>NC_137744.1:12254400-13709400 GCF_963264785.1 Psittacula echo
TTATGAAGCATTTGGCATGTGAGCTAGTGGCAAACTTGACTGTGATGATAGCTCATTTATCATCAGGTCTCACGTCAGTTGCCAAAAAAGTGGACCTTGCTAAATAAAATGCAAGCACAATAACTTATCTCTGTAGTTTATTTATACTTCCAAATTTATTCAGCTGCAGTCAAATAAAAAGGATCCCTTTCATAGCAGTTTTCTACAAGTCATGCCTGCAAAGCTCAAAAGAAAACACAGAAAAACGTTGGGAAAAAAAAAGCAGCAAAATTCTGTCTGAAACACAATTACTTCTCTGAACTCCTAGGAATCCAAAGGCAAATATGAACTGATTCAACCAGCACACTGTCAGGAAGCTGGGCCACAGCATAACAGCAAAATTAGGAACTGGCCCTCTCCTAAAGAGGAGATATCAGTCACACTGCATAATTCATTCTCTGAAGGAACAAGCCCCACCTTTTAGAGGGATTTTGTTCTTCCTGCTCCTCCTGGAAGGTCACTTCAGAACCTTTCTTCTCCAGATCCACCCTGTGGAAATCATTATTTGCAGCCAGTTGTCATCATTGTGGCCTCCCCACACAAGCATGTCCTCTTTTAATATGAGAAATTTGAGTGAAATCAGGAACTCCAGAATACTTCAAGTTTTAGTCAAACAAGTATTTGCAATCCAACCCAATTTATCTGTGGAACAGAAGCAACACATTAAAACCTGCAAGTCAAATTTCAGTAATAGCTCACACTGAGATATCACACACTGACTGCAGTGCAAGATGCAACTGTAGTCAGAATTTTTTTGACTAATTTGATAAGAACATGAAGCTTATATAGTCAAAATCTGCCTCTGTACATGCATCTTCAGTAACACTGCACCTTCGGGTCAAGTCTCAAGAAAAAGATGCTCTTTTAGTGCTCCCACTGATAAAGCACTTCAAATCCATTTTAAAAGCTACATATTGCTACTATTATATGTTTCAAAAACAGAATACAAGTACAGGCTGTTCCCAAGGCACTAAAAAGAAAACTAGAAATATTCACTGGACAAAAGCATTCCTTTCAGACTGAAAGTTGTGTTTTCTGTAATGTAACCCCAAAAGTCTCTCATATTCCCCCTCTTGAACAGAGCCAGAAGAATGAAAGAAGAAAATTATACGCAGAAACTCACATAACGACTTGGTAGACGAAAGCACGTACAATGTTTGCGTAAAGCACTAAAGAAAACCTAATTAAAATTCAAGCTGAAGGAAAATGTCCCTTTGCAAGTATTGTTTTTTCAAATAAAAGTGTTATTTCACCCAAGAATTATTTTCCACAAAAAAAAAATAAGAAAAAGCATCTGCACCCATGGAAAGAGTCAACATTTGATCAAAATCGAAACCCAGACATCAAAGCACTTATGCTTGGAAGCATTGGCACAGCAGTCTAAATGTGAGTGCCTGGAGCTACAAATCTCAATCGCGTGGTTTCTAAACCACAACATCAACAAGAACAAGCAAAGACTCGTGTGCTTCACAATAACTGCTCAGCAGAAAGAATCATAGAATAGCTAGGGTTGGAAAGGACCTTAAGACCATCTAGTTCCAACCCCCCTGCCATGGGCAGGGACACCTCACACTAAACCATGCCACCCAAGGCTCTGTCCAACCTGCCCTTGAACACTGCCAGGGATGGAGTATTCACAGCTTCCTTGGGCAACCCATTCCAGTGCCTCACCACCCTTACAGTAAAGAATTTCTTCCTTATATCTAATCTAAACTTCCCGTGTTTAAGTTTTAAGCCATTACCCCTTGTCCTATCACTACAGTCCCTAGGGAAGAGTCCCTCTCCAGTATCCTTGTAGGCCCCCTGTACATCTGTACAGTACATCATAGAACATAAAAGATAGCACCTAGTCATGCTATAAGCAAGAGCAAGGGCATAAAAAAGTCAAGATAACAGTTATTTTGAAATCCAAAATGCTTCATTTTCAAATGAAAGCACAAGTAAAGCTTTCAGCTGCTCAATGGAAATAAAAATTTGTTGCTAAAAAAAAAAAGAACATTTTCGAATCAGCTGAGGTTGGAAGTTAAAATCCTTTTTTATATTTCTATGCAAGTATCTGAAGATATAACCTAAAAGACAATGAATTCAGAGCTACCCACTCCTTCAACCCTCTGCCAACAGTAAAACTATCCTTTTAACCCTTCAGTCTGAGAAGAGTAATGAATTAGAGATGCATTTCACAACTCTGCTTCCCCTGTTTAAGGGAGAGGGAAATTATAGGTGTTACTACACTGTGATCTTCAGAAGTTGTGGTAAAGGTCAACCATGTTCCCTTCATTCTGGGTCCAAATCTGCCAATCAACTGTTACAACATAAAAAGCCAGAGATCCCAAACCTTTGATTCAGCAGAACTTAAAAACATTGTCAACTTTCAGTACGCATCACTATTTTGAAGAGTATAAAAGTTCTCTGAAGATCCTGATTCCTGCTGTATTGTACACGTCACAGCAGAATTATTCTGAAGACTTCACAAATGCAAAAAACCTGAACACCACTTTTAAAGCATCAAGATCCCTGAGAATTTAAATTGGGATATACCAAAACATTTTCTTCTTTGTTTTTAAAATCTATTCCCATTCCACAAAGCCCCACTGATTTTAAAGACCCACTGTACAGCAACTGATTAAGTACATAAACAAGATAAGCTCTCCAACAAATAAGTTTAGTGTATCTGATGATTCTCCGAGGAATATAAGGCACCATGGTGTTGCTTCAAAGCAGCACAGAATGAACAGCAAAAGAGTGCAAAAGAATAATGAAAGGTAACAGAGGGATCAAAAAGAAAATAAAAGTCCAGTCCAAATTCCTATGAAGAGACTTAGTCTCTGAGTACGGGATAGGGTTGGGGAATAAAGAGTGACCTGTTCGGCTTTGGGTCCTTCAAGCTCATGGAAAGCACATCTTCACCAAAGAACTTTCTTGTCATGGTTCTTCCTTTGCAACCAACTTGGATCCCTGGCTCTCCCACCACAGTTGAATACAATCCCACAAAGCCCTCACGAACTAACTTCTCCAGAACACACAACAGCGAAAGAAACAGCTGAGGTGGATTACTCCCCCTCCCTATTGCAAGTAACTCACTGTTCTTTACACACAAGCTGTATTAAAAGGTAGCACATGATTTCATATTAACCAGCTTAGATGCCTACCTACAATCAGGGTGTTTCTCCATAACCTGCTGAAGTAGATTCACCTAACCAAAAACATATAAATAGACTACATGCACTATAAAACTAGCAGTCAAGCACCTGTGACATAAAAGTAACGTTTTTGCAAAAAAAAAGCACCAATCCATGCAATAATTTCTTCTTGATAGGAAGCAATTATTTGCTCAGAAATATTGCGTATCAGTGGCAGGAGAAAGTCAGCTATCTATTGCTGTTCTATGCCATTTCTCCTTACAAATTTCTGCCTGTGACAGAAATAAAAACAGTAGGAAGGTAAAGACCACTTATAAATGGCCTATACTAGAAAGCTTTGCCAACATACCTTTTGCTGAGGACGAGCTTAGAGGAGGAGGAAGGGGAAGCAAGGCATACAGGTAGGCTGCTGATCCAGGGTAATCCCTGAAGAGAGACACAACTTCATCAGAAGCCTTTGACTTCTACCTTCTGCAGAGGAGATTCAACTTAAAAGCATAAAAAGTATTTCTGCCAATACCCTGTGCATATAAGCTACAAAACAAACATGTCAGATCCAGTATGCCTATTGTATGCCAGTACGTACCGGCAACACCTCTCCTACACACCTACTTGTACAGCAGAAAAGGGTACTTGAGATATGTACTGAGCTCATCTTCTTAAAACATAACCTTCTTGATCGACACATAGATAATCCAGACTGTCAGGAAGACCACAGCTTGCATTAGAAAGTGTCATGGTTTAAGCCCAGGCCATAAGTCAGCCATGCAGCCCTCTCGCTTACTCCTCCCACTTTCTTCCCCGCCCCCCACTCCCAGAGGGACGGGGAGGAGAATCGAAAGAATGTAACTCCCATGGCTTGAGATAAGAACAGCCCGGTAACTAAGGTATAACACAAACCCACTACTGCTAGCACCAATAATAATAAAGATAAGGGAAATAACAAGGGAAGAGAATACAATACCACCCGTCGATACCCAGCCTGACCGAGCAGTGAACCAGCCCTCCCAGGTAACTCCCAGTTACATCCCAAGCATGACGTGCTGTGGTACGGAATACCTCTTTGGCTAGTTTGAGTCAGGTGTCCTGTCTCTGCTTCCTCCTGGCTTCGCCTCCTCCCTAGCAGAGCATGAGACTCACAAAGTCCTTGGTCAGACTAAACATTTGAGCAGTAACTAAAAACATTGGTGTTATCAGCGCTGTTCCCAGGCTGAAAGTCAAAAACACAGTGCTGCACCAGCTATTAAGAAGTAGAAAAAAATGACTGCTACTGCTGAACCCAGGACAGATGGTCTTTATACAGGGTTATGTTTTTCTTCTATTTCATTCTACTAGGACTGCACTCAGTGGTAAAATGGTCATTTCCTCTTGAATCCAGACCTCTCATTTTAAAGAGGAAGAACTCCCACGTGTGACTGTCATTCAGAGCATCTTTTGAAACCACTTCTATTTTTCACAAATTCAGTAGACATGATTTGGCCTGTCCCACAATCAATGAAACTGTTTTATCTTTTGCTACTGACACTATGTTTCCTTTCCATGCCTATCTCAATAAACAGAGTTAACTAAATTCAATACTGATATAAGCGGTTGCAATTCCAGGACTAACATGCCCCTAAAGGGACTGGTAATTAGCACTATGTTCACATTGCTATAAGATACACGTCAGACTAAGCAAGTACAGTTCTATTCCCCTTACACTATGTTAGACAATACTGCATCCTGGTTTCTCAGTCCTTATATAAGCACAAGAATGAGAAAAATCTCTTTTGAGGATTTGTGAGCAGAACAGAACTGTTCTGTCAGCTGACATAAATATACATCTCACTCCTTCTAAGGATGCTCTGTTAAGCTGATGCATCTTCTTCCTCCTTTTCTTTCTAGACTGCGATCAGGTCCAGTTCATCCCATGAAACTATTGAAGAAGTATGTATTTCCCATCTGCCCTGAACTGTGGCAGGCAATGCTGGCTTTCAGTTCAGCTGGAAGCAGAGTCTGCACAAACTAAGATATACCAGAAAGAACAACATGCAAATAGCAGCCAAAAGAGTCACAACGTGTCCAGCCTCAGCTGGCATCTTCTTTCCCTTATTACCTATTCCAGTGAACTTCCTTCAAGTCTCTCATGGGTTACTATCAGCCTTTCAAAGGAGAAATCAGGCATCAGAAAAAGCAAGAAGGCATTTTATTATGGTGGGAAAATAAGAAGCTAAAATTCAGTCAATGTCTCGAAGGCTTCTGGAATACACGGGAGCTGGAGTACCATAGAAGTTCCTATGAGAAGCTAAACTTTAAGTATGCGTGCTCCAGCACTGTAACTTATACCAAAAAAAAAACCAACCCAACGTTGCTCAGAATTCTGTCTTGCAATATACCATAGTATCCACATATCATAGCCTTCTAGTGCAAGTACAGCACAGTAGAACAAGTCACTAATGACCTAGGACCACATGTACTTGAGATACAATGCAAGCACGCACTTATTTTATTGTATTATTCTCAGCTAGTCTGAGGAGGCTAAAAGAGACCAAAGAAACAGCAACTGGCATGAACCAAACCTACTTCATCCACACTAAGTCTTCTCTTGTAAACAATCCCTTTTCCACAGGCACTAAACAGCCACATCAAATACTGCTTCCAAGCTCACAGAAATGAGGAAAATCCAAAGAAAATAGTATCCCAGTCCTGCAGTTCACAGCTGAAAAGAGAACACAGCTACCGGGAGAGAATGATGGGCCACAACAAAAAGACCATACATGTGATGAAGTACCAGGGGTGCTCATCTATGACACTACATCAAGGTCTTCATCTGCTTCATCATTGCATATGTAGAGATTGTGGGTCATACGTATTCTCTCAGTTCCTTTCCTTCCCCAAAATCAAGAGCATTCTTTTGAAAAGTAAACTGAACCTTTCCATAAAGCTATTTTGTGCTCGATGTTCCTCCTTTTAAGTGGGAGGCAGGAAAAAGCGAAGAGACTCAACCCCCCTTCAACCGTGTGGCTTACCAACAGTCCTTTTGCTGAGGACATGTTCTGTGTAGGGGAACTCAGCTTTTGCCAGTATAGCCTTTATTCTCCAAGGAGCTTCCAGGAATCAGTCCCTACACAGCCACACTGACAGTAATACATGATCAAGAAGCAACTTCAACAGGCAATCCTTGCTGAAATAGCCTCTCATTTCCCTGTTAGAGAAATATTTTTAGAAATGCAACTTACTCCCTCCCTTTAAATTAACCACAGTACATGACACATGTAAGTTCACCAAAATACCATGTAAATTTATAAACAAAGGTTTGTTGCTCTCCCTTTCACAATGTGCTTACTAATTGCTTCCACTAAGAAAATGCTGGCAATACTTCAAATTCTGTGAGAAGTCTACAGACATTTTTGCAGCACTGGGGCAACAGCACTTATCTGATGCACTGCTCTGTTTTTCTGAAGTTCCACGGTGGCAGATCCAGCTACAGGCAGGGCTTTCTTCATCCTTTCATTCTGCTGCAAAAATTTATTGATAGCTTTCTCTGAAGTGTTTGTACAGGAACTGGCTAAAGAGAAAACTGAAGTTACCTTATGGCTTGATTCCCTCAAGCAGTTTTTATTGCCTTACTATCAACATCACAACATCCCTGCCTAAAGCAAATACATATACCTCTTCCACTAAGTGGTACAACAAAGCGCTTTTCCCAGAGGCCCCTGAAGCACTTGGCAATAAACTGGACTTCTAAAAGATCATTTTTTTTAAATGACAGCCACAAATCAAACCTCTGAACATAAACCTCTGTAGAGCAGCAATCTAAGAATGACAGTAATTTGACTGGACTGTGGTGTTTGACAGATATTTTGAACTGGCTAAACTCATGGAGCTCCACTGCATTAAAGAGACATCATTTTTTATTTACTCTTTTTCCATTTAAAGTGTTTCTAAGTCTGCACTGAAGCCACAGTTTTCATTCATATTTGATGCTGCTCAATTCTCTGGTCTTTCACTAGAGGACAAAGAAAAAGTGGTTTCATTTACCTTGTAGAAATCTAAACAGAATCAGCTAACCTACATCTTACGCCAAAACAAATAATGTCTCACAAACATTCCCCAAAACAAATGAAATCTTCTAACACATGCCTGTGAGTACCTGATTTGCACTTATGCTAAGGGGTTAAACCATGGAACAAAATCTATGTAGACTCTGGATTTTAAAGTGCATTTTCACTCAAAGCCCAATGTTTGGTAGTTTTAATGGTAATCAAAGAAATAACTGTTGGCTTTTGTAAAACTGCATCTGTTTGAACCTGAAATACTTCCCTGGCTGAGGAAAAAAGTTTGTCCACCAGTAGACTCACAGGCTAATTTGAAGTTCTAGTTCTAAGTGGGTTCAATTTGATATTTAGGCATGTGTTACACATTTAAGCATCTGGACAATCCCTGTGGAGATTAATGCACAACATGTATTTGGCACTATCTCACTAAGGTGTGTCCCATTATATTTCCTTTGCGGGATCTGCAACCATTAAGGTGAGTTCAAAACAATATAGTGCAGTCCATTTAACTTAAAATAAAAGGAATACTAATACTCATGAGGAAAACCACAATCAGCTTCAACAAATTCCAATCAAACAAGCTGTAATTAAAAAGCATCTCTCCAGATTTGCAGAATTAACATCAATATCTATTAACTTTCTCATCTTGCTTCTCTTCCTCCTCCTCCAAAAGCAGATTATATTCTCCACTCTTTTGCACAGTAGAGTAATAACCTAGTTGTCTTCAGAATACAATTAACATCTGCAGAGTCAAACAACATCCAACTGAAAAAGAGAGGAGCAGGAACAGAAAGGTATTTCTATCATGCTTTGGATTGGAAGGAATTCAAACATAACAGAGCCAACGAATTCAGGCCAACATTGCAAAATACACTGTTCATATGTGAATGTCACTCAAATTCCCATCCATTATAAATTTATGTCTCCAAGAGGAGGTCCTGCAATTGTTATTGTCATATTACTCAGGTTGCTCTCACAAATAAGAGAGAAAACTAAAGTACCAGAAAAGGTCCATATATTAAATACAGTTCTTGCTGCTTTACTGAAACAAAAATCCTTTTAAATAGGGTACAGGGAACATTCTACCACTAAAAAGTTAGTAAAGACAAGAGTAAAAGAAACTTTACTTTATTTAACCCTAAAAGCATGATCTGAACTGCATCTTTTAAACTATGCCAGAGAACAGACTCTGTGTTAATCTCTAACTATACTTAAATGAAGCCCAAATAAGCCAAGGGTAACTGCATAGACTAAAAATGATCTCCTCCACATCCAAGCTACATTTTGCAAGAGAAGCTGACCTGCTGCAAGGACTGGAATCACTGGAAAGATGACTGAGAGATGGAGCAAGCAACTTTAAAAGTTCACACCTCTAATTCACAGAGAGGAAAAGTGAAAACAAAAACACTGTTTACATCATGATGGTACTATAAAGAGCATCTTTACTAGGATAAAATTCATCAAGTTTCTGCATGCCTGCAGGTGAAGTGTATCCCAGGCTTACCTGGAGAACTGCTCCCTGAAAATACCTGCGTTCAGCCCAAACTAAGCCAATCAGCTGATTCCCCTTCTCTGTAGCACAAGTGGCTGGAGGTGGCAAACTGTGATACTCAAACTCATTCCATGTGCCTAGGTAAAATAAGCTGATTGGTGTGCAGGAAGTAAGCCCCAAGTATTATTTACCAAATTTGAAAGCACCTTCCTCCAAATTCCTATTAGTGAAAATGAACTCATTCCCTCATCCAAGTCTTTTCATTTATAGTGCCCTTACAATTCAATGAACTGAGTTAAAATAATTCAGATTTAAATTTAAGATAACACTTGCTCTATCTGTTCCTAATATTCACCAAGTTCTACTAAATATATAAAACCATAATGCATTTTTTTGTTCTTACCTGATACTGACATTTACCGTATTTACTGACCTAATTTTAATTAATGGTGAACTTAATTTTAAGTTCACCAAAATGAGTGAAAGCATACATCACTTCGGCTAAGGCTGTGACTTCAAAACTGCAGAGTAAAGCGGTGTCAGCAGTTATAACTACTCAGCTGAGGAAAAGAGGGAGAATATGGCCCTCGTACCTACATTTAAAATATTTATATTGGCCATTTAAATATTTATATATTTGTCACTATAAGGTATTTTTATAGCCATCTATTCAAGTACTTCATATACTGGAGAGTAAACTTATATAATGCAAATAAATAATATATTAAATATTTACCATAGGTTAATATTTGATGAAATTTACTGTACACACAGCAGGAACAAAACTGGCAAGGGATGAGGAACTCAGGAGACTACTCTGCACTTTCAGCAAAAAACAACAAGCATCACTTACCTCTAAAACTTTCATAGATCACCTCTGCTTAAGAATTATGTAATTAAACATCTAGGGGTAATTTATTCTTAGGCAGAATTCTACCAAAGTTTGTGGAATTAGTCACAAATAAAGTTGATCCTGCAATTTATATGCTAGCAGATCAAAGAAGGAATTGAAAACAGTTGAGTTTTTTGAAATATTAATGATCAAACTTTTTAAACTGCTATTGACTACTGTGCCCTCAATATGGGTTTCTAACAGCCTATTCAAAGACAGAAGCAAAGCTAAATATTTCCTTTGTCCTGATTTAGACATGAACAGAACCTCTCAGCACAACAAAAACCCGTTTTCATCTAGCAGATGGGAAAACAAACAACACATCTTCTCCTATCGCTCTGAAAGGTTTAACATTTCTTCAGCCCATAACTGAGCTCCGATTTTAACCATTAGGACACAACTTGTCCCTGCATCAAATCCAAAACACACACAGTCTGAACCTTTGTAAGAAAATATGCTGTCAACTAAGAAACAAAATAAAACAAAGCAACAATCCTGAGGGTCTGTTCTCTATGCTTTGGGACATGGGACACACTAAGGTGGGTTCAGGATCTCAGAAGCAACCTCACATAACTACAAAAGCGTTCTAGTGCTGGCATAGTCACCATCCAAAGTCTTCTAGAAACAACCTACATGAAATAAATGCCAAAAGCATATTGTGGTACCAATACAGCCCTCATTTACATTTTTATGACAAGTTGATATATCAGCAGTAAGTTTATACCAAAGGGCTATATGAGTAAAATAGTCTTTATGGCATTGAAATTTCCTCAGAGCTTTTTAATTCCTTCATAACTTTTTAATTCTGATTAACAGTCATAATAAACTCTAAATATACTTACAAACTCCAAGCGTTAGGCTTTATTAATCTACATAACATGCCAATTAAGTTAATATACTTCAATTCAGTCTTGTTCTGAAAGATGTTTTAATCTCACTGGCAAATATGAAAGCAAACCAGCAAGCAAGTCTCCATGCTTTTTTTGAACAATTGACCTTATTTTGCTGCACTCTAATAAATTAACTTCCCAGTAGGAAGCACGTACTTCAAGAACTAGGAATTGTTCTGCTTGCTAGCAAACATAGCAAGGCTCCTGTCCTTGGATGGATCATATTAGACAGGCACAGGAATAAGACTTGATCCACAGGTAGAGTTTGTCCTCTGGTCCAGCTGAAGTCCCTGTCCATATCCCCACATTCTGTCCTCGGCCCCTTCCTCATCCTCCATGCTGCCCTACTAGGTCCAGCTCCTCTACCTCTCTGATTCTGCCTGCCAAGGCAGGAGCCTATACTTTCCTGTGCACTGCTGTAAAGCATTGCCTTGTGCAGCTCTCATGGGTCACTGTGACCCATAACACCTCCTTCAGCTCCCTCAAATCCTGCCAGCAGCATGTTAGCAATCCTCCTTACAGTGTATAAGCATGGCACACACAGCCTGATTTTGACCACTAAAAATTAAAAGTCACAGCTGACTGGGTGATGTGCATTACATTACAAGCAGTTCACTGCCATCTTATTAAGAAATATTTAAAGTGCAGTCTCTGCCTTGAGAAAATTCTTCAATGGCTTTAGTTTAAATTCAACTGGGGAACTAAGAGGACACTCAGAGCTCTCAAGCTTATAGAACCATTAGTTTTGATGGATGGCTGTTATTATACCTGTCTATGTTTAATTGTTTTCTACTCCAGTTACCTATAAGCTAATCACAGAACACCTGCTGCTTCTTACTTTCACATAAATGGCACCATCCTGATTACAGGGCTGCCAACAAGGAAGAAAAGATCTTCCAAAAGGATGTATGTTCAAGTCAATAACCCCTCCTGCTGCGACTGCCCCTATGGGAAGAATTGCTAACTATTAAAAAATATTCACTGCTGTCATCAGGTGAGGTACATGTTGATTCATAGCTGGGTGTCTGCTTAACATTTTAGGTAACTATGAGTTTGCCAGCCTAGTATCTTCAAACACTTTAGGAAGTACTGCTCTGGACATAAGCAGCTGAGGTGTGACTGCCAAGGCACTTGGAAAGCAGCTCCTTCAGAAATAACACTTTGTTGAAGGCAAGCTACCACCCGTCTGCCAGAGAGAGACATCATACTAGCAGCAGACACTACAAGAGGGTGGCCTACCATTGACTCATGTAGTTTCTCGCTACTCGTGTGATGAGGGACGGAAGCACTAGTTCCCTCTGAACTAGGGCTGAGACACAGAGCAATCATGGAATGCGGGTCATCAACGATTTATTGCGCAGTTAGAATTCCTTATATTTGCCGCCCAAGCACCTCCCCAGAGTCAGCTGATTCCTGTCCCTCCCAGCAGCTTCCCGTCCATGCACCAATCCCTACATCTCCCCCACCTCAAGACTAGAAAACTCAGGGTTTTAACAGCTATTCCAGATAACAACTTATAACTCTAATTAACTAAGTAAGAAAGGTTTGTGCCACTAAGTATTCACACACAGTGCATATTACATAATCAAACAAGAAGGAAACAAACATCCTAATACTAATAAACACAGAGCATCAGCCTAAAGGGACCTAGACGCAGGTGTTTCCGGCCTGAGTGATGTCATATTCAACGGCCGGCTACAAAGTTTGTAAGGCACGTCGTGACTGGATCCATGAGTGAAGTCATCTGGACACGTAAGGGCCATGGATGTCATTTCACACCTCTTTCCATCACTCTCTCTCAGATACAGCTGAGCGCCAATCACCACCTGTGAAATATAGCTCAAATACAAACTGTCGTGGTTTAAGCCCAGGCCGTAAATCAGAGCCACGAAGTCCACTTCACCCCCCCACCTTTCTTCCCTCCGCTTCTGGAGGGACAGGGAGGAGAACTAAAAGAATGCAACTCCCACAGGTTGAGATAAGAACAGTTTAATAACTAAGGTATAACACAAATCACTACTGCTACCACCAATAATAATAATGATAAAGGAAATAACAAGGAAGAGAATACAACCGCTCACCAACCAGTACCTCGCCCCCACCCTGCAGTGATCTAGCCCTTCCGGGAACTCTCAGTTCTACATCCTGGGCATGACGTGCTATGGTATGGAATACCTCTTTGGCTAGTTTAGGTCACGTGTCCTGTTCCTGCTTCCTCCCACCTTCTCCTCCTCCCTGGCAGAGCATGAGACTCACAAAGTGCTTGGTCAGACTAAACATCGGTGTTATCAGCTCTGTTCCCAGGCTGAAAGTCAAAAACACAGTGCTGCAACAGCTAATAAGAAGGAGGAAAAATGACTGCTACTGCTGAACCCAGGACACAAACTTACAGACACAACTACAAATACGGTAATAATCATTTTGCCGGTACCCAGCGTAGCCCAGTCTCCCCCTTCACACAGGCATAGCCCTGCCCATGAGCACGCAGGGCAAATGGACTTATCTTACCCTTTTCCGGATCTTTCACCCGTACCTGTGGATACGGGGGTTTGTCCAGAAGTGGGGCAAAGTGCGAGCTCATCGGGGATTGTTCACTTGATCCACGTGAGAATTGATTTAAACTAGTCAGAGCAGAAAGTAAAAGTCGGCGCACACGGACTGCGGGAGTTTCTGCGGGTACAGACTCCCCTGCCTCAAGACACGAGGCGAGCTTTCAGAATCCGGTGTGCATGTTCAACGATAGCTTGGCCAGCGCTGTTATGAGGACAACCGGTCTTATGTTCAATGTCCCACTGTCGTAAAAACGAAGCCACCAGTTGACTTGAATATGCTGGACCGTTGTCAGTCTTGATCTGGCTAGGGACTCCCAAAATCGCCATGACCTCGCGCCAATGCAAAATGGCCGCCTTAGCGTCTTGCTTGCGTTGTGCCGTAGCCAAGATGACACTGCTACAGGTATCAACCGTGACATGTAAATAGCGCATAAAAACTGGAGCACAACAGTCAGGAACTGGCAGACCTTGTGCAACACGGTCTGCACTATTGTTACCTTCAGTTAGGAGTCCAGGGATGTGCGAATGACTGTTACAGTGTTTTGGGCAAATTTCAGAAGCTCGCTCAGACAAAGCCTGAAAAAGGACTTGTACACACTCCATCGTAGCCTCAATGGCTAATGGGGTCCGCAGACCACTGTCATAGCACAGTAGCTACAGTATATGCTTCCAGAAATTGAACTGCTATTGGCGAGACGTAACCAATATAGATTGTGATTGGCTCAGAAGTGCAGTCCACACATTTTGAAGCAGATAACAGGCTAGCTAAAATTATCCATTCGCTACCTTTCTCACTTAACTTGCAGTTTCACCATCCTGCTCCCACATCTTGTTAGCCTTGAGCAAATGCCAAATTCCTTATTCTACTGCACGTAACTGTCCTTTAGTAACCTACGGCTAGGCCTCACAGCCTGAGTAACTTGAATTCAGACCTTGCAACTTAATTCAGAGTTTGGCTAAGACCAAACAGCTGGGATTGCTCACATGTCCATTGTTCAACTGTATTCTTCATAACCACCATCTCCTAAGGCTAAGACGTCTGGGTTGCTCATGAAATGTCCACCGTCCCTTAGCCAATCCACAATTCCCTCTTTTTGTTTTTGAGCGAACCAGACGGATGTTACATTTTTCTTAACCATAGATATCACACACCGCAACATCTAACTTGCTATTAATACAAATAAAATTAACGCACATAATATAGGTACTCCCTGTATGATCAAATCTTTAAGCCATCCAGAAATTCCCCATCCCTTGAAAAGCTTTGTTAGCTAATCCAATCCATCATCTTTCGTTAGCCATTTAACCCCCTCTTTCAATTGTTGCATACTCTTATAAATTGATTCCGAATGACCTGACAAATTCATGCAGCACATCCCCTCAAATTCAGCACAACCATGCCCCTGTGCCAACAATAAAAAGTCGATTGCTGCCCTATTTGTATTCTTGTCCAAAATGTTAATCTGCTACCCATTAAAACTTTTACACAAACCCAACAACAAAAAATATACAGAACACTGTCCGCCCTCAGCACACACACACACGCACACACGCATGGGATCCCACAAGCACACTCCATACAATCACAGTATTTGAAACACAAAACCTAGACAATCATTATTCCCACTATACAGTCCCTCATACAGAATGTGGCATAAGGACCCTGTGAAGACAATCAAAAAATCAGCTCCAAGAAGCATCACCACAGTGTGAGGTGGCAGGCTCAACTTTAGCGGGCCTCCCCCACATCGCATGAGCCTTGGGCTTTTACACTGACCAAAACGCACACTCATTCCGATGCAGGTGGCCAGCCTACATCGGAAGAAGTGGTCAGCAATATCCATAAAAAGTGTCCAAGGGCTAATAAAAACATGGATATACATGGATATATATTTGCCAACTTCTAGTACATGTGGATCACAGAGAGACTATCAAATGAGTTGTATATGGGGTCCCAAGTCCACAGTCTGCCACAGCACTCACACAACGTGTTCGAAAGGCTATAAGGGTACATTAAATTGCTGTGGGTTTGTTTTTTTTGTTTGTTTTTGGTTTTTTTTTTCCCCTAGAAAATCAAAAACAAACTGAACACTCCGGCCTGGTAGCCAAGGATAAAGACAATGTCGTTAGTAGGGAGGATTCCCCCAGGGTAGGCTTTGAGGGTTGCTGTCGCTCGTTGTGGGGAACACCCCCGTCCCCTGCCTTGTCGCACAAACGGGAGTGTTGCCAGGGCTCACAGCACTCCACTTCCCGTTTTCCTGCAGCTGCTGTTGTTGCTGTTGCCGCGGTTTCTGACAGTCCCGCTGCAGCTCCAGCGCTGCCCGCTCGGCCGCGCAGCCCGGGGGCTCCGGCCGCGCCTCCCAGGGCACCTTCCTCCACAGCTCCCACGCTTGCACCCGCGGCTCCTCCACTCGTAGCGCCTCCGTGTCCCGCAGCCGCTCCAGCAGCTCCTCTCCTGGAGACAACTTTTCTCGATGGCACCCCACGTCTCCCCCAGATCTCCTGCTTTCTTTTCCCCAGCCAAAAGCCTTTGGCAGATCCGTCCCCATCGGGAGGTATCTAATACGTCCATGAGGGCCTCCACCGCTCCCCGGCCTCACAACCATTGGATGCAGTGGCCCGCTGGTCCCGAGTATATCGCCTTCGGCAACCCAGCTTGCTGCGCGAGGGCCTCCAGTACCTGTACCACATGGCTCACATCCATCGCTATCACGTCGGGGTCACCACTTGTAGTTTCTCGCTACTTGTGTGGTGAGGGACGGAAGCACTAGTTCCCTCCGAACTAGGGCTGAGACATAGAGCATTCATGGAATGCGGGTCATCAACGATTTATTGCACAGTTAGAATTCCTTATATTTGCCGCCCAAGCACCTCCCCAGAGTCAGCTGGTTCCTGTCCCTCCTAGCAGCTTCCCGTCCATGCACCAATTCCTACAGACTCACATCCAGCTTTACTCAGACCAGTTTATTTGCCTATCTCCCATGTAGTAACAATGAATTCTAGCACAGTATTCATAGTATATTCCATTGCTGTTCTTACAGCAATCTTTTAATGCAAGGCAAATCTTGAGAGAAGAGATGGAAGACACTCATACAGAGCCTATTAAAAAAGTCCTTCTTTGGAGACCAGTGTGCATTGTAATTAATAGTACAGGAATAAAAAGAACCAACATTAATTTACTATGGAGAAAAAAGGGAACAGAAGCTTGGTGACCACAGCACAGTCATCAGAACGCTTAGCTAACTGATTTTCCTTAATGAAATTATGATTGCAGATGAAATAATGTTTCACAAAAATGCTTTTTGATTAATTTCTCAAGCAATTCTTTCACTGCAAAAATCAATCATGTTTGGTACACATTCTTTTTGCACAGAGTATGTTATTCACGAATCAATAGATTGTGTAGAGGGCTTAAGTCAGAAGTGAAATCCTAGTTTCATACATCCATTTGAATGTGCGTGTTTTGTTCCTCACACATGCAGAAAAGCACAGGAACTAGTTTAGCTGTATCCTTAATAGTGACAAACCAAAGTAAGGGTAGAGCCCTACTTCTGATCCCCCACTCACAAAGTGAAAATGTTCAGGTGATGAGATACTAGTCTAAGGCTCACACTGAGGAGCCAATTACAACACATTTTTAAAGTTAATTTTAAAATCTCATTTTGGCATAGCTTGGAAAGGTTAAATCACTGTGAAGCAAACTGATAGTCACCACCTGTGTCAGACAAAGATCTTAATCAGAAATAACCCTACTTATTAAAACTGACTGTCCTTCTCCCCCATCCCCAAAAGAAAACAGAATCTCAATGCTGAGTACCAGTTACCAATAAAACACTATGTTGCAATGAGCAGTGAAAGCAAAATGAGATCTGAATAACAGTGATATAAGTCAGAAGCTTCTTAACCTAGGTACTTAATGATGTTAAAATGCCTTTTACAAATACAAATAAATAGCTATCTAATAGTAATAATAGTGACCTCTGGATTCAGAGAATTAATGTACCACAGATAAACTGTCATTCAAGAGATATTTCAGTAATCTCGTTAGACACTGGCTTCAGAATAAATGCTGAGAGAGGAACAAAAGATATCTTCATCTCCACAGAGCCAGGAAAAAAAACATTGCAGAAGTGACATGAGAGTTATACTCGCTGACATCCCTCATTTTTTTCTCTTCTCTCAACTTCTCTTTTGCTCTTGGCAGAATGATTAAGCTGCATTTTGCAGCAAATCATTCACACGGACTTTTCAAAGTCTGTGAAGGAAGGACACCTCGTACAAGTCCAGGACTTCTTACATGAACCATGGCTGTAGCTGCTCTGCATAAGTCCTGAAAAGCTGGCCAGGCTGCATATTGAAGATGGCAGTCCATGGACATATTTTCAACCACAAAGGCCCCTTCTGTGACAATTCAGAACATGGAAGAAGGGAATAGCTCAAGAGGTAGGCAACAGAAGAAGAGTACAAAGAGCAGCAGATCAGCCTTGTTCCTACTGCCTACTTCACCCATGCCCTGCCTCCAGGAAGCCTGGCTGGCTGCCAAGGTATCTGGGGACACTGCTGCTGTCCCTACCAGTGTGCTCTCACGTGCTCATCCATCCCAGCCTTTGTAGCAGCAACAGCAGCAAGCCCAGCTCCTCTCCTTTCCCTCTTCCCTTCTCCTTCTGTGCCACAAGGGTTGACATCCCAACACTCATTTTTGACTAATACTTGTTTACACAAAAAGCTGGGTAGCTCTGGAACAGGTCCAATGTAAATTTAACACTCTGAACATGCTCACGTTTCATCTTCCATGTCTGTTTACACAATCATCATACAGTACCAGCTATTTCACAGCGAACTCACAAGCTTTGAACATCTGTTAGGCTTTGCTCTCAGTATGTTTGGTGAATATTCACGTAAGCTTGTTTCTCCTTGTATGATTGGTTACCTCAATGCGAAGTTCACATACTGAATAATTCTCATTCAAGAAAACAACATACCAACACAACACAGAGACACTCTCGCCAGATCGGTGTAGATATTACCAAGAAAATGCAGGGGAAGGAACCACAACTGGACCTTGATCATGCTGCTCAATGGGAATCTTACATGCACAACTCCATGTCAATATGAAATACTACTAAACTTCTTATACAAAGCTACCTGTGGACCCTTCCCAATACCACCCACATGTCAGTCATTGCATGCATCTCCCCCACATTCTTTCCAAGTACTGCACTGACATAATCCCACCACCTCACTCCCTTCTGTGAAGCATACTGCTCAAGTCCTTCACCAGAGCTCTCACCCAGCAACACACTGCTTTCTCCTATACACTCTTAAGAAAGTGAAAACCCATGGAGTTTGTCTTGGAAAGCCATTTCTTGGGGCAAGGTTTGCTTGGCCTGGGAAAGAAAGGGTTTTAAATTTCACAGTATCACAGTATGTTAGAGATTGGAAGGGACCTCAAAAGATCATCCAGTCCAATCCTCCTGCCAGAGCAGGAACACCTAGATAAGGTTACACATGAATGTGTCCAGGCGGGTTTTGAATGTCTCCAAAGAAGGAGACTCCACAACCTCCCTGGGCAGCCTGTTCCAGTGTTCTGTCACCCTCACTGAGAAGAAGTTACTTCTCAAGTTTAAGTGGAACCTCTTATGCTCCAGTTTGTACCCATTACCCCTTGTCCTATCATTGTTTGCCACTGAGAAGAGCCTGGCTCCATCCTCATGACACTCCCCCTTTATATATTTATATACACTAATAAGGTCACCCCGCAGTCTCCTCTTCTCCAAACTATAGAGACCCAGCTCCCTCAGCCTTTCCTCATAAGGGAGATGCTCCACTCCCTTAATCATCTTAGTTGCCCTGCGCTGGACTCTCTCCAGCAGGTCCCTGTCCTTCTTGAACTGAGGGGCCCAGAACTGGACACAATATTCCAGATGCGGTCTCACCAGGGCAGAGTAGAGGGGAAGGAGGACCTCTCTCGACCTACTGACCACCCCCCTTCTAATACACCCCAGGATGCCATTGGCCTTCTTGGCCACAAGGGCACAGTGTTGGCTCATGGTCATCCTGCCATCCACTAGGACCCCCAGGTCCCTCTCCCCTACACTACTCTCTAACAGGTCATTCCCCAACCTATACTGGAACCTGGGGTTGTTCCTGCCCAGATGCAGGACTCTACACTTTCCCTTGTTATATTTCATCAAGTTACTCCCTGCCCAACTCTCCAGCCTGTCCAGGTCCCGCTGGATGGCAGCACAGCCTTCTGGCGTGTCAGCCACTCCTCCCAGCTTAGTGTCATCAGCAAACTTGCTGACAGTACACTCAATTCCCTCATCTAAATCGTTGATGAATATATTAAATAATACTGGTCCCAATACTGACCCTTGAGGCACTCCACTAGATACAGGCCTCCAACTAGACTCTGCCCCATAGACTACAACTCTCTGGCTTCTCTCCTTCCGCCAGTTCGCAGTCCACCTCACCACCTGATCATCCAGACCACACTTCCTCAGTTTAGCTATGAGGATGCTGTGGGAGACTGTGTCAAATGCTTTGCTGAAGTCAAGGTAGACCACATCCACCGCTCTGCCATCATCCATCCACCGTGTTATTTCCTCATAAAAGGCTATGAGGTTGGTCAAGCATGACTTCCCCTTGGTAAAGCCATGTTGGCTACTCTTAATGACCCCCTCATCCTTGACATGCCTTAAGATGGCATCAAGGATAAGGTGTTCCATCACTTTCCCAGGGATGGAGGTGAGGCTGACCGGTCTATAGTTACCCGGGTCCTCCTTCTTGCCCTTTTTGAAGACTGGAGTGACATTTGATCTCCCTATTTTTCAGAACAGATTAAGCACCTGCATTTGTACCACAAGGACTTGCCTGCCTACATTCATCCATGTGAACTGCACAATTAGTCATATCCAATTCAAAGATCAGGGATGTCGTTTGTTTTTTTTAATGGAATGACACTGATATATACCAAGGATGTATTCTATTGGTATTACTAACTTCTCTGAAGTGGAACAACCAGCGCTAAAAAGAATGCCACACCTTTACTGAATGTAAAAGTCACTTTACTGAATGTTACTTTCCAAACAAACAAAAACCCCAAGCAAACAAACAAGGAAACGCAAACAGAAAATGCCACTTACCAATTCATGGCAATGCCTACAGGGTTTTTTTATTTACACCTCAACTCTTAAAAACTCATAGAGTCCTCTCAAACCTAGAGAGCTTAGTATTCCACACAATTTAGTTCTAGCCATAATCAATCTTTGACTGATACACTAAGCTCAAGCTGTTTATGAAGATGCCTGCATCTCCACCACATTCTTTCCAAGTACTGCACTGACATAATCCCACCACCTCACTCCCTTCTGTGAAACAGGGATAACACAGCAACTGTATTATTAACTGATTCAGTTGTGGTTAATGGAAAGTAAGATTATATGATATAAACCAAAATATTTTACAGGTTAGGTGCATTAAATCAACAAGTCATTTAGCTTTTACAGTCAACCTGGTCACAATAGCAGATGACTTTGTCCTTTTCGCATCCCAAGGATCAAAAGTGTGCACATTTTTCTTCTTTAATCTCCTAACTCACAGTCCTGTCATCCTTTTTTATACTTTCATTTGCCAGTTACAGCAGGAAGATTACAAGTGATGTACATGTTCAAGATCAATATGCCTGTAAGGAGATGGAATTCATATGGATTTTCAGTCATGCAGCACATACGCCTTACTTGTTATGATCTTTTCACTATAAGCAGAAGCACTGCTCCTGCATGATGAATTTTTTTCCCTATTACTGCTTCAATGCTGCTCTTTCCTGCTCCTACATCCTGTTCTCAGACTGCTCCTAAAGCAGAATGTGATCTTTGTTCCCAGGCTTTAAACACTAGTGGCAGCAACAACTGTCTGATAGCAACAAAACAGAAATCTACTGCTGTCCAAAAGATCCAATCTGATTAATTAGTCCTTCCTAAATTAGAGCAAGGACAACTGCTATTAGTGTAACTTCAGTTCCAGTATCCCTGTGTATTCTGACCATAGAGTCTGATGCAAAGAGCATAAACAAGTATTTGCACACAGGAAGATCACAGTATTTCCAACACAATGTCCTATTTTCTGATTGCGTTTACGCAGATTGTAAGCAAGTCTCTCCCCCCTGTATCCATGTTCTCCTCCTCTCAAGAAGTTTGTATTTTTTTCACATTTGATCACACTTTCCAAAGCAGAAGGGGTGTTTTCTGACAATCTCTACAACTCATACTCTTTCCAGGAGTTGGTCTGAAGTTAAACCCATACTGTTGGTGCTCTCAGCCCTCCTTTTTCACACCATTGCTGCAAACCTTCCTAAGCCTTGCTGGACATGTGGTTGAGAGATGAAGCAAGACATCAGCATGCAACTGCAGGCATTCATTATGAATGAACACACATAGTGCTTAAAGAAGCATATAACCCATGAATACGGTCTGTTCATCTCACAAAGAGACCCTGAGGACTTAAAAAAGAAATAAATCACACTTAGAAGCTAACCTTTACAATCTAGCCAGTGAGACTGCTATTCTGAATACCTGACACACTCCAAAATCCCCACACTGGTCACAATCCAGAGTTGCGTGTACAGATTTTAAATTCTGGCTCCATAAGCACTACCTGCTGGGTAGTAGTTCTGGTGCTGTTTCTGCATCCTTATCAATAGCACAATTTAAAATAAACAAGAAAAAAAAAAAACAAAAATTACACTCATGACTAGGAAAGTCTACAGTGTCATTCTGTTGAACAAGATGTTTTCAGAGCTCATATCCCATGGGATGGGAAAGTTATTTCCCCACCCATACAATCTAATGCACTGATTTATTATAATACTACCATAAACTATTATTTTTAGCTGAGCCAAATGTGATGAATACTGAAACAAGTGTATTACCTTGTTTCATCTTGTTTGCAGGAAGGTTTGTAAAAATTCATGTCAGGACAAGGATTAGGCGTTTTTCCTATGAGCATCTGCAATCACAACCTTACACGAGCTGACACATCTACTTACATAGATAGCTTTACTTCCAATCATTCTGATTTTCACAGGCTTTCAGTAGCTTGTAAAACTGACCTATAAGGAGATTTTATTGCTATGCATCAGCTGAAGGCTTTCAGTCTGCATTAACAAATGTCTACCCATTCATTTATGGTATAAACACACTTTTGGAGCTTCTGCTTCTTACAGAAATATTAACTATTTGCCATCTCCCCCCCCCCCCCAAACTGCTCAACTTCAAAGCAAAGTAAATCCTATGTATGCAAACAACTGACAGCAAAAAGCTACACATCTCAAAACACCTAGATGGAAAACAAAAGATCCTTAATGTTTATCAACAGATTCTGCTATCTGTCTGAGCATAGCTCAAAGATCTGCCCAGCAATGCAAGTCTGCCACTAAGAAAGAATGGTTCAATGAAGGAAATAAAGCTAAAATTATACTTGCAGTCTTTCACAGCCCAGAAGTCGTACCTTTTAAAATCAGTGCCTCCTGTTGCATTATATTTACCCTGTAAGCATCAAAGAGAACTTCAAGAATACAAAAATCCCTTTCCACAGTTTACAGTAGTTTAAAAAAACAGAACACAAACTCATTCTCCACAGAGAGCTATATAAAAATGCTAAGGTATTTTCCTTAAGTTAGTGTATTACTC
Organism: Psittacula echo; assembly: GCF_963264785.1. Taxonomy (NCBI): domain Eukaryota; kingdom Metazoa; phylum Chordata; class Aves; order Psittaciformes; family Psittacidae; genus Psittacula; species Psittacula echo. Next base: position 12,277,132 of record NC_137744.1, read on the forward strand.
TCTTAGACCTTCCTATTGCCATGGGACCTGCAGTATTGAGCCATACAAGGCAGAGACAGCTTCAACCCACCAAAAGACATGACAGCATCACACCCCCTCACCAAATCACATGGAAATGCATGTCCAGTCATGCAACATGGCAGAGACAACTGGCAGAGAGTGGAGCCACAGGCCTGACAGTACCATTGGCCACACAGAATCACAGAACCCCAAGGGTTGGAAGGGACCTCAAAAGATCTAGTCCAACCCCCCTGCAAGAGCAGGGTAACCTAGAGTACACCACACAGGAACTTGTCCAGCCGGGCCTTGAGTATCTCCAACGTAGGAGACTCCACAACCCCCCTGGGCAACCTGTTCCAGTGCTCTGTCACTCTCACAGTAAAGAAGATTTTCCTGATGTTCACATGGAACCTCTTATGCTCCAGTTTATACCCATTACCCCTTGTCCTATCACTGGACATCACTGAGAAAAGCCTAGCTCCATCATCCTGACAGTCACCCTTTATATATTTGTAAACATTGATGAGGTCACCCCTCAGTCTCCTCTTCTCCAAGCTAAAGAGACCCAGCTCCCTCAGCCTCTCCTCATAAGGGAGATGTTCCACTCCCCTAATCATCTTTGTGGCACTGCGCTGGACTCTTTCAAGCAATTCCCTGTCCTTCTTGAACTGAGGGGCCCAGAACTGGACACAATATTCCAGATGCAGGCTCACCAAGGCAGAGTAGAGGGGGAGGAGAACCTCTCTTGACCTACTAACCACACCCTTTCTAATGCACCCCAGGATGCCATTGGCCTTGGCCACAAGGGCACATTGCTGGCTCATGGTCATCCTCCCATCCACCAGGACCCAGGTGCCTTTCCCCTTCACTACTTTCCAGCAGGTCAACCTCCAACCTGTGCTGGTAGATGGGGTTGTTCCTCCCCAGATGCAAGACTCTACACTTGCCCTTGTTGAATTTCATCAAGTTTCTCCCCGCCCAACTCTCCAGCCTATCCAGGTCTCGCTGAATGGCAACACAGCCTTCTGGTGTGTCAGCCACTCCTCCCAGCTTAGTCTCATCAGCGAACTTGCTGAGGGTACATTCAGTTCCCTCATCCAGGTCGTTGACGAAAATATTAAACAGCACTGGTCCCAGCACCTACCCCTGAGGGACTCCACTAGTCACAGACCTCCAGCTAGATTCTGCCCCATTGACCACAACTCTCTGCCTTCTTCCTTTCAACAAGTTCTTGATCCACCTCACTACCTGATCATCAAGCCCACACTTCCTTAGCTTATCTATGAGGATGCTGTGGGAGACAGTATCAAATGCCTTACTGAAATCAAGAAAAACCACATCTACCGCTCCACCATCATCCATCCACCTAGTTACTTCCTCATAGAAGGCTATAAGGTTGGTCAAACATGACTTCCCCTTGCTAAAACCATGTTGGCTACTCTTAATGACCCCCTCATCCTTGATATGTCTAGAGATGGTGTCAAGAATTAGTTGTTCCATCACCTTTCCAGGGATAGAGGTAAGGCTGACCGGTCTATAATTACCCGGGTCCTCCTTCTTGCCCTTATAGACTGGCGTGACATTTGCCATCCTCCAATCCTCAGGCACCTCTCCTGTTTCCCACGACTTACCAAAGATGATGGACAGTGGCCTAGTAATGACCTCCGCCAGCTCCCTCAGCACCCGGCCATGCCAACAAGACAAAAACTGTGAGCTATTAATTTCTTACTTAAAAATGACAAATTCTGATGGTCCAAAACTAGCACTGCATTTAGGTATTTAACCAATTTCCAGCTAGTACCTAGTGGGGAACAAAGTATTTCTTTCTTCTCAGAATAAAATTCTAAACATAGAAGAAATCTGTTGTGTGGTATTATAGAGACTGATCTACCTACTCAGCAGAATTTCAGCCACTTCAAAAATACAGAACATTTGCATATGAATATATGAATTACCTGAAAACTCAAAACCTTTTGAGTTCCTACTTTTTTAACACAGCAGTATTAATGAATTCCTAGCATTGGTAATGTAAACTGATAAAAATTAGAAAGATGTAATAGCATAACGCACGAAAAAGGAGCCAAGAAACACTCCTGTAGAAATTAAGATAAGGAATTAAACAAAAAATTTGATCTTTTAAACCTCCCTACTTGATTAACATGTGATTTCACATACACAGCCTGTTTACAAACACAACAGAAGCAACACCACATCTTATATTCAGAAAGCACAGGGTGTAGAAAAGTGTGAGTATACCAAAAAGTAATTGCCTTGCAAGAGCCTAGAGAGGCAGAATTTAAATCACTAAAGCACTTTGGTGAGCAGTCTAAGTAATGACATTCAGAATTTCATCCACCTCACAGCTGGATGAACTCTTCCACTTACATCAAGAGGGTTTAACACAAGAAACCTACATAGGAGAGGGTCTGTGGACATTCTGCTATGTCTTGGTATAAAGCAGCCAATTAATTCATACAGAAGCCACTTTCTTCATGCAGAACTTGACCTTTCATTAACTATTAAAACTTCTGCTTGCATCATATCAGACATGTCAAATTGCAGAAACTATGCACTAAGAATAAAGAAGTCTGCTGTACATGCAGAAGAAGCACACAAGCAAAGACACCAAGCACAGCCTAGCACCTCAACTCTTACAGCATGCAAGAACTCCAAGTTTTACATGAGGAATGTATCTTAGTGATTAGGCTGCTAAAAATAAGAGTTTAGTATGAAAGCAACATTACAGTAACAAATTAATGCCATTTAGTTGATTTTCCTAACTCCAATTCAGGATTACTTTACATCTTAAGGAAAAAAAAAAAAAAGACAGAAGGCAACAGTTGCAAGCTCTCCTCATTACCAGGCTTCTTGTTTTAGTGTGGATGCCAAACAGCCAAGACTAAAACATGCTTCCCTGTTTAAGACAGTACTAAAGATGAGTGGCACAAATTAAGATTCTCCTCCTTTATAAGAAATGAAAAAAATACATTCCCTTCCCAATTTCAGTGCACACATCAGCTTGCTCCACTGACAGAAGCAAAAAGAGGTGGCACTGCTGACCTCAAATTTCAGGCACAGTACATCTTTATTGCACTAGAACAGCTAAAGAAAGCACACACTGCTGAAACAGCCTTTGGAAAAACATCTTAGCATATGGAGTATGTCTGGCATAGGCTTGCCTGAGCATTCACTGCAGAAGGTGCCTGTGGCAGGAGTACAGACTGTTCTGGATAACCTTTTGAGTAGCAGTTCTAACCCTCCTTCAAGACAGACAGTGAGAAAGCCACCAACTTTCCCAAAGATACTGGAACAAGTGGCCTTTTTTTCCCCTATTCTATTTCCTGAATCAAAAACTGAAAATCCAGATCTTTGTGCTTCCTATGTGAAATACAGTTAACATCAGGTCTGCAGCTCTCACAACCCTCTTGATCTACTTCTCCACTTCTCTGCTACCTACTCACCAGTTCTATTAATGGTCTCCGAACTGTTCCCATTTGCGGTAACAGACACAGGTCAAAGGCACGCTGGCTCGGGGGGACTGGGAGGGGAGAGCCATGGAACAAGAGCTCTGCCAGAGGAAGAGAATGACAAAGAGGCAAGAGATTGTTTGATTTAGATATGTATTTGAAGAGGACCCGGTAGGGAGCTTAAAACAGTTGCAGAATTGGACAGCACTTAGAAGTGGGAAACAGACTTCAATTTCACTGCAATGAGCTAGCTCAGGGGAAACACAAAAAACACTACTTCCTTAACGCAGAACGGCAAGTCAAGTCTCCCCACAATGCGTCCACAGCTATGGACCCATTTGTTGCTGCTTTATCAAATGTCTCCCCCCACAGGCTGGGCCACAGTCCTACAGTACCAGAGACACAGTGCCCGCATAGCAAGGTCGGTCAGGATGTTTTGCTCACCCTACCTCACGCACAGCAAATGAAGGGCCCTGAACTCACTGTGTGTTGGAACAGAGCTGGTGGCCTTTGTAGCGCTTTAACAACAGCAGCAAGGCAGCTCGCCTGTTATCTCTGGGGCAGTTTGGAGCACTGCTCTGCTCTACGCACCAGCTCAGTGTCTCCACAATAACAGTAACACATAAAAGAAGAAGGAAAGATGGCAGCTTTGTCTGGTTTGGGTTTAAGACCAACTGATGGCACTCGGGAGAAAGTGAGAGGAAGTTATGGAGATTGCAGCTACTACAGGCGAAGGCGCGGTTACATGGACGCTCACACACAACAGGAGACCACCTCCAACCCACCTGCACGCTGCGGCTCGCCGAGACCAGCTCCTCCCCGCTCCCCGTATCTTGCCGCCCCTTCGCAGCCCACTCAACCCGGTTTCCCCCTCCGGCTGCTGCGACCGGACCCCGAGCTGCAGCGGATAAGGAAAGAAAGCGCTTGTACTCGCCACGGCCATTTATAGCCCTGCCGGTGGCCGGAGCGAGTCAGAGCAAGGGGCAGCGGGGCAGCGCCCCTAGCGGTGGTGAAGCGTTTCGCAAGGGCGTTTGCAATAGCCGGGGTCCGGGGCCCTGCAGCAGCTGCCACCCGCCATCAGACAGGCCGAGTGCTGGGCTGTGAGACCCGTCACGCTGAACACCGCACCCATGAGCCTCTGTTTTAAGATATTTCTGTATGGAGAAGGAGCTGAAACTACCGGGAAGGAAAACGCTGCAGCTCCTTTATGGTACCTGATGCTTGCTGTGGCCTTAAGCCCTTTAGGACATCCCAGACGTGAAGGAACCCACTATCATCTCAAAGACAATGGTGGCACTGGTGGTCCACACATTACTGTTAGGGTTATGGGTGTTGAAGGTTTGGGTTTTGCAGCAGTCCCATCGGATCCTTGGGAAAAACAAGTGAGCATGGGAAACGTGAAAGCAAAAATGAATCAAAATCTGGGATTCAAACACATTCCAAGTGGGAATGCTCTGCAGGGCAATATGCACTGGCCAGGGTACAGAGCTAAGGTAGCATGGCCAGTGATGAAGGAGTCTTGAAACAGCAATGCAGCATTAACTAAGCCCAAAATCATTAAAGCACTGAGACAGTTTTCAGCATAAAGCCCAAGATATCTCTCATATCAACAACATGCATTTGTTACATAAAATCATTTTCCCTTTTCTTTAAACAGGGTGGGGGAAGGGAGGCTTAAAATATAACTCAAATGGCTTAAAACATCGCTCCTACTTCCAGTGCTCATTACCAGAATTATACTTCTCGTGTCTGGCTGTACAGTATGATAGATGGAATTTTTTTCCTACTTCCTGCAAACCAACATTTTCTTATTCAACTGCCTTTTAGCAATGGATATAATCATAATCCCAAGTGACATATGCAGTGAGAGGAACTGACTACTTTCTCTCTCTCCAGCACTTTATTTCTAGAGATGCTGTGTTTAATTAGCTCCAGAGTAGTCAGAGGAGGAAACAGGTCACCTCTATGTCAAATCTGTGATAGTCATCTTCCTCACTGCCACCCCCATCCCCTTCACTTATTTTCCTGTTTTGCTTTTGTTTTACATGCTACAAGTAAGGTCATTAGTGCCAGATAGCTTGGGGGTTTTATGTGATACATTCCTGAATATCTGCACTTTGGGGAAGGGAGTGAAATAAACTGCGAACTCCAGCATACATCTGTGTGAGGAAGGGAAGATTCATGCACATTCTATATTCAAACAGCATGTCACCAGAACTCCTGAACAGATGATGTAAGTGCGGCAAAACACTGAGAATTAGGAGCCAATATGAATTTTATCTTGTCTGGATTCCAGAATCCGTAGGATTAAGTAAAACCATCTGTACCAACTCACCTTCTTTTTAATCTCTCTGCAGATAGACACTGTTTTTGCCACATCATGTGAGAATCTGCCATTGGAGTAACATTCCAGTAACATCAGTACCACAAGACTACACCAAAAGCCATAATCTTTAAAATAGACCTGCCACAAACATTGAATCTCAAGGAAGCAAATAGAGGGGGCAATTACGTGTAAAATACTGCTTTTTGATACTTTGCCTGAAACAGACCAAGCAGGCAGATAATAGGAACAGGATGCATTTTCAAATTTAAGCTATGCATAAACCACAGAGCTTCTTACTTCTGTGTGAAGTGGTTTGTAATCTGTGACATTGTAGAAAGGCCCAAGTGACTCAAGTCCGATGTGGAACATGACCAGGGTCATGCCTCTTTGCCTGTATTTCAACTGCCCAATTGTCTAATTTAGATAGCAATCCTTTAGGCAAGCCTCTTGTGCAGTGGGGATCCACATGCAAAGCTATTACTGTTTTGAAATCAGCTGATACTCTTGAAAGAAAAGCAATGTTTTATAATACTTGCAAGTCACCCATGTTGTTTTCAATTTCAGTATTCTTTGGCCATCATTACAGACCATGATAGGCTTATCCCACATGTTACAGTTCTGTATGTTACGTCTGTAATTTCACTATATTTTTCACTATATTGTGTAGAAGCTAAGTTTGGTATGTATTTATATAAATAGCTGAGAAAGGTATGCAAATATTTCCTATTTTTATAGATTTTTTAAAGTGGGATTCGGGATTTGACAATTTTGGGAATAAACAACTAAACTCAGCTGCTGGTACAGACAGATCTCCATGGATCTCAAGGCAGTCACACTAATTTACGCAAGCTGACTGTCTGGCCCACATATCTCTATTTATCCACTGAGCAGTAACTGCATGGGCCATAACAAATGTGAACTGCTCCTGCAGTGCCTGATACACCTCATTTAGCAGGTTATATCTGAAATCTTTTCATGAAATGTGGGGAAAATTTCCTCTCAGATGATGCTACGACCTTTTTATATCCTCTTCAGTGAACCATCTCCTGCAGAATTTCCTAGACTTGGGGTTTTTTTGCTATTTTTCTACCAAGAAAAGTTAGTCTTTCTGCATTGTGTTAACTTTTCATTTGACTCCTTGTTTCCATCTCTTTGAGGACAGTTGTTCTACTGGCATAAAACTCACATCTGTATTTTTCACTATTATATAAAATTTATTTGTCTCCACTGTATGGCAATAAGAACCATTATGTTTCTTCCTGTGGAGGCTGCATGTTGCAGCATGGTTGTGGTGCTTATTGCCTGAAAAAGGGCTAATGTACGATATATCTCATGAAAGCTGTATGCGACTGCTGGTATATATGCACCCAGGTACCCACAGGCTATAATCAGTACCCAAGGACTCTGGCCTGTTCCAACATACTGACATTTATATGCAAGATAAATTAAGCCAGGGACTTCTCCGAGATTTAGGATTCAGGGAAAGAAGGTTTTAAAAGTGCTTAAGTCAGACAATGAACTTCTTGTGCAACACCAACCTTATAAAAAATACACAATGATGTCTTTGAACCATTGTTGTTTCTGGTGGTTTTTCACATTCTTCCAGCTCACACTGACTGATGAGGTAGGCTAATGTGATATGTACGTGAAATGTACTAGCAAGTAACAGGAAATATGCCTTTCTGACAATCCACAATAGGTACAAATCTTTCCACCTCATACTCGCATAGCCTCAATGCAGGCAAAACTATAGAAAATCATTCTTCTAGCTCTGTTGGTCCCTGCTTTGTTAAGCAAGACAGTCACTGCACACAGTCATCATATTAAACTATACCAGGAAAGAAGGTATACCTTTGAGTGTTCCAACACTAGCCAAAAATAATGACAAGATTTACACAGAATCCTAGGAGGTTTAATGGATTAGTCCAGGTGATACTGGGGCTGCAACTTTAGAGTATTCTTGGTGGCCAGACCACTTAATTTACAATCGTTTATGCATGTAGTGTAAGAAGACAGTCAATTCAATGAAGATGTACTCCTCTTAAAATGACCATCTAAACAGGAGGTTGAGAGACTGCAAGTGACATGAACAAAGAAGTATTTCAAAAATTATAGCTGTTCTGCTTCATTCTTAGCTGCAATTGTACCAGTGACTGCCAAGGAGGGAAAGGCCAAGCTCGATACATTCACATTTACAGACACCTCGCCAACCTTTTTTAATGCCAGTGGTTGAAGTGGTGACATTTTTAAACATAAAATGCATATTGTTTACATGCTTGATAGGGTCAGGCTGGTTCAGCAGTTGTTTAATGATTCTCAGCTCAAGCTCCAGCTACAACCAGAAACATTATTCAGTATTCAAATCTTGCTATTTCTAACATTTTAGAGATGCTGTATTGCATTATGTGTATTTAACCTTCCACTCTGCAAATTATTCACCATTGACAGGTCCATTTATAACAAGTATTAAAAAAAAAAAAAAAGTATAAGGTTTTTATTCAATTTTTCCTGTTCTATTTAGAAACAGACCATTAAAAAAATATGCTTTTTTCTTTAAGGATTGAAATAAAAAGTGGGGAGTGAATTGTATTAAACTGAATACCCAAGGTTCTCTTTCTTAGTGTGCTGTGCTTGAGAATCAAGCTACAACTATTGTCAAAATCTATGAAGTCCTACTTCCCAAAGACGTGGCAAAAACCAATGGGTTTGAAGTTAAGCAAGATAAATCTATGTCTTCGTGTTCAAGTCACCTGAGAGCTGAAGATTTATATGAAAAGAGGAACAGGAACTGTAGACTTAGTTCTGCAGTGCAAGTTGTCCTTCCAGCCCAACTGAAATAAACATTTTCTTAAAATATTTATTTTTTCTGAATTTTGGGTACAATGTTTTGTACATGGGAGCAAAAGCTAGGCAATTTGCTGTCATTTGTCACTGTTAGTTGTTTTCAGAGGACTAACGTGCAGCAGCCAAAGCATTAAATCAGACCGAGAATGCCAGTGCTCTCTTTCTGGCTGTTTCACAATGATTTGCAAGAATAGATTCTCCTCACATGTACCAGAATTCCCCAAGGTGGTGGGGTGAAGTTTGGTCTAAATACAACCAATTGGGCAGAGCTTGCAAAAACATTTAGAGATAGAACGCTCTCTCCCTCTGCTCCAAACCATAGCAAGCTAGTTAAAGAAAATACCAAATTGAAATGAGCTGTGTAGTGGGAAGAAAATAAGCATGTGTTTTGGTCAGTAATTTATAGAAAGTTCATGTTACATCTAGTCAAGGTCTGAATGTCTCCTTCTCTCACATTCATGTGAAATTACTTTATTTACTACCTAACTTGGCCTAGAAAGGCACTTCTCTCATAAACTGAAGCTGTGGCAATTGCCGCTGATGATTCAAAACTGTCTTTAAATTACAGTTTAATGAACTGTCCATGACACAGGAAAGGGCAGAAGAGAATTATCATGTAACACATGCATATCTAAAGTAACTTGCTTATAGGTATCTTACTAGAAAGGAAGAAAACAGATTTGTTTGCTATTTTATAAACAGATATATGAATATAGAGCAGTGATATGTGTTAGTTACATATGTGATATGTAACTGTATTTTAGGGCACAGGAGCAGAAATGAATGGAGATGAAGAAGAGAGCAGTGATCTACCAAGCACTCCTTCTATGTTAGGAAATCGGGTCAGGGCTTCTTTTACTGTGTACCTACACAGTGCCTCACATAAAAAGGCACTGGCCCACGGCTGGGATATTTCAGCAGTGCTGAAATATAAAAAGATCCCAAAAAAATAGTGGTGGGTTTTTTTTTTTTATTATTTCATACAGCCATCTCTTACAATCAGAGATGAAAGGTAATAATGATTTCATAGTCTCATCTCTAGCAGTGTGCCAAATATAGCTCCTGCTGAGATCCAGATCAGGGAGACGAGCAGTGTATCCCCTTTTACAGATTCTTATAATTGGAAACCACTGTGGTCACGTACCCTGACTTCCAGAAGGAAAAATATCTGCTACTCATTCTCACATCAATGGCATCTACCCATAACTTCAGACCTCAAGTTAAACAATAATATTTTTCCAGTGAATGACTGACCTCAGCATATTAGGGTGGGATAGAAAACTGCTTAAGAAGGCTTAAGAAAGGCTGGAGGATCATCCTTGAAGTCCCTTCCAACCTGGGATTCTATGACTCTGTGATTATATTCCAAGACATAGATAATGCAAGCATCTGAGATCTTGAGCATGTGCATTAATGTTGTCCTTTACCAGATGGAAAACAGAAGAGAGGATGCTTTGAAAAAATATATTTCATTCTTTGAATTTTCATTCTTTTGGACTGACTCATCTCAGCACATTTGAACAGAAAAAAGACGAACAAAGCTTGATGAGGCAAGGATCCCTGCAGAGACAAGGTGATTATGGAAAAAGTCAAGTGAACAAAACAGAATCAAAAGAGATTAAGGTAACTGCTTTGACCAAATTATCCAAATCATATTAAGGCCTGATCCTACAACTTCTCACCTGCAGTAGGTTTCTGTGCTTTACATCACTTTGCAGGTGTGCAAAAGAGTGAATTGAGGCATTCAGATTTCTTTTCTTATGTCCACAGTAAGTATCTGGAAATGGTAGTGAAAGAACAAAGATCATCAGTGTCATAACTGAACATGTGTATGTATAAAACTTGTAGTTAAATATTTGCATTTGAATCAGTTGTACTTACTCATGAATACTGCTCTATATTCATATATCTGTTTAAAAAATAGCAAACAAATCTGTTTTCTTCCTTTCTAGTAAGATACCTATAAGCAAGTTACTTTAGATATGCATGTGTTACAGCAGACAGCAAGTATTATTATCCGTATACTTCTAACAGTTATAGAAAAGAAAAAAGTCATATATACATCAAACTATGTTTTATTTTAAATGTAAACACAATGAAAAATTAGCAAAATTAATCTGTTAACCCTTTCAAGCAATGGAAAATATTATCTTCCATCCAGTCACATAAACAATGCACAGCTATTGGATTTTGCGTCATTAAAATGAATGCAAAAGAAGTGAAGTCAATTCCTCCATATACAACAAAATTACCATTAAACAGAGCAACACTACATCAGAAATCAGGGCAACATCCCCAAAAGTACAAGTAACAAGAAACTCATTGTTGAAGAAATGTATAAGGTTGCCCATAAGTTCTGGAAACATCATGGGTTTTTAAAAAAATAGCCTGCTCATACAGCTTTTTAATAGCTTTGGCTGCTTAAGGCATTCAGATGATCTTTTCTACTCGGCATTTTATTAATGTAAAAGCTTTTGGAGGGATAAAAATGTTTTGAAGTGGGTGCTATTTTCATAAAATATAAGTCTGGCTGATAAGTCTACAGGAATCTTTTCTCATATTCTTTATGAAACATAGACAGAATTTCACTAAAGGCTTCTGGACTTAACATGAAGTTGATACTGTTCACTGCAATACAGTACTTAGTTTTTTAAGAAAGAAATTAAATAGTCTGAAATTTAAGCAATTAAGAATTTTTTTTATATTTTTTTATTTTTTAAGAGGATTGACCACTTTCTCTTCCTTAAGGTTTTAATACATCGCAGACATTATGGCTATTATTCGTAAAGACTCAATTCTTCTTTTGTTTACCACAAGATGAACCATAGGTAATTTCACTTAAATACTTGGATTTCTACCAGGGATATCAGATTCATTTCTAGTTATCACTATTGTAGGTCCCCATTATCTCGCGACACATGAGACTGGATCCAAAACAGTAGCTATGTTCACTCAGTGCTGAGACTGGGGCTAGTATGTTGATACAAAACTACACTATTCTATATTCATTTACCAGTTTGGGCTGCCACAAACTTCTTCATGGTACCTTGTTGTGAGGAACATGGTCTGGATGAACCTTTCCCAAGGACTAGCATTAATACATAAGCCAGATATTTGCAGTGACTGTACTCTCTGCTGGTGTGGACATCAAGTGGTGTGGCAAGACATCTGTGATGGCTGAAGTTTGGTTTTCACTTCATGAGCTTCTCTACTCTCAGCCACATTTAAGGGACTCTATGTACTAGTACGTATTTTATACAGAAATCCAGTTAGGACATACAACATTCTTGCATCTGGCTATGAAGGTGAATGGGAGGCACTGGTGATGGAAGTGGAAAATAGCCTAGAGCAGGCTCTTGATGTCCAGAGATATGGGAATACTGCTCCAGATAGCAAAATGAATCTACCATAAAATTTCATTGACACATAAAATCTCCAGCAGTGCAGTGTAATTTGGTTCAGTGTGTTTCTTTTCCCAAACAAAAAAAGGGAAGTTTGGTAAAAACAGTCTATGACACAATTAACAATTCAAAAGACTGGTAACATGAAAGGGCTTTGTATTTTTATTGGCTCAACAAATAAAAGACTCCCTTTGAGTTTCATGAGAGCTCTGGATTATCAGTCCGAAGCTGAGTTAAATTAGGAGTGACTGGGAGCTGTTGCCATCTGTTTGAGTGTGTGGTGGCTTGTGCTACATGAGTTAATATATTTTAGCAGACAGATGGGCAGAAATATGCAGGCCTTAGTCATTCAGCACCCTTGTTAGCAATCTGAAAAGAGATCAGGAACATAGAAGGCATAGGAGTGAATTTCTTTGTAATTCCTTGACAACGTTCTCCACATCATCCTTTTGGCCTTTTTCAAGGCCTCTGTTACCTATATTGTGTGGTTAAGAAAAGCATTGTTCTTTCCAGGTGCTGTCAATCTTGGTCCTTTCTCTTGCTCTAAAATAACATCTTAAAAACCCCAAACAAACCACGTTTCTGTTCATGCCTTCAGGTGTTAAAACCCACAGAAATTTCTTTTTCCTGGACTGAATGTCACAGCAGTTAAATAATGATGATGTGAAAGAACACTGCCATATCAACTATGATTTAATTCTCTTTTCCCTCTTTTCTCCTACCCAATACAGCCTTCCAGATCTGAAGTCACAAATTCTACAACGCAAAACACTCCAAGCTGTACTGACAAGGAAACTATTGTTTAATGGACAACTGCATTGAAAATTACTACATTTCTTGTAAAGACTGCTTGATTGTAAGGAATGTCTTACTTCATGGCCAGAAAAATCCCTTTCCTATACTTGATAGTCTAATGAAAAGGAACTGTTTTCAGCAAGAAAAGCAGAAAAGGGAATAGAACACTGCACAGGGATTAAGGAGGCGCCAGTGCAGTATTGTAGCTAACCTCAGCTTTTGTGCGCTCCTTCCCTCTCAGTGCATCAGTTTCCCCAGCTACGACTGGCAATCATTAATCCACACAAACCATCATCAAATTCTCAGAGCCAATGCCATATCTTTTGGGTTTCCAAACATCTTTTTGTTATCACGTACTTGTATTTCATCATGCCTCAAATTAGATGGTAAGATTTTGGAGCAAGATTACCTTTTAATCTTCAAAACATTTACTACATTTTCAGAAATACATAGTTTCATTAAAAAATCTCCATCTGAGGAAAGTCAATGTAAAACCAGTCACTTAACATTACAAAATGCCAACATAAAGGTTTCACATGTCCTTATTTTTTTATCAAGTCCAGCTTTCCTGGATCCTGTGCCTGTACTTTTAATAAAGACCAGAAAATGTGGTCTCTTCCTAAATCTTTCTCAACATGAAAGTGTGTATAGTAGGTGTACCAAAACCAAACATGATAAGATCAATTGAAGGTTTCAGCACTATGCATAGAACAAGGGCACAGCTTCAACGGTTCCCTACAAAATTTCCACATGGAAATTGGCTCTGTATTTCTGATCAACGCAACTCTTAGTGCAGTGTGATCAAAAGAAAACAAGCCACATAACCAAAGTACCAGACCTTAGATCTGGAGCTACAGAACCTTTTAATGTATCTAAAATAAAACATGTTTTTCATTGTAATTCTGAGATTAATATATTTTACTGAATGACCAGCATAAATAATGCATAGAACATCTCTTGTCTAGCAGTTCAGCAAGATAATACAAAATAATCTGCAAAATTTCAAAACTGGCAGAAGATCCTAGATTAATGATATTAAAGTTCCTCTGAAGACTCTTCTGCTTTCTGGGAGGTGAGCAACAGAAAGCAGAAGTAAGGAAGCAGAAGGAGGAACTTTAGTAGAACAGGGTGCAGGGGTTGGATTAATAGCTTTAAAAGGTGCACATCTTTGTAGCGAATACTGATTTTGACTGGTGAGAATTAACTCTGCACAAGAAAGTACAACATAAAATAGCACTCGTGGGGGTGACAGATGAATGAACTAATGCCCCATCATGGTGCTCTGAGATCATGAACTAACCATCTTTTATCCGAAATCTGAAACAAAAGTACAGACTGATTATGCTCTTTAATTTCAATAGTACTAGTCTCTAAAGGAAGGCTTTAGCCCGTAAAGCTTAAGGCAGATTCCACTCTGAGTAATCATATTCTGCCTACAGTAATTATCTTCCCTTTGCAGTTTCACATGGAACTAATATCCGCCCACTTGCTACTCTGAACTATGTCATTGCTGTGCAATCGCTGTGAGTAGCTGAGGAAGTGCTGGAGTGGGAGCAGTAACCTAGCGCCAGAGGAAGCTGCCACATATGGTGTCCACATGGTGTCAAACCATTGCCCTTCCAACTGACCCAGAGTCGGTTCTGTAGCAGGCCACTCTGCTGAAGGATGTTATAGTACCTGAGCCCACAATAAGTCTTCCTTGGAGATAATTCAACTTATCTAAGTGCGCTATTTAGAAAGTGTAATAAGGTCAGTAGTTAAATGTAGCAGCAGACTCCTTTGTTGTACAGAGCAATAATAACAGAGCACTAAATACACAAAAAGCTTGAAAATACACCAAAATGGCAATATCTTCTCTATTCTTAATGTGGGTCCCACTGTCATTAAAGGCTTAGATCAAAAGCAATTCGAGTTAATGGATGTTTCAGCAGTTATCAGAGCAACCTTAAGCACTGTTATTCTGCCTCATCAGTTTAGTCTGCTCTCAAAAAGGCTCAGTTGAAGCATTGCATCAACATGAAATTCAGCAAGTGCATTAAACATAGGTCCTAAAACAATGTTATTATTCTACTTTAGCTGTGAAAACTGAATGACTGGACAGTCCAAGCATTGGTTACTAGAACTGAATGTGCAACAAGCAATACTTCTGCCTTCCTCAAGGAAAAAGTAGCATCTGTTCTGCAGGCATTTCCTGAGTAAGGAGGGGTTTAGATTTCATAAACAGAAGAAATCTTTCACTCAGAAAATGATCAGGTACCCGTAATAAGGACTCCCTAGACATCACTTTGCAAAATACAGCAATGACTGGCTTGTTGCAAAGTAATCTATGAGCTCCTTCCAGTGCTTTTCTGAACAGCATTTGGACACAAATCATTTGGAAGATCCATGTTTTGAGCACACACTGTATACATCAGTTTACTCACTATTACATCTAACCCAGTAACTCTGTCCTCCTCCTTTTCATGTTCCTCAACAGATTATGTCACTTCTCTCACAGAATTCTATCATGCTTTTACAACACTGATTGTTGTTTAGAGTCCTGTCTACCTAACTGCTAGTTACTCATAAAAAATGCTCTGTGCTGCTTTCACTAAGCACTGGAATTTTTTGCTTTATCCTTGAAAAACATAATAGGACGTTACCTAAAATTATGTAAAAAAAAAAAAAAAAAAACTTCATACAACTTTGATTCTAATCATTAACTGTCTGTAAATTATTTTCTACAATTAAAATATTTTATTTTCTCTGATTTATTTAGCTATATCTGATCAGTTCTTCTGTTTCATTCCTGGCTTTTTGATGCTTGCTTCAAGCTGAGGCTGTTTTGAGTACTCAGTATGTAAATAACCTGATCGCACTCTGTGGGGCTCAAGTAGTCAGATATAAACCCATGGTTTAGCACCTCCTTGGTCTGAGTGCCCTTGCTGTATGTATTCAATAGATCAACAAAGGTTTTCATTGGCTTTTGTCCCAAGATATTTCTGCTGGTAATGAACACAGGTCTACATCTGTCTATTGTGTTGATGGGATCTAAGAATAAAATCTAATTTTAGTACTACAAGATAACAAGAGACAGAAATCAGCAAAGCTGAATAAGAAGCTGAGTAGTAGATACAAGTAAAAAGAAGAGATCAAAAAAAAACCCCACATGAATCAGATCTATTTGTTATTTCAGCAGCTGTCTCCAATTTACCACCATGAATAATAAATCAATTGCAAAAACTAAACATTCAAGATTTTTATTAAATAGTACCTATCACAAGTTATTGAATATTATTCTATTACAATTAATAGCTCTTACAAGATATTATTCTCCTTCCTTCTTTTTCTCCTTTCTCCTTTTGAAATTCTTCATCTAAATCACCAGCTGGTTTCTTCCCTTTTCCTATTTTCATTCTGCTTCCTTTTCAAGGCAGTTAATATTAAAGTAGCTAATCTACTCTTTTGTATTGCAGTGGGACTTCAGCACTGGCTGCTGAGCCATGTTACTGCTGGCCTTTTAAATTACATGCTGCTCTGGGGCTGTGCGAGAAAAATTCACATCTCCCTTGGTTAACTTTCACAGCAGTTGAGAGCCTGTATTAAACTGGTCCATTTGCTACTTTAAGTTTTGCATATGCCTTCAGCTAGCACTGCTTATAGATTCTTGAGATGCAACAGGCAGGGAGGTGATCTGTTTTTCTGCTTCTTTAAATGGTTTTAAATAAAGCTTCCCAGGCACCAGTAGGATGGGATGTATAGGAGCAACCCCAACTACCAGCTCTGTTCCTCTCCAGGATTTGTGGCCTGAGCCGAAAGATGAGTCTAGGTGCCCATAAGATGATGGACACTCAGCTAATAAAGTTGAAGACAGAATATACATGTATTCTTGAAATATGTTGTGAATATAATCCCCATATAAGCCTCTTACAGCTTTCAACATCTGTTCTGTTGACTGACATTTTCCCCAATGCTGCATGTTTCATAAATAAATCCCTGAGTAGGCTATTAGTGTTGAAGTGTAAGTGATGTCTTTTAACGCTGATCTTCATTAGGGACTGTAGTGGTAGGACAAAGGGTAATGGGTTAAAACTTACAGGAGATTGGATAAAAGGAGGAAGTTCTTTACTGTAAGGGTGGTGAGGCACTGGAATGGGTTGCCCAGGGAGGTCGTGAATGCTCCATCCCTGGCGGTGTTCAAGGCCAGGTTGGACAGAGCCTTGGGTGACATGGTTTAGTGTGAGGTGTCCCTGCCCATGGCAGGGGGGTTGGAACTAGATGGTCTTAAGGTCCTTTCCAACCCTAACTATTATATGATTCTATATACTTTAAAAGGGTGCTGATATGAGGAATATTTTTCTGTATTTTAAGACCACTTGTTGGCCGGGAATATCTGTGTTATTCTCTTCCCTGAAAAGAGTAGCCTATTCCTTTCACTCATTTCCTGATCTCAGTCATTTTTCTACTGTGAAGTGCTTCCAAGAAAAATCCTGACCTCACTGAGCACACGGAAGAATTGACTGCAGCATGGCCTGGGTTTCAGGCTTGATCTCCGGATTATTTCTGACTGTTTTGCAGTCACTAATTGGATAAGCGTCCACATCGGATAAGCACCAGCCACACTAGTTAGGTTTGCAATCCATATTAATTCTTAGAAAAGAGACGATTCAATAAAAGATAACCTGGTTTTGAAAAAGGAGCTAAGTACACAATTCAGGAAACCCACTTCCCATCAGATTTTTCTTTGCTGATTACTAACATGTAGGGACTGCCAGCAATGCATACAGGCCTTCATATAGGACTTTATTCTCCCTCACCTTTTTTGACTGGTCCTACAAATTCCATAATGTCCAGAGAAGAGATTCTTTGAAAGTAGCTATTTTGCAGATGGTTTCTGCTTCTCGGTTTCTGCTTCTCAGTTTCTGCTGGCAGGTGGAACGTTTCTTCCAATATCTTTTCTTCCTTCTGCTCCTTCTGAAAGGGATGGCATGTTACCAAAAATGTCTTTCTACATAGCTGCATATTGAAGGACTTAACATAAATTTTATTTTTAAAGTTATGAAAAAAAAATAATTTATGTTTATTTTATGAATTAAAGTCATAAAACTTTTCACTGAAGGTTTTACTATAACAAAGAATTTCCAACAGAAGGCCATCAGCTCTGCTAACAGAACAAGCAAGATGAAGTAAACACCTTAAAGAAGAAATTTTCTCTTGTGCCCTTTCCCAAAGCCTTAGCCTTCTGGCTCAGCCGCTGGCCCTCTGTGTTTCAGACCATTTCAGCTACTTCCCAGCTTTCTGAATGCTATGGCATACCTGCCTACAGAGCTTAAATCAAATTTGTGTCTGCCCGGCTTTGAGCAGCAGATGTTTGAAAAGATGTAAAATAATTTTATCAAGAAAATGGATCTAGTGTTTATTCACCCACAGGTTTACAGCAACTGTTGCCCAGATCACAAAGGACTGAATAAATCTGGTCTTAGGTAAACTTTGGCCTGTCCTTGGACAGCTAAGGAGAGACAGAGGGGGGCTGGTTTGAGCAGGGTGTTCCTAACAGGCAGGTTGGGATGTGATGGGATGGCTGCCTTGGCTGCACACTCCCCTTCCTGCTGGGATAAACATGGAAACTAACAGGCTTGGGAGAGTGTCGTGGTTTAAGCCCAGGCCGTAAATCAGAACCACGAAGTCCACTTCCCCCCCCCCACCTTTCTTCCCTCCGCTCCTGGAGGGACAGGGAGGAGAATCAAAAGAATGCAACTCCCACGGGTTGAGATAAGAACACTTTAATAAATAAGGTATAACACAAATCACTACTGCTACCACCAATAGTAATAATGATAAAGGAAATAACAAGCAAGAGAATACAACCGCTCACCAACCGGTACCTCACCCCCACCCTGCCATGATCCAGCCCTTCCGGGAACTCTCCATTCTACATCCTGGGCATGACGTGCTATGGTATGGAATACCTCTTTGGCTAGTTTGGGTCAGGTGTCCTGTCCCTGCTTCCTCCTGGCTTCTCCTCCTCCCTGGCAGAGCATGAGACTCACAAAGTCCTTGGTCAGGGTAAACATTCTGACCCACAACTGAAAACATCAGCTTTATCAGTATTATTCCCAGGTCGAAAGTCAAAACACAGCACTGCACCAGTAGAAAAAATGACTGCTACTGCTAAACCAGGACAGTATCCACCCCTTATTCCATACCATTCATGTCATGCTCAGATCCCACATTTTCAATATACCATCACTTGTAACAGTCTTTCAGAGCAGGAGAGGCCCATTGCAAAGTCCACCCCTCGATCATGAGTCCATCTCTATGTTGCATCTCTGCCCTGATGGCCTGAAGTGTCATGGGTCCATCAGGCTCAAAATAATTCACCCTCCCCTGCAGCAGTCTCTGCAACTTGTCTCCACACAGCTGCCTTCCATCTCCGACGCTTCCAAAGCACTGGAGGGGCCCAGTGGATTAGATACTCGCCCATACTGTCCCACACACCATGACACTCATGGCTGTCCAGCCTTGGGGAAAACCTCTCGGTCCCCCTGTATTGTCTAAACCCAGACAAGACCCAAACCTGACTCTGCTTAACTCTCGGGATCAGACAAAATGGTCGTGGGTAGAACACACTTTGTGTGTGTGCCAACATGGTGATCCCCATCACAATCAGCAGGCAGGTTCCAAGGGTACCCAAAGGCCATTCAAAACCTTCAAAACTCTCAAATGATGCTGCTGTACTTGTCACTGGGGCTGTAGCTGTTGTGCTTGAAGGCTCTCTCACCACCAGCTTCTCTTTTTCTGAGTCCAGATCTTCCTCCTCTGCCTTGCTGGAAAGTGCTGCAGGGTCTCCTGCATCCTCCTGCGGCTCGGGCTCACGGGGCTCGGCAGACGGCTGCTGGGGAATGCTCTCGGCCGCCGCGGGGCTGGGCTCGGCTGTGGGGCTCGGCTCCTCCGCCGCCTCCTTCCCCTCCTCGGCAGCCGCCTCCTTCCCAGCCTCCGGCCCCGCTCCCGCCGCCGCTTGGTCCCCGGGGCCGCTCTCCCGGGCCGCTTCGGCCGCCGCCGGCTCCCGGGGCCGCTCCCCCTCAGCTCCCCGCAGCCTCACGAAGACGGACACGAGGGCGAGGGCCAGGACGGTGAAGAGCAGCGGGACGGCCAGGTACAAGTCCATGGCCATGTCCATCCCGCCCTGGTGCCGGAGCCCCCCCGTATCGCAAGCCATTACCATAAAGTACAATGAAACAAGAACCTTAGCCCAAGGCCCACACTTGATAAACACTAACACAGCAAATACCAGCTCCAAGCAAGCTACGACATACAGAAACTGTGACATCAAAAAGAACAACTTTGAGAGCCCATAAATCAGCATTGTGCCTCAGTCAGATCTGTTGTTATCTCAACCCTTCCTGCCCCACGTTGGGCGCCAAAAAGAACTGTCGTGGTTTAAGCCCAGGCCGTAAATCAGAACCACGAAGTCCACTTCCCCCCCCCACCTTTCTTCCCTCCGCTCCTGGAGGGACAGGGAGGAGAATCAAAAGAATGCAACTCCCACGGGTTGAGATAAGAACACTTTAATAAATAAGGTATAACACAAATCACTACTGCTACCACCAATAGTAATAATGATAAAGGAAATAACAAGCAAGAGAATACAACCGCTCACCAACCGGTACCTCACCCCCACCCTGCCATGATCCAGCCCTTCCGGGAACTCTCCATTCTACATCCTGGGCATGACGTGCTGTGGTATGGAATACCTCTTTGGCTAGTTTGGGTCAGGTGTCCTGTCCCTGCTTCCTCCTGGCTTCTCCTCCTCCCTGGCAGAGCATGAGACTCACAAAGTCCTTGGTCAGGGTAAACATTCTGACCCACAACTGAAAACATCAGCTTTATCAGTATTATTCCCAGGTCGAAAGTCAAAACACAGCACTGCACCAGTAGAAAAAATGACTGCTACTGCTAAACCAGGACAGAGAGACATTTGCCTCTCTTCCATTACAGCTCAAGTATTTTGATACACTCATGCTTTTACAACAAAGAGTAGCCTCTTCCTATATATGTTTGGCCAAATTCCCAATACTTTTATTTCCATCTCTCCAGCACTGTCCATTTATGACAGCAGGAGTTCAAGCTGTGCCCAATTTCTATTGATAAACTTTGTAAAGGATCTTAGTACTTTAACATTTTTCTGCCAGCCCTGATGCATGACTCAGCACAGCACAGAACAACTCACATCCTTAGCTACCACTGCCTTCCTTAGGGATAAAAGCAATCACTACCAGTAGGAGGTGTTTCATCCTGCACAGCATCAGCAATGTATTTATGCAGGAATTATATATAGGCTGTATCAACTATTCACAAAACAGGAGATTCTAACAGAATCTTTAGTGTCACAAACATGAGCTTTTCTTCGCAGCTAGGGAGCTACAAAATAAGCTTTAAAAGTAAATGCCTAAATGCTAACAGTTTGGCCATAACCCCACATTTTCAGATGCTGAAGCTTGGAGTAAAACATCAAATATTATAAGCTTCATGACAAAAACACAAGACTTGGCAACACTGGAATTGCTGCAGCCCATTAAATTGTAGCATTTTCTAATCAGGCATCTGGCATTTTTAAATATCCCACCCCCAGGCCCTGAACGCTTAAACCCCAGTGGCATCCCACCGACACAGAGTGACTCTGCTCAGGCATGGATCCCATTACATGAGCATGGTAATGCTGAGGACAGAGCTTAAATTAACTAGCTTGGACAGAAGCTGTGCCAGCACTGCCACTGCATGGACTAGTCAGCATATGTCAAATAGAGACAATATTGGTCACTGAGCCACAAGGCCAGCTGCTCTGCATTCAGCACATCATCTATTTTACAAGGATTAACAGCCCAGGATTACTAGAATGGCTGTTTATAGGTATGCATCCGCTAAACTGCAGCTCAAATAACATTGCTGTTAACATTTGGCTTCCTAGCTTGTGTGTTTGTCAAAAAGCATCTTCATTAGATGAACTAAAAGCAAAACGAGAATATACAGAAACAAGCAATTTGACGGAAAATCCAGAGAAATTTCAAGAGTTAAGGAGACTGAAATTAACCAAGTTTATTAACAGAAACTGTTCTTTATGTGTATTTTAATCTGTAAGTTCTTTTCTCAGAAGCCTTTTTATTTGCCTTTTGTTCTTTGGTAATTTTCACAACAGAGACATGTACGATTTGAAACTGTGCGTGCATGTGCATATAGCAGATTAGATGCTCAGTTGGTACAAATCCCTGACGTCAGTGGAGCTCTGCTGATATACCCCAGCTAAATGTCTGCTCTCATATGTCTCCTGACCGTTCATGTGAGGAGGCTGCTTTTCACTATCTGACCACAAATGCCTACAGTTGCCTAGTGATGACCTCCCAGTGCAGGAGTCATTGAGTGCATCTACTCAAGCCCCTGCTGTTAACCCTTTCATTAGTATGATGATGGTCAGACTGTAACAGTGTTTGAGTCCATAATTCAGTGGGATTTTAACTGCTTTAAGAACTAACAGATACAGAAGAGGGTGCTCTCTGAATTCAGGTCATTGGCAACCACTTGGGGTTTTAGAAGAAACTTTTCCTCCAAAACAGTTTGCTCTGTAAGATATTTTATCACAATGTTTCCCTTACATACATGGTGGTGGCTACTTCTGAAGGAAGGGTAACAAACTTACTAGACTTTCAAGTATGATCTAATATGACAGTTCTGACATTTCAATCAAATACTGTCCAGTGCAGAGCATGAAATGTGCGCGGCTACCTCTCTTCTGGTCATTTTTTCTTACTAATGGATCCTGGGGATAATGAATACTTTAGCTCCTGTTTATAATAGATAAATGTTCTACAATAATGAGTCTCACTAAGAAAACATAATTTTAACTATGTAAGAGGTTAAAAATAACTAGAGAAATATTGTGACAGATGGTGTCGCTCATGTTGCCTTACCATTTGGGCATGTTCTGTTTAATGTTTCTTTCATTCTCCTGATTCAGAACAGAAAATCCAATTAAATTAAGCATATTGTAACATTTCTGACAGTTTTATACTTGTTTTCTTCCTTCTTCTGCTGATGAAATCAGTGTGAATTTAACGCCCAGTTTAGATGAGGAATAGGAGGTCAGGGAAGTAATGTACTATGAGCAGACATAATGAAGGTTTTTCTGCCACACTGTGAAGTACTGCAGAGGGACTTGCATGTACTGCAGGCTCTGTGTTTTTTCAGTCCTCTACCTCTTGAGGAGATGCAGTGAATTGTGTTAAATTTGTGCTGATTTTTCTTAGGAAATATGGCTAAGATTTCCTGGGGGTAAAGAGCTACATGACACTGAATTTGCATAATATTTTCCTGTGGTTTTCCCCATTTTGGAGGTCTTATGTCTGCCTCTGGAAAGTGCAGGGGAGCTGATAGCCCATTCCCAAATTTCTATTCAAGCTGAGTTAAGCACAGAGAATTCAGACAAAAAGGGAGACCCCAGTATACTATCAGTAGACACGTTTGTACCATGCACAGCATTCTGGTAGACATGGGTTTAATTGCCTCCATCAACCTGCCTTTTCAACCCAATTTTAAGCTTCTGTTAGAAGAAGCAGAACATATCACAAAGCTCCAATGTATTCTAGTTAAAATTGGAGTCATCCTCTGGCAGTGCTTAGCTTTCTCTTAGATACCTACATTGTAGATTACATTTGAGTTCTACAAACATGTTCAAGATAAGCAGAGTGATGTGACAGATGTGACAGATGCACTTAACCCCGTAACCGAACTAGTGGCAGTTTGGTGCAGGGTCCAAAGGAGATAAAGGCCTCAGCCATAGCTGGGCCAAGAACTCCACTAGTTCCGACCTGTTCTCTGAGAAGCCATAGGGAGCATTGGCGACACAGTGAGCATAGGTGCATATGAGGTTGGAATATCAGTTGTGGGATTAGCACATGGATAGTGGGTGGTTTTTCCAAGACTCATTTATCAAGAATCAAAGAAAAGTGTGGATACAAGGAGTCAAGGAGTCTCATGCATACCTTTCCCATTTCATGCAATTTGCCTACAAGTCACCCACTTTATCCCATAAATATGACAGCCTAAGTGAGCCTTCTTCCCTGCTAGGTAGCATGGCTGTATAGTGGTGATCTCCCCTTGAGTTGGGACACCTCTCAAGGTTGTTCCTCAAAGCAGAAGAGACCTTTTACCAAGGGCAGATCTTTGGTGACTGTTAGCATGCTGAATTAATACTAATGAAACATTACTAATCCATGTAGCTACTCAGTTTTAATTATTATAAATTCTGCGTAGATAATTCCATTAGACATAAACCATTGTCCAAATCTGAGCCTAAAACTGGACTAAGCCACACCTATGATGCTCCAAAAGGAGTTTACAGAGCAAGAGGGTCCACTTGGGAGGGTCTTCCTTACCCTTTCCAGTGTCTGTGTGAATCATTCTAATTAATTTTTCCTTAGTATGTTTCTTCCATGGAGTAATTAATAAGGTAAACCCTGCCATCAAATTTATTGTACCTTGGTAAACCACCGTTAAACTTTGTTAAATTCCATTTAATTTATTGAACTCTGTCAAATTATTGTTTTACCTCAATAAAATATATTGCTGCTTCTCCCTTTTGAGTGATATGTATGTCACTCATCTGCAACAAATAGACATAGGTGGCAGGATCCTAAATCAGGATTCACATCATCAACCTGGCAGGGATTTTTTAGAGAAAACTCTGGTCCTGCTATTTCTCAGTATGAAGAATGTTGTTTCCTATACATTTTATATAGGTTCTTTTCTATAGGTTTTGGAAAAGGGATGGGTAGGAGGAACACAAGTTCCCCCCAGCTGGACTTGCAGGCTAGCACCAGACAATTCTGCATGTGGTAACCCTATATAAGGGGTCATATAAATGGCATTTTGCTTCCCTATGTCAGCTCTATCAAACCAGCTTTACCACGGGCATGATCATGTAATTCTTTCTTGTGCCACTGACCTCACACTCCTTTGAATTAACTCCACAGGTGTCTAAAGGGCAACTAAAGGGAGTTAATACTTTCTTTAGCTGGTGCCTTAACACTGCTAAGTGGAAACCACCTCTCTGCTGAAAAGATTTCTCACTGTGATTCGTTCTGGTTGTGTAAAGCAATCACTTACTGCCTGCACCTTTTTCATATGGAGAAATTAATAAAAATCTATACATGCAATACAGCAAGGCTCTTTAATTAGTGCCGTTCCCGGGAGGCTCATGAACTGGCAATGCGCAACTTCTCTCTCGTATCCGAGTCCTCCAGGATCAGCCTGAGGAAACAGGCAATTAAAGGCTCTATGACCCAGCTGCAGTTTTCCTTGTGTGACGATCAGTAACTCACCCCGAGGCAACAGCTGTAATTTCCAGTGAAGTTTGCTACTGTAAAGTAACATCTGAAGATACTTTGGTCATTTCAGTCACTTTTAAACGTTTTGTCTCTACCACTCCCAGAGGAGAATGAAATTTCATTCTGTTCCTTGAAGAAGAGAAAAAGTATGCAATAAATAATTTCCACAGGGAAGCAGTAATCCTACATCTGTAACTTCAGCCTTGCTCCCTTTATGAGTCCAGCTCCCTTTTAAAGAAAACAGTACTCAGCCTGAGCGAGCCTCTTCTGATTGCTATTAAAACAAATGCAACTGAAGGCTTGGAACCCTTCGAAAACTAAATTCAAAATGTATTGTAACTGGACCATCTTCACTTTCTATGTTTTTGCTGGGTGCATTTACGTATGTATTCCTTAATAGACTGATAGCAGCCCACCTCAGAAAAATCCTTTCTTGCATCTTGCCACAACCAAAAGAAAAGGGGGGGAGCTGGGCTTAAAAAAGATACAGTTAAGTGTTTTTCTTTTGCTATTATTATTGCAAAATTCTTCATTCTCTGTATTTGTATAACATCATCATGCAGCAGATTCTCTTTTAGTCTATCAAATCAAATGAAAAGGCAAGTTGCAGAAATCTAAATATATATGGTCCCACTCACATAAATATGAAATTTTATCAAGTGTGTTTAAGCTGCTTTCATCCCTCTATGCATTTTTAATGTTTGAATTTTTCTTCTCTAGATTGCCTTTGGAAGAAGAGGTTATTTTGAAGATTACACAGCTGATTTATTTGTGTGTTTGTCTGTCCGTTGCATGCGTGCCTTTCCTGGTGGTGTGACAGGACTGGGTTTCTGTGGCATGAGAGGCTAATGATTTTTCTATAATGTCCACAAAGGAAGATTAATGCATGAGCAGAGAGTAATAAAAGAAGAGACAGGCACAAAAGATCACGGGGCCGTGGAGTATCTCATAAATGTCTAGGGAAGTAAGAAATCCTGTCTTCGTACAGGGAAACTGCACAGAAACAGAACCATTGATTCTTCTGGCTGCCAGGGCACTCTTAACTCGTATTCAACTTGCCATTAACCCAAGCACCCAAGGCTTGCAAGGGGAAGACAGGAAACAATCTCTGCCCTGAACTAGAGAGGACTGTACCTGCGGATACCCAAATTCCTCTCTCCTACACAGGCAGAGCTGTAGCCAGAACAGCCTCTTCCACTCTGCTCCACATATGAACTTTCAGTTAATACTGCATCAGCTGGGCTGCAAAGCTGAAGCCCCTACTTATCAGTAGATGCTTCCCTGAACCCTGACTGCCCATTGGCAGCCCTGCCTCCCTCGTGCCCAGGGCATCATCTCCTGGGCAAGGGCAGGCATTTGTCCTGTGGTTCGTATGGCACCGGGGCATAAGGGATGGCAGCTGGAATATGGAATATCCCTAAAGGCTTTTAAGCTTGTTATTATATTGGTAATAGCTGAAAATACTTCCTCACTGCATTTGTGTGTTCTTTCCTCACCCTCTTCTGTAGCTCTGGCTTCAGAAGCAATGATAGCATGACTGGTACTCTAACACCTCTTCTTTGAATAATTACCTCTCTGGGAAGTGTGGGGTAAGGGAACAGCAGTGTCTCACTCAGCCACTCACATATTTTCCTGAATCAGAGCTTCAGTCTGAGAATGTATTTTGCATAAGCAGAATTAATCAGCTTGGTCCTGCTCTTGTGGTCATGGGGAACTAAGCTCTTGCATGGATTTCATGTGACATACAGAAGCTTCGCTATGAAAAAACAGTAAGAGAGAGCACATGGCTAAAACTTCTTTAAAGAAGCAAATGTTACATAGCAAACCCACAGTAGTACCCTCCACTAATTGTTGTGCATTCTGGCAAACATTTTCTACAGGCAAGAAAGCAAACTGTTTCTTGTCTGAGTGTTTTTTCCTTTTAATAAGCCAGTATATTTTTCAACCATATTATCCAATAGTTACATATGCCAAACAGGCCAGCACCAGTGATGTCACCCCCCCTACGAAGGAGATCTAGAATTCTGCAAAATACCAAAGATATTCTGGCAACCAAAATTAGTCAGGTATGGGGGACTGGGAGGCAGGGGTATTTTCATTGAAGATTCGGCCACAGGCATATCCCTCCTTTCTTTTAATGGTATTTCCTCTATAGTTGCTGAGATGTTTTGAAACGGAAAGGTTAATTATTACAGATAGTTATGCATTGCACACCTCCCTGTCAAAGCCATCACCTTCTGCTGCCAGTGTCTTTGAAATAAAAACATGAGGTT
This sequence comes from Psittacula echo, assembly GCF_963264785.1. Lineage (NCBI taxonomy): Eukaryota > Metazoa > Chordata > Aves > Psittaciformes > Psittacidae > Psittacula > Psittacula echo. The sequence continues at coordinate 12,304,597 of NC_137744.1, forward strand.
GAAATAGACCTTCACATATCTGAGTAATTGTGTCTTTGAAAAGGGTTCTTAAAAAAATAGATGTCAGATTCTTAGTGAATCTCATTTTTACTATAGGCTACACCATCTGAAGTTAGATTTTGTATCTGACTGCTGTCACAGTGATTGAAGTCAAAACATCCTGTTCTATCTTTTCTTTATGTACTGCAATCAGCTCCACAAGCCTGTGTAACTTGAAACACAGCTAAAAACTGCTTTCTGTATGTGCTTCTTGGCATACTTTTCTTTCTCTAAGATGGACTATACCAGTGATCTTGACTGACAGAAAGAAAGCTAGGATTAGGTTTACAATCAAGTGCTCAAGAAGCAGGAGGAAATGCTTATTTACAAAACAAAAATCCTTAGAAAATTTGCCAACTAGGGCTTCAACCATTATGATGTTGTTTCTGCAAGAATGCGTCTCAAATTGTACTCAGAGCTTATGTTTGGGGAAAAAAAGTCAGCATGCCAGCAATTAGGGAGGAAAGCTGCATTTCACTGGCACCTTCTGCTCTGATGCCTTCCCTGGCATGCACAGTGCATGGAAAGAGATTTTTGAGAGTGGAGTGAGGGAGCTCAGCCTTCACAGGTAACTGGAGCAAGGATTAGAGCTGCAGTGTGCTGCTATGTGCTGAATAGTGGTCCCTAAATGTGCCCTGATCACTCCTCACACACTCCCTGTGTGGGTGCTTTGACATTCCCAAGGCGAACATTTCCCTGGAGATCTGGTGGTTTCCTGTGGCTGGTGCTGGCTTCACCCTGTACCTCACTAGGAACCTTGGAGTTCCTCCTCAGAGGCAGTTAAGTCTTACCATTGACTCAGTTTGTAAACCAAGAAGAAATTTGGTATTCCAAAGTGACACATCCGACTGAGAGAAAATCACTGTCCTTTTAATATAAAATTAGATAGCCAATTATAATTTGAGCTGCTTACTTTTAAAGCATCAAGGAGCTAGGAGAGCAGTCTGCTGTTACAAAGCAGGAAGAGAACTGTCAACCGAAGCAGAGGCTTCTGTGCTGTTAACCACATTCCTTCAAGCTGTACCCAGAGCACTACCATTTGGCAGAGGCACTAAGAGGATTTGATCCTGCTAAGTGCCCATCACGAGGGGAATGAAGAGTACAGCAGATCCTATCCTTGGACCCACCAAAAGGATGTTCATTCATCTTATTTTTCTCTCTCACACTTTCTCTCTCACCTGCAGGTCACTGATGCTCTTACTCCCACTTCAAATATGAGTGTTGGTAACCTGCTGTCACCCTGCAGGTTGGTTTTCAAGTGTACAGGCTGCAAATTAAGGATTTGTTTCAAAGGGGGGGGGGGAAATATACACATTTTTTTCCATCTGATTGCTTGTCACTACCAGAACCAGAACACTATTTTCACAGTGGCGCTTGCAGTGTCTCTATAGCTATCTGCATGCATAGCTGCCACATCTGCAGGTAGGTACTAGACTGACTCTCAGCTGTTGCACAGATCGATATTCATGGCTGTTTATTTGGACAACAGTTTATCAGTAGACATCCAAACACATGGCAGCCATGTACTTGCTTCCACTGTACACAGCTTCCACTTCTACCTTACCATAACAGCAATGGGCTCTGCAACTGGGGACCATTTTATTAACTCCAGTTCCTGCACCTTAAGAAGTCATACCTTTCTAATACAAATCAGGGGATAGGAGAGAGACAGGCAAGGGTTACACATAGGTAGTTGAGATAAATGATGACCTAGGAAAGTCATAAAGCCAGGCAAGCATGTAAAAGGTGTTTCAAGACTGAACATCAGATTTGAAAGAGGCATGCAAATTCCTGACAAGAAAATAATAGTTGCCTGTAAAATGCTCTTCCCAAGGAAATTATACACTATATTATTTGAGCAAGGATTACTCACTGCTTTCCTTTAAAAGAACAAGACTGGATGCAGTATTGTGCTATAAAACTTTGTTCTTGTTGGTGAGCACAAGTTCCAGCGAGAAATGCTGTTTTCTGTAACTTAGGGATGATGTAGGTTTTCACTATGACACGACAAGTAAGCCTTCAGAGAGCAGAATGAAATTTGTATGTAATATTGGTACATAGATGCTTCTTATCTCAGTCTTTGCTCCTGGTTTAACATTTGTATGAAAGCCCACTGCTAATTCATTTAGCATTTTGGCCTCATAAAGAATCTATGCTAAATTTTTTAAATGCTACTGCATTTTCTTTCAAGCCTGATCATTCTCTGGTTTACTGTGCTCAGCCTTCTGTGATGAGTCTGTCCTCTTTAGTACAATGTGTACCCAGCAATTTTAATGTATAAAGATCACTCTGGCTGACTTACCCTTTGAATGAATAAAAGCTTTGTTCTTGTGGCTGGGAACTTTTTTAAAAGCTTATGTGCCTGTCTAGATGTTTCCTGTATCACAGCATTTTGGGTTTATGTTCCATGCAACAATTTTAATTTGAGTAGACTTTATGTTCAATTTTAAAATTATGGTGTTAGAGGATAATAATATCAACATAATAATTTCATTATCCAGCTTAATTTCTTAAAAATAATGAGTTCTTTTTTTTTTTTTTATACCAAATGAGTTCTCTGAGGTCTCACACTGAGTATCTTTACAGTGAGTAGATATGTTAGTCAGATTTAACAAGAAGGAAACCATGACACTGTGCAAAGCTGAAGCTACATCCTGATAGTACTGCTGGTATTTCAAAAGCCATTTCCACCACTTTACTTAGCTCTGGCTTAACAGAGTAGATGTCAACTGATGACATTAACTGTAAAACTTGAAAATCTGGCCCCTGGCTTTCACAGCTGTTCATCCAGCAGATGCTAATCATGGATGGAGATGCTTCAAAGGAGTCTGTGCTGCAAGTCCCCAAAAGAACACAAGATGTCTCTGCAGCAAGATTAGTGCCATAATGTAGGAACGGCAGGAATCCACAAAGTAACTAATCCACTATCATTTGCATAGACAAGCTACTCTAGTCTAGTCTTTAAAAAGTAGAACAGCTTCTCATCTCCACATGGCTCCTTGAATCTTATTAACAAGTAAAATGTTAATTATCTAGGGTGTCTAGATATCATGTTGCAAATCTAACACTATGAGATCAGCATACATTGAGTAAAATTGCTTTAGAGTTCTCAGAAGACTTCTGAGAGCTAGAAGACCCTCAGACAGAGATGGCTGGAAAGGCTTCCATTTTATTCTTGCCCACTGTGCATAGGACAAATAATAGAATTAAACTGTTATAGAGAAGATTTAACTTGAACATAACGAAAATGTTGCAATGGTAAGAATATTAAGAATGGGATTATACTTGAAACTTACATTTAACACCAGAAACAGTTATTCATCTAAGGTTGTAGCCTTACCATCATCCCAGGTTTTTAAAAACAGCTTAGAATGACAAATTACTCTTGACAATTCTTTAGGTATAGTTCATTCTGCCTAAGGCAGAAGAGATGGATTCAATGACTTCTCAAGGTTCCTTCTGGAGTTACTGTGTAGGACTTTATGATATCACAGATGCAGATCTCTAGAGGTCTTTTTTCAAATTTAAAAAATATGTATATTTGAAAGTGATCATCAGAAAAGAGACCAGTATGTAAGATTTTGGGGTGAAAGGCTTTATTAGCTCTATACAGCAACCAGAACCAGAGAGGTTTTGCAGACATTTAGCTTCTATTATATTAAGAGCATAAATAATAAGGTGAAATATGAGGACAGGAATGGAGAGAACTCCATTACACAAATTCTATTCCACTACAAACCACACATGATTTTGGACAGGGTAGCACTTGCTCTGAAAATTACCTGTCCTGAAGGAATATGGCATGAGACCAATGTATCTGATGATGAGACAGTCTTGCAAATATCTGATTGGTCTCCAGCACCACATCTTTCAAGATGAGATTTGATTCCTGCTGAATGAGTTTATTTCAGTTTAAGAGTAATGTGTTCAACCTTTCAGCTATTAAGTCACTATGGAAGAAAAAGGTCCTACATAGACATTTTCTTTTTCTTTTAACTGCCTGGCAATTTTAGTTCAGTTCCTGGATTACAATTTATAGGATATAATCAACCATAAAGTTCCTAAGTAACAAACAATTCCAAGAAATACTGTGGTTAAATCAAAAGCTTTTGAAAAAGGACTTTTGAAAAAGGACTTTTCAGGACATATAATTTAATCCTTCCTATTTCAGACACTGTACTATTGACAAACTCATTTTTCAGAACCTGCAGTATTTCTAGTTTCAAGATTCCTAGTCCATTTCTAGTCCAGATCTATTTTGAATTTTCACTTAGTGAAACTTTTCCAAATAAACCAACTTTTGCCATAAAAGCATTTAGAATACCGTTCATTTTTGCAGCAAATATGTCAAATATTTTTTTTCCCTTGTATTTAGATGGAGAAAAATGTTTTCCTCACACATTTCTCTTTATCTTCTTTAGATAGTTAGGAAAGTAATAGCACCAGCTGGCCTTTAAAAAATCATGTCATTAAAATTTTCAGGTAAATCCCTTTCAAACTTTTTTCATAAAGTATTTTTCCCCTCTTCTACTGGTTTTATTACTTCTGATGCTATTTTCAGTAACCATTTTCAGGAATATACGTTTCCTCTTTTCTTAAAAGAAGTACACTCACTTATGCTGGTGTTTGGGGGAAGGAAAATGTCACCGCATGAATGCCTCTGTTATAGTCTGTGAATCAAAAAAAACCCACCTCATCTGGTTGGATAAAAGCCGATGGGACACAGTAGATCTGTGCATCTGACAACTCCACAGTTTTCCCCACCAGCTTTGGACAAAGGAAGAATAACCTCTCCAAACACATTTAAATGGAGTTTGAGGAGATCAGTTCCCCAAAACAAGTTATTTTGTAATAGAAGATAACGGAATTTGTGGCTCTGAGGCAGGTGATATAAACTTCGCTGTACTCAGAGATTCTTTCTTTGGCTGGAATGATGTAGATAAGATCCCAAGTCAGCCAGCAAAGTGCCAAGTGCAGGATCTTCTAACAGATAGATTTGGGCAGAGCATTTCTAAAACAAAAACAGACCCTTAGATTTTGATCTTCATCAGAGTTGCTAGTGAAGATGAATAACTGTTTCTGGTGTTAAATGGCTGTTTCTGAAATCATGCCTCTACACACTACCTTGGACAATGAAACACTCTTGGGTAATACTCAGCTACCCAGATTTGGGTCAGTAAATGATAACCAAATACAATTCAGAATACCAAATCTTCTTTTAAGGCTTGTATCAAAACTCAGGTTGTCAGGAACTCCAACACTTCTCATTGAAAAAGGTTGAGTTGTTCCAATTTGCAGTGTAGGAATCTCTGCTGGACACCTCATAAAGTAAATGAATGAGCACTATCTCAACTTCTTACAGCATTCTTATTTCCAGTCAGTATAGAACTGTCACCCTGGGCTAGCTGTCACTGTAGACAGTGTGCTAGAAATTGGCAGAGCTCACAGATAGAGAGTACATTTTTGTGGAAGGCTTATGGCTGACAACACAAGAACAATAAATTAGAGTCAGGAATAAAAGAAGACATTAAGGCCCCAATGGCACTATCTTAGAAGAATTTAATATTCTGAGATATTTCACTTCCTATCTACATGCCCTTTATAATGCAGGCAAAGCAATATCCAGAAAACAAATGAGATGTAATTTTCATGCTAATTATGCCAGATGCATTTATCCCTTTGTCATATTTATTTTTATATTATGCCTTTAAAATATAAAAAGACAACAATATTAAAACACACTAATTAAATTTTAACTTTGTTTTGCTTTCTACATTCCTTCTGTTTCACATAATTCCCAGTTGATACTTCATCCTGTCTTCTCACTTATATTCCCAGATGACAGTTACTTATTCCCTTGACCAACCCCTGGGGGTTTCTTTTCAATCCTTGCTCAAGGAAACCTCAAATGAAACGTGCGGGTGTTCTGAGCAAGGGCAGGACGAGAAATTAGAAGGTCTAATATTGCTTCATTTGTGATTGGGTAAATCAGGGGTAATATAAATGAAGTTAAGGAATTCACCCGTTTTACAGTGATATATGTGACAGTAAAGAATTGGCTTCATCAGTAGCATTCATTGAATATCATGTGACATTGACCAACCCTTTTTCGTTGCTGCTATGTTTTTCTGAGGCAAATTAAATTATAGATTAAACCCATCAACCAGTTCTTGAATCAGAATATAGTTACAGCCATTTTAATAACATGTTTCATAAAGGGACCCAAGTTGAAAATGTTGTAATTTATTTATCATTGTTCTTTAATATTTCAGGCAGTTCAGATTATCATTTTTATTTATTTATGTTTTTGAGGATTTATTAAATATACCCATCATCCTCTCTGGGAGAGTCTATAAAACTGACATCACAAGGAACTTAAGCTGAACTGATTTATCTCACTACCAAATCTTTCCCAGTCCATCCCAGTAACATACCCATGCAGTGCCCCTTTACTGTCATGAGGCAAACCCTGTCTGGGAGCAGGGAAAGAAAATTTTATATGTGAGATTTCTTCATGGAGCTCTGACCCAGGACTCAAAAAACTACAAACTCTTGAATTGCATTTCCTAAAGGATCTATCTAGCAGTGGAGAACAAAGATGGGGAAATTCCTACTGTAGCTGGAACTTTAGCCTAATAGGCCCAATAGGCCTAATAGGCTAAAGGAAAACACAAGCAATTGATTCACATACAGAATGACGCTGAAAAAGTGCCAAGTCTCAGCCAGAGACCTGGTGTATATCCTGCTTATATCTAAGAATAATCCCTGGCTTCATCTCATAAGGGACAAAAAGTAATGCAAGAGTTTATGTCAGTATAGTTGCTGTTTATCCCATAATCTTTTTACTCAAGAAGTGGTATAAAATTCTGAATCTACCAATTTCCCTGTTTAGATGGACTGGCGCTGCATCTGCTGTGACAACTGCAAGTTTTGCTACTGTTTTCCTAACTATGGTTCTTTAGAGACATGCTGAAAAATCAGTAGTCATAGAAATTAGCCTAATTAGACTAGATTAAAATTACACTCCCAGAATTATTGCTGAGCCAAAGTTTGATGCAAATTTCTATTTCTGGTTTTTTATATGCCCCAGCTCAGCATCATGCCAATTTTCACATCTGTTCGTGTTAAGACAGCAAGACTGTTTACACATTCTTCCCTTATTCTGAAAATAACCTACTTGAGACACAGCAGCAGAACCAGAGCAAGCCATGGCAAGGAACCCCACACAATGTCAAAGGTTCAGATGAGCAAAGCCAAATGAGCATGGCCCATGACACGTTCCATATTATAGTTAACCTCATGTTTCACAGCAGTTTGAAACAGCACATTAAGGCAGCTGGCAAGGATGATATTGGGACTTGCTAATCTAACCAGTGAGCTACAAACAGATGTTGTGCACGAAATGGGAACCACTGCCATTGACACATCTCACATGTCAGACAGTGGGGCAGAGTAACTCAGCCTGACTTGAGGAGGAAATTGTATGTGACATGTCCTTCATTTCCATGAGTAACATGTCACTTCTGGCCCAACTTTTCACCTGAAACATTAAATGCTATTTGACAGGGCATACATGTGATTTCTGGGGTGGTGAAAGTCTGCTTATACATATATATATACACACACCAAGTATAATGAGAGGTACAGTGATTGTGCAGCAGGAAAACTGGATTTCAGCACTTAAATATGTTAGTGGAATCCCTTATCAGGATTTTAGATTTGTTTGTTTGCTTTACTACACTATGTTGGACTAACATTTCTTATAAATACCGTCCACAAACACCACAGAATCATAGAATCATAGAATAGTTAGGGTTGGAAACGACCTTAAGATCATCTAGTTCCAACCCCCCTGCCATGGGCAGGGACACCTCACGTTAAACCAACTATCACATTCTAGAGGGCTACTTGCCAATGTTTATTTCTTTCTTAAAAATCATTGCTTTGCTTCCAACAGTACCATTTCTAACTGACTGGACTGAAAATATTGTTCTACATTAATAGGAGTGTAAGAGATATTGAGAAACTGTGTGAGAAGTGAGGAGAGTGAATTGTGCAGGTATCTGGCTGTGACAACACAAGATTTGGAAGTCTTCCCTGATCCTTGGTCAGATGCTTTCGAACAACAGTGCTTGCTCATGTATCTGGTTATACGGTGACAGCTTTCTTTTCCAAGCTCAAGACTTCAAATCTGAGAGGAAATTGGCCTTTTTATAGTAATGACACAATCACAGAGCTAGAAGTATAAGTTCCTTTCACAATACAACTTCTTCAGTTAAACAAGTGTTCTAGTCATAATGGGAGAAGTTATAATGATGCAAATGAGAACAGATTCCCGTGTAATCATGCATAGGTATAGGTTGGCCCATCCTTTCACTCCTAACTTGTGAGTCTACAAGGTGCTTTGGTAAGATGTGTACAGCGCTGTGAAACAGGCTGACAACCAGGAAGCAAGATAAGGAGCTTAGCGCACCAGAATGTAGCAGCACTGTATACAGCTCCTTGCAGAGAGCGTCTAGCTTAATGCTACATGTTTTGGAAGAGATTCACTTGTGAACACTTCCAAGGGAAAACAAAAATATTATTTTCATTAAATTGTAGGCAATGTTCTAACCTCACGCCAAGAATTTAATCCTAGGAACCTTCCTTGTGTTACAGATTTCTTCATTCTGTTAAGATCACTAGAGACAGTAAAGAGGAAGTGCCCCATAACCTCTCTACCCAAAACAGCCCTGGGTTTGAAATACAGACACCCATCCAGCAAAGCACTCAACTGTGTGCTGAAATTCAAATAAGAGCCCTCTGGTGGGCTCAGTAATCTGTAGTTCACTCAAACCTTTGTGGACTTTGCTAGACTTCATGTGAATAAAAAGGGCTGTTAAAAGGTGCACTTTCTCCTAGCTTCTCAAATTAGAGGTTAGGAGAAAACAAAACTATTTCAGTTGGTAAGGATGAACATCTTGGCCAAGAGTAAGTTGCAAAATACCCACCCACCTTCTTGTTGCTCAATTATGGATATAAAACGCCTATAATAAACAGAGAAATCTGGGAAAGAAGGTCTCGTGGCAGTGTAGCACCTCAAATTGTTTGTACTCAATAAATAACATTTTTCTTTGATGCTCTGAATTATCAGATATTCCCAAAACATATGCAATAGAGAGCAAAGTAGATTTACAAAGCTAACAGTAATTTTATTAGTGGCAACATTAGCAGTAAACATGTAGGCAGAAAACCAACAGGTACCTAAAAGTGGGTGAGCTTTTTTTGTTGAATTAGTCATGCTCCAATGTTCATCAAGGTTTTACTTCTAATATTCAACTTTGCAAGGCATGGTCCGGCTGCCAGGATGCAGGGCTTTTCTTCAGGTATCAGAAAATGATAGATATAGATGTTAGTAAACCTAAGATCTGAGTCTGAATAGACCTCTTAGTTCTACCAACATGTTCAGACATTGCACTAACTCCTGACTTCCAGCGCTCTGCTTTTCTGTAGTTTACACCCAGCCCCCACGGTTGCACGTCACAAGTATTCCCCAAGTTCCACAGTTGTTCTAACCATGTTCTTGTAAGCTCCATCCGAGAGGAGATGTATGGCTACAGGACAGACCAACCAGTTGTGTGGGACAACACTAGGGTTAGCTGGTAGGATCTCTGTTACTGATGATTTCCAAGTCTGTCCTGGGTTCAGCAGCAGCAGTCATTTTTTCTCCTTCTTAGTAGCTGTTGCAGCACTGTGTTTTTGACTTTCGGCCTGGGAACGGAGCTGATAACACCGATGTTTAGACTGACCAAGGACTTTGTGAGTCTCATGCTCTGCCAGGGAGGAGGAGAAGCCGGGAGGAAGCGGGGACAGGACACGTGACCCAAACTAGCCGAAGAGGTATTCCATACCATAGCACGTCATGCCCAGGATGTAGAACAGAGAGTGCCCGGAAGGGCTGGATCACTGCAGGGTGGGGGTGAGGTACCGGTTGGTGAGCGGTTGTATTCTCTTACCTTGTTATTTCCTTTATCATTATTATTATTGGTGGTAGCAGCAGTGATTTGTGTTATACCTTAGTTATTAAACTGTTCTTATCTCAACCCGTGGGAGTTGTATTCTTTTGATTCTCCTCCCCGTCCCTCCAGGAGTGGGGGGAAGAAAGGTGGGGGGGGGAAGTAGACTGTGTGGTTCTAATTTACAGCTGGGGCTTAAACCACGACAAAGTCACATAGCTTTTGTGTCCATCAGCAGAAAACATTGACATTGCAATCTGATGCCAAAGCTGATCCTAAAAAATGTAAATACCCAATGAGTCAGGAATCAAACCCATCAGACAGTTCTACGCTTTTAACTTGTTCAATGCCAGTTACAGAATTTGACTCACAAATAGTTATGTTATTGCCTCCATATCATTCAGAAATAAAGACATCATTGCCATGCAGACAGGTCATTAAGACAGACAACTGTCCTCCACTTTCAGTCTGTTATTTATTTACAAAATAAAGACATATTTGAAATACTGAGACTTGGTGTGCTATGGACATGGACTTTATTACACACTTAATATAGGCTTCTCAGACACCAACATCAATATTAGTTTTGAAACATTTTTATGCAATAGGGGTATTGATAGCTGTTTATGTTGATTCTCTGTTGTCTAATAATAATCATACTGCAGACTTTGTCTTTGGCCAATTCTGTGACCCATCTTCTCTATTTAGTCCTCTGACAAAACCTGTGGCAATATGATTATATGGGCCTGTCTTCCTCTGCCAGATTTAGCTGAAATTTGCTCTTGGGTTAAAAAAAAATACTGGGAGGGAGGGGAAACACACACACACACAGATGGCCACAGATGGCTTAAATCTTCTTCATCCTGAAGAGAAACTTTAGAACTGGTGATATACCAGACTAATGTCAACCAATATGCCATGGGAACGGGTCTAAGTGCTTCAAGCATGATAATGTAAAATCTTACAAGTGGAGTTAATGTTCCAGAGCACTTTCCCAATTAGGAAAGTAGTCTGTGAAATATGTTAAGAACATGTGCCCCTTGAAATTCAACTGTAGTTTTTAAGAAGAGATAATCTAGAAAAATGAAGGGTAAATACAGTAAGAAGTACAAAAGAGAAACCATTTGCCAATGGGAAATAGCACAAAGGGATCATCAGCCTGTGCCGGTCTGTCTGGGTCACTGCTTCCTGCAGTGAAACAGAGCAGCCATTTACATCTGTCACCATTTATAAAACATATTAAACTATAAAATAGTCTTGAGGTAATGTATAATGATTTCCCTCTACTGTTAACATTGGCTTTGAACAGCTGTGATATAGTTATTAAAACATCCTATAAGCAACAGATTAGAAATTACCCATGCACATAAAAAATTCTGCAAGTTGAGAAATTATTTTAGCTTTCTGAATTGGCAATGAAATGTTAACTGGTTTTGGCTGGGATGGAGTTAATTTTCTTCATAGCAGCTGATGAGATGCTCTGTTTTGTACCTATGATCAAAACAGTGTCGGTAACACACTAATGTTTTGGCTATTGCTAAACAACATCCAAGACCTTATCTGTTTTCTCTTTCTCACACTGCTCTGCCAGCAACCCCGACTGACCAGAGGGACATTCCATACTGTGTGGCATCATGCTCAGCATGTAAAATTGGGGAGATATCTTGAGTTAGAGTGTTTACCTTCCCAAGTTACATGCAATGGAGCCCCACTGTCCTGGGGATGGCTGAATACCTGCCTGTCCATAGGAAGCCGTGAATAAATTCCTTGTTTTGCTTTGCTTGTACATGCAGCTTTTCCTTTACCTATTAAACTGTTTTCATCTTCACCCACAGTTTTCTCTTTCCGCTTCTCTCCTCCATCCTGGCAGTGTGGAGCTGAGCTGCCTACTGGATGGGTTAACACACAACAACCAGAGTTTAGTCCAAACATTCTGCTGAATTGACTCAACAGCATGTTTTCAGCTGTCTTAGAAACAATTGTTTGATTATATTGAACAAATATAAATTGAAGAGCTGGAATATGTAATCAAGGTGTGCCATGAAGTAGTCCTTGAAAGAAGCTGGATTGTTTCATTTAATTCTTGCTACATGTTAAGTCAGATCTGAGAAGGATTCATAAACCACGGCTCATAATGGCTTCATTAACTGTTGGCTGATGTTTCTGTTTTGTGTATACCAATGAAATATCTCACAATGTTAATAAATGCATCCAGTTATTAAAATACACAAAGAGGTTTCTTCAAGACAGATTGGGTGAAAAGGTTACTCTGCCTGCCTTTGATTGCCCAGCAGTAAGTACTGCTCATTAGGGGAAGGGGTGCAGTACAGTATATTAAGAAAGCAATATATATGCTCTGACGAAAAAGATCAGAAATGGATTTGATGAAAATCACTTTAAACAGACAGGGGCTCATGTCATGCTGGGTTCCTAAATCCTACTGAATGTTCTAGACATCAAACAAAAGCAAGACCATGACTGATCCTTTGAATTTCTTTTATTTAATGTGTCTTCCTTTCCTAAGTCTACATTGGACATAACTCTGACCCTTTGGGTCACAGAAGTGGATGAGTATTTGGTTGCCGAGTCCTATAGCTGCTCTGTTCAGTCTGCTGCTACCTGCAGGCTGAGTAACAGAATTGGAGGCTGCTTGGGTACAAGACAGTCATGGATTTGGGAGGAGAAATGATCTCAGGAACTTGATCAGAAAGATTTGGGCTTTGCTCCCTCATCACTGGGATATCTGCATGCTAGGTCTTCTAACAAATGATCCCAGACACATTCCCTGAACAGCAGGGAACCTAGCTACCCCTAGGGTTTTTCAGCTATAGTTCTTTCTTTCCTGAGAATGGAAGCTTCAATAGGAATGGAGTCTTTCATCCAAAACACTCTCCTGGATGTAGGAGCTGCCACTGCAGACACCCTTAACCTGAGGAATACCTGAAATAGGCCTCCCACTGAATGAACACATACTCAAATGAAAGGAGGTCAAACTAATTGTCTACACATACAGTTCAGCCTTTAAGCCCTGCTGCATGGAAGCTAAGTATAGGCTTTTCCATGCATCTCTCCTTCTGGCACTTCCTATTGTCCAAGATTTACTCCATCTGCTGTAAAACCTTGTGGAGAACAACCTCCGCCCCCAGGTCTCCATTCTGCCAACCCCCTGGTGGAGCAGGGCACCAAAGGTGGAAAGGGCAGTGCTGAAAGGCACAAAGGCTGAAGTTCGGGGATCCAGTACACAAGGAAAGGATGTGTTCATTTCATAGCCATTTATCATTTGGGCTTTGTGTTTTCCATCCAATTACAAATACTTCCTAAATAGGATAGAAAACTGTTAGATTGCACTTAGCTGTGAAACAAAGAAAATGGAAATGAAACTTTGCTGGATTTTTCTCAGACTCACAGCAGAGAGATAGCATAAAGTCCTCAGTGTTTCGGTATCATTTGTGTCAGCAATCTGGGGAAGAATTCAAGAGTACCTCCTGTTATAGTAGTTACAGTAGTTTCAAACTTATCTTTGGGCAAAAGCTTTCTTTATAATTTTTGCCTTCTCTCTTTCTTTGCACTTGCCAGAATGCCTGTGATATTTACCACGACTTTACAGTGTTCCCTAAGGGCAGGAGCTAATACAACCGTAGTCATTTTATGCTGGGTGAACAGCCAATTGTTCACACTAGAGATTTTTTTAACCTCACTAATAACAGCCAAAAGCATTTAAAAAAGTAAAAAGCACTTGAAAGCTTGTCATTTTCTGCCAAATACTTTACGCAGAAAAATAGATTTTGTTAATACTAGTTTTCCCAAGTGCCTCAATTACCTGAAAACACTGCTTAGTTTATATGCTACAAGTGAATGTAAGAAAAATAAACAGTGAAAGCTGCCAAATCTAAAATTGAGAAATCTTAGTATAACTTATGGATAGCTCACCCAGTCCCTAATGCTTGAGCCTAGAGAAAGAACATCTGGACACCATAAGCACTTCTGCTGCACTTGTTCATGATTGTTACCTCCTCCCAGCTTGATGGCAGCCCTGAAAGCACCTGCTGCAGGGGGCCTGTTCAGATAAGTAATGTGGGGCATTTATGCAAGAGTTTGTGTAAACAGAGGCTGGTGCTTAACATGTACTTTAATTTGACAAGTTGGATATTGGAAAAAGGGAAGCATTCATTTTCCGTTGAGCAAGGGTGATTCTCATCACGTGCAATCATGGATGAGAACCACCCACCAGTTTGGACCTGGTTCCTCTGGCACTAGGTTTTGCAAAGATTCAAAGCAAGGCTTGGACTCTCTTCCCTTCTGGGTCAAGCTGTAACAAAGCCGTCACTGACCCCTGTACGACTGCACACACTGCCACAACAGATCAGTATCTTCTTGAAGAATTCTTTAGCAGCTACTCACAACAATGACAAAGCTTGCCAAAGGTCATCACATTACGCCCTTGCATAATTTCACTCGACTTGACTTGGCTTGACTTGACCTTACTTTTACTTTACTTTACTTTTATTTTACTTTATTTTAATTTAATTTAATTTATTTTACTTTACTTTACTTTACTTTAATTTACTTTACTTTATTTTACTTTACTTTAACTTCACATATGAGATCCAGGACACAGGGTCTCTAATCAGAGATGAGACCTGCCTGGAGCATGGGAAAGTACTGTAGCCACAGGCACACTTCTGTATAGAAGTCAGTCCAATGCTCTGAATGTAATGAAAGCAGAATAGGACTCCCATAGGAGTTCTCATGTAGGCAACAAGAACGGCTGCTTTGCAACAGCCAAATCTTGCTTATTTTTGACTTGTGTAATTCCATTTAATTAATAAAGCAAGTAGGATTAGTGCTTTGGCATTACAAAACAGACCTGGTATTTAATTGACATATGCCTGTAACAGCAGCCACAAATCATCTGCCAGTTATCAGGCATTCTTATGGATCTCTCATCACAAAATTGGCATACCTCAGAGGAGGCTGAAGCTAACGATCAGCATATTATGCATTTATGAGAAACAAAACCTACTGCTTTTCTTTTTGACTGGGAAGATACTTTCATTACTCGTTTTAAATGCTACAGATTGAACCAGTTCATTTCTGGATAAAAATTCAATCTAACCCACAGACTAAGCAGAGTGGTTTTCTTTGATAAAAGCAGTGAAGCTCTGGAGCCTTCTATGGGGAGGATTCCACAGCCTTTGGAAATCTAAAGTTTGTTGCTTACACACAGGTTGTTACTCTAAGCCATTGGGCTCTAGGATGAAACAGCCTGGCAAACTAATCTTCTGTAGTTCCATGATGGACTTGTTTTAATCACACTCATGCCCAGCTATTGCAGTCCTATGGATTGGCACAAGGCCAGTTCTGACAATCAAACTTCAGTGGTTATTCACAGGATGGGGGTAGGGTGTCAATTGTTAATACTCACGCTTAATTTACACTTTGGCATTCATAGCAATTCCACATTATCATTTTTTTAACTATGTAAATTTCATCTTAATGTCCGTCATTATTAACTTTTATTACAGTGGGTTATTAAGGAGATATGATAGAATGGGATAGAATGATCCCATTTTAGGTAAGTACAGTTTGTCCAAAAAACTGAAATTTGTTTTCTCTTTCCCAGGTTTGACAAATGTATATCAAGTCTAGTCTCTGCATGGCATTTGGCTCTTGCATAGAGGTTGCTGTATTAGCTATATACTAACACAACATGCAGTAGCTGCAATATTCTGTTTACGCTGCTCCAATCCTGTGTAAAACCAAGTTGAAGGAAGAGTTAGGAGAAGTGGGTGGTATACTAAACCTCTGCAAAAAGTGAGTGTACTGTAGGGATGTCTGTGCCACACTGAGAGCATGTGTTGCAGCCTGTGCAGGCATCATCTCATCTCCCTTGATGTGTACATATGACAATGAAGTCACTGAAACAGCGGCTTTAGTGCCAGATGCCTGGGGCAGATGGGCAGTGGCTACCCAATCTGGAAACCATGACACACGATAAAGGCTCTGCTGATGGGTCTTGGCTGCTTGGTTGTCACCAGACTAGCTGGACGGACACATACATGGGAGCTGTAATAATTTCTTTAACAGTGATGTAACTTTTGGTGACAAGCTATGCTTTTGTCCTGGACATGGGATATTCTGTGGCTTTACCTAGCCACAGCCATGGGAATCAGCTCATGATGAAAAAGCAAGAACTGAAACAGTGGCCCATATTGCCCTCAGTCTTCAGTCAGATAACCTGCTCATGGTGGGAGCTTATGTCTCAGTGTCCAATGTAATCTGTATAATAATAAACATTTTGTGTAATCTAGATACCATCTTGCAGCTGTATTCTCAGAGAAGACAAGGAGTGTACAAATAACATAGTCACTCTGAGTTCTCTTATACTGCAAAAGACCAAATGTCCTGATTGTTCAGCATGAATGCAAGGGAAAATGCAGAAAGCAGGCATTTCAGCCTCATGGAACTGAAGATCCTTACACAGCTCAAACCCCAGTAATTAACCTTTTACTTCAGAAAAATACCTCTTGCATTCTTCTACCCAGCACAGGGGAGAAACGGAGAACCAGGGTAAGCAATACACTATTTCATAGTGACGTATCATTATTCTTCAGGTTCTTAGAGTCTACACTGGTAAGCAATAGCCTCCTACTTCATGCACGTTTATTGTGGAGGAAGGAATAGTGGTGACCATCATCCTCTCTTGCATCCTTCATGCCAAACACAAAAAATTAGATTAGGCTAATCCTCCCCCATCTTCTTTTTCACAACAAAATTGTTATTGTGAATCATACATCAGTTTATGAATTGAATTATAGGATAGGATTGCCCACAATAACAAGGGACTGGATTTGATAACCAAATAAGCCTTTTGCTTACTTTCCTGCTCAATGATTTAGCCCACGCACTGTCTGGTCTGAAATCCATGGGATTTCTCAATATACTCAGTTTACGTGAGAAGTGTTTATACCCAATGAAAGGTTCATTAAACATCAGAACTTCCTGGCCTTTTCTTTGCCTTCACCCTTTCCCTTTGATAGCTGAATGTACTGCTTTAGTTACAAAAACCAAAATGCCCTGGCAGGAGGGAAACATGACATAAACACGTACCCCGAATACAACTCTGGCAGCACACCTCATTCCCGACCCTCAGCACCTCTGCCCCGGCCAAGTCTGCAGGGCTTATCAGGGCAGACTTAGCATGCATAGCAAACACCCTGCACCATTGTGCAACTATGCAAAAATTATCTACTGATGGGAAAATCTGAGAGCAGTAAGCTCCTTCTTGGATTAATTGGAGTGTGAGGACATGGGTCTTGCAAAAGAAAATGCTAATAATCTGTGTCACGTTGGTCTTTCCCTCTTCAGCCTCTTTTCCTTTCGTTTAAACCTGATGATACCTGTTTTACACCTCTTCTGTGAACCCAGCTGTATCACACATTCTGGTTTAGAAGTATTTCTTGGCTGAGGTAAGCAATGTGAATAAAGCTCTGTACGTAGATCCAGGGGAATCTGAAGATTGATTTTAAACTTGAAGGCAGGTTGCAAGGATAAAAGGACAATGTAAAATATTGTGTTTTGTCTGGATTAGAATGGAGCTCTTGCATATCCATTGAAGCATTTTGCTTTAGTGCTTTCAAATGAAGAAATTCTGCATCATATACTAAAATTTATGACTATGCACACCCATAAACCTACACACTCTGTATTTCAACCAATAATCAAAGCTTCTCATTACCAGAAGAGATATCAAAAGTCACAAAGCTAAATGGGATATTCAGACCAGCATCAACTAAAACTTTATGTTTCTCCACTTTGCCAGCACCTCACTCACACTGTGCTTAACAATGTGATGTTTTCATGCAAGTTTTACTGTAGTTATAACAGGGCTGAAAATATTAAGACATAATTAAAAAACCCCTGGATCCTTATAATTTACTGTGATATCATGATAGTGATTTTTTTACATGCAGATCTTAGTATATTTTATTTTAGGGATTTTTCCTTGATGCTGTTAAAGTACCGTTGTAAAATTAATGGATTTGCCACCAGGATTTTCACCAGACACGGAGCAGCACACACGCTACTGGAAAAGAAAACAAGACATTGAGCTTGCGTGGGAAACCACTTCCGAGGAGGAGAGTGGTCTGTTCACAGCAGGTCCAAGACAGAACTCTTACACCTCTGCACCCAGGGCAACTGTGCCACCCCAGCAACGTGCCAAGGCAGCTGCCGGGACAGATATGTTGCTACATCTGCACATCCTGCTGCTCCTATCAATGCAAGGAGAAGCTACATCCTCTGGCCCCCTCCCTTCTGGTGCAGCACAGCAGGCTCGGACTGGCCAGTGTCCAAGGTGCTGCTGCTGCTTCACCAGGTCTGGCTGTACCCAACATTGACTGTCCACCACCCCAGCTGTGCAGCCGCTGCTCCCCACCTCGGGGACAAACTCCACCATAGCACCATGGCCTGACTTGCACTTGTGGTAATGGCCTTGAGCATCAACCTGGGGCATGCCAGGTACCTCCCACTGCTCTTCTAGAAGCTGCAGAGTCCAAAGAATAGCATCTCCTGCAAGAAGCAGGGAGTTGGACTCAGTGGTCCTTACAGGGCCGTTCCAACTCGACATATTCTGTGATTCTATAAGATGACCCTGAATCAAGACCTGTAAAATCCATCTCAATTTTATAGGCAATTTAAAGACCAGAGGCTAAGCGTAGAATTGTTCATTAAGTTCACAGTGATGCAGACTCCAACCACAGGGTTGTAACTGGTAAGGCTGTGCTTTCCTGTCCAGCAATGAGTTGGCTGTAGCCATCCAGGCCTATGACAGCTCTCACCTGGATTATTTTTCTTTATTTGTGCCAGAGTAAGAAGCTCAGATGTATCAGCTTTGATGGGGATGAGAGATGGCAGACTGTTATGAGGTAGGACAAGCCAAGGGGAGCCTATTATGTCATTACACTGCAGCTTCTTCTGATTACTTACAGTCAGCTCTACAACTGGGTTTTGATGATGTTCTTAACAGGGCAAATATGTGGAGCATTTAAAAATCATCTCCTTACAGAAAACCCCACGAAAAAATGTGAGCATCTTGATTGCTAAAGCCCTGAGAGCTGTGTGTCCTGAGCCTAGCAAATATACAGCCTTCCCAGGTTCTGAGACAGCTTGTCTCCTTAAACAAGGAGAGTATGCTTTTCCTCTGAAAATCAGTCAGTTTTGCCCCTTATTTTTTCCAGTTATTTAAAACTCTTCCTTGTATTTTTGAAGGTTTTTATCAAGTTACTAGAAAACAAATTTTCCTGTGCCTTCAGCAGTCACAGCACACACACACAGATTTATTGCCAAAGACAAGGGGAAAACTGCCCTGTTTTGTTTGTCAGCCTTTTACCCCAGATATTATTTTGTTTGGTGGTTGGTTTTTTTCTTTTCCCAGAACTTTCCACCCTATTAAAAGCTATTTTCTTCTCACAGTTTTGATGATGAAATGTTCATGCACTTTGTTCGGTGGTAAATTTCACAGTATCTCCTGCCATCTGCTTCACTGCAAAAGATTTTCCCCTTATGAAGACTAAATATATAAACGCAGAAATGCAGTTTTCATGTCAGCAAGCTCTTCTCCAGAGATTAGGAACTATTAGCATGAGCAGAGAGTTAGCTTCATTGTATCTTAATATTGAGCAGTCCCTAAATTGGTGATTAAATAAAGCCAGACAAGATACAGATAGGCTGATTTTTATTTGTATCATGGATATAATTAAGATAATACAGAATCTGAAGGAGCTGTAAGAACACAAGTCTCTATAAATAAAGAAATCAGATCTATGCAAATAACTAACTTGGGGCATGATGAAAGGAGTTTCTGGTTAAATTAAATTAACTGTTTTGCCTGACAGTTCTTGTTTTGGATGGATTTGACAGTTCATTAAACTTTCATGTATGAATGAACTTTTTAAAACAAAAGCCAAAACTTCATTGATCTGTCGATATTGTAATCCAAATCTCTTTCAATCTGATCTGAATTTTAATTTTCCTTTTCTTCCTCCTTAAATGCCATTTATTTGCTATGGCACCTAACTTTTTTATTGGAAAACAACTTGCTGCAGGAATGAGAGGTGAAATATTGTGAGCCCAGTGCCTCTCACTACTCTAATCAAAAAGGCCAAGGACTTGCACTGTAATATGCACATGAAATGGGAGTCTGCAGAAAGAGTAGGGCAGGGAAGATGTGGTCTAGTCCCAGACAGGAGCCTGGCTGACATTCACACACAGTATTTGGAGGAAGGCAACTGTTGTCTTGCCTCACCCTCCGTGACAGTTGCAGAACAGACTTGAAATATTTTCCAGAGTCTAAAACCTGAACAAGTGCAGTTGATGCGTGCTGAGCAAAAGAGAATGGTTTCTAAAGTGACCCATCATAACATCAACACATCACAACCCATCAACACACCTCACTGGGCTCTCAAGGATCTTCTGCTTGCTCAGTGGTGAAGAGCAATATGAGACTTATTTAGTCAGTTACATGAAAACTTGGACTTAGGTCTCAGTCTAGCAACACTTCTACAATTGCTGAACTCTATTCCTGTGGCCAATTGTCTTGATTGGCTTTGGATTGCTCAAGGTTGTAAAGTCAAGGATGTGCTTGCAGAACTGAAACTCAACAATACACAAGCTGCACTGGTAGCAGAGGAAGAAATGAGCCTGATCTTTTTACCTATGAAACTACTCAGGAATCATATGTCTAGTGGAATATGTGGTACTTAAAATGCAAGTGCGGCACTGAACTCTCCTTATCTGAAGGAAAATAACTCAGTCTGAGAGGCTTGACATATGAATAGCTGCTACTCAGTGTCTCTCCTCCTTTTCTACTGTCCTTTTGCTGAAGTGGCGACTTCTAACAAAGACAGACAACTCTTTTCATCTGAAAGAATTCCAACTTTGAAATATCCACATATACCAGGGATATGAGACAGTTGTCTTGGGGACACTTAATACATTTATTAGTCCATCTTTTAGGAAGCTCTAAGGAATGGTTAGTATGGGAAAGCCTGTCTAATTTAAGAGTTGATTATCTGTGTTTGGCATCTTTTAAAGGTTCACTGCCATAAGGGGCTACATCAAGTTGTTGGTTTTCAAAAGCTTAAAAGCAGAACTCATGGTGCAATTATTTGGCTTTAGTTGGTCTAGTAATAAGTAGAAGTGGTAAGAACCACTATCCAGTACAGCCCACCCCTGAAAACACACCTCTTCTGTTCTGATGTCTGACTTTGCTGCTTGATCTCTCACCAAGGCTTTCAGTGACATGTATTTTCTATGGGCTTTTTTTAAAATGCTAAATGACGACTCTTTTGTTTTATACCAAGTATGGCATAAGCACAAGACATTGTTTTATGATGAATTGTGATCAGAAAATAAGTGAATCTGAGAGGCTTGTGAACATTGTTCTTTGAGATACAAAGAAACACTGATACATTTTCTCCAGACTTTATCAGCTTTATTGCAGAAGTGATGAACTTGCAATGAAGCAAAGGAAGATTTTTTACTTTTAGGAAAAAAGCATTTTAATTTACAGCAGTGTTTCTCAAAAAAGTCGCAGATTTTCCCCAGATAAAATCCATGTGCTTCCGTGGGAATTCTTGCAAGCTTCTGTGGTCTTGTGTGTGACCGTTTATAATTATGATCATTCTTCTGCTTTTTTGGGAAACCAATAACCACCAATCTAGACTTACTAATACACATTTGCAATCATTTTGTTTTCAGGGTATCTTTTTTCTACTTCCACAACCACCCTATTTAAATTCTGCTCTGCAACAATGTTTTTTACTTTGGCAGGACTATCACTGAGGCACAAAATGAAAAATCACAGCCTTGGGTGATATGGATTCCCGTCTCTTTCGCTCCTGTTCTAACAGTGTTGTTTCCTGCACTATTTAATTGCTTCTCTCTGGTGTTCCGCACTAATCAAAATTCCTATAGAACTAGTTGCAAAGTACATGAGGGCTGATCCCTCAACTGAGCTCCTGTTGCACCACTGGATCACACACTACATTAATTTATACAGCTGAATTAGCTGTTTGGGATTGGGGGAAAAAATATAAAGCAAGTAGTATCTCTCATCCTTGCTAGGCGCCTGAATCTAGATTGCTCCAAAACAACATGCACTTGAAACCACAACGGAAATGTCATAGTAGAATCAGTGTCCAACAGAAGTACTTGAAGAAAACAAGGACTAGGGTCTATGGTAAAATCAGCGACCCAGGCTCAACTGAAGAAAAACCATGGAAAAAGAAA
Organism: Psittacula echo; assembly: GCF_963264785.1. Classification (NCBI taxonomy): domain Eukaryota; kingdom Metazoa; phylum Chordata; class Aves; order Psittaciformes; family Psittacidae; genus Psittacula; species Psittacula echo. Next base: position 12,326,922 of record NC_137744.1, read on the forward strand.
CTGTTTCCCAAAAGCTATGAGTTTGTCTTACACGAAAGGCATTTTGTTGCTTTTACAAAGTGTTCACTATTGCAGTGGTGTTTCTCTTAATAACAGCTTTTTAATAAATCTGCTGCTGTGTAGTAAAAGCAGCACCCACTATCAAAAAAAAGAAAAAAAGGCAGGTTTTGCAGGACATTTAACTTCTGGAGCACTTAACAAAGCCAGAAAATTATTTTCTCCCATTAAAGTACATTGCACAGAGTTACAACAGGCACTCAAAATTCAAAAAGTTTAAAGCCTAAGAAGTAGATGTGATTTTGTTCTTATTTTCTCAGTAAATATTTTGGTGGTTATGAAAGTAACAAGACTTTTCAGATTGGGCTGATAGCTACACATCATACACTGGAAATGATAAAAGCTCAGAGCTAACACAGTCCAGGGACTTGACTGGTCTGTAGTGAGGAACCCATAACCCAGCACAGGGAAAAGACAATTTACAAGGTTGGGCACTGGTTACACAGCATAGGTTAAATTCTGCTTGTTGTCTTAGAATTGATCTTTAACACAACTCCCCATTTAGAGATGCTCTTTAGCTTGCCTATGCTGAAAATGTAGATTCAGAACTCAGTGGTATCAGGTAAGTTTCTTTCTTGATAAAGAGTAAATATTCTGAAATTGAGTAACCTGATCTCAGGTTTGACTGGTTTCAGTCTGCATGGTCTGACCCTACAACTGACCATGCTTGCAACAAATGGTTGGACTAGATGAGAGATCCCTTCCAACCCAAACTACCTTGTGATCCTGTGATACTGGATTTTGAGGGGACAAAATTACTTATGAATTCCAATTAAGCTCGGTAAATAATTCTGCCTGGAAAATGAACAAAAGCATTTTCCAGTTTGTGCTAATACCACATTGTCAAAATTACTCATTTGAAGAACGTAAATTGCTTCACTCTTACATTTTCTAAATTAATTTTTTCATTACAAAATATGGTTTTTCATTTAAAACTGAACCTAAATTAGAGGAAGATACTAGGGGAAGAATCTGGAAGTTAAGAAGCCCTGAAGGGCATTGAACAGAGCCAAATACATATATAATGAAGTCCCCAGAATATTTGAATTTTCAGACTAATTTTGCCACATTTGTCCTTTTTTTATTAGTTTGAAATATATATGTATATATGTAATAAATTTTAACTGCCAGCAAATTATTGCAAATCATAAATAGGGAACTATGAACAAAGGCCTTGCCACAATTGCAGTTCCTGCAAGCTTTGCTGCCAGCTTGCTCAGGTGCTTACCTCCTCATCCTGAGCCTGGCCATGCCGTGGGTAGCTACTAGCAATGTTCCCTGGGCAATAGATGCTTCACTGCTGTGCGCCAGTGGCCTCTTGCTACTGGAGCCAGGTTTGCAAATTGCTGCAGTTTGATAATGAAACCACTGTCTCTGCTAAGGAAAGGAATTTACAGCCAGGGATGGGATATTAAAAAAAATAGTGTTTCATCCATGCTTGATTCCTGAGTGTGTTTTAGGATATCTTGATAGTGATTTTATGTGTGCAGCCTTCAGAAGCAGGTGCTTAGAAAGGTAAAGGGCCATGAGAGCCTGACTTGGAGGCGGACTATCAGTTCATATGTGGCTTTCCTGCTTTCAGGCTAAGACATTATACCTACCCAGCAATATGCTACATTGCATGGACCAACAGATTCGGGCCAATGTGAGTTTAGAATCTCTGTCCTGCCTTCAAAGATTCCCAGCTCCTGCTGGTTTTCCTTGTGAACCCAACTTCAATGTGTCTGCTGATTACATCCGACATTTTATTTTAACTTCTTGTTTTAATAAGCTTTTCCAATGCCAATGTGCACCTTGATGCATTCTTTGGGCTGTAGATTTCGGTTTGGTTTGCTTTTTTTTTTTTTCTCTTACTTGCATGTTTTCCTCAGAGAAGTTGAGGAATTTCTTCAAGACTTTGCTCTGTTACTTTGAGTAAGATATTTACTTCTTGTCACAGTAGCAGCCTGAAAACAGCAGCTTTTCTCTCTCAGGCTGCTGAGGCGGAATGTAAAGGAAGTCCTTCTGACATGATAGAAGCAGCAAGATACTATTCCCTATTTAAAATCCTAGGAAGTGCTAATGATCATCCTTTGAATGAAGTGTAGACTTCTCTGCCTAGCTTCAAAAGCATGTCTTAACTGCGTATCAACCCTGGAACTTCTCTTCCTCAATCAGTCTAAGGTTAGCAGCAAGAAAAAAAAAAAAAAAGAGTGACAGTTGTATAAACCCTTATACAAACTCATTTCCCTCAAACCACAAAACTTGATGTTTTTTTGTGCCAAAACATCTAAATTACTTTTTTGAGCCTACTAATGAATTTACTCTGGACATTGGAAGTTCAGCCTCAAGTGGTAAGATTTTAAGATAACTAGAAGGATTCAAGCAACAGAACAGATCGAGACTTTACTGAAGATTTCTTGAAGCAAAAAAATATAGTTCCCAATTCGATAAAGCTTTTCAGCTTTAAGCATGAGTACACTCATGACTGGCACATATATATATAAAAAAAAAAAGGATAAATATCATCATTAGTTAATCTACTTACAGGTTTAAGGTCCACAGCATATCTGCATCTTTTCCTTAATAACAGGAGGAAAACCTGTAAATTACACAGATATTCTTAAGATTCTAATTAAGAACAATTAATAATCATAATAATCTCTAATTAATAATCACTAATTTTAGTGCTTTGAAGAGGTAAAGTGTCATAGGAATTGTTACTGCTTATGAATTATCACAAGAACAGAAGAATACTGTAGGTTACTTGGAAAAAGATGGGAAAATACTTCAAATAATGTCCTAAATAGGTACCATCAAAGCTAGCTTTTGGCTTTTTATCTTGTGAAGCTGGATATTATTCACACAAGCAGATGTAAATCATTAGTAACTTCTCTGAGATCTGCTAAAACTATTTAACCTGGTATGATTTAGAAAAGACTGCTTCTTGAGCATTTTTCTTTCTTTCACCTGAGGAAGTTTTTCACCTACGCATAGAAAGGTGTTACTTTACTCTGGAAAGAAAAACCTATTTTGTATTTGAAGGTTTCTTTGGCAGAAAAGAAACTCAGTTGTAGAGCTGCTCTTAGGATCCTCTGGGAAATAAAGGAACAGAGTATGCTGACAGGGGGGAGGGAAAGGAAATGTCTTCACATATGTGTCACTATATTATTCTGATCCATAGAGGCCTTTCACAGTGCAATGCAATACAATTTATTCTAGGGGGCACAGCACCCCCATAAGGCGCAATTTTGAACTGACGGATGTCAAAATTGGCCGGGGGTGGGGAGTGTAACGAACATAGATAGAAATTGCTGCTTGCTTCTGGCACATGTTTATATAAAAATCAATTTGCTGTGAATAATAGTGGCTTTGGAAGCAGAGTAGAGGCAAGTGTACAGTAAAAGAGAAAACCACACAGCTGATTTTTGTGTTCTCTTCACACATCTATGTGTGTAGTTATGTCAGGAGAAGATTACGATTAATGTAAATAACTGTTGTAATGAATGTAAGGATTAATTATATTGAACTAAGAGTCTGTCTGAATTCTAGGGGTGTCTGAATGCCAAAGCCTGCTGGTATTACAAATGGATTAGGAGGAAGATCTTTTCAAAGATCACCTAGCCCTTTGGTGAATGATCGGTAAGGAGTAAAATGCACAGTGTTTAAAATTTAATAGCTTTAGCTCTCTTTCGTTGGAAAGAGGTAGGAAAAGCCAGAAGGAAATTCAGGATGGTATGCAATTTGTATGCATAAAACCATGCACATAAAGTTGGATAAATGTCCTTAGTGTGGAGCACCCTGAAGTCCACAATGCCCCTACTACCTACTGCCCTGGAAAACGGAGCTGCACACATGATGTGGTAGTCAATCAGTAAGACCTATTTAACTTTGTACTTCTGAGTACATTTCTCCTTTCTGCCTTCTAGGACATGCTCAACGTTTCATGCAGTAGAAGATATTTTGGAGTTGCAGGTAAGTGAGCCACTTAGTGCCTGAAACATCTCTGCATTATAGGTCAATAGGAACTCTTTAGTCAGCTTTTTCCCCGTTCTGTATTAAGAGAAAATGTCAAAACATATCACTCAGCCCAAGAAAAAAGCTGATGATCTGAGTAGTTATTTTTAAATTTTGGTCTTCATAAACAGAATATCTAACAGACTTCTTAATTTGTTATGCTACTTCTTGGCTTCAAATCTACAGCACCATTTAGGAACAAGACCAGTGTTGCTGTCACCCTTGCTACCTGCTGTGTTGTACTACTACACTACCTGCAACCTCCAGTACTCAATGACAGCCTTTATGTTTTAACTTGAAGCAGCTTGAACTATACTTTAAGCAAATTGTTTATTTGACATGGTGGATCAAAATGCTTACAATGCATTTTGCTACCTACCACATATGAGCTGAGGAGTTCTTAGCTTATATATCTCTAATTTGATTCAATGCAAACATGGTGTCATACACCTCTAATATAGGGCAGGCGGGAGGTCTTACAGCTATGTGGTGAAACAGTAACAGTAGAGGAGTTCTAGCCCTAGCTTTCTAGTGTATTTCTTAGGTTACCTGTGAGAAATTCTCTTGTCATGCTCAGAAATGGCTCCTACAGTCTTGGACTGTTCAAGGTAACCTGCCTGTGCTGTACTCTTTGAGACACTGGCAATAATTATTTGAAGGTGGAGTCTGAGGAGTTGAGAGCACCTTAAAACTGACTTCACATGTCTCAAACTTGACTTCAGTATTGGTTACAAACTTCAAGATACAGGCATTAGCCCAAAAATGTCTCTATATATGTCCTGTTTGGAAAACACTGAATACCATCTTAGTGAATATTGACAGCTATGTGGAAAGTATTAAGAAGGTTTGTAGGATTTGTTGTTTCCATTTGTATTTTCTGATTAAATACCCTGCTTCTACTCAATGGTTTCCACAAGCACCATGCTCAGCCTCAAAGTTTCTTCATGCATGCCTTGTTCTGTGAAAGACTTAATGTTCTACAACTGTGAAAAGTGATAAACAGGTTTCCTATCATCTGCCTCCTTTAGCAGCTCTTTTTTTTTTTCCACTTTCTATTTAAGTCATACTCAGAACTCCTTCTTTTCATGCTATCGTATAAATTTGACAAATGTTGAAATCAAGTACCTTACACTTCTTATGCCTTATACCTTTTCTCTAAAACTATTTTGCCTACTCATACTGTCAATGATTTGGAGCAAGGACAAACCAACTACTCTAACTGTACCATGCCAACCAAATGAGCTCTCACTCTAGGCTCTATCCAATGCAGCAAATGTGGCAAGAGGAAACTGCAGTGAAAGTCACTGAGAAGCTGGTTGCTAAACAACTGAAAGAACAAAAGAGAAAATAAAGGCAATACATTTGCAGGTAAAGTTCAAAGATGTCTGAAATAGATTTTTTTAATAGAAAAATATGGAATAGTAGACTAAAGAAAGCAGCAGAAAACAAGAACCTGACAAAGAGATCAACTTAAGTCAGTATTTAAAACTTGATGTATTTGCTGAAAAGTTCATATTCTTGCAGCTGTCTCGACTCAGTTCAGTCCTGATTATTCCTATTTCTTTGATTCTTATGATTTCTTTTTTTTTTTTTACCTGATTTTTACATTCTTCCTATCAAGCAGGCTTGTTGTTTTATCATAAGGTCATCTCCCTCTTTTCTAAGCCACTAACTCAACCATGTACTCAGAGAATCAAGTTGGTATCTGGTGCAGTAAAACAGATTTTGGTGTTATCAGCACAGCAAAGGATCACCACCCATACCCTATAACTCTTTTCCAACCCAGTCTCCTGTGTACTTCACAGGAATGATTGCAGACTCAAGCCTTAAGGTAGGATCAAATATATCAACCAACACTGCTCTTTAAACAAAACAGTCCCAGGTATGGATGTAGTCTGTGAAGTGAAATCTCAAGATTCATGGCATTCAAAAGGACCTGCAATGCAAACTTAGGATAAAAAGGAGTCTTGATTATTTTTTTAATAGGAAAATCTAACACAAATAGTCTAAGAAAGTTGGGCTTTTCAGCATATGTTAAACCCCAACAATATATGCTGACTGCAGCACTGCTATTAATATAAGCATTCTTATTAGCACATTTTTACCACAGGAAGAAAGATGTTATTGTTTCTGATCTCTAACGTACTGAATAATATTTTAATAAGATAATTCCAAACACGTTTCCTCTTGTAGCTCTTTTATTACATTTCCTACAGATAACACTTACAAAATTACCCCACTTATTGTTATTACTATAGCCTGTGGTTCAGGAGCCAAACTCTAATAAAAGGAAAAATTCTGGTTTACATTTCTTAGTTCTAACAGGGATAAAACCCTCCTGTGTTTAGCTTCTATTATCAAAGCTTACAGCGCTAAGTGACCAAAAATCCATATATTAATCTAACTTCTAAAAAAATCCTCAAACCTCCAAGCATCAATCACCTCTAGCCTATCAAAGGAGAGAAAATACCTTCAGCATTGCTTCCAGAGAAGTTATAATTACTATGTGTCACAGAAAGGACTCAGTCGGAGATCAATGTGATCAGACCAAGCCATTTATTCTAGAAAACTAACTCTTTATATACTATTTCTTAAAATTGTTTTCACTAACTTGGCACATTGTGATTGGATACATATCTGTGAGGCCCTTAACAACTAACATATAATTGGTTAAGCACAGGTGTGAGAACCTGACCTTCAAAGTTTTCCAACAGTCCTCAATTTAGCAACTCAGTAAATTCCAGCTCCTTCTTATCTTGCTGGGATTCTCACTCCCAGTGCCTCGCTCCCATCCTCCTTCACCTTTTGTTTTCCTTGGTTCATGTCAAACTCCATGTACGCACTTGCTGATCTGGGTATGTGGCTGTTCTTTGCCAGAAAATCATCCACATCTCCCCCTTTTTCTTTTTATACAAGCCAAACACGCTTTGTAGCACTCATAATCATTCGTTGGATACATTAAAAATACACAGCAACAAAATCAAAATCATTATAATGGCAATAAACACCATTAGTCCACCTTCTACTAAAGCAACCAGCCAACCTGTCAGTTCACCTAATAAATCGTCCAGCCAAAAGGCTTGCCCATCCTTATACACCATGTGTAAGATCTTAGCATGTTTCCATATTTCTTCAACAGATGCCAATCACAGGCTACTGGGTCTGCCCTTTTTCTCCTGGATGTCTCTCTGATAACAGGGGAGGCCATCCCCTCACATCAAGGTCTGGCATGGCATGTGTCCCCACCGCTCCACGCCTGCTGGGTTGCAGCCAACAGCAGAGCTAAAGGTTCTTCTTGGTGGCAAACACAGAGGCCAACCCAGTCTTGCCCTTGACAGTGGCAGCAGGCATTTGGTCAACCTCAGTTCTTGTACCTGGTTGTCAGTGCAGAGTTTCACCTGCTTCATCCAGTAACAAGTTGCTACTGTGGCAAAGCACACACAGATTTACATTACCAGAGTAACTATTACAGGTTACAGCAGCATGTTGAAGATGCTGATGGCAACAAGAAACCAGCCAAAGAATTTTCTTACCAGTGGAGTTCTCCCACCCTCTTAATTTGTTCCATTACCTGCTTTATAACACTACCATCATATTAGAATCTTTCTAGCTTTTGCCTTAGCATTTTCTAGCAGCTGCTGCAAATTTGCATGCTCTAACATCTCTTTTACAAGTAACAAATCCACACAATACAAGGTATAGTTTCTCATTAGCAACTGGCTAGTACATACAGGTGGTTTTATACACAAAATCACAGCCTCTAATAATAGCTACGTTACAAGCACACATATTCAAGTTGTTACTTTTCAGCTGCCCCCAAGTGATGTCCTGTAATCATTCTTTTTTTTTTTTTTTTTTTTTTTTTTTTCTCTATCTCATTCTGCTCGAGGTATTCACTGTCAGCTCCTATAACTGAGGCACTGGGTTCCTCCACTTGTCTGTCCAGCTCATGGTGAGGCTTTGCAAACTTTGCAGGCAGCTGCCACGGACCTGTAGGTAGGAGGACACAAACATACCCCCTCTCCCAGGCTATCAGCTCTTGAGAAGGAGTTGGGTTAAAGTGATTCAAAGGCATCCTGATGGAAAAGGAATGTGAAGCTACAACTGCCTGCCTGCTTAGCAGCAGCCATAAATACCTGCTAGCGACCACACTTTCGCATTAACCCTTTCTTGCCCAAAATGTTAATCTGCTACCCATTAAAAACTTTTACACAAACCCAACAACAAAAAATACACAGAACACTGTCTGCCCTCAACATACACACACATGCATGCATGGGATCCCACAAGCAAACTCCATACAATTACAATATTCGAAATACAAAAAACAGACAATCATTATTCCCACTATACGGTCCCTCATACAGAACGTGGCGTAAGGACCCTGTGAAGACAATCAAAAATCAGCTCCAAGCAGCATCATTGCAGTGTGAGGCAGCAGGCTCAACTTTAGCAGGCGTCCCCGCAGAGGCTCTGCCTCCCCCACATCGCACGAGTCTTGGGCTTTTACACTGACCAAAATGCACACTCATTCCGATGCAGGTGGCCAGCCTACATCGGAAGAAGTGGTCAGCAATATCCATAAAAGTCTCCAAGGGTTGATAGAAACATGGATATACTTATATTTGCTATCTTCTAGTACATGTGGATCACAGAGAGACTATCAAATGAGTTGTATAGGGGGTCCCAAGTCCACAGTCCACAATGGTACTCATATAACATGTTCAAAAGCCTACAAGGGTTAAGACTTGTTCAATTATTTAAAGGGATTCCTAATAATGGTGCATTAAATTGCTCTACATTTTCACACACCCAACAGTTTTTCACTTGTGTACAATTAACTACCTTTTCTGACAGATCTACAGAAGCATTAGCCTTAAAAGCAGTATTAGCTATCTGAAACATAAGCATGAATATTGAAAGAAAGAATACTCTATTTACACTCATGACTATGTCTATCTTCATGCTTCTAAGCAGATCGCTTGGCACACCTTCGCTTAGTCCCCTCCCAATGCTCAGGAGGAATCTGTCATTTGTATGGCACCAGTAAGGGCTTTGAACATTCAAATTGAATAATGCGTATCTGCTTCTTCTGCTTCAATACCCGTCTCTGCAGCTCAAAACTGTCCTTCAGAAATTCTAGGCATGAAACCTGGCTCGTGCCTCTTCATCCAGCCAATTCATTCGTCAGCAATGAGGGTGTTCTGTCTTCTTTTGGCAACGCTGGCTCCTTCCAAGGTTTCACCCATCGAGCTGGTACCCAACGTGGACCAGAGTCTGTGATTACACACATATATCCTCCACCAGTTAGTTTTACTTCCACAGGACCCTTCCAGGTACCAGTTTCCAGATCCCTATACTGGACCAGTATACCCTGAGTCTTATTCACATAACCTGACCCTAACGCTTGACATGTATTACAGCAGGAGGGTCACTAGAGTCTCCTACCAATCGCAAAAAGTTCATAACATACACAGCTTTCTGTATTTTTGCTGCCGGGGTAAGCCCTTCTTCCCCCGTTTTTTGTTTTTCTAACAATTGTTTCAAGGTCTGATGCGTACGTTCAATAATAGCCTGACCTGTAGGAGAATGAGGAATACCAGTGATATGAGCAATGCCCCAGTTATTTAAAAATTTAGACAGCATTGAAGAAGTGTAGCTAGGTGCATTATCCGTTTTAAGCTGTAAAAGTACTCCCATAACTGCGAAACAACCACGCAAATGTGTGATTACATGGTGTGTGGTTTCACCAGCCAGAGGGGTAGCCCAAACAAAGTGCGAAAAGGTGTCGATAATAACATGCACATACTCCAATTTTCCAAAAGATGATTCATGGGTTACATCCATCCGCCAAAGTTGGAGAGGCTGGAGACCTCGAGGATTGACTCCAAGGCCTATGCTTATTGTCTGGCCCTGACAATCAGGACAAGACTGTACAATGCCTGTCAGGGACAAGCCAAACTGGCAAACTAACATTTTTGCTGATTGGTGAAAGAAGGCATGAAATGCTTGGGCTTGTTGAGAAATATCTACCGGTGGTCCTGCCCAAGCTGGAGCAACTAATTCATCTGCTTTGTCATTACCATCACTAAGGCTCCCTGGGAGGCCCAAGTGACTGCGAATATGCATAATGAAATATTTACAGTTATGATTATTTACGAGATGTAACAGAGTTTTCAACAAAGACCATAACCTGCAATTAACAACCTCCTGTAAAATTGCCCTCTCTAGACGTTGAACAATTCCTATGACATACAAAGAATCACAATGTTAAGCAGAGTATCAGGCCATCGCAGAAATACTACAACAATAACACTTAGTTCAAACGTTTGTAAGAAATCTGTAGAGTGACCAGGTATTTTGTTTCTTCCAACCATCTCCTGTTTTCCAAATGTATCCGGCTATGTGATTATTTCTGCTAGCATCTGTAAAAACAGTTATACCTGAAACAGGTCTGTCAGAGTAAAAGGTAACATCTTCATATTGGTTGTTTTTTAGCACAGTAAACAAGTTATGTGGCGGAAAATGTATGCTAACTTAGCCAACAAAATCTACTAAGACAGTGAAAAACAGTGCTGGACTACTGTGCCCACTCCAACCATATTTTGGTAAGGGGTAAACAAATTTGTGATGGATCACTACCTAGAATTTCTTGACAACGTTCACAACCTTGCTTAATTAAAGGGCAAAGGCTTCCAATCGTGTAGTAACAGTTTTGCGCAACCAGTAAGGTAAGAAGATCCATTCCAATATACACAAGGGATCCTTTTTCTGCAGATTCCATTGTGCCAACAAGCTAAACGGATGATACTGATTGTTTACAACAAACAAAGTTATAGATAAATCTGGGTTCCATTGGGAAGCATAAGAAGTAGATACTTTAGCCATAATATGGGCTAGGGCCTCATGCTGGATTTTTGACAGAGTTCTCTTTTCCTCTGTCTGTGGTTTGCTCTTCAAAAGAGGCATTAGTTCTGCCAAATCATTAGTAATTCCACATAAGGAACAGATCCACTGAATATCACCTATTGATTTCTGCATGTCTGACAAGGTTCTTATCTCCGTAGTAATCTTCATCTTCTGGGGCCTAACTTCAGTTCTGGAAATAATCCACCCCAGGTATCTCCATGGGGCATTACGCTGTACCTTTTCAGGTGCAATCACTAAACCTACTTTTGCCAGTTTGGAGAGGTATCAGTTATGGTAAAATCTATTGCTGTTGCCATGTCCACTCCGGCACTCCCTGCTGTAGCGGAGGGGATGCGGTTCAAACACTCTGATTTTGTGTCATCGCGTGGGGTGGCATCGCGCTCACATTCAAGTTTCCCAACGGAGTTCCATCTTTCTTATACTTCGAGTGGCATTCAGTTGCCCTATAGCCATGTTTGTCGCATCTAGTACAATCACCTGTAAAAACTGAAGCACCACCTGCTGAGTTAGTTTTCTTTACTCTACATCGTTTTCTATGATGTCCCATTTGCCCACAATTAAAACATCTCACGCCCTTCATACCCACTCGATCACCTCGACCTTGCTGTAACAAAGGTTTGACAGCAGCAGCAAAGGCAGTAGCCATGTATTCTGCCTTTTCTTCAGCCGTGCTCACCTTAGAACAAGCGTCCATCATTTCCTGCAAGCCAGCAGATTTCGGTAAAACCTGTAAAATACGCTTACAAGCTGGGTTAGCATTTTCCATGGCCAAGGACATAAGCACAGATTCTTTAGCATTAGGTGCCAAATCAATATTCTTTTCAATAGCTGCTGTCAATCTATCAATAAATTGCATATATGGCTCAGTAATTCCCTGTTTTATCGATGTATAGGAAGGATTAGGTTTTCCTGCTTCTGGCACAGCTTTTAAAGCAGCTAAGGCCAATTGCTGCGCTTGCTGTAACACCTCGGTTCTCATACGAGCCTGTACTGCATCAGGGTGAAATTGTCCCTTCCCTATTAACATTTCATATGTAACACCATGTAAGGGATCATTAGGGTTGCGACCCAAATTATCATCAGCAGCTCTTTCAGCAAGCTCCTCAAACCCACTTTTAAAATGTAATAGCTGTGAAGGAGTTAACAGGACTGAAGCTACCTTAAGACAATCATTGGGAGTTAAGACCATACTAGAAAACAAGGCAGTTAACATTTGTTGTGTATATGGAGAAGACAACCCATATTGAGAAATTGCTCCCTTAAGTTCCTTTATGATTTTCCAGTCCATAGGAGTCCATTGGGTTTGTCCCTGAACATTCATAATGACTGGAAATGCAGCAGGGATGTCAATTGGTAGAACAGTGCCGTCTATCATTGCGTCTTGAATAAGACCTCGCCATCTCAAGGCAGTAGGGTTAGGTTGCAGAGGGGGCTTTGAGGGCGGTGGCAAGGGCGTAGCAAAAGGATTAACCTTGTTTAACTTTTCTGATTCGTGCCCCTCTTGCTTTGCTTCAATTCGCTCCAATCGGTCTCGTAGGTCCCGTAAATTTTTATCTAAAAGCTTAGTCCACTGCCCCCAGTCCTGGTCAGTTTTTGGCCCCGGTTGGGGCAGCGCTAACGATGGTGTACACGGTACGGGTGGGTATAAATTCGGAGTCTCAGTGTCCTCCTTTGGATGTTCCCATTCTTCTGCATCAGGCGGTGGAAGGGCGGCGGCGGCGTAAAAGCGGCCGTCAGGAGCGGGGGGGGCTGTGAAGGCGCCGTGAGGAGCGGGCGGGCCGTCGTCGACGTGAGGGGCGGGCGAGCCGACGTGAGGGGCGGGCGAGCCGGCGTGAGGGGCGGGCGAGCCGGCGTGAGGGGCGGGCGAGCCGGCGTGAGGGGCGGGCGAGGGAATTTGGGGGCTGGGCTCAGGGGCGGTAGCGGCACGAAAAGGATTCGAGTTTGGCCGTTTTGGCGGTCCATCATCCTTTTCAAAATCCCGATCACTAGTTATTGCTGCCGCCGGTGAAGGCATTGTCGGCACAGGATAGGGAGGATGCGCTGGATCCTCAAACATTCGCACTCTAGGGTGCACAAGCTTTCGAACCAGATGTTTTGCGCTTGAAGCGGCAGGCAGTTCCCCCGTAAGTACAGTGTCCGCTGTCGGACTCACAGCAGCCGGTCCCCCATGGTTTTGTGACGGCGAGTCAGAAAAAGCCGCAAAAGCTGACTTTACTACTTGTTGCTCAACCTTCATCGTGGATATAGTTTCTTTTAGTAACCGCCACAGGGTAGCTAGAGATTTTGCTTCTTTAGACCCAAGGGTAATTTCGTCCCACAGGCGTGCCCCGATCTTTTACCAAGTCCCAAGCTCAAAGGCTTCGCCGACCCCCCGGATTAAGTTTTTCTCTGTACTCCAGAGCAACAACTTTTTTAACATAGAGTCATCATACTCTATCCCTCTCGTAAAGGGGATATGCTGGAAAAGCTTAAATATTGCTGCCTTTTTTTTACTCAATTGAGTCCCCATTTTAATCCTCTTCCTAACACTCGGCTGCTCACCTGAATTCCACTGTAGTGTGTCCCGGGCTCAAAGGCTCCGTAGCGTTCCGAGGCTTCTGCCTCCCGGGCTCAAAGGCTCCGTAGCGTTCCGAGGCTTTTGCCTCCCGGGCTCAAAGGCTCCGTGGCGTTCCGAGGCTTTTGCCTCCCGGGCTCAAAGGCTCCGTAGGGTTCCGAGGCTTCTGCCTCCCGGGCTCAAAGGCTCCGTAGGGTTCCGAGGCTTTTGCCTCCCGGGCTCAAAGGCTCCGTAGGGTTCCGAGGCTTCTGCCTCCCGGGCTCAAAGGCTCCGTAGCGGTCCGATCCTGCCGGATCCCGGTCCTGCCGGATGAATCCTGGTCCTGCCGGATCGACTTCCCCGCGGCACCGCGTTCTTCGTTTTCAATGTGAAAAAGCCTGTTCGGGCGCCATTTGTCACAGAAAGGACTCAGTCGGAGATCAATGTGATCAGACCAAGCCATTTATTCTAGAAAACTAACTCTTTATATACTATTTCTTAAAATTGTTTTCACTAACTTGGCACATTGTGATTGGATACATATCTGTGAGGCCCTTAACAACTAACATATAATTGGTTAAGCAGAGGTGTGAGAACCTGACCTTCAAAGTTTTCCAACAGTCCTCAATTTAGCAACTCAGTAAATTCCAGCTCCTTCTTATCTTGCTGGGATTCTCACTCCCAGTGCCTCGCTCCCATCCTCCTTCACCTTTTGTTTTCCTTGGTTCATGTCGAACTCCATGTACGCACTTGCTGATCTGGGTATGTGGCTGTTCTTTGCCAGAAAATCATCCACAACTATGTTTCATGTGAATGAAAGATTAGAAAGATCATGCCATATTTTAGGGAAAAAAGGAAAAACAAATTGAATAATCACTTGTTAATGACAGGCTTTAACAGCAAGATATGAAAACCAATGTTTTTGTACTATGGTGCATCTGAAACTATGGTGTGATAAGGGAAAAACTGACTAATGTAAGCTGTTCTGTTTTATGGTACTGACCAAAAAAAGAAAATCTAATCCTGTTTTCTACCTAAAAAAGCTTTTATTTTCAGCTTTGCACAAGGAAAACTGATCTAGCAAGCAGTTCTAGGAGACAGCAAACAACCGTAACAAAATAAACATTTCCCAGGAAACCATTTGATGGACTTCTGTATAGCACCTGTAGAGTTAAAAGTGAGTACCTATTATTCTTTCATTAAGACTGTCATCAGATAAGCACTCATTTTTCAAGGGACCAAGAGTACTACTTAGGAACCAAGGCTGCATGCTTTGACAGGCACATTGCTGTATTTACTCAGCTTGGATAAAATCTTAATGGTGATTAATTTGACATAAATCAGGTAGAGTAAAGTTTTCAGGGAGTTCAGACTTTTATTAACATATATATCACTAACAACAGCCACTGACGAAGACCATGCTGATTTTCTTCTATCTGTATAGATTCAGATCCTAATAAAATAAATAATCTCAAATACCCCTCCTTCACTCCCAAACAGGCTAAGTTCTGCTCTTTCATGTGGCAAAGTTGGAGTATTTTACTACCTGCTTTCTCAGAGTCTTTCTAGTTTCCATCAGAATCATTGGGAAATTTGCCTTCATGTGCATGGAAACCAAATAAGATCTTTAATTGCTGAGAGCCTTGAATGGCTTGCATATTTAGAGCATGTGCTTTAGGCTCTATGAGAGCAGAGAAAAGTCTCTTACTGGTGGACTGACCAAGAAAGATATCATTACCTTAACTGTTTACTTAACTTAGACTGAAAACAGACTTGAAAAGAGATACCTCAGTTATAGTTCCTTATTTGTCTTCCTAATGTCCTAAATAATTTTTATTTGAGCATAGATCCTCACTTTTCTCCGTGGAGAATTTTTGCTCTGTTCTGATGCACAATGTTGTTACCACAGGGGCACATACGCCTCTCAATCACCTTTCTCTCATTAGTCATCTTTGATTAACTTATTTTAATTAAGTCCTTTTCATGTTGGGAAGCTGTCAAAGCTAAAATCAAATCAAGTGAACGCATCAGCAATAATTAATTACTACATATATACAAGCATTGCTGAGATTTGATAGACTTGTTTCATTCACAGAACATTTTTGGGTCTACGCTGCTTCTATTGAGGTAACAAACAAAAACATTCTTGACTGTAATAGGAATAATTCTTACTTGGAATTGTCTTACTGGAGTGCTTTAATTAAGATTGCTGACCTATTATGATAGACCTCAGAGATAAAAGAGAAAGATGATATGCTACATAGCCTGCCCATGCGCTTCCTGCCCTTCACCAGGATCATACTTGGTGGCTTTTCCTCCTGTCCTCCCACACACTCTTGCAGGACAGAGGGCAGGGAGAAGGTGGGAACAGGCTTTATGCCACTGATCTTTTTATAGAATCATAGAACCATAGAACAGTTTGGGTTGGAAGGAACCTTCAAAGGTCATCTAGTCCAGCCCCAATACAATGAGCAGGGACATCTTCAACTAGACCAGGTTACTGAGAATCACATCCAGCCTGGCCTTGAATGTCTCCAGGGATAGCACATCCATCAGCTCCCTGGGCAATCTGTGCCAGTGTTTCACCACCCTCATTGTAAAAGGTTTTTTCCTCACATCCAGCCTGAATCTCCCTTCTTTTAGTCTAAAACCATTGCCCCTCATCCTACCAGAACAGGCCCTGCTAAAAAGCCTTTTTGGTGTGTATCCTGGCTTTTTCAGTTCATACAGCTTCACCACCAGCATACTGTTGGCTCATAAAGCTGTTTGCACACCAGTAAGTAGTTCTTTTCATGTCCAGGAACCCGTTTTCATCTGCTTCGGTGACATCTTCTCTTTGGCCTTTCATCGTCCTCTCAATTGCACCATCCACAGCAGGAGTTCTTAATTCTTCTTCCTGTCTTCTCTGCAAAACTCTTACTAGCATTTTGATAATAGAGTCATCTTCCCCAAGGCTTCAGGCCAGAGCTGAGATTTATTTTTGTCCAATCAAAAAAGAATAGTTGAGAAATTACCTGAACAGCAATACTGATCCATCTTCTCTCCTCAGGTAACCACAGTCCTGTTCTTCCTTCAGCTGTTGGAAAAAGTATAATGGGTTTCCAATGGGCCTAAAGTTTTAACTAGCTTTATTTTCTTCTCTTTCATGAGTGACACAACTTAAGCCGATAGTCTTTACAATTTACTGTAGAAACATTTCTCTTCATATGAATTGGTACAATAATTTCTGTTTACACTAGTCGAAGCTGCTTCACATGGAACTGCCACACTACTGTATTAAGACAAATTCCTTCAGGGTTTAAGATGCCTATCATCATAATGTCATACAAGAACAATTGGTCTCTTGTGATTCTGACTGATAATGCTTGTCTCTTCCTGGGAAATGTTAGACAGTAATTTTGGAGACATTTTCATTTTATTCGGAGATGTTTTTTTCTCAGCTGTTGGTTAACTATGTCTTGGGTTATTTTATCCCTCACATTCATCAGCTACCTTTTGGCAATACCTGACATCCCTATGAAGCCTGTGTGGCAGAATCTGTGTCCACATCACAACCTTTCTGTGACATAATTTCCAACTCAGCGACCTGCTGCAATGCACTCTGCAGCAGTTAAGCTTTAACAAGGCACTGAAAGAGTCAATAAAAAAAATATTGCTTCTTAAGCTTTATTTTTAACCACAGATGTGGTATTTTAATATTTCATGAAAACTGGCCACATGGACATCACTTCTTGTTTCATCAAATAGCATGAATATCTGAACATGCTTGAAATGCAGAATTACTGCACCATTACAGAGTCATAGAACAATATAGGTTTGAAGGCATGTCAGGAGGTCATGCGGGCCAACTCTGTTCATAGCTGTGCAACTTAGATCCTGAAGACCAAAGTGGTAGATGACAGGAGGAATCTTGACCTCACCAAAGGCAACAGCAAAGCTCCCGGGTTCTTCTGTTCAGCAGAGCACTTCACCAAAATGAACCTTACCACAGGACCCCAGTATTTGTGATATGGTTTAGCTTATTATACAAATTGAGAAAACAACTTGTGATTCCTAGTGATGACTTTTTACACGTCACCAATCCAAGCTGTTGTTTAGCATGCAGACTAGGTGATGCCAAGTAGCCTACGCTTTCAGCCAACCCACAGAGAAACAGCCACCTACAACTGGTGCAGAGGCACAACATCTCTGCTAGAATAAACATGTCTTTCACTCACTGAAATTTGTAACTTTCCTGCCACAGTTGAAACATTTCTTCCACCAACTCCCAGACTCAGCAATGTCTTGTTCCAAGAGACTCAGACAGCACTCATAAAATAAATTTACACTTCTTCTTTCCATCTCTTCTGAAAAATGTTACATGTACAAAAGTAAAAAAGATGCACTGAGTGAATGACACCTCTTTAAAATGCAAATCAATAATCATGTCTGACATCAAAACACTGGAGCTGTGCCAGATCTTTTATAAAGGTGTGAATTGCTAATCTAACTTAGTACAGGACTAGATGTTTTGACAATAACGTTAACAAAAACAGAAGCTGTATAAAGCAGGGAGACAAATGAGTTTAGCTAAGACATATGGTAATTACAAGCTAAAAGACCACAAAATCATCTATTTAGTCTCATGATATTTTTTTTTATGTTTAGGGTGGCTTGTGGGTAGAGGAACAGACACCATGTTGCGTCCATCATGTTGAAACCCTGTCACATAGACGGTGAAGCAAAAGCCTTTCAAAATGTTTTTCAAAAACATAACATACACTCACAGGCTTTTGCCTACAGTAGAATATGTAAATACAGGAACAAAATATCACTGAAGTTAATTTATATTTTCTTACTGGTGAATATACCATATAAATTTTGGGCAGAATTCTGTTCAGGTACAATACCTTCATTTATAAAGGAAATAATTTTAATTACATTAAATTAAGTCCAGCAGTGCTTCTGCTTGCTGTCTGATATTTTCTATAGTGGCAGATAAACAGTCAGTGGAGTCAAATACTTAATTGATATTTACACATACAAGAACCTGGCTTCCTATTAACATGATGATACATCTGCATGAGATTTATGTTAGTCTTTCAGGTGCTTTGCTATTGAGGAAGAACTGATTAATACTGGATAACCTACCTACATGTATCTTTGTGAATAAAAGCAGACATTATTGTAGTAATGATATATCTAAACTAAAAAATTATTCAAATCTAAGATCAAAGATATGTCATCAATATTTTCACACCCAGATTAAGAGATTTGAGGAGAATGTTCTCTATGACACTAATAAAGTAAGTTTATACTGGTTTTAAGAATACTTGAGTGGTGCTTGTGTTGAACACAGGCCTAGTTGAACACAGGCCTATAGCCTTTGATTGTTATACGAGCTGAAATGATTGCACAACTTGATACAGAATAGTACGAATAATCATAATTAATTGCCATTTTCTGTGGAATTATATCTGGTTGAACCATTGTAAGATACTTGTACTTCTTGTTTCTTCTAAAGAGTAATGCGAAAATCTCCTGGCTTTGCCTATCTGTAAAGCCAGGGCCTTGGCTTTATACCATATACTTTTATAATCTTCTGTAGTCAAAGCCACACCATTCTAATGGGTTACTAAAGCTCATTTTTACACATATTTTTATTCACTTAAGTGTTCTGATTTATGATTTTCTGAACACTAAGTAGACTACCTTTCTAAAGTTATGAGCTTGATTTTCCTGTTGTTTTGAAAGGACAAACTTTCCTCATTTGCTATTAAAAGGTAGTTTGTTGAATGAGTTCCATTCCTTGTTTCATACTCACTTTTTTTTTCTTTTTTGGTGAGATTAGAGGGGATGTTCCTTTAGCAGCCTTCTGTTTAATATCATGATAGTTTCGCTGAAAATCTCATTTAGTTTGGTTCAGCAAAACATTATTGAAGTGGACCTTTTTAAAGAGTAAAGAGTACAGCACTGAAGTCTTTCCCGTAGAATGAGACCATTTAGTTGACTTTTCATTACAATCCAAGAGAGCACAACCTCACACATTCAGTACATGTGATTTTCTTTGAAAGTCTGTGAAAATGAAAAAGAACTCTAAGCTGAAAGGAACAGGACTATTAAAGTAGAATAAGTATAATCTTCTTAAAGGGTCCATAAAGGAACTTCAGGATTCAAGGCACATGCTGCAAGTGTTTCATAGTCTTCTGAGTGGATTAAAATAATGGAAGAACAATCTAGACCATGGCATATAAGACAGTTCTCAAAATCAAACTCCATTTATATATAATTAAAATATTGTTTTATAATTGTTTAAATTTACTACTAAGAAGAATAACAACAACATGTATAATATCTTTTAGTGTTTAATTTGGTTCAAATAGGGTTCCTGGGTTTATGTGAAATGTTATTAGCCCTAATATAGCCTGTACTCAGTGTTTAAGGAGCTAATATAATGTTTTCTTTCAAAAATACAGTGAAATGTATAAACTATTTTAAAGCAAAGTTGAAGATATGGCACACATCAGTATTTTGAAGACAAGTTTGTACCATCTCATTTTGCACGCTAACAGACAAATTGTCTTTGGGTGTCCTCTCGTGGTAAGACTTCATTATTGCACCTAAAACCTTTGCAGTGTTCAGGCAATCTTAAACTGATCTGGTTCCAAGTATTATTTTCTGCAGTTTGTGAAGCTACAGAAAATGCAAGTTAATATTAAGGGATTTTTGAAACCCAACGGAAAAGAAAGAAAGGTAAAAGTATAGCTATGCCGAATGTGTTCAGAATATAAATCTATGAATGGGATGTCAAAGACTGTTTTTCAAACTAATAAATAATAAAACACTACCCATTGAGACAAAATTGTCAGCTCTGCTAGCTGAAGAAAAAAAAAAAAAAAGTCCCAAATCCCAAAAGCAGAGCTACATGACTGTTTCCTTTGCTTTTTATTTTTTTCATACTTTTCAACTATTGCCACAGTATAAGATTACAGTGTTGTTTTATATGAGAATTCAGTGGAAAAACACAAATCTTTTTAAGTTATATATGCTCGTAATAGGAAGTTAAATATCATAGTCTGTCAGGATTATGACATTTCACATCATACTTCCATAGCAGTCCCCATCAAGGTAAATACAAACAACATTGTAGAATCATAGAATCATAGAATAGTTAGGGTTGGAAAGGACTTCAAGATCATCTAGTTCCAACCCCCCTGCCATGGGCAGGGACACCCCACACTAAACCATGTCACCTAAGGTCTCATCCAACCTGGCCTTGAACACCGCCAAGGATGGAGCATTCACAACCTCCCTGGGCAACCCATTCCAGTGCCTCACCACCCTCTCAGTAAAGAATTTCTTCCTTATATCCAATCTAAACTTCTCCTGTTTAAGTTTGAACCCATTACCCCTTGTCCTGTCACTACAGTCCCTGATGAACAGTCCCTCCCCAGCATCCTTGTAGGCCCCCTTCAGATACTGGAAGGCTGCTATGAGGTCTCCACGCAGCCTTCTCTTCTCCAGGCTGAACAGCCCCAACTTTCTCAGCCTGTCTTCATACCGGAGGTGCTCCAGTCCCCTGATCATCCTCATGGTCCTCTGGACTTGTTCCAACAGTTCCATGTCCTTTTTATGTTGAGGACACCAGAACTGCACACAATACTCCAAGTGAGGTCTCACAAGAGCAGAGTAGAGGGGCAGGATCACCTCCTTTGACCTGCTGGTCACGCTTCTCTTGATGCAGCCCAGGATACAGTTGGCACCAAGTGCTTCTCCACAGGGCTGCTCTGAATCTCTTCTCTCCACAACCTGTAGCCGTGCCTGGGATTGCTCCGACCCAGGTGTAGGACCTTGCACTTAGCATGGTTCAACTTCATAAGGTTGGCATCAGCGCACCTCACAAGCGTGTCAAGGTCCCTTATGGCCATTTAAATCTACTAGTGTGTATAGCCTTTGAAATACAGATGTACTGCTGCCCAACATCACTGGGAATTCTGCTATGGATTGGGAAGAGTCATGTGACATTTTCAGATTAATCTCAGTTAAAACTGCATTATGTTCCAAAGAGGCAGCAATCAACCTTCATAAATCTCTGAACTAGGTTCAGTATTGAAGCATCATAGAATCATAGAACCAACTAGGCTGAGAAAGATCTTTAAGATCACCAAGTCCAACCATTGCCTCAGGACTGCTAAGCCCACCTCTAAACCAGGTCACTAAGGACAAACTGATCTGCCCTCAAGATCTTCCGTTATGGCTACCCCTCATGATGTCCACCCGTAGCCGCCTCTCATCTGCCCCTCATAGTGGCCCACACTGTATAGTTGCCACTCCTATCCCCTCATGGCTGCCTCTCAAACCCCATGGCTGCCCATGATCTCCACTCATGATCTTCCCTCATGATCTCTCCTCATGACTGCCGCTTACCCCTCATGCCCACCTCTCACATCCCATGGCTGACCTTGCTCTCCCCTTATCATCAGCTCATGGCCACTCCTCCTCTCCCTTCATGATCTTTCCCTCATGGCCTCCTCTCCTCTTCCCTCATGATCTTCCCTCATAGCCACTCTTCCTCTCCCCTCACAATCTCACCTCACAACCGCTCTTCACCCCTCATGGCCATACCTCCTCTCCCCTCACAACCTCACCTCATGACCGCCTTTCACCCCTCATGGCCACCCCTCATGGCCACCCCTCATCTCCCCTCATGGCTGCCCCTCCTCTTCCCCCACAATCTCCCCTCATGGCTGGCCCTGCTTTCTCATCATGATCTTCCCTCATAGCTGCCTCTCCTCTCCCCTCAAGATCTTCCCATATGGCCGCCCCTTCTTTCCCCTCATGATCTTCCCTCATGGCAGACCATCCTCTCCCCTCATGATCCGCCCTCACAGCTACTCCTCCTCTCCCCTCACAGCCACCCCTTGTCTCCCCTCATGTTCGACAGTCTTTAAATTGGTATTGTCCAACTCTGCACAACAGCCACATGTATGCACTGCAGAGCCTGTTTCAGCTCTCCATCCGTAACAAGGATTAACCACGTACCTATCTACTTTATTGCATACATTCCCTTCCCCATTCTGTGTACTCATACAGGTCCCTCTGCCTCTTTTTGCTTCTCCAACTATACAAACCTCACTAACTTGGCTACAAGGCCAGATTACCAGCAGAGCAGCCTCCTTCCTGCACTTCATGAAGGTGAGTGTTCATAATGTTGTGGACCAGGATCTGATCCTCTCTAATGCTGCTTTTCTCTCTGTAAAGTGAGGCAGGAAATGCTCATTCCAAGAGACTCTGGAAGACTTAGTCTATAATTGCTTGCAAACCACTTAAGTAGTAAGTGATACAGAAATTCAAAGTGGTAATTGTAATCGAGGCTTGAGAATAATCTATTTTTGGCATGTTATACATACTTATGGACTTGATTCGAAGTAGTTACTGAAAACTGTATTCAAAAAATTACAGGAAAAAAAAGTTTGATTAAAACCATTCTAGAGGCAAATCCAACCTTCAAAACACTCTCTGAAACCTATTGTTATGGCCTGCTCATACAAACAATAAAATGAATGCACTGCTAAAATCATTACCTGATGTTCAGTTGATTAACATGGGTGCTAGAAAAACATGCTTGCCTTCTGTGTTAGAGAATTAGATGTGGAGTATTCTAGAAATGTCTATCTATTGTACAAATTACTTTATATTCTAGATTGACTAGAAATGTAGGCCCTAATAAACTCACGAGTTCCATCTTTGGCATTGATGCTGATGAATGCTGCCATTTGACAAGTATATAGAAGCAGGTTAGTAAAGGCTCATAATGTGAAATTCATCTAAGTGTACATGTCTACAGCATAGCTGTCATCTGAATTGTCATCTACGGTTCCAGTTATGGCCACTGAAATACAGGGCTGTATTTCCCCCCCTCTCAGGACACTCAAGTGCAGCACAGCTATTTCAACAACAGTAACTTTTGGATATGACTCTAAAGTCTATGAACCAATGCCAAGCCAGGTGAGTTAACTCCTAATGCACCAATCTGTTCTCAAAGACATCATCAATATACTCATGAAGACCATAGAATATTAAGGTCTACAGCTTCCAGAGATATAATCTATTAATTAAGTGCTATGCGCTCATACTAAAACTCACTTAACTGAAATGAGGGCTACTGTATGGATTACTATACAGGATTCATACAATGCTATCCAGCATGCATACTGTAGGGGATCATCTCTACATTTACAGTTATTAATACTGTCTGACCACATGAAAAGAACAGAACATTTCTCTTGCACTGCATTCTAACCAGCTGTACTCCAAGATTTCTGTATTTGGTTTTTGTTTTAATTCATTCATTTTCAAGACCCACTTAATCCAAGAACTCTTTTCACTTTCATCTCAAATGTGATTTGGTTAATGATTAATAAAACCGGAATTAACTGAAGAAACTAACATATACTTTTACACGAGTGTCTATAACGACTGTTTACAATGCCAGCATACTTCTGCAGATGAAGTAACATGCAGGCTTAATATACTAATAAATGCGTTTATGGGGTTACAAGAGAAATGGATAGAAACTCACAATCTGTGGGGGATGAAACCTGGTAATTAGGCAGCAGAATGCTACATGGCGTGTTTTTAAATTCACTCCTGATAGTCAAAAAGAAGAAAGTAAACATGCTACTGAGAGTTGCAGACTGACAATAGGATATACAGATATTGGTCTAGAAGAATGCACAAATAACTATTAGTTTTAAATGAGACTCACTATTTCAGCAAATAACATAAACATAACATGGACATAAACATAACATGGAGTAAGTAAGAAAAACATTACCCTCCAAGACAATTGTTTCACAGGTGAGTTGAATGACAATGATAGTTGATTTTTGGATGACCAAACTGACCTACAGCGTGATAGTAGGCACTATTTCAAAAATACATATTTTTAGAAGATTCTATTTTTGTAAGTTACAATGTTTAATAATATTATGAAGTTTAGATGTCAGTGTTTACTTTGACTCTTCTCTGTGAAACTGGGAAGCGTCTGCTCTGCAAGCACAAAGCAGATTTAAATACCTCAGGCTTCCTTCTATATTCAGATCACAAAGACACAGTATACGATAGAAACTGAAAGCCATCAGTGGAAACATATATCTACACTAAAGTAGATATATATATCTACTTTATATATATATCTACTTTATCTACTTTATATATCTACTATATATATCTAGGTATATATATGTACTATATATATCTACTAGATATATATACACACTTTATAACATATCTACACTATAACATATCTGTATGTGTTATATATGTATATATGTATATATATGTATAAAACATATCTATGTATGTTATATAGTAGATATATAACATACATAGATATGTTTTATACATATAAAATATACATATATACATATATAAATAAAATATATAATAGTATATATAATATATATTATATATAAAATAATATATAATATAATATAAATATTTTTATAATAATTATAAATTATATATAATTATATATAAAATATAAATTTTTATAATAAATAGAAAATATATAATAATATATACAATAATAAAAATATAAAATATACATATATATAACATATACATACAAAAAATAACACTAAAGATAAAGCACCAGGTGAGGAAAAATATGCGGTTGCTCCTGTCACTCTAACCCCAGTGGCTATATGAAGGGTCTTTCATAAATCAATTCATAAGCAATTCAGTACACACGGGGGAAAAGCTCCGATTGTTGCTACTGTTCTGAAAGGCTGGTGTTGATGGCTACATTTTAAATGTTTAACTCCTTCAATGTACTGAATCCAAACTAGCACTTCCTGGTGAAGACCACTAGACAAAGAACTGGAATACTTAAGATACGAATCCTAGGGAAACAGTATGAGCTAAACTGGTGCCGCTGATCAGGATACAGGACTATGACATGCTCTCAGAAGTGCCTTTAACTTAGCTTTCTGTCCTTTAACTTTCCTAATGAGGAAAAGATGGGAGAAGACCTTTTTCTTATATTCTCTACAAATATTTAAGAAAGCATTTGAGTAAGTCCATCACTAAATAAAAGTCAAATGTTTGGTTTGTTTGGTTTTTTTAATTTATTTTAGTGATGATACGCGGGATCCAAATGCAGAGTGCCTGCAATATCTTCCAGTTATCAGATCAGTCTGCAAAACACAAAGTAGTGTAGATCTGAGTAAGAAACAGAAGCAGAGCAAGACTTGGAACAGGTGAGTTGAGACTGTTTGGGAATATGAAAGAATCTGGTGGAAGTACAGGGCTGGGGAATTTTGGTTTAACTATAATCCTACAGCCACTGCACAGTGTGACTGAACACTAAGATTATAAATAAGAAGCGAAGTCTAACGTTTAAATTAAGAAACATGTTACCTTTAATATTAAAGACACCAATGGAATTACTGACATTTATTTTTATAGTGTCATTGCATTTGAAATAGACATATTTACTAGGATGCTTATGCATTTGAGATACATACACATTTACTAGGATCTAGCTTACTAGTCTACATAAGAACTAGTTAATTTGCAAACGCATTTCAGAAGGGATGGACAGTTCAATCTGAAGATGGCAAAGGCTCTGACCGCACCACCCAAGTCTTGGAAGGCGGACGCAGGAACTGTGAGAATGAAGACCCTAGGCCCACTGTAGGAGAAGATCTGATTCGAGACCATCTTAAAAACCTAAACATACACAAGTCCATGGGACCTGACGAAATCCATCCGCGGGTCCTGAAGGAGCTGGCGAATGAAGTTGCTAAGCCACTGGCCATCATATTTGAAAAATCATGGCAGTCAGGTGAAGTTTCTGACAACTGGAAAAAGGGAAATATAACCCCCATTTTCAAGAAGGGGAAAATGGATGACCTGGGGAATTACAGACCAGTCAGTCTCACCTCTGTGCCTGGCAAAATCTTGGAGCAGATTCTCCTAGAAGGCATGCTAAGGCACATGAAAAACAACAAGGTGGTTGGTGACAGCCAGCATGGCTTCACTAAGGGGAAATCCTGCCTGACCAATCTGGTGGCCTTCTATGATGGGGCTACGGAACTGATGGAGAGGGGTAGAGCAGTTCACGTCATCTACCTGGACTTGTGCTAAGCCTTCAACACTGTCCCACGCGACATCCTTGTCTCTAAATTGGAGAGACATCAATTTGATAGGTGAACCACTTGGTGGATGAAGAACTGGCTGGATGGCTGCATGCAAAGAGTTGTGGTCGATGGCTCGATGTCCGGCTGGAGACCGGTAACAAGTGGTGTCCCTCAGGGATCGGTGTCGGGACCGGTCTTGTTCAACATCTTTGTTGGTGACATGGACAGTGGGATTGAGTGCGCCCTCAGCAAGTTTGCCGATGACACCAAGCTGTGTAGTTTGGTTGATACGCAGGAGGGAAGGAATGCCATCCAGAGGGACCTGGACACACTTGTGAGGTGGGCTTATGCCAACCTTATGAAGTTTAACCATGCCAAGTGCAAGGTCCTACACCTGGGTCGGAGAATCCCAGGCACGGCTACAGGTTGGGTAGAGAAATGATTCAGAGCAGCCCTGTGGAGAAGGACTTGGGGGTGTTGGTCGATGAGAAAATGAACATGAGCCGGCTTCAGTGTGCGCTCGCGGCCCAGAAAGCCAACCGTATCCTGGGCTGCATCAAGAGAAGCGTGACCAGCAGGTCAAAGGAGGTGATCCTGCCCCTCTACTCTGCTCTTGTGAGACCTCACTTGGAGTATTGTGTGCAGTTCTGGTGTCCTCAACATAAAAAGAGCATGGAACTGTTGGAACAAGTCCAGAGGACCATGAGGATGATCAGGGGACTGGAGCACTTCCGGTATGAAGACAGGCTGAGAAAGTTGGGGCTGTTCAGCCTGGAGAAGAGAAGGCTGCGTGGAGACCTCATAGCAGCCTTCCAGTATCTGAAGGGGGCCTATAGGGATGCTGGGGATGGACTATTCATCAGGGATTGTAGTGACAGGACAAGGGGTAATGGGTTCAAACTTAAACAGGGGAAGTTTAGATTGGATATAAGGAAGAAATTCTTTACTGAGAGGGTGGTGAGGCACTGGAATGGGTTGCCCAGGGAGGTTGTGAATGCTCCATCCCTGGCAGTGTTCAAGGCTAGGTTGGACAAAGCTTTGCGTGGCATGGTTTAGTGTGAGGTGTCCCTGCCCACGGCAGGGGGGTTGGAACTAGATGACCTTAAGGTCCTTTCCAACCCTAACTATTTTATGATTCTAAGATAGTTCAAATTAAAATAGCAAAACCAATCAGTAATCTGGAAAATAAGAGGAAAGCTTAATAGTCAATCAGCAGGAAAACTAGAAAAGTGTGCTCTGGAAATATGTAAACTTCCTCATTAAGTACAGATTAAGGACTAGAGCATTCATTGGTCAGGACAAAATAAAAAATGTTGAATTTAAGCAATAGCAAGGAAAATTTAAGTGAAGCATTAGGGAAGATTATACAGTATAGCAGCTTTCAGCTTAGGGAAAGTGGTGAAATCACCACTGGAAGTCAGAGCTAAATTAGACACCTTTATATTCTGTCTGCTCAGAAATAATCTGCCTGCGTGACAGCAACCAATTTTATTAACAAGAGAATTATCATGACAAATGATGAATCCAAAAAGAAAAATCAGAACTGAAACAGAACAACTTCAGCTAACTTTGTTTTAGAGTTGGGCAGCATTTCTCCTGGTAGACTGTTGAAATTTTGATTTGAACCATTTATACAATTTCTAGTTTTTAAAAAGTATTTCTAACATGAACAAGTCACAAAAGAGGTGACTTTACAAGAGAGGTGTTAGGCTCAACTTCTTTATGAAGAGTCTGTAAAATCTCATCTCCGGTGTGATTTTATTCATAAACAAATCTTGGGCCATTGCTCCTCATCTTTAAATTTTTCCTTCTTCAGTCCTCTTGAACCCTCTGCCACCCCCAAGCAAGCCAACCTTGTGACTGCCTGTTCTATGAGCACAGCTGGCCATCATCTGAATCACTAGATTGAACTGACCCTTCATTGTACTCAAGAATTTGCTGAAAAGCATATCCACATCTGATGAAAAGAGAATACAACACCTTCCCTTCAAGGTACACTACATAGCAATCTACCAGCAAATTTACTTTAATGCTGTGAATGCATACAGTAAACATCAAAATAAGCAGGTGACCACATAGTATACAGGGATTGCCACAGGCAACTCTCCGAAATCTGTCACACATTAAGAAAACAAACAGAAAGGAAAAGTTCAGGTGGCTAACAATACCATAGACCCTTTCATAGCTTAAATGTAAAATGCAGCATACAGAGAAACACTGATTTGCAATGTTTGAAGCACGATGTAAAAAAAGGAAAGAAAGAATATGAGATCATAGGCTTACTGATTTCAAGAGTTTTGAAAATTCATCAGTAGGTGCAGAATTTCATCCCATGAGTTACATACGGAGAGCATCACACACTTCAGCCATGGCAATATGCTCTGATTTTTGAGGGTAATGGTAGAACTGGGTTTGGTTGTTTGTTTTTTTTTCCCCCTTTCCCTTTGTAGTTGCTTGGAAAAAACCCCCAACACATAAGGAGATCGTGTTTATGTTTTTGCAGGTCTAATGACAGGCCGAATAAGCAGCTTTTGTGACAGTATACTTCCAGTTGTAAATGCTCCATCACCGGTACAGCACTTTAAAACATTCACCACCAGGCTCTATGGTGAACCACACGTGCAGCATCTTATGCTTTGCTGTCATGAAAGCTCAGTAGTTGAAATGTCCATGAGTGTTTAGCTGTAGCTAAAATAATAGTGTTACATGGTGATCTTCTTGAACAAAGCTGAACTCTCACATGGAGAAGCAGAGGGATGAGCCTATCAGCCTTCCAGGCCAACAGGTCTGTTCATCTTATATGATGGCATCCTGTGAGGTGCTTAGCAGCCTCGGCCACACAGCCAGACCACATGCTAGTGCAGAAATCATTAACTGCCACAGCAACTCACACTTTATTCTTCACTCCTTACTATAACACAGGCAAACATCACTGCACGGTTGACCGTTCTTTCCCTGCCATGGCGGCCATCTCTTGCAGCGGCCATCTATTGCAGCACCCCTCAGCGATCTGAGCTAGCTCCCTACAGGTCGCGGCCTCATCCCAGCCATCCCGACAGCTCCCATGCTCTCTTGACCCCATCATTTCTGCCGCCTCTCCCTGGATCCCGGCAACACCAAGGCTCCCAAGAGCCGTTTCCAGGCCCCGTCCGTTCACCCAAAGAGCACACCACCACCCTTCCCGGCCCGCCGACTCTATAGGCAAACGACACCACAGCCCTTAGCAAGGGCCTGCCGCAGGCAGCCGCACGCCGCGCCCCGCCCCGGGCCGTCCGCGAGGTGCATCCCGAGCTCTGATTGGCCCGCGGGAGAGTCACTCAGGAGCGCCGCAGCTGCCGCGCTCGGCCGCCCGTTGCCCCTTGCGGCTGCGCACGAGCCAGCCGTTAGGCGGTGGGCGAGCGGCGCGTGCTGCCCGGGGCCGGCTCTTCCGCCCCGCCCCTCTTGCCCCCCCCACCAACCCACCCTCTTCCTCGGCGGCCCGTCACGTGACGCGGACCAAGCGTTTACATTCGAAACGAGCCCCCCCCACACCCCGGTAACCGTTTCGGTTTCATTTCCGGGCGGCCGAGAGGCAGCTGCAGCGGTGCAGAGCGGAGCGTGCCCTCCACCCCCTCCGCCGCGGCTTTCCCTCCGCCCCCTGCCGGCCACACCCCCTCGCGCTCGCGGTGAACCGAGATCCCCTTCCCCTTACCCGCCCGCACACACACCCCTCCTCCTCCTGCTGCTCCTTCCCCTCCTGCGCCGAGAGAAAGGGAAGGGAGGAGGCGCCGGGCCTGGGTCTCCCGCACCGAGGCGCCGCGGCACAATATGGAGGAGCTGGTGGTGGAGGTGCGGGGCTCCAACGGGGCCTTCTACAAGGTACCGGGCGCTCGCGGCTGGGTCGGGCTGGGCCTCAGGGGAGGGAGTGGGGCCTGGGACGGGAGGAGGAGGAGGAGGCGGCGGCGGTGGCGGCTCCTCCTCCCCGCTCTGAGGGAAAGCTGAGGCCCCGGGGCAGGAGGGAGAGGAGGAGGAGGAGGAAGAGTAGGGCAGGGATAGAGGCCTCGGCCGGGTCCTCTCCGTGTGTGGGGAGGGAGCCGGGCCTCTTGGGTAAGAGGAGCCGAGGGCAGCCACCACCCCATGGCTGGAGGAGCTTGAGGCCTGATGAGGCGGGAGAGAGGGAAGACGAGAGAGGGCCCCGGCGGCTGAGGAGGCCTTGGGCCTTCCCCCTATTGTGGGAAGGGGAGGCCCTGGCGCCGCCGGTGTGCGACGGGAGTCTAGGAGAGCCCTGGGCTGCCGCCTCCTTGACGCTGAAACGAGGATCAGGGCTGGGGATGGGGCATTAATTGCTAAATCCTCAGCTTTTGTCGCTACTTACGGAAAGTCTTTTTCTTAGGTTTTCGGGAGAGCTGCACTGATAGTGCACCGCATTTAAGGTGGGGGAAGGGGGAGGGAGGCTTGTTAAATACACGTTCATGATAAGACGCTGTCGTGGATTCCTCCGTGTAGTGCGATGGCAGAGGGTACTGCCTACTGATATTAAAGAGAACCGTGCTTGATCAAATATATATATGTGCTGAGTTGCTAAATACATTTAATTATGAAATGTACTTCTTACTGAAACTACTTAATGATATTCCATGTTTTTTCCCAAGCCCTTGTTGCTGGTCCTGAATAAAGCTGTCACTGAGACTTTACCGTGTATGCTGGTGCTTAATATTTTTATTAATACTGTGTAGTATTCATGTGGCTTTGCATGAGTTGAGTTCTACTCATCAGCATATTGGTAGGGTTGTGGGTTTACCCTGTTCACAGGAAAATAAAACGTGGACACAGTTTGTTTGGGCCTACTATCGTTGACATGTTATGAACATACCAGAAATAGTCGTGGATTGGCTTCTGCAAGTCTACCATAGTTTAAATGTTCCTGGTACTTTAAAAATTGGGCCTAGCTATTGTGCGGCATCCAATATTTATGTTAGCAATGAAGTAACAGCTAGAATTTCACACTCTGATGTTAGAGTGGTAAGGCAGGTTGGGATCCAAATGATACAGTTCCAACAGTTCACAGTGCTTTAAAGAACACAATACCTCTTGAAAGCTTATTCTTAAAACACATGTGATAATACCCTTTCTGAAAATAATTTTTTCTTTTTTCTTTTTTTTTTAATGTACGTCTGAAGCAAGTCTGTAAATATGGTAAATAAGCATCCTGTGGGTTTGCAGTGTTGTGGCCAGAGTTCTAGATCTGTATATTGTTTTCTGGTATTAAATTGTTTCGGACTTTAAAGAATCATTTCTATGTTCTTGGAGACAAAGTATTTGCTCAGAAACAGAAGGCATAAAAAGCTTGCACAAGAGAACTTCTAATGAAACTTTTATCAAATTATATGGGAATACTTATATAGTCACGCAAAATAGATGATAAAAATTGTGCATTTTATAGTAAAAAATTTATCAAAGAAACCCACAAGAGTTGAAAGCTTCTGTAACTTTTTGGTTAAATTTCAATTTTGACATCTTGGGGTCCTGCACCCCTTTTGTTTATAACATACCAACATTTCTGGTTGTGGTGTAGGTGAAAATTTCATTTGAGGGTATGTTCATGGGAGCTTTTTCATTAATTATGATTTAGTATATCCAGGTTTTAACACAAATGTTGCCTCCAAGTTGCATCTTATGTTTGCCTTTTAACTTTAAAAAATATAAACAAATGATTTTAAAAAAAAAAAAATTTGGGGGTTTTCTGGTCGTTTTTTGTTTGGTTGGTTTTTTTAAACCTTCCTGTGAGATTGCTCAGTATAAAGCGGAAATTTTTGTGTAGCCTGATTTACTTGAGTATTGGGTACAATTTTTTTTTTCATCATGGTGTCCAAGTGTCTCTCTGCTATTAAGTAATTTATTGAAATATTTTCTTGGGAGTTCTATGCCCGTCTTGAGGATGGGGAATTTGTTTACAAAATGAATTGGTTGACCCAGCTTAAAAAGAGGTGTGTGATCATGTCAAGTGTGGATTTAATTGCAAGATGATATAATTTATTTAAGCTAAAAAGTTTAAGGAGCCATGTGAGAAATGTTTCACAACAGTAGCACTGCGAACAAGCCAAAAGCAAAACAATTCATTTATTCAATCTCAGGTTTGCTGATAAGTTGTGATAATTTTTTTTTTTCTTCAAATAATTCTCAAGATTTTTATCAGAATATGTAAATGTTTTGGAAAAACATGCATCTATCTTGATTTTAAGATGTGGAGGGGGAAAGAGTATGAGCTTGCTGGAGTCATGAAGGGACTAAATGGCAAAAGTAGGCACCTCCAGTCACCGGTTGAGGTTTTTGTATCCTCCTTGTAGCTCTCTTTGAGAGCTTTATAAATTAAAGTCTGTAAGCACTTAGTTTTGATTTTGAGTATTCCCGGCAGCATCTTGATCTTGACAGTACGAAACTGGTGCCTAGTTGTCACTTAAGCTCTACTGAGAGTAATAAAACAGTCTTTTCTCAGCTTGTGTTACTTGTGGGACCTGATCCAGAGCACATTCAGAGGTACAGCTAGAGGGATCATGTTCCACACAAAACCTAGGAGATGGTTTGAGGATGGAAGGGTTGAATTAAAATGTCATACTAGTCAGGTGCACTACGTTTCACAGAGTACTGGAGTGTGTTGGTGTAATTGCTGTAGTGGAGACTAGTTCTTTCTGAATGGAATTAAAATATCTCTTGGTGAATGTATTGTACTTTCATGACTTTTTTTCTCATTGGCTAAGATGAATTATTCCATGGTAAGTGCAGTGCAGTCAATGAGCATGATTCAGGGATAATGGACAGTCTAGTACCTAGAGATGCTTAGTCATGATTTGATATGTTGCTGGGCCCAGAATCCTTGGAAGGAAAGGGTTAGTTTCTCTTATTTATTTTAAGAAGGTCCAGCAAACCACCAAATGTGAATCCTACAGGGAGGGAACTGCCTTTTTGCAGCTCACAAGTAAGTAGCTAAATCTTTAAGATGTGCACTACTTGGGCATGTATTTTCACATCTTTCCTTACACAGGTGTAGTAAATTGATTTTTGAAGTTCTTGTGTCATTCTCAGAGGACTAACAGGCAGTCCTTTGTCTCATCTTTCTAGGACTAGTTTTAGATATTTCCCTGGAAAAGGGGGCATGCTGGATGCTGTTACAGCATGGGATTGATTTTTCTTTTCCAGTTTGGGAGTGATTCTCTCTTGTATGCTCTGCTAAATAATGGAAATCATCCTGTTCATGACGCAGATAGGTTGGAGTGATGTTTGCTGTTAATATCTGTATGTTCTCTGTAGTGGGTTTTTGCCACTACTTGCTTTGCAATATTGTCAAAAATCTTCCACTTCTTACCCCGGTAGTTTCAGCACTTTGCTGTTGTTTCCTTGGTTTTATAGGTACTTCACTTTTCTCTTTTTCTTCTTCACAGAAGCAACAATTGACAAAATCATTTTCTGTAGTTCGTTATACTTCAGGTCTTGCTACTGACTACGGTTCCTTTGGTCTCCTGTTGCATTCCGTATAATTTTTTTTCCTTTCACTTTTCCATACAGACCTATGAAAATAATCTCCAGTCTCTTTGTACATTCGCAAACTCAGTCCTCTGAGGATGATAGCCTGTACCCTTGTCCCTTGTTCCATTACCATTCTGTGACTGTTCTTTTTTCCCCATTTGGTTTCTTTCTATGGCTTGCCTTTCTCAGATTTGATTAGCCACATGAGTTCCCCTTTGACTTTCTCCTTCCAACAGGTATGAAATGTAACATAACTGTCACACTAACAGTAAATGCACATTTGTATCAACATTTTCTTAGTCTTAAAAAAGTGTGGTTTCCCTGCCTTCACTTCTTACAGTTAATTATCCTCCTTTATTAAAATGGTACACAGTGCTCACATCTGAGCAGACTAAAGCAACAAAATTCATGGCATTAGAGCCTTTATTTGTTCCTTTGAAGTATCTGTCATTCCATTTAGCACAAAAAATAACAAATATACTGGTGTTTCCAGAAATTCTTATTTTATATCAAACTACTTGTAAAATTGAGCCCATATCTTCAGCATGTAAGCCTTCTTAGAATGTGAATGCTCATGTGTTTGAGAAATGACACGTCGTTTCAGTGCTGTATTGTAAACTTTTTACGTATGTCTGAAGCATGGAGAGAGAAGTTTATGGCTTATTTGAAAGTCAAATTGAGAAAAATTACAGCATGTGATTTTTATTTTTTTTTATTATTATTTCACCCCCCTCACTAGTCAAGGAGAATCAACCTTAGCCATTGCAAGATGTGCTTCTGTTCACAGAAGTGCAAGCAAACTTTTTTTTTCCCAGATTCCAGTTTCTTTTTGTGTACTTTTCTTTGGTATCTCTGCTATTAGTGATAGCTGCTGTAGCCTTTCAATGTCCCATTCCCTCATTTTACTTCCATTTCATTTCACTGTGTTTTTAATGCTTTTCATCTGTGCTTTAATGCTTTTCATCTATTTCACATTCACCATAGCCAGTGTTCTGTCCCTTTTTGGGTGTGCCTTTCAAACTCTTGTATATGCACTTTAATGTTTGAATTTTCAAGCTTAATTCATACTCTGTTTCAGAAATGACCTATGAATGCTTGTTGTACTTTTCATAATTCTGTGTGAAGTTAGTACCACTTCTTTGGCTTTACTGACACAAGGGCTGCCTTGTCCTGTGTCTGTGCATTTGGCTTATGATGTTAAAGGTCTCATTTTTTTTTTTAGCATTGTATATAATTTTACACATATTACAGAATAAAGAATAAAGAATACAGAAGTTCTGATAAAATTATGTTTTGGTTTTCCAAATGCATTAATGGTTAAGTATTAATTTTTTTTATGAAGACTTATAAGTGTTTCAAAACATTTTTATTTGTACTTCACAGCAATATATATGTACTCCTTTGAGGCCAAATACGTTTTACTTTCTACCTATATGTTTATGCTGGAGGAAAATTGACATGCTGCTATGAAGTAGACTATGAAAAACTGATGTGATAAGTATCTCTGACATTTTTCTGTGTCACAAGAAATTGGAGGACCAGGAAAACCACTTTTCTATGGATAGATGGGGCTAGACAGACAAGTATTTAGGCTATTGGTATGTTTTGTCCGGTTAATTGTTTTTTAAGTGTAAGTCACATGGAGGTAGGCAGAAGTATTGTATATATTGCATGCTGGAAATCAGTTATCTGGCAATGCATCATTCAATTTGTAGTTAATTAAAAATTCATTACAATGATTATTTTTTTTTTTTTCATTATTTTGACTGGAAAATAAAAAGCAAACAGCAGTGTTATGATATCAACTTTTTTGTCCAGGCTGCAGTGAAAACCAGGTACTCCATCTGTTTCTGTGGTTGAGTGTTCTGAACTTGTCATAAGGAAATTATGGCAGTTTTATAATTTTCTTTCACAATGTCTGTATTGATGCTGTCTGTGTATGGTCAGCAGTCATCCTTAATGTTCCTGGTTCAGGATCCTTCAGGTTTCTGTGTTGTGACCAAAACAATGTTGAAGACCTGTTTTAAAGAGAGCATAGTTCAATACTCTTTTCATCTAGCGATGTGTTCCAAGTTTTACTTTTTCCAGGTAACATAAGTACTAGACTACTTACAGGTCTTAGGCTAGTCTTTAACTTGATAACTTACATTTATTTGTATCACCATCTAGTTTACTTAATAATGGTAAGTTTTGGTATTATTACCATTAGCTACTTATATTGCTGTATTCACTAGGATTCTACTCAAGATGACTTGGTGTATTTTTCTGTCATTTTCTATAATTTTTACAGATCTTTCATAGCAGAAGTGTTTTGGTTTTTGTTTTTCTTTTTTCTGTTTTATGACTATGAGAAAATTCATGAGAAAATGTGTCAACAAAGTCTATCTCAGGACATAGCTTTGTGTTACTTTTACCTGTTTTCTTTGAGGCCATGAAGTGTTCCTTCTTGATGTCATTTCTGTTGGATTTACTTTATAAAATGATCTCTGCTTTTGCATGCCTTCAGTGTTACTTATAATACAAAGTCCTATCCTTTTCCAATCGCTGGCATGAAGGAGTCATCCAAATGCTTGGTAGTGATTATAGTGCTTTTGAGATGTTAAAGGCCTCCATTTCTGCTACCTCTCTAAGAACAGGTGCTTCAGAGTTGCACATGGCAAACACTGGAAGAAATGTGGGTGGAGCCTTTGCAGGTGATGTGTGTAATGTTGTGAAATGAGTCAGGACTACCATAGTACTTATCAAGTGCATATCTGGTTCTGATTATGGAACACACAGCAATATGAAACATTAGGTTTTCAGTAACTGTGGTGATTAACTGGGAGTTCTGTTGCCTTTTCACGTAAATAGCGTTTCTGCACTACTACTATCGTCATCATCATCCCAAGATGTGGTTTAAGTCTGTTTTGTATCATTACAATTAAAATAGCAAATATACTCTTGGAAGGGAATATCTTGGGATTTTTAAATATGTAAGTATGTAAATACTATTAAAGAGTTTTAAATCTCCTTTGGATGCTAGCAGTAATAAACTTTCCAGTCACCTTATTCTTACAGTATTGAGAGATGAGTGAGGTATAAAACCATGTTTTGCTGTTGTCATTGTGGATTT
Organism: Psittacula echo; assembly: GCF_963264785.1. Lineage (NCBI taxonomy): Eukaryota > Metazoa > Chordata > Aves > Psittaciformes > Psittacidae > Psittacula > Psittacula echo. The sequence goes on from NC_137744.1 coordinate 12,364,177, forward strand.
GCTTTGACTTCAAGGTGGCATTAGTTATTTTGAGATTATTAACTAGTTTTGCACTTCTCTCTTGTGCTGAATGTCTGTGAGTAATGGCACGTCTGCACAACTACCACTGAACTTTAATATGACCAGTTCTTGGGGCTCTGTATGTCATCAAGTATTGTTTTCCTTTGATACCAAGATACTGCTGCAACTCAGGAAATATGTTGGAGTACTTTATAAAGGAAAAAATTGTAAGATTTTTTGAAACCTTTTATTTAGATTCCATACAAGAAAAAACTGTTAACTTCTTGTAAGATATAAGAGATGTTACTGTCTTGGGAACTTGAAATGCAAGGAGAGATAAGTGTTCTACAATTCATTAACTAATGCTTCTTCAGAAGCAGTAGCTATTGCAAATTGGTTTCAATTTACTTGGAATTTTTCAATCTATTGAGATGGATCTCCATTGGTAGAACAAACCTTTATACTCAGTCTTGCTCCTGGGCTTTTATCTGCCTACGTTGCAAGGATATACTACAGATGGACAAATACTGGTGGAATATTTTGCACTTCAATTTTTATCTGTTTTAGAACTTCATAGGGATATTTTTTAAAAAAGAAAAAAAAAACACGAACAACAAAAAGAACAAAACAAAAAACCAACAAAACAGACCAATCTTTTAATCCCTGGTTTCCCTGTCATTTGAGGCTGTAAAAACCATTTTCATTGATAAATCCTGGAGATTTTTGAGTGTTGATCTTGCTGTTCTGTAAATGGGAGAGGGGTGGGGATGGGACACTTTGGCCTTAAACTGAAAATTGGTTAAACGTCAGGTGAGAACATAAGGCAGGAAAAGCCTTCTTGGTATTGAATCTTAGTTTTGTGTCCACTTCGGTTGCATGGGAGACTTGGCTCAACTCTATCCATCTCCTAGAAGAAAAGTGAGGCAAGGCTGCAGGGCATTTATCTGAAGTTTGTGCATTGCAGAAGCCAAGTGTGATGAAGTAGATAAGAGGAAAGCTGCTGGTGAAATGGCTGTATGGAATGGAAACAGGGAATTTTGGTAGTGTGATGTTCCCATTTACTTTGAGGTAAATACAGGATTTTTAATGTACACTTTTTTGGTTTTTTGGTTTTTTTTGAAGTACTGATACGGAGTCAATCATTTTAACCTTTTTTTCTCATTACTTGTAAATAGTAGGAAGAATGCATGTACAGCTGAGTACGCTCTGTCTGTGTGTCAGTGTCCTGAGTTCAGCCAGTCAGTACGCTGGCAGTCATGAAACCAAGGTGGTTATCGGACATCAGTTTTATATCAGTCTGTTGCAAAATTAAAAAGGCTGACTTGAAGGCATACTTTAAGTTTAATCAGTATCTGCAAAAGGAAGGTGGTGTACAGGTTAAATTTTTTTAAAATATCTGTAAGCCTACCATAATTATACCTTTTGTTCTACACAGGCATTTGTAAAGGATGTGCATGAAGATTCCATAACAGTTGCATTTGAAAACAAGTAAGTGTATTGTTTCTGTTATACCTATAAATGTTAGAGTATTGACCTTGCATTTAATTAGCCTAAATGTAACTTCATAATGTAAAGTAGTATCTTTTAGATAATCTAAGCTTACAGCTAGCATGTTTTAGAATTATGTTTGATATTTACTATGTTGTGACATTTCTGTATAACTGCTTTTAATAGTTCAAATATGTTTAGGTTCAAACAACGTGGGTTATGTTGGCATGATAGGCATATTATTGAATTTACATGAGGACAACCCATGTGTGAATAAATCAGCAGTGGTACATGACTGCCTTACATTAATGTCTTATTTTAGATATAATGGATTTTGTTATTACAAATTTTTTTCTATAGGTAAGTGATAATAAATACCTGTTGTCTAAGTTAGAAATGAAATTGTTCCTTTTCCATCATTCCAGGGCGTAAAACGTCAACGTTCCATTATACCATTTAGTTCAGGCTTCATTTCCTTCAGGAAGGAAGTAATACATTGCTATCCACTTTTTGTTGTGAATTTTTTATTATACCATCATCTGTTGTAGTTGGGAAATTATTTTGTTTTTTTTAAAAATAGTCTTTTCTTGTTATGCTCATTTTATGCAGTCTGTGTTAAAGAAACTGAAAACTAATACTCTATTCAGGCTGAATCATGGTCAAGTTTTCATAGCGTATAGTAGATCCAGAAAAAAGAAACAGGCTTGTTTAGAAGCAAGTGCCCAAATGTGTTAGGAAACGGTTTTTAACCTGGGTTGAGATTAAACCTATAAATGTAAATAGAGTAAAAACTGCTGCTGTCAGGTTTTATAACAGTGTAGGTAGCATGAGGGATTCACTTAAGGTGTGTAATGGTAATTTTGGTGCATTTTCCCTCATATATGCATTAGTTCTTTAATACATATATGCACAAAATTTAAAAACATAAAATGAATGGATTGAAAATGTTTGATTTCTGTTTACAAAGAAGGTGAAAATGTTAAAGGCCATTCACTGTATTTTTATTTGTAGCTGGCAACCAGAGAGACAAATACCATTCCATGATGTGAGGTTTCCACCACCTGCGGGCTATAATAAAGACATAAATGAAAGTGATGAAGTAGAGGTATGTTTGATCCTTCTACAAAACTTGTGCTGGGAAGTGAGAGAACACTGGGTGAGAAATGTCAGCCAGGCCAGAGGAAGGTTTGCTTCCATGTTATGTGATGTCACCTTTTTTGATTCCAAGTACTACGTAAAACACAATGTCAAGCATGTCAACGAAAAGATTTTGACCTACAGCCATTGTGGAATTCCATGTGCTGAGACCTCTATGCTGATTCACAAACATGATCAGGGCTTGATTACAGATCAGTTCTTTATCAGAACTGAATTAGTCTAGAAATAGATGCCATGCTGTAGTTCTTCAGCTATAAGTTAGTAAAGCCTCTATTACCAAAATTTCAGGCTGAATGAGATAATTTGTATTACAGGTGTGTGTATGTAAAATATGAAAATACATGTGATTATGTGAATACTTGTATGTAAAGTGGGACTGGCAGCACATTACTGAAACTTCCTTATTTTACAAAGTGAAGTTGATTTTTATGATTACTTTAAAAGCTTTACACTTTGTTTGCACACTGTTTAAAGTCAATTTTTATTTGAAAGTTAAGAAAAAGGCTAAACTTCTTTGGAGTGGATGTGCCAGATATATGTGCTAAGGAAGTGTTGGATGTGTCCTTGCCCTTTCACCCACTCTTGGGACCTCATCAGACCTATAACAATTAGAAATAATGTTGATTAAGTATTAACAGATATAAAAGGCTAGTTTTTTTTTTTTTTTTCCCCTGACTGTATGCAAGACTGAAGTAACTCATGCCAGTTAGTTGCTGGGCACAATATTATTTATTTGTACAATCTTATATACATAACTTTATATACTACCTGTATTTGCAGTAGACATTTCAGCTGTTAGGTGCTTGTTAAGTGGTACTCAGATTAGAGGCTTTATAATATATTATATTGCCAATATATTTATCTGGATTTTGTTCCTAGAGCAGAGCTCCTGATCATATTTATGTCAGCTTTTGCAGTGTCTTCTAAAAATGCTACAGATATGTAATCTATTTATTTTGTTTAGGTTTATTCCAGGGCAAATGAAAAAGAACCCTGCTGTTGGTGGTTGGCTAAAGTGAGAATGATAAAGGGTGAGGTAGGAATATGCATATGTATATCTATATCTATTTTATACTTATTTTCTGAGTATTTATGTGCACAGTGTTTTAAACTTGTCTCTCTTCGTTTTCAAACAGTTTCTTGACTAGGGCTGTTGTAATTACTATTAACCTCAACCTGAAAAGTTCAAAATTGACTTAGTTAACAAAAGGGCCTTGTACTTAATAGTGTAATACTTGCTCTTGTCATAAAATGTGTGGCTTGGATGATTTTATTGTTTTTATATCAGTTCTACGTAATAGAATATGCAGCCTGTGATGCTACCTACAATGAAATTGTCACAATTGAGCGTTTGAGATCTGTGAACCCCAATAAACCCGCAACAAAAGATACTTTTCATAAAATCAAGCTGGCAGTTCCAGAAGATTTAAGGCAAATGTAAGTACATGTAATTCTTTATTACTTATTTAACGTTTATTTAAAGTAACTTCTTGAGCCTGAGACAGGAAGGAAAAAAAAAGGTTTTTACTGCTCTGAATTAGTTTTTAAAACTTTCACGTAAGACTGCAGAAAATACAAATGTGGACATGCTCATAATTCAGAAATTGAGAGGATGATTTTCAAAGAGCCCTGGAGAGGGAATACATTCTTCAAGGTTTTAAGGTTTGTGTGCAGTGCAGGTTAGGATTTTTATTCTTCCTGCTGTTCAGTGATGTTCACAGATTAATCTGCATCCATTCTTCGTCAACTTTATTAATTTTAAGTGGTCACTCTTTCATTGACAGAGTATTTGGCAATCTGTGCAAGCTGGTATTCAATAACAAAAGAAAATACTGTCTTACACTGTAAAGCATAATGCATTTTGATGATGGTTGTGGGAATATTGTACAATAATCAAACTTCCTGAAGTAAAATACAGAAACAGCTGGTTTTCTTGTAGAACATGGAATCTTGTTCTCTTGTAAATATAGCTCTAAAACTCAGATAATACTGACTCCCACTTTATACCTTCATATCACTTTCTGCTTTTTTTAAGGTACATCTATTGCCTCAATGTGTAACAAGCTATGAATTCAGGTTAAACTAAGATTCTAAAGTAAATATTATTGTAATCAAGTTCACTAAGTAGCAAGTGGACAGAAGCCTGGAGAGCCAAAACACGGGATTAGATTGCTGAAGTGGTTACAGTGAAGTCGCACATCATTCTGATTAATGGTGTATTTGGAATTTTGGACTTGCTGATTTTAACAGTTACAACTTTGTAACATAGTCTTGCTTAACTGGTTTGGCATTTCATAGATAAACACAGTGAAAATTTCAGAAAGATTTCTAATCTTATTTGTGGAAACAAATGAAAGAAAAATTATTAAAATGATAATAGAATAAAATAATACCTGCACTAAAAAACAAGATATGTTTATATTCTTTGTATTAATAAATTAATCTTTCTGTCTGTGAACCATAAATGCAGTGGTTATTTTTAGCTTTGTATTGTTATTATTTATAGGTGTGCCAAAGAGTCCGCACATAAGGACTTCAAAAAGGCAGTTGGAGCTTTTTCTGTAACATATGATTCTGAAAACCACCAGCTTATTATTTTGGTAAGTACCAGTGTCTAGCCATATCACTGGTAGTGGTTTGTTTCAAAAGTTCAGTGTAAACCTCTGTGTTTTCTTTCTTCTTACTAATAATTTAGTCAATCAATGATGTAACAACAAAGCGGGCGAATATGCTGATTGATATGCACTTTCGAAGTCTTCGTACCAAGTTATCCCTGATCCTGAGAAATGAAGAAGCAAGCAAGCAGCTGGAGGTATGTTGTTTATTTTTCTTGAAGTATTCTGAGTTTAAAAAAAAACCCAAAATTAAAAAATATTTGTGCATTCTTAGCTGTTGGGACTTGCATTGGGGTGAAAGTAATTATGTACTGATACTATTCTTGATGTTCAAAAGAGGCAGATGAAGATGGAATCTAATGAAGTTGTTTATTGTTAAAGGGCCTGTTCTTACAAAGACTCATTTTTATCCAGTTCCATTTTATTTGGCAGGATTTTGTGGGGGATTAAATACAAATACATATATATGTAAGAAACGTGTGTGTGTATATATATATGTACACACACATACACATGTATGCCTTCAATAGTTTGAAGCATAAAATAACTAGCCATTGTTGCATGGAGAGTGCCATGTGTTTGGTAGCTTTGCATTACCATTTGTAAAAATGGACTGGAGTGAATATGACACGATACTGAGAGGGACTAGGACTGGATCTTGCACAATGACACAGTGAAAATGGGAGATGGAAGGGCTAAGACTGATGTTGATAGGATGTTCAATGGCATGGGTTTGTCTATAGATAAAATGTTAAGAAATCATCTTGCAGCAGATACAGCTTCTGATATTCCTGTGACTGGAGAGTGGGTGTTGACTGGCAAGGAGCTTGAGTCATACTTGTCCATAGGAAAAAAAAGAAAGAAAAAGTGTAGGCTAGGAAATAAGGGGATCTTTATACAGTAGAATTAACATTTCTTCATGGTTTTTCTCCTATCTACAAATCAGAAAAAATAGCATTTCTGAAAACTTCTTTTTAGGTTAGTATCAAGAACTAGAAGTACTTGCTCGAATTATTGTAATTGTTTTACATGGGTATACAGCAGCTCTGTTACTTCAGAACCAGGCTTCATTCCCCCCCACCCTACACCCCAAGGGTTATCTCTGTTTGATCCCAGCTTGAAGTGGGATGTGGTGTAGTTCAGGCCTCCTGTATCCAATAAGTGCCCTCATTGTTACATGAAGCTCTCTTTTTTTCTCTCTTTAGTCTATTGATTTCTATATTTTAGAGCTGTAATTCAAGTTTGATCTGGTCTTGATTTTTCTCAAGACCAAGAAAGGAGCAGTTTCTTCTCATCAGTGTTCCTTTTTGAACACTCCAGTCTTCAGTAATCCATTCTTCTGTCTTCCTCCAGAGCTGACAATTGTGTGGGTAGTTTACCTCTTGAAGTGCAAAGTGTTATTTTGGGGGTGGGAAGAGCAACAGTCTCCTTAGAGCTAATTCTCTTTACATGCCCCCACAAATGCATGCACCAACAGCTGTTGTGGTTGATTCCTTTCCCAAACTAATCTTTGATTCTTGCTGTCATTGTAAGGATGAACCTTTTTGCTCCTGTGAAGGACTCAAGAACTTGATTTGGTTCTCACTATAAAACCATTATCGGACTTCTGTTTCTACCTGAGCAGTACTTATGTGAAGGTTGTGAGATAAATATATGTGGTTATAATTTACATGACAGAAGTTGGCTGGCTATCTTTAATGTTGGCATTTGTTTCCTGTACTTATAATAAATATATAATCAATTTCAACCAAACCAGAAAAGCTTCAGGTAGTAAAAATCATACTTCATGATATCTTTGAGACACTGACATACAAACAGGCAGCACATATTCATCTGCAGAGGAAATACTTTGTGAATGCTTTGGGCTTTACTGTGTTATTGTTAATAGTTCATTGTTTCCATCTATCTCTTTTCTGTGTTTAATACTGTTGGTTTTTTTGGTTTTGTGGTTTGTTTTTTTTTTTTTCTAATGTCTGCCTTAAATTTATTTTTTTTTAAATTTTATTTTTCCTTCTAGCAGTTTTACCTTTCTGGGCCATAGTTACTAGACCAGCTTTTTGTTTGATTGATTTTCTTCTTTCTTTCCATTTGTTGTATCTTATACCTTCTTTTCTGCGTATTAGCTTGACTTGCATGGTTTTCGAACATGGCTTTTAGAGTATCAAGTAAAATAACAAATTGTTTTTTGTTTGACAGTAGGTGTGACTTAGTTGGTGTGGGTTTTTTTGACATACTATAAAAAGCTTGAATTTACAAGTGTACTTTTGCATTCTGGTTTGTGTTTTATTCTATCTAAATGAAGTTCAGTCCTGGTCTCTAAGTATGTAGGGATACATTATTTGTATAGTTGTTTGTAACTGATTTATTGGAGGTAAGCAGAGTAATTTATTTCCTATATTTAAAGACCTATGTTGTAGTACTGCATAACTTGCACTAAAATATTAGCTTTTCTATAGGCAGTATAACTACAGGTTGACTGTCACAGCCAAGGTCCCCAGTGATGATGTAGCTTCATCTTTTCTACATACTGTAGATGACAGTGTTAACCAATCATTGACTTGATCAGCCTGTTCTCCACTCGCATGTGTGTAGTCTATAGCAGATGTCAACTGGTAAATTGGCATTTGGATGCCAATCCAAATCTATTAGACTTAGATCTATTAGAATGTGGATCTGTGAGCATTTAAAATAATGGTTGCTTTCTGAGTTGTTTGTAATCTAGTTAATAAAGTACTTGATAGAGCTCTCTGTCTATATGAAGCTTTTCATGACACTTGGATACTTGCACTGTTATCTACTGTAGCCAGTTGTCTGTGACCGATTTAGCACAGGATGTTTATCAACAACTTTAAGCAGGAGCAGGTCACCTAACAGTAGCAGTGTAGCTGGGACAGAGTAGGCTTATTGTGGGCACTTTCCTGATGTTTTCCAGCCTCTGTTGGATCTCATTGCTGAGGTGAATCTACTAATTTAATGTGTGCTTGTATACGTCTTCACAGTAGTTACAGCTTTGACTGTGATGCCAAATCATGTGTAGGATTGTAGATCTTTGCTCTAGAAAGATAACAGAGCTTTATGTTTTTAAATCTCTTTTTTTTTTTTTTTTTTCCCCTTGTAAAATACTCTTTCCGGTTTACTTGCTATTGCATTTCTAACTGTGGTAATCTATTATGTGACAGTCTTAAGTTCTCGGATTGACCCTTCTGTCTTGGTACAAGTGTGATTCCTGGATGAAATTCCTAACATATTTTTTTCTAAATTCAAGCACTATTGCAGTTACACTGTAAATTTGTTTTGTCTTGCTTTGGCACAGGTTCTTTGTTTTATTTTTTAAGTGCAGTAAATACCCATAGTTGCTATGTTTCTTATATAATTTTAATGTCTAGTGATTGTGTTACTGATGTTTCCCTCTACCTGCTGAAATGGGTGCAGTTAGTTAGTTAGTTTGTTTGTATGTTTTCAGAGATCATTAGGTTTGCTTGAATAATACAGCTACTATTTTATACACTTACATGAATGCTGTCTTACCTAGTAACACTTAAAACCTGTAGATATTCTGTGGTAATTCAAAATACAGAGGTGTCAGTGCAGCTGGAGGCTAGCCTTACGTTAGTGTTGAAAAGGTGATATTAGGACTTCTGAAGAAGACACTTCAGTGCTTTTGAAGTGAAAATTAGTGCCTTTAAAGGATTGATTAAAATAAAATTAGGTTAAGTACCTGATAAAGGAATTGGCTCTAAATTCATGTTGATTTTTCTCTCCAGTTTACTAAAAATTAAAGTCAGCTAACATACTTTCCTTCAGAGTTCTAGACAGCTTGCATCACGATTTCATGAACAGTTTGTTGTACGTGAAGACCTAATGGGTCTGGCCATTGGCACTCATGGTGCTAATATTCAGCAAGCCAGAAAAGTCCCTGGAGTAACTGCCATTGATCTTGATGAGGATACTTGCACATTCCATATTTATGGAGAGGTAAGTTACCTTCTTTAGCTCTTCAGAAAAACCCGAAACAAAACAAAAACACCACACGTGAGACAACAGATCTTGTTTCTGTCATACATCTGTCTATTTTAGGATCAAGATGCAGTGAAAAAGGCAAGAAGTTACCTTGAATTTGCTGAAGACGTCATACAAGTTCCAAGAAATTTAGTAGGTATGTCAGTTCTGGAGGCTGTGTGATAGTAGGGAAAAATGCTTTCTGAGAACTGTTTTTTCTTCTTTTAGAAGGGTGACAGGGTACAAGTTTGAAGAAGTTCTCATTGAGAGAAGGTTCTTGGTGGTACAAAGTTTTGGGGTGTGGGGCTTTGTTACTTTGTTTTCCAGCTTTATGCAGAGTTCTTACAGACACATTTGCCTTCAGTACATAGTAAGAAATTACCTTCTTATTTGAAGTTCAGGGATATCTTAAACTAGAAGCAATGTGATGATGTTTAAATACCAGGTCGAAAAGTTTCTGCGTTGAGCCAGAGAATTAAATTACTTCCTCCAAAGATGTCCAGATATTAGTTTGGCTGTACACATCACTCCCTCCTGATGGTACTAGTGATAAAATAATGATGGCAACTTATTTCTGCTTAACTAGAGGGTTCTATTTCTTTGTATTCTGTTTAGAACTTTCAATTATTTGTTTTGTTAGAACTCTGCTTCTTGGCCTAGATCCTTTAGAATATGAAACTGGCTGAACCATATGTTAGATCCAAAATAAACTATGTTAGATAATTTGCTTTTTTAAAACTCCTAATAATTAGCCAGAAAACTAATAATTTGCTTTAAAAAGGCAGAAGCCTTTTTTCCTTTTAATACAGTATTGATAAGCTGAATCTTTGTATAAAGAGAATGCATCTGGCTTTTTCTACTTAATTATTCTTGAAAAAATATAAAACCCAACAACAACAAAACCCAACACAAAATAAACAAAACCCACTACCCAAGATGCAGCCTTTTTTAAAGGCTGCATGGAAGTTTATAACCTGAAACATAGGTTCAGAACATTTGCATCCAGTCCTTTACGATTCTTTAAGATTTTGTGTATGTTGCCAAATGCTAACTGAAATCAATGCAGGATTTTCTTCTGGTTTTTTTTACTCATTTATTTAAAATCACTGCCAACGCTTTTTTATATTTCTTAGAAAGCTCCTGTTACATTTGGCAGCCAAGTGTAATGGAATAAAGTACTTGGAAGAAGTTTTTGATCAGCCTTTGTCATCAATGAAGAATGTTTTTGCCATCTTTTTGTCTCATTTTCTACAAAATGAGTTTTAAAAATTCATGGTAGAAAAATTGAAATACAAAATTAAAATTTATTTTGTTTTCAGCAATAGGAACAGTGTCCCATGTGATTAAAAGTAGGTTTTAATTTATCTTCGTGGATTAATTGTATCACAAAAACAATAGCAGTTGTTCAGTCAGTATTTTTTGCCTTAATTTCAGTGATGTGCCTGTGGAAAAGATTATGTTGCAAGTTCTCAGCAGTTTTGTTTTAATTAAAAATTTATTTCTCCCCCATGGAGAAAGCTTCATTTACATGGTTCTCAAGTGCTTTTCTTTCATGCTATGATTCTATGATATGGCCTTTCCTCATTACCTCCAAGAGCTCAGTTTTCCTCTGAGTTGTGAAACAGCAAGTTATTTTTCTGAGGTTAGAGACAATAAGCTTTCGTTTTCATTGTCTCAAATTAGAATCTGGTTCCTATGATAAATGTATGCATTACTGGCATTAGAATATAATTTACTTCCATTTTTGTCTGACTTTTTAATGAATTGTAAACTACTTGAAATACCTGTAAAAAAGGTCAGTTTCAGAGAAGAAAATTTTACATCTCGCTCAATCAATATCTTCAGTAATATCAGAAAACTTCACCTGATTGAACTAAAATTTTTGTGAATGAACTGAGTTTTGCTTTGTTCTCTAACCAAAAGGTAGTTACAGCAAATGTAAGGACAGTTAGTGACGTGGTTTAGTGGTGGACTTGGCAGTCCTGGAATAATGGTTGGACTTAATGATCTTAAAGATCTTTGCCAACCTAGGTGATTCTATGATTGTAAAAGGGGTTTTGGATTTGGTGGGGTTTTTTTGTTGGGGTTTTTTTTTCAAGTGCAGTCAGCAATGTTTATTTGTAAATCACTAAAGTTACTTTAAACCTACCAAAGCAAAACCAAATTATGCAAAATACTTAATATTCCTATAATCAAGATACCTAATTTCAGTTATATGTAAAGGTAAGGCATTTGTGGTTGAATTCCTTTTTTCTCTTACAGGAGATTTGAGAAAGAGACAAATTATACCCATTTAAACTTTCATAATAAAGTACCTCTCTTTGTATATGCTGCAGTGATTGCTTTGAAACATTACCGAAGTTAACACCATGAGCTTGGACATTTTAGTTCATGGCTCCTTAACTAAATATTTGTTGTGGAGTATTAAGTCATTTTTGGCAAGTTCTTGCACTGGTACTAATTACTCTTGTTTACTTAGAGAACAGTAATACTCTGAGGTTTGGAGGGAAAACTTTAAACATGTAATGTTGTATATGGTTTTGTTTTTTTTCCTGTAGGAAAAGTAATAGGAAAAAATGGAAAACTGATTCAGGAGATAGTGGACAAATCTGGTGTTGTAAGAGTGAGAATTGAGGCTGAAAATGATAAAAATATTCCACAAGAAGAGGTATGTTTTTCAGTTAATGTGATTTCTGTAGGTGTTTATTGGTTGTTACAGTCTATGCATTATTGGTTGTTACAGTCTATGCAGCAATAAACTTAATTCTTCCTTGCACCTTTGTAGTAGTAAGGTAAAGTTTTGATTAATGAGTGGTTTTCTGATGGAATCTATATTTCCTTTTTAATGTTGAGAGGCATTTTTATATGAGTTTGGCGCATCTGTTTCTGGAAAACACTTTCTGAAATATTTTGGTTTATGCATCTTCTTAGAGATTTCATTTTATTCCTGTTAGAAGCAGTGACGCTGCCAGGGCTTGTTAACCTGTAAGTCAGTATGTAGGAACTTAGTGTTTTCACTAATTAATTTGTTTTGAGCTTGATCTCTTTAAGATTTTTCCTGGTTTAATTTATTAGTAATTTCTCATAGTGTAGTTAGAAGCTTGAGCATTATGTATAAACCTGAATTTTTTTTAAAGTATTGTCTAAATTTACAATAGCGTATAAAAATATAACCTGAAATAAAATCAAGCATCATCAATATGAAGCACCAGGTTTGCACAGGAGGGCTGTCAGCTTATGAAGTCTTGAACTTTGTAATTGGAGGCACTTTCATGTGGAGCTGTGTTGAGGGGAAGGGTTGCAGGTTTGCAAGGAGAGCTTCACGCATGAAGTTATTAACATCTCGATGCAAAAAGATTTCCTGCAATTTCAAATGTGAAATGTGCTTAAAGAAAACTAAATTGTCGTTATTTTACCTGGAAATCTAAATATGTACCAAATAAGAAGCCTTTTCTACTTTGAATAAGACATGAAATACTTTTCTGGAACCTTTATGTTCTTGCTTATTTACTTCCTCTTTTATCACTGTAAAACTTACTGAAGATCCAGAATTTCAATCCTTTTGTAAGTGATGGCTAAGCAATTAAGTTTTTGGGTTTTTTCTTACTACTTGTTTCACATCTATTTGAAAAAATAAAATGGTCACTATTTAGATTTAAAGGATTCACTGCTATGTCATATTTAATTTCTGATAAATTTTTGCAGCATAAAATTCTTGAACTAGCTTAATAAGCAAGAGTGTGCTATTATTGCTGCAGGCCAAAACTTCCAGCATTTTAATGTGTTAGACTAGAGAGTAATAGAAGGGTAGTCGTGGCTTCAATTAATATGTTAGGTTTTCTTTTTTTCTTCAGGCTTGAAATAGCTGATTATTTGATGTTCTCCAATTCAAAATTCTGCTTTTAAAGATAAACTTGAAAGGCTTTTTTTTACCTGCCAAGTTCTGCATTCATACTTCTGTTTTCCCTGTTAATGACACTGCTAACACTGGCATTGCTTGTACTGCTTCATGTGTTAGTTGTGTCATGCCAGGAGCAACACAGAAACCTGAGATCAAATCTTGGCTGTTAAGAATTAGGTCTTGTAAGTTTATTTGTATTTCATATTTGAAATAAATGTGCATTAGTCCTGCTGTGTGTGAACTTTGATATTAACAGCTCTTCTTTACAAAAAAGAACAGTAGTTAAGTTTGGAATTTTAATACGGCATTGGGTTCTTTTTCATATGACTGAGATGTTTGAATTCTATCCATAAATTTCAGGTGCAATTTCATAAATCCCATAATTTTATAACGGGCTCTTTAGGCTTTTCATCTTTTTAAAATGATAGGTACTGCTTGTTAGAGTTGTGTATATTTTTATTTTGTGTTCATGTAAGGTCTGCTCAGCATTCACCACTGAAACCAGGTTGAAGATTGGTACTTTTGCTTTCATGACAGAAATGAAGTTCATTAAATAAGCACTTTGATGCTTTTGTATGGCTAAAATTGCTTGACTTTGTTACCAGCTCATATTCTTCATAGTTGGCATTGCTATACCTGGAATCCACTGCTAAATGCCATTTCCTTAAATCCATTTTCAAGTCAGTGGTCTTGTGATCTTCTAAAAATTGATTCTATGTACTAGTTAATGCCAATTCAGTAGTAATTTAATTGCTGTTTGTCAGGTTGTATTAAATATTTATAAAACTTAAAATTCCCCAGATAATAAAACATTTCAATTAACAATGCCTGTGGCCAAAGTATTTATAATGCTCATGAAAGTTACTGTTGAGGTTTCTTAGGATTATAGGACTGCGTAATGTTTTTTTTTCCTTGTTATTTAATGCAAATGTGTAAGATCTAACAAGTGTTTTGTGTGTAAAAAAAAAAAAAAAAAAGGGGGGGAGAAAGAAAAAAAGAGTCAAATTATAGATGTACTGCTCTTGGGGATCATTGATCATCAGCATACTGTGCCTTTATTTTTTTTTTTAAGATGTTTGTGTCTCAATCCACTCTTGATAATTAACTCTCCTTTGGAATGTACTCCTGTCAAGGTTATGTGTACAGCTAAGATTAAAGGTGTCTTTAGAGGTCATGATGAAATACCAAACCAAAATTTAAATGAATTCAGTAGCTGTAGCTAAGCTCTGGGTCTGCAAGGCTGTGGGATTCAGCAGCTGTGTTTGAGGCTTTCAGGTTGACTTTTGCAGTCCACAGTGAAGCTTATACTAACATGGTGAGGGTGCAGCTGGTACAAGAATTGAGGAGTTTGAAGTTGGACTCCCTGAGTCCATGTGGGCTGCGGTCACACCTCTGAAAGGCTGCACAGACCTATTTTAATGTTGGGAGTTTTGTTTTGGAAATTATCCTTGTATCCGTTAAAGTTGTTTTCTGCACTTGGGGGGGGGGGGCTTTTAGGTATGTGTCTTTGCATGCTATGCACATCTAAGTCTTTAGATATTTTTTTCTCCAAGTGTCAATTTTGAGCATTAGAATTTCTAGCTGTACAAAGTGCTTGAAAGGTAAAAGAAATGTAACTTAGTAATTGCTACCTGAAGTCTTAACTCTTTCTTGACTATTTTTTTGTTTGCCTTTTACAAATTGAGATATCTTCAAGAAGGATTGGTATTGATTTTGCTTTTTAAAAAAATCAAAAGTTTCTTTACTGACGTAGATTGAAAGAACCTGGTATGAGAGAGCAGGATTGTGATCAACAAAGGTGGTATTAATTTTGAAGGGAGGAAACCTGAAATGTTTTGAATTGACTCTCTTGAAATTTGTTAGAATTGTTGGCATTGCAATGCATATGATCTAAGTTTTTGTGTTTAAAAAAAAGTTGTTTGCATAAAGGGAATTGATTTACATGGTCGAGCCAACATTGAAATTTAAATATACTGTTGCCTCATTTATTTCAATTTATGTTTATCCATGTTGTAAAAATTGTTTTCAGGTTTTATAGTAATGTTAGGTTCTCATCTGTATTTGATGCTTAATAACCATAAGGCTGCTGTTGCTGTGTTTTAGGGAATGGTACCATTTGTGTTTGTGGGAACCAAGGATAGCATCACTAATGCAACTGTTCTTCTGGATTATCATCTTAATTATTTAAAGGTGAGGAAAATGGTACTACTTTGCCACTGAACTTTTTCTGTCAATGCTTAATATGGTAACAAGGTGATGACCAAAATCTGTTTGGGCCTCAGCAGGTTTTCACTGTAAAAGGTTTTTTGTAGAAGTCACCCTTTAATAAAAGAATAATTTATGTGCAGTACTGGGGGAAACACAGTTTTTTTCAGAATGCGAAATGGAATATGAAAAAAAAATCTATCTAAAACTGCTGACAACTTTATATACAAGGAATAGTTAAGTCCTCATGCAACTGCAAAGCAAGCTGTGTTTTATGCAAAGATCTTGTGTACAGTAGGCATTTTATCTGAAAACCCTAAATTTCTTTTTCTGTAGTTAATTGACATTTCATACTTGTGGATGTTTTAGAGGCAATTCAGCTTTATAAGCTGTGTTTGCCTCTTGACTTTGTCACTTCTCCAGTAGCTGGCAGTACTTGTCTTTTCTGTAAGGAGCAAAAAATATTCAACATTATTGCTTACAGTTACTTTTGATTATAGTTATTATGGCCAGGTACCCAGTCTTTGATGGCAGGGCCAGATGCTAATAGTAGGGACTACTTGGAGTTCTTTTAAATATTTTTAGTGTGAGGTGTCCCTGCCCATGCCAGGGGGGTTGGAACTAGATGATCTTAAGGTCCTTTCCAACCCTAACTATTCTATGATTCCATATTCTTCTCTTTTGAAACCTCCAGACCATTAACTTGCTACATGTCCTGTCTGTGCAGTAGCTATAATTGAATCTTTGAGAGTGCTAAACTTTCTGTATGTAGCTAAAGGAAACTTTTCAGAACAGATATCAAAGCAGCTAAAAGAAGAAATTACTTTTGTTTCCTGCTCAATCACTATACATTTTAATCCTGCTTGCAAAGTCCTTGGGTTTATCAGTGTTTTGGAGAAGATATAAAGCAGCTCTGCAGCTATTGGGTAGTGGAGGCCCAGAAGGACCACATGAAAACTGTTACAGAATATCAAGCACCTTTCTTGCATGCTCATTATTTCAGAAGATATTCCTGGTTTAACTTCTTTGGCTGCCTTAATTGAGTACTTGCATATGAGTCAGTAGTTAGATGGGCAATGACATGAGTGGGAAGTGCTTAATAGCCCAGCTTTTTTATTAATTTTTTTTTTTTTTTTTTTTTTAGTTTCTTCAGTTTGTTGTCAATTATGGCTACTTTGTCTTAGTATTGTCCTTGTAACCTTTCTGAACAGAAGGGCAGATATAACAGTGTTCATCAGTCTGTATAACAACTGGAGAATAGATTATGATTTCAGAGGTTTTTATCTTGGCATTCTAATCTCAGTTAACATATATACACACACAGAATGTTAATCATCTCAGTGGCCTGTTGCTCTATGGTTCAGTTTCAGAATCATGTCCTCCAGCTCACTGACAGGAAGTGCAACTGACTCCAAGCAAAGTTTATTAAGGAAACTTTTTGTAAAAGATATGGAATTGAGGCATCAATATCAAATTGGTGGGGGGGGAGGGTGTCTGCAAAAGAATAAAGCAGACTTGGCTGGGGCAGCTCTTAATGTAGTGAGATTCTGAGAGGAAGGAGAAAAACTAATACCAGGATCACAGCCCCAGACTTCAGGGAGGTAGACTGGCCTATTCAGGGATCTGCTTGGAAGAATCATATGACATGCATTCCTGGAAAGAAAACAGGCCCAGGAGAGCTAGCTGATATTTAAAGAAACACCACCTCCCAGGTTCAAGAATAGTCCATCTTGATATGCAGGCAGTCATACAAAAGTAACAGAAGGCCTGCATGGAAGAACAAGGAGCTTGTGGCAAAATTCATATATAAAAAGGAAGCATACAAGGAGTGGAAGTAAGGACAGGTGACCTGGGAGAAGCATAAAGACAAAGTCTGAAATTGCAGGGATGAGTTTGGGAAAGTCGAAGTCCATCTAGAGTTGAATATGGCAAGGGATGTGAAGGGCAACAGGAAGGGCTGCTGCAGGTATATTGGCAGCAAAAGAGAGATTAGAGAAAACGTGGGCCTGCTGCTGAAGGGAGTAGGGAACTTGGTCACAAAGAATGTCATTCAGTACCTTGTCCTTCTTTTTTTTTTAAGTTGTTAAAATTCATCCTACAGAATAGCAGGCCCCTTAAACCAATGGGAGGGTCTGGACTAATGAAGACATACTTCCTAAAGGAGGATTGAGTTAGGGAACATCTAGATTAAAAACCCAAGAAGGGATATATATATACCAGCAGGGCCTGATGAGATGCAGCCCTGAGTGCCACAGGATCTTGTCGAAGTCCTGGCTGGACTATGTGACCTTGAGAGGTCCCTTCCAATATTGAAAATCCCATAAATAGCTAGGGGAGAAAAAAAAGTGGTTGCCACTTTTTGCTGTTAGCTAGGCAGCATCTCAAACTGAGAAGAGTACTCTCTGAATATGTGTAACTGAATAATTGTTGTTTGTGTTTATTTCCTTTGGTGGTTGTGTGTGATAACAATTTTATGTGCTGGCTGTTCTATGGCAGAGTTAAAGCACTTTGCTCTCTATGATTTTATGCTTCCTCACTTCCGTAGTATTACTCATTATATTATTCATTATAATTAGTAGAATTTAATAGCAGTGTAGCCTCTAGCCCTTTTATTGAACAGCAGTACTACATCTTAATTGTTTAATAACTTTGATATTTGTTGCGTGCAACAATCTAAGAAGCTTGTGTTGGAATCTACAAAGTTTAAATTATGCCATGGATGGAATACTATAAATGGATATTACTGTCTTCAAAAATAAAGGTGTGTTCATTTCTCTGGTTAAAGAATGTTTAACTTAAGGCTAAAGATTTCATAAATCTAATACTGAAGTCTAGTTAGTTGTATCTCCTGAAATCTGAGTGATTTTTCTTGATATATCTATTTTAAACAACCCTAAACTTGCCAACTTTGCCAGTTATATTGGTAGCAAAACATTTGAACATTTGAAAGTTGTGGGGTTTTGTGGTGGCTTTGTTTTTTTGGTTGTTGTTTTTTTTTTTTTTTTTTTTTTTTTGGGGGGTAAACTGATTGTTCTCAAAGCCAAGCTAGTGATGTATTAAGTAGATCATTGCAACATAAAAGTGCTCTGTGAGAATTGCATGTCTGCGCATTTAGATGATTAGTGGTTACACATGACTTGCTATGCTTGTGTTTGTGTAGGAAGTGGACCAGCTGCGTTTGGAAAGATTGCAAATTGATGAGCAGCTTCGACAGATTGGAGCTACTTCTAGGCCACTACCAAATCGTACAGATAAGGAAAAAGGGTACATGACTGATGATGGTGCAGGACTTGGACGTGGTAGTCGACCTTACAGAAACAGGGGGCATAGCAGACGTGGTCCAGGTTATGCTTCAGGTAGGTAACTGGAAGTACACTGACAGTTTTAAAAGAAGCTTATTGGACTTTTGATTTCTTGAAAAAAGACTGAATTTGGAAACAGAGCTGTTAAAAAAAGTTCAGTTAATATTAAAGAGTAGAATGATTTGGGTTGGAAAGAACCTTCAAAGCTCACCCTGGTCAGAGTAAACGTTACTTAACAATATCTAAAAACAGCGTTGTTCCCAGGCTGAAAGTCATAAACACAGCCCTGCACCAGCTACGAAGAAGGAGAAAAATGACTGCTACTGCTGAACCCAGGACAAGTTCCAAATGCCTGCCATGGGCAGGGACACCTTCCACTAGACCAGGTTGCTCCAAGTCCTGTCCAGCCTGGCCTTGAACGCTGCTGGGGATGGGGCAGCCACAGCTTTTCCAGGAAACTCGTGCCAGGGCCACACCACCCTCACAGTAAAAACCTTCTTCCTAATACCTAATCTAAATCTACACTGTCAGTTTAAAGCCATTCTCCCTTTTCAAAAGTCTCTCTCCAGTTTTCCTGTAGGCCTCCTTTAGGTACTCCCTGGAGCTGCCTTCCCTCCAGACTGAACAAGCACAGCTCTCTCTCAGCCTGTCTCCATAGCAGGGGTGCTCCTCTGATCATCTTTGTGGCCTCTGGAATTGTTCAAGCAGATCCATGCCCTTCTTATGTTGGAGGCACCACAGCTGCACACAGTACTACAGGTGGGATCTAATGAGAGCAGAGTAGAGGAATAGCATTACTTCCTTCATTTCTTTTGATGCAGCCCAGCATACAGTTGGCTTTCTGAGCTGCAGGCACATACTGCCAGCTCATAGTGAGCTTCTCATCAAACAGCGCCCCCAAGTATTTTTCCTCGGGGCCGCTTTTAGTCCAGTCTGACAGATGGACCACATCAGCTATCTGTAGGTCAGGTTTCTCAAAGTCCCACAGTCTAAGTACATGAACCCCTGGTTGTGGCACCAGTCCTGTAACCATTCCATGATTCACCAGATTTGTGTGGCCTTTTCAAACCCCTACCCTTTGAGCAGGATTGGTGAGAAAATGCCTGTGCTTGAGTCCCTTACCACCATTCTTAGGGCTCTGTAACAATCCTTGATACTCCCCTGACTGCTCCTGGCAGTATTGCTGGTGCCCACGTGAAACAACAGAAGTGGATAATGGTCAGTGGACTGCACAAAGCTTGGTAGTTGACTTGAGTATTAATATTTGAAGATTACGTAGAGATTTATGCTACAGATAATATTCTGTAGTAAAATGTAGTGCTTATATGTAATCTATGCTTATTACCATGCAGTTCCTGTCTCTTACAGCATGCTCATGTCTTCTGCATTATGAACTCTTAAGACAAGGATTTTTATCTGTTTTGAACAATTCTTAATTATAAAGCTGCAGTTTTCAATTGAGCCTGTAAGAGGCTATCTTAATGTAAATGTTTGTAAGTGATACTGTTTAGCTCTATGTGCAGGAAAGCTATTTTTCTCGTATTAAAATTAACTTGTATGTTTTTACTAAAAGGACATAGACACTGAAATAGTGTTCCTCTTTAAAACCCTGTATAATTCATTAATGAATAGCTTTCAGGATTGTGCTTCTTCAGAGCAATCTATTACTGCTGTCCATAATGTAGGTCAGCGGGTGTTTGTCCTGACTGAAAGGTCTGAGGCATGAGCTTAATAAGACAGCTGCATAATAAAATTGCTGTCTTTGTGCTGAAGTCATTTTGCTATTTTTAGAAGATGAGAGCTCACCTGGGTAATAACGGGGGGGGGGGGGCGGGCATGAATTTGGGAAAAGACCCAGTTTTTATCAGTGAAGGTGATATATTAACTGGAAAAACTGTAATGGCCAGTTACTTTGGATTTGTTGCATTTCTAGCATTCTGACTTTGTTCTCTGCTTTTGTAGTGTGTTACAGTCTGTTTCATGATGGAATTTTTTTCTTTTGATAGAGGAATTGTTGTGAGGGCAGACAGGACAGGTTATATTCAAAACTAAGTTTTAGAAATATGACTAAGTCTAGGCTATTAGACTTATGCTTTACAAGACTTAATATATATCAGTAATATATTGATAGGCTGATAATGCCAAGTAACTATAAACATGTGGCAAAATTATTTAACCTTAAACAGATTTCTTTTACTTATATCTGTCTTGATTTTTTTTAAGTTAATGTATGTTGCGCAAATTTCTGTATTATCTGTGTTACAGAGGTTGAGAGGCAAAAAAATCTCAGAAACGTGTGTTAATGAAAAAAGTAGTTTTTTAAATATATACTTTTTTCCAATCTAGTATTTTCATGCTAAGCTACACTGGCATGTTTGGATTTTTTTATCCTCTTGATAGGAACTAATTCTGAAGCATCAAATGCTTCTGAAACAGAATCTGATCACAGAGATGAACTTAGCGATTGGTCAGCAGCCCCAGCAGAAGAAGAACGAGACAACTACCTTCGTAGAGGAGATGGACGGAGACGTGGAGGTGGTGCAAGAGGGCAAGGAGGGAGAGGGCGTGGAGGATTTAAAGGTAAATGTATACCTCATTTTGAAGAAGAGGTCACTGTTGGAATCCTTACACAAATACACTTCTGTTTTGTCGTTTGCTCTGTCCCAGTGGCTACTTTGATTTCTCACCACTTTGTCAATTTCTTAAATTGAGTATTTAGTTTCAAATGTGTTGAATGTTAGCAGAGGGAGATAACCCCTTCTTTTGACCTTCTGGTCACACTCTAACACAATCCTTAGTTGGCTGTCATTGTTGCCACAGCACGCTCTTATCTTACTCAAGTCATCCACCAGAACAGCTCCTTTTGTGTGGAGCTACTGCATCTAATCAGTTCACAGTGTGTGCTGTTGCCTGGGGTTATCCTGTTGAAGCTATGGGACTTGGGATTCATCTTTAAAGCTAAGAGGCTTCTGTCAACCCATTCCTTCAGCTTGTTGAGGTCCTTGTGATTAGTGGCCCTGACCTTCTGTGTATCAAACAACTTCCCACAGTTTGCTGTCGTATGCAGAATTGCTGAGGAGGCATTCCATACCAGTGTCTCTGCATAGAATTATGTAAAGCCACTCTTCCAAATACAAATTTGGATAGCATTCTTAATCTTGTACTTTCCTAATACGCATCTTGTCTCAAGTTCGTGGGCTGTGCCATCACACATAGAGGTCAAGAAACTAAGTTCTAGTTTGTCAGTGGACATATAAAACATTTTTCTAATTTCTTATTAGTTCATCTGTCCATATTCCCATCATCTTATGTTTGATTTTCATGCAACAGGATTGCATAAGGTTGTAATTTGTGTTCAGTGGAAAAGCACCATGCAAAAGTAAGATGTGAGAATAAGTAAGCTAAATACATACATTATATAATGTGAAAATTTATTACACTTATTTGCTCAAAGATTGTCTACAACTTTGCTTATTTCTTGAAATTTTTTTTCAGTAAGACCTTTTCTAAAAAAAAAAAAAGGTAATGTGGAATTGGGAGAGCAAAGAAGCTGTTAGAAAATATGTGAACATGTTAAACCTTACTGAAATTGACTGTGTTCTTTTCTGTGGTTAACAATTTTGACAGGTCAGTAGATAGTCTCTTTTACACTGTGGTGGTTTTAAACACTTGGATTTGTCTACTTTCATTACACCTGTGAACGTTTTTGTAATGATTCTTGGCCCGTAGTTTCAGAACTGTTAAGAATATTTAATGCTCCTTAGCATGAAAATTTTAAAGTAATTCCATATTATGCTTGCATAAATCTTAAGTAGAATAAGATATGCCCTTGTCAAGCAACTTAGTAAGTTAATTCTTCTTATAGGAAATGATGAACAGTCACGAACAGATAACCGTCAGCGTAACTCCAGAGATGCAAAAGGGAGAACAGCAGATGGATCTCTTGAGGTAATTCTTCTCTTATTGGATATCTGCATTGTTTAAAAATGCATGTGTCCTATGCTGACATTAGAGTCTTCAAAGACCTAGGTGACACAGTAGCCTTGTGTTTCTTTATTCCCTAATTCTCTGATCAGATCTACAAGAGTTCTGTGTCATTTTTGTAACTTACATGTAGGAATTTCAGTATATCAAGCTGTGTAAAGATGCAACTTTGGGATGTTAGCTTAGCTCTTTGGTTTAGAACTCAGATGGAGTCCTAAGGGTTTACTTGCCAGTTTGATTTCAGTCTTTATTCTTACTAGCTTTTTGGTTTTAGCTTTTATTTCTTTGTGTTTTGTGGTTTTTTGCCTATATACCTAAGGGAGGAGAATTCTTAATGCTTTATATGAAGTGGGATTGTGTTACAGCCAGAATCTGAAGAGTAAGAAAGATTAAACTTCAGAAATTACCTTTGCTACTAAATGAAACATTTGCAAGTGAAGGCTATACAATCTAGAAAGTAAGTTAAAAGCACTTTTAGAATCTGTGTAAGTTGTACATTGAAATATTTTATAGACTTAAATATTTTACGGCCTTTTATGAAGATACTTCTACGTATTTTTTCTTTTTTTTCAAAGTATGTTTTGTTGCATATGTTTATTCAGGCTGGTTTTTTATGTATATATTTAAAGCTTCTCCACATGCAAACTGTTCTTGCTTCGATGATAAAGTACAAACCTAACATTTTTTACTGCATAGGATGAGTTATGTTGGGAGGAAGAAATAATGAGTAGCTGTAAGCCGCTACCTTCTGCGTGGTGTTACCGGGAGTCATGGTTCCCAAGGGAGATAGAAATGACTTTTGGTTTGGTTTTAGAAAGCCTGTTTAAGAAAGGAGGGGATGAAAAAAATGGAACAAGTGACCAAATGCTTAATTTTCCAAGTGGGAGTGCTGAGCCTGAAGGTGTAGTACCTGAATATGCATCTGAAATGCAAAGAATTAATATGCCAAAAGAAAATTTTTATGGCCACACAACATTTATATTCAATCAGTAATGAACTTAAGTTTGCAGTAGACAGTGGGGAATTTTGGTTCTGAAAAGGAAATTAAGGCACTTTTCAGGAAGTCATGATTTTTTTTTTTTTCCTGTTGCTCTGAGATTTTGATAAGGTGATACTCTCTATGAAAATAAAAACTGGGTAAGTCAGTTTTCAACAACACCCAACAATAAGTTGTAAAGTTTTTATAAGGAATTAAGGCTTACTCCCATTTCAAGACATAAAAATTTTGCTTTCTAAATATTCTTTTGAGGTTTTTTTACAACCACTTAAAAAGGCTGCAGGAGTTTTTTGTGGTGGATTAAATTTCAGATTCATAAGGTGGCTGAGCAGAGATTGACTTTTTTTTTTTTTTGGTGTTAGTATTGTTTAATGGGAGCTTTTCTACAGTTTTGGTTTTGAGGTTTTTGGTGGGTGTGTTTGGGGGGTTTTTGATGTTTTTGTGTCTCCATAAAAAAAATGTATAGGACAAGTAGCAAGTTCATCTTCTGTCAATTCATCATCTTGCACAGATGCACTGGAAAAAAAATTTTAGCTCCCAAAGCAAAGTAGACAGGAAGTTTTTTGGGGTTTTTTTAGGTGAAGTATGTGGCAGTTTTGAGCAGAGAAGAATTGATGCACTCTCCGTTTCAGCCGCATACATTCAACACAGCCCAAAGAGTGCACTACTGTTTATGCCTTTTGACTAATGAATAGTGCTGCTTCCAGGCTGCTCAGGTAGCAAATGCAGAAGGGGTAGATGAAAGGAAGAGGGGGCTTTATGTAACTCTAACTTGTTCCAGATCAGAATTGACTGCAATAATGAAAGGAGTGT
The DNA here is from genome assembly GCF_963264785.1 of Psittacula echo. Classification (NCBI taxonomy): domain Eukaryota; kingdom Metazoa; phylum Chordata; class Aves; order Psittaciformes; family Psittacidae; genus Psittacula; species Psittacula echo. The sequence continues at coordinate 12,388,639 of NC_137744.1, forward strand.
CCACACTAAAACATTACAGAATACCTCCAATGAAGGTAGTCGGCTGCGCACGGGTAAAGAACGTAATCAGAAGAAAGAGAAAACGGACAGCGCAGATGGTCAACAGCCGCTCGTGAATGGTGTCCCCTAAACTGCAGAATCCTGAAGTCATATTTCCTATACTGTTTCAGTAATTCCTATTCCATGTTAGAGAAACTTGTTAGGCCAAAGACAAATAGTAGGCAAGATGGCGCAGGGCATGAAATGAACATATGTTCTCTGTTAGCCTTTTTTAACATCAACAGTATACAGTTCTTTTCAGAATAAGAAGTTATTCAAATATTTGCATAAAAATATCTGAGTTTCTGAAAATCGCTTTCAAGTACATATTGCAGTTCAAACAATGAAAGATTCTTTTTTGTTTGTTTTAAAAATACTGAGCTGTGCATTGGTAAACTTTCTGTTCAGATGTACCGTTTTAACACATCGGGTCAAATTCACTGCTCAATTTCAATTTTCAGAATAAATAGTGTTTGCAGTAATCAAATTGGCTTCTGTTTTCAATCTGACTTACAAGTTCTTCATGAAATGCTATGTCGTTTTATGTCCTGTGTCAGTTCACATTCTGGTCCACCTTTTTCAATATTTTAGTGGACCCTGAAATATGTGTGATGTAACAGTTGTCATTTTCATTAGCAAAAAAGTTGTATGATCTGTGCCTTTTTTATATCTTGGCAGGTAGGAATATTATATTTGGATGCAGAAATCAGGGAAGATGAGTTGGTAACACTAAATGTAAAATATATGTAGCAATCCTTGTCAAACGTTAGTACTTTATAGACAAGTGCATGCTTTCCATGATTTTTCCTTACATAAACATTGAGTTAGGCAGTTATAAGAATAGGAAATTTATTTTGCACTGAAGATTTGGCAAATAGTGTTATTGAAAAAGGGTTGTAATTTTTTTCCTGTGTAGGCAGTACAGGAGCTTTTTTTTTTCTTTTTCCTTTTTTTTTTTAAATAAAAAATTTAAAAAAAAACCCTTTCCGTTGTGGAAAACTAAAAAAAAAAAAAAAAAAAAAAAAAGAAAACTCATTGTTACTGAGGGAACAAGTGTAATGTGTTCGCAAGCTAGTAATGTGTGCCTGCTATTTGGCCAGATGACCAGTTTAAAGCACTGATGTTTTTCACCCTCCCAGAATTTTTTTAATTGCTTATTTTAGTTCAGGGGCCATCTCAGGAGAGGTAGGAAGAAAATGACCACGTGTAATGCCCTGGAAAGTACAGATACAGTAGTTGGAGATACTGGAGGTAGAAAAAAAAATTCATCATATTTTGAGGTACAGGGTCTGAATTACCAGCCCATTCTAAGGTGTCATGGTATTTGATCCAAAGTACAGTTATACACCTGGGAAGTGGTGGGGGAAGCTATGCTTTCTTTTTTGGATCATACATTAACTTACTGAGCAAAACTGTATAAGGACCTTCATTTTAATTCATTTTTATTCAGATTGCTCCAGAAGGAGAGCCACTGTTTATGTACAGACTTGTACAAACTTGATCTGATGTATTTTGTGAGTTTTGTTTCTTTGCTTTTTTCATTCCTTTTTTTTTTCTTGCATACAGGTGAGCATACTAAAAATGGCAACGAACTGCACATGATTTAACAATTATAAAAATGTCTTAAAAAGTATTGCCAAACATTAATGTTGATTTCTAGTTATTTATTTTGGGAATGTATAGTATTTGAAAACAGAAATTGGTACCTTGCACACATCATCTGTAAGCTGTTTGGTTTAAAATACTGTAGATAATTAACCAAGGTAGATTGACCTTGTAATGTAACTGCTCTTGGGCAATATTCTCTGTACATATTAGCTACAACAGATCGGATTTTATGTTGACATTTGTTTGGTTATAGTGCAATATATTTTGTATGCAAGCAGTTTCAATAAAGTTTGATCTTCCTCTGCTAACTGATGTTGATGCAATCCTTATAAATGATTGCTTTTAAAAATCTCAACTTACAGAAAGTAGAGAAAAAGTATTTCTTTATTTACACTTTAATGGCAGCCATTGTTTATTTACACATTTCAGAAGGCTTTTAAAATATTACCAGTTTTCAAAACTATGGCACATAATGCTCAAGAAAACACAATCTCATGATGAAACGGTACAGTACCTGTTGAGTTGTCACACTACTTGCACTGTATTTCTCACATTCAGTGGTTGAGTTCACTAAGGTGCTAACTAGGTTAAAATGTGAAGTTACTAAACTAGTCTGTCTCATTAGCTGCATTCCATTTTCAAGTGCATTTTGGGGTTATGACCTTCAGTGTTTGTGTGCTTAACATGTATCCCTTTCAATTCATATTGCAGTGGTTTTAAATGTTATTAAATTTCAACAAATTTAACTGTGAATCTAAATGTACAATCTTATTTTGAAAAGTCATGTTGTTAACAAAACTTGAAAGTGCAACGAATATCTGATGCTTAAGTTCAGGTTCATCCTCTTGGTAACTTATAAAGTATGGTCTAATGAATTAAAATTATTTTTAAAATAAAGTACTTTCAAAAGAGTAAGAGGTATTTGTGGATGATGCTGGAGTCTAAATTCAGTAGGGTTAAGCTCAAAGCCTATAAATTAACGAATACTTACGAAAATAGGAAGTTTGTGTTTTCTTTCTATACTAAATGTGGTTTTGTTAATGAAGGTGGGAAGTTAAGATTTTTCAGAGTTGGTATAATACCTTAGCAAAGGGCAAAACAAATAATCTTTGTATACAGCTTCTTTGAAACATAGATAATAATCTCTTTGATTTTTGCTCAAGAAGCAACTAAATTTGGTTTCTTGAATACAGAAATTATTTAAATTACTTAGTTTTATATCAGCTTTTTCAGCCATTTGTGTCTGTAATACTACATACTGTACACCATGTTTGTTTTCAACAATCCAGAAACAAAATTAAGCACTGTATGACACTGAGCATGGACTATGTGTTATTTGTGGAAGGACTTCCTCCGAAAGGTAACTTGTTTTCCTGAACTACAGTATGTTTCCCTGCAGAACCTTCCAGTGTTGACATTAAAAGGCAATAGATTAATTAGGTTCCAGTGAGAGTTTCTCAGTCACTTCAGGAACCCTGCTGTACAATTGTGGTAAGTGGCATTTGGTATTAATCTGCAAGAGGAAAGGTGGATCTCAAATTTTGTTATCGTGTGTATTTTTAAAGATTTTGTGTGCTTCCAGAAACAGTAAGATTTCTCGTGGAATACCTGATGTGGGGAGATGCTGATGCTAGTTTTGGTGGTTACTTTAAAGAACAGTACTTTGGTTTTCATCCTAAGTGATGGTAGTCAGTGTCTTTTCCATCTGTATTCACATCTGTAATAGTCAGGGTGACTAGAACTCTTAATGCCTTGACAGTGTAAGTCAGCTTTATCTATGTTATGAGCAGTGGGGTTAGTTCTTCAGAGTTGTGTTCTGAATAGATTCCAGTTTGATCTGCAAAGTTCTCCTTGACAGAGTTTGACCAGGCTTAAGTGTAGTACTACAATACCCCTTTTAATTTTCAACAGCTTGAGTCTCCTGCAGCAGACTCTGGATCTTTGGCATGCATCAGGGAATGAATCTTCTTTACTACTTTTAACAATTTTTCAAAATGTATCCCATGTGTTAATCCTGCTTTCATGATTATGGAGGTCATCAATCTTGAGCAGTTTGTGATGGAGATAAATAATTTTTACTAATCCATAAATACAAATAGTTGCCACTTCATGTTGTTGAAAGTTTCTTTACAGTAGACTTCAAAGTAGTAATTTTTGTGTGCTTTGAGTGCTGTATGGAAGTGAATAATAAAAAAGATCAACAATTATAGAATGGGTTGGGTTGGAAGGGACCTTAAGGCTCATCCAGTTCCAACCCCCTGCCATGGGCAGGGACAGTTCCACTGCAGCAGGTTGGTCCAAGCCACGTCCAACCTGGCCTTGGATGCTGCCAGGGATGGGGCAGCCGCAGCTTTTCTGGGCAACCTATGCCACTGCCTCACCACCCTCACAGGGAAGAACTTACCCATAGGTGATTGGTTTGTGCTTCTGCTCTTGTTCAATAGAGCAAGACTTTTCTTAAATTTTTTTGCACAGAATATAAGAAACCAATTTCCAATAAAAGCAGTTAATTTAAAACAAAAAAAATCCTATTAATGTAGTCTGTCTAAAAGACCAAGAACTCAACTGCTGCAGAAAGAGTGTAACAGAATTGTTTAGGGAGATTTGGGTTATTTGATGTGCTTTCTTTTTTTAGCTAGTGGACTTAAGCTGAGCCTTAGGCATAGACTAGAGTTAAAAGAAGGAGAAAAGCCAGTCCAAAATGTAATAAAAAGAAAATCAATTGAGTGGTCAATGTAGGGGCCAATTTTCTTGGAGTCTTGGCAGTCTGAAATGTCCTGTATTTGTGTACCAGAAATATATCACACTATATGCAGTGTTCCATGAGAGGAAGCAATCTGGAAGATTTTAATTGCATGTGAAATCATATGCTTCTGAAAATGAAGAATATTTATTCTATATGAGGCTCATTTCTAATTATCTTCTTATTGGTGCTGTTGAGAGTGGCTGTGTCTAGTCTGCATATAGAATGAAATAAATTGAGGACAATGCATTGTTGCTTATATTGGTGAGCTAATGCTGCATGCAAATTGGGTTAAAACGAGTCACCCTTTAAACTCACTATTCAAACAAAGGAAAAAACAACCAACCACAACATTTACATGTGAATATATAGTGAATGCATAGCAAAAACATAGCTTTTTGTCAAGGTTTCTTAGCAGTTCAGATGGCTCTTATAGGGTACTTCTTTTCTGAAACAGAAGTTGTTCTAGGCAGTTCTAGGAGAACTGCTGATTTTTAGGGCATCTGAGTTTACTTTAGGTTTCTGTATTTGTAAAACCCCGTTCCTAGTCTGTGCAAACAGCCTCAAGAAAAGGAATGGAAATATTAAAGCTTTGTGTTAGGATGTGCCGATATTTAGAGAACCTATGGGGTGATCCTATTACCTAATTAATTCATGTTTAACAAATTATTGGGAAGCTAACTTAAGATCTCTTAACCAAATCTTGTTCTGAGGAGTGAGTGTATTTTGATGTCCTGAGGTATCTCCTGCCTGGCCTGCACAACTATGTGGTGGTTGCACACTGAAATGTGATTGGTAATAGCATAAACTTGGTTTTAATTTAGTGAATTAAAAGATTAAAGACTGAACTGTCTTGAGAAGGAGGAGGGGCTGATTTATTTCGAACTGTGTGTGCAGCTTTTTTCTGGTCTCACTGTTGATGCATTTATCACATCTGTACTGTTGATTCTGAGCTGCATCATAGTAACAGGGAGCTCATTGTGATGAGCTTTGATTCCATGTTGTGCAAAACAAGTCTGTGGTTGTATTCTGGATAGCTGTAGTCTTCCTGTTCCAACAGTAGCAGAGACGACAATGAAAATAGTATGTAATGGGGAAACCTGGAATTGTCTCTTTATCTCCCTTGTTTTATTTTTCCCATGAGGTGTTGTCCTGTATGGCGTTAGATGTTAATAGGTGTCTTGGCAAACATGATTTCTGTCCTCTTAAGAAATAATTTCACATTTACCTACCAAAGCAAAGTTGCTGTGTGGGACAGAATGTGTCTGTATCTTGCTTTGGAGAACAGGTACCTTCTAATGGCAGGAAAGCTTTCCTCATTTAGCAGGAGTGAGAGGACTCAGACCACTTAAAGACTAATACCTGTGTAAAATATCATCTTTTTCCTTCTATAGCACTTCAGAAAATGGGGTTGTTCTCCTTCACCAATACTAGCAAAATAATCTCTAGGTTTAAACTGTCTTAACTAAATACACGTGTTAATAATAAAAAGATCTTTTTAGAGGTAACAGCAGGAGCAGCAGGCAAAGTGAAATATAGCATCTGGCAAAGCAATCTTTAGGGGTTTGTTGGAGGTAAAAAACCAAAGACCCAGCTTAAACCTGCTGTTAAATTACTATGAATGTATTGGGGTTTTCTGAAAGTTTTTATCCGTAATATCATTTTGAACCACTTCTATCAACTGTTTTATCCAGAGAATCTCGTATGTTCTGATTTCTAATTATTTCAACAAGCTAAACTAGAATTCAGTTGTAAGCTTCTAACAATTTTTAGTTCTTCAATTTTGATTTTGTTCATAAAACCTGAATTAAAATTTTTAGCTGAAATTGATCTTTTTAGGGTGCCAGGTGTCTATCTCTCAGACATTTCAGAGAGAGGATTTTTTTGGCTACTCTCTCCTAACCAGATGTTTCCTTTAGGCTCTTACGAGTAATTTCTTTAAAATCACTTTTGGCAAAAAAAGATTTAACTAGGTTTGGCCTCCTTAGTGCAAAAGAAGGGAGTCCTGCTCTGTGCAGCGGTATGCTGGCATGATCTAATCCATGAGTAAGAAGTTAAGAGCAGTAATTTTTTTAATGCATAACCTCATTATTACTGTTGGTTTTATTGCAGTAATGCTGCTAATTTGCACCCATCTAGCGTGGAACTATATGGCACTGATACTGCTTTATAGCATCAATTCAAGTGAGTATTGCAAGGAGAAATGCATTTTCACCGAATCAGCAACTAATTTTAGTAGCAAGAAGTTTACAGTATTGTTCTTTTGGTAATGATTAGAAAATACTGAAAAATATTAGTTAATTACTCCAGATGGGATTGATCTGACACTTAAATACAACAAAGCAGGGTTTTCTTTTCCCCAACTACAGTGTCTGTTTCCCTTTTTGTGCATCTGTATGAGAAATACATGCTGCTTTTTTGATCCCTGGCAGTGTATCTTCCTTTTATTTTACCTTTGGTTATAGGTTTGTCTGGGTTTTCCCCCTTCTTTTTTTTTTTTTTTTTTTTTTTTTTTTTTATCTCTCACATACAGTTAAGGGTATTTCAAGGTTCTTTCAATCTGTTGGGTTTTGATGTATTTGCTTACTGCAGCAGGTGGCTTGAAAGAGTTAGCAAAGATTTTAGGCTGATAAGTTACGCTCACACCAGAGGCTAAATTCGGTCATCTGACGTGTGTAAAGGATCAGTCCACACATTAAGCTTGCATTTGATCCTTTATGCATTGAGAAACCAGACTTCAGAAACTACCTTTTCAGATCTTGGTGAAAGGATCTTGGTTGCAGCAAAGCAAAACCTTTTGATGGGGTGTGTATATGTGTGAGCTTTAATGTAGATATAAATGTGATTCATAAGTATGTGGTGCAGCTGATGCTGATTGGCAGTGTTCTATCAAACCTGTGTGTTGGGCTTGTATCCCTTTAAACTCAAGAGTCATGTGCAGGACCACTGTGGTAATATTTCCACATGATTCTTACCTAACTGATTGTGGGATGCCTCATCTTATGAACTTCCTGAGAAATCATTACAAAATCTTTAAAATTTTCTGTTCTTCTGTCTTGATTACAGGGCGGACTGTGACAGAACTGATAGTGTGAACTTTGCTGGTCACATTTCTGTTATACCAAGTTTCAGATTCTCTATTTGACATACATTAAGGTCTTCCTATTCTGATGCCTTTTTTTCTCCAAGGGAGTTTTGTATGGCACAGCAGAGGCAATTTGTGCCCCAGGGCAGAGAATTCATGCTGCTGATGCTGCTAGCTGAAGAATAATCCAAAAGACTGAAGTTGTTCAATACCTTTAGTTTTTAGCTAGGCCATGATCTCACTTCTGTTTGCGGGAGCTATAAAACCATGAGATGGCTTTCAGTAAACCTCATCACTGAAATCTATTAAAGCTGTGATGGTGTAAGTTTCTCATTGAGAGAAAAAAAGGCAAGCAAATAGGGATACTGGGTTTCTTGGTTTCTTTTTCGTTCATTGTGCTATGGTTGATTGCCAGTGGAGTCCCACTGTGATTTACACTTTTGGTTTAATGAAAATAAGATAGTGAGGCAGCAAGGTTTACTGAGGCAATTTTTTTTTCTTGAAATAGAGTAAAAATAAAAGGCAATTGAGACATCCCAGAGCCACAAAGCACCAGGGTTTGGGAAAATACTCCAGTACCTCTGTATGCAGGGATGTTTTGCTCTTACCTGAGTGTTGTAGATTGCTATCTGAAACAAGATGTTGGTATAGAAGCATGTTTAGCTGTATCTGATAAAGCTGCCTTTCCCAATGTTTTGTGTTTCAATTGGGGAATGATCTTTAAAGCAATGGCTAAAATCTCTACTTGCCTATGTAAGAGAAATACCTCTATAGATCCAATATGGTTTTCATGTAACCTGCACCTTGTATGTGAACAGTAAGGCTTTTTACTTTGACAGTTTCTGTCTGAATGGATTCTTTAATTAACGTTTCATAGCTTTAGTTCTTACTCCTTGTGGTTCATGAAGCAATTTGAAGTAATAGAAGTGAATGCAACAAAAAGACATCTATGCTTAACCTTGCTAGCCTTCAGTAGTCATGATTTATAATGACTATAAATGCCTTCATAATGAAAGATACTCAGTATGAAAATGTCATTGCATTTAACTAATTATGGATATTTTGATGGTAATGAGCTAATCATTATGAGCTTTCAGGCTTTGCACTACCACCTCAGCGTGTGTTAGAAAACAGTGAAGTGACGCCCCATGTAAAAACGAAACTGAAAGATGCATTTGAGCCTGCCTTAAGTTTCTTCAGGCCAGTGAGTAAGTGTCACTTCATCACTACAACATTGTTTCTCTCGTCCCTTTCTTCTGTCTTGCTTCTAGTTCACCCTCCCACTCCTACCTGGCAGCATTTAATGTATTTAAAACCCCCAATATGATACTGTAAAACACTAGATCTCTTCAAATGGTAATGTTTCATGGTCCTTTGGAGCAACGAAATTTGCTTCTGCTGCTTTACTACCCTCCTACGAATCCCTTCTTTGTCGGTGGTATAATTGCACTAGAAATGTTGGACACTTTGGTGTAGGATCCACCTTTGATCTAAACTACTTCTCTAGTCTTCCCATATACACATAGGACAAAAAGAGCAATTTCTCACATCCTAAATGAGAGAAGGATTCTGCATCATAGTGCTCTCTCCCACTTCTGTTGGCTAGGGAAGGCTCCAGTGCTGTTAGCTTAGACTGGACTACTCACCTTTTGGACTACTGAAGTTAAATGCCAAGAACTATGTTTCATAAAATTGAGACAGAAAATGCAATGCTGATTTGCTAATATTAATAAGAAGGATATTTTTGAATAGAGAAAGGGTTTGGCATGTACAAAAATTGCAAGATCTGTAACTGGATCACAGACAGAAAGGAGAAGTGAAGATATGGTGGCGTTCGAGATCTTCAAGGTGGTGAGGAGGGTGCATAGCAAGCTGTCTACCCTGGACTTCAGGAGAACAGACTTTGGTCGTCTTAAGGGATCTGTATGGTAGGGTACCATGGGATAAAGCCCTGGTAAGGGACAAGGCTTGAGAAAGCTGGTTAATATTCAGGGATTGCCTCCAAGCTCAGGAGTGACGCATATCAACAAAGGAGGTCAGGGGAAAGAATAGTAGGAGGCCTGTGTGGATGAACAAGGAGCTCCTGCACAAACTGCAGCACAGAAAGGAAGCCTACAGAGGATGAAACAGACAGGTAGCCTGGGAAGAGTATAGAGTAATTGTCCAGTCAGCCAGTGATCAGGTTAGGAAAGCTGAAGCCCTGATAGAATTAAATCTGCCAGGGATGTCAAGGGCAACAAGAAAAGCTTCTACAGATGAAAGGAAGATGAGGGGAAAATGTGGGCCCTCTCCAGAAGGAAATGGGAGATGTGATTACCCAGGACACAGGGAAGGCTAAGGTACTCAATGACTTTTTTGCACTGGTCTTCACCAGCAAGTGCTCCAGCCACACCACCCAAGCAGTAAAGGCAAAGGCAAGGAGAGTGAAAAACCATCTGCTATACAGGATGACCATCAGTAACTGATTGAGTATCTTGGGCATTTGTTTCTACAAGCTGATTTTCAGGTGCCTGTAGAAACATGCAGTTAGTGCCAAACAGAGATGGTTTGCTGCAACGTATCCTATGCTTGATGGACCCTTAAAAAACAAACAAAAAAAAATTAAATTTGTTTTCTTTTTTAATTTAACAGTCCTGTCAGAAAATTGCTTGTCTTTCCCACAGATTTTGCAGACTTAAACACAAAAAAGCTGTACGGTGATGGTTAGATTGGGTTTTCTAAATGTTTCTTAAGAAGAAAAGCAAATTACAGAAGATTTTGGAGGACATTTTAGCTTTCTTGTTAAATTTAAAGATTAGTTTTGGGGAAAGAGCATACGTGAAAATCAATGGTACTTTTTTTTTTTTCCAGGCAGATTTATGTTATGAAAACATACTAGGGACATCAAAATGCTAACTTCCCTCTCAGCATTGCTCCTGGAACAGAGATCTTACATATTATTTCCTTTTCTTTAAAGCATGCCGTCACAGAGAAGAACAAGCCTTAATTCCTTGTCATGTAGGAGTGGGCCTTAACACAACCAAATGCTTGGAAAATAACTGTTGTCCTTTCCAAACCAGCTATGAACCAATTTGTTATATGCCATTTAAAGACAGTAAGTATACTTCTGTAGGTAACTACCTCATAGCCAAATGGTGCTTCTGGTCAGACAATGTGATTTTCATTTCTGTTTCTCCCTTAAGTTTTTCATGTCACCACTCTCTTCAATGTAAGTGTAAGCTTGCATTTGTTTCTGAGTATGTATATTAATATAGAAAACGATTTAAAGAATTATCTGGATATCTTGTCAACCCCAGCACAAACAAAGAATGTGATACAAATCTAGTAAAATATGTTAGTAAAAGAATGAAGACTATTTGTGGAAAGAGAGGATTAATCCAAAGTAGTAGTGACTGTGAAAGTGCTGTCAAGAAAAGGTGGGGGAATTGGATGTATTTAATTTGGGGAAGAGGAGGCTAATTGATTGTTTAATAGGTACTGAAGCATGTTTGGGAGGGCAGTTTCTAAGGTGAGGGGAGCCACAAATGCTTGGTAGAGCCAGATGATAAAACAAGTGGGAATTACTGCCAATTGATTTTTGGGAAATTTAGCTTGGACATTAGGTGAGGGGAAAATTCATCAGGAAAGTAGTGCAACTCTAAAACAAGTAATCAGAAAGGTGTTGGAGTCTCCATCCTTGGAGGTTTTCAAGACCTGGCTAGGCAAAGGCACAACTTGACCTCATTTTGGTGGTAGCCTTGCTTCAGGAAGAAGGTTGATCAACAAGATATGCAGAAGTCTCTTACAGCTAACACTTCTCGTGGCTCTGTTCTCAAATTCTAGTCTTAACATAGTATTTTACCTTGTTTGTTTTTTTTTTTTTTTTTTTTTTATTTTAGCATAGGTTTGGTGTACATGGATTTTCTTCTCTCTCAGATGAAAGAATGCAGCCAACTTTTTGTATGTCCTACCTTTGCTCATAACTGTGGTTATCTCTGGTTCACTGAAAGCGTTGTATCAAGTCTTAACTTTTTTCCTGTTTATACAGCTTGCTATAGCAAGAAGGAAAGCTGTACAGTGAAAATTACAGCTCTTCTGCTCATTTGAAGGGCACATACTCAAGCACATGTTAAAATTAAACATGCTTATTCAGTCTTGACTACTTGATTCCTCATTCCAGTTAAACTTTTATTATTTGGACATAAATATCAAGGGCTGATTTTTTTACAGAATTATTTGCTCATAGATTAATTAGCAACTAGAGTGCTCCTGGATGTACAACATATGTCCAAAGAAAATACAGACACTTACTGGCCTGGGAGCACACTCTGTTTGTCTCGTAGCAATCTGTTGACAAAACATAAGTGCTTAGCAGATATTAAACTCATGGCACTTGTGTTTCTGTAAGATGGTCACAGGCTGCATACTCAAATGGTTCTTATCTGGAAGTTTTGTCCTGAATTTCACTAGGAATAAAATGCTTTAAGAAAATGCTGCAAAAGATGTGAACTGAAGTAGGTAGATGGCATTCATTTGCATGATTTTGTCTTCGTTCCTAAGGATGCAAAGAAGGTTCTAAAGTACTGCGTTATCCCCCTACCCCTATGTCCTGTTCTCACTCAAAACCCAGTTGCTTCTGGAACTAGGCAAACTTGGGCTGTTCAAATGCATGTCAAATTTGAGACTGGATCTTTCTCATCTGAGCTCATTTCTAAGACCTGCTTTTTCTGTTGTGTTATTGTCTGAGACATGTCTGTCTTAGAAATTAATCTTTGTCATCTCTACCTCTATATATATCAGGTATATATTGGAATGATTCACATCTGGTATATATGGAATGATTCACATCTAATGCAAACCTCTGCTGACTCTGCAGATATGCAACTGGCATTTCGACTGATTGTGCTTGTGGCAGGAGGATTTGTAATTATGGGGTGTCTACCACTCTGTTGCTGTGCCATTTTGCAGAAATGGTAAGCATGAGAGCATGACCAGATCAAATTTCTAATGTACTGCTGCTAAACATTGAAAATATGGATAACTGACATATTTGAAGTCAGGGGAGAAAAGACTGGGGAAAAAAAGCAGGAAACTAATGTGCAAACATAAACGAGTCCTTTGATTTTGAAGCTACATGAAACAGCATCAGTTAGGCTCAAGAAAATAAGCTTGTTACTGCCCCAGTACTCTTTCTAAAGACCCAGTTATAAAGGTCTTGGACTTAATCTTACTTCCCTGGCTTGAGAAGTTGCATGTAAACCATGAAGGCCAATATCCTGAGGTATGGAAGACTTGGCTTTTGCTCCCTTGACTCTCCTGTATTTTCCACCACTTTCTGCCTCTGTTCCCCACCAAAGGCTATAGTATATTTATCTATGTTAGTGGAAGCAACACCAGCAACTGGCAGGTGTGGGCAAAAAAGGTGGTAAATGAGACTTAAGAGCAAATCAAGCTGTTGGGCAGCTCACAACACTGCACGCAGCCCAACCTGTTCAAACCAGAATAGGTTTTTTAGGACTCTGTGTCCTGAGTGTAAAGAAAACCCAGAACATCAGAGAAAAAAAGAAAGAAAAAGGAGAAAAAATGAAGTTTTGAGGAAAAATTAATTTCATTTTGTAATATACATTTAAACAGAAACAAGTGAGAAAACATTCTGCCACTTTTCTCAGCCCTCAAAAATCCTAGGGAGGAGGGAGACAAAAATGGTCCTTTAACCACTGCCTTGTAAGGCACTTCTGCAAAGTTGTCTACAGTAAAGAATTGACTGCTGCACAGGAAGTGACGTGCAAGGAATGAGTTATCTGAAAGGTAACAGGAAAGAAATGAATGTGGAAAAGCAGTTTGTAAAGAACAGTCAGTAGAAATGTGTCTTTGTGGAATAAACCTAGAGTTATGCAGTAAGACACAGAAGGAATGAACAAAGTAGTAGGCCTAAAAAGAGTACGAGAGGTGGGCTGGAAGCATGCCTGGGAGAAAAGCAAATTAGCTATCTCTAATGCTTCTAATGTGCAGTGCATCTTTTTTTAATGTATGGGGCAGATTACAGCCTGTGAGTGCAGTGCAAACAGTTTAAGTGTTTGATGTTGTGGAGAGTTTTGGCATGTGTATATATTGTTATGATAATGAGAAAATATAAGCTCCACAACATCAAAATTATTGAACAGAAACATAACTATGCTTTATTTTTCTAAGGTGGTAGTTGATATTTAATAGCTAATGCTGTGGCTTGCTAAATATGACATATATTATACAAATTATATGTATTATATAAATATGTCCTTTTTGTAAAGATTTTTTTTTTTTTCCCCTGTTAAACTTTTGCTTTACTAAGGCATTAGTAGTCTGTATGGGAACATACACATACACGCGCACACATAGACTTTACTAATGTGGCTGACTAGCAGATGGCTATTTGCTGTGGAGTTCCACATTTAGACAAAACCTGCTGTGAAAGTCTCCACATTACATCTTACACTGTGCTCAACAGCTGATGTTCAGCATACAGATAGCTGCATAGAGTCATCAGTGACTCTGAAAACAGGAGGCAAAGAATTAACATGAAATTATCATAAATTTTCTGGAAAATGAATTAATATGTGTTCATTTTAAGAGAATTCACATTAATGTTTAAATGATCATTTCCGTGTTTTTTTCATAGCCAGGGAAATTAGCAATATTGCTGTTCTGCTATGACTTGGGTTTTGCTTTGTTTTTTCAATGCAGTGATTAACCAGATGCTGAATGGTTTTAATTTGCAACACCATATATTTGAATTCTAGGAAAGGAGCAATCCTATAAGAGTGTAACTTTCGTGTTTTACCAGTTTTTTGAGACAGCTGATAGAGGATATGGCTTTGAAAAGCATTCCTTTAATGAGCCTCAAACCTTCTCTCTGGATGGAAATTCTTTTAACTTCAGTTTGGTACAGTCCTTGTTGAGAGGGTGCTACATATGATGCCAAAACTGTACTGCAGTGGATGTACACAAAAGTAAAAGTTGTTCTCTAGAGTTATCAATAAACAAGAGGGATAATTGATGAGTTCCACTGTGCTCCTTCTAGAGCAGATTCCAAGGTTTCCCATAGGATCCTGTATTTATATTTATATAAATTTATATAAAATACATAACTTTAATATAAATGTACATAAGTTATATACATTTCAATAAAGTATATATAATAATATAAAATATACATATAAAATAATGCATCTTTTATAAATTAATTTTATCTATATTTATTTATATGTGTGTGTATATATATATATAAAAAAAAAAAAGAAGGGAGAGAGGCCAAACTTAAGCAACTGGAAAGCTTTTACAGTCACTTATGTTAGGGGTGGCTGTTGGCTGTTTGTTAAGAGATGCCCAGGACTAGGACAGCAGAGGTAATTCCATAACATGGCCAGATTAAGAACATGTAGAGGCATGGAATTCCTGTAAAATTGATCAAGAGTGGAGTATTCCTCCCCTTGCCACACTTGATCAGCACTAGTAATTTCCTGGGTTAGTGAGGCTTTGTTAATTCCACACCTCCACTGATGAGCTGTGTATTTGTCTCCTTCTAAATGGTATTTTTTGTGCAGAAAGCAGTCTGCATGTGCCCATTCCCTGAAATTGTGTGCGATCAACATAACATCTCTTCTTGAGCTGGGTTCTCTGGTGCTTTTGCTATGTCTGTAACTGTGCTACACTAAGTTATTTCTGTTGCATTAGTTTTCAGTAGCATGCAGTGGTGGGTCGGTTAAGATACTGAAAGTTAGGAAAATGCAGGTGCACTGAACTAATGCTGTATTTGAATAAGGTTATGTAGATCTTTAAAAAAGAATGAGAATTAGAGAAGTCTTCATTTCCTTTGGCTGAATTCCTAGTACAGCTGTGGGAAGCAGGCCATAGAATTTGCTTTACTAGTTACTGGGGAAATTTCTGGTCATGGTTGCATTATATGAATTGGAAGGTGAGCTCAAATTCATGATGAAAATGTAAGAGATGGAAAAGCATTTCAATAAGCTTTTCCCTAGCTTTAATTTGCCCATGTTCTAGAGGTAAAATCTTGTGATGGCCCCTGAAATCAACTGCAGCTTTGTGGGGGTTTTTCATTGAGCTAGGATTTCACAGCTAAAATCTAGGTGATCTCCTCTAAATTCCTTTTTTGGAAGTCAACCAATTTCAGCTGTTTTAATATGTTGCAGCCAGTGTCTCAATCGTTTACAATGGGCAAGCAGCAGAGTAGAGAAAATTGTGAAGGGAAGAGCACATACTGAAGATGTTCGTGGCCTTTTAGAAGATTGACTTAAGAAATAAGGACCATAAAAACAGCAACAAAAAGAAAAGGTAAACTAACCTTGGAATTTTCTTCCATTCTTTCAGTTTAAGATTGTTCTATCAATTCTGTATAGAATACTAAGTGTATGTACTACTAAGTGCCTGTTGCTTCCCAGTCCAGTAGACTTTATCAAAAGGCACTGTTTATCAGGGACCACCTTCAACTGGTTATGGGAGAGGTGCTGAGGCTTCAGGAATTTGATTGCTGCCCCAGGATGATGCATGACAGCAGAGCAAGCCATGGGCAATATTACAGTCGTAGATTTAAGTCCTCTGCCATTTCAGTGTTCCTTTTCCTGTGTGCAAACTGTGCCACATCAGAAAGTGGAGAAGCAAAGTAAACTGCCACATTTAGGGGATGTGTGAGGTGTCCCTGCCCATGGCAGGGGGTTTGGAACTAGATGATCTTAAGGTCCTTTCCAACCCTGACTATTCTATGATTCTATGATTTACAGCCAGTAAGAGATCTGTCCTCCTGTATAGATAGGGATGTTTTACAGCTGACATACTTGCACAGCGCTACGCCTTGGCATTCTTCCTCAATGCTGAAAAGCAGTTGACCACTGAAATAAATGTAATCTGAGTGTGAAATGCTATTTACTTCACATGAACATGCCAAACTGTGAAATAAGAAAGTGTCAGTGAGGTCATTATACAAAGAAAATATTTTTGGGGGAGAGTATCTATTTGACAAAAATGTAAAATGTTGCTAAACGTAGTTACAATGATGTTTAGTAATGGGGGTTTTTATCCACTTCGTTGTAGAGGAACATCCACCTGATCTTGAAGACCTCAAGCAGGACAACAGGATTACTTGAGTATGTCCTAGGAAAGATGTTTTGGCTTAGTATCAAAGCAAAACTGCTCATGCAAGGTTTGAATAATAAAGCCTATTTTGTCTAATTGATCATCACAGTGGAGGGATATAAAAATACCAGTTAATTGCCTCTTTCCATTTAGAGGTCAGTCTTAGAATATTATCTGGATTAAGAGGAGGGTATTGTCATTCATTAAATTGGTAGCAAGTGACAATCTTACTCTGTTTCACTCATCTGTATTGGATGGCACCATAGCACAGTAGTGCTACTCTTGCTGAGGAGAATGGCTAATTCCTTACCTGGCTTGGGAGTCCCATTGTTGGGCAGTTGCTTTAAAGATATGCCTGGCAAAAATACAATATATTCAAGGGAACTGTTTATGTTTTCTCTGGCACTGTTTCTCTGCATGGTATATCACTGCACCTCAAGACTTTGTGAGCTTTGGATGGCCTGCCTCCCAAGGTAGGTGATTTTCAAATGCAATTTCTCTCTGTTTCCTGCAGTGTGACAAAAATAAAAGAAACAAACATGTAACAGTTCTCAGCAGCTGAGTGCAAAGTAAAAATGAGCATCTAAAAGTATGTCAGTTGAAATCAGTGTTGCCCAAAATAATGCAATCACTGGTAATTTTTCTTTGGATTTCTGAACTCTATGTGGCGGAATTTCCAGGAGCTACAACTGGGAGGAATGGAGCTGTGCTCCTAAGCTGGAGCTTAACTAAAATGAGTGATTCTTCGAAGCTCTGTGTACTTCCAGGATTCCCTATTAAATAAATTTTTCTTTGCTTCATCAGTCCCAAAAATAGCATCACTTAAAATCCAAGCATAATATGGGTGGAATATGTACATGGACAGTCTCATACAGTTGTTGGAATACTTAACTGATGGTCAGACGTAGTTATATGCAGGAGATTTAAAGCCTGACATTGCAACCATTGACAGTAGTATGACAGATAATTTGGTTATAATTTTGGAAGCACAGCTATTATGATGTTTTTAATGTGGAGCAGCAGAATGATGGAAGTTGAATAGGGCTCTGTTTGCCTTCTAAGTCTGATATGTATTTACTGTTCCTTGATATTATTTTTAGGAATAGTGAAGTATGTATATAGGCATTTTGACACAGATAAAACCAGTTTCCTGCTACATGAATTTAGGGGCACTGTCACAGCTGAAATGCGAATGTGACAAACCACACAGATTCTCATGGCTGATAGTGATTATGGAGAGAGCTGTGCTCTGGAGAAAGTTAGGCTTTCATATGGTGCTTCATGATTTTCATTTGAAGGGTAATAAATTCCTTCTGTTTCCTTGTCATTGACAGCACAATTGCTTTCAGTGTCACATAACATTCTGACAAAGGGATGCATACTGATAAAACAACTGTATTTAACAGTAAGCAGTCAATGCATCTGCAGTAACTGTATCTGGCAGCACCAGAACACGATGAGCATAAGCAAAATATATGCACTGTAAGAGGAGGAGGAAAAGCGAGGGTTTATATTCCCCCTAGTGAGACAGTAGTCAAGAGCATTGTGCATGGACTTGGGCCCTGTCCCTTTTCCATGTAGCAGGTTTGTTGTAAAGACATTCTAAAAAGCTGGAAGTCTTGCTTTTCAGTTGGAGAAGACAAAAGCTCTGATTTTAAATTTTAATTTCTATAGTAGCTAGACAGTTCCTTGAATCAACAGCTGTCAAACATGTGTATTGCATAAATAACTGCTATCTGTGCCTCAAATATTGTAATAGCTGTTTCATTATGATTGAAGGTCAAGATTATCACCTTGGGATCAAATCACAGATATTCATTCACAGGCCTGTTTGTGATGCTAAGCGTACCAAGATTCACATAAATGTGGATGTTTTGATCAGCTGCATAATTCCACTGTTAAATATCCAGATTCCTTTCATGATATTTGGTTTATTTTTTTTTACTCCTGGACTTTAGCATACTACAGAACAATCTGAACGTGGCATTACCCCACATCTACCTGGAACACATCGTCTTCCCAGTGCTTAAACTGCTGGTGGGTATCTTCTATGCCAAGCTGCATGTTGCTGAGTCAAACTCAATTTTCCTTTGTCCTTTCCATCCCTTGAAAGATCTCAGTTAGGGCCCCAGGTCAGCTGCAAGAAGGCACAAGCATTCTTATAAGGCTTCTCACAGTGCCTTTGTGGCTACTGAGAGAAGCTGCTCACAGCGGGGTGCAGTTCCCAAATCTGCAAAGCAGAAACCGTCCACCCTCA
Organism: Psittacula echo; assembly: GCF_963264785.1. Taxonomy (NCBI): domain Eukaryota; kingdom Metazoa; phylum Chordata; class Aves; order Psittaciformes; family Psittacidae; genus Psittacula; species Psittacula echo. Next base: position 12,407,479 of record NC_137744.1, read on the forward strand.
GTCCCACGGAGAGACACCTTCAGTACTAAAATCAGGGACCACAAGATGGTGCTGCAGGAAAATCTTTTTCCCTCAGTGGTTTTGGTTTCTGGAGAGCGTTATTGATTTCTGCCTTTTACAATGTGGTTCATCAAGTCACAAAAAGGCAGATAGTGTACAATAGAGAAATGGTCACTCAGGAAAAAAGACAACATAATACAGCATATGATGACAAGGCTTTAGAAGACTTACAAAGTATACAAACCATCGCTGGTGGCTTTAGATCTGTTCTCCCTCCTATTGAACTGACACACATTGAAACAAAAGAGCTCTCAGTGGAGCATCCTGCTTTATCTTCACAAAGATTAAATAAATACAAGGCTAAACAACCTGCCCCAATGCACAATAGCTGTGTCCAAGAGTGAATGCTGCTACCCTAGAGACAGGAGCTGTGGTAGTGCTTTGGCAGTAGTACAGCTCTTTCATCACACCACCCAGAGCCTGCACCATGTCTAATGCCAAAGGGTTTGTCTCATTTTCTGTTCCTTCTGAAACCTAACTCGTACCTGTAACCGCAGTCTGTAAAACTAAGGGAAATTGTTGAGATGGTTTTGGAAAGCTTTAAAGCAATATGAAATACTTGCATTGCACTGCAGGCAATTGTGGCAATATCTGGTACTTCTCTTGATCTGACCTTTAGAAAGCTTTCAAAGTCATGAGAATTGAACTTAAAAAATAAACACAATAGAATGAAACCCAAACTTCAGAGTTACAGTGAGAGAACAGACTTGAACCATAAAGCTCAAGAATCCAAAGCCAAATACAGATTTGTATTTAAGCAAAATCCCTGTGACTGGGGATTCGCCTCATATTTTTTGAAGGCTTGAGGTTCAGTTCTGAGGCCTATTTTACCCAGCTGAGATTCATGCAATGCAAGATAGTGCAGATATAGGAGGAGAATATACTTCATTGCTCAACAAATATTTTCCCAGCTTGTCTCCGTGTAAGGGATGCAATTTTGAAACGTTATGGTTCTTCTGATCCTTTGCCGACATAAGCTTGGATGCACGGCTAAAATGAAGTGCAAAGGTCTCCCTGGAGAAAGTGTTTCATGCTCTCCAGCCAGGTCCCAGTGGAGCGACTGGCTCTGTCCAGCTCAGTTTTGCTTCTGATCTTTGTGCTCCAAAACTTTTTTGTTATCACAAAAAATTGGAAGAAATAAGAAATGTTTTTGCTAGATGAAAGTGAAAAACTGTCCACAGCTGTACTCTCCTTCTGCGTTCCATTGTACCATTTCCAAGTGCCTTCCCAAAAGGCATGTTTCTTACTACACTGCCTCTTCACAGAATCCGCTGTCTTATGTGTATCTCCCATCCAAAAGGATAAATCTTTTGAGCATGTGTGTGTGTTCTGTGTACAGGTAAGTGGGATGGGATAGAGCTTCACTCTGCAGCAGCCCTGTCTCTGTAGTATCCACCACCATTGCTATCCTGGTAGCTTTGTGGGTTTGGTAGTGTCAGCTGGCACTCAGGCCATGTGGGAAGGATGATGGCAATTCTACAAAGAGCTGCCCTCTAAGAGGGAGCATGGCTATGAGTGTTATCATCCTGCTGCATCCTGTCTCCCTGATTTTCAAGTATATGATTTTTGAGTCTGTAAGGCTGGAGCTGTTCAATATTCCACCTAGTGCAGCTCACTGGCTGAGTTGAAGTGAACTGATAAAAGAACTTTTAGAAAAGGAATTTTCTGATGCATCTGCTTGGCCTGCCATTTAGCACTGTACTTCTCCACAGCCTCCTGTTAAGATTTTTACTGGCTCTCCAAGCTTTTACTATTTTCTTATTTGAGGTACTTGATCCAGCACTAATACACATGATGTAAATGTGGGATGGAGGAACTAAGCCAACAAAAAGAGGACAGATAACATCCTGTGCTTAGGACTTACTGGACAGCTAGGAGATCTGGGGAGATAATATGCATACAAAATGCTCTTGCATACATTTCCTGTTAGGGGATCCCTGCTTCAGTTAAATGCTCCAGGTAGGCATTATTGAAAAGCAATTTCTTCAATTAAACATATCCTTGCAAATTGCAGTAGCTAAGCATATAAGAATTGTGGTTGGTTGTGTGATGCATCTTTTCCCATTCTCTTCAAGGAGGGGCAGGATAAAGTTCATTCCCATTCCTAACATTGGGTGCATTGTTATCTGATATTTCAAGTTTTATTTTTCAGATGCAAAACTGATAGCTTTAAGGAATGATAGAGCTCAGTTTGAAGGAGAGGGAGCTCTCATGGTCTGTATGAACAGTTATCAGAAGCAAGGAAACCTGAGAGCCTGGGGAAAAACTGTTATTGGGATGGTGTTGACCAGTTATTTTGATGACACAGTAGGTGATTGAGATCTAGCTTTTAAAGAGTGGATAAGCATGGCAAGTCACTGTTATGGTCTTCCTCATTCATAACAGTCCTAAGAATGCTATAAAACAACTATGTTTTAAACCGTGAAACATCTGGGGTTGGGGTATATCAACTAAAGACCAGGCTGTGCAAGCTGGAAAGGAAGAGAAGGGAGATCATGGGAAAAACAACCTTGTGAAAAAGACATGGAGCATTTTACCAGCATGCAACAGAATCTCACTTCCATTTGGCTTTTGCAATTTATTTTTGTTATATGTGACCACATATGACCAGCCTGAAAGCCTGTCGCAGCAACTGCTGCAAGCATTTATTGTATGTTTTTATCAATAGCTTGTTTTGGTTTTGTTGTGGTTTTATTTATTTTGGTTTTGTTTTTTGTTTTTAAACGAAACATGACTACAGTTAATCATAATTCATCAGTGCAGCTAGCTAGGAAGCAAAAGGTTAACAGCGAATTCTGTTTTACTGGTTGAGGATGCTACTATAGAAGCATTTGTTCAAATGGTTGTTTTACACATGCAGTGGCATCATCTAGTTTAAATCCTGCTGTGTTTCTTTGCCAACAACTGCTAGTGAACATTTGCCCACCTTCCCTGCTGCTGAGTAGTATCAGGATTAGATGCAGGGAGGCGAGCAGGCTTACAACTTCATCTGTTGGCACCACAGGAATGCAGGAGCAGAACAGCATGGTAATGGGGAAAACTTTCAAAATCATCAATTTTAAGGTCTTACCTCAAAATGGCTATTTCCTAGCTGGGGGGAAAGGTATCTTTCCCCAAGTGTGCAAGGAAAAAGAAAAAAGCAACAAGAAAAAAATCTTTTTCCAAGAAAGACACAATGGGCATTTATTAATTATCCAACTTAGCAGGCAGGTGGATGTCTGCAGAACTGTACTAGGAAGTAGATTTTGACATGGGAGGAGTGCCTGTCAAGAAAACACTGGTCTTATCCGGCTCTATTGGGAATAAAAATTTAGGGAGCTTTAGTACATCCTGGACTTTTTTAAGATGATGGATATCTTGCAGCAACAGGCATTTTCTTCCCCTCACCAAGGGAAGCCACTTTTCCCTCAGTACTTAGCAAAAGTCTCTTTGACATGATTACAGAGAATCACATTCTGAGCAGAGAGACTGGTAGAGACAGACAGCTGGGTTTCTGAGCATTTATATTAGCTTTTGCCCACACTTTAAAACAGTTGAAATTTACTTCCTGAACTCCATACATTTCTTACCTGTAAAAGTATGTGCCTTTATCTGACCTTCTCAACCACTTGTCTGTCCTTACAGGGCAGAGGAGAGTTAATGTTATGTGCTAAAAGGCCAAAAGACAGGAAAAGGTGGCATCACTCTCCACTGAGTTCCTGTGCTGGATGTTCTTAATGTGCTGGTTAAATCCAAACTTGTTGCTGCAATGGATGAGCTGGGCTGCACCCCCTTTCCCAGCATTCTGGCAGCAGGCAGTTGAGCTGGGAAGGTGGGATAGCAAGCAAATATGCTTTTTAACAATAAATGTAACATTAATGATCCTTCATATGTTTTTAAGGTAGCTGAGTACAGAGCTAAACAGAGAAATAATGTCTCCCGTCCTTTCTCATTGCTTGTCCTCTATAAACACATGGCAAGCATCTCTGTTATTAACTTTGTATTTGAGTCCCCTGTGATTTGTCTGATGATAGTGATGCCTGTTCTTCCTAGTTGCTTCAGTATTTCACCTCCCATGCTCAAACAGTGCGCAGCTATGGCACCAAACAATCAGCTTAAATTGTGCATTGGCAACTATGCAGTAGTTGAGATTTTGTTCAAACTAAAATAGATTGTGGCTAACTAGGCTGACAGCTCCAAAGCAGCTGATATGGCCTGCAGTGGCACTGGTGTGCATTGAAGAGCTCTTAACCACATATTTATGTAATACATCTAACAGCTCTAAATGAACTGTTATGGTCTATCAGTTAGGCAATATATACCTGTAAGAATGCAAGGATAAACCCAAAGTATAATCAACTGCAACAATTTTTATATTCTTCAACAAACTTTTTTCTCAGAACAACTGGTTTTCTCTTGCTTCATGCTGTGACATACTTAGAATTTGCAAAGTCTGCATGAAACATTGTGGTAAGTTTAAAACATCATCTGTAGCTCATCTTGACAGGTTAGAGTCATTATAGCATGAATCTCAGATTTATGCAATTATTTGGAACAGCAGCAAGAGGCATAACAAGAAACTGAGTTTTCTTTGTTTTGTGGTTGTATCTTTATCATCCAGAGAGTTGTCCATTTTGCTGTGATCTCCGTATGGGCTGATGTTCAGGGCAGGATGTTCAGGTCCTAGTGCTAGTAGTGCAAGCAGAAGTTACTCTAACATATACCAGCTCCATCTGTTTTGCTGTTTCAGCACTACTCCTAGTTTTAGAGCTGATGATGTGCTACCTACAGGACCAGTCCTTTGGGTTTCCAAACTTTTTTATCGTGTGCCCCTATCTGTATATTTTTGGGCATGTGCCCCTGCTACTGTACTAATGTATTATGTACCTTATAATAAAAACACAAAATACCAACAATAAAAACTTACAAAGGATGACATAATGATGGAATAAACACTGGGTTTAGTGCTTTTTTGTTTTATTAATGGTATGAAAAATATTTTCTTCTTTTTTTTTTTTTTTTTTTTTTTTTTTTGTCTTGTGCACTACCTTGAATGCATTTATCCTACTTAGGAGACTGCTGCTTTTGTGTAGTGTAAGCACAGACCTCAGTCCCCTCTTCTTTAAGCATGACCTTCTGCACTTTCATTCTCTCTCCATTACTCAGTTCTCTGCAAATCAGTATCCTGGTCATATAGGAAACAGTGACCAGTGAGACAGGTATACAACTTTTTCTTTCCTCTTCAATCTCCACCTTGTTATTAAGCCTGTTTTAGAGATGACAGTGTAATGACTACTGTGAATAAGAGGGGTAGACCATAATTATTTTTAGTACATCATGTGGTCAGACTACTTTAGTATGCCCGTATAATTGGGAATAAAATTTGGTTTTAATTGGCATTACAAGGTAGGGAAGGTGTTCTGTAGTCCTGGCCTCAAGTTACATATGCAGTCATCTACAGAGTCTTGTCTTTGCTCCTCCACTACTTTATTTTAGGGAGAATTTGCTCATGCTTTCCAGTGAATGGGAATAGCACTTGCCTGAACCAGGTGTCATATATATCTCCAACCAGTGCCTTTCACATTGCACCTAGCTGTTAATTGTCTTCTAGTGTGTGAACTAGATCATATACACAGATGCTCACTGAACATTAACCTCCTCCTAGCTGTCACCTTCCTGAGCAAAATGACTCCAGTTAAATGAAAGTACTCAGGCACTTAAGAGACCTGTGGTTTATGTCACAGGCTAAATTGAAGGGAGGTAGAGCTTCCTCTACAGTCAAAGTTCCTAAACTGGCAAAGCTGCTCAGACCTGTTTTACTCATATTTACTGCTACTGAGCAAGGGAAGAATCCTGCCAATCTATCTGAGTTTAGCCTCAGAGGAAAGAACAATTATTTCTTGATTAATTCAGACAACCAGCTGAAAAAGGTTCTGTCTCCTTTCAGATTTGATTGTATCTTTACAAATGCTGTGGACCTGTTGGCAGAAGTGTAAGGCAAAGCTACTATTAGTACACTTCCCTGGTTTTGTGGTAGCCTCTTCCTTCCATCCTGGTCACAGTTTGATAGATTAGAAGAGTACACTTTGAAACTGAGTGGTGCTTTGTAGAAAAAGAAACCTCATGACAGCTCCAGAGAAGGCCAGTACTGAATTAAGGACTTCTGTGGAATTTCTGGATACTAAGTATAATCTTAAGTTACTCAATGTATTCTTCCTTTTTGCATTCTGTTTGAATATAACATACTTTGGGTTTTCTGTATTAATCCTTGGTACCTTGTCTTTGAAGGTATATTGGTTATGTGGAAGTTTTCTTGAAAGAAGAGGTTTGAAGAAATAGCTTGGGGGTGGAGAGTGAAATTGCTGCATGGAAAGCATTTGCCAGCAGCCATTTACCATTTAGGGGCTGATCCAGGTGAAGATGATGAACCTGATGATTAGGCCACCTGCACCTGAGTGAAAAGAAGGTAAACAAGATAGGAGAGCAGAAGCAATATGGATTGTGCAGAGGTTTGGAAGAAGATAAGAAGTATGAAGTGATGGTCAAGGTAAGTGGAACAAGTTTATCAATTCTAGGGAGTTGATAGCAGTATGCTCTTCTCTATCTTCTGAAGTTTGAAACCTATGTTTAGGATTTATAGGAGTGGATATAGCATAGCTGGTGAAGAGGGGAGAGAACAGGCTGTTTGTTCTGCTTGGTGATTAGGAGGAGGAAAGTAAACTGAATGAGCTTATATTGTCTAACTTAGCCGTGTGCTTCCCTGTAGTCTGTTTGTGGTGTAATTTGTGTTCCTCCCAATGTTTGTTGAGCATCTGTGTAGATTTGAGGATGCTTGGAGTCCTGTTCTTGGTTCTCTGGTGTTAGTCAGTAAGCTCTGTGATGTAATACAAACCAGTTTGTGACTACAGCAAACAGGGATTGGGAAAGTCAGCTGTTCTCATCTGTGTTTCAAGATTTCTTACCATTTCTATAAGTGGCCTTCCAAGATATCTGATACTTTCTGGATTGTGACATGTAACACTGAGACTGAAATCAATTAAAGAGAAGTCTGAGGAAGGAAAGTATTTGCATTTCTATCATAATCCAAGCAAAATTAGTAAACTGTAGATAGAGGTTTGTTAATATCTATTTCTGCAGTTAGTTGTTACTATCAGTCCCTTTGTTTAAAAAGATGGGGCCTGGGCTCTGAGTCTGAAGGGTCTGTGTTCAAACCATGCAAACAACTTGACCAGTATCATCCTGAAGTTTTAATTTCTGTAACAACATATGTCATTCATCTGACTGGGAGAGGGTTTTGTAAAGATTATTTTTACATATGATTCCACATAAAATAAATGTAGGCCATTAAAGCTGTTGCAATTAGGTTTTGGCTCTATATACAAAATATTTATGAATTGACACTGATGTTGTAAGTGTCTTATGAAACATTCATTTACAAGTTTGATTACTAAAAAAAAAATGTAATTTACAGAAGAAATAAGTTATGAAGGAATCAAATTTCATACAAGAAATGCTGGAAAACAAGACCACAAATGACAAAACATACTATTTAGAGCCCAGATGGCTGCATAAAATAAATAGCCATTTCCTCAGTGGAAGCATAGGCAATTTGGCTGTGTGAAGCTACATTTCCAGCAGAGATCCTTGAAACAGATGTTAATATTGCTTGTGCATGGAAACTTTAGTAAAAAGCAAGATGTTCAGGTAATATGAATGTAATGACTGTCGACCTTAAAACCATAATGTTACTGTTGCAGAGCCTGGCAAATAAGTATCTGTATGCGTGTTCTGATGGGCTTACACATGTGGCTGCCTCAGATGTTTGAGGTGTTTTGGTAATTTTCCTTTTGCTGTAACTGGTAGCCCAGTGAGATATTTTTAAACCAAGAAGTAAAATCCAAGCTGAACCTAAATATAGATAGGGACATGTAAATCTAGCCATAGATAGATATAAAGGTATAATGGTGTAATGTATTTAGTTGTATAAAGCAGAAACAAGAAATTAATCGCTTATCTTCTTCATGTCAGATTAACTGAAAAACCATCCTGTGTTTATGTGTCTGTGTTTAACAAGGCTCTGTTGTCATTCCTGATGTACCTGATCAGGCTGTGTAGCCCCCTAATTTTTGTAGGAGCAAACCCTACTCATCTTTTCCTTAGATGGTTACATTCTTGACTCAAGCTCATCTTAGAAAATGAGAATGACAGAAGGATGTTTTCCAGAGGCAATTCTAAGAGTTTCTTAGTGAAATGTGTTTTCTCCATGTAGTAAGAAAGAAGAGTGGCAGTTTTGCAGACTGGTTCCAGTTCTTCAAAATTTCTCTCAATTTCCATGTAGTAAGCGTGGTATACAACAGTCTGACAGTAGCAAAGCACATCCCTAAAGGCTTGCAATTCTGCAATGTGTTCTTAGTTGCTCCAGTTGAATCCTATTCCATGGAGACCCTGAATACAGAACTTGCACAATGACTTAGTGTGTCCTTGAGCTGCTAATGGGAGTGCTGTCATTAGCTCTGGTGCATAATAACAAGCAGTAGACATATGCTCTCAATAAAGGTGGTTCTGGAATCTATTCTTATAGCCTGGTTCTTTATCATCTTGTTGTTCAACTTAGTGACAAAGGAGGAGCTCTGAACGGATACCACACTGCAACAGTAAAAAGCCTTTGTCTTCTAAGGCTTACTGTCTCTTGGTTATGGCAGGGGAATGGGAGTAGAGCATTGTAATTCAGAATCCTCAATCATTCACTTGGCTGCTGTCCTGAGTAGCTCCATCTCTGCTACATTTTCCCCGTCTGTAATAACAGACATATGCCTGCGCAGGAAACTGATATCTTCAGCTAAAAGTCTAGTATAAAATATACATTTTCTAAGAAAGCATCAGAAATCTTTCCAAAATGAAATAGCTTTACTTTATGCTAAATTGCAGTGTCTCTGCTGTCATATGATACTGCTTCTCTAACACACCTAAGTCAGCTGAGTCAACAAGCTAAACACCACACATCCCAGTATTAATTTCAGCAATCTTGACACCTCTGTATCATAGTGTTACACTTCTTAACTCAGCTGTCAGCATGCAGTAAATGTGGTGGTACTGTCAGCCCACACAGACTAGGGCTTAGTATCACAAGGAGAGAGTTTTATATGCTTGCTCTGAGAAATTCCATTTTTTATACACTTTCTACATTTACAATAACAATGGCCTGGGTTTGCCCTGCTTATTGATTAATGTCTAATGCTAATGCTGTAATAAGCAAGCATTTGTTTGTTGATTCTTGCTTTCTAAAGAATCCTTTTGTTTGATATAGAAGCAAAAAGGTCTGAAATAATTCCTTCTGGTTCAGAGGAAATGCACATCTATTGGCAACTCTTGCAGCTGGGACACCTGTTAAGTCTGACCGATGAGACAATAAAATCAGACTCAAATTGCTTTATTCAGTAAAGATAAGTAGATAAAATCACAGAAAATAAAGTCACAGTAAAGTAAATTCTTGCTCCGTTCACAGCTGTTAGTTTAATGGAATTGCTTCTCATGAAAAGCACAGCTGCTCCAGCCCTGCCTGCAGCCTGTGCGTCTGCATGGGCCAGGAGGGGCTCTGGAGCTGCAGCAAGATTTGTCCTAACAGCCAGGGCAGCCTTCAAAAATGACCTGGATTAGAATGTGCAGATAGTGCTAGAACAAATTGCTCAGTGTTTTGACCAAAGCACTCCAGTGCCCATTTGAGTGGGAGCTTAGTTGAGGGTTTGGTTGGTAAATTGCCCCATGCATGTTTGCTGGCAGACCACTTTCTTTCAGGCTGTAGTAGATCTTGTGCAACACTCTGTATTCTGCCTCTTAGTAACATCAATACGTTTCATTGCTACAAGTGAGCATGTGTCCTCACAAGCTGGTAGAGTTTTACAAACCAGACTGTTAGCCTTGGTGCACAAGTGTTATTGGCATCTTGTGTTTGCAGATAACAGGGCCCACATCTTTGCAGGTTCAACTAGTTGTGTGTAGAAATGTGGTGTTAGACATGGATTCAATTCTCCAGTTTATGAGTGTCATCAGTAGTTAAACATACAGGGGTTTCTTTCCCCGTACTCATTTGGCTTTTACTTTAGAACTCTTCCTTCAACTTATGCCCCACACAAAATAAGACTCTGCCTTAGTTTGCCACTACTAAATGAGAATATTAGAATCATAGAATAGTCAGGGTTGGAAAGGACCTTAAGATCATCTAGTTCCAACCCCCCTGCCATGGGCAGGGACACTCCACACTAAACCATGCCACCCAAGGCCTCATCCAACCTAGCCTTGAACACCGCCAAGGATGGAGCATTCACAACCTCCCTGGGCAACCCATTCCAGTGCCTCACCACCCTCTCAGTAAAGAATTTCTTCCTTATATCCAATCTAAACTTCCCCTGTTTAAGTTTGAACCCGTTACCCCTTGTCCTGTCACTACAGTCCCTGATGAATAGTCCCTCCCCAGCATCCTTGTAGGCCCCCTTCAGATACTGGAAGGCTGCTCTGAGGTCTCCACGCAGCCTTCTCTTCTCCAGGCTGAACAGCCCCAACTTTCTCAGCCTGTCTTCATACAGGAGGTGCTCCAGTCCCCTGTATCTCTCAGGGAAACTGAAAGTAAGTCAATAACTGTCTTGGAAATGGCCTGATACTGCACTGGCAAACACAGAAACAGTGGTGGGTTTAGAACTTGGTCTAAATAGTATGCAAAAAAATAAGGCTCTAGACCAGTAATGAACAGTGACAGAAGGAGAAATTATTGAATTGTTGCTCATTTAGTGAATGTGATTCCTGCTGTGCACCGGATGAAATTGGCCCTATGGGGAAAATAGACTAAAATAATTCTTACAAAAAGAGGAATGACTTACCGCTGCAGAGACAAGCTTAAATTTAGCATTTCCTCATTTTTGAGTCATGGCCATCCAAAGGCATTTCAGAAAATAGCGTGTAGGTGTTTGATTTGAGTGATTGTCTAGCTTCTGAATAGAGAACTGAATATGTAGTGATTCTGTCCTGAGGCATTATCCTAATATCTACTGGAGGTACCAGTTGATTTAAAGTGCTGAAATGCCTAAATCCACAGAGATCTCCCTCACTTCAGCTAGGAGAAAGCTACCCAGTGCTCTGTCACCCTCTGCATGGGGAAATATGAGCTTTGTCACAAGCAAATGGAGCTCCTAACCTTGTAAAAGAGGGAGCCTATAGTGAGAGTTGTTCCTGAGTGGACAGTCAGCAGTATCCCCATCCTCGTTCTTTGTCACTTTTAGTTTGGTGCAGTCAAGGAATGAAGATCAAAGACTTCATCCACCTTTCCATAAACTGGTTTGTGAAAAGCAGAATGGATTATAACTTCTTAACCACTGATGGATTTTAATAGCGACAGGATGAAGTAACCTTCTCTTAGATGTCGAATCTTTTCAAAATGTATTTTCTGGAATAGATTAATTTGGGGTTTTTAATGTTCAAGAAGCAGTTGCTAGAATTTGTAATAGAATTCTAAAATACTTTATTTTCCCTTATCTCATTCTTGGCAAAAGCAGAAATGCTTTGGCTGAAATTCTCCAAAATGCCCACTGTGAAAACATCAGCACAAATAGTTAGAATTGAGATAAATTGTAAACAGTTGAACACAGGATCTTCTAATGAGAGGTGTCAAGGAATATTAATAATAGATGTTATTTCCAGCCAAGCCTGTAATAATACATGATAGGATATTTAAGGTAAAGAGATGCAAGCCCAAAGTGAGGCAAATGTATGTACTCGTCTTTTACATTTTAATGGAACTAATTAATGAGGCTGGCATGCTTTTGAAAATGCTTTAATTTATTCTTTGATTAAAAAGTCGAAGTCTCATTAGTACAAAAATATCTTTTCTGAGTTACACTTCTTGATTGTATAAAACAGATCAGTGCTGACATAAACTGGGAATTTCCAAATTATTGTTTACATTGCGTACTGTTTCTGCATTGTTCATTGTGAATTTACACCATAATTTGCTCTGTTTTCTCCGCAGTGAGCTTGACTAGAAACAGGAAACTCCTCTGGATGTAACTGTTGCAACTGATAGCTTTTTTACTTTCAGACATTGGCCATAAGGCTTTTCTTGTCTCCTATAAGAAGGGGAAAAAGAACCCCTCTTATGTATTTGATTTATCAAATGACTTCTTTTCAGTTTTGCCCAGTTTTATGTATGGTGACCTTTGCATTTGTGGAATGGTATTTGGATTATAAAACACTACGTTGGCTAGCTCAGATTTTTGTGCATATGCCTTAATTTACATTATTCCCCTGCAGACCTCATTTGAGGTAAAAGGATCTAGTGTAGCAGGTCCTCTTTAATGCCTGGTTCTGTAATTAGTGTCCTCCTTCTGCTTGCAATTTTGATAAAATATTAATTGATATTAAATAGCATGAGTGTGTGTGCATAGGGTGTGGGGGATGCTCCCTAGCTGAAGCTGCATTCATGCAAATAACAAGGGATGGCTCCAGAGGAGGGAATGTTGTTGCACTTTTGGATAAACGCGTGATTCTGATATTCTCTGCCTCACTTTGATGGATGAAATTCTCCCCAGGCTGGAGGCTTTATGAGGTCTTTATGTTACTAAACCATCCTTCAGCTAAAGCCAAAATCCTGCCAGCTTTCAAGACTTGTCTTGGTAGTAAAGAATTTGAATGTGTTAATTTGGCATGGAGCAGTCTTGTAGCTCCTACATCAGTCCCCTGGCCTTTTGCAGGTTGTCCTTCTCTCACAGCTGGAGCAGGGCTGTCCTCACCCCTGGCTTTGCTGTTCTAGCCCTTTACTCACCAGCCCTCACCCTTCCTTTGTGTCTGATATTTGCAAAGCAATGGAGGGGGAAAAATGGGGGTAGACTGAATGTTTCATGTATTCTGCCAACTTGCTCAAGTTCTGTGTATTGTTCTGTTCTGTATTCCTTGAAACTAGCAGAGAAGTGAGGAGGATAAGAGAGTGGTTACCTGCTACAGAGTGCTGAGCTCGATCTCAGAGCAGCCAACACTGCTGCAAACTGAACAGTGGCTTATTGTTTTTAAGCAGTCCTTCAGCTTCCTGCTACAGAAGGTTTAGGCTCTGAAGTGAAGTTACAGCCTTCCCCACCCTTTCTTACCCCTGTTGTGTGGCTGGGAAGATGGTTGCGACACGGGAGGAAGCTTTTCCTTCTATAAAGGCAGGATAAGATCCGGAGCATCTTGCTGGCTGTGTGGAACAGATGGGAAGCGTAGCGCTTTGCCCTCCTCAGCAGGTTAGAATCTGTCAGCATGTGTGTGAGATTTAATGTGGATATGAATAAATAATAGAGAAGGGAAAGAAATATTTGCTCAAAACAGAGTTTAGAGTGGTATGCTCTACTGATAAATCAGTCCGAAAATACTTCCTCGTTGAGACTCATTTCTCAGCAACTTTGACAGCATCTAGTGTCCCAATTTGAAGGGCTCTCTGGATTTCACTCCCACTATCTCTCCCTTTCCTAGTGTTACATCACTGAGTTTTACTAATACAGAGGTCTTCCTCGTATCAGGAAAATAAATTAGCAATTTAGAAAGGTTGACCAGAGACACCTCATCAAAGAAGAGTCCAGAGCTGTGTGAGTGGCAGCACTATCTCACAAGTTCTATAAATACTTGGTGTCACCCCATGCACATCTTCCTTGGATTTTGCATTTATTTCTCCCTGCATTATACACCAACATGGGTAGCAAAATATGGAAAAGAGGAGACAGCAGAGATTAGGGGCTGGAAACATTTTCACAGCAGTATCTTGTCAGCTTTCCAGCACACTCTGACTTATTGAGATCCAAACACTCACAGCTGGTGCATATTTTAATGCCAAATGACTGGCATGGCTGAAATTGGAATTCACAGTCTCTCAATGCACCGTACTAGCATATTTAGTCAGCACATTGCTTTTGTGTTACTCTTTTAAAGTTAAGTTACATTTCAATGAGCGTATTTTTATGGAGGCACTGTGAACTTGCACGGAAGAGTGTGTGGCTTGGTGTGCCAAGTGGCTGTATGTCTGATTAAAATTAGAAGTAAAACAACATGAAAAACCCCGCTAATTTACTGCCCTAAAATTGTCAATTAGAGTAGTGCCAAGCAGTCTGGCAAGAGCTCCAGTTCTTCCAAAAGGCAGAAGAGCAGTGCCAACTCTGCAGCAAAGGAAAGTGGAGGAAATATTTGTCAACTCTATCCAATAACTGGTCACATAACAATTGGGCAGTAAATTCTCCAACCTGAGTTGTTTGGCTGGTGATTGGAGCAATATCTGGGGTTTGGGGTTTAATTTTCCACCAGTATGTTCTTCTTCATCGGTATTGTGATGGGTTACTGTGTAACTCAATGCTGAGCTGCATGTTCTGCATTGCCATGTTTTCTGAACAGCTCACAGTCTTGCTTTGTCTATGAAATTGGAAATAATCATCAAATTCTTACAATGACACTAGAGGAAAGAAGTGTTTTGGGACAAGCTGCTTCAACAGGGTGATAGCTGGTGTTTATCGGTCCTCTGAAATTCAGTGACCAGAAAGATGAAGGCCATTTCCCTTTAGGAAGTGCAGTTCAACTCTATAGTAAGATCCAGCCTTGATTTTGATTCCCTGCACACAGCTAAGAGTAGCACTGTGGGGTAAAGCATCCACCTGAGCAGGGGTCCTCTAGCACAGCTATTGAGACCGTTGGCTGTAGGGGGGCATCTCTGGGATAATCTTGTTAATGCTATTGCTGGAAAGAGTTGTGTCACATAACGCTGTGGTATGTGGGGGTAGGCTCTCACAGAAGGTCCCAAACACTGTCTAAATTATTTTAGAGTCATGGAGCAACTCAGATTTAGTTCACTAAAATTCTTCCTAGACTATGAAATTAATTGAATCCAATTCAATTCAATGGAAGCAAGATCCCATGATAAGAAATGCTTTTCAACTCTCCAGACCTACAAGAGTTTTCAGTTTTTTTCATGGGATCCATATGTTTGCAAACAATTACCACACTGGATTAATTTGACACAGCAGGAGGCAACAAATCAGCCAATACTTCTATTCTAACTCAGTTTTTGTGGGACTTTTTGTGACTCACTTTCTCTGCTTTTTCTTCCTTTTTTTTATTCTGTATTTTGGTTTATTTTAATGATTGCAATAGATTCAGACCTTGAGGATGAACAAAATATTATATATGCGCCAGTGTTAAAAAATGGTTAATTAAATGTCTTAGCAAAAAAAGTTGTGGGAGGGGCAATACAGAAGATAAGTTATGAATCTATCAAGAAGTAGAGCTAAGTCTGGGCAGTTGTTGAAGAACACGTGGAAAACAAAATGAGGAAGAGGTAGGATAGGACACTGAGCGAAACAACAGAGATATCCAGGCCAACATGCTTACATGCTGCACTAAACAGGGTGAATAATCCCTGCCAGTAACTTCTTTCGCTGCTTGTGCAAATCTGTACCAGGACACAAGTTGATGTTTCAGAGAGGTGGGAAAATACAATCAAACACTGAATTAAGTAGGAAGGGGAGAAAAAGTGGAAAGACTTCAACTAGCCTTCAGAAAAGCAGTTGGGTTTTGGTTTAGTTTGTCTTCTTTTCTTTGGAGGCTGGTCTGAGATAAATGAAAACCAGATCAGCTGGCATTTGTGCCTGGTCTATGTCAAGAGCTCGTCTCAGGAACCAGTGAGGTCCAAAGCTATGGCCTGAAGTCTGGCTGCCCTGTGACCTGAAAGAAGAAAACAAAACCCAGTGTCTGATTATTTTTCCCACGGTTCAGAGCATGTACACCTCTCAGTGATCTTCAGAGCAGTTTCACTATCGCATCAATGGAAGCAAGATCAGACAATGAATGGTGTATTTTGCTGTTCTTATCAAACATATATTCTACATATATTCTGTAGGGAAAAGTGCCAATGCAAACTACATGATACTTAGCCTATATTAGACCTTAGACTGGTGCTTTGCAGTGTTATGGAACAATTTGTTAAGGTATGAAACTGTGAGAAGAAATCGATGACTCATGTTGTACCCAGTAGTTGTAATTAAAAAAAAAAAAAAAAAAAAAAAAAAAGAAGTAAAATTTAAGAACAAGTTCAAGTTCTTTCACAGACATCTCTGGCTGTCAAGAAAAGCTGAAGTAGCACAAGAACCAAATTGTGTTCTCCGCTTGCAGCTAACATGTTTTGTTCTTGCAAGTCCCATCCTGGTTGAGTACATAAAGAATTATTTGCTCAAGAGACAAGGCCCCTACCAAATAATCAGGGACAGCTGCATGCTTTTGGTATTACATTCAGTGTGAGCAGGAATAAGGCCATCATGGGTCAATATAAAGCTCTTACCTTAAGCCTTTGCATTTTACTCTTAATTTCAGATTCATGCTACCTTCTTAAGGCTTTCATTCCTGCACTGATTTGAAGGTAGGATAGATGACAGCTGCAGTTCTTTACATGCATCTGTTATTGCAGATATTAATGAGTTTTAACATAATTTATTACCAGTAGAGAGCAGTCTGAGATTAGAATTAATACTGGGCATTGCATGAGGAATGTATCATGGCTGGGCCATAGACACAATGCACAGTGAAGAATTAAACTGATTAATTTTTAAGCATGCATCGTATGTACTTATAGAAGCAGTGTATTTTACCAGTTGGGTCTTTAAATAGAAAACATTTGAGATTTTTGAATATAGCCTAAAATGAATGAAAACATGATAGTGTTCTTTACAGTTTAAATTTCCAAGGTATGATTGCTGAATGTCATATTTCTATCTTTCCCTTGCCTTGTTTAAAACCAGATCTGTTGTAAATAGTATTTATGGTTCATGGTTTTCCTTAGTTTCTAAGCTTAAAACTTGCCTTGATGAACTGTGAGAAGAGCATTAAATTTTTCCCTTATTTTCAGTTTGCTTATTTTATTTTTATTAATTTTCAAATTACAAACAAAAAGCCTGCTTTTCATCAGTAAATCCATACAGTGTTTCATGCATACTGTTGAAAGATGTAAGATACACAAATCATTGCCAAAATCAATAAACTGAAGTATTGACTTTCAATCCTGTCCTGTTTAGAAGGCATTCATCTCCATACTAAATCATGTCATTCTTACAATGCTGCCCATCTTGCAGTTCTCATCATTTTTTTTACCATGTATACTAATTACACTACTCTTTTTATACTTTAAGGGCTTGTTTTCAAATGCTGTTTTGTTTTTTCATTTCACCTTGTAACATAATCAGTACTCTAATTTTACTGCATGATCCAGCAGACAGATGGGGCTATTAAGAGTAAGTGTCCAAAATCTTTAACTCCTGAGTTTAGATTTCCTGGAGGTAAGAGTGGCAGTTTACCTAGCCATATCCAGAGAAAGGTATGTTTATGCTGTACAGGAAGCCTCAGTGCATGGAGCTGGATCTAAACAGTTTTTATAGATTTAATTTCCTCAGGCTCCCACTCTCTTATGAGCGCACCTCATCTCTTGTGACTTTTCTTGTGGTTGCGTGGCTGGACATCCACACACTTCCATGTGCCAGGATGCTCGGTCATTCTCTCTTAGCTGAGCAAGAGCTCTCCTGCTGTTTGCAATGAAACAGTGGGCAAGGAACTGCAAGGTCTCTGCTTAAAAAAACCCACCTCTTTCCTGTATAGGGCAGAGATACCAAATGAAGCTAAAACACAGCTAAGACTTACTCCAGTGTACCTAGCACTGGTTCAAAACAAAAATATGTGGATGGCTGAGGTGTTTATATATGGATGGTCAGGTGGTTCAGGCAAAAGAAATCACGTAGGAGCAGAGCTGAATCCAGAGTGTAACTCTCTTTCTGGAGAGAAGAAACATTTGTTGTGTAACAGCATGTGTTCATTAGTGTAGGAACAAATAAGTGTGTGACCCACTTCTCTGAATGTCTAATACAAGTAAATTCCTTTCATCACTGAAGAGCCTTTTAAGACCAACAAAGTTCAGCTTACTTTCAACTTCACTAGGCATCAGCAGACCAATGTGGATCCACAGGAATATTTCTAAGCATAAGTTCTTGCTGATAATGACAACTTCACTAAAATGGAATATTTAGTCCTTAAAGCTATGGAAGGTGTGAATGGTCTGCTGAGTACCAGTGCACAGTTGCCTTTACAGTACACTGCTGACTTAAAGGGAGATCAGGGTGTTTCATTTGTGTACTTGGTGATGTTGACTGGGTATAAGGAAGAAATTTTTTACTGTGAAGGTGGTGAGGCGCTGGAGTGGGTTGCCCAGGGAAGCTGTGAATGCTCCATTCTTGGCAGTGTTCAAGGCCAGGTTGGACAGAGCCTTGGGTGACATGGTTTAGTGTGAGGTGTCCCTGCCCATGTCAGGGGGGTTGGAACTAGATGATCTTAAGGTCCTTTCCAACCCTAACTATTCTATGATTCTATAATCTGAAATAAGGATTTGATTCATGCTGTGGGTGTCTGTAGAGCCCCAGTGCATCAGTTAGAGGAATAGCACAGATTAGAGTTGGAGTGAATTGTATTATTTTCTTTTACTTTTTTATGTATTGCTGGTTTTGACTGAGTCAAATTGATAGATAAGCAAATGCAAGCTTGAGATGGCAAGATCCTTTTGTCTTATCACCAAAAGTACTGGTGGGACAAAGATACCAGGACTGAAAATTTTATGTTTTAACTGTGTCCATCGTCTTGCACTAATACGCTTATTATTACTCTTTCAGTCAGAAACTGGTTTTATCACAGGTTAAACTTTCCTTACAGAATGTGTACTGTTTTTTAAATCTATGCAGAAGGTTAAAGAGATGATGGCCAACCACTTGATTCCAGACTTCTTGTTTATATATTAGGAAGTTTTTCTATTTGAATGGTATAAATAACCAAGGCAGAGACCCAGCTTGCAAGAGCCTATCTGGGTCTTTATCACTGAACAGAAGCTGTCGCTTCATGGGTGCGGTTCACTTGTTTCTTTCATGTATTTCTTGCTCTAGCGTCAGCCAAGCCTCATCCCATGAGAACTCGTGGCTGCTGTTTTTCTCAGTGCTTCCTTATCTCAGGTTCCAGGGTTGTCTTTTTTTAGCTGTCTTGTTGTGTTGCAATCTCTCCATGGACTCCCTGCAATACAGTGTAATAGGGCAGTTGGGTGGTATTGTTTGACTCAGATATGTTTTACCTCTCTGGTTTTGTGGGGAATTGATAATTAAAAACGAGAGGATTGTTGCTGTAGGGATGCTTTAAAATCAGAAAGCAAACATCACAGTACTCAAGAGGAAATGAAAGTTCAAGAATGTCCACATTATTAATCACTCACATTGTTTCCCTCTGTGACAAAAATAATCTGTATTTTCTATGACTGTGCATGAATATTTACATTAAAAAAAAAAATCAGTGTATTCTTTTAACAGTTTCCTCTTAATGGCACTGTTGTGCTCTAGGCACCTATAGGGACCTCACTTGAAAAAGATTTCTATCTAAATTCTCCAACAATAATATAAGAATATATATTTGAAAAGATTTGTGTAATTTTATGTGTAATCTGTAGATTATACATTCTTGAAGATAGAGATAGTCTTTTATTCTGTGCTAGTACGGTACCTAAAACAGTAGTGTCATTATAAGTGACTGTAGGTGAATAGATACTGAAGCCTAATATTTCAACAGTAACAGTACTCAAAATGTGTTCTGAAAGATGATATATAAAGGCTCTATTGCAAGTCTGTAGTTTGTAAACAATATAAAAATAATAAATATGACACTTCCCTTGCCTCTCCTGTGCCCACATAGTCAAAGAAAACATAAAAATCCTAAACATAGGGACACCAGAGTTACAAAATATTCTGCTAACAAGAAATGGTATGTACTAACTTAGCTTCACTCTTGTATGTGCGCATCTTAATCTAACCTTCAGTTAAGGCTGAATATGAATGAATATGTGTTTAGCATAGTCTTATTTTAAATATGGAATAAAAATAGTGCATGTAAACCCAAGGTTAATGGCAGGAATTGCTATTGAGAGGGATGGGTGACAGCAGCAGATCTGGAGATCGGGCAACAGACTTTCTTCTCAAGCCTGTGCTAGTAGACAGATGCTGCGCCTGGTGGTGGGATGCAGCCAGTTCCTCTGCTGCCTTTGCTCCTTAGGTGTCAGCGTCTCATTTGCAGATCACTAACCTACAAGCTGGGAGGAAAGCAGAGCAGGAAGGGGAAGCATGTTACAAAGTTGCTTCCATGGCAAAAATTCCTTTCTCACTGTCTACCCATCTGAATAGCATGAGGAGAAGCACAGGGTAGCTCAAGTGATCATGTCAGGGCTGAGCTGAGGAGCAGCTACTACCTGCAGCCTGCTCCTCCAGCACCACGGAGAAAATACATGAAGAAACACATGTTGGATTTATTGTAGCAGATCTCCTACTTCTCTTCTGTGGTATCTGTCAAAGATGACCAGCCTCTTTCATGGTCAATTGGCCTCAAGGGAACTACTTGTCTCTGGAGAACTGCATCTGTCTCCTTCATCTCTCTCCAACTTGGACTCATCTATTAGCATGCCAATAAGTTTTTTTCCTCCTTGTGGAATATTATCTTTATGGACTGCCCTTTGTGTATGGCCCTTCTTCCTTCCTCTGGCCATACAGCCTTCTCCCCATGCATACTTTCTCCTTCCTTCCTAAGGAGTTTCCTTAAACAATGAGTAGAAACAGGAAGCCACTTACAGCTGCTTTTCCCTTTCCTTTCACTGAAAAGCATTAGAACTTTTTACACAGTGACCTTGAAGTAGCTTTCCTTTCCCAGCTCAGACTGCTAGTGGTGACTGATGGACCTTTGGAGGGGAGGGGAGAAACAAAGGCAAAGAGGAGGTGAAATTATAAAGATGAAATAAAGAGAAAAAAAAAATCTGGTCCAGACTGAGGAATTCAGAGATTAAAAGAAAAACAAAAATCATAACCCCAAAAAGCAAGGAACCCAGTTCACCTGTATAGGCTCAAATGTCTCTGAATAGCTACCCCATGGAGGTGTGATTGCTCTGTATTATACGCTGTAGGTCAGAGTCACTGGGCGACTGAGGGCTTGCTGTCAGATGCCTGGGGCTTCCTCTTCCTGCAAAAGCAATAGGGAAAGAAACAAGGGGGTTTTAAAAAAACCCAGAAAATTACAGTTTTTTTCTGCAGGCTTATCTTGAAATGTTACTCCTATCAGTATCAATGGAAGAGACTTTAGTAAATTATGGCCATTTTCAGGAGTGCACACTTATCCGAAGTTATTCAGCTTTGCTTTTTTGTTGAGTTCCTGCTGACAAAACTGCACTGTGTAATGGCTGAGTGTCAATCACCAGCGGACACTGTCGTGTTCAGTAGGAAGTACTGAGCAGCTCTGAGACGGGGTCTTTAAAACATGAGCAGCCTCAAGGAATAACCAGTGTGTGACGTACATTGTGATTTGACTTTGCTTTTCAACTTTATTTGATTGCTAATTCCATCCTCTAAACTACACTATTTAAAAACGTGTTTAATAAAATATCTGTTTAAAGGTTATGGTAATAAGCACATTATAGTTTCAGAGCATGTCAAGTATTAACGTGTAAGTCAAGTAGTTCACTGTGTCTTTGAGACACTACAATATTATTTCCTTTAGACAGGTGAGGACAATGCTGACTAAATGACTTGCCAAAGTCTTCAGGTTTGTCTGGTGTAGCTGTCTTGTAAGCTTCCTCCATAATCAGTGCATCACCCTAGCATAAATATAATTTAACATAGTCTTTTCCATTTCAAACAAACAATGTCATTTGAACTCTCCTGATTTCATAGCATTGGACCTGTTCATCTTTTTTCAGTTCTACAATAACGTGTTCTGCTGGGTCTGTAATGGCTCCCATCTCCTTCTGTGCAAGCAGCTGCATTCTGGAAGCATGCGAGGAAGGAATGGTACTTTTTGCCCCCCCAACCCACAGAGATACAAATCAACTGCACCAAAAAGTTTGCAAGTGAAGTGAAATACTTTAATTCCTCTTCTTTATCTTTGCTGTTTGTGAACCTGACTCCATACTTGTTTTATTAATTTACTCTGGATTCTTGATTTGCCTGTTGCAAGTCCTAGTTCTTCTATAAAGGAGCTATGACTGGCCCTGCTAAGCTCTTGCTGGAATGGCTGTCTGCAAGGCCCAGACCAGTACCCTGGATTTAAAAGCATGCAGGACAAAAGCTCTGATTGTCTTCCTGATCTTGAATACAATCCAGGCTGTTCACATGCCTCTTACCAGTGTAAGAATTTATTTGAATTACTGAGCTGGCTCCTTTTGAAATGCAAGGAACATTCATGTTTGCCATGAGGCACTCTCTTCTCTTCCCACCAAGGCTTGCATTTTTGAAACCTGCTTCATTATGTGTGCTCTGTGGAGAACTCTTTGGAGAACAATTAAGTTATCTAAGGTATCATGACAAATGCTGGATACAATAACTCCTAACTCATAAAAAGCACAAATGCCTCCTTTCTTGATGCCTTGTATTTCTTGCAGCTTTACATTCAGATGGATTTCCTCATTGTCACTGCACATTAAATTCAAACCCATAGGGATTTTTTCATTAGACTCTTAACTCTTTGTGGGTCAGTTTGGCAGGTATTTCCCTCCTGCTGCTTTCCCAGTTCCACCAGAGGTGTTTGCTCTTCATCAGTTCTGTTAATTCAGATTCCTTGTGTGGGATCCAAACAAAACAATTTTTGCCTTTTCCATTCTAGCCAATCTGCTCTCATGGTGATTCTGTTCTGAAACCAGTGGTGGGCAGACTTCTCGACATTGTACCAAGATTAATGAATTTGTCTTCTCAATGTCCACCAGAAGCGAGAAAGCTTTGCACTAAAAAGGAAACTGGGAATCCAGAGATATTAATGGATTTTGTGAAGTTTACAAGGGAGATAGTGGCACACACGTGGCAAGCTCTGACTTAGCTCACAGCCCTGTCCTCACATCAGGAGTCATCTTGCCAGGGAAAACTGCTGTTTCTATTCTTAGTAGTAAGTTTGTTATTTAACACAGATTACAGGCCATGTGGCTTCTTATAGAGGAGGAGAAGAAGAAACCATCTGTCCATTCCTGAAGAAATGGATAATTTAAGACAATAACAAATACAGAACAAAGAGGAGTCTTTATATTTACAGGTGTCCAGACAAACAAGATCAGGCAAAAAAGCCCCAATTCATGAGTTCACCTTGCAAGCTGACCCATAATAATGCACAAAAAGTCAGATGCCCAAACAATACAGAGAGATGCCTATATGGAAGATAGTGATTTAGTAGTTCTTTATTGAGGATTGTATACATTGGACAAAGCATTAGATGTAAATGTAATATCTCCACCATTATATTTTTTGTTGATGCTGAGGGTAAGGCCGAATCATGCTGTGCTGTTGCATACACTTGAGCTATTGGAAAGCAAGAGATTTCTCTCCCTCCCAGCGCATCAGGTTTGTCCCAGGTAGATGTTCGAGTAAATCAGAAAAGCTTCTCGTAGTAATGCAGAGAAGCAGGTCGGTTGTTATTCATACATCACTGAACAGTTTTTACTCTCACTGATTTCAAAGTATTTTTTCACAAAAAGAGACTCTGTGTTTCATCAGTTCTCAGCAATAACCACTGTGTTGAGTACAATTTAGTACCCCATATAAGAAAGGAATGGGGGTTTGAAACTTACCTCCAGTTATAATCTGTTCTGACCTGTCGGTACATATTGTGACTCTCCTTATTCATACAACAGTTTTCCTTTTTGCGGACTGAGGCAGCTTAGGAACACCATTGCTTTCTATGAGGGAGGGTTAGGCCCAAGTGATGAAGTCTACTTTGTGGTGATTTTAAAATGACCTTTTCAAATACATCTAATTAATGAAATTTATTTCAACTTACCCTGTATCACTGACTGAAGAACCTTATTTTTGCCTTGAGGGTGGGATATGTACTGAATAGTCTTTACTGAAAGCTTTAATCAAATTTGGGCAGGATCACCTTCCTTTTTTTGCTGGCACTTTTTTTAACCTTCCAAATGTCCTCAGCTTTTAACTTTTTGTGACTGTGCTTTTCTAGGGCCTCCAAGAAATTCTTGATGTAGAGTGGCAGGTTCCTGTGTCATGTGCTGGGCCTTCTTTGCAAAGACAGAAGTCTATCAAAATAAATTGAAACTTCACTGGACTAAAATGCAGAATTAAAAAATTAGCTTTGTAATGTTCAATTCCTTCTTAGCAATTGAACAAGCATGGAAAAGTAAAACTTCTCTACGCTCAGATTATAAAATAAGTGACATTTGCACTCCAGTGTCTACAGTAGACTATTCTAGCAGTAATGTATTCTTGTCAGATGCAGCATATTTAAATCGAGTCTGTTTTATATAGTAGTAAATCCTGAGTCTGTTAACTTTCCTGAAATGTGGCTATGGATGTAGGTATCCTCATTTGGAGATACCATTAAATTCATTCTTCTGTTTTGACTGTCTCATTAAGATTTATCAAAAACAAATGAGGCCTCTGTTCAGAGGCAATTGCTTTATTTCCTATGCCAGAGGCAGCTTCTCTGATGTTAGATGAGGTCATTTAAGATGTTGTTCATACCATCATCCCACACAGCTTTGCTTGAGCAACTTCTGCAATATTAATCTCCTTTGGAATTCTGTCAACACTTAGGTTTCAGGTACTTTTATACACAATGAATTCTTCCTCCATTTATGCAATTCCTGTACTGCTTCTTACACCAGGGATGCAAATCACCACCGCTCCCCACAATTTTCATGTTCTCCAAGTTTTCTAATTCTCCTACTAATTTGTTTTTCTCAGTTATTTTTGTTGGGTGTTTTGCTTAGCTTAGTCTACTTGCCAGACTTTATTGCAGCTTATTTTAGTGTCAGCCTGATCCAGATGGAGCTTTCATTTACTAGCTCTGCTGTCCAGCACAGTTAATTTCTCAACCACAGTCTACCCTGTTTTCAACTGAAATTATAGATTTTTTTTCCTCCAGCAAGTGCATCTTGCTGTGAAGTACTGCTGTACTTTCCCTCCAGCTGCATTGTGGTTTGTTCCCAAGCGCTATCATTGCTCCCTCTAAAAAAGGCACAAGCAAACTGTGTTGTGGTCCTTGTGCCAGGGTGAGAAGCACAAAAAGCAAGTATCAACTTTCACTTTATGTTTTCCTTCGGTTTTGTCTCCCTCACGTTTCTTTGTTGTTCATTTTTTACCTTGTGGTGCTCAGTATTTCAGTTCTTCAAATGTGTCTCATGACAGGAATGAAAAATGTGTTTTCTAAGCAAGGCTGCTGCTGGAACCAACTGTGCAGATATCGTCTAAACCAGTGATCACACCAGAGCAAGGCAAAAATATGACCCATCCTTCTCCTATTCATCCTACTTGCTCCATGGCCTTTGCAGGGAAACTGGGGGAGGGGGGGAGTGAAAGGGGGATGATGCATAAGGAGTAGTCATGTTTCTGGCGTGACTTGTGGCCAGCTCCTGGCAGTCTATTGTGTTGATCATCGACACACAGGAGTGTGCACCCCTCGCACCCGTCCACAACCCCTGCCTGTGCACAGCCGCCTTCCCCGCGGGAGCTGGCCGAGGTGCTGAAGCAGGGCCGGGCGCTCTTCTCTCTCGGGGCTTCGGCAAAGATCTTCCCTGGGGAAGATCAACCTCTTTTCACTTCCCCTTGTGCACCTGCAGGGGAGCCGTAGCTAGCTGACATGACAAGCTGTGCCACCAGGGTTCCATGCTTTACTGCCCAACAGTAATGTTAAATTACTTACTGTCATAGAAAAGAGACATCTGGGATACTACAGAAATGAAGGTATTGGCACTTTTCAGTCATATTTTCTTCACCCATTTAGAGAGATTCTTTATGCAGGAGATGAGCAGGTGAATAATTAGATATTTTACTTGCAAATATTTCTCATAACTAGTTTTCAGACTTAGTGAAATGACAAGGCTGGGGATGGGTGTTTTGCTTTAGTGTGTTTGGTTTGGTTGGGTTTTGTTTGGTTTTGGTGTGGGTTTTTTTCCTCTGAAAAGGACAAATCTTTAAAAAATCTAAGCTTATAGGGATATTCAAAATATGCATCACCTTAAATGGCTATGAAACAGATTTAAGCAATTTCTTTCAGAAAATATTTATTATATATTTGATTATTTTCCCCTTCCCCCCCCCCCCCCAGTATTAGGAAACTGTGTACTAATATGAATCTATCTGTAGAAAGCAGAAACCTAACAGTAGAAAGTACTAAGCTGGCTCTTCTCTTGCCCTGTGAAATACTCCTGCCATAGCATCTAAGTAGAGTGCTGTGACCTTGTAAGTGCTTAAGATTACAAAATAATTGCATAATACTTTGGAACAAGAACTTAGTATCCTAAGTATGTTAAATATTCAGAGGAATATTGATCTATCATTCTTGTATATGCTGTATAACTAGGTTTTTCAAGAAGTTGAATGTCAGCTTGCCAGCATTTCAGAGGTGGCTATTTACTACACTGATCTTGCATGGAGTTGTGATGGTGACAGAAGGGTGATGCAATGACCTCCTTGTCAAGCAGTGGTGCTAGTGGAGTTCGAACACCTTTATTTCACCCCCATCTTATTGCCCAATTACTTTAAAATACGCCACCTGTGACCACAGTGCATCAGTAGCAAAATGGGAAATAGAAGCCTGACTCTGAGATTCTTCTGCTTTACTAATTGTCTTTTCACTTCATAATAAAGAATGTACGAGGGAGCTGTAATTTCCCCAGTTTAGCCAACAATTTTTTATTCTTGATGAGTGTATTTATTCAGCTATGATTCTGTCCTGAGCTTTTGTAATTTTATTTATTGCTATGCTTATTTGTAAAAATGAGAAAATCAATAGAGTATTGGGGGAAGGGAAGGAAAGGAAAAAAATCACTTGGAAGCACTACAATAAATTTACTGCAGGATAGAAAACTCCAGAGACAAAAACTAGATAAATGCCTTATGATAAAGACTGAAGGCAAAATCTGAATCACTCATTGATTCAGCATGTCTTTTCTTCAGTATTTATAGAGAGCCAAACAAATAAGATAAAGGGAAGAGATAATCCCTGTAGCCTAATGAGAATTTTACAGTCACTATAAAGACCTACCTTCTGAGGATTGAACACAGTGATATGCTCTATAGATTTGTGTTTAATAATGGGCTACAGGGTGCTGTGGACTCATCTTGGCATTAGATTAGCTTAGCTGTCTTGAGAAACCTCATCAGTTGTAGCCTGAGCTAACTCCACCATCTTGGGGGGTTGGGGTTTTGATTTATTTGGTTTGTTTTTTTGGTTTTTGTTTTTTTTTTTTTTTTTTTTTTTTAGGGATTTTTAAGCCTTATTTGTTTTAGAAATGGTGTGACCATGTCATAGAATCCCCAAATCTATATCCTTCCTATTAACTGGATGTATTGATTATTTTAATGAAACATTAGAAAAGCACAGACCTCTATGAGGTATGGTTACAAGTTTAATGGAAGTACATGGTGCGAAAGACCATGATGATTATCCCACTTAAAATAGGATCTGGATTCTGAGTTTCAGTGACATGTTTTCCAGAAAGAAGAGAGATGTGAATGCCCCATTCCTTGATGAGGCAGTTTTAGTTAAAGTCTACATCCCTCTAAGGATGACAAATCCACAGGAAGTCAGTTTTGTTAGCTCTGCTAAACTAACAGTTACAGTACTCTTTGGGAAGATTGTGTGTGTGTTATTTTTGTCTGTTGTGTTAAGAGAGGAACTTGTGTGTTTTCATTTTTTAAGACTAGTTTGTCATTTAGGGAATCGTACTTTTCAAGAAGGCCAAAACTCAATATTTATTTGTACAAATAGCTTTGCATTCCTTTTCACTGAGTTGGCATGTGTGGTCATCAAAGTAGTAGACAATCCTTGGCCTGAATAGCTTGCAGACTGCAGGGACAGCCAGCCAAAGTAAAGAGGAAAAGATAGGCTCCAAGTTGTATAACCACTGTGGTAACTGGCAAAGTTCTGTCAGTGTTTTTTGTTTGGAATGGACCACTGCCAAGTTACAGTTTTTGCTTGTGAACAAAACAAGGAATGAAAATTTTTTTCCTGGCTGGTGCAGAAGTGGGACTTTCCAAGATGAAAAGGCTGAGAATACTTGACTGGAGTCCTCAGTACTCTAAATCTTTTCTTAGCACTTCTGTTGCCGTTTTGCTGGTTTCACTCCCTTGCAGTATGTTCTTTTTTGTCTCAAGTCCTCACAGAGTATCTCGTAGGTAATTGCGAAGCTACGATGGGCACTGCTGAGCAGCACCATCAAGCAGAAATGTCTTCTGATGCTGCCATGCTGGCTTCACTGTGAACTGCTGTCTTCTCAGAGGCCCTGGCCCAATGGAGTCTAGGAGGAAGGCATATCAGTTTCTCTAGAAAGGCTACTGTTTTGCATGGAATAGTTGGTAACATTGAGTAAACCTCTTGGTCTCCCAAGGATTTCTTTTTTTTTCTTTATTCTTAACATATTCTTTTTCTCATTATCTGTAACTGGCTTTTATTTAATAAACTGTTACTAGTTTAGGGACTCGATCTAAAAGACTGCTTGTTTTCCTTACTTATGCACCCTGATTCTGCAGCTGAACCAAAGCTCTTACTTTCCACAAGATTTAAATTGGATTTTTATTCAACAGCCAAATAATTCAGAGGGTTTCTCTAATCTCTGCTACTCTGGTTCATTAAGTGCAAAAGAATTGCCACTTCCACTCACCCTCGTTGAAAAAACAGCCTGTAGTAACTTTGCATATAGCTTGAAGGCTGCTTTTGTTCCCCAAAATTAGTTTACGTTTAGCTTATATTAGTTATTCCCCTCGATACCATGTCCCAGACAGCCCAGTATTCAAGAGTCTTTGCAAATACAGAAGAATAACACCAAAGACTCTACAAAGACCTCATTGTAAGACTAAAAGGATTTCCTGTGAATAAGAACTACGCATGGACTTAACACTGCTGGGAGCAAGAACATACAAGGAGAAACCAACTACACAGTGAAGCCAAGACATTACTGCTTTTTAAGGATTTCTTTGCAGATAGGGAGAAGAGGTCTTTTCCCAAGGAACTCATGATAATACAGCGTAGCCAAGAATATAAGGAACAATGCTGTATGGAAGGAAAAGAGGGAGCCTTGAAGGAAGATAGGAAACTCTGAGCTTTCTCCATCTTTCTGTTCTTTTCTACTCATTTAGATGAGGTGTGAATGTAACTGATAGTCAATGCAAGCTGCCTCTTCTGCAGAAAAGGATTCCAGTGGGATATAATGATTTCTTAGTCTTACATTATGGTGCCAGTTCAAAGGGGTAGCAGAGCAAAACTTAAAGTAACACCATTCTTAAGTCACATGCCATAGGATTGCTCGCTAGAGCAGGCAACAAATACTGGTAAGGAATCTGTAACAACCATTGTCAGGACTGTATGGTAGGTGGTATGTGTTTCACACAGGCTTCTTCTTAAGAAATAAAAAAATAATCATGATAAAACGGAATGGAAGTAATGGAGGAAAACAGGAGTAGATGTTGATTTTGCTACATTAAATTTAAAAATGTCTTTAAAAAAAAAAAAAAAAAAGAGAAAGCCTTTTCTTTTTAACTCATATGAATGTTCTCCTACCTTAGCTTTAAATACACTCATGTTTGTATCAACACGAACTTCATTATTATCATGCATCAGTGCAAGATAGGATTAACTTCATAATATGAAGTTACTTTGTACTACCGAAAATACATAAGACACAGGAGGTTTTAGAGTCAGCCTTTCTCATATGGAATATTACTAAGCTTATGTAATTTTGGAAATAATTAATATTCAGTTTAATGTATCTCAGATGGTAGAGGAAGATTGACACTCCTCCTGTAGTATTTTAAGCATGAAATAAAAATTAACATTTTATGCTCCATGCAACATAGGCTTAATTGCATAGTTCCATGAATAAAGTTAGCGAAGGGATGACTTCTTAATCGGATAGTATCTAGGTCTAGTATCTAGTCTATTGGTCCAGAAGTATGACAGGTTTTGATAGTCATTCTGCTGAATAGAGACACAAAGCAGTGTGCATGTTTGTGCTACTCTTACCTCTTCTCTTTGCAACAAAATATAACATGGTTTTACTTCAGACCAAAGTAGTAAACCTTCTTACCTTTTCTCCTGTCTCTGACCACAAGCAGTGGGGAATGTTTAGGAGGAGAACCACTATAGTCTCTCATTTTTAACAGTGTGTGCAGCTCAGAGGTTCTGTGAAAGAGAGAGAAGTGTCTGCTAACCTGGGTTTTAACCACTTCGCCATTGCTAATCCATAGGATCATCACCTCAGTTTTATCTCTAAAATGCATTTTGCTGGAACTAGCTCCGGAGGTGGCATTTTAGTATTTCTGCAGTGTAGAAGAGCAAGCTTTGTTACATGTATCTGTATGAGGTATTTATTCTGGGCTGCACTTAACCCAGTGCATCCCAGTTTTCTCCAGTCTGAAGAAATTACCATGGTACTTAGAAAGGAAGAGAAGCTTTGAGAATGCCTCCTTTTCTGTCAGATTAAGGAAGGACTGTATGCCTTCTTCATATATTTTTGTTCTTTTCTGTTTTATCTAATGACACCTTGTTCATATTTTGTCTTCCTTAAAGCATTAGTGATGAATCTTGTAGTTGTTGGACCAACCCGATTACATGCTGAACCACACTGATGTAATCTTGTTCTTTCTCTTTCCTTGACCTTTCCACCTCTTTCCTCCATGCATTCAGCCTCTCATTTTTATAAGAAAAACCAAAAGCTACTCATACTCTAATCATAGTGACCTTGGAGTCTCAGTTGGTGAGAAGCTACCTCATTTTGCATTCAAAGCCATAATTAGTGTCAGTCAATGTCAATGGCATGAGAACAGTTACACGCAAGAAAGGTCAGAGACTGACTGTTCCTTAGGCTGAGTGCACAGTGGGAGAGGTGGGTGTCCACTAACTGAAATCTGTGTATATGAGTAATCTAACAGGATACTCAACCTCACCATGTAGTTGCCAGGTACAATTTCAGATCCTAGTTTTTTCACGTTGCAGTATTAGTTTTGATAACCATGCAGAGACAGATGGCATTTTGTCGGCTTTCCAAAGCAGAGGAATAATTTGCTGAGCTGCAGCTAGTGTAATGAGAAGCCAAGTAAGTTGAAGATGAGGTAAAACCAAAGCATCTGTTGGTCCTTGTGTGCCAACTTTTAGATGCCGCAGACAAACTAATATTTCCACACAAAAAAATGTACGACTGTTATAGATTTGTGTAAAAAAAAGATGGCATTTGATAACAATGCCACAACAGATGTCATTGAGTCCGTGCTTGATTTTTACTACTGCTCTGTGCATTTTTGGAGGAGACACTTGCTCTGCACAGCTTGTATGGAGTATGTTGATTATAAAATTTTATTTTTCAGGAAACAATGAAATGGAAAATTTGTAGCTAATCTGATATTGTCCTTCTTTATCATGCTTCCTCAGTGGTTAGGGAGAAAGAGTTTATTCTCATTTGATTCCTTTTCAATCTTTTTTATGTGAAGGAAGTGTCTATACATATAACTATATGCTATATATAATATAAAAATCTTAAGAGAGAGCTCTCTATTAAAATACAATGAAAAATTTGAGGTTACTTGCATTAGCCAATATTACATTTTCCAGCATGTGTCATGGAAAATGTGTAATTATATCTTCCCTATTCAAAGAAATCCTTTTCTTCACCTTAATCCTATTCTTTCTCATCTTCTTTGATGAGACAGAACAATGTTTCAAAAGTTCCCCTTTAAGAGCAAAGCTTGTAAAAAGAAATCCATGGAATACTATAGCCTACTTGACTCTTTCTCCTTGGTAATAGATGGGCAACTTAATAAAAGCAGCTTCTATCTAGGTCAAAATTATTTGAGGCATGCATAGTTCACCTAAAATACATATGTTTTTATTAAATACCTGCTATGATGTGGTATCCTCTGCAGAGTCTGCATTGCGTGTTGAGAGTGCAAGGGGCCCAGCAGGAGTGGGTGAAGGGGAGCACTTACTCTTCGAAGGTAACGCTTCTGTCCAGGCCCTTCTCAGAAACAGAAAGAGCAGATCCATGGATTGCTGAGATGGAGGCTGAGGAGAGAAAAACAGCACTTGGGGGAGAATAGAGAAAGGAAGCATGCTCCCCCAGGCACCAGAGCATCCTGCCACAGACCTGCGTGGGGCTGGGTGTAAATTTCAAACAAAGAATCCGGTGCTAAACAACTGCTTATTTTTATTATGCTCCTGCTGCTTTTTGTTTGTTGGTTGTGAACAATGGTGCAAACATTGCTTTGCTGGGTGCAAAGGGGTGGGGAGGAGGGAACGCAGGTGTAGCTGTGTTCAGCAGTCTGTCTTGCTTCCAGAGAGCAGCACTGGCCTGCTCTTGCCAAAGTCAGTCAGTAGGACTGAATCAGCAAAAGTTAGAAGTCCAGTTTGAGGCAAAAAGGGCAACAGGTAAACTGGACATAGGCTGAATCTGAGAGGCAAAGATATAGCCTGTTAATTAGTGAAACCTTTAGCAACATTTTATTGATTCTTTCTCCTACCTGAAGCCCAGAAGCAGGGAAAAGTGAAACCCTAAGTTTATAAAGTGTTTTCACCAAGGGAGTACACTTAAACCTTGCCAGTTCTTCAAACCACTTTTGTCTGACAACCATCATTACCTCTGCCTTATCCATGCTGAACTGAAGTCTAATGTGCTTTCATCCTGTACCAGATTTTTGCCAAGTATTGTAAGAGCAGACATTTTTCTCACAGTAGATTTAATTCACTGACTTTCTCTTCATTTCATAGCCTTCAAAAGGGTGCTTAAAACATGCAGAGACTAAAATTACCATATTTTGTACAATTATCATTGAGTTTAGATTGATTATTCTAATGGAGATCTGCTATTTTCAAAAATCTGCTGGCTGTCTGGTTTTATAGTGCATTTTGTAGACTGCTGATGCCTTATAGGTCTTACACATTCTGTTTTCATTATATTTGTTTCCGTATGAGTGTGAAACACTATCTCATGGTTTTGGGTATTTAAACCAAACCCTCAAAGAACTGTGTTCTTGGCAAATATTAGTACACAGCAATATATTAGTACACAGCAAATATTAGTACACAGGAAGTCCAGTAATGTGGAGGAATGGAATAAATACACTTGAGCTAGAGAGAGAAAAAGAGCATCTAACTTCTTACTTCTGCACCTGTACAGGAAAATCTGGCTCATTCAATGTTCTTTATTGTGCTTGAATGTTCGTTTATTCAATATGCCATCTATGAGAACTTTGTTTCCTCCCAGATATTCCACACAAAACCCATCATTTGATAAAATGAGCGTCTTGCAGCAGATGACTTGTTTTGCCATCTGTGCACAGAGGCAACCTGTTCAGTGCAGGATACGTGAGCTCTGAAAGAAGAGACAACAAGGCTGGGCCACTGTTTTATCCCTGCATTGTAAGGCCAAGTAGATGGTAAACATAACCTTAATTTTTCCAGAGGTGCACACAGCTTTTTCTTTGACTTGTACAATTCATCTCTCTGTTTTCCTCACAGACCCTCATTGCAGCTAGGAAGAGAAAACCACACATATTCCCTGTGCTCAAGAGTCTTTCAAAAAAACCCCCAAACTACCTGTTTCTGTAACCTGCAAATGACTCCATAAAGATCAGAGTGCTCTTTGCTCTTTGCTGCTCTCTATACCAGGGAATCAGCACCTAAGATGTGCTTTACCAGTCATAGTATATTCCTGCATGTCAGGCCATTGCCTGCAAGTTGCAATAGCAGCCTCCATCCAGGCAGTTCCTGAAAGGTGAAGTGTTGGTTTCCCTGTGGTAACGGTGGGTCTGATACTTATATTATTCTGTCCTCACTTTCCCAGGCCTTCACAGAAAGTCCTATCGGGCTTGCACATCCTTAGTTTTGAAGGAGCTGATGATTGAATCTGCCTCTTTATCATGCCTGTGGGTACCTTTCCTGCACCATGCTGCTGTGCGGGAATCAATAAATGCATCCATTTAATTTTGCTTTAGTTGTTAAAATAAATCAGCAAAGTAAATTAGACTTTTGACACAGCTCAAATGTTAATCTGAGGGTACTTGAGTGGAAGAAATTAAATGAGTGGGGACGCTTACATTCCTATATCATTCCCCATTGCCTCTGTAAAAAGGTCCAGTGAACTTTAGGAAGTTCTTTTCTAACATAGTGGTGGCTTATGGTCTTTTTCAGTTGTCGGGTTTGAAGTGCCAAACGCATTCGCTGTGGGATATGTCCTAGATTACAATGAATACTTCAGAGATTTGAGTATAAGTAATTCTTTCTGTATGTTTTTGTGCATTTAAAACCAGGGAGGAGGAAGGAAGTGAAGGTTCCTCACATCACCCTCCCTCCTCTGTAAATCACGCCTCATGTGCTTATGTTCCATTGGTAATGCAATTACAAGAGGAAGCCTTAGAGCAGCAGTAGAATGTTTTGGAGCTCTTAGGAAACTAGAAGTTATTTTGCTGCACACAGAATTACAGTATCACAGTATGCTAGAGATTGGAAGGGACCTCAAAAGATCATCTAGTCCAATCCCCCTGCCGGAGCAGGAACACTTAGATAAGGTTACACAGGAGTGTGTCCAGGCAGGTTTTGAATGTCTCCAGAGAAGGAGACTCCACAACCCCCCTGGGCAGCCTGTTCCAGTGTTCTGTCACCCTCACTGAGAAGAAGTTTCTTCTCAAGTTTAAGTGGAACCTCTTGTGTTCCAGTTTGTACCCATTACCCCTTGTCCTATCATGGTTTGCCACTGAGAAGAGCCTGGCTCCATCCTCATGACACTCCCCCTTTATATACTTATATACACTAATAAGGTCACCCCTCAGTCTCCTCTTCGCCAAACTATAGAGACCCAGCTCCCTCAGTCTTTCCTCATAAGGGAGATGCTCCACTCTCTTAATCATCTTAGTTGCCCTGCGCTGGACTCTCTCCAGCAGGTCCCTGTCCTTCTTGAGAAGGTCTTACCAGACCCAGCAGACATTGGGTGGGACAATTAAGGGGAAAAGGAAAAAGGCAATGTTGAGATTTTTAGACAAAAGAAGCCTTAATTGTTCTGCATAAACAGTTTCACAAGTCTCTTTTATACTGAAACGTGTAGCATGCTTGTGGTTTTCTCAGAAGCACATTATTAAAGATGCATGTAAGCCATTGGTCTCTCACATTACTTTTCTAACTTCATTTTGTTTCAACATGTCCGTGTGATCAGCGAGATGGGGAAGCAGAAATACAAAGTATAAAAGCACAATTGGAATGCTGTGTGTGACAACCGAGCTTTCACGTTTTGTTTACCAAGTCCCATCTTTCACAGGTTTCAACTCTGATACACCAGCTAAAATTGTAGAATGCGCCCATTGTCCTGTGCTTACTACAATTTATTGAGTGCACAATATAAGAGCTCATCTTGTTAATTTATATTTTAGAGATGGAAAAAACTAGTGCAGTTCTGCACTCCTGATTTTGATTTGCACTTTGACTCTACCGACTATTGCTGCCCCTGGTTGGGTTGTGCTGTTTGTGAGCTCCAGAGTGGAGCTCTTGCAGTGGTAAATTGCTTAAACCCAGAACTGAAATAGTTCCAGGTACTGTAAATGTCAAACATTTTATGATAGGGAAGTCTATTAGTAATATTTTTAAAAGCTGTAATTTAAGTTTTATATTTAATGCATAAAATGGGATTATGATTAATGGATCATTGCACCTTTTGGGTGTTAGAAAGCATGAGGAGCAGCCAGTTACAGCATCTGTAGTCTCCAAGGATCTCATTCAGATCTCCTGGAGTTGCCTTACTGCTGTAAAGGAAAGTCTGGGTGAAAAATGTCCTTTTTGTTTCTTAGTTTTCTTTTTCTTAAGGAGATGGAGTGACAAAGCAGAATGTTTGAAGTCTCGTTCTAATGGAGCTGCCTGTTTCTGTTAGAGATTTCTTTTGTCTTTCAAAATATCCATCAGTCAATGGAATTGCCTTTGAAATTTAAAATATTTTAATATATTTGTGGGGAGAAAAAAAGTATTGTAATGTTTACTTTACAAGACCTGCAAAACAAAGTACTTTAAATAAAGGCTGTCTTTTTAAAATAAGCCACATACATCGATGCCCCTCATTCTGTATATTAAAGTGCTCTTAAAATTTTCCTCTCAGTAAGATTTTTCTTGAGTGTTTCTGTCAGTGGAGGCAAACTCTACATTTATCTTTGTAGAACCTGTGGGTTATATTGTCCTGTCTGTAAGAGAGATGATAAAGTGCTGAAGGAAAACACTGAAACACTTGCATATTCTGTAACCAAACTAGATGTCAGAGAAGATGGTTTAAACACTGTCCTTTGTTCTGTTTTGGCAGAAAGAAAGAGTGGAGATTATATGGTTGTTGAACATACACATGTTAAAAAATCCAAATACAACCATTTTCTAAGTCCCTGTGGCAGGGGGTTGGAATTGGATGAGCTTTAAGGTATCTTCCAACACAAGGCAGTCTGGGGTTCTGTGATTTGGGTTTGTTTCATTAACACCTCTGTCTGTGCTGGGTTTTAATTCTCAATGTAGGAGACCTTCTTCTACTTTATGCTCAGATTTAATACTCTTCAGTGCTCAATACATAATGAAGTTTTTGCCAGCTTGTTTTAAAGGATTTTTCTGTGGTTTTGAAGTTTGAGTCATGTTTCTGTTCCTTTATTGTTGTCAATCCATGGCGTGCTCAGTTGCAACTATAGTAGTTAGCAGCAGCCCTAAAATACTTGTCTCAGTTAAGATGCTTGCACAAATGCTGTGATTTGGGAAAGGGCAGAGAGGTTCAATTATTCATAACAAAGGGTTTATCTCCCAAACTGTAGCTGGAGTGGGGAAATCACAGCTCTGGGGGGGTTGGAACTACATGGATATGTGATATAGTCACAAAAAAGGTTTGCGAAGATGCTATTGAGCTACACTAAGCCCAGCTCTGCCTCCTGACGCCCTTTGCCTGGGGCAGATGGAGCAGGTTCAGGTTTAAAAACCTCAACCTTTGTGAACGTTCCCACATTCTGAACACTGGGGAACAGGCACTTGAGTTTGGTTGCACTTCTTTATGTAGGTGTTTGTCAAATGAAGTTTATTGCCCCAGAGGAATTCCTTCTTCAAAAGCTTTTGTTGCTCTATGAAAATGGTTCAAAGAAAGTAGCCACTCTCCAGCCTTGCTGTACCAGCTCTAACAAACTGCAGCCATTCACAGCACCTACAGGAGGGGAAATTTTCACTTGACAGAGATTGAAAATGCAATTTTTATTTTTATTCTGTCATTTTGGGTAAAAGACTGGGGTTTTAGTTATATCCTTGCAAGTTAAATGCCAACTTTCTGCAAGCCAGGCATGTATTATTAAAGTATTATGAAAGCACAGAAAAAATCTTGTATTTGAACATTTATGTGGCATTTGAAATGCATTCTAGTTCCATGTTTCATGAATCACAAATGTATGCTGGAAAAATGGGTTTGGCTATTTCTAGGCATTACTGTGCTGTCTCACCCTCTGACATCTGCCTGCCTTGGTGCTACAGATGAGTGGTTCTGCTTTGTGGTGTTTATTCTTCTCACTGCTCAAAACCAAAGTGCTCCAGGCAGAGCTGAGAGATGGGATGAGAAGTCTGCATGTGAACAGAGCTGGCACTTCACTTGCACGAGGGTGAATCTGGGTTGGAAAAGTGAGGCAAATGGGGTCTCTAAGTTGCTCTGTGGTTGTATATCCTGAGTGATTCCATGTTGGTGCTTCGTTGTGTGTTATGCTCTGAAAATCCTGTCCAGGATAATCCAGCAGGGAGGAGCTGACAGTACTTCTAGGGAGCTGGATGCTCATGATCATTTCAAGGGCTGCTTGTGGTGACTGCTGCCTTTAGTTCTCATTTGGGTTACACCTTGCAAGATCAGATCTCAACTGTCTGCAAGTACTTCTATAAGCAAATGAGACACCACAGCAGCTGGGGTTCTTCTTTTTGTAGTATTTAAGGACTTTGATGTATTTATTTTCACAAGCAGATGTAGTTTGATGACTGTTCTGATGGGGAAATTCCTTCTGCAAAGTTGCCAATGCCCAGCAAGGTCACAATCACTGCAACCACCACAGTGAAGAGGGCTGGAAAAGTGCAAAGCTTCAGCATAATGGAAGAACCAGCAGTGAGGATTCTCATGCCAAGGGCTGCTGGCACAAGGATGTTGTCAGCACAAGCCAGGTGGTGAAAGGCTGGTGGAAGGATCCACATGAAGGGCTGCAAACAAACTTCTGTGTGCAGGGTGTTCTGCTCCTGTAAAACAGCAACCGCTGGCTTGAAATGTCTCAGAATGTGGGAATCTCTATGGGACAGGCCTCTGATGGTGAATAAATCAAGGTGCAAGGAGATGAACCTGTTCCAAGAAGATGCTGGCATTTATCTAACCGGTGATTATTGATGGTGTTTTTATTTCCCTTCCACACTGGAACCAGAAAGGGAGCCAACCAGGAGGGCGAGGAGGATGGATGAGAAATGCAAGGAAAGCAGGATACTGCTGATACCACATGGGCTCCTAACCTTTGCCAGGAATTCCTTCTGCATTGAAGGAGCAGAGCAGGACAACACTGAGGGTAGATAAGGCAGCTTTTTGGGTTGCTTTGTATGTGTTTACAGGAACCGGCAACACCTCCTTTGGCTCACACCTCACCACCTCTCTAATGGAGGTACCTGCTACTGGCAGCAGAGTAAGGCAGCTTCAGGCTGTTAGGAGTGTTTGGGGCTGGGTGAAATGAAAATAAAAGAAATTGGTGTGGAAGTGCATGATTAATAAGCATGTCTAGTGTCTATAGACTACACCAAGCAGCCACACAGAGGTGTAACGATGTGCTGCAGGTACGTGCCTACCACCAGGAACTGCTGCCTTCAGCTTGTGCTTCAAACAACACCAAAAACTACTGAGGAAGCTCAAAGACTTCTCCTCCACAGTGTCACGTATGTTCCTGATGCAGCAGACTTCTTATTTAAATCAAATCAAACCATTTTGCTTTATTCTACACAGACAAGCTTGCCCAGGCTGCTCTGCCTCTACTGCTGTCCCTTTGCATGGCTGCACACTGCTTCAAAGAGAGAGAACATGGCCATGGCAAACTTACGTTTAAGGAGCTTCCCCAGCTTCTGTGACTGAAAAGCTCATGGATGTCTGCCCCTGGGCTTCCTGCATTGATAATTGGAGATACCCTGAAGTATTTGGTGTGGAGCAGAGCAGAGGTTCTGAGAGCAGCAGTGGGGAGCCAATGCTGCTCACAGGCACCACAGCCGTTGCTCCAAACATCCCTATGGCACATCCATCACCCTGAGTCAGAGCTTGGTCCTATGTTCCCACAGCACAGCCACCTCCACGGGTGCCCATTTATATTCCCCTGGGATGGTTTCTCCTATTGGTTTTATTTAGCCTCTCAATTTTATCCTTGTCCTTTATTTATTGCTACTCCGAAACCTCTGCAATGGTTTTACTCTCCTGTTACTGTCAAGTTGTTGTGGTTGTGGCAGGAGTCTGAAGCCTGAAAGCACAGTTTTAGCAGGAGCCTTCTCTTGGGGAATGAGGTGGAAATCTCTGGATGATCTGCTCAGGGCTATTGGAGTCCTTGGCCTTGTGGCCATCGCGTGGTACACAGACATCTACCACTGCATGGAGGGATACGTAGACATGGTGACCATGGTGATCATGAGTGATGCCTGAGATCCACTTTGGAGGGCTGGGACCACTAGGCAACCACTGGGGGTGCCTGGAAGCCCCTTGAGGGGAACTGGGAACATGCTAGAGCCTTGTGAAGGCAACAAGGGAGCCCCTCAGGGATACTGGGAACCCCTGAGGGCAACCCAGAACCTGTGGGGGTCAACTGGGAGTAACAGGGAGCCCCTCAAAAGCCTCTGGGAGTAATTAGGACCCCCCAAAATGTTCTGAGAACCTTTCTGGAGGCAACTGAGAGTAACTGGGACTGCGCTTTATTGTTTCAGAAGACAGTTTTTACCCAACTTTGACCAGTGTGAGCACATCCTGTGGTGTATTTCCCAGATTTTTGCCCTCTTAAAGCTGAAGAGTTTGTCTTTGGGGGGGATTTTTGCCCTGGGGAGCGCCGAGACTCCACTGGATTGATTTTGGTGTTCAGGGACTGGACAGCAACGGGGAATGGTGCAGGGGTGGGGATTTCAGTGTCAGCGCCACTGCCATCCCATGCCTCTCGCTCAGCCCCTGCCCCCCATAAAAATGGGAAGCCCAAAGGCTTGAGAGAGGAAGAGTTTAATAGCTGACGTACAATGGCATCGTACTGATAATGCCGGTAATAATCAATAACGTACAATGGAATAATAATAATAAATAACAATAACAACTGGAGGGCAACCTAATACTAATAACAATAATTTTATCTAACGTACAACAATCCTACTACTACCTACTAATGTATGTCGAAATCCTAGCGCTACCAATAACAACACCTAAAGGATACTGTAAAACAGTGAACTAGAATAACAGCAACAATATCATCAATAAGAATAACAACAAGAAGAACTAGGGAAATAATGATGGGAGGAGACCTAAAACTACAACGGGGCTTCGGCACTCTGATGGTATCGCAGTGCTGCTGGAGAAGCCCAACCCAGGACTGATGGCTTTTGCCGGCGGCGGTGGATCTTCATGTGGGAGTTCCTGCCCCGAGTGGTGTTAAAGAACCTGGAAATTAGAAAACACGTGGGGATTTGTAATTCCTCTTGACAATTCCACCATCAGCCTCAAGCCAAGCTCCCGAGTTTCTGTTTCTGGGGATTTGGGCAGGTTGGTGTTTAAACAAAGCACATGGATGGGGTGGAAGCTGGTTGTGAAGGCACAGGAAGGTCGAGGGGGATCCTGAGCTCCGCCTCCTCACTCAGGATGTTTCCATTTCAGCCCAAATCAGCTCCTTTCCAGAAGAAGCTAAATCCAGAGTCACCTGTGGCATTCAGGGCAGGAAAATCCACTCCCCTCACTGCCGCCGCTGGGCTGGTGTAGAGCCTGGCACAGGTTCTGCCGCTTCGGTGTTAAGTTCTCATTGGGCAGAACACGGCGCCTCTTCCCGGGGCTGCAAACGGTCTGTAAACCAGAGAGAGTTTATTGCTGTATTCCTTTTTTTTCCTTCTCTTCCCAACAGGTGGAGAGCTGAAGGGAAAATCAAGCTTAAAATCTCTGGGAAAGGCCCGGGCACATGGGAACGTGTTACATCCAGCACAAACCCAACTGTCAGCCCGAGCCTGCCCCGGTGAGATCCTCTGACCACCAGTGAGCCCAAAAGTGCTTTAATGGGATGGTGAGGACAGGCACCTCAGCAGAAATTTGGG
Organism: Psittacula echo; assembly: GCF_963264785.1. Lineage (NCBI taxonomy): Eukaryota > Metazoa > Chordata > Aves > Psittaciformes > Psittacidae > Psittacula > Psittacula echo. The sequence goes on from NC_137744.1 coordinate 12,448,885, forward strand.
ATGATTTTGAGTGCTGGGAGTGGAGTTGCCCTTTGCTGCCCTGAAGTTGCAAGTGGGGAATGACTGAGCACCTTCTCTTCAGGCTCCTCCAGCTCCTGTTGCAGTCTTTTGGTCTTTCCTCCTGTAAGGAAAACAGTTCTGCAGCCAAGTCTCCTCTTCTTCTTCCACGTAAAATAGTATTCAATACACTGCGATACTGTCTTAGTTGGAATCTGTTGTGAGCAAGCCAAAAGCAGTCTGTAAGGATGATGCTGGAGGCAAACCCTGAAGGCACACACATACAACAAATCCATCCAGCAGCTTTACCTCCTTCTGTAGTTGGTGGAAATTGTTCTTGTATTTGTGAAAGGCTTTATCGAAGAGCTGCTGCTCCAGGGGGGTCCATGTGTCCATACCTGGGAATGACCCACAAGGTGTAAAAGAGGAGATCACTGCAGCCAGAGAGATGTCAGCACAGCTCCTCACTGCCTGTGCAAGCCCAGAGCCCCACTCTGGAGGTTACCTGTATAATGGTAGCCAGCCAGAGGATGGTCTTGACTTGGCTGGGGACCGCCCTGGCGCAGCAGCTCCAGAGCCTCCTGTGGAAGTTAGTGGAAAAAGACATTGCTCAGCCCGGTCAGCACTTGGTGACAGCGCTCGAGAATCTGCTCGGCTGCAGGAATGTGTGGGAGCGATCCACATGCCACCTTGGCAGGTCCGTGCTCCACCAGCCCTTAATGCAGCTGTGGCAACAAGAACTGGGCCCTTGAGCCAAAAGCCCAGATTGCAGCGCATGGAGCAGAGACCTGGGAGCAGCTCCAGCTCACCCCAGGGACGTAAAGGCCGTCCCACAGCGTTACTCATGACACCCCAAGAGCTGCTCTTACCAGGACGTTGCCGCGCGCCTCGTGCAGGCAGTGCATCGCACGCTCTATGGTGGTCTTGGCGCACGGCACGTTGGTGGATCTCGCCAAATCGAGGAGCTCGGTCACTGCAAGCACAGCGGGAACAGAAAGTCAAGGTTCCGTCCAAACAAGGGGCGACGAGAGGAAAATCTCAGGGGTTCTTTGGAAGAAAAGCATTAAAGAAACCTCTATCAGGTGTTGCAGGGTCCCACACGAGCCAAGCTTTGTCCTCCTCCTCCTCCATTTGCAAGTGGGCTGGATCCCGAAACTCTGGGATCTCTGCCTGATACTGGGCGCCGATGTTAATGTGCCTGCAGTAAGGAGAAAGAGGAGGTAAGGAAGGCGAAGAAGGTGAAGAGATGTATCACTGTCCTCAAACCCTGACCAGAGGCAGGAGCTTCGCTTTGAGACTAAGAGCGAGCAGGGAAAGAAGAGCCGAGGCCATGACCCTGGATGGAAAAAGACCTTTGGGAATTGTTTTTCCAACGCCTGGCTCGGGAACAAAGCTGGGATTGTGCCACAGTGGCCCTGGGTGTTTGGAGGCAACGTCATTGTGGCCGGTGGGCACTGACAGCCCTGCATAGCCCGTGACACTCGCAGCAACCACACGCTGACCCCACAGCAGTGGTTCCCTCAGTGCCCCTTTCCCAAAGGTTTGTGGCATTCCCAGTGTGGTACAATCACTCACGGCCCAGTGCTGGTCAAATCTTCCATCAGGCAGAGTCCAGAGTCTGTGGAGTCCATCCCACCTGGAAGAGAAGAAAACCCACTCAACATTCCAGTCCTTCTGCCAAGACGGGCCGACGGGCCTTCAGCCTTTGGCACATCCTCGCCACTGCAAATCACCAGCTGCAACCCCAAATTCCCAAATTTCACCAAATCCGCTTCCTTTGCGCTTGGAAGCTTCAGGAGATGGACCCCGCGGAACTGATCTGACCTCGGAGGACGCGACCACTGGTCCGTGGATCTCCCTCCCGTCCTACCACCCATTGAGTGCAGGCATGAGGGTTTTCCTACCTGACACAGCCCCGAAGAGTGGGATGGAATCTTTGGTGGCTTTGGAGGAGGAAGAGGAAGGCTGTTCTTACGGTCACTCAGGCTGTACAAGACACCTGGACAAAACAAATCCAAAAAAACCATCGAATCCCTGCTCATGGCAGAAAAGGAGTAGAACAACTTCAGGTGCCTGAGAACATAGAGAAGCAAGCTTGGAATGGCCTTGGAGTGCTGGAAGCAAAATAAACCTAGTAAATTCTGAAATCGTCTGGAAATTCCTCAAATTGCATTGGAGAACTCCAACTGCCCAGGAAAACGCCATGTTTTTCCCTAGGTTTTGTGTCCATCCTGCCCCATGGTGTCCATATGTCCCCTGTCACCTTTTTCAGCAAGTCTGTTACTGTAGAAAGTACCAGCAAGTCCCTGCCAGTGGGTGATTTGGGTGTGATTTGGGGAATTGGGGATCATGGAATGGTTTGGGTTGGAAGGGACCTTAAAGCTCATCCAGTTCCAAGCAAGGGCAGGGACACCTTCCACTAGTGCAGGGATGGGGCAGCCACAGGTTCTGCGTTCAACCTGTTTTGGTGTCCCGCCACCCTCACAGGGAAGAACTGCTGCCTAAGGTTTCACCTCAGTCTCCCCTCTGGCAGGTTAAAGCCATTCCCCCCCGTCCCGTCCGCACAGGCCTTTGTTCTCCCTAAAAGAATCAAGGCAGATTCCACGATTTCAGGCACTGGAGCTCTCGGCTGCAGCTGAGCCAGCAGCACTTACACAGCGCTGACCAAAGCAGCAGCTCCAGTGAGGCTGATTGAGGTGTTCTTGTTCATTCCTAAAACACCCAAAGGATGGGATCGACACCCACCTCTTTCCACTGTCTTGCAGGGGAGCTTCTCTTGTCTCCTGCACTGGCAGCTTGTGCTCTGCGGGGCATTTATAGTCTCCCGTTGCCAGGTAACGGGTTCCATTGTGCCCGTAGAGGTTCCATTGGTTTCCATGAGAGTTTGGTTCCATGTGGGTTCTGTGGGGTTTCATGGGGGTTCCATGAGGTTCCATAGAGCTTCCATGGAGGTTCTGTGGGAGTTCCACTGTGTTCTATGGAGGTTCAGTGGGGTTCTATGGGAGGTTCAGTGGGTCCTTTCTGGAGGCAACTGAGAGTAACTACGAACCCTCTGAGAGTCTCTGGGTACCATCTGGGGCTACTGGAAACCCCTGAAGGCAACCCAGAACACTGCTGGGGGCAACTGGGAGTAAGTGGGAACCCTTTTAAGGGACCCTGAGGGCAAGTGGAGTAATCGGGAACACCTCAAGAGCCTTTGGGAGTCCCTGAAAGCTACTGGGGGTAACTGAAAATCTATTTGTATGCTGTCCTTTGTGACAGTTTGGGTTTCTTTATATGAAATCCTTTTAAATGTTTGTATAAGGCTAGAAATCGCAACAGTTTACAATATTTGTGTCTCTTGCAAGTTGAAAACTGAAGCAGAATGGGAAGATGAGTAGGAGTGATCATGGTGGTCTAGAGAAAGAAATGAGGCTGTATATTGAGACACAACAAACTTAAGTTCAGTTCCCAGGCTGTCCAAGGACTTCTTGCAGAATATTCAACTTTATTTTCTCTTCATTTGTATCTCCCTTTGTTGTGTGCTTGTGTGTGTGTTTAACTGGGAAATGTTTTATATTTTTCTTTATGGCATACCAAGAGGCTTAAAAAGCACTGGAAGTTCTGGAAAGCTTTGATCTGGCAGGAAAGACCAAGCCTGTACTATAACAAAATGCACTACAACCTCTGTTTTCCTGAAATTATCAGCATTGCAGGATAGTTTAAAAAAAAAGTAACTAAAGATATAAATGTAAATGCAGCAAGATTAGCTTCTCATGCGGAAATTAGTGGTAATAATTGTAATCTTGAACACAAAAATTTCTGCAAATCAAAACACAGACTTAAAATTTGCAAATTGAATCTGCATAAGCATATTTTTAGAAGAAGAGCACATAAATATCATACTTGAAATTTGGTATCATTAGAGATGATCCAAGAAGCGAATATATCTTTTTTCTGCATCACTTTCCTTAAGTGCTATCTTGCTTTAATACTGAGCTTAATAGATGAATACATTTTTTAGTATATCATTTGTTAGAATAATGTTCTGATGAGCCATTTGTACAGTGCCAGCTTGAAGTAGATTTAATCCTTTTTCTTGAACTGCTGTTCTTCTGCATGTTCTCTTGCTGTGGTTTCTACTGACCCCTGTTTGCTAATGATACATTTTATTAGTGCCAGTTAGAATAAATTGGTCTGTTAGGTTTAGAGTGAAGATGTTAATAATGTTTTCAACCTTAACACAGTGAGTATCATGCAAATCACTATGCATACACTTCAAAATACAGGGTCACTTCAATCTATGCCATTTCTGTGATTTCTGAGTTTGGTGCAGTGTTTTGTTAGAATACAATGCAGAAACCATTTTGTCATCCAGGATGCATTATTTCCTCTTTCAGGTGATGAATTTCAGTCAGAGGAGCATCCTTTGCACCAAGGACTAGCTAGAAAACCCAAACAAGCAAGCAACGAATAACCCAAATAATAGTTATGGACTCCAGTAGTCTTCTCTTTGCTTCAGCAGGTCTGTGACCAAAGCAAACACCAAAGCAAAATAAAAATAAAATGTAGCTCTCTCTACTCACATATTCATGAAGTTGGGCAGTAACATAAGAGGATGAGGACTGGGTCCACATCTTACATCAGTCAACACAGTGCAGTTTTTGCCACTTAATACATATGTAACATGAAAATTATGCCCATAAATTCAGGCCCTTATAATAAATGAGGAGTCCTATTTTTACTTAAAAAAATAAATAAGTAAATTTACTATAAAGTATTAATTCAGTTGTTAAATCTTCCTAATAAAATAGGATTTAGCTCATATCTGGTCTTTCTCTCCCAAAAGACTACATTGCTTTTATGGGTACTACAGGGAGGTGCCATTGCCCCTGACAGCTAATCAGTTAATGGTCTTAAGGACCGGAGGAAAGCATTAGGCTATTTCAAAGTCCTGGACCTAGTTGTCAGCAGTTGTAAATTGGCATAAGCTGAGTTATTTTTGTACAGTGATGTCTGATCCATAGGTTCTATGTTTAGGACTGTCTATGCAGTTCTACTGTTTAGAAATATTTCAGTTATTGTATTTTCCAGTTTGAGATGTAGCTCATGGCTTTCATATGAAATGCATTTAGCTGGGAAGCAGGCTACATTCTGGTACCTGCTCTCGCTTCTTGGCATATACTTATGGGGATTGTGCTAGGAATACTGTCTCTCTGGCTCACTCTCCTTTCCCTGATTATTTCCCTCCCTCCATGGACCATGATCTCCCAAGCACAGTGTGTACTTTTAGATTTAGTATACTTTTTGGATTTAGTTATTTTAGGCCTAAGGGTAGTGTAAGTGTGCGCTTTGAGTTCATTAGGCTGGGATGACCCAGAAACATGCCCTTTTGGCAAAAAAGCTAACAACTTCCTGGACTGCACAAGAAGCAATGCCAGCAGCTCAGGGCAGGTGATCTTCCCATCTACTCAGCACTGGTGAGGCCACATCTGGTGTGCTGTATCTAGGTCTGGGCTTCCCAGTACAAGACATGAGAGAGTGCAGCAAAGGACTGTGAAGGTGATTAAGTGATTGGAGCATCTGTCATCATAGGAGGAGAAGCCAAGAGAGCTGGGACTGCAGCTTGGAGATGACGAAGCTCAGAAGGACCTTATTCTGTATGAATGTACTTCCCTGATGGGGAAGTAAAGAAGACAGAGCCAGACTCTTCTTAGTGGTGCCCAGTGACAGCACAAGAAGCAATGGGCACAAACTGAAATACAGGCGATTCTATTCAAGCATAAGAAAAAACTTTTTTATTGTGAGGGTGGTCAGACATGGAACAGGTTGCTCAGAGAGACTGCAGATTTTCTGTCCTTGGAGACACTCAAAACTCAACTGGAAGCAGCCTGCTTTAGCTGATCCTGCTCTGAACAGGGGGTGGGACTGGCAGACGTACAGAGGTGTCTTCCCACCTCAGCTGTGCTGTGATGAGACCTCAGACCCTGCCACTTCAAGTTTGTTGCAAATGCAATACTAGATCTCTGGCATCTTATTTGCTCTCATGCCCATCTGCTAGAATGGCATTATGCCCACTCAGAAGGTGCTATGCCAGTTTCAACAAGACACAGGTGCCAACCAAACATAGATTTAGAAAAATACCCTACATAAGATCCTCCTGGTAGCGAGTAATGCCAAATTAGACCCACATGCTTCGTTATGAGGGATCACATCTGTTGAGGCTTGTGGGCATTTTACCATCAATTACAGCCTTTATCCTCTCTTTCTCTTTCATGAAATCTTTAGCGAATGGAAAGCAAAATCTATGAGCCAATCAAATGCCTTGAGAAAATCTGGGGTTTTCCCATGTCATCTCTGTCTTGAAATCTCGAATTTCAAGCTGTTTGTGTTTATATCCCTTCGTTAGACGTACTTCAGTGTACACTAGATTTGTTTGTGAATACAACAAAAGAAAAGACACTGAAAAATACATTCTTTTGTGTCATTTAATACTATGAGAGAAGTATTATGTGCAATTTGTTTGATACCTGTTAGCCCTGAAGAACTATTTGGACTGGTACCTTCATTTAGTAGAATAAAATTCACTATTTGGTTATTAACACAATTTGTTGAATTGTGTTTTCAAGTTTCATTCAGACATCCAAGAGATCACAAGCTTCTATCTGCTGGCCACCGTGGTACCTGTTTTATGTTGTCTGTTGTTGTGTGTGAGACCTGAAGAAATGACATTGCTCAACACACTCTCTCAGAACTGATGACCCAGGAAGAGCTATTAAGCCCTCTTGCTCCAAAAAAATTGAGCCTGTGTAGGTAAAGATGGGTGACAAAGTGCTGACTTTGTGCTGCCTAGCACATTCGGAAGCAATTATCTGTGCTGGCAGTAGTCCATAGGATATGTCCTTCATGTCGCACAGGTTGACCTGGGAGTTTGCTATGCCGGGAAGACATCTCCTGACTCTTCTCACTGTTGACTCTGAGTTACCTTGATCTCTGTTTCGTGGGCTTCCTTCAGGATCTCTCCAAACTAGAGCATGAGATTTAACATGAGTGAAATAATTTAAGCAGGACTCTGTAATGCTACGGTTGGGGTGAAGAACACCAAGAAACTGTCTAGAGCAGAGCAGTCTAGATAATATGGTAAGGACTAAGCGTGTGGACCCTCTGTAGTGTTTCATGATTTACCTTAGGGTGTAGCTGAGGGGAGGGGGGCACTGCTTTGTACCTATCTACACCTCATACTTACGCTGATCAGAATTAGCTTGCATTAATTGGCAGTTAGCTTAATTCGAGTTATGCCAGTCATAAAAGCACAAGCCTAAACAAAGCCCTGTGATCTGTCAGTGTGTGCTCATTCTAGTTCAGCCAGGAAGCTTGCAAGGAATGGCAATTCTGCCTCCCACCCGTGCCTGCAGAGGAGGTGTGGGAGGCCGGCTGGAGGTTCAGGTGCTGTGCTCTGACTGCATTGTTCTTACCATGCCTCATGCTGCTTTGGCTGATGTGCAAACCAGCTGTAGCACATGCCAGTGATATAAAGCATCATAATTTTGATGGTGTTTATTCCACAGTTACATCATTAAGAGAAATATGTTTTAAAATACTGGCAGGTCCTATAAACTGAATTTTATTCTCATAATGATACTAATATTGATATCCGAACAGTCTATTATTTATGCACCATTAGGTATTCTGCTCGCGGCCTTTTCCCACATCTTTCCATCTGAACCTGGAGAACATGTGTTCTCATATGGTTCGCCTATTCTTTAAGAGTTAAAACAGTAATGATAGCACAGCAGGGTCTTGTCCATAAACAATGGAAACATTGCTCTAAATTCAGTACTATTTCTGTTTTTATTATGTGATTGCTTCTTTGTTGTTAATCACTTGCCCTACTTAATTCATTCATTATACTCGAAAGCTTTGAGATGAAACCCCCAGGCAGGATAGCTTCATAAGAATCCTTTTTTTTTATCTGCTCCAAGTTAGATTAAGTCTAGGTCCTGTTTAATGAGGTGCCACTTGCTAGCTTTTCATGCAGAAAGAATTCCTCATACTCAGCGGTATGTATATACCACATAAATGATAAAATATTTTACATTTTTTCTGAATTTCTAACTAATATGTCCTGTGGAAAACACTGTTATTACAAGTTTCCCTGGGACATGGGTGGTTGGCTATTTCTGATTTTGATTTTCCTGTTAGTGATGAATCTTGCTGTTCACTTTTCAATTATTTAATTTATTTTTTATTTATTTTATAGTCATTTTATAGCATGCCCATGCCTAGTAATGCTTCAGCATTCATGGTCCAGTAGGGCCAATGTGGCTTAGGCATGGCAAGTTTATGGTCAGCAATAGCTCAGGGAGTGTGATAGGTCTCTCACTTCAGTCTGAGTGTTGAAGTACTTTACATGACCATGCTGACTATGGTCAGGCTTCAGCATGGGTCTAAGGCTGGAATTTGTACCTTTGTGTCTTCACTTAATTTTCTTTGTGACACTGCTGTTGGGCTTCCTTATAGCCTCTGTCCTGTGGTTAAAAAACCTTGTTCCATATTGGCAGATTCCTGATACTAAAGGTGGTACTTCTACATTCATGGAACTGCTTGTACTGATCCAAATCTGGTGATTCCATGCTGGACCCATATCAATGTTTTTGGCTTTTGCACATCCTTTCCAACACCAAATAATTGTTTGGTTGAAAATGCCATGCATAGCTCTAACATCATCCTCTCTGTGTATGTGTGCTATACTGCCAAATCCCACCTTTCTGAAAACTGGGGACATATCTCTTCTCCCATGTTTTTATTTTGAGGCAGGCAATCAGAAAACAAAACTGGAGTTCAGCTATTTTTGTAAAAGCCTGCTACAGGTAAGTGCTGCGTTATGTTAGCAATGAAACAGCAGCTTTTTCCTGCTGGGGGAAAGTGATCACAAATAGTCTCTATCATGAAATGGCTTCTAAAAACCTTTCCTTTTTTCAGAATTTAAGGCTGAATGCCTTGCAGAAATGGAAGGCAGCAATGATGTCCATCCAGGGCTGATCATGTCCCGTGGTCTCTGGAGAGTTCTACTCACTTCTGCCTTCTGAGTTCAGGTTACCTTACTCCAAAATAAAGCTCCTTTTGAAAGGTTATTCTAGTTACGTCAGTTATGCTGAGCTAAGCCTTTGTTATGCTGAACTAGATATTATGAATGAAGCCAAATTAGGCAGTGGGGGTTTATGTACTTTTGAATGTTTCTGTGCATTTCTAGGGAAGGTATACTGTAATCCTCAACCTGGGTTTCTGGCACCTCTTGAACAGTTCCTTTGGACTAATGTAGTCAGTCATACAAGGTCTTGGCTTTAGATCCTTCTTCAGTACTGGTTAACTCTGTTCTGCTGTGAAGCTCTTGCAAGAACTCTTCCAACACCTGCGTGTAAGTGAAAATTATGGTGCATTCTGTGTGCCTCCTGGGTTCTTCCATCTTATTGTCATCCTTGATGCAAGTTTTTTTGAGTATTTCACCTTTTGATTAGTTCTGCAGGTAGGGAATGTTTTTATTGTAACCAGTATTACTACTGATATTCAAAGTTAGAATCAACATAAAGCTTCATATGGAAGACTGATATTCAGGAGAAAGAGGAGAAGGACATAATTGTTTTTCTTTCAGCTCTGTAAGTGACCTGTAAGTGACCGATTTTGAGAACACTGATGTATGCTTAGGTAGGAGAGAATGGAAGAATAGAGTTTGACTGCACCTAAATATTTGGTGTAAGCAATAGCTTACAATTCATTCTTTCCTCTGAATGAGTCACCAGTCAAAAAGAGTCAATACTAATCACAGTAAAATGGATATTTGACTAGGACAGAATAGTAGACTTAAGCACATTTTTTGCTAATGCTTCACAGAATCCAGGGCTGCGAATTCCTTAATGCTCATTTTTTATATATATGAAGAATATGCAGAAGCAGATGGCTCAACATAGGTAAAAATGGAACAATTTTACTTTTCTGAAATACCTATAGATATTCAAGCAATATGAATGCAAGTACTGGTACATAAATATAATCTCCTAATAGGTGATCGACAGTCCTCCACTTTGTGAATCAATAAAAAAGCCCTTCTATGTTCATGTCCTTTTAAAAAGTTCAAAGAAAAAAACATATTAACTAGTTGTTTTCCTTCCTTCTGCCCTCCATTGCTGGTTGTACCACTTATCACCTGTGAGACATCCAGACCTGGGATGGAAATAACGAAGGATATTGCAGTGCTTTCAGTTCAAGGGATGGATGATGTTTCACAGCAGGCTTGCCCCCCACAGCCCACTTTAGAGAAGAGATCGGTAGCTTTTCAACTGCATAGTGTGATGTTATCAAATATTTTGAATCATAATCTAGCAATTACTATTAATATTGCATTAAAAGATTGTTTAATGAAGGAGATCATGCAGAGAACAAGCAATATAATGGCTCCAAGCAGCTTGCCTCCCACATACCTGGAAAAACTCTCTACTGCTACAGAGGGAGGAAGAACAGTTAGTGCCAGTTCTAAACAATAGGTTTCACACTATATCTGTTAAGACCTGTCGCTTTTGGCAACAAAAACTGACTCAAAGGCATGAATTTAAATTTTTAAATGTGGTGCTTGGTGATTAAAGACAAACATGGAATATTCTGGTTTCTGCCGTGTATTGTTTAGTATTCAAAGGCAGCTGTGGAGGTGTTGGCTGTCTGGGCGTTCCTTTCCACCATTTATTGTTTAACCTCTGCATGCATCTCAGGGCTGGATCGTGTTCTGACAGAAGTGCGGGTAATTCAGAAGTGAATGCAATTGCTCTGGTGTAAAACTTGTTGGAGTAACAGAAGAGAAAAGGCTTTACTTCTGCTTTAGAAATGCATTTCATATTGTAATTTTATGTGTCTGTTGCTTTAGTGCTCAGTTGGCAGGACCCTAATATAGCATATCTCACTTCGGTATCTATGACGATGACTGCCTGGCATTTCCTGAAGCCTTCACTTCATGTATCTGTTTTCCTCTGTGCAACACAGTGCAAGCGGAGTGAAGTCGGATGATGTTAATGTGCGGCTAAATCCAGACAAGCCAGTAGTTGCACAGTGACTTCTAGATCACAGACATTTTCAAGAATTGGTCTGCATTAAAGAACATGTGAAACATGGACACATTATAAATGGAGTAACACTCCTGCACCAATTAAAAAATAATAATTAAAACAAAAGTTTACTAGATCTGCTAAAATAACGGCTCTGACAGTCTAAGGACACAGATAGGGCAAGCTTTGTAGGAAGACAACTCTTTATTTTATTTTATTTATCTATTTTTAGTCCTCCAACACAGCAAAAATGGACAAGTGTTCCATACAGTCTTCCTTGTGTCATGCTTTGTGGATGTACTTAAGGAAAATCCTCCATGCTGTTCCATCCTCCAATGAAACAGGTATTAGAATGTTCCACCATGTTTCTGGCTTAGCAATAACATTACAGAGGGCTGTGCTTGAAATGTGGTGTCGTGCTCTAACACCACATGTCAGGGTTTTTTCTGTAAACTAAAGAATGCCACAGTCTGTGACAATGTGGACACTTTCGTATACTGATTGTATTCCTGCTATCTGGCATTTTAGTACCTCACTCTATAAAGCCCAATCAGATATCTGCAAAACGGTGCCATAAGAGCAGAGCTGAGAGTCTTTCTAACTTTGGATGTCATCCCTTTGTGTTTTACACACTTGGGCTTTGGATAATTAATATCTGGAGTTTCTCCTCCTTAACAATTGCAGGTTGCTCTGTACTGACTTTGTCTTTTCCTTACATGACAGAATTTGGGTGCAGGATGCCTAAACTGGCACATTTCAATCTACACACAACAAAGGCCAGAGATTTAATTAGCCTTTAATTCTTCCCATAGAGGGAAGTTGAACCTGCTCTGCTGGTGTGCAAATACCCAGTAGTAATTGTAACTCAAGGCCTAGCCTGGATTTCACTCTCACAGATCTCAATGGGGCTGCTGGTGAGCATTCATCTTGTACAGAATTAATAGGAAAAGTCAATAAAAAATAAGCACCTTCGCCTCTGTTTTTTATTGCATTTTCTTTTTTACCTTGTATTCTGCTCACTGTAAAGAGACTGTGTACACCTATTTACGTACATTTATTACAGAACAGAAGAAAATCCTACCTCTGACAAAATCTAATTGTTAGACTGGAGATATGAGTGTTCATATCTATTTCTTTACATCTTTAAAGTTCAGTGTTTCCATCCAATTCATTAAACAGTAAGCCTGCTTTCCTCTCATCTTTATTTGTGAGTGCATTTGCAAACCACAAATAATTAGAAATTATATTCGAAACAAAGGCCTTTGGGGCTATATTAATCAAGGAGAAAAGTGTTACTCATGACATTTTATGGGATAAGAACAACTATCAATAGAAGATTATCCTTGTTGCACTCTTTTTCTAGGACTCCTAGTCACATTAGAAATGCAATATTTGCAAGAAAAGTACAATATTTTCTCAATGCACAGTGTACTTTTTTTGAATGAAAGTAATATTGCGTTTAGCCTCACAATGTCTTTGGGGGCAAGAGTGATTTAACTCAACCCCTTTTTAAATATGAGAAAATTGCCTAAGTGATTTTTAGGCCATATGGCCTAGAAATGGAACTGCATGCCTTGAATGAGTTCCAGCAGATTTCATGTGCTCTTCTTTCACTGCATCTTTGTTGATGCAGAAGTCAAATTAATTCAGTCTTCCAAGCAAGTAATCCTGAGTAGATTGAAAGACCGCCTGTCTCTTCCTCTATAGTCATGATTTTCCATGATATCTGTATTCCACTGGGCATTGAAATCTTCAAAAATAGCCATAAATTCATGAGCACATTGAGAGAGTTTTCCTGAGAACTGGCCAAACCTTTGGAATACTTGCTTGAGGGAGGAAAGCATGGTCATACATTTCAATATGCTCAAAACCATAACCGATTTCTTTTTTATTATTCCTTTCTATGATGCATTTTTCTCAATAAACCACTGTTGGCCATGTGTTCTCTCTTGTCATTCTTTCCCTCACCTTTACAGATTAAACAAATGGAACAGAAGAAATAAGTGGAAGAGAGTGGCATACTGTAGAAAAACATTCATAGAAACACATAGAGAGAAGATTGCAGAAGAAATCTGTAGCAGAACAACCAGTTTCACCATCTGTTTCTCAAACTGAAAAACAACATATGAAGTACATAGCAAACAGCAGAGTAGTCCATTGTGAGAGGTGCTACTGAACTTAGCATCAGTCTTTCAAACACAATCCACTTTCTTTTCTTCATGAGCTTTGGAAAGTAAGCATTTAGGTTCACAGATCCATAACCAGAGTTTTATGAGTCTATGATACTGCAGTATTTCTTTTTCTGATCAACTCAACTAAGAGGAAGGGTTTGGCCTTTAAAATGACCATCTACAATGCATGCAGCTTCTGGAAACTGATGTGTTTCGCCTTTGTTTCAAAGCACCATCCAGTCTCGTAAATGCTTTTACAAATTAAGCTGAAATGCAGCTTTCACTGCTATCTGAAGTGCAACTTATTATTTCTAATGATCCCTTCTCCTCTTTGAAATGCCACTCAAGTTCTCTTTACTGTGACCATTAAGTACAGCTAAACAAAATGAGAATACTATTACTAGCATGGAAACCTTGGCAAATTTGTCAGTTATATTCCAACTATTTTTCAGTTGGTAATGAAATACTCATCTGTTTCTTTATGCTGCTATGCTGTATCTTATGATGAAACTTTATGAAGTTTCTTTCAACACTGTTGGTGGTGGTGTTGCTTGGAATCTATGTTAACTAATGAATGTTACATTTATAATTTATTCTAAGCAATCTAAACGGTTGTTGGAAAATAGTGCCTGCTGAAGCTTTATGACTGTAATTGCAGGTATATGAATAATTTGTAACTTTATATTCACTGATTAGACAAAAAGTAGTGGAAGTCTTGATCCTAGTTCTTACTGAAGTGACATTCACTAAAAACATCACTTTCTTTTTGAACCAGCTGTGATATTTTTCCACAAGTGTTCAACAGGAATCCTGTTGCATAATAAAGTCTCTCCTCCGAATCCAAATGAAGCAAAATGTGACTGTTCTTCCATTCCTTAAATAAAAATATGCTAATACGTTAATTAATCACACTAAAATTTAAGAGGAAACAATAATCATAGTACATAGGTGCAAAATTATTAGCCAAATTTTCAGTATTATATGCAATTTGAAAACCGAACCTCTCCATTATTTATTATTGGTAACCATGCAGTACTTGGATTCTTACAGATTGCGTAATGTAGTAATGAATAAGGAAAAGCTTTACATTCTGTTGGTGTTTTAATCACTTTATTTTAATCTGTGATCTGGCTGTGTCCTCTGTTTTACACAGAGGCTTTGTTCTCAGTTCTTGTTCTCAAGAGTTGTGGAGCTGAGATGTGTAAATTCCAGCTATTACTGAGAATCATAGCATGGAAAGTGAGTTTCTCAAAGTTCAGTACTGTGTTGTTATGTTAAAAGAAAGTATTTAACACCATTTAAGTTCAGGCACACTGAATCAAGAATCTGACATTTGTACAGGAGTTTACATGTACAGGTTTAATGGATGCTGCTTTCACTTCTACGCTAAGGCCAAATGTAGTAACCACAAATACTATACTGAGATCACCAGTATAATAGTCAGTGGCGTGGCACAGAGTAGGAAAGTTTTATAAATTATGTATATCTAATAGCCACTGAAGTTTAGGTATACACCTTGTCGCTTTTGCCATCTTCCCATGTCTGTAGAAGATTCAAGTAGGTAAGAGGACATGAATGGCATAGAACTCTAGGCAGCTGTATCACCTGCTTTTAGCATTCTCTGAAATCCACAGATAAGGTTCTTTTGCAAACAAATTAAATTAATTCAGGTATAGACACTAAAAATAGTGACTGTAAAACAGGTTTGCTTCAAAAAAATTTGCTTCCAGTCTACCTGGAGTCAGAATGATCTTGCTGTAGCATAACTCTGAAGTGATGCTACTTATTCAGGTTCTGATGATTTTGTACCATGCAGCAGAGTGGAGAATCACAGGCAATCTTCTTTTTCCTGGCTTGGTGTGTCTTGCACCTTTCTGTAAAAGAGTGAGAATCTGGAGCATCCACGGCTGTAATTGTGGGCAAGTTTGCAAATGTGCATTTTTAAACTGAAACCTGAAACTTTCATTTCCTCCAGTATGACTCTGAGGAAGATCTACACACGTCTACGTGGAGTTCATTATAGTTTTTGTTTTGGTGCAGTGTGTAAATATGATTATTTTTCCCTTTGTGAATGGGTAGATAATTGGAAGGGTCAGGTATTGCTGCCTGGGTAGCTCTGTGTTGGCATGCTCTGTGCAGCTTAAGATTTACATGAGGGAGTCCAGACCTGAGTGGGTATCTAGCCAGAGTCCCTGTCTAAACAGACTTTCACTATGAAGCATTTAACTTTCCTGAGAAAGTGAGTCAAATTTTGCATAAGAAGAATTGTTATTTTATCTGCCTAAAACTGGACTTTGGCCTCTTCTCAGTAGTCCTAGAAGAAATAGTGAGAGTATAGTTTGTACTTTTGGAAATAATATTGGCCAGTCTGTTTGCTGGTGTTGCCTTATTCTTCCAGAACCTGAAGTCTGCAATGTGTCTGTGCTTTCTGATCTACCTTGTCATGCCTATCATAAAAAAAGAGCTGCTTTTTTTTGCCCCTCTCATAGCTCACTTGAAAGAGTTCTTTCATGTTTCTACTACTATTTCTTCATCACTTCAATAGCCTAAGGTTCCTTTAATTGCAACCTAAATAGCACGCATCCCGCTTGCATGCATTAAAGGCTAAATTCTGAATGATTGGACATAAGTAGTACTTATCATGGTAAATAGTATATTCATCTCTTCCACAGTCAAACAATTTCATACTGCGTAACTTTTCTGCTTTCTGAAATGTCACCACTTAAACTGTGGCATGATTTTCCCATGAGGACACATTGAAAAGGCCTCTCTTGAAACACAGCTTGGAAATATAACCTGCATGTTATATTTCAACCAATTTTATAGCACTCAAATTGGGTGAGCATGTACAATACCCACACAGAAGAGACAGTGTGCTTATTTTTTGCTTTTATTTTTTTTTCCTAGAAACAGATCCTGGGTTTAATGAGTTTTGCATTTTTATTTTGAAGTCACTTACCTGTTTTGTGAAAGCATTTCTCTATTATTAGGCTTCACAACTGCAGAAGTAGTTACTTTCAGTTGTCTCTCTGAGGGGATGCACGTCACAACAAAAACTCAGGTGTTACACATATAATTTCCTAACCTTCAACTGAATGGCACCAAAGCCATCCTGAAGTTTAAAAGTTTCTTGGTTCATGGCTTTGCAGGGGAAAGCTGTTCTTTTACGGGTGAAAGATGATGAGGTGTTCTTTTAAGAAAGAACTCTATGAGTATGGGAAAGGGGATAACGAATAATCATGTTTACCCTGAAATGTGTTCAATGTATTTGTTTTAGTTTTTATGAACCACACAGCAGTGTGTCTGCAGGTAGACACATGCACTGCTGTATACAGCAGGGATGTCCTGAAAAGCCTCCTTTAATTCTTCATACAATATTTCATAAATCCCAGAGAAACTACTGGAAAGAGTTTCAAAAAATTCACCAGCAGGAAAAAAAAAATTACAAATTAATTAAAAAACACAGATCGAGTTAAAAATACAAATTGGTCAATTCCTGTCAACTTTGAATGTGGCCATTAGAAGGATCGGCACCAGACCCCTGGCATGGCCCAGCATCCTTGGGGATGCCTGGGGAGAACCTGGCACAATTTGGACAAAACATGACCTCAGCCACTGCCAAGTAAGGCCAGTGGTGAATTTCTCTTGAAACGCCTAGTGACCGCCAGATCATGCTGAGAAAGAAGTTCAGTCCAGAGCTGTCTGTCATATGCAGGGCTTCTTGATGCATTTGAGTATATTTCTCCTGTGTAATAAAACAGAAAGCACACAAGCATTTGAATGATTCTTATTTGTAATTAATGGAATCAAGCCACCACATTATTTTCCTATAGCACTAAAAAGGAAGAATTAAAATGCTTTCTTTATGGTATTCATAAACTTTTAACTAAATTAATAATTAGCAGCCAATTTTTGCACACAAAAATATTACTTAGTTTGGACTGATCTGTCAGCTTGTTGGTTTGGGTTCTGGTTTGGATTCGGGGCAAGTGTCAGACAAAGGAAGAGTGTTATTTTGTAAAACCATGTATAAATTTGCTCTTGTTCCTTATTTGAAGGTATCATATCACATTACACGTAAGCAAAAATGGAACAAATTGTGCATTTGTATTATGTGTAAGTTACAAAGGCATGGTTAAATGAGTGATGGTCTTTCACAAAGGGTAAATTCTACCTAATGTTTGGAGACCTACAAAGGACAGAACTGTTTGTATGTGGTTTAGATTAACAGTATTCCCAAACTGCTGTAAGTCAATACACTAAACCTGACTGTTGGCTTCCACCTCCAAAGCCAGTGCTGCACATTAAAACCTGCCCCTGTGCTGGGCTGTGAGCTGGGGACACCTGTGGGGCCTGATCCAAATAGTCAATCACTGAAAGACCACTACAGTGTCACCTGAGGGTGTTCTCTGCATGATACCATGCACTGCTGATCAGGGCAGGTTTGTCCATGCCCCTAGGCAGTGGCTGAGTGCCCTGGAGCAATGTCAGGCTGCAGCACCCTCTCATTTTGCTTGTTCCTTTGGGTAGGTTGAAATGCTTCATGCTTGGTCTCTGACGTGAAGTTTCTATCTCCTCTATAAAGCCCAGGGAGAAGTCAGTTTAATGACTTTTGCCTGTTAGTCCATATTTGACAGGAAGCAATTATAGCTGGCGAGTAATACATTGCATCCTATGTGTGCTTTTACTCTGTGTTTATGGTTACTGAAGGAGATTTCCTCTCAGCACACTTTCTTTCACTAGAGGAAGAACAGTCTGACGTGCAGTTAGTCCTTGCTGGTTTAGTCATTTAAGTGCTGCAATATAGCACTTACTCATTTTATCTGGATTTATTTTTTCTCTCCTTTGTGCCAATAGCTGAATACATCCAGTTGTGTGGTTATGTTTCATTAACTGAAGTTCAAGCCATTATCATTTCTTGGTTTTAATGGAGAATCCAGTACTAGAAACAGAGGGGCCTGTGATCTGTTTAGGAGCCTGGGGCTGGGAGAATTCAGAGATAGCAAAAAGCTTCATGCAGGAATTTGTGGGAGCTGTTGTCTAGCTACAGGTTTGGAAACAGGTCCATATGACCATGAAGTAGAAATTAGAGGTGGGGTTTCCATAAACACTAAATCCTACTCCAAGCAGAAGGTGTTTACGCTTTTAAGACTCTATCTGCCAGGAAAACTGTATAGTTATTGCAGCGTGACATAGAGCCTGAATTAGTATGCTTTGGGCTGACACTGAACACCCACATCCATATAGCTTCTAAGCACCCATGAGTGACTCGTCTGCAAGATATCATGATGATGCATAGCATGTTGTCTTGCACCCTTGGGAATCTCCAATCTCTTGTAAAGTCTATGGAAACTTTGCAAACCAAAATTTCCAAAGGTTCCTAGGAGTGACTGTGTCTCATGCTCCAGGAAACATGCAGTCAGATGAGAAGAGGTTTGCATTTGTATTAAGTTTTGTTATTAGCCGCATTACTCACCCAATAATGTCAGTAACCTTCTTAGAAACATGGTGCTGAACTAAATCAGGAAAGCTGCTACTTTCTGTATCTTCTCAAGCCCTTTCAGGAAGCATGTTCTTCGCTTGTATGTGTGAAACCTACTGCAGCTGAACCTGGTTTGTAGAGTCCAGGACCTGCAAACATATATAGATGCATAAACACACCTCTGTGCCTATGTACATGAGTACCTATGTGTGCACCTATTTTCACATCTAAAAGTGAGCTGAATGTGTTCAGTGCCTAAACTGGTCTCTCAGTGCAGACAGCTGAGCCAGGATGTCAGTAATTGCATCAATGGCCGTAATAGAAGAAACATGCTCCACTCCTTCAGCCTCCACTGTATTTTTGTTTCCCTGCCAATGCACAGGTCAGCTAACCTGTGACAAAAGTGGTTGTTTCTTAATTCATTTCCCCCTTGCCTCCTTTTGTTGCCTGAATGCTATAAACAGCGCTGAAGACATCAGTGAGAGTCCCAATTTATGCTGGTAGCAAATCTACTTCTGCAAGTTACCGGGAGTCTTTTAAACAACAAAAAAAATGTTACTCCTAACTCCAAACCTGCACTCAGGTGACAAAAAAGAAAGAAGACATAAACATGTCGGCTTGATTCTGTTTCCGTGTCACCCTTAGCAAGATTTCTGTGGCAAAATCCTGAAGGAGCTTGATGCCAACAGCCTGCATAAACTGTGCTGTATTTGAAGCAATTGAGCTAATGTTTGAGACTGACAATTGGAAAAGTAGGTTGGCATAATTATATGAAGATATCTCAGAGTGTCATGTACTTTGCAAGACTGGATTTTAAACTTGATTTAAATTAATAAAGACTCAAGAGTTTATAATTTGTTTATTTATTGAAATCAAATGCAGTCCATGTTTCTAACTAATTGAAAAGTATACTTGTGATAGAGAAAGTATTTAATTTGGGCAGACAAGCTACCAGACTTCCTAATAAAGATGATGAATTGCAAATTCTCAATCTTAATCCCTGTAGGCTGACAGTTACCCCTTTAAAAGCAGCATTTGAGTGATATACTATAGCTGGTAATAGCACACAGCTGCAGAGTAGGAAATCCCATTGATATTTTGCAAAGCTTTTATTTTGCCTCATTCATTTATTTTTCAAAATGATACTTTCCTATTTAAAATGAAGAACTTTTTGCCATTGTGAGTGGACTGGGCCTTTAATAAACAGTTTCCTGTTTGTTTGCCAACCTGATCCTGTTTGGATCAGGTCAGAATTTACTTCACTTGCAAGCAGGCTTTTCAGGAGCATAAATGCTTTTGCAATTTTGCAACCTCTTCCCCTCTCCAAGTGTAAAGAACACATTTCTGTTATATATCCTAACAGTCAGCATACAAGATCAAATGCAAAGAGGTTTTTTTCCATCTTTAATGCATAAAGCATGTGTCCAACAACAGCAACAAAATCAGTGCCAGAAGAAGCAGTCCATAGGGAAGCAGTAATTTGTGTGTCTGCACATTATTCTGTGTCTATGCACATATTAACCCTGGTATACAGTAAATTGTGTTACCATGGCAGCCCTCACATGGAAAGTTATATACTAGTAGGGTATCTCTAACAAACACCAATGGGGAATATGCATGTTCTGGCAAATGAAGACGGGTGAAGGTTTTTTCTGGGAGGAAACAATGCACTAACATTAAGGATGGAAGAACCAGGAAAAGAAGAAACAACTCAATATTGCATCAAATGTAAAAGGTGAAAAAAAATCCCTCAGA
Organism: Psittacula echo; assembly: GCF_963264785.1. Taxonomy (NCBI): domain Eukaryota; kingdom Metazoa; phylum Chordata; class Aves; order Psittaciformes; family Psittacidae; genus Psittacula; species Psittacula echo. The sequence goes on from NC_137744.1 coordinate 12,469,362, forward strand.
AGAACTCCTTGTTTCCCGTCTGCCATGCATCAACACCACTGTGACTCCCAAGGGCTGGAATGCTGTCGCCTTTATTCAGACAAAGCTGCCATTAAAATCCTGTCTTACGGTTTTCATTCCATATACTTTCCATTGAGGCTTTTAAAGGAGGCTTTGCTTATATTAGGTTTTGTGTCCCAATTCCGAGATTGAACTTCTTTTTTGATGATGAAGCTAGTTTGGCAAGGGTGAGCTGTTACCAGTGATCCTTACAGTTGATCAACACTGCATCTTCTCTTATGCTGTGTTATTTATATTTGTATATATAACTTTGCCAAACTTCAGCTTTATGACTGACTTTTTGAATGAGTTATTTATTTACTTATTTCTTCCTTATGCTTGAGCAAAAAAAGGTTCAACCATTTAGAGGAGTCAGATTAGAGGGAAAATCCTATTTAAGACCATTAGAGATTTTTCGGATAGTTCTCCTGGAATGTTTAGCACCTGCTGTTCTCATTGGAGTCTTAACATCAGTGGTACATAAATGACAGCATCACTCAAACAGAAAGTACAATAGAAATGAGAGACCACGTCAGTGTTTTACAGTGCAAAACCCAATGTTGAGTAGAGTGAATGTAGGGTCAGCAATTTGGGTGAGTCATCAGTGGTTTAGAAAGAAGAGGAAAAGAAAAAAGGCATGACAAGATAGACACTCCCAAGAGCTAGAGACTTGCATTGGCTGAAGTTTAATGGAAAAGCGTTGCTCCTGTCAGCTGGTGTACTACATAATAATGTTAACACCACTACAAACAGGTTGTGGTTTATTGCTTCAATTTCTTATGTACTGGCAAGAGAATTAACAAGATTGATGCATTAGGATCTTAGATCTCAGTCAAATTAGGTGACTAAGAGGGTGATGAAAAAAATGCTTGTTCTTTGAAGGAGCACAACTCCATCAGAAACTTGTTACGTTTTAGCATCAGACCATTTGATGAGCTGCTGATTTAACAGCACACTTAGCAGGCAGTAGTTACATTGATAGGGGCAACTACTTAATCAGTGCTTTAAAGATATTATGTTCAGAATGATTTAAAGGGATATTGTGCTTTAGTAAGTGTGCCGTGAGTATGAATATGTTCTGCATGAAGTGAATGCAAAAATGAGGTTGCAAGTGTCATTTATACTGTCAGCCTCTTTATTTGGACATATGTTAAAAAAAGAAAAAGCCAGTAAACACAAAACAAATACTAGCATTTTGAAAATGTTGCTTACTGGGAAGAAATAACGATTAGTGGAGGAGAACAGGGAAAGAAAATAGCAGCTATTACGTTCTATGAATTTGCACAGTAGGGAAGGAGAGAAAATAATGAAGTACTGTAAAATACAGGAGAGGAGATTTTTGAAGGTGCAACAGGGAGTAAAGTGCTTGAGTTCCACCAAATGGCTTCTATGACTTGAAGGATTTCCCTCATCATCATGAATGTATCCAGGAATGCTGACTGCCTTTCAATACCTGTCTTGTATAACAAGTGGCTCGAGGAATAAATTTTGCGTACCTTACCTAACTAGGGCAAACCAGCTTGGTACAGAAGGAGCTGTCAGCACTTGTAGATCTGATACTGAATTTTGTATCTGATAAATATCTGTGGAGAATCAGCATCGGAATTGCTTTCTGAATTCTCACAGACAACATTTAAAATAACAAACAGCAAAAAAAGCAAGGAGGCAGTATCAGTGTATTTGAAATATCTGATGTTGGAGGATGGCTGAGGTAGAAGGTGTTTCATGCCAAGTGACTGATCCAAGTCTGAAACGGCTGCAGCTTTCACAAAGACTTTGATTTTAGTTTGGGGCTAGTGACTGCACTTCTTAGCTTACCTGACTTAGTTCACAGGGGTCTGTGGATTACATCCCTCTAGCCCCAGAGTCCACATGTCTGATGCTCTGCTTAAACTCCCCACAGTGCACTGCAGTTTGTGTGGAGATGCCAGAAATTAGCCATCCACATGCTGGCTGGTTTTTCCCAGTAATATCCAGCTACTACTGGGGCAATGTGGTGCAGGCAGCATTGCCTAGAGCCCAGTGCCAGGGTCCTATGGATAGCTGTGGTATTGCAGCATCCCAGGCTGACGGCATGGAGCTTTTCCTCAGCATCAAATTCATTAACTTTTGAAAATGGCCAGACCTTTAAGGTCCATCACAGCAAGCACAAAAATAAAGAAGGGAAAATAAAAACAGGCTTTCCTTAGGGCAGAGGAGCTATTCATTTTGTTGAGGAGAAAATGAGGCAAGGCAGAGTCATTAGGAGGGCTCCTTGTGAAAGCAGGAGCTGCTTGGAAAATTGCAGCGCCATTGAGTAGAATACATTGAATACAAAAGGGAGATATTATAAGAGGAAAGCAGTTATGCACCTAAGCCCTGAAATGTAGCATTACGTCCATCCTGAGAGGTAATCATTCCTGTCATTACTAAGCTGTAAGATCACTCAGTCCTAGCATGGTAGAAATCCAGGAGCTCAACACATCAGTTAGGTAGCTTTTCATAACCTTCTGCTTCTGTGGCTCAGCTGGAGTTCAAAGAAAGCCCTGTATAGTGGCAGGCACTCTTATGGTTGCTAGAAAAGCTTGAAAGCAGTAACTTATAAACGTCCTTAATTGAAATAAATTAAATTTTCTTTTCATTACTGCTTTGCAGAGTCATTTGAAAGTGCAGTGTTTCTTGCTCAGGAGCTGATCCACTGGTAAGTGCAATTGTGGCTCTGCAACAGAACTTTTGGGGACAAATGATATATGTTACAACACAGATTTCTATCTTCTTTTAAGTTACCACTGATGTTCCCCTTAATTGCTGCAGTTGGGTTTTGTTTGTTTGTATGTATGATCTGTATCACATAACTGAACCATGCATGTGTAATTAACATAACAGAAGTGGCAGGTATCACACTACCAGAATGGTGATAAAAGTAGCCAGAGGCAATGGCTGTCTGAGCAGAATACGGAGATGTGACATACTGTCTACACCACAGATGGGCAAGAGCATAGAAATCCTGAGCATGGAATGACTGTTTGACCACCATACTGCCTATGTGCAGCCACTAATGACTACCAGTCTTACTCATTGAAATTATGTCTTGTTCAGTGCCGCAGAAACCATTCAAATTATTCCTAGTATCGCTTTACAGATCTGGGACATGATATACTGACTTGGAGAGAAGGTCCTGCACTCTATCTGTGAAGCAGCCAGGGAAATAGGAAAGTAAATGTTTGAGTTATTTACCACAAAGTTTGACAAAATGCAGAACCTTCTGACATCCTTAGAGGATAAAAAACTCTGACAATCCCTGCCAAAAAGACAGTCTTGGAGAATGAGATGGAAAATCATATGTTTTGTTGAAAGATTCAAACTAAAACTGTGACAGAAAGAATACTGCATAGTGGTGCAAATAATTGAGGATTTCTCCAAAAGATGCACAGGTTCTTAAAAATAGCTTGAACCACTTCTATGACCTTAAGATTACTGGCACCACAGAGCCATAAACTTGCCCCCATCTATTTCTGTGTCCAGTCTTTGCTTTCATATTGTCCAAAAGTATATCCCAGAGAGCAATCTTTATTTAAAGAATTCGAGTGCTGAGGAATTCATTCCAACTGTGGATATATAGTTGTATCACTCCATTATTGTCACTATTTATTACCAAAACCATAAAAGCTTCTTTCCTCTCTACATGAAAACCTAATTTCTGTGTTTTCACTAATGCCTCTTCCTAAATAGAGACTATTTCTCCTTACTTGTGGACCATGAGTGAATCACTCATTGACCTTTTCCTACATAACATAAACAGCCAGAATTTCTCGTGTTTCCAACAGCAGGATGGGTTCTGCAGTCTTGAAATCTTTGCAAAAGTGTTTCTGGATCATTTCCAGCTTGTCAACAAGCTCCTAAAATGTGTGGATTGAATACTTAGGACTTAACACTGTGTCAGAGGGCAATTTACTAATTTCCTACTTCATGCCATATTCTCAGGGGAAGCATAATGAATATCCTGGCTGTATCTGTCCTTATCGGCTGGGACACACACAGTGTAGTTCAGTTTCCCAGTCACCAGATCATACAGATCAGGCAGGCATCTGCTTCAGAGTTTCTGTTCAGTCCTTGCACCCCAAAGCATCTGTACTCAGGAACCAGACGTGCCTGCCCATCTGGTTATAGACTCAGAATGCCTGTTGTTTTTTGGACTCCTGTTCATCTTATTCCATGTTCAAGAGAGAGAGCAAGCATGTTACATTTTCCTTTGTATCTTGAAAACACTAGAAAGTCTGCTTACCTGGAGAAGGAGACTCTACAGAAGCTTAGCTTTATAAATGGTATCAGTTTTGGATGCTTGTCATCACTGCACCTAGCCTTTAAGGGCCTGACTATCTGTGGAAGCTGTGAATCTGAATTCAAGGCTTTAAACTGTTTTATATGGGCAAAAATGAGCACCTCAGAAGAGTGTTTATTAAGCAAAAGCCACTTATGCCACTCCTCAACCACGACTGCAAAGAGTGTGTCTTAGCTCCCCAAGGCAATGGGAAGTGCTCCGTGCTTTAACCAAGTCCTATATAATTATTTCTCTATCCTCTCTGAAGATAATTTAATGTAAAATGTCTGAATAATTTTGACTGTGCAGACTAAAAGTTATACCCTAGTTCAGGGTATCTGAGTCATGCATATTGTAGTTTTCATCCTCTAGAACACAGAACTGGAAATGTTTTCCTGCAACAGGCATGTAACTCTGTTTTAAGAGTGGCAAGTCCCAGAGCCCAGAAGAGCCACTTCTTACAAGATGGGAAAGAGGATTTTAAACACCTTTTCCTGAAATGGTGCTTAGCCCAGATCCCCAGGTGTGTAAAATACTGAGCAGAGCCAGTATAGAAAAGACAGACACCGCCACCCAGCTGAATGAAAGCTGCCTTTGCTGCTCGCCTTTTGTGTGCAACTCATTCACATCTGTGTACACTAAGGTTAGTTTAGGTTGGCTCCGGCTCCTGCAGTGATCTGGACTGTGGCTTGACAAATTGGAGAGCAGGTGAGGTACTAACTTACTGTGCTGTTCTGGGAGGGTAACACTTCTTGACAGACAAGTTAAATGCCTACAGACTTTAGAAATGCAAATTCAGATATCTGGGGACTCCAGCTAGGCTTTATATAGGATATTTTAGGAATTATGCTCTTCTACATAAGTGCCTAAATTCCATCCATGTTCCCCTTCACGCTTATTAGTCTCTCTGTGGATTTAGGCCTGGGAAAGTAAAAGGCAGGGTGCAAGAACCACTAGATTGTACTTAATGAATCTCTGAGCAGAGAACACACAGGCTTTGGTTTGAGGTCCACCCAAATTTGGAGTCAAATAAGAAGAGAAAATACATGTCTTTGGGGATTGCAAATCAGCAAATTGGTGCTGAACAGAAGCAATAGAAGAAGCAGCTGAGAGAGAACAACCTGGGACTTAAAGAAATTTGTCCGTTCTCTCAAAAACATTGCAATATTTTCTACAGGTGTGGGCTATTAAAATGCACACACTCGAAGATGTTCTGGTTGGTTTGGTTTGGTAGAGATATCAAAATTGCAGTTTTTATGCATGATGAACGCATAGTTAGAAACTGCCATGTAACACTGAAATCTTTCACACCTGGATTTCATATATATTTCTTTATACAGCTGCTTTCTGCCAAAATGTCTAATGAGGTGAAAACTTGGAACTTCTTCTCAGGTTAGTTTTACATTGTGCAAAAAGCGAGGTTCCCATTTCAATGAAAAAACTGGCCATGGTCACAGCAAGGTCAAAGGGAATGCTCACCCACAGTTTGGCATGAAGCAGATATAGTCCAGCCACAAATGCCCATCTGAAGTTTTCCATCTGAAAATACCGTCCAGTGTGTATTTCTACCCACTTTATACTGTTTCTGAACATTGTCTGAAATTACAGCAGTAGCCTGCTTGTGCTGAATTAAGGCTGGGAACATGTAGATCAAGAGTGACCTTCCTGCCAATCCTCATCCCTTTAGCTCTTTCAATCTAATGAAATACTACTACTACTACTGCTACTACTACTACTACTAATAATAATAAAGGTATTAGTAATAATGTAATCACCAAACTAAGAACTCTGTTCATCACTACATGGAAGTTCACACTGTTCTAGTTCATGCTGAACAACGCTTTAAGCTACAAACAAACTTGAACGAGGGTAATTGTACAGAAAGCGATTACTCAGACTGAAAACCCTGTGGGACAGCCAACATCTCTTCTCTGTGTTTGCATAACACTTAGATGCACCAAGGTTCAACTCTCCTCTGGGGGATCACCATCTGTGATAAGATAAACTCCAACTAATCTCTGGGGCTTATTGCCATCAGCACTATAGAGTCTGTTTTCTCTCGATTTCTCCTCCACTATTTATTCAAAGGTCTTATGTAGAAGTAGTAAGAGTGACAAGCATATAAGGTTATGCAGAGGGGGAATCATTTTTAGCACTATGCTTTCCATCCTCATCGATTTCCTACTGCTGTCAGAAACCCAAGAGAACTTAGGATAGCTGGGCAACTCTTTCCCTCCATGTCTCTGAAATTTAAGAGATCAGAAAAAATATTAGAGGAATAGTTTTATAGCTAAACTCTATAAACCAAGCAGAAATGTCGAAGATGTTCAGGGAAAAGAAAATGCTAGTTGTCTTGGTCACTGGAGAATAATTTAAAATCTATTCTGTTTTATGATGGCTGACTGTCACGTTTTTCAGTGACTGATAGAATGACTTTTTATGAGAAAGACTGCATTTTTTTCCAACAACAGTATCAAACATTTTGTTCCATTTAACCAGTGAAGAGAAGTATGAATATGGGAGGCATTAGCCCTCTTCAGTGTTTGGGGTACTTCTACTTTTTGCTTTGTAACTCTTCTATTATGGTCATAGATCCATGCCATAATGCCAGGATACTGGCATTCAAATGCATGTGAAATTCAAATTCATAGCAGTTTCATAGTTGTCCTCATAAATTCTAGTTATGGCAGGATGCACATATTCTAGGGAGGATTGGAACTAAATTGCTCTGGGTGCTAAACAGACATAGGAAAGGTGATTCTTCATCCTCAGTATCAACCTATCTAAAGAGGGGATAGAAATACTTTCCTATGATTAAAATGGTCAGTGGACCAACAGAGCTTAAATCTCAGATATTGTGTTTTGCAACTAATCCTCACAATAAAAGAATGTAAACAAGTTAATATATATACATATTGTCAAGTTAATTCAATTGAATAATTGAAGAAAATCACAACCTGTTTACATATATTCTATGAATAGAAAGTGAAGCTACATTAAATCATGTAAATTATTCCATGCGAGCTGTTTACTCTTTTCCAGTAATGATGTTATTTGTCACCCCAAGCCCCTGTATGTGGATATAAACAAAAGCACATGTTAGGAAAAAGAAATAACTATATTCAACATGGGCTTTTCCTCTCTAGAGAAGTCTAGTTCTGCCCATTTACATTGCTGCCTTAATTAAGCAGTGATTGATGCTTATTTGGAGAGCTAAAGATAATTACTACCTTTTCTGATGTGAACTGGCTATCCATTTGACCTCAGTATTTTAGCCAAAGAATGCTTTAGAGAGTAATTTTAAAGCAAAAGTGCTCTTTTCTGCTCTTGTCTTTGGTTAAGTTTGCTCCTCAGAACAAGACTCCTTTCCCTGCCAGCTGGGTTTCCTGGTTTCTATGGGACACAATAGGACAAACAGGTGCTCGAGGATGATACCTTCTTAAGATGAAGATTTCCCTGCAGCCTGCTCCCCTTTCAAGAAGAGTAAAAGGAATGTCCCAATTGTTGCCTGTTGCTTCTGCCATGAGTTTGGGTGGCTGTAAGGGCAGACAGAGTCTGCTTATGCAATTTCTTCACAAGTGGCTTTTAATTTTTTTAAAAGCTGGAGTATTACCACCGTTTCCTTCAAAGGAACCTTGTTAAGCCTCTTTACTGTTGATGAACTTTTGGTTTTGCATTAATACACAGGTGCGTTAATGTTCCAACTTCATGGCAAAAAGCAATGATAAAAAGACTAGGAGCATGCTTTCTGCCATCCATCCTTGTCCATCTGTTTGATTGCAGTCAGCAAGAAAATAAACTTCTCTCAAGTACAAGCTTTTCCTTTTTCCTAATCCTTTTCCTTTGTTGTTTTCCATATTGACATGATGTGAGGCCTTACAACGGCGATCTCCAAAGCTATTTTGCTCCCTGCCTTATCTTGATTTACATTACATGCAGCTAGGTGGGCTTTATTTTAAAACAACCATCTGGAGAGATTTAACCACCTCCAGCAGGCTTCACATTTGAAATAAAATATGGCAGGTACCTGATCTGATGACACATTTTATCATTCCAATGGGCATTTCCCGTTCTGATAACAACTTCGCAAGTGCCATCTTGCCACCGAGAGTGAAGAAAGAATTAATTTCCATTCTGTCTAAGACAATGGATTGTTTCTTTGTACAACAAGCTATAAGCAGGCTAATTGACTTCTGGGTATCTTACAGAGCCATGAGAAATCTTTGTGCTAGACATTTTACTCCAGTGCTCCCCTCCACAGCAACACCTGCTTGCTTTTCTGAAGTGCTGCACTGACAGTCTAAGAAAACACCTCTTTTCAAAACCACCTTGGGAGATTTCAAATGGTGTGATAAAACAACTGTGGGATCGAAATTAGAAATCATACAGTAAGTACTCAGCTGGGAGTGTTTAAAAACCATGAAAGTGTGTGTGTGTGTATATGATATCATTAGAAACTCGGTTTCTTTCTGATTTTCCCAATTTTTTAATTTAAAGTAAGTTCTGCATTCCTCATTGTACTCTTGAAATCCCAACCAAAGTTAGGGAAATGCCAGTTGCAGCCCCATCTCACATAAGTAGAGGATGACAATTGCATTTTACAAGCAATTAAAGGAACTTCTGGAGTTTCCACATGCACTCTGTGATTTGGCAGCATGGCAGAATCCATGATTTTAGTGTTAGTGCTGAAAGATTGTAAAATCATGCCTTGCGATGTAGAAAATGGAAGTTCCTTTGAAAGCTGCATTAATGAGCTCATTTTACTAAGCTTCATTAAACCAGCCATATAATCTGTGCAAACTTAGTCTGCTTGTCAATTACATGGAAATGGAGTGTGTTCTGACGAGTTAGGAGTCAGTGGCCATTACTGATTGTGTCATCCCAGGGAGGCTAAACTATTGCAGATGTCTTCTGTTATGAACTTTTGAAGCTGTAGGTGAAGAAGAATTTGGCTGAGAAATGCAGCACGTGGTTGTGGATTGATAAGACGTGCAGGACACAGGGCTATTGTGTGTGGACTGTAGAGACAGACAAGCAGATACAGCCACACCACATTTGGGTTGGTGGCTGCACTGACTCACATAGCTCAGTTTCAAGGGGTACAGAGGCAAATAGTTATTTCCAGTACTTGTCAGAAATGAGCTTAGTCCTCTGAAGGGACAAGGAAGATCCTTAAAGAGGATGGGATGATCCAATCTATTGCCAAGACAAACAAGATGTGGGCAAAAGCTCTATTTTGCTGAATACATTGCTGTTCATCTACCTCCTACCCTAAAATCTCTGCTATTGTCTCCTGGTGCATTGGACAGCGATAGGGTGGTGTGCATTCCTGTGCAGCAGGATCGTGGTCCTGTAGACAGCGTTCTCTGCTTTATGGGGGACTGTATGCTGTAGATGTTCTCCATAAAGCTTTGTGTTATGTTTCATTTTACACCCTTGAGAGATGCCAATCTATCAAATCAAAAAGGTTTTGGAAATAAGTTCATTTTTATGGAATTTCAGAACTCAAAACATTCCTGTCAAAATATGCCTCTACTACAAATGATCTTCTATTGAGAAAATTGGGGGATTAACTTAGAAGATGAATGAAGAATGGGAAAGGAAAAGACTGAAATCAAAATATTGAATTAACCTGAACCAGCTTCATGGTTTTTGTTTTCAGTTAGCAAGCAATTCTGACAATTTAATTTTTCATCCCATTTCAGGATTTGAAACTTGTGACATGGAAAACATTGGAAAGAAAGCACTGGAAAGGTCAGGTACCTTACGATGTGTTGCAGCCCTGTCCCCAATGGCAAGATGGACTAGATATGTGCCTTGCACCTTTTCATGGACTTTTGTTTAATTATCTGTTTATTCAAACTCTATCCCAAACCTATCATATACATTAATCTCTAAACAAAGGGTCCAGTTGTCAGGAGCAGATGTGGCTGCTTGCCTGCTTTCTCTTTTATTGTATCAACCTGTCCTTTGAGTGTCCTGGTGTTTCTCTTTTAGTTATGTACCGTTGTGCCATATTCTGTCTTGTGGGACACAACATGCTGTGGCAATTAAGACCAGAACATCAAAGCTGATTCAGCTTTTATTGGTATGGGGAAACTAATGGAAGTGGTAAAACAGCACTTCTGGGATACCACAGACCTTTTCCAGCCACAGTCAGTGAAACCAGGATATGAAAGAGAGCTGGTGACCTGGTCTTTTTCTCAATGTCTTTTAATGTGACTTAAATGAAAAACTAAAATCTGATACAAGTGCTGATCCCAACCTGAATCACTCAGAAGGGAGGCAGCTTTCAGAAAGTGTTCAGTACCTGTCCATCAAAAAATGTGCTGTCACTACAGTGCTGAAACGAGGTGTGCCTTGCCTGTGGTTAGAAACATTGAAAAGTGACAGATGGTTTACAGTCCTGGTGGCTGCCACCTCACCAAACCACAGGCGGATTTACCAGAACACCACCAGACAAAACAAATTATATACTCTGACTGGCCACGATAGCTGGATAATGTATTTAGAACCTTCCTGTGAAGACTTGTAGTTTCTATAACTGCATATGGTCCCTCATTATATCATAAAAGACTGCTATAAATGTAGTTTGATCTAATGCAAAGGTTTGAAAGAGAGCTTTTGCTGAGGTTATGTAAATGAACTGGCTGTGCCTGTTTTGCCTGCATGTGGGATGATTGGTTCACGGCTGTGTTATATCCAGAGGAAAGGTCATATCATACAGAGAGCTTGCAAACAAAGATGCGTTTAATGCCTATCTGCAAAGTCCTGGGTGTTGTTCTACCAGCCCAGGAGATGGGTAACATTTAACGTTGTGGCATTAATAATAACATTAACATTAAGAAAGTGACAGCAAAACTGAGTTTGAAAGAACCATGATGCTCACAGAACAAGAGGAAACACATTAATGTTTGAACAGGACCATTTTCAAATCCTTTTATAAGCAGGTTCCTGCTGTTGGTTCTGTGCACAGAGGAGGTTTAGGGAGACTGTTAGGGGAAGGGGATGGAACAGAGAGACTGATAGCTGGTGCTCAGGGTGGGATGGCAGAAATGAGGTAACAGCGACTCTTCCTCAAATCCTTCCAAGGTTTGTGCTGGGCCTGGCACAGACTGGTGTATGAAATGGGGAAACTGTAATGATTGCTGCTATTCCGCCAGGCCTCCAGGCTGAGCAGATATTGTTCAGAAAAGGTTCTTGTTGAAGGCAGTAATTATCCGGTAATTAAATGATGCTGTTGCATATGGTAGATTTCCAAAGTGGGGTTGTCCTAGAATAATATAAGCCTGCATATGAAGAAGGTGAGCAAAATCTTGCCCTAAGACTTCCATGCATTCTTTTTTTTTCTGTGTGCTTTCTGTAATATAAAGCCAATGTTAAATGAAACTACAAAGTGAAACTATCAGCTATTTGGCAGTGGTTCAGGCAAGAAATAACTTTTTAAAAACAAATTATATTATAAGCATGAAATATTTTTTCTGAGCGGCTGTGTTCAAGGGAAAACAATAGTTGCAAAGCTACAAGCAATTGCATAAGAAGCAAAACAGGATGTACAGCTAAGGGTTCACTGTGAGTAGATTTTAGAAGCTGATATGTTAGATGTCATGGTTAGGGAGTTAAGATATTAAGAACTATCAGAAAACTCCTTCTCCATCTGTAACATTTCCAGTATCCTCCTGGAATAGTTCTGTTTTTGCAGCAGCAGCAATAGCAGAAGCACTTGCATAGGTTAATCTACAGACCAAGACATGTTAAGATTCAGGCTAGCAATTATTTTTGAACACAGAATGTAAATTTTCTCAAGGCAATGAGATGTACAAAGGCTGGTCTCAACCTACTATTAGAGCACTTTTGGATGGTTTCTAAAGTTTACTTATTGCAGAAAGCAACTAAAATTTACATTAAGGATCCATATTATGTTTCTTTTTGTGTCCTTTCTGCATAAACTGTGCATCTAACTAAATCTTCTAATTTTTTTTTTTTTTCTTCAATGTTTCATAGAATCATAGAATGATTTGGGTCAGAAGATCACCTAGTTCCAACCTGCTATCTGCAGGGACACCTTCCATTAAACCAGGTTACTCTAAGCCCCATCCAACCTGGCCTTGAGCACTGCCATGGATAGGGCAGCCACGGTTTCTCTGGGCAACCTGTGCCAGCACCTCAGCACCCTCACAGGGAAGAACTTCTTCCTAATGTCTAATCTAAATGTCCTTTCTTTTCATTTAAAACCATTACTCCTTGCCCTACATGCCCTTGTCAAAAGTTCTTCTCCAGATTTCTTGTCAACTCCTTCAGGCACTGGAGCTGCTCTAAGGTCTCTCTGAGCCTTCTCTTTTCCAGGCTGAACAAGCCCAGCTCTCTCAGCCTGTCTCCATAGCAGAGTTGCTCCAGCCCTTCGAGCACCTTTGTGGCCTCCTCTGGACTTGCACATCATTCTTGTGCTGAGGGACCCAGAGCTGGACGCAGACTGCAGGTGGGGTCTCACAAGAGTAGAGTAGAGGGTGAGAATCAGCTGCCTTAATCTGCTGGTCACGCTTCTTTTGATGCAGCCCAGGATACAGCTGGCTTTCTTGGGCTGCAAGCACACATCTCTCATCATGTTGAGCTTCTCCTCAACCAACATTTGTGGTTCTTTTGTCTGGATTTCCATGATTGTCAGATCATTTTTTTTTATCTTTGAGAAAATCTCTGTGTACAGTGGGAGATAGGGTGTGAACAGGAGATTTAAAATACTGTCCTGGTGGGGTCTGAATCAGTGTCTGGAAAATCCTGTTCCAGCCAAAGGGCTTAGATGATATGTTTCCCCTGAGGCCAGAGCCTTTCACTGATGGGTCAGTTCTAAAGATGAGTCACTGGGATTGCGAAAAGGCTGACCAAAGAACAGCCAAATCATGCTACTGATGCAAAAGTGTGTAGGGAGTGATGACAATTGAGTAAGAAACGAAGAAAATGCTTTTCTCCGATCCAATCTTATTCCCCAAAAGCAACCCTAAAAATAAAACAAAAGCTTTATCAAGAGAGTTATTCTGCTGTTCCTATCCAAAATGAAATAGATGTCTTGCTACTAAGTAAAACTTCTCTTTTTCCTACATTCTTCAGCGCAGTTTTGGTTTCCCCATCGATATACCCCACATTCAGAAAAGATACAATTTCTTCAGGTGTTAGCCATAGTTGGTTTGTTCTTTATCATCTGTGGAGCACAATCCTACTCCAAAAAGACAAAAACAGTCCTCTGCAAGCTATGGGGTGCATTCTTGAAGTCTATTCTCTGTTGTCATGGACAATTTATGAAGGCCTGTTTTTTTGTATTCTGATGTGATAAGATATGGAATATGGCCAGATTGTCAGAATATTCTGCCTGTGGCCACAGCCTGCAAGGTGCCTGTTGATAAACCATGTTGGCTGCATCAAAGGGGAAATGAGGTGAGGGCAGGAGAAGGCCTGAGCTCTGCTCCCTCATGACAACCTAACTCCATCAACACTCTAAAATCAAATTAAATACACCCCCTACTTATAATCAAATTATTGTTCACTTGGATTGTAATGGCAATTGATTGATTCTCACTGAAAGCCTTCTTTTCACTCAACCATCCTGTTAAAAGTCAAAATGCTTGTCTTATGGATCAGAAAAGCTTGAATTTGGATATTCATCAAAGCATACTTGCACAGCTCTGCCAGGAGCAGTGTTGAGAGGACTTCAGAGGAGCTTCCCTGACCATCCAGAAGGCTGGATAGAAGAGGGTGGGATGTGGACTGTAAGAGAGGAGGGAGGTCTGAGTCGTGTGCAGCCCTCGGTCAGAGAAATGATGGTTTCCCTAGAGATTTAGGGAGATGAATTAAACTCTCTATATTTCAAGCTTCATTTTAAGACTACTTCCTGATAGTCTATTTTTGCTTGAAGAGTGAATCTGTACAATTAATTCTGCTGCAATATTTTTTGTTGCTCTATTTTCACTAGTGTAGCTTAAAAAATCTAGCCCTGTAATAAATAACAGCTCAGTAAGCCCTGAGCTCCCTGTCAGTGAATCTCGTTTAGTGCCATGTGATTCATTTCTGAGGCTCTAGTTTCTCATTGTGACTTATTATTACACTTTGCTGTTCTGAAAGATGACGTAGGTAATTGCACTGGTCCCTTAGCTAACTATAGATTCTTTTTAGTTTCTTAATAATGAAATTGCCATAGATGCCTTATAATATTTTTTTTCAGAAATAAACATTTAAGCAGAGGTTCACACAAAGTAATCCGGGGCTGCCCTGTGGCAACAGTTATAATTAAAATATAACTGTTTGATTACATAACTGCAATAGCTTCCTTTTGATTAGCTTGGATCCTTTCCATGGCCATACCCCACTTTTTGAATAACTCAGCCTTTGTGCCCTGTGCTGCAAGAACATTAATGTAGATGCGGTCATGGGCTGAAAAATACATGTCTGTTTCAATCCACAGGTAAAGAAAACACTTGACTGTAATACTAATTGAAAAAAACTGGTTTGTGGGTAATTAGATGGCTGTGTAGTCCTCCTAGAAATACAAAAGTAGTGCTTACAAACCTGAAACAGTGAAGAGCAGAGCTCAAACCTCTCCACTCAACCAATGATCAGGCTAGCAATATGCTCAGGGAGCCCTTGCTTATGGGTGTTTTTTATTCTTGTGCATACTTACCATCAAAATAGGTCTAGAGATGATCCTGAGAGTTCCCCTTGTCCATTACTGTCCAAATAGCAGAAAATGTGGGCTACATGGATTTCTTTGAACTCAGAAAGAAATCAAACTCAGGTATAATATACCTGAGAACACTGGTGTAATATAGTGTAACATGGCATGGCATGTGTCCTGTAAAGGAGCCACAGACATCTGCTTTGTGCACCCCAAGGAAGTTTAAGGAAAAGCAAAATACAAATATATCAACTTCTGGGAAGATGGAAGCATTGCTGGCAGTGGAACGCTTTTCTGGTGAAGCCCAAGTGAATGCTACATTCCTCCTTGACAGCCATGTGGTGAAATGTGGTGATGAAAGCATGTATGGTTTAGATACAGGGGCCTGAAATACCAATTTGGCATTTATAACTCACCCAAAATCATCCCTGGGAGTAGCACCAAAGGGCAAGTGGTATTCTTTTACCCAGCTCAGAAGCTGTGAAAGGGCATGGCATGTAGAGAGTAACTGATTATTTGATTTACACAGTTCGCAATTAACTTGGGTTTATCTGGTAGCAGAAACATAAAGCAGCTCTAAATATTGCTAGAAATGCACAGAAGTAATGAAATAAATTTGACAGTATAATTACAGCTTCCTTTTATGATTCCATCAACATTATGTAAGTGCACATGAACCTGTGCTTTTACAAAAGCTGTATGAAAATCCCAAATTGTACTGAAATTTGGCAAAGCAAGGGAAGCAAAATTCCACATTTTGTTGTTTTATAGTGAATACACCCGGAGTCCTATTGTAGTGCAGTGCATACAAAGCACGACATTCAGTTAAAGCACTGGTTAATGATTTCTTCCTTTAGTGACAATCATATAAACAGAAAAGTTGGAACATAGCAAATAAAGAAAAAGACTGTAGAATACATTTCAATTCAGGTTGAAAGCTAATGAATTGAAATGTTAAGTCAATCATTAAATTAGAATTCAATAGTTTAAAATAATTTAATCTTTTTTTTTTAATTATTTTGTGACACAGAAGAAGCAAAGGCTCAAAACACAAAACTGTGCATATTTTGGCTAATGTGAATATTGGAATGAACAGTTCAGTTGCATTTCACCTGGAGTATATTAACAACTTCTACAGTGATTATTTTTCTTGCTTTCAAAGAAATTAAATAATCAACCAGCCAAGACAGTTCTAAAATAAGCAATTGACCTGTCACAGGATAGAGGGATTGATTATTCTATAGTCTTCATTTCACTTTACTAAATACACACCAAAGCAGACTTTCAGAGGTGTCTAAAGGTTAGCTCAGCCATTTCAAGCCCCAGCCTCAAGGCTGTGAGTACATTCAGTTCCCACTGAACTTTATAAAAGCGAACCATGGTTGATTAAGCATCAACCCTTAATCACCTTCAGGCAGTGGATGCTGTGGAGCACAGCTGTCTACACTGAGGTGGGACAGGAAGAATGTGTCAGAAGCACGTAAGTCCTTTGCTTTAGAAGCACAAATATCAACAGTTTACAGCCGTGCTATGAGGTACAGACATGCCGAACTGCTACAAGAGTCACCAGGTTGCTTATTTTGTGGTTATTATCTTCTAAATATGACAGGTGACTAATGGAGGAATGAAAGAGTTGGCTAATCTTGAGCGTAAGAGTATGGGAGAAGCACCATGTCAGCATGTTGAACAACTATTACGTGATGATGGTTTCCTGATGTTATGCTCAGTAAGAGCTGAAGCTCTATTTTTAGAGAGGACATTGATACCACTGCAAGACTTCTAGAAGCTTATTTGTGCGTTGTCAAAAGCATGGAAGAATTTATTTTTGGTAGGTGGCTGTTCAAGAAGAGGGGGTCAGCCATAGTGGGATTTGCTTGGTCTGTGCTCTGTGTGCAGGACTTGAGGGAAACCAGAGGGAACTCTGTAAGGTGCTGATTGTTCAGCTGAGCTTTTTCCCTGTTAAGGCTCTCTCTTGTCCTCCAGTATTTACAGAATAAACACCAGAGAACACCAAAACCATGCTTTGGTTTTGTTCTGTTTGGAATTTTTTTAGGAAAAAGGAAATGAGATTGTTCTCTAATATGATTTCTGATTACAGTGTTTAGTGCTGGTGGTGATACTGGGGTTTTGTTACTAGTGAACAGTGGGAAAAATAGTCTACTTGCTTCCTGGTTACTATATGATATAATTAAAGATATAACCACATTAAATAATTGTCATTAAGGACAATTGGGTAAAGGCAGACTGGTAGCATCAGTACCCAAGCACAGGAAAGCAGAAATTAACATCTGAGACAGCAAATAAGATGAACAATCTGAGAAAATCTACCGGATAGTATTTCATGTGCCATCCCCCAGCTCAAGACAGTCTCCAGTGTCCCCAAAGAGAATTTAATTCTATTGTATAAACCCACACTGACCAATAGTCCCCAAACAGCTTGTATTTGTCTTGCTGTGGTCAGCTTTTGGTAATTCACATATCTTCTGCAAATGCTTGTGACGTGTGACAGCTTACAGACTGCATCCAGGAATGACAGGAATTACAGATGGGAAGGAACAGTTAACCCTGGCCCCACAGGACTGCTCTCCACTTCATATTTTAATGCAGTGTGCAGTTGGCCCATTCCAGATGATCTGATATAGATGTTACTGTCACTTTCCCTCTTAGTTGGAAGAGCCCATCAATGACAAGGGAATAGATTTTATGGCTACCAACAGGAGAAATGGCTGCTGAAAATCTGAGCCACAACTCTATAGGTTCTTTTGAAGGAAAACGACTTAATTATAAGGCTAGAAAATTACCATGGAATAATTAATATACTTGGTATTTACACTTAGGAAAGTGATTGTAAAGCATAGAATACAGTATTAAATTGCAATTAGCTACACTTACTTCAGTTACTAATATAGCCGCCCCCCACACCACCTCTTGAGGGACCTCTCCAACATCTGTTTGAAAAAATGAAACCAAATCAGCCCACAGTTTCTGCATGATCTAATTGTAAATCTCCAGTAACTTCTTGGGCTCTATCCAGAACAACATGAGTTCCAATTTTTCCAGTTTTTCCTTATGCTGGGAAGTCAACCACCCATGTTATTACTGGGAAACATGACCCTGTGTTATGTTCCCTCACTGAGGTCCTTGAGTCAATAATCCCAGCAGTGCCTCAGCTTTTTTAGAAGCCCTGTTCTCTTCTTTCAACACGCTTTACTACCGACACAGTGCCAAATGTTACAACAAGTTTTTAGAGGTGCCAGAGTTATGATAATTAATGATAAGAGAGTTGTAGAAAAGATGTAAAAGCTCAAACCTCAGAGTTTCAAACACTTTCCCACTCATAGAGATTAAGATGAACCCAGCAGGGGGAGAAGGGTGTTGCCTAAATTGTTCCCTTTTTGCCGAAACTGAGATTTCTTAATGCCTTTGTCCAAGGCATTTGGTTCTGGCTGCTATCAGAGACAGGAAACCAGACTAGGTGGACTCAAGCTCTGATCTAGTCTGGCAATTTAGATGCAAGAAAAAAAAAAGGGGGACAACTTGTTCTCTCCCTAACTTGCATTTCTTATGCACAGTAGCACAGAGATGGCCACAGCAGCTGCTTCCACAAAAGGCTGTACCAGGCCATTGAGATTTCCAAAACGAAACTTTCAGTTTCACTTCAAGGTGTGCAGACCAGAACTTCTGAATTCCCGTTTTAGCCACATATTTTGCATGTTTAAAAGGTTTCACTCAGAAGGCAACAACCAGAAGTAATTCCGTAAGAAAATAAATGCTGGTTGGCTTTTTGCACAAGTCAAGATCCTGTACCTTTTCTCCTCAGCTGTAGTTGTGATGCTTTCTGAAACCCCCCAGTGCCTGCCAGTGCAGCAATTAGGACAATATTCCCTCACCAGGAGCTTGCTGCCTTCAGAAACAGGGTTAAAGAACATTTTATGTTTGTATTTCCACTTTGTGCTTATCTTGCCAAGCATCAAGCCCCAGAGTAGGTCCTGGTGAGGATGCCACAGGGTTGTGATAAGAAAGCTCACTCCAGCCCTGGACAGTACATGGCATAGAGGGACCCACCACCATGGGCCAAAGGGGGTTAATCTCTTTGGAAGACTTTTGTTTTATTAGAGGGTGAGCTCCAACAGTTTTTCAGCATTGAGAAAGAGGTTGTGACCCTCTGACAAAATTTTGGCTGCAAAATGAAATTTCCTTTCCATGCAGGAAACCACTGGAGAGAATATTTTTATAATACTTCCATTCAAATAAATCCAGGTATTCCAGTAATTGTATGGTCTCCAGTAAAAATATCACATAAACCTGTCATAGACTTTTCTCCCAGATGCTTAGATACTGTCTCCTTTCACTGCTTACCCATGTAACACAGCCTGAAAGGCTAACGGACATTCAAGGTTATGCTCCTGCGGTTCAGGCTCCATGGCTAGTCCTGGAAGAAGACAATGGTTTCACTATGCTCCGGGATCTGTGGCTGAGCAGCGCTCTGCTTGCCCAGTAAATGAGGTCAGAGCAGAGCTCTCTGCTAATATCTTGGGTAACACAGCCTCTCGGAGAGAGCAGTTTGAACGTGATGCAATTGAAGCTCATAACTATATAATTTATTAACTTGCTTTGTAAAGCAAAACTGGCATGGCATTGAAAAGGTGTACTCTGTAAGGAGCATACAGCAGCCACGACAGTGTAACTGTCTAATAAAATGTTTGTGCTGTTGGAAAGGTTTGCTGCAGAGGAAGTAAAAGACAAAGATCAATAAAATGTAAAAACCTTTGCTTGGAAGCCTTCTGTCTTAAGAGGAGACAAGTCTGTTTAGCCAGTGTGTGGAGGGTGCACATTCTTATGGCTGCCTTTGTGCTGAGCCTCAGTTCTGACGGCTTTTGCTCCCTTCAGGTCCACAAAAGCTTGTCTTCAGTCATGCCAAGGCCTTCCAGTGTCACACCTTGACACAGCTGTCTTTTGATACAGAAACATTTAAATGACTGTTGGTCATTTACTTCAGTTTGCCTCCACCGCAGGCCTCTCTGCTCACCCACCCAGCTGCAGAAGGGCATTTTCAGCTTTTTACATGCAGCTCACAGCCTCAGCACAGCATCATAGACTCAAGCCCCCCAAACATTTTAAACAAACCAGAGATGAAATACTAACACGAGTAGTAAATCTCAGAGACAGCTCAGTGATAGCATGTGCTGCTTTAGCTATGACATACAGTAGCTTAAAAAATTAGAATTAGTTACGAATAGTAGATTTCTCACACTGCCAGACTGTACCATTTATCTTACATAATTTACTATATCATTTTCTCTTATAAACAGCTCGGAAGCCCAAGTTAAAAACAAAACAAAACAAAAACCAGAAATGGATTTAAAATTTAGCTGTTCCCAGGCGACCAAACTCGTTCCTGGTAGAAATGACTAAGTTTGACCCACTCTGGGCATTTTCCATCAGCTTTAGCAGACTTTCCTCAGGGCTGGGCTCCACCCAGTCTGGTTTTTGGCTCTTCTCTGGATGACACTCTATTAAATTTAGAGTACCTTGACCTCCACTGGCAAGAGACAAAAGCCCAATGTATTTTTCTTACTAATTGGCACATCCATAATGACTTTCATTTCAAATCTAGCAACTTCTGAAATATTGATTGTTGGGTAGCAAAGTTCATTGATTAGAGCTTGTGTACAGGTACCTTTCCTCCTGGTTTGGTTTTTGCACATAATCACTCAACGATAGCTAGCACTTACTTAGCAAACAGAAATCCTGAAACATATGGTTGAACATCTAAATGCAGGAAACATTTATCCAACCACATACTTGAGCATTAATTTTACATACAGGAAGAGGGATTTCCCTTTTGATGGTGATAGTTCCTGTAACAAAGAGATGGAATGGTCTGAATAGTTTATACTATTTATTATTACGAAATGGGCAGGAGAAATCGAGTGACCTTCTGGGTTAATAAGAATTTTGAGCAATGGTTTCATTGAGATATAATTTAGTGTTCAGGAGGCATAAGTCTTATATCTTAATAATATATAGATATTTTAAAATAACATTTTAGGAGTATTAAATCTATTATCACAATAAGACACTTCAGTGTGTGAACTAATGTGAATTAATTCACACCTAGTTGTATGGATGGCTCTTAGCCCTTTGGCCCCATACTTGACAATATGCTAGGCTTGAATTAATGCACTGTAATTCACAGCTTGTCATGTCTTATTGCTGAAGCATATCCCTGAAGTGGCTTCACCAGTATATATGCTGGCTTCACACCTTCTCATGGAAGAATGGCTTCAGCTCTTGCCAGTCACAGCTATTCTCCAATGCTGTGACCTCTGAGAAAGGCATCACACTTCCCCCCACTGCCATCAGCTGGTGTTCCCCAATCAGAGAACTGTTACTACTACCTGTACAGCTTCAGTCCCTGATGCATAACGCACAGCTCAGGAGCAGATCCTCTTGCACAAAAATAAAGTACAGTCAGTTTCCTTGCTTCCAAACATGGAAATAACATTTGGAAAACTGCAAACTCATTGAGAGACACCTTAATATAACTTGAGTGTGACTGTGAAGCAAAACGCTGTATAGCATCAGCATGGTACTGGCAAATATGAGGGCTCACATGCAGTGGAGAATAAGATTTCTTCTCTCTTCTTGCTAAACAGAAATGATTCTGGATAAACCATCCAAGACAGACAGTGACTCATCCACTGCAGGAATTGCTCAAGAGAACTTCATTTCAATGCGTGGGAAAATACTGCCCCTGTAATATTGCTACAGACTGCATCATCTTGATATACCCTTATTCTAGAAGTGTGAGCATTATTTGGTTGCATCCACCTGGATGGTGGCCTCACCTAACCTGCTTAGTTGTTCGGTCAACTGGCTGTTTTTTTCAGATTCATTTGATCCCATTTGATATTCTCAATTTGGAGCTTTATGTGGGAATACCAGAGCTGCTCTGGCACTCCAGAAGAGTTGAAAGAGCCACAGTTTTGTTGTGAGCCCTCAGAAAAACAGCTGAGGCAATGAAATCAGGAAAGAAAAAAAAAAAAAAAGGGAAAAAAAGCATATAAAAGTGAAGAGCTTGATAGGTGTGGTGATAAATCTAAATAAATAAATGAGAGTTGCTGCAAGACACGGAGGTAGCAGTTTTGCTGAGCTATGTTGGAAGAAAGCCCTGATTGTGTTCCAAAGCGAGAGAGCAGCTGTGAAACACTGGGTGTGGGTACTCAGCAGTAATCTGGTTTAACCCTGTATATAATGATATAATGCACTGTCCAGCCCATGCTCAGTAAGTGGTAAAGCACACTAAGTAG
This sequence comes from Psittacula echo, assembly GCF_963264785.1. Taxonomy (NCBI): domain Eukaryota; kingdom Metazoa; phylum Chordata; class Aves; order Psittaciformes; family Psittacidae; genus Psittacula; species Psittacula echo. The sequence goes on from NC_137744.1 coordinate 12,491,677, forward strand.
GTGCCACACAGGCATAAAATATTCATAGCCTGTTTCTTTCCTTCTGCAGTAATCCACATGAAGACAGTACTCATTCTCCTGTACATCTCAGGAACCATGAAAAGATGAGGCTGACATCGTGGTGTGATCAAAACCTTGTTCCAGATGAGGTCACAGGGCTGTTTTCTTTCCTGGTGTCATCTTAGTGCTCTTCTCAACGTTTCTGTTGGATAAATTGCCAAAGCTACACTTCAGTGTCATAGTAAAGACAGCTAGGAAGTTGCAAAATGCAACTACAAAAGAGTTTATTGAGCTCCAAATTCTACAGAAATGTGTGTTTTCCCAGAAAAAAAAAAAAAAATCTATAAGATTTCAATGGAATTATGTAAACATAAAGGCATTCCAAGATGTGGGGTTTTTCATAGTTGTTAAGATCTGTTTCAAATGTGGATGTCCAAAATAATTTACCAGCACTTTAGTATACATGGCTTTTTTTTCCCCTCACCTCCCATAGATGCCACCTATTTGGAAAATAAAGACCTATTTTGTTAACAAAATTTACTATGTATTTAGGGAATTGTTATCAGATGTTTTGGTTTGAAAATACCAACATTGGTTTTGTTTCAAGGCACACCTCTGCTAATACAGCATGCATATAGAAAAGCTGGTAAGTGACTATATACATCATGTCTGAATACATGCAGGAGTTCAATATTTCTATTTACAGGGTAAAGTAATGGAGTCAGTCTGATCTGAGAGCGGTTCTGCATGCAATTTGAGGGAATCTATGTTTAATTTAATAGGTCATGTATCTGTCTCAAGTGGGGATTACAGTATCTGGTTTAAAGTGATCTACAGTATCAGGCTTATTATGCAGCTTTTATTTTTAGCAAGGAATGAATTTAACAGTTGACACTCCTACTTAGGTATGAAATACATTAAATTTACAACTCAGGCCAGCCTGATGGCTGTACTAGACATGCCAGTTTACAAACAACCTTGGGACTTCCACTTGTCGGGTAGTTAGGGGCAGTGTGAAGTGGAAGGCTGGAGGCATAAAATCATCATGATCCTGCAGCAGCCTGGGCTGACCTGTGGAGCACTACTGTTGCAGAGGTTATAAAGCTGATTGGAGGACGGGCTGATCACTGCACTGAGAAAAGTTATGGGGCAAAACAGGGTAGAGGGAATCCAGAGTGAAAAACAGTTCATGTGTGAATGCCCTGAAAAAGTGTATCTGCTTTGAACTAGACGAGTGCTAATACAGCCAGACAGTGGGACCAGCAGAGCTAGTCTGCAGTGAAAGGGCGAAAACCAAACAAGCAATAAAAGAAATAGCATAAGCGTAAGATTTCTGAGGGTGGAAAGGGAAAATATAAATGGTTGCAATGCACGCTGAGGCAGAATGAGGGTTTTCATGTGATACTGTTGTTGCCAGTTGCGATGTTTAAATGATTTGGATACAGCAACAGATGAAAAGATTATCATATTTCCTGTGATGATTGGCTTCTTGCTTGATCTCTCCCTGTCTGTACCTGCCTATTCTTCACTACATCCATTACTGTAGCTGGTTTCCAGCTAGAAACCAGTAGCAGGAAGCTGAGCGCTGGTATGGCTTCTAGCATAATGAGATGACTCTCATTTTGCTTGTGTAATAAGAGTGGCAAAACAGAGGTAAGTCATAAAGAGCTTATCTGTATTCTAATTAACTCAACTTTTGCTTCTGGCCTGGTCTGTAGGTTTTCTTGGCACAGGAATGAATCCTCTGAGGTGCAGAGAAAGAGGAGTGTAATATCTAGTCATAATTGCACCAGTGAAAGCTGCTATATAAACAGAATTATTCTGCTAAAATTGCACTTCTCCTAGGAAGCCTGTTTTACTTCTGAAAGTGACTTTACCAGAGTGATACAAAACTTTCCTTGTATGGCCTGGCTTCACAAAGACTGCTGTGCTAGGACTGAGCAATACCAGCATGCCTATATGAGCAAAAGGCTTCTATAGCAGAGGTGGCTTTGGTCTCTGAAATTAAGCTTAGGATTTTTTTTCCCCTTTCTTTTAACTCATTTCTAGCTGTAAAGTCAATATCTCATGACCAGAAGTATAGCTATAAAAATTCCAATAAATCCACTTTCAAGCTCAAGTTTTGCTCCTGAAAGTGATGCTGTAACAGAGTCATCACACAGTTCCGTGTCCAGTACTGAACAAATTTGCTTCATCTGCAATTGAAAGTTAGCTTTCAATAGCTCTCTACCTGAGCTCTGGCAGCCCAGCTAGGGTCAGTCTTCCTCACACATCCGTACCAGCCACGCTGACTTTGCAAGCTGAATTCTGCCTGGCAGTACACCGAGTTCTCACAGGGATGCACTGGAACGGTGAGAATGGAAGGAGGCACTAATTTCACCTTTCACATCACTTGTGTACAAAAGGGAGGGAACTTGGTCCAGGTGACAGAGTACATACTGTGTTTGCTTCTCTGACCTTTAAGATTTATTCACATACACATTTACTTGGGAAGTCTCTCCCTGGTGTTGACTCCTTGGGATATCACAGATAAGGAAGCCAGGCTATTTCCACGGGATCATCATTTTGACAAGAACAGTAATGGAAACAATGGAAATCTTTCTTTTGTCTTCCTCTTCTGCTTTCCTAAAGGATACAGCCCTGAACTAAACTCCCCTTTCCCAGCCACTGCACGGCAAGTTGGTTACATCCATAGGCAAGGTGGCAGCTTAGTGACAGGAGGACATTGACAAGCAGATGATGTCCAGGAAAAGTTTAATTGGCTCCCCACAGGTCCTATACTTCCAATATCGCCTTTGTAATAAATCCAAAATGTCACTTGTTAAATAACCCAAGACCTTTCTTGTAATCACACAGGATTACATTAGAACATTATATCAGACATAATTGGACTGTCCCATTTAAACATAATTTCAAGTAAAATATATATATAAAAAAAATAATCAGACAGCAGAGTATTATATGTAATGAGAAATTTATTGCAGTTCCAAAAATATCTGCACTGAAAGTATAAAAGAATTTATGGGCTAATTTTTTTTCCCTGAATTTAAAAAGGACTAACTAGAGTGTTTTAATCTGCAGTCACTGAAGTAAGCACTCTTTCTGACACAAAGGGTTTGCTTTTACTAACAGTAATTACATCTTTAGTCACCTGTAGAAGAAAATAGTCAAATGGTCTGTTCTTTGCTGGTCTTATCTCTTTAAATTACACTTTCTACTCGTTCTTGAAATAGCACTAGCATAACTTCATTGGCTTGGATATTTTGACATATAATCAACCTCACAACTGATTTCTCAAATGAAGGGTTTAGAATTAAACTGGATTCTGTTGAACCAAGATGCATAAAAATATTAATTTCCTTTTTGGAAAGTTTATTATTATTTATAGTCAAATATATTCACTATCAGGATGCTTCACTGCAGAAGAGGTTGAGAAAAGGCACAACTCCTATCAGCACTGCCACTTCCCTGGAAATTTATGTTCTTCAGGTGTATTCAGAGAAATTTTTTGCAGAGATTTCCCACACCAGAAAGTGAGGAAAATGATTCCGCCAGAGGAAACTGCCCCTGCCGCACTGACATCCCGCCCACAGGGCAGCCCCAGCAGCCCGTGTGCATACACAGGATGTGGGCAAGCACAGAAACACGTGTAGGCAGTATGTACACAGCCGCGTGGCACCAGTAGTACTCCCTTGCCAGGCTATTGCGATGCACCGGAGCTGTCCCCTGCCACACAGCCCTGCATCAGAGCAGGGTGGGCACTGGGCTCCTAAGGTGGCTCTCACTCCTTTGCAGCATGTTTCCGTGCCCTGCCAGCATTATGCCTTTTTACAACCCTAAAACTAATGTGCAGGAAGTTTTGCTTAAGATCTGATGAAAATTAAACATGATCTACTCATTTTTGTACACTGGCCAGTCTCTGCCTTCAAATCATTTTGTGCTAATATCACTCTCGAAGAAAGTTTGTGCTTCAGGAAGGGTTCTGAGACTTCAATCTTTATTCCTCATGCTCTCTCAGTCTGGTGTGCTTTGCATGTGTTTTAAATGAATTGGTTTGGAATCTAGGGATGGTGTGCTTCCATCTGTGTTTTAAAGTCTTAAGATTTCTAAATGTATACACTTCATATTTATATCATAGAGAACTCTAATAACCTTGTGTTATTATAATTTATTTCAGCTTGACATAAATCAGAAGCCAAGAGAAAGGGAGGACAGGTTTTTCTGTGTTTAACTAGGCTGTTTCATGTCGCTTGATATTCTCCATGACTTCATTTGAAAGCTTCCCTCCAGCTTCATTAAACTGCCTTTGACAGGCAGCAGCTTAATATACACGTGCACACACACATATGTATATATGTATTCATTTGAATCTGGCCTCTTTCCCTCCAGTTTCTGGTAATTATGATTTGTGTCTGGAGGGATGAACTGTCTAAAAAACAATAAATAAGAGGCCATAAGAATTGAAAGCCAGTGTTCAGGTTCATCTAGAAAGAAATTAAGCAAATCAAGTTCAGGTTTATAAAGGGAAGCAAATTACCCTGGGGTCTCCACACACTGGATCAGAACTGACTTGATGGTATTTAATTGTATTGCAGGTTCCTGCCCTTCTAAAGAAAAATGCAGCACTTCCACTACAGCCACCTGGGGAGGTGACAACGAGGTTATCAGGCAGTCTAGAACTGCTGGAACAGCTCCTCAAATGCACCCAGCTGAGGAGGGCTCCTGGTGCTAACGACCCCCTATACCAACACATTAATGTCCAGCTGGCCACTAACTAGCTTAAACCTTTTGCAGGTGTGGATGGGAGGGAGGGAAGTGCCTCCTGGGAGATAAAGAGGAGATGGGCAGGAGCTGGTAGTCGAAGTTGTTGATCATGTAAACTGTGCCTTCAAGGTAGTTGTGGGCTGGTGTGGATGCTGCTTTTGCCTGCTCTCCTAGATCTGCTGCTGCATTCCTGCCCACTTGTGGATGTAGCTCTTGGTATGCTGGGAATGCTGTGCACCACAGCGGTATGCAAAAGAGATGACTCAACACCACTCTGATCTTGATCCTACAGGCAGTCTAGGGACTTGGTCTTGATGGTAAGGCAATTCTTATTTTATCTCTTACCAAACTGCATATTTCACAGCAGTCTAAAGTTGGCATGCTTTGTTTGTAAGCCACTCTTGCTATTTCATTAGTAGCTGTGTTAAAAGAGAAAAATGCTTTTACCCCACAAAATTATTTACTCTCTTTCAAGCAGACTGCTCCCAGCCTTTCTACCTCTCCACAGAACCCTGAACACGCTTGAAGAGTTATAGTTTTGTTATCTGTAAACTATCTATTTCAGCTGGATGGAGAAAGCCATCTTTGATTTCAATTTCCCCTTAAGTGATTTAACTAGGCTCCTTGTTGAGAACAGACTTTTAGATGCATCTGGAGTGGTTTCTGAATTCAGCCACCCAGAGAAGAAAGCCAAGTTTAAAGGTGTTTATGAGTATGTACAATGCACTCTTGCACACCTGCAGCCTCAGGCTGCAATGTAAACCTGTGCATGTGTGTGTTGCTGCTGGGGGCTTACGAGCTATGTGGTGTCTCCTTCTCGGACTGCTGAGTTTCTGACCTTTCTTTGCTAAGAACTTGACTGAGGTAAATATGTGAGTAAATACCTTATTGATACAGTAGGTCTCTGCACAGTTACCTGGTGTGAAATCCAGATTCTGGTTATTTAAGGGTTTGATTCTTACATAGATCTTTTCTTTCTTTTTTTTTTTTTTTTTTTTTTTTTTGGGGGGGGTGGAGGGGAGTGTTTTCAAGTTATGACTTAATGTGTTACCTGAAACAGTGCAAATATGACCACTCGGGTAATTACAAGCTTGCCTTATCTTAAAGACAGGAAGGGATTGGATGAGAGCTCTGGATTCTGGAGAGGGACCCTTCATTAGGGACTGATAGGACAAGGGGTAATGGGGTTCAAACTTAAACAAGGGAAGTTTAGGTTACATATAAAGAAGCTCTTTACTGTGAGGGTGGTGAGGCACCGGAGCTGTGAATGCTCTGTTCCTGGCAGTGCTCAGTGCCAAGTTGGATGGAGTCTTGGATTATGTGGTTTAGTGTGAGGTGTCCCTGCTCATGGCAGGGGGGGCTGGAACTAGATGATCTTAAGGTTCTTTCCAACCCTGACTATTCTATGATTCTATGCTTTGAAGATATGAACCCGCATGTTCTCAGGCTATCCAGGCTGCCTTGTCGTGTTTCTCTTTCCTTCAGTTAGTGATTCTGATAATCTGATTAAACTTCCTTTGGGTTGTGAATATCCACATTGATAAATAGAATTGGTAGTTATTTTGGCAGTATTTACCCCCAGCCAAAGGCATGTAATACTCAGCAGGGGAGGTCCGTGTCCTGCTGGATGCTTTAGGAGAAGGCAGAGTGGGTTGTTTTGGTTTTGCTGCAGTTGTTGCCTGTTGTGTTAGTTCTGTAGTGCAAAAATATTTTATCATTTTATATCCAAAAGTGCAGGCTCAAAAGCTGCTGGCTGCAGTACAGGTGACAGAGTCTGCACAAAGGGAGGAATAGTGAGGAAGCATGCCCATCAACATGGTCAAAACACTTCTGGTAGAGCCAGACTGTGAGCACAACTTCTGGATCACAGCTGCTTTGGCAGGGCTTTAGCCAAACTGCATCATGACACAGCATATCCTGTGGGCAGAACTGTACTTTTCTTAGCCTGCCTGGATTCTGGATGTGAAAGTCACTTTTAAAAGCTGTACAAAAACTCTCAGCCATCCTATCTGAAGATTATTCCTTCTGCTTATACCACAATATACATGGAAACACTTTTTCTAAAGCAGGATGCTAATGTCAAGGCAGAACCAGCAGTTTCTTGAGGAAGTCTTCAAAAAGCTGTCTTCAGCTCAGAGCTTGGGTCTTGGCCGTTGATCCCATTTAAAGGCTGCAGTTTGAAGAGACTAACCCAAGTATGCACAGTAAGGCTGTAGAGGTACAGTATGCTCAGAAAATTGCAAGCAGGATCATCAGGTTAGCTAAGTGCATGCAAGAGGATGAACAGGTAGATTCAATGGGGATGCTCATTTAAGGCCATCAACACCAGATGCAGCAAAACTAGGAATGCTGGTCTACAGAGCATCTCTTGTTGTTATTAATAATGACAATCCATTATAGTGATAGTGCTGGAGTACCTGTACCTTTGGAATTATGAACAGATGCCTTTGCAGATTCACCCCAAAACATGTGAGTTGATGTTGCCTCCCATAACCTGTGCAGTCTATTCTTATGGCAACATACAGCAACAAAGATAGCTCCCATGCTATGCAATGGGACAATGAGCAAACCAGGAGTGCCAGCCTGCAGGTTATACTGATGGTATACTGGATAATAGGTTGGAAAGGAAAAAGGGCAGGGGAGAATGCTTCTTGAGCACCACTTGCTGAGACACAGCTTATATAATGTGGGCCTGAGGACAGGCCAAATCCTGCTTACCCTCATCCTGTGATTAGAAATAATAACTGACACCAGGGGAAAAGGCATGGGATTTAGCCTGGTATGTGTTGCTTTCTTAATGGGGATGTCATTTGGCTGAATAATGTTCAGCTGCTGTTGAAGGATTTGGAAAGCAATTCTGTGAATGCACTGGAGAGTGGGAATAGGAAGATCCTTCTGAAAACTGGGCTGCTCTTTGCTACTTTGTCAGATAGTTGACTTCCATTTCATTTGCTTTTAGAGGACTATTCCTGCATTTGTTTCTTAAAAATTAAAAACATACAAGTGGTAAAATGCTTCTACTCAAAGGGTAAGAACCATGTTCTGCTCCTTTTGCTCTTTCAACTAGCCCCTTAAACTTTGTATTTACTCTATCTCTTATAAAATGTATTTAAATGGTTCCTTTGGTTTTGGAGGGGGTTTTGTGCTGAACATGGCATAGTTTTGCAGCCACAGCTTGTGACAGTTCCTAGGTGTTCCTGCTTTACTAACAAATGAGACTTTCACTTTCATAATCTTTACCAAATTTTACAATACGCATTTTTCATGAAACACTGAGTTGGCATTTAAAATAATAAAATTTGGCAGTGGAAAGACTGTTGTAGTTGTGTGACAAAATTCAGATTAGAAGGAAATGGCTCACAAAAGCATGAATTACACATCTAATTAAAAGTGTTAAGTCTCATTTTAATTTTCTTTAAAATACCAAAGACAGAAAAGCAGCTGCATGCCTGAAGTTTGCAGTATGATAGGATCCAGTTGGGTAGAAACACGGAACTGATACAGAGAGCTCAAGGAAATGTATCTTGATGGAAAATGTGCATTTTGCGGGTCCTTGAAGACATGATTTATCACAGAGTAGATGTTTATAAGGACTGCTTATGAAATGGATCTGAAATGGGAGTGGCAGAATGATGTTTTTTCCTACTTTGTGGTGAGCAAATATTAGCTTAACTTTTTCAATTAGCAGATGATACTCCCATGTATAGTATTGTGCCATGGCTCCAGTTTTGGCCTAATGGGTTCACAGTGGTCTGATAAAATAGGTTCATATTTTTAAGTTACTATTTTAAAGATATGCAGTAGTCTCAGCTGAGGGTTGCAGTGTCCTGCAAACAATGGTTTGAAAATGTTAGCAAATAATTTGGGTCCTTCTCCAGTTAGAATTACAATTCTAAGCCAGAAAAAATTCATACCCCTATAATTTTAGAAGAATGCTTTTTTTTAATCTTCCATATTACACATCTACTTCAAAAGAACATACAGTGTGACCTAGGATTGTTATCTACTGTTCAATAATGTAACTGGACAGTCTAATATTTGCTCTATGAATATGAAAATTGGAATGCTAAATTGCTTGGGCCATTTCAAGTGATTATGGGGAAGAAAGCTCCTTGCCTAATTACAATTGTAATTCAAAATGTATTTTAAAACATAAAATTATCTGCATTTGCACAGCTCAGTCTAACCAGACAGAAATGTGTTGTACATGTATCCCTCCCTGTGGGCTGTATCCTGTCAGACTGTTCAGAGAAGTCAGGTTCAGAGAAATGAGCAGAGGAACTGGAAGAAATTCAATGCCCTCCTTGCTTCAGCCCCCAAATGTGCAAAAGCTCTACCTGCCCAGACCAGAGAGAGTCTGAGTGTTTCTGCAAGCTGAAAGACTAGACTTAGATCTGCCTTCTTTATTAGAATCATAGAATAGTTAGGGTTGGAAAGGACTTCAAGATCATCTAGTTCCAACCCCCCTGACATGGGCAGGGACACCTCACACTAAACCATGCCACCTAAGGCTCTATCCAACCTGGCCTTGAACACCACCAGGGATGGAGCATTCACAACTTCACTGGGCAACCCATTCCAGTGCCTCACCACCCTCTCAGTAAAGAATTTCTTCCTTATATCCAATCTAAACTTCCCCTGTTTAAGTTTTAACCCATTACCCCTTGTAGTATTACTAAACTCTCTAGTGAAGAGTCCTTCCCAGCATCCCTGTAGGCCTCCTTCAGATACTGGAAGGCTGCTATGAGATCTCCATGCAGCCTTCTCTTCTCCAGGCTGAACAGCCCCAACTTTCTCAGCCTGTCTTCATACAGGAGGTGCTCCAGTCCCCTGATCATCCTCATGGCCCTCCTCTGGACTTGTTCCAACAGTTCCATGCTCTTTTTATGTTGAGGACACCAGAACTGCACACAATACTGCAAGTGAGGTCTCATGAGAGCAGAGTAGAGGGGAAGGATCACCTCCTTTGACCTGCTGGTCACGCTCATTTTGATGCAACCCAGGATACAGTTGGCTTTCTGGGCTGCAAGTGCACACTGAAGCCGGCTCATGTTCATTTCCTCATCAACCAACACCCCCAAGTCCTTCTCCACAGGGCTGCTCTGAATCTCTTCTCTGCTCAACCTGTAGCTGTGCCTGGGATTGCTCTGACCCAGGTGTAGGACCTTGCACTTAGCATGGTTAAACTTCATAAGGTTGGCATCAGCCCACCTCACAAGCATGTCAAGGTCCCTCTGGATGGCATTCCTTCCCTCCAGTGTATCAACCGATTAGTGTGGCTTTATTTTGGAGCAACTGGAATGCAGCTTCTGATTTACACCAGTTGCTAAGAATTAAGAAATGGGCTTTTGAAATACAAGATTTTTTCTTTTCAAGTCTGCCCTGATGTTGGGATGGCCCCTGTGCAGAGCTTCCTGCTGAAATAACCAGTGCTTTTAAGGAAGCAACACCAGCAAAGGGCTGTGCATGGCTTTGTTGAGAGCCAAAGTGTACATACATACTTACATGGGTGCTTCTGTAGTTGTGTGTGGTCTTTCTATATGGTAGGAAGTTTCTTTTTGATTTGAAAATGCTCATGTCTGGCTGTTTCTAATTTGGAGAGACCAAAGAAGTATGTCACTAAAATGCTGGGTAGGTTGCTGGACACATCTGGGGGAAACAGTTTGTTGTCTGCTTGGAGGAACTCATAAGTTTGTTTTGCTTTTATGTCATGAGAACATGTAAGGCTTTATTTTTATCTGCAGAAAATATTGGGTCTGATCAAGTGTGCCTAAATTGGTACACAATTACCCCGGTAGCTCTAGGTGTATGCTTTACTCTGGGTTTGCAAGCACTGAAACCCACCAGGCCAGGTTCTTGGGTTTATGCCTTGCCTGTCTGAAAAGCTACAACCAACAGTGAAACCACACAGTGGAACAGTTCTGCCCCAGTTCTTCCTCTCCCTGAGACAGTGATGCAGCTGCATACGGCTGAGTGTTCCTGCATGTGGCTTGGGGAATCAAGCAGAGCAACACATAAATTTCAGTAAGTGTGCTCCCCCTGCACACACAGTCCCACATGCCTTTCTCAATTTTGTTTCTGGATGGAACAATTAACGTGCAGAGGCTTTGTGAAGCCATGGGCAGCTAGAATATGGGTGTAATTTAGCACTGCAGACACAGTACTTGCAGACAAGCATGTTGGGCAGGAAGTCAAATTCAGTTCTTTTGTTATGAAGTTCCTGGGCACTAGTCTATACAGGTAGAACATGTGCATTAAAATGCATTTAACATTACTGTGGGACATACTTTATATATACTCTGATCAGGTTGAGATCTATAAAGAATGCCTTACAGTATAGCCAGGAACCATTGCGTGTGCCTTGGACTCAGAGGAGGGAGGACAGCATTCTCAGAAAAATCAATGTAATATTTAAGCAGAAAGAAGAGTCTTTTTGTCTCTTTGATTTCATCTGGTAGCAACTGAAAATACATTTTTAGGCGCCTTTAAAGTACATCTAATTTTTCATTCACTGCCAGAAAAAAAGGAAATTCTCTGGTTATTCATAAATACAAGAGCAGTATGAAGTGGTTACTCATTTATTCAATATGCTATTGCACAACAGTGTTCTAAAGTAAGAGGTTTAAAAGAGCTGGAAATACAAAGCATTGAAGCATAGCAATGGTAATATTAATTTGCAGAATGCAGCTGTATATAACTAATAACTGAAAACTGGATGGGGGGAAACGGGTTGGACAACAAGATCAGCAACTCATGAACTGAGCATTCCTTTTCCTCTCCCTGACCCTTCCCCCTTTTTCCCTTCTTTCCTCCACTCCCCTGCCCCGCAAAAAAAAAAAAAAAAAAAAAAAAGAACAGAGAAAACCCCTACAACCAAAAACTGTGACCAAAACGAAGGAATTGGGGAAATTGCTGAAATTAAACAAAACATCAAACAATAACCAAGAGAGGGGTGGCAGAGGAGAGCTGGCAAAGTCACGGATGAAGAAAGGGAAATGAGCTATGAGACAATGGCTGGAAAGTTAACACTACAGTGAAAGGAGCTTTTTAATTAGAAAGTTAGTCACTGAAAGACTTCAACCCCCAGCCTAAAACCCAGAAATATTTCTCTGCATGGGAAAGGATACTTGTATGCACATGCTGAATTCTCTGCCCACATGCAGTATGTGTGAAGCTTTATAAATATTGCAGCAAAGGTTGAGCAAACAGCTGGTGCTGAGGACCTGGTGTCTGCATTGTCCAGGCTTTGGGCATTTGTGTTTCACATTGGCTGTAGCCTGGCCAGGCTTCATGTCCTGACTTGCACTGCAGAGTCAGCCTGGAGCAGGCAAACTGGCTGCTGCTTAGTGGAAACGGAAATGGAATGTGGCCCAGTTTGATCCAGAGTAACTTCAAAAGAACTGTCTTGACCTGGAGCTGCCAACATAGACACCCCATCCTAAGAGCATGGGGCACACTCCTGAAGCTGTAGTGCCCAGGTGCTGCTGTTTGGGGTTTTGGTACTTGTAACCTTGTTCAAAGTTGATCAAGATCATTGCTTATGGCTGATGAGTCTTCAGATCTTGTGTTTTGGGTAATACTTTTGGCAGAATGATCTTGTACTGCTTCTGCCCCTCTTACCTGTGACACAAGTAAAGTGCTGATCAAAATGAGATTGCTGTAACACTTCATGAAATGATTGCTGTGGACTGCTTGTACTTGATGGGGAGTTTACCTGTATATTTTTGTTGTTTAAATCAGACGATCCTGATAATCCTGCATTTCATCTTGTGCTTATAGGAAGAGCAATGCCCAGTCCCAGTTATTAAATACCACATGGTTGACAACAGAATTGATTTTTAGGCTGGTCTGCTTTAACTTCTTGTGCATCTGTACCTCTGCATTTTGTCTTGGCCACTACCAGGAGGAAAATACTCATAAATGCCATGGCATTTATGAGCGGGGTATTAGTTTTAAGAGTTGTGTACCCCATCAGAATTTTAATTTGTTTTATTTAAAGTCCCATTTGTGATTAAAAGAAACAGGGACAAACCAAAATGTACTGAAAATGGTTAGCATCAATGCATTCAGTATTGTATAGGAAACAAGCAGATCCTTACAGTGCTCTCCAGACATTATATCTGTTCAGAAAAGGCAACACAGGAGGCTCTGCACCATTTGGCACTCTTTTTCTGTAAATGAGCACAGCTGAGGATTGTGGCTATTAATATATTTTTAATTGAGAATACATTGACTAAGCAAGAAAAGAGATGTTTGCTCTACAGAAATACAACTGGCAGTCTTCTTTCCACAAAGCATCAACCAGGAAAATAAATGGTGACATAATGGTTTTATAACTTGGAGATAAATTTTTGAAGTGGACAATAAAATGCAGAGCAGGATAATAAAACTAAAAATTTCTATTTTATTGTCTTGCTCAGGTTGTCCTGAAGAGAACAGTGTAGATGCTGGCTTGGCATGGAGAGAAAAGGTGCCCAGAAGAATTTACTAACACTGTGTCTTTCATCATAGCACTTTAGTGAAGAGCAGATATCAATATGAAAGTAGCACCTTGTGCTACCCGCTGTGTTCAAGAATAGGGATAGCCAAATAACTTTAAAATGGTGCATGGGTGGCAGAATTAGTTTAAATTAAGCCTGGTCCAAAGGAGTGAGGAGTCACTGAGCCCAAACCTGCTCACAGTTCCACCAGTGAAAACAGAAAACACCAGCATCATGCGGCTGTGTGTGGCGGTGCATCCTCCCCTCCTCCGGCACATCCCCCCTTTTCCTCTGGGCTGCTTCAGGATCTCAGAAATTCTTGTCAGGCCTTTGTGTAACAAGCTGGGGGGGTGAAGCATCCCTTGGCCATACCAGGAACTCTCTTGCATGGCTAAGGAGGGAGGCGGCACTGACTGTACCAGGAACTCCTTTTGGCTGGCTAATGTAGGAAGTGAGAGTGGGATCATCAGTCACCCCCTGACAGCCTTGGAACATTCCTTCCCTTGATCGTAGCCTGAGTGGAACAGTACTATTGTTACTGGAGTTTTGAAAAATTTTTAGTAATTACTGACTTGGATTGTGGCCAGGATGGAAATTTACTGATGTCTAAAGCCAATCCTCTTGCCACCCTACAAACAGCAGCCCTCAGTGAGGCCCTTGGAGCCTTCCTGGGCTGCAGAAGGCTGCAAACAGTATCTCCCTCTGACTAGGACACCTTTCAGAGCTCATGAACTCTCCCCTTTGTGAAGATCTGAGGGCTGTTGCCACAAGCTGATGACAGGGCCTGGAGTGAAGTCCCCTCACTCTTCAAGGCTCAACCATCATCCGTTAAGAAGTGCCTAGACCTTTGATGTGAATATTTCACTGAACTTGAGGAGAATTTTTAGCAGGTATATCTTTATATATAATCTGTCTTTGTGTCTGTGTGTGCGTGTATAAATTAGGTACTCTATAGCAGGTTTAGGATGAATGTTGTCATCTTGGTTCTCTAAGTCACTGCTGCGAGCTTTTGTGATCCACCTTAAACTGCGAATAATCTTAGACAACTGAATCTTGTGATCCACCTTAAAACTGCAGACTGCTGCTAGGTCAAAAGCTGTGTAGAAATCTCATCTGTGGTGAACTGGTACATCCACAGTATCATATTAATATCACCTTTTGCTGGTATCTTGGACAGTGACTCCTTTAGGCAATCCTAATTGATTACATGTATAACCTTTTGGACACAATCTGACCAAGTCTGAGACTAAGATTGGGCCTAGCTGCACCTAAACTCCATCAGGAGTTTAGAAAGCAAGGGGGTCTATTCTGAACCTTGTGTCTCAAGGAGAGGGTCTCCTTTACCCTTTTGCATATTTAGTCTCTGTATAAATCATTCTAAATCAATTCTAACTCCATTTTGCTTCGTATGTTTCATCCATGTAGTAATAGTGAGCCTTGTCATTGATCTTTGGTGGCATTATTATGAATTTGTATTAATTACTTTTGCTAATACTTTTGATAGTGTTTCTTCGAGAGACCCTAAGCCCCACTTTTGTGATGCTGTGCTGGCAGAGTGCTTTATCGCAGCCAGCAAACCTTAATGAGCACTGCTGAGTCGCCTCACATGTGTATCTGGCTTCCCTGTGCCAATCTAGGCTATTCTACTTTGTTGCATGGCACATGTACACCTGAGGTCAGGCTTTCTGACTGTGGATAACTGAGAAAGATTTTTCTCTAGTCATTCTCCTTAAGGAAATATTTCAATATGCTTGAAGGGAGGCTGAAATTCTTTTATATTGAATTTTCATATCAATAAATATGAAAATCTTGATAACCACCCATTATCTAGGTGTCCTAGGTCTTACCTAGTGTGAAGAAGACAATAGTTATTACTTTTTAAGTATATTAATTCTTAAAACTGTAGATTACCCCGAGCCATTTGGGTTTTTTTAGACTGAAATTTTATAAGTGAGTTTTATAAAACTGTATTTTCCATTCTAGAGAAAGGAGGTTGAGTTGCTTCAGATAGTAGAAAATGAAGTTACAGATAGGGCTGCCCCAAAACATTGGCTCTTAATTTGCTTGATTTGCTTTGAGCTATAGGAAAAGCAGAATTCCTGGTGAAGTGGGTGAGGGGAGACATGTAAACTTGACATTTGGATGCAGGGGGTTTCACTGTGTCAGGTGGATAGGGAGCAGATTGCTTGTGGAAGGTGCTTGTACCACAAGATCTGTACACATAAGCAAAAAAGCAATCTCATTTTTCAGTGGAACAAATATGCACCCTGAGTACTTTAAAAATTAGTCTCTAAGTGCAGAAAGAAAGGATAAGTGCTCATAGCAGATTCTCAGGCTTCAAGGACACTGACAGGTACAGTGTAGGAGTAGGGAAAATGATAGAAAGTGGGTCAAAACCCAAGCTTTTTATCAATTTCTCATGTTTGTTCCTGAAACTTCCCACAACACTGCTAGGACCATCATATCTTGGTTTAGTTCCCTAATTGAATGGACTTGCTTTCCAGATAAGATAGTGGCAAAATACATGTTTCAAAATAGAAGGGGTTTTGTGATTCTCAGGAGGTGAAACTACCTACAATGCAAATGAGGCCCTGGACTAAATCTCAGTGTATGTGAATAAACGTCCTCCCCCCAGTGCTGGGGAGGCTGCCTCCAAAGAGCTGTAAGTTCTGGGAGCTGTTTGATCTAAGAAATTAGTGTTAACTCTGTAGGAGGAGACAACTGTAGTAAATCAGACCATATAGTCATTATAAGGAAAGTGTTTAGATAAAGGGTAACTTCCATCTTCCATTATTGGAGTGATGGGTGATGCTAGGGAAGTACTAAGGTAGCAACAAGGGGGGGAACAGGACAAAGTGCTTGGTGCAATGTTCGATACTGAGTAGTTGATAAAACTGAAAATTAATGTTTTGCTATGAATTATGTGGCCCTAAATCAGAATAGCATGTAATAGTGGTACTTAAGGGATACTGAAGTGGGACTTGAAGGCAGTAGAAAACTCCAGCAATGGAATAAAACATAATCAAATAGAGTTCTGCATCAGTGTAAAGAATAATTTCTAAATTGTCACAATATTTCAAGTGAGAGCAGCCTCATTAACACAAGGGAAGGAAAAAAAACCCCTGGATTTGTCAATTAATTCCCAACTGTGGGATTTTTTTTTTTTTTTTTTTTAAGGGGTGGGATGGGGGGAAGGTTGAGCTTGGAGGAGGAGAACGTTAAAGAAGGGAAGTATTTATACCATTCTGGGACTGCTCTGTATCTACAGCAGAAAAGTAGCCTCCATTTTATGATATTTGCCATTTGCTGCCTGGGTGGTGATGGTTTAAAATACTAAATACTACTTTAAAATAGTCATAGTTGTACTTTTTTGGCCTTTTATAGAGCACTAACATTCAAATTTGCACTTTTGCTTTTTTTTTTAAAAAAAAAGTCTTGTTACTCCTTCTCAGTCCAAACTTTGTCCCACTGGAACTGATTTGTCCCCTCTGATTCTGAAACTGAAATTAATTTCCTCCATGTCATTTGTGGCCCTTAATTACCTTTAGGTTAATCTGCTTTCTTACAGGGAGTCCATCTAGTTTACCCAAACCAGTTTGCAGGGAACAGAAAGTCCTGTTGCATGATCCATGCCGCTGGGACTCCACTGACAGGAGAATGCATTAGCAGTGCTGGTGAGGGGCTCTCTCCAGAGAAATGGCTACCCAATACACCCTGCTCAGACTTTCCTAATCAGATGCATCCCAATGCAGTGTCACTCATCACCACAGACATTTCACTACTCTGTACCTATATTCTGGTCTAAAATGGCAGAAGGCAAGGTAAATTAGTTATTAATTTTTATGCAATGCTAAGTGACTATGCAGCTAAAGAATTTATTTGCTGGAGATGCAGTGAGCTAGAGGTCCTTTTTGGTGTGTTCTTTTCCATGAGCTGAATTTTAACACCATGCTTTAAGTCTATAAATGATGCACTATTGGATAGTTCTGGATAAGGCTATATGGTGAGAAGTCACTTGCAATTAAAAAAGTTCAAGATGCTGAGTAGGCTGAGATAGAACTAAGTTGCCTTGTAAAGGCTTGGGTTTCTTCCCTATAATTCTAATCTGCAAAATGTTACCTGAGTTTGGTTTTCATATATTTATACATTAATTATTTTAAAAGGCAACCATTTCCTGAAGCAATAAAATGGTAACATTCCTTCAATTAACAATAGGAACATATGAAATGATGTAGAAGTACTTGTCTGAATGATTAAATGCAATTTCCAATCTCTGATGCTACTCTGTCCCTTATGACAGGTGAAGGTAATGAAAACAGTAAGTTGATTTGCACTTTTTCACAAAATCTTGATCTATAGTAATATACCAGGTTAAAAGTATGGTGGAGTTATGAAAACTACACATTTCATACGGAGAAAATGGCAACTGTTATATTACCACCAGTCATGCCAGAGCTTAATCTCCCTAGAAGCAAAGAATTAAGACACAAGATACTTGAAAAGTCAATCAAAATTAATTAATAAATTACAAATCAATCATTATTATCCCAAAAAGTCTTGTTATGACCTCAGTTACTTGCTTAAGCATAAACAAGATAATCAGATATGTTTCCTGTCTAGAAATAAGATCATTGCCAATTAACTTAGGACTTAATTACCTCTCTAAGGTACTGAACTTTAGATGCATCATAGACTGTCTTAACATTCTTATTAGTCACTGCAGTGACTCTAGTACATTTTTGATTTATTATTGTTATATAACTATTGCATTTACACTTACAATGCTATTAAAAAACAAAGCCTTCAATATTATGTTACAGTTAATGCCACATAAAGGACAGAAGCATTAAATAAATGTAGAATTAGATAGACGATACAAGTTTACATTGGAAAACCACCAGTCCAGCTTCTGCTCTTTGCTGGGAGTCATCAGCCTAAGAGTTTATACGTTTAGAGGTATCAATTTTCCAGTGCCCAGCTGTAATTGCTCTTTATTTCTGGTCATGAGCTATTGGATCTGCCAGCCCTTTGGCAGCTCAGAGAAGTCACGGTATAGCATTGTAATGCAATCCTTACCTTTTGGAGATGCTTCCTGCTTGTCTGTTTTATAACAAAACTTGGGACAATCCTGATTTTTTTTTTTTTTTTTTTATTTCTTTCTTCCATGACTTCCCAGCAATTTCTTTTTTTCCAACACCTCAGTGACCCAGTTTTCTTCTTTTGCTTCTCTTTCTGTTTTAATAACTACAAGCTGCTCTTTTTCCAAGGCTGAGAAGAATTTGTTCCATGTTTGCCAGGAATAAACAATCCAGCAGAACAAGTGTTCTGTCTGCTGAACAGAGGAGTGAGGAGAGAAGAAGTTGGATCAGTGCAGACATTTAAAGCTGTTCCTTTGCTCAAAGTGGATGTTAATGTTAGTTGTTTAGTGGCATGTGATAAATATTTCCAGATCACTGACTGTCTGGAAATAAACTTATGCTGTAAGTGATATGCAAGTGTAACTATCACTTGTGAGCTGGCAATAACACCACCAGAATGTATATTTTGTAAATGGGCATTGTCTTTTTTACAACCAGAAAATAGTCACTGTGAAAGTATTTTCCAATCTATCTCAAAAATACTCTCACCTTGTCTATAAATCACATCCTTTTGAGGTGCCTTTATGCACTCTTTCCATCAGGTAGAACAGTATGATCTAGTCTTCACCTTTGGCTTTACCACAGTTTTAGCTGGCATTTAGGCTTTGGCTGCTTTACCATCTTATGACTGAGCTGGACAAATGGGGCTAGGAAAGCCAATGTACTTTATGGCACTGATTATATTTAAAGCAGGAGTGGGCTAACAGCAGTGTTTAGTTTCAAAAAAGAATCATTTCAGCTTTAAGAAAAGCTCACAGCTCCCATGTGTATTATCTTGTGGTTGTTGTCTTGGGAGTTGTTCAGGGTTTTTTGTTGTGTCCAAACTTACGAAATAAAACCAATCTGGTATCTGCTTCAAATCTGGCAACCTAAACATAGGTGGATTTAGGACTTGCAGGGCTTGTTTTGAGAAAGAAATAGGCTCACAGAGAACCCTTTGACAGGACTGAACCCCGTTCCTTTACAGTGCCTGAAGATCAGGAGCTTCCTTGTCCAAAACACTCCTGGGTACCTGTTTTGTGACCAACTTGCCAACGATGCATGTACACACATGGTAGAGTTGCCGCAAGCTAAACTGAAGCTTCTACATCTCTCTGTCCACTGGTTCTAGGCTGGGACTGCAGTTAAGATCTCCAACAACACAGCATCTCTGACGGGTGCTGTATATACTCCATGCACACATTTTCCTTTAATTCATTTCTAGATTGGTCTCATAAGATTTTACCTGGATCTAGGAATATGTCCCTTACAATGAAGGAGGTGTCAACCCAGGGAAGTGGATTTAGCAGAGTCTGGCAAATGTAATAGGTGAGCTATTGTTTCTAAAGAGGTAAAAGGAATCCTAAATGAGACTTTTTTCTAGAATGGAAATATCCATCCTGGAAGTGTCCTTTGAGGGAGTAAAACCTGGCTCACTTCCAGGAGTAATGTCGTGAAGATTAGCCCTTTTCTGTTGTCCCATGGGCTTTTTTCTTCTAAATGTGAAGCAGTCAACATAAATACCCAGCGCTACATACAGAGATGTGCTTGGCTATTTAAGTATATAATTTTTTTTCTCAGCTGCTGTTGGACAATTAAGCACTTTCACAAAACTCCTAGTTTTGTGTTATCTAAATTCATTTATTATGTTTTCTACAGAGGCCACACTACTTATTTGTAGGAAAAAGGCAAAGAATGCAAAATGTCCTTTTCAGATGTTGCCCTAGCTGCATATGGCAGCAAGGACATATGGCAATATGACATATGGCCAATAAGAGTAATGTTGTCATAGGACAAACAGATCACTTCTTGCATGCATGTCTGCCTTGGTTTGTGCATGGGCTTGCTAGCAGAAACAAGGCTGGGAGGAGGTTGAGGAGAACCTGTGGTGTTCATGCAGAACTCATTTCTTCAGTGTTATGAATCTTCTCTGGTGCTTTTCTTTTAGGTCCTTTGCCCTTTCCTCGGTATTCTTAATTTCACAGGGTAAAGCTAAATCTTACTCTGGGGTAACTGTGTCCATCATTGATGTCAAGGATCATACAAGCCTCTGTTCTTATGTTCAGGTGCTGCTTTGCCTCTGCTTGGCCCCAAAGCCAGGCTGAGCAGGGAAGCAGCTTTTGCAATGTGTTTCTCTGGGTTGGCTTGTCAGTGGCTCCTGATGTGCAGGGAGAAAATGATGATGGTATTGCTATTGCTGGGTAGTGCAGAAGTACTAATATCTTCACAGGCAGTAAAGAACTGAGTTATGCCTTGGCATTTGCTAGTTATGTACTTGCTCACAGTCATGCAAAGAGCCTGTTCGGAGATGGAATAGGGCACATCTACTCTGCTTCCCTTTCCTGTGATTTAAAGGACACTCCTAATCATGACTTTATTATGCCTGCCACACACTGCTTATAGTGCTGAAAGGAGCTTGACTGAGAGTGCTGACATTTCTTAATGATATTTTGATCATTTTCCTGTATATTATACTGTTAGGAAATGTGCCATGAGGAATAGAGGAAGTAATGGAGAATTTTACTTTCAGCCAGACTTAGATGAGTAAACTTTGCCACAGTCCTCGGTGCTCAAGGTCTTTCTATGATGCACTTAAGATTAGGGGCCACATTTGAAACTTCTACTGAACTTAAATAGGGTTTGGATTTGACCCTTGAGTACTTAACCATTATATATATATATATATACACACATACATACTAACTATTACCATACTACTTTTGTAGTCTTCAGCTCACCAAGTTCTCATAAGCCTCAAGAGCAAAATAATGCCACCATTGCTGTTACACAGGAGCAATTTACCAGGTACAGAAGCACAGAGTTAGAAGATTAACCTCCCTGAGCCAAGTGAGGAGCGAAGCAGCCTGTGGTGGGAGGTCACAGTCTGATGGCAATTAATGGCCTTTTTGTCATACTCGAGTACTTTGCACTATTTTGGTAACTGGTGGCTTAGGCAGGAGAGATTAAAATTCTGAGAGATGAAATATAAGGGGAAGGAGAAGAAAAGGGAAGGAAAAATATGAAATGTGTAACACATGGCAATGGTGCTGTTATCTTGGCAGTTCATGAATGACACAGCGAATCCCAGACACTACTGTGTTGATTCTGTGGGCAGTGATACAGACTCTTCATGTTCAGCCCACCCAGATCAGAGGGGAGCTATCATCAGCAGTTGTCATTGACAGAAGCCTATGCTGTTAAAAACAATCTGACATCAATGGCAGATGGGACTGGAGCTTGCAGCAGCTTTGGAAGATTTGCTTTATTTGTGTTTTACTCTGTGATGTGTTCACTGCATGAACCAGAATCTGGGGGTCCAGAGGACAACAGCTCGGAGGGTCCTTTATTAATAACACATACTGCATGTTAGCAAAACCATGAGTCTACCTGAAATAAGTCAAGATAATCTCCTTGAAGACCACCTTCAGCATGAATGACCAAGTCTGCCATTGCTTCCAGCCTTTGAGTAACCAGGCAAAATCTGATCAAATGTATTGACTTATACTTGCATCTCCACTTTTGATTACATGATGGTCAGCACTTAGAGTATGAAACAGTTTGTTTTATCTGGTGAGTTCCTAAAAGATGCAGCAGCAACTTAAACTTTGATGTTTAAGTTCAACTGCCAGATGCTTTTATAGTTATCCAGCCCAGGCAAACCTACCAAAGTAATGTCTGTTTAACAGCATTTAATTCAGCTGCTTTGTTATTTTTTCCTTCCATAAACAAACACCAAAGTTCTCAATTTCTTCCATGAGCCAATTGTAAATCTAAGGAGCAGCTGGAGAATACAACATGCAACTTCCAAACTTCCTAATAGATAACATAAGCATATCATACCTGCAATTGCTCTACCCCTAGTTAATGTCCCTATTGCCGCTTGCAAGTGGTTTAGCCCTTCTGCTTTGAAATTCTTCAGTCAAGTAGACCACACACTCATAAACTGTGGTTATCTGAACCAAATATTACCCTTCCATTTTTTCCCCCTCTTTAAAGATTTTAGACACATGTAAAATGGGGCTTAGCAGAATACATACTGTTATTGGTGACTAGAGCCAAGCAATCAATCTTAGAATCATCCCTGGAGTGCACTAGCATTTCCTTGCACATGGGTGCTTTCAGAAAGCAAGTAAATTACCTGTTTAGAGAGATTAACTGAGTTGGTGCAGTAACCTGCAAACTATAATTTGAGTCAAAAGCCTTTCTCTCCCCACCCCCCTTCACAGAAATTAACAACTCCAGTAGCATAATGTTGTTTTTGTACTGCTGCTCTCTCTACAGTAAAATATACTTTATTACTATTTGGGGGCTTTATCCCTTTATGACAACCAGTATCAAGAGTAATATTACACCAATAACTTGGTTTGCTAAGTATTAATACAAGGGAAATTATGCTAAAGCACTGTGTGAGTTTAATTGCAATTCACACTTTAATATTTTGATGCAGCTGTAAAAATGTAGAATGAGAAACATTACAATTCTATTGGATACTAATAAATTGTGTTGTGGAGGAGGATACGAGCTGTACTTGCCATAATGAAGCACATTCTACTTCCCATCTCTCTGTTTTGATCTTGCATGTGTATGATTTCATAGAAAGGTTCTGCAAAGGTGCTACAGAACAAGAAAGAAATGAATGCAGGGTAATATATTTTATTTACAATAATCAGAAACAAAGTGAAAATGATGTAAATCATCTTCCTCATGTAGTGTTTGTCAAGCCTTTTCTTTATGCAAAATGCTAGATTGTTCAGAATGAGTCCTATCATGTTTAGTTTTTTTTTTCCTAGACTTAAGCTTTCCAGGTTTAGATGCATCTAATAAAATGGCATTCTGAGAAATTCTCAGATTCATCCTTTTTCATTTTTTCCTAATAGAAATAACATTTTTAAACTGCTATGCTTTTCTCTTGTTTTTCTATTCATAAATGAGGGACATACTGTGGCAGCAATGCTTCCATGGAGCAGAATCATAGAATTGTTTAGGTTGGAGAAGGCATTTAAGATCATCAACTACTTACCCAGCACTGCCAAACCCAGCAGTAAACCATGTCCCTAAGTGTCACATCTACATGTTTTTTAAATACCTCCAGGGATGGTGACTCCACCACTTCCCTGGGCAGCCTCTTCCAGTGCTTGACCATCCTTTGGGGAAGAAATTGTTTTTAATATCTAATCTATACCTCCCCTGGTGCAGCTCGAAGCCATTATCTCTCATCCTATCACTTCTTATCTGGAAGAAGAAACCAATCCCCACCTCACCTCATCCTCCCGTGAGGCAGTTGTAGAGACCAATAAGTTCCCCAGAGTTGCCTTTTCTCCAGACTAAATTGCCCCAGGTCCCTTAGCTGTTCCTTATCACACTTGTGCTCCAATCATCAGCTCTGTTGCCCTGTACTGGACCTGCTCCAGCACCTCAATGTCTCTCTTGTAGTGAGAGGTCAGAAGTGAACACAGGATTCAAGGTGTGACCTCACCAGTACTGAGTACAGTGGGATGATCACTGCCCTGGTCCTGCTGACTATGCTATTGTTGATACAGGCCAGGATGCTGTTGGCCTTCTTGGCTGCCTGGGCACAAGGTGGCTTATGCTCAGGTCTATCAGTCAGCACCTCCAGGTCCTTTTCTGCTTAGCAGCTTTCCAGCCATTCTTCCCAAACCCTGTAGCATTGCATGGGGTTGTTGTGGCCCAAGCGCAGGACCCAGCACTGAGCCTGATTTTAACCTCATACAAATCTTGCTCGGCTACTCACATAATTCTGTTGCATTTCCCTCGGTAGCCATTTGCTGAAGGCAAATGTCTACTTGGCCCTGGGCTAGTAACTTCAGAACATTATATCTGAGGCTGTCTCACAAGAAGCCTCAGAAGGAGAATGCAAACTGTTGTGCATGCAGCACAAAATTACATGCGAGACATTGGAGTTGTTGACCCACCTATGGTGCTTCCAAGTACCTTTTGTGTATGTGTGTGTGACAGTAAATAGTCATGCTTTGGTTACTTGCTTTCAATCAGCTGTCTATGCTCTGGATCAGCTGCTACAAAAGGCACTAGTTCTCTTGTTCAATCATTATAGCTCAATGAGAATAAAGCTGGAATCAAGGACTCTTATGCTGGACACTGTAGATAGCTACAAAATTATATGGTCTCAAGTTTAAAATCTTTCAATTAAGGCAAATAAATGACTGAAGAAGGTAGGCTGCACTCAGGCTGCACTCAAAGATCTCAAACTTCCATGTCTTGCATGTTCTGAAGTAACTTGTATGTGTTCAAAGCACAAATCCTGTGGGGTTTCCTGATATCAGCAGCAACCAAAAGGAGCCTGAGCTAACAGTTTAGTCTTATGTTCTGACATCCAGACTGAAATACACAGAAATGTGTGACTTCAGGCAAATCTCTCAAGCTCTTCTCTGTTACAGTACCTGGGAAGCAGAAATAAAAATGTTTTTCTCCATCCCCATTATATTTTTTCTGATCAAATTAGAATATTACTTGTGTTCATTTTTCCCCTAGATTATTTTCAGTGCATGTATAGGTAGGAATGACCCCACTTCTATGCTGCTGATACAGAGGGAGCATAATCTCCTGTAGCAGCACTTTCCTTAATTTATCAGTAGCAAGAACAAGATTAGCCACAAAACATTTTGGTATCAGTGCTTTGGTGTCATTCCACTAATAGCAATACAAGACTTCACGGAAGAGGTGATAAAGACCCAGTTCATATCCTCAGGGGGATTAGCACAGCACTACTTGAGCAGAACTGCTGACCACCTACATGTAGCTGATACTAAATAGTGGTTTACTCTGATTTTTGCTTTGAATGTATGTGAATCATTGTGTGCTGGTAGGGGAGTTGATGCAAGATTGCTGGTTAATTTGTTCTTTCTAAAGTTCAGAGGGAAATCAAGGCTTGTAGTAGCTACATTTATCTTTTCCTATCAGGCTTGATTTTTAAAGATCAATGTAGTTTTCCACTGGTCTTACTGAATTTTTTTTGGGATGAGAACAATTTAAGTGCACAGGAGTTTGTACACCATGTTGCCAGCAAGTTATGTCCTTTCATGTTTCATAGCTTGTAACACCTTGCATTTTCCCCTTCAATTCCTTCTCCACCTCCTGATCTGGGTATTTTGTTGTATCTGGTTCTCCGCCTTCTGCCTGCACTCTCAGACTTAGCACAGATGATTGCACATTTCTCTCGTTCCCGTCTAAACCCATCCATGTGTCTTGAATGAGCAGCTTTCACAGGGATCTTCTCAATTAAAATGTTCACAGAGTCATTAAACTAACTAATGGTAGAAACTTCAGTAGAAATAATGCTGTAATGAGACAAGCTTTCATCATCTTGCTGAGGAAAACATATTTCACTTGATTCAGATAAATTATATGCCCCTACATATTATGATCAATATTTTAGCAAGACTTAGCGTTTAACTATGTCATTTTTGAGTAATGAATAATCACGTTGAGTATATGAAAAACGAGTAATGACAGATATCACTGGACTGGTACGTTTTCTACTTCTCAAAATGATGTTTAAATTTTTACAAAAATGTTGTATAAAGGATTCAGTGACTCAAACTTATTCCTTCTAATGGATATCTGTCATCTAATACTACAACTGCTCTCAAAGTACAGGTTAACATAACATAACTGATTCTCAAACATGTTCAAATAGTTCTGTATTTTGACAGAGGAAAATGAAACCCAGTTGTCAGGAAATGTATGTGATAAAACTGGATTTCAGAAGCTGAAGGCCTCAACAGACCACTAAAATTACTCTCTCATGTTGCATAATGGCAGTAGTACTTAGCAGTTTGCTGCTACTCCATAGCTTTGCTATTATAGGAAACATGAGAGGTGTAAAGTAATTTTATCAGAAAGAATATCTAAAACAATGATTTTTAAATAACGTGCAGAAAACTACAGCAGCTGTCCTGAACTAGGCATCCTTTAATTTGTTTATTTACTTGCCTTTGCTTACTGTATCATATTTCTTCTGTGTACAGCCTTTCAAATGGCTTCTGCCCTCATTTTTTAATGTTTGTGCTTAAACCTACATTCTTAAAAGCACAAACCAGGACCAAAGGAAGCGTTTTGATTTTCCTCTAAAACTGCCAATGTGATTTCAAGCACCTACTTAAGAAAATCTTTGCCTCTTCTTAAGACCTGTTGAATGAACCATCAGTAAATATGTGCAGGTCTTAGAAAGATCACAGAATCAGGAAGCATTTGTCACTGTAATCCAAAAAGAAATCTCTGTATCCATAATTTTTTCTCATTCAAGTAATCACTTACTTGATTACACTGATCTGTGGTTGACTTTTTTCTTCCAACAACTGATCTGTCATGGAGTTCTCAGGTTGCAATTGAGGTGACAAATACTGTTTATATTTTCAGTATCCTTAGGCTGTAATTGGCAGTTCTGCTCTTAATTGACTTCATTTTTTCCATCATGGCGAGCAGGTACCTAAAACTAATTTGCAACTATATGATCACTGACGTAGTGACTTGCTCTTGTACCTGGGTTTAGTGGTGCATTTTTGTACTTCTAACTTTAAAAAAATAAATATGGTATTTATGAGTATATCCTATTTCAATTGAGTTACAGAGATGCAGCAATCACCTCAATTGTTATTTCTGGGCCTTTAAAATTAAAACAGAGTGAACAAGAAGCAGAAAGGTCCATGATCACTTAGGTCAAATCTTCCCTCAAGCAGCTTTTCGCTTGGAGGAGGTTTTCACTGTTATCTATAAGAAGCACTGCTTGTTTTAGTCACCTATATCTCACAAAGAGGTTTCTGTTCTTCACAGAGTGGATAAAAGGCTTTTCAGGTATCCCCTCAGTGTAGCTGGCTCTAAGATTTCCTTTCAATATTTAGTTATTTTAGCGTAGTCCAGATAAATTTCTAATGCTTCCATCATTTTATGTAAGAATAATGTCAAGGAGATCGGCTATAATCTTCTCATTATATTTACATAAATACCATTCTGCTTTTAAACTCCTTTCCAAGTGTGGCTTTTTCACTCAAAGTGAAATTCTTCCTTTGTCAATATCAGTGTTTTCCTTAGAGATGAAACAGCTAATAATCTATACTATATAATAGGAAAACTCACATTAATGCTATCACAAGGATGATGATTACTGACTCTTATAGGGCTAGTTTTCCACAATGACAGAAAGGCATTCTAAAATGCATTTTCATAAATTAGGTCATTTAAATCTGTTCAATATGTAAGCCATGGCAGCAAATTTTTCACTTGGCAGCTCTTCATTTTGTAGCTTGGATTAATTCTGATTCTGCCCAGTTACTCACTACTATCCTCAAAACTTAGTTTTCAGTAAATGTAGTGACATCACAAAAGGGTACAACACCATTTGGCGACACCTGCCTCTTCTGGCTGTGAAGATGACTTCACAAGGCACAGCCACTGTAACAGCAGAATCACATGTGAACCATGTAAGTGACAAGGCAGCAGTTTCCCACTGGTGATGAAGGCGGGAAAAAGAAAGTGGGAGTGGAATTGCAGCCCAGGCCAATGATGGGAGTAAATAGAAGTTATACTACTCACTTTTAGAAATAGATTTTAAAAACATAAGTCATTTAATGACTTTACTCTGGGGCGCCTCAGTGCTAGAGCTGTACAAACACATGGTAAAAGACAGTCCATACCCCAGTGAGTTTAACAGCCCTCTCGGTTTCCCCCTGGCAATGTCATTATGCTCCAAACCTCTCCTCTGGGGTAGGATGAAGGCCTCTGCCTCCTTCTCCTGATTATTTTAACAGACCTCTGGTTAGCACGTGGAGCGAACCCTCTAGACTTTGCCGTCAGCACTACAATCCTTTCAAAGCTCACCTGGCAGGTTTCCCAGAAAAGCAAGACATGGTCATTTAAGCTGGTTGCCAGGAAAAAGCCTGAATAATGCTCATTCTAGCTATTTGTTTGGGATACTGGTTCTCACTTTATGAAATAAATATGCCAGACATTCATCTCTTGGATGAAAAGAAATTGCTGCAATGGTCTTGCACTGTTCTCAGCAGAACCTTTCCAAGACCTCTCAACGGCCTTTGACAGTCCATCTCGGATGCTCTAATCCTAACGCTATTTCTGTATGGAGTATCAATTTCACCAGGTCTTCCAGGGCTCAGGTGGAGTTCAAATGGGGAGGCTTCTCTATCATTGTCTTGCACATGGGTCTGAAGATCTTTTTCTCAAGTTAGACCTGGCTTTTGTTTAGTGTAAAACTCTTAGGGGAGTGAACACCCAGACCCAGTAACTTACATGCAGTGCTCTGTGCTTGCGAGGGAATGGATGTGGGCTGGTACCTTAAAGGTATTTTCTATACTATAACATTTGTTACATCATACCAAAGTAGGATGTAATAAGCTTATGGGATCCATTCATTAATGGCCAGTGTCTGAATGACTGGCTGTGTCTGCCCATGGAAAGCAGACACTTCTGGTTTTCTTGCAACACAGCAGGAAGAAGCCTCCCAAGTGTTTCGGCTTCCCCATGCACCAGTAAAATGCTCCCAAAATCCTGTGTAACTGATCAAATGTGAACAAAAACTCCAGATCCCTTCAAATGGGTATGCATTTGTGAAAACACAGTGATTCTGCAATTAAGTTGACATTATATATTAAGGGGGGGGTGGGGTGTCTTTATTTTTCAAGAAAAGAAACATTTTGTCAGTATTTAACAACTTCCTGATAGGAGAAAGTCTGTCCTTAAATGAATTTCAATTTTGTCTGACTTCTTCATTATATACATGGAATATTTCATACATGTGGATGCTACTTGCACTTTTTAATGCTTTGTGTTTATCATCAAATTCCTTTGTTTGGTATTGGAAATCTAGACAAATACTGAAGCTGTGTTTGGATTCTGTTGCTTCCTTGTAGTTAACCCCAAATGGCTAGAGGATCTGCTCTGAACATATTTGTTAGACATGCTGTACTCTGGTATTAGTAGAAGACAGGAAAGTCTATTTTCCTGACATAGTGTGATCAGGCAATTGAGGTTGAAGGAGATGAACATAATGGAGTGATCTTATCAGGATAACAGAAGAAAGGGGGGAAAGAGGAAGGGAACAAGATATCAACTTTTCTTGCCTGGTATTCCTCCTCTGTGCTAATGCTGTCTGCCATATATTATTCTTTTTGTTTCCTTCATAAAAAGGAAGCTTTGCCTAGTCTTACGTTTCTGCAAAGTGCATTAGAGAATACCATCATAAAAATCACTAAAGACGAGAGAGTACTTCAGCAGCTTACATATAGACATCATCACTGTAAAGTGCTTCTGTCTTTTGAAAGCAACATGGCAGAAAGAAGGAAACTTGCTGAGAAAAGCCTTTTTACCATGCTTTTGCACTTCAATTTTCTGGCTGTGTTTGTGTTTCAAAGGTGGTATGGTAGTTTTGTTTTACGCTGTGGGTTAGCTTTGGTTCCACTCATAAGGAACATATGGTCATGCAATCGGTTAAAAAGCAACTACAGGGATTGCTCCTGCATGCCAGGCTAGGAGAGGGTAAGAGCCATCCTAAGCCCATAAGCAACTGGTCCGGTTAAAGGAAGGGATTGCAGCAGATGGGTTCCTCTTCATCTGCTCATATTGGCCCATCATTTACAATTGGTAAGCATGAAATAAATTTTTTTCTCTTAAATCTTAGAAGGTAGCCAGCTGCTTTAAAACCTGCGAAACTAAGTATTGGCCATAAACTTAAAAACATGAAAAAAAAGAAAAAAAGAGGGGAGCGGATGGGAGAGAAGAATCAAATTAATCCTACTTCATTAATAAATGTCTATTTGAAAATCAAATTGGATTTGATTTTTTTTTTGTAATAGTTTTTGTACTTTTGACCACTGGGGCTCTCCAAATTCCTAGTTGGGTGACTCTCCCTCTTGCTTTTCACAACTGATTTGCATCTGTTTTTCTGATAGATCATCTTGGTTTTCACTTTTGAATACGGTGCCTTGTCTTGGCTTGTTTTGAAGGTTTAGACTATTCTGGCTGTTTTAAGAGTTGCCTGGCTAATGTGCAGAGTGGCAGTAATAAACAGGAATCTCATTATTACTGGCTTCCCTCCTGTACTTAATGTTTTTCTGACAGTGGCAAAGCATCCTGGTGAAGCTGTGGAATCACACAGCGTTGCAGTCTAAGCACTGCGATACTTCCAACATGGTTGCTGGTTTATCTGTGTGCTTCTCTTGAAAGCATTAGTTTACAAATATATTAGGGAGGACTTTCTCACCACCCAAATGGCATTCTTGGAGCTTTTGCTGTGCCACGTTGCTAACATACAGAGAGGTGCCAAAAGAGGGAGCTGAAACCCCCTATGACCAATCTGCATCTGACTATTGTGGGACCTCATAACAGCCACCGCACACCTGTGAGCAGAGCATGATGAAACTCTGTGTCCTTGCAGATAGCTCTGGACACATCTTAACATATGATATATAACAGCTTGCCATTGCTAGCTCTAATATAATAAAAATACCAAAGAACCCTGTTTCCTAAAGAAGTCTGGAAAAACTTACTGAAGGAAGGATTATCCATCAGGATGTGATAAAGAAAGTAAGAAAACTTATCAATATATTTTCAGAAGCAATCATTGTATTAAATTATTCTTGTTTCATAAAATAGGAGCAACAATGCTAATAAGAGAATAGCTCTGCACAGTTACATAAATCACTCAGGCAGCACGGAGATGATAGTTACAATTAGGATGGCAAGAAGATAAAGATTACCTATACATATGCACTTGAAACTGAGTAACAACATAACATTCAGTAACTAAAATTCTTCCGTAGTTCCAAATGGGAAATTCAGCCATAGAGGCAGCACGTGATGGGTTCCTACTTTATACATGCATCTGTCAATGGCGATTTTTTTTTTCCTTTCTGATATATAAGCTTTAGGATATATAAGATTCATGCATTCATGCCAAGAGCCTGTTCTCACAGAGTTGGGCTAAATGTTCTTGTTCTACCTTCAAACAGATGCTAATATTAACTTAATTTTCAATGTATTAATGTAATTTGTGTGCTTTATCTAAGGTGTTATAAATTTGCTCTCTATATATGTTTAGTGCAGTATGAATGAGACAGAAAGAAAAATCAATCATTGCTTCACAGAGAAATATGAACTCTGTTAGCTTCATTTTTCACACTGTGAAAATGACTTGACCTTCCTTTCCTCAGAAATCCAAATATCTCCGATCTGTATTCAACAGCATAGCTGGGCACAAATTTTCCATTAACATTTTCTGGATAGAAAACTGTGATTTTATTCTTGTTGTTTTGTGGAAAAAATAGGGTTTTCTTTGGATCAAATGGAGTATTTTCAACAGAAAAGGTTTCTGTGCTGTCTCACAACGGCTGCAGTTCAGTTACCTTAGCTTCTGTGGCTGTGGGCTGCTGGCCTCTGTCTCTCTTGCCTGACCCATCACGGCCACAGTCCTGACATTCCTCCTTCAGGAACAGGGGCAACAGGGTGGCTGGTGGCTGCTGCAGCCTTGCTGCTGAGCCCTGCCTTTGGAGGACAGCCCTGACCAGGCCCTTGCTATCACTTCTCCATATCTTCCTCCTTGTCTTTTGTCTCTCTTTGCGTATACAGCTGATGTGTGCAAAGCCTGTGGGTAACGAGGTTAATGTGGGATGTCTGTAGGTTTGAAACAGAGAGGTTGAGGCTGCGGTGCCCCTTCCCTGCTTCAAACTCTGTGCCCTGCTGTCTGATGCTGAACCTGAAGGAGGAGGTGGGAAGTCTGGCAATTTGGGCACAACCTCTGCAACTCCCTGGGTTGTATGGTGCTTTCAGCCTTGTGCTTCTTACCTATGGCCACTCAGACTTGACCACAGCAGCAGCTGCCCAAGGGGGCAAGGCATTTATGCCTTCTCCTCCTCTAGCCTTAACCGGGGACAACTGTCAAAGCCACCCACCAGGAGCATCCTGTGGGAAAGCCGGCTTTGGGCTTGTAGAGCAGGATGAGCAGTGGAAGGGCTGGTTGGTGCAGGGCAGGGCCTGCTTCGATGGCAGCAGGATTCACAGCCTCATGGGCACAACCACAGACAAAGTTCTGCTGAGCCTATGTTCCCCTTTGCAGCAGACTGCAGGGCTGGGTGATGGTGAGCTGGGCCAGGAGGCCTTGCTGACTGTATTTATCCCTGTTCAGAGCTGCTGCAGGAGCTGGGAACCACGGCTGTGTTTTCCACTGTAACTGTCAAAGGGGTCACGCTGAGGGCAGTTGAACTTTCTATTCCTGTCAGTTCGGGTAAATGACCCCTTTGCTATTTGAAGTGGGAGTGGGGCAGCCTCATGCTTACTCTTGCCCCGAAGCTGGCAGGCTGTAGTGGCTGCTTGCTGCCCGTGGCTGGTGGCCATGCTCTTTGGGAGGACACGCTGCCCTGGCATGCTCCCCACAGCCCTTCGCTCCCATCGTGAGCCCGGTGAGCTCCTGCTTCAGCCGGTGCATGCTGAGGTCGTGTGGGGCCAAGTGTGGCCGCTGGCAGCGGAGCGTGCTGTGTCCCTCCTCCTGCCAGCCCTCATGGCAGCACACAGCAGGGCCCTGGCTGGGTGTCTGCACTGGTGTCTACACCCAGGTGTGTCCTTGGATTGGAAACTTGACTGCCAAAAAGCAGGTTCATGCACACTTTCTGGTGCAGCTGAGGGAGTGGGGTGTTCGAGCTGCAGGTGCCAAATGTGACTTCTGAGGAGGACTATCTCTACTACTGCCCTTCATGGGAACTGCATGTTTGCTTGCTCATGCAGGGTCTTGTAACCATTATCTCTGCTAGAATGAGCTCTAAAAGCCTTTTTGGGCAGACTGTTCCATGCAGATTTGCTAGTTTCTGAAGAATTTAAAGGGTTTACCTTAAGAAAGTGAAGGCACTAATAGCTGGGAAGTGGTTTCTCTTTCTGCTGGAGAAGAGGAACTGTACCCTGCAGGGATGGCTGGCCGGCAGCCACCAGACCCTGCACTGGGAACAGGGGCACTTGCAACTGCCAACCCCTGCAAGTCCCGCTGTGGAATGCTTTTAGCAAGTCGTTTAGTTGAGTTTAATGGGTCAAGCTCAAGATACCAAAAATAGGTGAGTCATTGAATTTAAGTGATCAGGTGACAGACTAGGGTTTTATTAATAGTAATTAAAAAAACAAAAAAACAAACAAACAAAAAACACAAAACAAAAAAAAAACAAAAACAAAACAACAAAAAAACAAAACAAAACAAAAAAACACAACAAAAAAACACCAAAATCTCTGTACCTGTTTCTGGAGAGAAATTCTGAAAATGTGCCCCCACCTCCCATGTTGGTTCTAAGTACGGGCCACAAATGATGATTTTGAACAGGGCTTTTAAATCCAACAACAATGCTAAAATAAGAAACAGAAGAGGGGGGTCTGACTCATGATACTTGAGCAGCGTGTTTGAGCCTGTGAAGAGAGCAGAGGTGCTAGAAGGGAAATGCTGTGTGCACCTGCCTGCCACAGCGGGGATGGGAAGAAGTGCTCTGGGTTTTCTGGGTGTGAGCACAGACCGTCATCAGCACAGCCTGGCCTGAGCTCCCTCCCTGTGGGGGATTCACAGACACAAGATGCAAATGTGACTCTTGCTGTGAAGCCCAGGCAAAGAAGATGAAGTCTGCCACATTTGACTTCCACTGATAACAGTTCCACAGCTTTTCCTCTGCAATATTTTTAACCCAGAAGCACTTATAAAACATTTGTGTACTCCTTAGGAAGGCAGAAATCGTGGATTACATTAGCTGCTCCGCCACTGATCTAATTTATAAACTTAGATTTGTCTCTTAATTCTCAGGAAGCCCATAAAGACGCTTCTGTTAGAGGGTTCACTGGAGCCTCTGTGACAGAAGAGCTGGGTGCTGTGACTGGCTGTGTGAGCCTCCCGGTCTGGGGCATGTTTGTAGAGATGGGACCTCACCAAAGCAGGGGGTCCTTTCACACTTGGTCAACATGGAGTCCCTGAGACCTGCTGGCACACAGGGAAGTTCAGGGTGTGACTGGTCCTGTGGAAAACTGAAGTAATGAACATAGCTTTGGTCTTGTCTTTGCAATACTAGTCAGTGTATGCACTTGTTTGCTCAGCAGATATATGTATTTAGAATGTTGTACTTATAAAATGGATATGGAAAATCATGATACATTAGTGTTTAGAAGGCAGTTGGATACAAAAGCACGTGGCCAAGGTGTGTGAACCTGGGTAGAAAATGATCTGATTTTGGGGATGGATGATGTAGTGGGCCCCTTTCCCCTCTTGTGTGTGTGTGAGGCAGCCTGTGACTGTGGTTGGCCTTCCCCTGGGCAGGTGGGGAGCAGGATGTTCTCTTCAGGAGCGCTGTGGGATGCCCTGTCCTGCTGATGCCCGCAGGTGAGTTGGTGCCACTTCCCACGAGTCGCGAACACGGGGCAGCAGGAGGGCTTTGCCATCCCAGTGGGGAGCAGATGCTGCTCGCCGGCCCGGAGTGCTAGGGACGCCCCTTCTCGTTCACCCGCCGGGCCGGGGCTTTCCTGTGCCTCCTCTCGCCATTCTGCACCTCCCGGTAAAACTGACCCCGGACCGGGTCCTCGTGTCAGCGGGAGCCCGGTTCGTTCACTCACACGAGTTCGCTTGGGCAATTAAATTATAGGTGCCTATTCTAGTATTAAGTGTTTTTCCCTTATCCCCACTTCTTTCTCCCCTTCTCCGAGCGCAACCAGGACGGTCTCGGATTATCCCTAGGCGAGAAGCCCCGCTGCCCACCCAATCCCCCCCCCAGAACTT
Source organism: Psittacula echo (assembly GCF_963264785.1). Taxonomy (NCBI): domain Eukaryota; kingdom Metazoa; phylum Chordata; class Aves; order Psittaciformes; family Psittacidae; genus Psittacula; species Psittacula echo. The sequence continues at coordinate 12,526,815 of NC_137744.1, forward strand.
CCAGGCGCACCGTGGAGTGGGGCTGCGAGGCTCCGCCGGATCCCGCCGGTGCTGCGGCGGCGGCTCCATGCCGCGGCTTCGGGCCGCCCCGGCTCCTCCCCTCGCGGTGTGCGAGCGGGTGTGTGTGTGTGTGAGTGTGTGCGTGCGCCAGGGCCGCCGCCGCCGCCGCTCCCGCCGCTCCCAGCCGGGCAGCCAGCCGAGCCGCGCTGCTGGCGGCGGCGGCGGCGCTCCGCGAGCCCCGGGCGGCTCTGCGCGGCCCCGGCGGCCGCCGCTCCCCGCCGCTGCCCCTGCCCGTGCCCATGCCGGCCGCGCTGCCCTAGCCGTGCTGGCTCGGCGCTCCTCGGCTCGGCGCGGGGCGGGGAGGGGGCACTACTTCTCTGAGTCTCCCCACCACATCGTTATGGACCTATTCGACTTTTTCAGGGACTGGGACTTAGAGCAGCAGTGGTAGGTTTTTTTTTTTTGGGTGTTTTTGGGTGTTTTATATTCTCCCCCCCCTCCCCTTCCCCCGTTTCTCCACTCCTCTCCTCTAACAGCTGCCGGTTTTCTCTCCTTTCTGCCCTGCTCGCTCCCCAGTGCCTTAGCCTTTGTTGAGGGGCAAAGCACCCGGTGCCCGCCGGGGCGGGGGTCCGTGCTGCGCCCGTGGGGAGCCGCGCTGGGGCCGCCGTGCTCCGGCTACGCTCCACAGCCGCGCTCCGAAGCCCCGGTCGGTGGGAGCACCTCGCGGTGCGTCGGCTGCTGGGCGAAGTTGAGCCGGCGGGGGAGCGCCAGGATACGCCGAGGTGCCGGCGGCAGCAGCCCCCTTCCCGGGCAGCGCAGAGCCGGGGAGCCGATGTTTTCCCCCGGAACGCGGCTTTGCTCACGTTGTGCTTACTGCTGTCAGTGACAGTGTTCCTTTCACGGGGGAAAACGCAACTGTAGTTTTGCCGTGTGGCACAGTTCAGCTGTGGCCCTGTTCAGTATTGGGGGGGGTGGGGGGTGCTGCTGGGTCTGGTTTTGCAGGTTTCCTCTTCTGGATGAAGCGTTATTGAAGTTAGTTTTGGAAGTGGGAAGATCAGTCCCCGTGATATTATAACAGGTTTCTCCTTTCTCCCCCCGGTCTATTTCTTTTCTTTGTTGCTCCCCCCCCCCCGCCTTTTTTTTAAAAAAAAAAAAAAAAAGTGGAAATTTAGGCTTATATTGCTCTGCAGGTACGTGCACACCTTGAAAAGGTCGGTGCATCTATTTAAGTGTATTATAAACTTGTCACCAAAGTGAATGTTAAGGAATTTTCGGTGGGTGACAAGTAGCTGGGAAAGTTAGAATTTGGGTAGGTTTTTAGTTGCTTCCCCGGCTGGTTAATGAGGTCATGCTTATTCTGTGGCTGTTTTTATCAGTTCTTGCTTTATTTTTCAGTTTAGCAAATACAGTTCTTCAACTATGCACGGTGAAATTCAGCAGTTGGTTACTGCTTTGTTAAATGCTCTTAGGCTGGAGTGCAGTTTGCCACGAAAAAAAGAGACTAAAATACTGTATTTTGTGATCCTAATCTCTGAATGTCACCCAGATTATATGTATGTATGCATGAGCATTTGGACCTCATGTTTTGCAGAGCGTTTACTTTACTTTGTTGATAATACAAAGGTATGTCTAGGAAAAAGATAATATATTGAGTTAATAACTATCATTTTGCCAAACGCAGTGTAACAGCTATGGTTGCAAATCCAAGATAATCAGAACCAAATACCTGTCACGTTCCATTTTACAGCAATTTGGAGTAAATCCTTGGAACCATAAATTACACTCTATCAATATTAATCTGTAAGCAGGCATTTTGGATCATGTGCGTGTTTTATCAGCTTTGCATAAGACATCATATTATATCTTTTAATAACCATGCTGTTGTTATTTAAAAGTAATAATCACAATAAAATTAGTGCTCAATTAAATATTATGCTTCTACCCCACTATCTTTACTGTGCTGCACTAATTTTTTTGCAGACAACTGATAACCACGGTATTACTACTCAAATAATATTTGCATATAATTTGCCTAATTTATAGCGTGGGCAACATCATTAATTTAATAGAAGCTGTTACAGCCCAATATGTGGGTGTAGTTCGAATGCTAGGAACATTATAGGTATTGAGTTTTAATGTTTGCTTAATAACTTACTTTCGTTTGGCTGTGGTTTTATGTGGATTTAAAGATGTGCATCAGAAAGAAGGGAACTCTCGCGCCTGTTTTTCCATAAAATATTAACATATTGCTACTCATTCTAGAAATTCCATTTGCTTGCTTCCATAAAATGAAATTTATTGGTTTTAGAGGTTTTTAAGGTCCATGAGGAAAGAACATTTTTACTTTGACTGTTTCAAAGTGTTTGATATCTACTCAAACTCTCTGTACGGCATAAGCTTTCACAGACGATTACTCATTGCAGAGATCAAGTTGAGTTTAGCTTTTAATAATCCAATTAATATGTGCAAGTACACATGTATATAATATGTAAGTATGTAATCTACGTGTATCCACAAACATTACACGTATCTTGTTGTACATGTAAAGATTTCTGTCTCTGACAAGTAGTTGTGTTGCTTACGGAGTTGAATTTAGCTCATCTATCCGTAAATATGTGCATGTGTATATATGTAATATGTTATACACATCAGTTCTGTGTACCTAGAAATATGCGTGCTTACCCATCAAGATTTATTGTTTTTTTGGCTGTTACTTCATAATATTTGTGTGGTTGCTTCATAATATTTACAAATAAGTATATATAACATGATGTGTGAATTGCTGCTTATTCTGAAACTGTCCTCCTCCCTTCTGTCTGTAGCTGGCCTTTGTAAAACGTGTTTCACAAGCATTTGTAAGACAGTTAGAGACCCTCTTCTGCATTCCTTGCAAACCCCAAACTTCTGCTAATCTGTGCTGCAATCACCAAGAAGGCAAGCTCAGGCCTATGGTGTGTGTGTATGTGTGTCTATGTATTGCCTGTATGCAAAGTACAACAGAAACATAGGCACCCTGTGAAATATACTAAAAAATACAGGCTGAGCAGAGGTGGGTTTTTTTAATCCCATGAAAAGGTGTAATGCATTGTCATTATATCACAGAATGACTGCCCAAAAGTTTGGGGCTGATGGGAAAAATACACTTAATTTCCACCCCCCCCAGTGGAGGTATGTCTTTGTGTCACTCCTTGAAATGTATTTTGTCAAGAACTGTCAGAGTTACAGTGTGCACTGCCACTACATGTGTTCTTGAATTCTCACCTGGCATTCCCAATGATTAGTGGGAGCTTTGTCTTGATACAAACTGCAGAATCAGCCCTTTAGTTCCCCATATTACACGAGGTCACAGTAGTATAAGCACGAGGTGTTTAACTGAACCTTCATCAAGAATGTGGCTGGGAGGGTAGGCAGGGGTTGGTGTGGAGTTTTTTGTTAACACTTGGGTAAAATGTGTAAAATAAGGCCTCGAATATCCCAGTGGATGTTATGCCAGACTTCCAGGCTTGAAAAGCTGAAAAAAATACCAAAAACCCCAAACAATTTGAATGAATCCAAATTCTGGCTGAGGTGAAAGGGCCAAGGCTGAAGTCTGCTGTGATTCCTGGGTGAACAAGAAATGTTCACCTGGGCTTGCATTTAGTGTGAGCTATTCTATGAGGGAAAAAGGAAGGGAGATGGATATAATGAAAAGCTTGAATGCCTGTGTGCACCAAGGGGACCACTTGCTGTTAAAAATCAAATTTCATCTTTTAAATCACTTTCCACGCTTGTCTGTGGTAACCAAGTAAATGAAATCTTCAGGTGTCCTGGGACCATGTGGCTAGATTTGAACCTGCTTACAGAGTAAGGTGGTGCCATTAATCAGCAGCTGGGAAGCAACAAAACCCAACAAAACCCCAAGCACCCCAGAATATAAAGCTCCTCAGTAACGCAAACAAAGGTGGAGCGATTTGTGGTTTACTTTTTATTCATTGTCATTGGTATTAATATTTGTTAAGTGCTCTAATCTTTAAAAAAAGTTAAAGTCAAGAAAATACTTAGTGGGGGAAATGCATGTTGAGGTATATAAAATAAAACGTGGTGAAGGGAAATAAGCTCAGCAGGTAAGAATATTGTCATGGCTGTGTGGTTGTGATGGGGAAGACTTCTCACTGCAGAGAAACAAGTCTCTTGGTTTTTTGTTGTGTTTTTTTTTTTTTTCTTTTTTTATATTATGTATCACAAGTAGCCTAATTACAGCCAAACCAGCAAACTGCCAGTTATACAGGAAGAGGCTTAAACTCACTAAACTGTTATATAAATAGAAAGTTCAAAGGTCTGTTTGTGGCTGACAAAGCTGAGAACAGGCCATCTGTGGGCCAGGTTCCTCTCCTGTAAGAATGTAAAAACATGCCGCATGCCATGGTAGCGTGTACTTTCAACGTAGTCCTCAACCTGGAGGGGGTGATCCTGCTCTCCAGACAAAGGTGGACTGTTTCAGTTCCAGCCTTGGGTATTTCCTCCCCTTCACCCACCTTCCCCCTCCCCTCTTTGCCTTGTGCCTCTGCAAAAGACCTTCTCAGTTACTGTTTCTTCACCAGGGTCTACAATAGCTCACTACGTGAAAAGTCTTCTGAATGTGGAGAGTGTTGTGAAATGTGTGAAGTAGAGTAGATAGACTCTTGGGGGATTAGATTGATTTTTGTATTTTTATTTTTTTATATTTTGGGATGATGGTGGGAGCATTAGTAAAGGAGAAAGTCACATTTTGAATGGATTTCTGTGAGGTTTTTCACCACCTCCCTTTCTTCTCCTTAAGGATATTACAGTTGAATTGCAGTTACTTTATGGATTTGTATTACAGACATCCCTGAGTAATTATTTGAAAATGTTTCATTTTCAATTTGCTTTGAAAGTGTAAATGGATGGATTGTGTGGCTGCTGGTGGGTGGGTGAGGGGGATTAGAGGCTGTCAAAACAAGCAGCTGAGGAAGACCAAAAATAGTCTTGGGCCAAAACCTGTATTTGAAGTACATCCTGATTTAGTAATTCTTCTGTGGCTGGTATTGAGCTCCGTGGAGTGTAAATCTTGAAAGAATTTGGCCGTTTGCAAACATTAAGCTTACATCTATCCTATGAGGCAAAATTACTATCAGTTTAACAGCATTTGAATTGTTTTCCTAATGATTCATTCAAGAATTTAATGACTTCTAAAATATACAAATTGGGATGGGGAGTAGATTCTTCAGATACTGTTCAGCTGTCCTGAAGCCAGGCAGAACTTCAGAGCACTTAAGCAGTTTGTATATGAATGCCTATTATATTGTTTGGGATTTTCTTTTTGAGTGGAAGATGATGTTATGATGCAGGTCCTTCAGTCAAGCAGAATTACTCCTTTTGTTTGTCTGACAAGACAGTCGTTGCAACCTGGAATTTAACCAAATAATTTAATGGGAAAATGTGACGTTCTACAGAAGAATTAAATGTACTAAATGATTGCTGAAAGAATGGGTACACACTGCTGGTCTTTTTGAGCTTCTTAGGACTGGAACAGTGTGTTTTAGTGTCATGGAAAGAGTGTGGTGAAGCTCTTTGTGTTATGAGGCCCAAATTCTGTCTTTATCTGAGTCATGCAAAATTCCCATCATGCAAGGGACAAAATTGACTCTAAGGCCTAGAAAAAGCACGTGCGCCTTAATATAGCTGGGCCGATAGGCAGGTGTATAGTTTTGAGCACACAAGCAGTTCTACTGAGACAACTCTTGGTTTCAAGTTCTACTGAACTGGGTTCTTGATCACTCCCAAAATACTCAGCATGTTTTACTAATGACTAAACCCCAGTTTTCCATGTATTTGGTAATGGAAACTGGTGTCATTTTTGACTGTATAATGCACATCCATTTGCCTGAAATCTATCAGCAGTTTTACATGTTTGTACAAATAACTGGGCAGACAGAAAGAATGAAAATATTAAATCTCATTAAAAAAAAAATCTAGAAGAATTGTAGGAAACATTTTATACACTGAACCAAAGAAGTATGTGAAATCTTAAGTATCTAAACAGACCCCATCCTGTATTTTCTTGGTGCCTTTAGTTTGTGGTAATGGAGTTTGTATAGAGCAGTTTAAGGACTGGGCTCTTGAATGCTTGTTAAATGTATATAATGAATGAATAACATAAAGTACCTGTGTCTTCCTTCAGCTTGGGCCCGAGCTAGTAGCCAGTGGTGTCAGTGGAGATGCTCCCAGTTGTCTTCTGAGAGTACTGGATTTGACTCTCTTTTGGCTAAAATACAGACTTAGTGAAATGTGGAGCAACTCTCTAATGATGAGGATCAGCAAGGCACTTTGCACCCACCTCATACTATGCACGTGGAAAAACTCCACAGAACCCAGTTCTGAACCTGTTCAGTTCAAATTTACTGTCTTTTGAGAAGAAAGAAAAGAAAAATGGAGAAGAAAGATTGAATATTTTCTCTATAGAGCCATCAAACATCTGTTAACACTGAAAACTGAAACTGTGCCACAACTCTAGCTTTTGCAATGTTACAAATTCTTTCTTAAGCATTGAACAAGAAGGTAGTAAATCCACTAATATGTCAAGTTAGCATAACCTTCCAGACCACTCACAATACAGTCAGGAATTCACAATAGTGACTTGAAAAGACAGCTTTCTCATCCTTTTATTGTTACTGAATGTAATATATTGACGCTTTCTAATCAAAATATTTGAATTGTTCTAAGAGCTTTGGTCAGAGGTCAGAAGGTACGTTACTCCTGACTAACGGGCAACTGTATTGATAAAAAATGAGAGGAAGGAAGGCAGTCAGTATCTTATAGCATGACAGTAGCTTTTAAGCTCCAGTTTGAATAACTTCTAATGATACAGCTGTTTGACCAAAGATTCCCACAAAGGGCAAGTGGTATTCAATCTGCATTTGTGAGTGAAGATTTTGGGGAATGAGCTGGGGGGTTTGTTTTCAAAAACTCTTTATTGAAGCCCAGTCTCAATGAAACTTGAGAGGAATTGCATCTTGCTTCTTAATTTCAGCAAGACTGCTGTTGAGTGTGGTCAGTGCTATGGGTTTACAAAGTTAGGCTTGTAGTGCTGAAAAAATAATCTGGAACTAGAGGGCTGAGGTAAAGGAATAAACCAAAACTTCCTGCAGGTAACTTCCCAGCTGTTACAAACTGTTTTATCATGAAGAGAATGTTTTTCGACTTGTACATAGCAGATCCACACCATAAATTATTATGACTTTTAAACAAAGGTTTAGTCAGTAGTTTCTTCTTCTGTAAAACTGTATCACATTTTAATAACATGTTATCAATGTGTTCAAGCCAAGCCACCTAGAGAAGAGAACTTTTACTGGGAGGAATTTTCTCATTGTTTGACCACAGCAATTAATCTGTGTCTTTTTACTTGAGATTATCGGTAAGTCCTTATTCCAGGTAGTTTGAGATGCTGAGGTTGTAGGAGAGTGGGAGATAATACCACAACTGAAGGCTGATCTCATTGTAGGTGACACAGAGAATGGAGGGATGCCATTTACTACATACAATGTGTAAGTCTTGTTTAGTGAGGAGCTGTAGTCAGCAATTCAAATTCCTGACTTGGATGCTGCGTGGTGCTACCAGTTATAGTGAGACATGAATAGCCCACTCATGATTATATGTTTTTATAGGGGTGGGCTATTAACAAGCAGGAAAGAAGAAAACAAGATAGAGCACCAAGTTAAAAATCACTCAGTTGTTCCTTTGACAAGTATTATAATAGCTATTTTTGTTATCACTGTGGGTGTACATGGTGTTGTGAAATAAGTAATTCTGTAGCTCTGCATTGCTTTCAGTGCCTGGGGCTCAAACCTGCAGATGTCTTACTACTGAGAACTAGGGCTTTTCCTTATGGTGCTTTGCATGGGCTAATTGTCAGGATTCAGCTGTAGTTTAAAAGTTTTCTTCTTGGTCATTCACGTGTAGGCCCTTGTGATAGGTGATGGTATCTGCATCCTACAAAGGGATGAACACCTAAAAGTAAGATGGGGTAAAAATGGAGCAGTACTTGGTGGCTCGTGATCTGTGCTGAGAAGGTGGCTTCACAACAGAATGTTTTTAATTTAAAGTATTTTTAGGTGAGAGGGTAGCAATCTGTTATGTAGGTCTACTTGTTCTTTTTTTCATCCTTTACTATATCACTGGGTTAGGTCTAGATTTTACTTGAGAAGAAGAAAGCAAACAACTGACAGTAGAGAAAGCAAATGCAAAGCTTTAAATATAAAATCGGAAATACAAAATGTCATTAAGGTTGTCAGTTCCCATTTATTTCAATCTCATATCATGAGGGAGGCTAAGATCCTGCAGCGCTACAGTGTTTAGGCGGGTTTGTTTCTATACTGCTGTCAGTAGCCATGTTTATATTTGAGAATGCAGTATTCAAGACTTGGAAAAATAAATGCCTGTTAATTATGAGCCTCTTCGTCTGCATAGAGGCCAGTGTGCAAGATGATTTCAGGGGCCCTGATTTCAGAAGGCTGCACACTTTTTAGGTCCCCATACTGAACTCTCAGGTGAGACACTCATAGCCTGGGGTAGCCAATTCATGAATAAAAACTTTGGGCTGCTGTTTCGAATGTGGGGGTGATTTTTCTTCCAGTTTCTTTCCTGTAGAACAATGGAATGACATTCTTCCTGGTGTTTCCTATGAAGAATAATGATGAGGAATTATCTTCTCTGTCTACAAGTGTTTAAAAACTCATTAGTTAGGGTCCCTGAAAGAATTCCAATACAAGTCAGTGGGTGTGGTGAAGCTGATTGTAATGGGAAGCGAACTGGGCCCTGGGGCTGGTGGACAGCAGGGAGGCAGAGTATAAAGAATACTGTGCATATGCTATGGTAAGCATTTTCATAGAACTCCTCTGTGGGAGAGGACAATAGCTTTGGAGCTCATATTTACTCAAAAAGCAGCCCTTTGATTTTCATGGGTTTATGCTTCACTGCACATTGGAAAGCCCATTTGTCTTCACCAAGTCTTTGAAGAGGCATAGGTGAAGGGATTGAGGCACTGGCCAAGGGCTAAGGGTAGCAGTTGCTTGGAGAAGGAGATAAGTTGCCTGGCTTTTTTTGGTAATACTTGGCAGAGTTGTCATCCTTTTTAAGTTTGCTAAATCAAGGAATAGTGCGTGGATTTTCTTACTGGCTCTGCCACTGGAAAGTCACTTTGTGTCTGTCAGAGTTGGGTAATGATATTTACATCTTTGGTAATTTGCCTTTTTTTTTTTGTTAGGTGGAAAGTGTGAGAGAGGAGGGCTGGTTGTTTTGGCTGTGTGGTTGGTTACCTTTGGTGTTCATGTTCATTTTTTCATCATTCTGGGGGTCAGCACAGAACTGGTTTTGACACTTTTTTTCTACTCTGAACTTCCCTCTAGCTATACTGCCCTTCACTAGCTTGCTTGTACTACCTTACCTACAAGAAGAATGAACAGTGTTGATGCAGATTTTCTATGGCATAGCTTATGCATTGAGCTCCTGTGTTGGATTCAGCTTTTGTGCTGAGGATATCAGACACGCATTTAGAAAAACAGGGTGACTTTTCTGGCCGCAGACCTTCCAAGCAGTGTTGATTTATGTCTCTCTGCTTTGCCTCCTTTTGTAAAGTGAGAAGATTAACATCTCAGAATTTTACTGGTAGACTGAGGAATTTTGCATCAGTCTACCATCAGTTACCTCATCTTATCCACAGGGGAATGCGAAGAGAGGAGTGAAGTAACTTACAGAAGGACTCTGCATTGGTCAGAGCTGCTGTCAGCTGAGTTCCAGTTCACTGCTTGCCTACTCTGATGGGTATATTTTCCTATTCTGCAGGGGTGTGATGAGGTTAAGTCCCTTAATGTTTATGAATGCTTATGGTGATAGAGCAAGACAGGAACCTAGGCAGATGTATTAGTAGGGGAAAGGCAAGCCCATAAAGAGAAATGGTAGGATTTGGGCAGAGCATATCTACAAGAAAAGGTAATCAAAGCACAGAAACTCTTCTGAAGGGCAGAATTCATTTACATTGTGCATATTTGATATAATTTACCCTGCTCTCAGCCGGACAGTGAAAGCCGTGGACCTTTCAGAGATAGAATGATCTTGTTACTCCAGAAGACTTGTCATTTCCCGGGTCTTATAGCAAAGCTTTGTATATGCACCTGTAGCTTAAGTAAATGTCACGTCTTGGATGCTTCACTGAGTAGTACATCTACACGTTATCAGAAGCATTGTTGGTCTTTGAGCCAGCTGCCTTTGTTTCTAGCAGATCGTTGCTTTGTTGATTAACCCTGGGCATAAGTTTTCTTCACATATGTTATTAGACTGAACATACTTTCTATTTATACCACTTGGGGATACAAATTACTGTGTTGCGTTTAGCAAGCACTAGGAAGAGTACATCTTTGTGGTGTAAAGAAAAAAAATAGAGTCAGAATTTTATTTGAAGGTCCTTTCTTTCCAGGTTTGAGGGAAAACAGCAAAAACAATTGCTGGTCCCAGAAAGCAGGCAGTTGAGCATACTTGTTTTAATAGATTGTGTTGGTGGAATTTGGTTCTGAAATTAACAATGGGATTTTGAAGAAGGGAATGAATTTTTATGAAATCTGGGTAAGGTTATTAGGGAGATTATTAGTAGCATGCATATTTACAAGTATTGTCTTCATGGCTTTGATAGTTGTCTGTGGGCCAGTAAAATTGCCCTAGAGGGCTGAGCCAAAGGCCACTTCAGCCAGTTGAAGTTTTTCATTGATTTAGTGAGCTCTAAAACATACTTAGTGAGAGCTTCCTTTGCTTTCTCACTCCTTTTCTGGAGAAGATGACCTTTACCTACTCCGTGGTAGAGCTCCAGAAATGTTATGCAATCTATTACAATATTTTTGTTACTGCTCAGTCTTTCCTTCTCTCTTTAAGGGCCCTTGCCCAAACTGACTGTTCTTTAATGTGCATGTTGAGGGATCACAGATAAGGGAACATAATTAGAGAGGGTTTTGTGTAGGAAAACACCTTTGTGCTCATTCAAAGTAGTACAGCCCAATCAGCAGGACATAGGGCATGTTTGGATCATAGACTATGACTAGGTATTACCCTCATCAGGGTAATGAATAATATACTTTCCTGTCACTTCGCTGTGCCTGGTTCTTTACCCATTACCCAAGACAAGCTGTTGTGTGAGAATTTTGCCTGATTGTAAACTGCTCATGAATCTTGCAGTACATGACATGCAGACGTCTAACAAACATGACTAGAATCTGCATAAAATACAGAGACATAACATGGAAGTCATGTGTTTGAAAACACGTTAGAGCTTCTCAATTAACCTGGTATCTAGAAGGTTTTTTTCCTCCTGTTTATCTATAGCCAGGAGTGTTCTGCTAGATGCATTTCAACCAGATCAGGGTTATTTTAGATTTTGTAATGATTCTTGCTTGTATAAACTCTTACAGTATACCTGCAGATTCAACTTCAATGATAAAATGTCTCATCAAAAAATTGAGGCAGGCTAGAATGTTTGGTTAAAATTTAATATCTTTCTAACTAATTATAACACAGTGTCAATATATGCTCTAATATCTGTGGAAAGAACATAAATGATATAGTTCCACTGTAGCAGGTCTTTTGTAAACAATTAACGGTTAGGTGGATGTCTGAGGCAAGGGCGAGAGAATTGATAAACCTGTTCCAAAGGGCTTGAAAAGTTGAAGTGAATTCTGAATGTAGATTAGGAGCAAATGATGACAGCCAAGCCAGCATTACCTCAGTTGATTAATTTATAAGGATACTGGTCAATGATTTTAACCAACAGCTATGCATAGTAGAATTCTAATGGGATCTGTCTGTTAAGATTACATAAAGTAGAGCATTTGATTTATTTCATGGCTTTCCAACGCTCCACTTTAACTTCATACGAATAATGCATTAGTCACACTGGATAAAATGGCGTATTGAATAAAGTTGTGATTTTGTCTGCCTCTTATAATCTGATTTTTTATAAAGGATTAAATCTGTTTTAGTAGTTTATTCATATCATAAAAGAGATTGTCACTTGAATGAAATCTTTACATCTGCCACTTTCTATCTCATTAGAAAAGACAGTAATGTGAAGTTCCTCGTTTCCTCCCAGTCTGTTTTATCCCCTGGTGCGTCTGAGTCTGTATATCTTCTGTACATGTTTGTATATTATAATGTCAGTGTGTTTTTGAAGTTGTGGTTAAGACTGCATCACAGCTTGGGGAGAGGGAGTAATGCGAGGGGTTATAAATGTTCTGTGGAGAAAATACCCACCCAGGAACAGATGGGGGATGCTGTGGTGACTGTCAAAAGTCTGAAAATGATGGGTTTTAGTGGCATGGACATGTGTGCACGCATTGCCAGATTCAGCAAGGTATGTAAGTACATGCAGTACTTTGCTGTGAGTGTGCCTACGTCAGTGGACGCAAGTGCATGCTTAATGATAAGCACATGTTGACTTAAGGCTGAGCTAAGAGGACATGAAGATTGGGCATTTGTCTGAACTTCAACGTGAATTGTCAGTTGTGATCAAACTGTCCAACTGTCATTCATCTATCACAGTGACAGTGGTTTTTAAAGCATTATTTGAATTCAAATGCATGGTTGTTGGTTTTATTAAGCTAAATATTTAATGCGAAATTACAAATTTAGGCAATTTTATCCATTGTTGCCAGAATGTTGGCTTGTTGTTTGTGTATTTTATTCCTTTTGTTTAAATGTGTGTCATTGACAGGATGCTGCTGTTGTAACTGGCAGTTGTTTTCACGTAGACCTTTAAAGTCAAAGCAGGAGATGATCTTTCCATAGACGTTTTTGTTTTTGTATTAAAGGTTTTTGCTGTTTCTGTTCAGTCCTATTAAGTGCTCAGCCACACTCAGTCTTCTGAACATGAGGTTCTCTTGGTTTCTGATGTCGAGTAGAGAGGTAGTATCCAGCTCTTTTAGTTGCCTTTTTTAGTCAGAAAAGCAGATTCTGAGGATTTTGATTCTCCTTCTGAGGACCTGCTGAGGACGGAACTTCTTCATTCACATTTTCGTTTGTTGGTACATGTTGCAGTTTTACTGGCTCTGGCATTTTAATCTTGGCTCATTTTCCCACATACTTCAAGTCAGTAGGAGTGTTTTGATATAGGATGTGTAGTCAGCCTCTCCTGAGGAGCAGGGAGCTGCCTGCAAGCTCTGGTTGGAAACGCCTGGGTGTGCAGGGAGGCTTGTGCTGGGCACTGCCCTCGCAAAGGGCCTTGTGGTGCCAGAGTGTTAATACAGGATTATACCCATGCAACTCGGGGCGCAGGATGGGGCCTGTCTCTGACTCCAGCAGCCTTCTTGAACAAGGCCTTAAGAACCACGTATTATTCATCAGCCCACTTTGTTCTAGGGGAAATGACAAGGGGACCTAGCTCTTTGCTCTGCTGGCCATTTTCTCTGCAGCAGTGGTGCATTGGCTGACTGAGCTGTACAGTCACAGCTGAGTCATTTTTTGCCTAAATTGTGTTCATTACTGAAATTGAGGGAAAAAACCCTTTACTTGTCACAGAATTGCTTTTGGTCGTGACTACATTCCCATGATGCAGAATGTTCCTCAAAAGGGCAATAATGTTTGCTGAGGAAGGGATGCACCCTACAGTGCAGTTCTAGGGGCTAAATCTGGGGAGTACTCATGGCTTTGTTTGCTCAGACCAAGCAGTTTTGGCATTACTGAATGAACAGTGCCCTCTTCCTCAGCTAAATTTAAGTATCCTCTGCAGCAGGTTTACCTGCACACACGGAGCAGCTCCAAGATCTCTGGCCTTGCATTAAAAATGGGTAGTCATAAGAGGCAGGCACAACTCACATGTGCTGTCCAGGGGCACTGGGGGAGGTGGACATCACATGTGTTTTGGGAGCCAAGGGAGCATTCCCGGGCTACCTCCTCCCCAGCAAACCTGGCCTGTTGGAGGGGCCATCCTGGAGCTGCAAGTGGCTGGAACACATATCCATCACTGATGTCGGAGAGTGTCCAAACCTTGCACTGTCTGTACGCTCAACTGTTTAAAGGGCAGTATTTGGCAGCTTTCTTACATATGTAGTAGCACAGTTTCAGGGCTGGGAAGTGTGTACTGATTACGTAGGGTTCTAGCTGCTGTTCAAGAACCGATGATGGTTCTTGATGATGCTGATGCTGCACCCACAGTTTCATGATACACTGAGAACTAATGCAACTTCCAGCACTTGGTTGACAAATTATCCTGTGAGATGGTTACTGTAATAAGACACAGCAGAAGTATTTAAATATGAAAAAGCAGTGCCATCCTGTTTATTATCTGTGAGGAATACTGACTGTATCTCTGAATAAATAGACAAGAGCCATTCATGGGAGTTTTTTGTTGTATTATATTTGGCAGCTGTTTGTCTTAATAGGAAATCTTCAATAGTACTTATTGTATTTTGTGCTGGTAGGGGGGAGAGCCAAAGCAGAATCCAAGCAGTTTTACTTGCTTTACTTGTGAACAATGAGAAAATATTGCTATATTAATTACTGTTGTGCCTTATTGGCAAAAATAAGGAGATCCTATAATATGAAATTGCTAATATAAGAAAGGCTTTGATTTTCTCATTAGCACAGGATATTTTACATCTGTTCTGGTTCACGAGTGCATTGTCAGCACTTAAATAATAATAATGACTCAGTAATGAGTAAGAATAACAACAAATAGGCATGTGAGTATGCATGCAGGCAGGCACCCTCCGGTGTTTATCAGTAGGTTGATTTTGGAGGTCTTGCAAAATGAGCTGTTCCCATATGCCCATTCAGATTTTCTTAGATCATTGCACAGCCTGAAGATTCATTTCGCTGCTGACATGGCTGGGTTATATACAAGTACATTTTCATTGTGTGTCAGGAGTGAAGTGTTAAAGTTGAAATGGAAAATGTGTTTCTTCCACTTAGAAACATTTAAGTCTCCATTTTTCCTCTGTTCTATTTTTTCTTCTTCTTCTTTTTTTTTTTTTTTTTTTTTTTTTTTGTGAATAGTCTTAAGTATCTCATTGTTTTGAACTCATGAAAATATCAGAGCTCTGGATTGTTCTGCCAGCCTTTCAAGTATGCTCTTAAAAATGTAGCCTGAAAATACCTTCATTACAGTTCAGCTCAGTTTGTATCAAATTATCCCTGCTTCTGTAGTTACTATTACAAAACCAGGTAATGTTAAACTGATGTTAGTGGTCTGTCTTGAATGTCAGAAAGCACAGGAATCTGAAATCCAGGTTCGAATTCCGATTTGACTCTTGGCTTATAATGCTGTCTCTCCTTTTATAAAGTTGCCTGCCTGCCTATATAATATGTCACACAGTACAATTTTTGCTTTAATTTTTTTTTTCCCAGGTCTTATCTAATGCTGAATAGCTAAGAACAGTGATACGTAAAGGATAGCACAATATTCCCTTTATTGTTAAAGCAGCAGCTAATTTCATCAAAGAATGTTAACTTTTAGCCTTACTCCCAAAATAATTTGGGCTAATGATGTGACTTAACAGTTCTGAGTTTACTATAAGAGAAAAGGAAGAGGCTTAGTTCAAGTTGGTGGGAAAACAGCAATTATGTTTTGAGTTACTGTTTTCCTAAAGCACTACTCTGTGTTGTAAATTATACCCTTATGACCCTGCAGCTCAAGAGAAAGTTGCAAAAAAGATGTGTATGTGTATAAACAATGATCTGGAATTTGACAGTTGTGGTCAAAATATTTCAAGTTCTGGGCTGACAAACGAGAGGGCATCTTCTGCGTGAAGGGTCTAAATTGTACCTGCCATTTAATTCCATTGAGAGACTACCTTAAAAAAAAGTTGACAAAAAGTGGCCTTATTGATTGCTGCAGCTCATACCTGGCTTAAGAAGCCTGCATCTGTTAATGTGCACTTTATATCTGTGAAGCAAAGAAAAGCAAAAGTGGATTTTTTTTTTGTTTGTTTGTTTTTCTTTATTTATTAAAATTATTTTTTGGTCCAACAGCCCTTGACTGTAATGGCACAAACCTTGCAACACATGCATGGTTAAAATAAAACAGCAAGAGAGGAGTAAGAAAAAAGGAAAACAGAAAACAAGCTTCTCCTCCAACTAAAACAGTTTAGCCCTGGATAAGCCAAAAGAAATTGGTAAAGCAAGTAGTTTAATAGACACAACGTGTAAAGTACTTAAAGTGATCTGTGAATAGAAGCCACCGTAAGTCTGCTTCTTGTCGCAGTAATTTGTCTGGCTTAAGAGCAAAGTAAGTGGGTCTCCTTGGCAGTACAAGAGCAAGTAGATCACCAGGTAAGATCAGATAGGAGTCTCTGTTGGTAACAACAGAACTACAACAAAGCTCTTCTTTTTGACACCATTTCTGCTGTTGCTACTGCTGCTAATAAGTGTGCTAATTACCATGAACCTGATAAGGCTTATATTAATTGACTGAACTGAATGTAAATTCTGGTTAAATAGAGAATAGTAGATTTGACAGGTGCTGGGTTGGTTTGGCTGCTGTATTCAGACCGAAGGTATGCTTCAAAAGAAATAGCTGTATTTTAACCCTTAAATATTGGGGAGGCTTAAAATGTTCAGATTTGACTCCTAAAATAGAAAAGCTTAAGGTTTTCAGAATATCTTCTCTTTCTTCCTTGTCCTGTGATACTTTATGCAAGGACAGTTAGTTCTTACATGTTTTGTATTGCAGCAAAATCCCATGTGGTCATTTGTCATCTAGTTGCATGGCACAGAGTGGTATGGCCTGACTGTTTAGTCTCCAGATGCTGTTACATTAGTAAATGTCGGATAATAAATAGCAACAACAACCGATCTGATGGCTGTAGACTAGATGTGGAGTTCCAGTTTGAGGGTGCCCTGTGCTGGAGTTTTGGGCAGATCATCTCTCTCCACCTCATCTCTCCCATTTGCAAAATGGATACTGTAGTATACACTTGGCTTTAGAGGTGGCATGGGGCATGTGTGGTAGTTGTGAAGATACCCTGAGGTCTTTCAGGTACCTTTCATATATCCAAGCAAAAGAGTATCAGTATTAAAGTGCTCTTCTTTTGACTGTGAGGAGGGCATTTCCTAACCAACAGAAGTGTTTAAATGCTCAGTGTTGTAAGTGTAGACATGGAAATAGACGTGGAAATGGACATGGAAGAAGCAAATATGATACCTCTGGTGGAAAATGCCACAGGCATTCTTCAGAAATACTGGAATATTTGTAGTATATTTTATGTATTCCATAATTAGGCATTGCCGTTAGCAGACACGACCTCTTCATTTTGTCAGGAGAACTGTCACACAGTAACAGATGCTGCAGCATGCTGCAAAAGGAGTCAGCTTTTGTCATTTCTTAGCTACATTACTTTAAAAAATGCTTTAATTCTTTTCCCCTTTCTCCCACGTCATGTTCATGTGTAAGGCAGACTGCTCTGGAAACCTGTGTTCCCTGCCTATCAAGAAACCTTGACAGGATGAGGTTCTGCCTCTGTGCTCAATGAGGTTCTTCCTCTGTGCTTAGGTCTGGCTGCATCTAGAAGGAGCAGGGGTATTTCAGTCCCCTTTGTTTCTGTACTTGATGCCCATTGTAATCTGAATTATGCTTGCTAAGGACTGAAGTTTGCATTCATTCTGACTACATGATACTCGCCTTCAAACAACACTCCCAAAGGAATTATCCCATCAACCCACCAAAAGGCTACCACGAGACTTGTGCAGAGTTTCAGGACTGTAGTCTCACTGTGAATGGGGCTGGAGTGGTACCTCAGAGTTAAGTTTTGATGCCCGTGGAATAAAAATAGCTATGTGCTTTCTGCCCTGTTCATGCCACCTGTCCAAGTGAAAAGAGGAAGCCTTAGTTGCTTATAATGGTCACGAAACTAACTGCATTTTACTGACACATACAGGTGCAAATAACCCCCTGTTTTAAAATATATAAGCTAATACATTGGCTGTTGAGAAATTAGGATGCTGCTGGACTCATTTGCAGGGTGAGGGTGGCTTGTTTCTCTGGGTGCTCCCTTTTCTATCAATGCATGGTAATTACCAGACAGTACACTTTATTTTAGATTACATCACATGCTTTTACTGCATGGAGTGCTTTATTGAAGCTCTCCTGCATTATGTCTGCAAAGTTGGGTTTTTTTGGTTTTTTTTTGGTTTAAAAAAGGGAAAAATGACAATGACTTCCTGCCCAAGGAACATGCTGTAGGGCTTTTGGGCTTTTTTTCTTTTCCTTTTTTTTTTTTTTTTTCTTATTTTTTTTCCTGGTTTTGTATTCACTAATTTACTGTTTGTTCTAGAGCTGCAGTGAGTGGGAGTTAAACTTTAAGTGCACATTTGGCTCTTTAAAAAGACATTTAGTGTACAATTACTGCTGTTTACCATCTTATAATTGTTGTGTGTTTAGGCTTAGTCAGGCTTAGAAAGATGGGTATCTGTAATCTTTGAGGGCTACAACTCCCTGTCCTAGTTTTTTCAAAAGAGAAAGTTATAGATATTGAGATAGATACAGAGATAACACAACACTTTGTGATGTTTTAGTGATTACTGTAAAATAAATACATAGACAAAGAGAGAGGTTGTGGTAAAAGATGCTGTATATGGCTGCAGTTCCAGTCAGTGATACTCAGTATGATATTCAGATCTGAGATTCAAGACTGCTGTTCATAGAGTCCCCAGCTTTGCTTTTCTGTTGTTACACAAACTGGACACAGGTGTGCAGTTTGCAAAACACTGGGTTTAAGTGAAGGGCTGTATTTGTAGTAACAGCTGTACGTTACACCACATCAGAGTAAAACTAACTGACTGCAGTCATGGCTCAGTTGGCAGCCTGATAATCAGAGGTGACTGTATGTCCAGTTACATAGAGGAGAAATATCTCCATAAGCCTTTTTGGTGAACATCTTTGTTAGATAGGAAATAGTAGAAATTGAGTATGTGTTTGGGAAGACCCAGATGTGTATCAGCATCTCAGCAGTGCTTAAAGTGCAGTAGATGGAAGCAAGTGGGGTTTGCAGGCTTCCCAGTTTGAGGTCCATCACAGAAAATGGACAGTTGTGTGTTGCAACCTGCCATGTAGCTTGTTGCTCAGTAAAGCCATTTGTCTTGTCAATAATGCATGCATAAAGCACTTGAGAAATATGGCTGAATCCAGGTGTTAAATATGTGGATAGTGATATTTTCATTTTACAGGCCCTGAAATGTGGTCTAGAGACTTGACAAATGTTCCTCTGTTAACCTGTGTTGTCTGAATTTTGTTCACAAGGAAGCACATTGCTGAGGAATGGACTCAGATGGGGATGTGATGTCTGCAGTGAAAATGTGAACTAAGTTGTATGGGTTGATTTTGCTTTGAACTTGGGTTGAAAAGACAGTTGTGTGAGAACAAAATGTGACACTTGTGGAACTGAAAATGCCATAGTGCTTGAAAGGCATGAGAGATAGTTAAAAAGCATCATTAGCTAAAAAGTATTTTCCTTCTTTATGACCCTCTGTAATTGGAAGACATAATTCCACTTTTTTTTCTTTAAACAGGAGAGTATTATAGGATTTTAGGCCAGTCATCTGAAAGCTTTCACTTATAAATGTAATGAATGCTCTCAGCTGTATTTGTAAGAAATGTTTTGGATTACAGATGATCTAGAGAAACAAATCTGTTTGAGGGCGATTTTGTAACGAGTGCCTTTGAGAAAATACTGCCATCATTCAGAGAAGATCTGAAGCTCTGAGTATGTATTGTGATGCCATATTGACTTTCTTACTCGGAATGCAAAGGACAACTAATCCTTCCGTCCTTGGTAGGAGTCAGATGCTGCTTTTTAACTTTCTCTACCATGTTTTATTTTTAATGTAATTTTAATGAAAAGGTGGATCAGGCATTATGAAGTGGTTGTTTGTTGCTTCTCTTCTGATGTTGCAGTGATAGGAGTTCCAGCAGTGTTACTTTATTTGGAAAAACATTATAGATACGCTGCGCTTAAACTTTGATCTTATGTTTAGTCCTACCAGTTGAAATCCATGAGACTTTCTTTGGGCTTTCTCTGTAGCCTTTTAAAATCAACTGATACTTTTTTTAACAGACTGTAACAGTCTCTGGATTGAGACCACAGAGCTTGAATACTTGGGTGTTACAAAGGTGGAATATGGGGAGGGAAGTGGTGAAGATCAAATCCACCCTCCCATTTAAAGGGTGTAGATAAAGCCTGATACAGTAGCCCACCTCTCTTTGATAAGGCTGCTCTGTCTGTGTTAATGCTGTTCCTCCTCGCCGTGGTGAACTTCACCCACTGACATTAAATTCTCTCTCATAAGTGATTGGTGTACAAGCCTACTCTGATTTCCAGGCATGTCAAGGGATTTAGCTGTACAAGCTTTTTCTTGTATTTTGAAATGCAACTTTTTGATAGTAACAGGAAGCATGGATCAAAATGTGTGATTAATCCTTTTTTTGTACCCATAAAATCCTGTAAGAATAGTCAAGCTAATTAATAGTTAATTAATTTGTTCTGACTACTAAATAGTAGGGAAAAAACCAACCTACAAACCAGAAATCCCTAAAGCCTGTCTGCTTGAAAAAAACCAGCCCCACAAACCCCAAACCCCAACTCCCTAAAGCCCCAAAACAAAAAACCAACTCCCCCCCAAAAAAACAAGCCAACCCTCCCCCCCCCCCAAAAAAAAAAAAAAAGAAACAAGAAACCAAAGCCCCAAACTTTTTTTTTTTTAATATGGGAAAATCTATTTTCCCATAAAGTAGAATATTTCAGCAATTTTATGTCAGTACTGGTGGAAAATTTTTTAATTTGGGAAAGGATTTTTTGCCAGTGGCAGTGGAGGTGGAAAATTGTTTTGCTTGAAGAAATAAATCTGAGCATCTCTTAATAAACACTAGCATTACTGTGGTTTTTTTATCTGTATATGCTTTCATAAAAGGTTCTTTTTAGTGCAATACACATTTGGTTAAATCCTGCAGTACCTTAATGCCTTTAATGCTAGTGCATCCCAAGGCACTTTACAATCTGTAAAGTTAACATCAGAAATGCGGCACATAAAATTCCCTAAGACAATGCTTTTTAAAATGCTGAATAAAACATCTAAACTGTTAAGTTTGGATTAAATGGCCCAGCAGTTGGTGGTGCATTTTTTCTTTCTGTGGAAAATATGTTTGAAACAAATGACTAAAATGAATAAAGGCTCTGTAAATAATATGACTTCAAGTGATATTCATGAAGGCCAAAATCTGCCATTCTGCAGGAGGAAGTCTAGACATGTACAAAGTTCAGCTCTGTTAATTAAGAGGGAGCAATACGCTGCAGTGAGTCAGAGCAATTTTATAATCCAAATGCTGCTAAAAGGGACTCTTGTCAACCTCAAAATCTTATTTGCTTTGTAATCACTGGGTAAGGAGACTTGCTGACTGAGGAGATACATGTCTCTTTTAGGTTTGAATGCAGTCCAGCCTGGTAGTGACCAAAAGCTGTTACCATCTGATCGCTGTTTGTTAGGCTATGCAAAATAATTGTAGTCTCCAAACAGTTCCCAATGTCAACGTCAGAAAAACCACCCCCACGCTTGGCACTAATTATTGCCCTCGCTGGCAGTGCGGCGAGGAGGCCAAGGTTTGACTGTTATTTCCCCTTTCAGTGCTTGCAGTGGTCCTGCTGAGAGTGTGTGTGTCTGGTTTGTGGTTAAACGGTGTATGCTCTGTTCTCTGCAGGGCTGCCAGCCTGGCATCTTTTATAGGTACTGAGTTTTATCGTTAAGAAAATAAGATCCTTCATCGTCTTCTCACTCCACCTTTAGGTCTGCTGTGAGCTGGTTTTTTCTTTACATTGATTCAGGATGTTTTTAAAAAGCAACAAACAAGAAACCCAACGAACCAGCAGAATAAAAACAATGGCAGGTATGGATTTGTTGTGCAGGGTAAAATGGGGCCAGAAGGAATCAGTGCTTTTAAAAATTGGGGTTTTCTTTTTGTTTTAAAATTAAAAGGCATAAAATGTGTGCTGAAAAATAAAACCAAGAATAACAGCCAGCTGATAGCAGTGGAATACATAAGAGAAAAAAAACCCCAGGATTATGCAGCCTCAGAAAGAGCCAACAGATGTTCAGGGCGGGTTAGAAAAACAACATGATCAACGGTATGAAAGCTGCGACAGATCTAAACAAAACCCCAAAATAGATGCAATTCTAGAATAAGCCTGAAAAAGAGAAAATCATTATAGGCTTTCCTCAGCACAGCCGCCGGTCTCTGATAAAACAAGATTGAAACTTCTCAAAAAGGAAATTTACACTGACGTGGGTTTGCAACTTCATTGCTAGAGACTTCTCATGCACCTCTGCCAGTGGGTAAATTGGAAACAGGATAAAAATGAGCAGCCTGTTCCTTGGGCAGGAAAGGTGCCTGAAAGGAAGAGCTAACTGCTGACCCTGTAACAGAGTGGTACTTTCTTAGCAGCTGGGAAAGTTGCTGTTGTAGCACTTAAAATAGGGTATTTTTTCCTTCATTTTACTGGACACCTTGAGCTGGAAAAAGTCCAAACAGTCCATGTAGTCATATAAAATCATCTCTTTTGCCTTTGATGTGTTCCCATAAAATGAAGGAAATCAGATGCATGGGTGAGACCAGGTAAGTGTGCTGTAGCGTCAGGGATGCTGGTGTCCCTTGCTGTGTTTCACAGCCCCTGCTCCAAGACTCAGATCAGGGTTATTGCCTGACATAACTGTCATCCTCCATCAGCATTGGAGAAATAGGTTATTGGGGCAGACCTGGGAGCAGGCTGTTCTGAGGAGGTTTGCACTCCTAGGAGACTGTTCCCTCAGACTGGTGGGATGGAGTGAACCTTCTGTGATGTATCTACTGGTCTTTACTGGGATGTGTTCTGCTGCCTGCCCCTAAGTGAGGCCATAGCTGGAACCAACCCTGGCTTCTCACCTGTGATTAGAAAGTGCCATTTGAAAAGGCAAGGGTGTATGAGTCTGGTTAAGTTACCCTAAATTTTAATAAGACTATTGCTCTGTTTTTATCATAACATTGGAGAAACACCAGAGTGAAGTGTCTTGACTTGGTGTTATGGGAAGGGTGTGATGCCCATAACACCAAGGGGGTGACTGCTGCCTGGCATGTGAGAGAGGCTGGCTCCTGTGGCATGATCACCATGTCGAGTGAGGTGTGCTCCTGCTGCCTGGGCTTACACCAGCCTCCTCTCGAAATGCTAATTACTGAATGTACATTAATTTGTGTAAATTATGCAAATCAAGCAGCAGTTGCGCACTGCTGTGGTTTGGGTGGATCTCATGCTGTACTTACAGTTTCACATTGGACTGACACAGGTTTTATTCACTACAATAAATGGTTTTGCTGTAGAGTGTTTGAAAG
Source organism: Psittacula echo (assembly GCF_963264785.1). Classification (NCBI taxonomy): domain Eukaryota; kingdom Metazoa; phylum Chordata; class Aves; order Psittaciformes; family Psittacidae; genus Psittacula; species Psittacula echo. The sequence continues at coordinate 12,550,198 of NC_137744.1, forward strand.
GCAGGTGGTGGCGGTAGTTGGTTGTAGGTGACACTGATGCGCTTTGTTAAGGTGTATTTCATAGAATCACAGAGTCATAGAATGGTTTGGGTTGGAAGGGACCTTGAAACTCATCTAGTTCCAACCCCCTGCCACGGGCAGGGACATCTACTAGAGCAAGTTGCTTCAAGCCCCATCCAACCTGGCCTTGAACACTGCCAGGGATGGGCCAGCCACAGCTTCTCTGGGCACCCTGTGACAGCGCCTCAGCACCCTCACAGGGAAGAATTTGTTCCTAATACCTAATCAAAATCTCCTGTCTTTCAGTTTAAATCCCATATTGAAGAGTAATGCATTCTTCAACAGAGAAATCTAGGTTGGTACACTTAACTCACTGATGTATGTGGCTTGAACTGGCAGTACTTGGGCCATTTTGCTGTAGGGGGATGTTTGTGGAAACATTAAAGTGATTGTGTGCTCTGTTAAAAATAGGTAATTTATTTGTCTTCAGGTTTAGGAAACTGTGAAATTAGTGTTGAATCATACAGAAGTGTGGGGCAGGTTCAGTGGCTGCCTTTGTACCTCGCCTTTCAGTGTGGCCTTGCTTTGCAGTGCTGTGCCACTGGCTGCTCTCACCTCTTGTTGTCTGGTAATGTCCAGTGTCTTCCTTTGGTGGCACACCAAGCAGAGTTGAGCTCTGGGCATATGCTTCCAGAAGGAATCCAGCTCTAGCTTTTCAGACGAAAAGGTTAAAGACTTTGACACAAGATAATTACAGAAGGAAAATGAATCTTTTCTTGGATCAGAAATTATTGTGTAAAAGAGTGTGTAAATTATGGCGTGCAAGTTAAGTAATGGCTTTTATACTGAAATCTGGAATTACTGTGATGAAGGAGATGGTGTCAAACCATGGTAATTTATTTCATTTTGATTTCTCAGATCTGCAGTGAATTTAGGAAATTCAAATTTATAGCAAGCGGCTCTTTGTAAGAGTTTCTCTGTGAGAATGAGGATACTTTATGGAACTTCCATTGGGGTCGTATTCATACCATCATTCTAGATGGGAATTCCAGTTAGAATGTTCCCACGTATGATTTGTTCCACTGGCTTCTATAAGTGGATTTTTCAAACTTTAAATGTTACTTCCATTTTCTCATTTATCTTGCATCACTGCTTTTCAGTGTTTGAGCAGGGATATGACAATGAGCATAATGCTGTATTTTGCTAATGAACCGTAAAACCTCCCAAGCACTAGTTAAGTTACTGTCTTTTTTTCTTTCCTGTTTTTTTTTTCCTATTTTTTTTTTAGTGGTTTTCTTTCCAAACCATGCATAATTGTATTTTTTGTTATTAACCTACAGTACTAAGAGCCCAATTTGAAGTTTCCCTGGGAAAAAAATTTAATGTTTTTAAAGTTGTGTTTTTGGAGGTTAAGTCAGATTAACTACAAGGCTTCAATTTTACTCCTGCTGGAGGATGGTTATGAGTCGGTCATAAGCATAATTCACCTTTGAGATGCAGCACTTCATACAGAAAAGTGTTGTTGGTGCTGCAGAGCATATAGTCTGCCTTGCAGTAAATCAAAACCTAGGGTGTAGAGTCTTTCCGGGTGTGTTTAAAGAAAGAAATGAACAGGCTATATATCTGCTGTATCTAAACTGTTCTCTTTTGTAAACAGAACGGCTATTTTTGAACCTCTAGCAGGATGTTTCTGGCAAAGGGGTAGTGCAGATGGATCTTTGCGTGCACACAAGTGCGCACCCGCGGTTATCACTTACTGAAGAGGCTCTGCCTATCATTCATTTAGCTGGCAATTCTTTTGTGGTGTCAGTATCATTTCCTAGCAAAATTGGCTTAAGGAATTGTTTCAAACACAAAAGATGTTTTGAACTGGCCTAATTACTTGCTCAACAGCCAATAACTTTGGGAATTGTTTTCTATGTGAATTCTAGATAGAAATTGGGATATCTTTCCATTTGTTTAAAAAAGATTAGGCCAATAGGAGAAAAAAAGGATCTTTACCCATTTTCACTGAGCAGTGAAGTTTGAATATGCAGCTTGCAATTGAAACTATTTTTTCCCCAAAGCCTTTGAGGGCTGTTTCTCAGTCTGGTGTAAACAATTTATTGTTAAAGTCCTAGAATATTTGCATTTTAATTAAAGACAATTTTAATTAAATACAAAACTTTAATCAGAAAAGCAGAGTTTAGGCAGATAGTGTACTTGAATGCTAAGCAAGCTTACTCTGAGGGGACCTGTACTCTGTGTAAAACTGGTTTGTGTGGTAGTTTAAGCAGGGAGGTTGTAAATGCATCTGTCTTGACTAACTTACCTACAAATAGTAATCTCCTTCCTGCATCTTTTATCTTGCAGTAAGATATTCTTCCTGCAGGCAATTAAGTGAAAGAGAGAAAGAGAGAGTGATGCGGAAATCTTAAAGGGGCACTGAGCAGAAAAAGGTTTACTTTGAACTCATAAGCTTGCCTATAAAAGTAGATGTTAAAATTACTGTTGCATTTTTTAAAATGTTCTGTTTCAATGATGTGTTTAAAGTTGATTTTTTTAAAATAGAGCACAGGCAATACTGTTCAAATCCGCATCTGGATTTGCCAATGCTTGGTAACACTGTAATGCTGATGCTCTTAACAGCATCGTGAGTTATGACCCATTGTTTTTGCCCTGTTGTAAGATGAAGCTCTTTGTGCCCAGTCATAGAATTAATTAGGGCCCTAAAGGGTACATGTATAATAGAAAGTTGGGTTCTACTGTGATGTCGTTAAGTAAATTCTGAGGTCTCACAGGCAGATGTATTTGTGGAGCTTTCCTCCTTCATTCTGATGATAATTTCCTTAGGCCAAGACTGCCTGGACATTGGGCGTAAATCCTTCCACAGTGAGCTATGAACAAGTCTTCTGAGAAATACAATGGTAGCCTGAATCTGAGAGGTTTTGATTTGTGGTTGCTGTGTGAGTTTATTTTTATATGTGAGTTTCTAATAATCCTACCGTAGACAAGAAGTAGGTGATCTTCTGTGCCTCTTCTGTCTGTCTGTTGGAATTCACTTAATCCTTTGTAAAATAACAACTAAGATCTAAAATGATAAACAGTCATAATATGAAAAGAGGGTATTTCATGCTTACCTGCAGCTACATATTTTGAAAGCAGTACTTCTCGTTATGGTCTAATCATTGACAAACTGCTCATAAAAAATTAGGATGCAGGTGTCACTCAAGATCTGTTTGAGATTGAGACTTCAGCTTTGATTTAGTATAATACCGGCATCATGCTTTAATTCAAAATAGATAATGTAGCATGCATACAAAAGTATTCTCTCTTAGGCCTAAAGTTACTTGTGGTAATGGCAGGCAGTTAATATATTACCTTTGCTAACAGGAAAAGTGCTGCATATAAATATTTTTAGTCAATAATGTATTTTAAAAAAGGTTTCTCAGTGGGATCAGATTTATGTTGTCAGAAAAATTTATTCAGCTGACAAGTGCAGGTGCCCGGCATGTCATGTAGTCTAAGATTTACAAAGCAGTTTCTTCCTGGACGTCAGTTGGATGTGGTTATGGCAGGGTTATGTAGAGAACTGGGGAATCAGTCCAGGAATTCTTTTGTGCAAAATCCTGCCTTAGATTGGTATGATCCAATAAACCTCTGCCTCTACATGTCCATAGCAGCTTCTGGTAGCATTAGATACTCGGGTCAAGAAGGGGCAGAGCACTGGAGTCAGGATCTGTGGTATGGATCTGAGAACAGAATTTTGCCTGAAGCATTTGAGATTTTCCTTATATATTAAATGGGCAATTTTCCTTCCCCTATTACTTGTGTGTTGCTGCCAGCTGCAGTTCACCTAGGTAGAAGTTGGAGCTTGCTCCTGTGGTTTCCACAGATAAAAAGTAGAGGATAATTGTCCTTGAACATTAGATTTTGCCAAGTGTGCATGTTTCAACCACTGTTGTTAAAGAGCAAGAATATTGTTTGTTATACAAAATATGTATATAATTAGAAAAATATGCCTGAACAGAGATTTCATGTTGCATAAAGGAGCCAAACTGTATAATGAATAAAGAACAACAACACTGTTTAAATCCAGTTTAAAATTAAGGATCACAAAATAATTGAAATTCAACTCCTTTGAAAATTAAAAGCCTTTAAAGTATTTAAAAAGTCATAATTCCCATTTGTTTTTGCAGTTCTAACATCAGTTTGTGAACTTGTTGTGTAAGTTTTCATGTCTTCTGATGGAGTTGTTTTTTTTTTTTCCTCCAAAAATCTTAATTGGTTGAATGAAATCTTTTCTCCCAATACAGAGGTAGCTAAACCAGGGAGGTCTTCAGCTGCTTAATTAGCCCTGTTAGGGAAATGATTTGGTACAGGGGATGTCAGGAAGAATTTGACTTATCTGTGCCAACTTTGAGGTAATCCATCAATTTTATCAAATAAAGAGGTGGAATTTTGGTTGGGTTTGGGTTTTGTTGAGGTGTTTTTTTTTTTTTTTTTTGATCAATAGGTGCAAAGTAAGCAGATTCCCCCCCCTTCGTTTTATGTCCTTTCTGAGTAACTGTAGTTATCTAATCAGCATAAAATTTGCACCACAGTTAAATAGCAATGCATGATTATACCTGATGATACATTTCTTTTTAAAAGAAAAAGAATCTAATAACAGGATTCTGTATTGATTGTGCTGCTAATTCTACCTCATAGCACAGACTGGCAGAAGGCAGGTAGCTGAATTGTATTTAATGGTTTTATTGTGATGTGACTAAGATGGATGTGACATGGTCCTCTATTATTCGTTTGAGAGTGTGGACACTAATGAAGCCATTAGCTGAGCTAAGGCAAGTGAAGAAAATAGGGAAATTACCATTATTCTGAAGCCATTAAGTTGTAATCTGCCACTTTCTCTCCTTACTCAAAAAGGCATCTTCTTTTTAAGGCCTCCCTGACTGTCCTTTAAAGATTCATTAATTCATTAACTTTCCAAAGAGGATGGAGGAAACACAATTGAAATTTTAATCAGCTCAGCGTGTCATATTAACATTTTGAGTGTATCTGTATTCACTGTTGCACCACATCAGGTTAAGGTTAAATAAACTACATTACAGCAAATAATGTTCTGTTTCATACTGTAAAACATAAAATGTTGAAGTCAGAAATTGGTTTCATGGTTAAATTAAATTATGATACAGAGCTCATATTAGAAATTCTGTTATTCAAATGTCTGTTCTTTGGAGGAAATGCAATGCTACCTCTGTGCTATCAACATTAATATTTTCAAAATATTCATGACTGGTCTGTTCTGGGTGGAAGGAGATAGAAAGCACTACAGAATTTTTTCAATAAATGTCTGCTTTTACTGTATGCTCACTTATGATCAATGCTTTTATCTTTTGTGAAGTCACTGACTTAATGTGTTTCTTCTAATGGGTCATTCAGGTGTTATGTACAATTACAGCTGCAAAATTTTCGCTTCACTACTACTTTTGTTTAGATACTGTGAAGTGCTATTTTTATCTATCCATACTTTCTTATAAAACAATTTCCCTTTTGCCTCAGTGGTGCTGGAGTGTCCTGGAGCACACTGAGCAGCTTTTGGCCTGTGCTGATGGTTCTGATTGAGTTACAGCTTAAAAGAGATGAGTGCTCTTTCTTAACAATTAAAATACCCAAAATGTGCAGAGGGGTTGACCTTAAATCTGAATATGGGAACAGTCTGATTCCAGATAACCAACAGGATTTTTTTGGCGGTGGGAGGGAAAAGCCTGTTTCATTTTGGGCTTTCTAAGAGTGGTTTTGTTAACACCTCAGTTAAAAGAAGCTGGGGGTTCAGATGGTTTCTGTAAGGTGCATGTTTTAAGGGCTTGCGTGAAATCCTTTGAAACTGTAACAGGGATAGGGCTCACACATGCACAAGGGTATGGTGGAAAAAAGGTATAGGGACAGTAAACAGAGGGGTGCCGACAGCCTGCAGATAGGCAAGATGAGGCACAAAGTTGAAGGGAAGGTAATGGAGGCCTGAATGTGCTGTTGCTTCTGTGAACTTAAAGTTATTTTCCAGCTTCATCAGATCTCTTCCTCCTCTTCTTACAATTTAATGTTTGGAAACACTTTCTGTTTGGCTCTGGACTGTTTTGCCCTTGTGCTGTCTCATAGAACTTTTAAGCAGCGGTATAACAAAGCCTGCATAGCTTGATGTTGGTATTTATGCTAGGCAGGCAAGCCTGGGATAAATCTGAGATGTTTTTCTTTTCTTTTCTTTCTTTTTTTTTTTTTTTTTTTTTTTTTTCCTTCCCCTAGCTGTGATAGTGTCAGTTTGATGTATCACCTTTCATGTTGTGTTTGTACTTGAGGTCAGGAAACTTCTGAGTTGTGTGTATCATCAGCATTGTAAATACAAAGTAGCCTTTGGCACCTTAGTGTGGTGCCTTGCAATGGATTTGTCAAAACAAAACAAAATCCCCGCTTTTGTTTTCCCCTGGAGTCAATTACACTCAGGATGAAGCAGTTAGTGACACCAGGGATAGTAGTTGAAGCATTACAGGTTAACCTGCTTATCAGAAATGCTGGTATTGGTATTTTCTAGTATCACTGGCTGGCTTTACTTGGTCCTTTGAGAACTTCTGCTTTCAGCAGGACTTGCAAAACTCATTAAAACTTCTTCACAGATTTTTGAGCTTCCATAAAGCACCCACTTAAATAAATGGATTTGGCTGTGTCAGTGCAGGCAGGACAGGACCTTTCTCCTCTTGCTGTGAACAAACCCTTTGATGAGGGAAGTGAAGTGGTGGTTGTGCCTTCTAGCCCTGTCTAGCATGCCCTGCTGTAGAGACAGGGAAGAAATGTGGGAGCCCCGCTGCCCTGCCCAGCCCCGCCCTGCCCCGCAGCTTGGGGAATGTACCAGCCCTGCCACTTCGAGTGCGTTCTGCACGTCTATCTAGAATACACTGTCCATAAACAGGTCCTGAGTGTGTGCTAAGGGTGTTCTCAGGCTTTGGAGAGCTCATATAGGGATAAACACACCTCTGTAGATGCTGGTGTTATTTATATGCTGGATGATAATACAAGAGAGAAATTTATATGCATGACATATACATGCATGCACAGTGTATGGCGTGTATATTACCACATATGTACAGTATACCTGTATGTAACCACATATGTACAGTATACCTGTATGTTCTGAAGATGCCTGTTTGCAGCATCACAGGGTGATCCAGTTGCAGCTGGTTTCTCCACACAGTTGGAAAATGGGCTGGTCAGCTGTGGTTTTCCTAGGTTCAGTACTGCTGTGGCATAGTAACTTAATGGCAATTGGTTTTCTGTGTCTTGGATTAAAAAATGCCCTCTTCTATGCTTAAGTATATACAACTTTATAATATGAAATAATCTAAACAGGCCTGTTTCTGAACAAAGCTTTCCCTTTTGTGCAGAAGTTTATTTTGACTCCCTTCTCAGATAGGTCAGCTCATTAATTTTGTTGTAGCTGCATAGTGAATGTGGCTCAGGTGTTCCTGTATTGCTGTTGCATGTCAGATGCAAGTTGGCTTTTGTAAGTAATTTCTGTATGTAGGATTAGATTTTAGCCATGTTCTAAAAAGAAAAACGAATTCAAAATACAAGAGACAAAAATAACTGCGTGCCTCAGAAGCAGCAGGATGTAAATCTTGTATTGTTGTTTTGGTGATGAGATCAGTAGCCATTCATTACACATCAGTGGATTAAGAAACTATTATTGGCTTGGGATGGGGTTTCCACATCTATCTGCTGACAAGTAAGGTTTGGGACCTAGTCACATCTGCTGTGACATTCTTTGCTTGAACAGAGCTTTTTTGTCATTTCCCTTCAGTGTGTGGAGATTAGCATAATACATTTGAGTACAGTAAAAGGTCCAGACATCCTGGCCAACAACCAAAATATGCTCTATACTTAATACTGCCTCAAATTTCTCATAAATGGTCTGTGATCATTCCAGTCACAAATAACATGGGGAGGCTTTGAAACAGACTTTGTCATATGGTTATGAGTTCTTTTGTAAATAAAGCCAGTCCTCAGGAGTGAGCATGAGTAATGGTTGATCCTGAAAAATGAGGAATAGGACTGTGTTTTGAAGCTGGGTGAAAACCCCCACATGTTGTAATTTATTTATTTACTTCCATTACTCTGCACCTCTCCAAGCACAGAAACACAAGCAGAACATAAGAACTTATTGCAGATCTGCAAAGTCTTGTACAGTGGAGATTGCTCTTAGTTACTGCTATCAGCAGCAATAAATGTAATAATCATAAACCTCTCATGACAGCCTCATACATTGCTCAGTCTGTGACTTCTGCAGCAGCCAAAAAACAGATGAACTTTGCAGCATGCCTGAAAGAGGGTTATCAGCAAACTCTGGGCCTGCAGACTGGAGGAAAAGGTCAGGTTTCAGTGTCCCAGTTCTTCATGGAAAATACTTATCACTGGGAGATTCTAAATTTTTGGGGGGCTCTGGTCATAATTGTTGCCATCTTTCATGTGAGGAGTAGGAGACTTTTTAGTAGGCAAAATCCAAACTGGCAGGAGTGTTGAAAGCTAAACCTAGTGTCTAAAAGCCTATCTTAAAATCAGCCAGCCACTTGCTTAGTGTGAGTTGGAGCACAGTTGGTGCACAAGTGGCACATATGAAGTGGGACACTACAGAAATAGGTAGCCCCAAGAGTACACACCAGCAGCTTATTTTGAGGTGAAAACCACAAAGCACATCTGAATCTGAAAAAAAGTCTCAGTTACAGCTTTCCTGAATCTTTCCTAAGTTCCTTATGAAAACTCAGACCCTGCTTGTTTTCGAATGTTGTGTCCCTCATGACTCCACCATCCCTGACTGTGCTTAAATATCCATCAGTAAAAGAGAGGTCCTGGGATTTGGTTTTGTTCCCCTCTTAAGTGTGTGAAGGCAGGAATCTCAGTGCTGTGGGGTGGCTCACCTGGCTATACTGAACTTGTGAATGCACTTCTTATGAGCTTGGTTTGACATGGAAATACATGTGAATAAACAACGTGTATGATTCAGTTCTCCCTCTCGTGGTCAGATGAGGTCCTTCTCACAGTTGTCAAGTACGGACATATTAGATGCTTCTGTTTATTTGATGTAACCTGCATCTTTTGGAAGTCTCACATGTTTGTAGTACAACCAGGATTTAGTGGGGAAGTTACTGATAGTTCTTGAAATACATATATTGACTTTTTGCCATACTGTGAGTGGACAGATTGGAGATCTGAAATGAACTGCAACATTCTGTGGAATTGGATTAACCTTACTTATACACACCCCTCCTAAGTGTTTCTAATTTGTCTCTGTTTAGGTGTTAAAGTACTTCTGAAACATAGCTCTGTTTATCATTCTCCTGACCCTCCTGTTGACTCCAGTGGGTGATACAGTGTAAGCTCTGTTGCTTTTAAAGGATGCTGCAGTGTTGTTGACTTTGATAGGAGCACTCCTCTAAATAGGGAGAGTAGCATTTCCCTCTCTGTTATAAATCTCACTGTTTGGGAAGAAAAGTTCTGGGGATTTTGTTCAATGATATTTAAGTCTCCCTAGAAGCAAAAAAAAAAAAACCAAAAAAAAAAACCCAAAACAAAAAAACCCCTCAAACAACCAAACCCCAACTTTAAAAAATTGCACAAATGTGCAGGATTAAGCATTCCAAAATCAATTCTTAATTATTGTTTAATTGATTTCAGATCTAAAAAGGAACCAAAAAGCAAGAAAATTGTCAGAGATATTCTTTGCGCAGGGCTTAACAACCATCTTCTGACAAAGTGGATATTTGAACAATACCAAAATTCTGTCATGGACAAAGCCACTGTGCACCAACATGCCTTTTGTTCAGTTCCATCACTAATGAACAGAAGTTTGTCTTTATTAATATTTCTATTTCACAAATATTTTATGTTCTGTGCCTCATTTTAAAGTGCTGCTGACACTTATTTTCATCCACTAGTGTGAGAAAATAAGTGCCACATTTTAAAGCTCCAGTTAAATTCTGAAGCAAGCAGTTTAATTGCTTATTATGTATTTCCAAGTAGTTAGTTTCCTCGAAGAATTGGCTAAAGATTTTCCTCACACAGTTCTTGACTCAGAGTTTGTCCTTTAGCTAGAAAATATTGATTTGCTTTTGTTTGGCCCCTGTGGAGAGCACCTTATCTCTAAGACTGGGCTTTGTTATGATGAGAATTGGCAGAATTCAGATTTAGCTGGGTGAAGTCTGTCACGGTCAGTAAAGATGTTAAAGAATTACAGTAAGAAAATATTATTTTAATCTTGCTTTTTTTTTTGTCAAAGGCAATTTTTTATGATGCAGAGATTTTGGGGAGTTTGGGTTTATTGCAGTAATTCATGCTAATTAACTCATCTGCTTCCTGTATAATTTTTCTTCTATGAATATCAATGCCTACATTCATTTAATCCAAAATAATTAATAGCCAAACAATTAATAATGAGAGATAAAATCTGAATTGAAAAGAACTTTAAAAGATGTTTAAATATATTAATGATTGTTAGGACAGAAGATAAATATTGCATTACATTTCTATTTTATCAGAAAAAATATATGAACAACTGATACAAAGTTATATGATTCTTTTTGTTATGCATGTCAATATTATTATTTTATTAGCATGCATATTCTGGCGAGTCAGAGCTCAGGCTTATGTACCATAGTTCAGGCATTTTGCAAGCTTGGTAAAAGGGTACTGGCTGTAGATGGACGGCCCAGACTATTTAAGTGAAGTGCAGTGCCTGCCTCGCTGATGTAAGCAGGGAGATAGGTGCCTTTGAAGAGTGATTCAGCAGCTCTCGGTGCTGACTAATCGCTAGATTTAGCCACTAGCAAACGCAAGATCCCCGGTGATGTTTGAGCTCCTGCCTTTTAGGGCTGGCATAAGGCTCTGACTCAGGTTTGTATCTGCCCACTAATGATCTAGTGCCTACAGCCGTCTCCTTATGCAAGACATCTGAGCCCATCTTGTTTCCTTAAAACTGACAAAACCCTCAACAAAATGTTTCTGCCTTAATGGTACTTTGGCTTTTCTGTAGTACCCTGGTGACAGAGCATGGCTTTGGGGCTCTCGGCACCCTGAGGGGGCAGAGCCTGCTGTCTTCGCCTGGGAGAGGGTATCCTGAAGAAACCCGCCTCATGCACCCGCCTACAACACAATGAGCTACAACACAACTGAAAATGCAGCAGTCACAGCGCCAGAAGTAAGTCTGATCCTGCAGCCTTGTGGCCTGGGAGTCACCTGAAGGAGGTTGGTTGGGTCTTTGGTTGGAAGTGTTTATATGTTTTCTAGCAGATAGGAATTGGACAAAATAATCAGGATCACTACTTACAGTCTTGGCTGACAGATGTGAGCTGCTGTTGTAACATGGGAGCATGCGCATTGCCTGTAAGGTTCATCAGGACCTATGTGAACATGACTTTCATACCACAGTGGGGTGCTTTGTGTCCAGAGTTGTTTCTCAGTGTCATTTGTTCCTTTTGGTTTTAGCAGATCTTTCACACTGCTGAGAAAAGGGTGTTAAAAGTGTGAAGGTGGATTAAGTGAATGTGGAGGCAGTAGGTGAGAACCTGTCTCTGGCTCCCAAAACCTGCTGCACCCATCTATGCTCTCAGGCATGCTTGTGACATAGTGATGTGGAAGGTTAGCCAGGTGTGGCTAGAGGTGGAATGTGACCTGGCACACAATTTAACCACCTGGTCTCTTACTGCTGGCATCTATCTTCAGTCACCAGAGGACAGTGTGCCCTTGGTCACTTCTTTTCTGAATGTTTTAGAATATTGACTTCAGATCTTCCTTCTCAGCAGCTTTCTGGCTGTCTCTATACTTAAGGGACTTATCCCACCAAGGAAATTGGTGTGCTCCATAAGTATGTTCTGTAGATGTTATTTAATTTTCCTTACTACAGGTATACCTACAAGCTGTAATAGAGCAGGCATAGCTTGGCCATTCCAGTACTGTAGTAACAGCCTGATGTGCCTACTGCTGCCAGGCACCAAGGTCATGGTAATGTTGTTAGTCTTTACAGTCATATTTTATGTGTGGTTATCCGAGCCAGAGGTAGTTTGGATTTCTAAAGTGGGAGCTTGAAAAGACAAAAGGGATAAGGAACCTTGGATATTTTTTTAAGCATCTGTAAAATGTCCTCAGCCTAGACACTGTCAATTTCTTCATTCACTTGAAATCTTGACACATACACAGGCTGCCAGGACAAATCCTATCCTGCCTTCCAGCCTTACCCCAGCTATGCATTTGTTCTGTCTGCCTTGTGCTGGTGCTAGCTTTTAGGATGTCATATTGTGAATTAGATAAAGCAAATCATCCTGCCAAAAGCATTCTCTTACTTGTTTGTTCATTTATTTATTTATTTATTCATTCATTCAGGGGTGGTGTGGGAATGGGAGGGAGGAAAATTACTTTGCAGCCAGATTAATTTCCTGATCTCTCTGCCTGAATGCCACTGACAACACAAGGAGAGAAGCAAAATTACTGCTAAATTAAAGTATTTGTGGACTGCCATCTTTAGGTATGAAAGAATAAGTATGATTAGTTTGTTAATATGACTTTGCTCTAGGTTTTGACACACTATAGGTTAGGACCATATGTCTGTAATCATTATTCACTCTTGAAATGTAGAGTAGTCGTCAGGCATGTTTTGTGGCTTTTCTGAGTATATATGTGTATGTATGGGTACTGTGGTATTCTTTGTTACTAGATGAAATATGTTCATTGGTGGAGAAACATAACTTGACTTTGTACCACAATAGCCTTAGCATGAATGATTGTGCTGCATCTGCTTGATGGTGTTCGTGCCTTTTAAACACATGTTCTTCTGAAGATGTTTTATCTAATTTTCACTGTTGCAACTTGGCTGTTTGCAAAGGGTGAAGATGCTGAATAACTCCATGGTCTGTGCTGGCCCTGTGGCCATGGCTTCTAGTCTTGACATTGACTTATACTGCAGATTTTTTTCAATTTCTGTGTATGAATTTACCCAGCAGTGCACTGCAGAGCCTTAACAGTCTTACAAAGTGATTTGCATTAATAAAGGATACAAATTCTTTGTTAATGTTGCTATTATAGAAATCTTGCTGTAGAATTCTGTTTGGTCTTTAATAAATGATCTGCATATCAGAAGTAAAGAATGAGTAATTCTTGTATCTGTACTTCAAATCTGTAAACATAATCATGATAGTTTTGTTATAAAGTTCCTGAAGCAGACAGTTGTTTCAAATGTAGTTTATAGCTTACACTGAAGTGAAGTGAATATAATCTGGATAGATGTCTATGCTTTATAAATTGCCAGGTTCAGGTAGATGTAGTGAAATACTTAAATTCATTCTGTTCCCATGTTTTCTTAGTTTATTAAGACAGTACAACCTCAGTGGATGTGGGAAGCAGTAGGGGAAAAACCTTAAATACTTGTGAATAAACAGATTTCCAGACACGATACCATTTTTTTCATTCCCTTTTATATGTATTTGAAAGTATTAGGTCACAAAGTACTTTAATAACTTTGTAAATGCAGTTAGTTTTTCATGTTAAAGATTTGACTTCTCCTTTTTTAAGCCTTTTACACAGAACTCGCTCAGTTTACGTGTGTCTCTTTGCATAAATACCAATAATGCTTTAATTTATAGGTGTTTGCTGTTGGGCTTTGTTTAAATGAGTTCCATCCAAAAGGAATTAGAGCCTTCTATTCCTGCAGAAATGAATAAACCACATGAGGTGAATTTTCATACAACCGATTTCAAACCTGAGTTTTCAGGGTATAATTTAGATATTGCATTGGTGGTTTATGACCATATAAAGTGTAGGTGTGTAGGTAGGAGGTTAGATAGATGTACTTGTAAATGGCTAGAAGCAAGGAGGCTGAGTATGGTCTCCAGCAGTGCATTTTTCAGCTCACAGTTTCACATCTCTATCCTAAGGCATTAGATGTTACTAATTCTCCCAAAGCCAAAGATTTGTTTTATAGAAGAAAATTCTGATTTGATTAAGATATTGCTTCAAGACCTAATGTTTCTTTAGCAAATCATGCCACGGCTGGAAATGTGCATGATTGGAAATAAACTGCATGTTATCTGAGGAAAAGCGAATGGAATGATCCTGCAGAAGCAGCGTTTAATGTAATGACAGTACACTTAGATTAATTATAGCGCTGCTTGCAGGCACCACTACATACTTACTGTTTTGTCAGCACTTTTGTTGTTAACCCTGTGTTGCAAAATTTTATAATTTTGCTTTAAAAAATTAATAAATCTCCTGGTTTGGGTTCAGGCTTTGTACTGCATTCACAGAATAAACTTTTAGTTAGGGCCTGAATTTTAGTTTTTCTATCCCTAGGCCTTCAAAGTGTATAGGTATAGGAATCATTGTATCTATTTAATATGATGTATGTTTTCTACTCTGCCTGATTTTGATGGAAAGTTTCAGTTCAGTAAATGCCTAGACTGTGTTGTGATTACTTCAGATGGTCTGCAATAAAGCCCTGAGATACTTGACCTTGAAAATTGGAAGGGATACGTATGAAACCAGCATTTTTCTACTCAGTATGGGAGTTAAACTTAAATTTGGCTTAATGTGTTTTTATATGATCATCTGCAATGGCTCTGAAGGATTGTTAAGGTCTGAAATAAGCCTTGAATATGGCTTAAAAGGCTGTTTGCACAAAAATTTGGAAGTACTCTAAAGAAGCTATTATAACTAGTCATGTAAAGTTGCAGAGTAGCTTTTAAAATAAACATTTGAAATTTACTATGGCCATACAAGTGAGAGTGAAATTAAATAACTTTTTGACTAAGTCATCAGAATAATCTTTATCCTCATTTTGCTATTGATGAGACAGTAATAAAAGCTGAGCAAATAAATGTGCTTGTACCTAGAATGTCTCATCCTGCAAATGCGGGAATCTCTGGACATTTTTTAGCAGTTCTTAGTCTCTTACCCTCTCTTCTTTCTAATTTCCAGTCTTAGATTGTATTTTACTTCTTTCTGAGAAGTGCTGGCAAGTGGCTCTTATCAAGAATAAATGATGCCATAAATCAGGACTAAAATCAATGATGCTGTGGGGCTGTAATAGTGAGATGCGGTTATGTGGGCCTGAGTGTTTTACCTGCCTCTGAAGCCAAGAGTGAGGCCCTGAGTACTGTTCCAACCCTTCACTTCTAATTTACTGGCAAGTGTATGTATATACAGCTGTTCTGTCTCAGAGTGGAGGTATCAATATTAAACTTCTGGTTTAATATGCCTTTCCTCATAATGCAAACACTAAAGAGCAAGTGGACATTCACAGTCAAGTAGCATTGCATAGGAATACAGAACACACTTAATCCCCTCCATCCTAGATACTTCTAGAGTAGGATTTAGGACTGACTGAGAAGTCTGGCAGCATATTGGCTCCCTTGTTTTCTTTTGAATATGTGTTCTCTGCAGGGGCAAAGGATACTGGGTGCTCAAATAGGACTGGTTCCTTCAGTTGGAGGAAGGTTTATTTGCCCAAAGCAACAGAGTCCTTAACATCATGACTGCCCATTTTCGGCTGTAGTTACTGCTCTTCTCTGTGATAGGTGGTAGTATAAACAAGGAATGATTTGTGCCACTGGAATAAGGCCATGTGTGTTATGCCAAATATAAAATGAGAGGGCTGATATGAGTGCTTCTTGGACATGTCTTTCATTACCCTTTACGCTTCTCTTTCCTAATAGAATTTGAAGGAACCAAACACATGCTGCATCCAGGGTTTTATTAGAGTACTTTGCCTCGGGCCCTTAACTCCTTTAGCTGGTCATTACCTGACCAGTAAAGACCTCTAAACGGGTCATTAATGCTTAAGTAATAAACTGTTTCACAAGACTGTCTTGTACAGAACCTCTTCTATCATTTTTACAGTTACTGTTTTATAGATAAATCAATGACCAACAACTGGATATTCTTGTTTTGCTACATAATCTTCTAATAGTGGCCACAGCAAATAGGTGGTTCTTCGGTTAACAGTGTTCAGGAGAGCTAGAAATAGCCACGTGCAAGTGGGACTTGGAGTTAAATGTAAGGTGAACTGGGAATAAGGTGAAGAATGAAGGCGCTTTCTGCTGTTAGCAGAATAGAGTATCTGCTTGTAAAGGGTGCTTGCTTTTTGGTTTTTGTTTCCTTTCTAGAAGTTGTATAATTTCAGTAAGGTGGCTTTTCTTACCCCACTACCATATTAGGTACAAGTAGGCCTTAGTACAGTCTGATGTTGGCAGAGAGATATTTCCTACTATCGCAGAACTAACAGTTAACAATGTGAGTCTTGCACTCTACCATACGTCTGTTGTCTTCAAATTTGGTACATATTAAATGTTTTCTAGATATGACGGTGAAAGTTAGCTGTGGCACGCATTTTTCTCCTGGTTCTCAACATGAAAATTCCTGGCCCCTCATTTGGCCAGCATATCCATTAAAACAGGTTTCTGTGCATAAAGATGTACAGAGCTTTTTACCCCTGGAAAGACAGAAAGAGAAAATGCATAGGAGGTACCCATACAAATTTTGGCAGATCACCAGGCATTTGACACTTCCATCCTTGTTAATATCAGTGTATCACTGAGTGACTGCTGAGTGCTGGAATAAGCAATCCAGTAATTTACCTTTTTTCTCATGTTAGCCTTAGAGGAGTGCCAGTCTGTGCTGAGGCTGTTGTGGTTTATTTGTTTGGTTTTTGGCTTTGCTTTTTTTTCCCTCCCTGTTTTTCCCCATGATGCATGAATGCTCCAAAGCAGAACAAAATTTGATGCTGAAAATGGTTCTTTTTTGACACTGTGTTTCACTGGTAAAATGGCGCAAAACCTCATGAAAATTGGTGACTTCTTGTGTGATTAGTGCCCACGGAACAAACAATTTGTAATTATTTTTATAAGAAATTTAAAACATGTCAGTTATGGCAATGTAAAACAATTAATATTGAACAGCTTGTTCTATGATGGGACTAACTGTTTTGCAAAAAAAATGACTTGTTTCTCTTCAGCTCTACATTGAATTGAGTTTTGCATTTGAGCTGTTATCTTGAATCTAACAAGAAAAAGGATTAAAAAATGAGACAAGTTATTTATTGAAAGAAACAATAGAAGAAATACTTTTTTCTTTTTCTTCCATTTTTGAGAAAAAAAAGTATCTTTTTGAGTGAAAGCCTTAACCTTAACCAGACACACCAAGGGCTTTGAGGTGACTTCAGTGCTGCACATCATTGTGCTAGATCCTCAAAAGATGGTGCTGAAAGTCACAACATTATATATAGCGGCACAAGAATTGTGTGTTGACTTAAGTTTAAGTAGGGATGAATCTGACACAGCACTTCCTCAGTGTACAACTCTCATAACATTCTTTGCACCTGCAGAAGGATTTTAATTTGTTTATAGCAAAAATGCACCAGTGCTAACATAGAAGACAAGAAACCCTTTCACAGATAGCAGCTCTGTGATTGTCCCATTGTCATCTTTGCAGAGATGCAGACAGTGGTGCTGTAGCAAAACCAGTATTTGTATTGAATGCTTCCTTTAGACTCACTGGACAGAAGCTGTCCTGGGTGTCACTTTACTGTGTTAGAACGACATCAGGAATCAATTTGGTCCCATCTGCAATCTCCTAATATAATCAACCTCTATTCTGTTTAGTTCAGCTCCCTACCTACAGTAAGTGATTTGTATGTGCATGAATATTAAACTTCCCAAGTAAACGTGCGAGTAAATATAAGTTGACTATAAAAGGAAGTTATTTATGTGCACTGAAAATGAGTGCCCATTATTGTTTTTATAAAAAAAGCATTATATTGCATCATCATGGTGTGAATAATGATTATTGCTTCCTTCTCTGATGGGAGAGAACAGCAGATCCCGAATAACATCTTTGTATTACTGCTTTCACTTCTGGTTAGGGTAGTCTCTGTTAGTCTATTTGTTGTAAAGATTTTCTTCTCTAATTTTTTAAAGTCAAACCTCTGTTAGAGAAATTTTTCACGGCTCAACAGCTCTTAGTTTTTTCATATGACTGACTGCAAGTGTATTTGCCTAGTGATTACAACAAAGCAGATACAATATTTACAAGCCTTAGCAATTCCTGTGCAAATGCAGTCTCTGGAGAAGGGCACAATAACAAAGCAAGCAAACATCGCAGTTATCTAAATAATAAGAAGTTGCAGGCATTGGGGTGGTGACTCACAACATGGATGGGAACCCTGGAGTTTTAGAGTAATTTATGGGGATGCTGCAGAGATGGATTTCATTTAAATACAGTAACTGCTGAAATATTTCTAAGTTAAAAAGTCAACTAGTGGTTAAGTAAATATCCTCTTGACCCCTTTTAGCTCTTGTGATGTACTGTTGTTTTAAAGTATTTACTTTGAAATGCTTGAGTCATAAAATGACCCAGGAGAGATGGATTGACCACAGATAGTTAATGCATGGGATTGAGTTGCTTAAAATTTAAACCCCATGCCCATTTTTTATCTAATCTATTGTTCTTTAATTGGATGAATGAGGCTATAAATGGAGGGCTCGGGAGTCTAGAAAAAAATTGGTGAAAAAAAAAAACATGGTTTCCTACAGTACTGCAAAAAGCATTAGGGGGGAAAATTTAGAGAAGAACAGAGATTCCTTCTTGTTTCTATAGAAACCAATAGTGATCAGGAGGGGAAAGGATTTCTTTCAAGTGTACGTTTTAGTGAGGCTGGCTCAGCAGCTCAGCACACTGGAGGGCCAGGGTAAAAAAACCAACCCTTCAGCGGCTTGAGCTGCGGTGTTTCTGCCCCTGTGGTACCAACTGGAATGAGGATAACACATCATGGGGAGTCTCTGGTTTGCACTGCTGTGGGTGAAGAAGGCTCTTCGCACCGCCACGTCCCCTGGGGAGTGCAGCCTGGCAGGAGAGCTCCTGGTGACTGAGCATCGCTGAGATGGCAAATCAGCTGTGACGGGAGCGGGCACGAATCGGATGTTAAAAAGGGGAAGAGGACAAAAGAGGGGAAAAGTACTGAAGAAGAAGTGTGCTGTCCTGTGTCAAAATTAACTATGTTAATTGCTATGAAGCAATAATCTCCTTTGGTTTTCTCATGAGAGAATCATGGCCACTGAAATACTGTGTGTCAAAATGATTACAGCCAGGACTCAGTGACTTGCCCTTTGAATCATGATCTTCTTCCTAATGTACTACATAAAACATAATCCCCTCCACAACAGAATTATATTCTTAATTATGTTCTGTTTTCCTAGTATTACATAAGTGTTTCCATAAAGAGCAGATTAGGGAAACATTTGAAAATCAAATTCTAAAGCAAATCTAAGTCTTAATCAATACAGTACCTTCAAAATAATCACAGGATTCCTCTAAATGAAGTTCAGGTCAAATGCAACATCAAAAATAAGGCAGTTTCAATTTGCTGCAACCTGACGGATCCAAGAAGTGACTGAGGGATATCTAGTAACTGGCAAAGACACCTCTGTTTGACTTTCGCATGTAAACAATGGAGCACTGTATGTTGGCATCTGAATGTATTAGCTGGTGGTGATCCGAACCCTGGAATGAATTTAGATGGTTTTCCTTTCTGTTTATAAATACATGATCTTGATAACAAGGGAACATTTACTGCAATCTTGCTCTGCAGTTGTCAGAGGCGAATGAATCATTTTGAAACATAAACCTCCTCAGATCTCAAAAAATATCAAGAAAAACATAAAACATAAGGGAAAAGGATTATAAAATACAAATAAAAAAGGTTCTTAACATATTTAGAGGCCTATGGGCTGTAAACACTGTAGATTATCATTAATGAAACTCTCTGCCAAGTACACAAGCCACAGTTCGGTAGCAGCTGTTAAGCAAGCATTGTTCAAAACTGGATAATACCCTGAACATTAAACTTTGTGGCTCTGTACCTCTTCCTATTAGTAATCAGATAATTGCCTTGCATTTTCTGTTACACATTTTTCTTTCAAAATTCAGTTTCATTCCTCTTTATATCAAAAGGCTTTATCTTGCAATAATCACTTAGGAAAAAATCCCGCAGAGGTCAACAGGCAGGGCTGTGGTTTCCTTTATGTTCTGTGAACCTGGTGTAACAATTCAGTAATTCAGTCCTATGGTGTTACTTTGACTTTACAATGCTAAAACAGAGAAGAATCCCACTCTACAAACAAGGGGCTTGAACTGCATTATAACTTAGCTATATTTTTTTGTATAAAATGGGCTCTCTTAAATAATTTGGGAATTAATTGAAAATACTTTCTGCCACTGTTTTTCAATTTAAAAATAAGCTTGCTGTTACATGTTGGGAGGAGGAAGAAAAAGTGGGAGTCTATCTCATTCCATTTGTCCAAGAGTTTAGGCCTCATAGGAAGGTTTCCCAGGACATACGTAAGTATCTTGCAGGGAGAAATTTGGAAATGATGACAACTATTTTTTTTCCAGCATTAAAATATCCTTAGGTCATAACAACACTTCTGTGAACACTATAGTGAACCATAGCCCTGGCAATTATGAGTTCCCTTGAGCTCCATTGGCTATTAGGGTTGAACGAGGAGAGTAGCTTATCTTGCACTTCTGGAATTTCTCATAACCCCACAACAAAGCACTATTGATTTTTGTCAGCCAGGCAGGAGGGGAGGAGGGATTGAAGAAGGTCATATGTAAATGTGCTAAATTTGATAAACAGCTGGACCAGATATTACTGAGTCTAGAACCTCACCTGTGCTAAGGAAATCCATTTTATAAGCCCTGAATCGCACATCTGCTGTTTCCTCTCAATTAGCACGTTGTATCTCTGCATTGGGGTGTTCAGCCTGACAATACTTACTGACATGGGCCGTTCAGTTTAAAACCACCACGTATTTTTGATGGGCACTGGCTTCACAAGCTGTTGGCATCAACTTTCTTAGCCCAAGATCTGGTTCCAATTCCGAACATCAAAGCAGATGGAGACATAATTCACAGAGCAGAAAATATGATTCATCCTTAAACCTGCAGGGTTGCAGGGACTGTTTCTGTCTAGTACTCAAAATTATTTTACATCACAAGGCATAAGCAGAGGTTTGAGAGATGGTGTCACACCCCCCATTGGCAAGGCATAATGGATATTTTCTAGCTAACATATCTCTGTACATGTGTAAAAAGAAGAAATTGCTTTTAAAGAAAATAAAATTGCAACATTTTGTTTTCAAGAAAATGTAATGCTTTCTGTTCATTGCAGAAGCAATATTATTAAATGCCAGTCAGCAGGAAAAATTAGAAAAAGAACGGTCTGAAAGACAAAAAGAAATGCATTTTCCCCCCATTTTCCAAAAAATAAATTATCAATAAATCAGGAGCTGTCTTTAGGCAAGGTTTCAGGAGGCAGATTAGATAGCAAAACTATTTCCTTGTTCTAGTGAGAGGCAGTTTTCATTGAAGACGGGAATTTAGGAGTATTTCTAAGGGAAAGAGTCTTGCAGCAAAACTGCAAATTGAGCAGCACTGCTCGTAGAGCAGCAAAATCACTGATCCTCTTAGCAAAGTAATTCCAATTAAAAAGGCATCGTAACCAACAAAGTACAAATATGCTCATTTCAGTTGCTGTGCAAGGAAGGCATGTATGAAACAATATTATTTTTCTAAAGGGCAACTAAAAGGTTTGGAGAAAGTATTCCTCAGTTGCTTTGTTGTTAGAAGCCGCACTCTGTGTAGAGCATCTGCCAACAAATGTCTTCTAGCATATGCATAAATTTCTAGTATATTCTAGAAAAAAAAAAAACTCTGCAAAGATTAAGAGTCTTGGGTGAATTTACCTACATTAGGATGTTAGTCTTGTACATTTCCAACAAAGCACTCGAACTTCTAAGAAGGTGGTGACAGTAGTCGTTTTTGTACCCTGTTTGGATACAGCCATTTGGGACTTGCTGGAGTGGTGGCTGGCTTCAACTGAAAGATTTTCTTGCCGTTAAGTATCTTTACAGTTGCATAAAGCTCTTGCACTGTCTTGGCAGTCATATGTTGGTTTGGATTTTCATTTCTTTAGAATATAGAATGTGTTAGGATCTGCCCAACTGTCTCAGCAGCACTGCTACCAAGGAAGGCTAAATAGTCTGTGATTAACTCCACATTTGTAGAGAACTTAGTGTGCCAGCAGTACAGGGTGGTTGAGGGAATTCGCAGGTAACAGTTGGGTACAGAACATCAGCTCCAAAGCTAATCTCACTGAACTTTTATTTATATTAGAGGTAACACTGGCCAACTACAAAGGTTGTCCTGTGGTCTGTTGCTCTCATTTTAAGTTACAAGAGCACGATAGTCATAGTTGATCTTTAAAGTTCAGATAGATGGACAATTTTGAGGAATGTTAATCTTTGGGTATTGGGCATGATTATGAAAATAAACCACTTTGACTCCATACTCTGTTAATTATTGGCATTTTGCCTTTCATGCAAGTGCAAAGGGAAGAAGAGATATGGAAAACAGGTGAGAGAGAAACTGGGATAAGAGTCAGATCCCATAACTAATCCTGTTGTATTTTTCAGAGAAGCTGCACAGCAATCAAGTAAGAGATTGAACAGTGCTTTCCTCCCTCACTTCCCCTTCCTTTACCTGGCCATATTCTGGGATAAAACATTGTTTCTGAAAAGTCTGAAACACAGCTGATCTGGTTGCCAGGCAAACAGAGAGTCTGAGACTTTTCTTGTATTTTAAAAGAAAACAAACCCCAACTGTTCACAGTTCCCCTTGAGTGGCATCCAGGAATGCGTTCAGCGGTTGACTCCAGATGATGGAAGGCTCAGCTTGGAGTAGAAGCCAGCCAGCTGCCATTTGTGATTTGGGCAGTCTGCTTTGGATGAAATGAAAAGATCGAAAATTTTTGTCTTATTCGAGGGGAAAAACCACCACCATTTATGTCATTGGCCAAATGTGGGGACTTTGAGCATAGTATTCTTATTAAATGATTATTCAAATGAGATAAACAAAATGCTCTGACTTCCCTACTAGAGAAAATTGTGAAAGCAAATAGTTGTCACTGAATCAGATGGAATGTACACTTTGGAAGTAAAAATGGAGAATTAAAATGCTGTTGTAGGAAGGTGTGATTATTTAAAAAAAAAACAAATAAGAAAGGGGAAAAATAAATCTAAAAGGAAATGACAGGGGGGAAGCAGTGCTTTCCTACTAATTTGCCCCCTTCATTCTGTGTTTAATTTAGTAAAGCAGTCGTAAACGTTGCTAAACAGTCAAAAAATTAAATGTTGCTGTATAATTTATGATGGTTACAGGATACATGAGAGTGCACTTTAATTAGCAAATTGCATGTTTATTTTATTTGCTTAGCATATAATTTAGATTGGATAAATGTGCTTCGACTGGCTATGGCACCTTGGTATCCTCATTCGGTATAATTTTTAATCACATTGTTTTGGAATTTTATTGCAGCATTATACAGTTGATATAACAGTGCACAATTAAGTATGCTCAGTTCACACCTTGCTCTTGAGGAAATTACTTTTTATCTGTCTTTTGATGGAGCACTTTGTATGGCAAGTAAGAACTTGGGAGCAATAAAGAATGTGCACTGTGGGCACTACAGTTGCAATATGAATAGTAAATAATAATAGTAATGATGATGCCCTGTTGGTGAAATGTGTTCAGGAGGAAGATAAAAAAAACCCCAACAAACCACAAACAAACTCTGGAAATAGGCAACTGGAAATTATTATTGGATCTATAGCGTATTAGATGTATTATAACAAGGTCTTCACATTCCAGCTAAACTGTGGGAGGATGAGGATTGTGTTGGGTGCTGTACACAGCCAGAGGGGGAGAGATTTTCATCCAGCAAACATTAGGAGAAGGAGACAGATGTTTGAGAGATGGTAAGTTGGTGATGCAGGGTGTAGGAGATCACTGGACAAAGCTGCTATCTCAGTCCTGAGTCCTGCTTCTACACCACCACTATACTGTGACCAGCATCAGGATGCAGACCAGCTCATAAAATTTTGTGAGCATGAGGAGTACCATAAAGAGAGAGTACACTGGGAGAGGCATGCACAGGCATGGTGTGTGTTCCCATGGTTCTGAGACTTAAAAACATTTCTGCACCTTTTTGCTTACTGCTGTATATTTGATCATGCTCAGGGAGTGTCAGTCTGGGATCTGTTCATGGTATTCTGACTTCGATAGGCTTTGAATCTGGAGTGCTGTTTTCCCTGTTGTTCACTTGACTTTTTTTTATGTGGTGACAAGACTACGGGAAGGCTGTATCCATGCTTTGAGGAAATTCAGATTTATCCTTACTATTTAAATCCCCACTTCAGGTAAAAGGTCAGCAGCATGTTCCGATAATCTGCAGATGTTACTGGAGAATATAATAGGGCTGCAACTTGGAGATTCTGGAAAGTAAAAATAAATAGGTTTTATTTTTTTTTTCAAACAGAAAAAATATGCCCTGAACATATAGACATTAATAGATAATATGATTTTTACAACTAAAATGTGGAAGGAATATAAATATAGAGCATTAATTGAGATCTAGAATATAACTCAGCAGTGGCATTTTATATAGTGATTTGACTTACAAAATTCTGCAGAAAAGCTGTCATTTTCTCTCTCATTCTATAGACCTTTTCCATAAGGGCTGCCTGAGTATTACATATATGCCAGTCTGAGATCCCAGGCGGCTTTGTGTCGGGAAGATTGATGCTGGGCCAGATTATGCTTTCAGTCACACAGGTATAAATCTGGGGTAACTCTATTGTCTTGCTTCCACCAAGCAGAGGATCTGGCCCACTTCCCTTTCTTCTCTGCCTTTGAGTAATTGGCCCTGTAATGCGCTAGTGCCGCTCTGTTGTGATTGGCACTGACCATTTTGCTGTGACAGGACGTCGGCGGTGGTATGTACTGCTCCAACACTGACATTCCTTACTTTGTTACAGTGTGTTTTGATAACGTTATCTGTAAAGAATGTTCCTTGCAGTGATTATGGTTATTAAAATACACAGAGATCAACAGATACGGCAAACAGCTGCTTAGTCACAGCTGATGTGAGAAATTTGATTTAATGTTTCACAATTTGAAACTATATCCTCTAGAAAAACACAGGCGATTAATCCCTGCTGCATGAGAGCTAGTTGACTTTGTTTAAAATAGGATTATACCAGGATGATAAACAGAGACTAGAATTAAAGCACCTTTTTGGAGACTGTTGAAATAGAGAAGGAAAAAAAGCTGAGGAGTTTTTCTGTTTTGGGGGGATTTGGGTTTTGTGTTGTAGGGTGGTTTTTTTTTTTTTTGTTTGGGGTTTTGTTTTGGGGTATTTTTTTAGTACTGATGTACTAGAGTGTTTAAATAATATTTATGGGACCTGTCATGCCAATGTCATAGTGCTGTAAGAAAATATTTGTGGTATTTACAGACAGCAGTGCAGTCCTTTTAAATATCTGTATTGCTCTATAAAGGCAGACAGTGCTTCCCAGCATTCCTTATGGAACGCAGGGAAAATGGCATGGACCTCTTGAATAATTAATATGGTTTTCAGAGCAGTAGTCATGGAAACCCAGGTAGTGTCACATATATGGATTTTAGGAATTAGGCACGTTTTGAATTGCACACTTAGCCAAAAAAGAGCATGACGTTAAGTCCTAAAGATCGGAAACATTTTCTCAGTGAGTCTCTTGTTTGCAGTGACAAATACACATCTCTTATATATTTCTCAATTTAAATAATATTTGGATGTCTAAAAATCTACATGGTAGTTATCTAAGGGGCCCTTAAAGGCACTAACTGCCATAAATCATCTTTCAGATGTCTTACTTTCCCCCTTCCATTTTCTGTTTTTCTCTTCTTCATCCCAGACCCCTGAAGATACCAGGATGTTAGGTTTTAAACTGTATAGCCAATTGCCATTCACTTAAAGGACCACAGCTTTACCACTAAGTTGCTAGGCCCTTTCTATTAGTTCAGTTGTGTGGCTTTTTTATCTGTCTCAAAAAATGTCTCTTCAGGATCAATATCGTCATTACCTTGGGTGTGTATGTGGAAGAAGTCAACCAGGCAGCAGTAAAAAGCTGTCATCCAGTCCTCAGTAATATTGTACGTGTAAAGAATAAAAATACAGGGAAGTTATTTATAGACCATAAACCCTCTGGTTTCATAAACCATTTTATACTATTATTTGTCCAAGTCTATAGAGTCTCTCCTGAGTTCACGGCACACTCTAAAGCCTCTGTGTTTTATTTCTATCTGTTTGAATTGGGAAATTAATTAGAAAGACACTTAGCAATTTATGGACATGAAAAAGCCATTTGGCCCAGTAAGCCTGCTTTCTTTTACTTTTCTTCATCCTCGTTTTGTTTTGTTGCTCTCTTTCAATCTACTCTCTACTAATAAAAATATCAATCTGTTTCATAAACTCATTGAGACTTTGTGACAGGAATATTACTTGGCAACGTAATATGGCATATTCATTGCTCTGTAAGCAAAATGATTTTTCTTTACATTTTGTGATCCAGATTCCTCAATTAGATGCACATTTGCAGCTTTCATTGAAGTCATTGAGAGTTTTATAGCTGTCACTGATAGCAGATACTGGCTCTTGATTTCCAAATGTGAAATGATGCCCACAGCTTGTTTTTTATATTTTTATTTAAACCGGTAATGAACAAGTTCTCTCCCTCTCCCACAACCCTCTGCTGTATTTAAAATTTTCCTAATATAAAATGAAATACTTCAGTCCTTTCCTAGCAGGAATTAATTCAGTCACATTGGTCTGTCTTGACAACATATCTTTATGTAGCCAAGGTGGTTCAAGGTTTTTAAAGTTGCACCCCCTCTGCAGTAAAGCTAACTATCATGTGCGATGCTTACAACTGTGGACAGAATTCCGGTTGTGAAGCAGTTATTAGAGAAATCATCTTACTTCCTATGATTTGTATTGCAGCCTTTTGTTGATGCATCTCTGTGTCCTTGTTGCTTTAGCTTTTATTGCAGCCATACACAGAACAAATGGCTTCAGAGGTTTTTCTACACTAAGCTCTAAATACCTTCCCAGTTGCTCTGAGCATTGTTTAGCTGTTCCTTTTCATGTGTATTCCCTTTTTCCTGGCTTATTACACTGTAGCACTCCCAGCTAAGTTGTCCATCTGTAGACCTTTAAAAAGATGTATGTTAGTGATGGAAATAGTCATAAAATCAAGAGGCTGAACTCAGAAAGATGTGTAAGTATCTGCTGCCTATTGGAAATGCCTCATAATTACCCAAAGATTTTCAAGACTCAACCCCAGAAATCCCATGCAGTTGATAATCTTCTCAATGTAGCGTTCTCTGGGAAGAGTTGCAGGGAGTTAATTAAAATGCTGAGTGTCCTTCAGACTCTTAGAGCGATTAGAGAAGTTAAAGGGGGACAAGAATATAGTCCAGGCTGTAGCTGCATGCAAGACAATTTACTGATGAGTCCAACTGACTGTCCTAGTTTCAGGACCACAGCTCTGATATTCCCACAAAAGCAGCTGGGGTAAATTGTCTTCTGGGCATGTCTGGCTCTTCTCATTTTCTGTGTTAGTGATATAATAAGTGTGTGTGTGTGTATAGTATATATATGTATGTGTATACAATGTATTAGTATAGTATAGTATATATATATTTATATATATACATATATATGTGCATATTTTTATATATATATGTATATATATACACATATATATGTATATATATACTATATAGTATAGTGTGTATATATATCAGTATAGTATATATATGGATGCTTTCCTTCTTCCATTGTGAACTGACATAGATATGATATAGTCATGGTACTAGTACTGTCCCAGAGTCATTCCCACTCAGGATTGTTATACTTCCTAGTCACAGAAGTCATTTTAATGACAACTTTTGCAAAAATCCAGTTGTCTCCCGGTTTTAATACAGAAAGTTATTTAGCAGTTATTTAGTTTCCTTCTTGCAGAACTATACATACATTTTTACATAGAGACACACACAAGCACGTAATATTATAGTCTCAAACAACTGATACTGCTGTCATATCTGCAAGTAATCTGCAGTACCATCATTGCTGCAACCTTTCAGACTGCTGAATGTAAAGCAGATTCTTACCCTCTGGTGTGGTCTCTGTGGCAAACTAAAATTGCTCACAGACTGTGTTCAGACAGTGCCTATCAAGTCAGATGACAATGCAAGCAGCAGATCATCGTTCTGGTTGCACTGGCACATTTCCAGTGCTACACCAACTGCAGTGTTTTACAATTTAATCTGTGGTTTGTCGCGGGAAGTGTGTGTGCACCTCTGTTAGCTGTCACATACTTGCTCATAACCATTGTATTCTCCCTGACTTCTACCCCCTATTGATGGAAATCCCTACTCTTGTTCTTAAGCCATCCAGTCTCTGAAAACATTACTGGCTTTGTGGATTTGGGCTTTTTAGATCGACATTTTACAATAACATCATGCCGGGTATTAGATGGAAGGTATTTCACATACCATATTCTGCCAAATTTACATCTTTCTTTACATGGACATTTTGAAGTCCAGGCAGGTGTTTTAGCAGTTGAAATTTTAAGTAGGGTACAATGCCAGGCCCCTGTGAAGAAGGCAGTGTGAAAAGAAGCAAGTATAGTGGGATAGCACTGGAAATTCTCCTTGTGGGCTATTGAAATCATCATCTCCTGTCATGATCCTATGGAAAGGGTGTATGTGGGTTAGATTCTCTCCTGCAGAAAGCAAAATGACCATGAGCAAAAGTTTCATTCATTGCCAAAGAAAGTCTGTGTTAGACTGAGGGAATAAGAGGATCAATAAATATGATTTCCACAAAAATTGGTAGATACATGAATAAAGGGCACTGATTTTTAGTTTATCACTGAACTTCACATATGACTGTAACAGCAGCAGTCTTATCATATCTTGCCTTTGTTAGACCTTTCAGCTGTATTAATTTGTCAGTTTTCACCAAAAGATCAAATGAGGTGGGGGGATATTTGTGTAAGCCAATCTAGGGCTTGACCTCTGGAGCCTTGATTCTCAGAGCACTCACACGGGGCAGGTGGGATTGAACTGTGATTCTTATAATGGCGTTCACTGAATTGGGCTTTCTCTGGGATCCCTTTCTCCTCTCAGACATGCAGTGAAAAAAATCGGGTAGGAGATTGATAGTCCATCCCTTTTCTTCTTCTCTGAAATTCTACATTGAAGTGACTGCAGGAATATCAAAACTTAACGCATTTATTTCTGGCTTAACAGAAGGAAAAATGTGTTTGGATATCTTGGTGTTCATAGTCTGTTTTCATCATCTGTCCAGGATTGTGTAAAAGGGGCTGGTATGAAGCTAGATTAAAGAGGCTCAAAGCACAGCTGATCTGTCTTTTAATACATTGTCAGTAGACGAGATTGTCTGAACGCTGCAGTGGGCTTTAGATCTTGGTTCCATCAGCTCACAGCGGAGATGAGGTGAACCACTGTACCTCATAGAGTGAGAGAAACTGAAACCATGGATCTTTGCCACAAATCTACATGGCACATGGCCAGTTAAGAGCTGAAATAGGTTGGTATTAGCGCAGGGAAGTCTGAAAATGCTCTAATCATACCTATCCCAGCAGGGCTCTTAGTGCAATGGCAAGATGATCGTCTTGACAGACTTGGAGAACTTTCTTCTTTAAACACACACACAAAAAGGTGGGAGAGGGGGGCTGAAAATGGAGAGAGGGAGAGGGAGAGATAGAAAAAGCTTTAATTCTGCTGATGTGGCTTCTTTAATTTGCTGTCAGTGATGCCACTGATGTTAATTCTGGCAGGGTTAATTATGAGAAATTAAAAAGCCGCTCAGAACAGACTGTACCCTTCGTACTCCAATAAAGAGGCAGCTCTGGCGTGAGAAAATTTCTTCATTAATATATATCCCCAAAGGGCTGCTGCATACAGCTTTCTGAATATGAATCATAAACTCCCAAGAACCCTGCAGGAAGCAGGGGAGATAGAATTCAGAGGAGATTGACTGTGTTACTTTTACTGCTTCAGGAGAATGACACTCAGGCTGGCAGGAAATCACCATGCCGGTGACATTTGGAAAGAAGAATTTATTAATTTGCATGTTGGCATGTTACAGGCTTTGAAATATGGTTTTATATACGTTCTGCACAGACACTGGTGTATCAATGTTCGGTATGTCAGTCTGTAATACATGCAGCTGTTAACATGGAGCTTAGCATAAGCATTGTAATTGTTTACCATTTAGTATTTTGCAAAAATGGCTTTAGGGCAAGCTTGTATTTCTCAGGAAAATTCAACTGACTTCTCACAAACTAGGCAGTATATACCCTAACCTAATACATCATAGTAAATGGCAGTGTGGTTATACCAGATACATTGTAGCAAGTAAACCGAGAAGAATACCACATACAAATTGTGCAGCTCTAAAATTTAAGCTGAAAAAAGAATGCGTCCCAAAACAATAATCAATAATTTATATTAGTATAACTTGGAAAAGCCACGTTAACCAAGCAAATAGAAGTGCAAATGGAGCTAGATAAAAGTGAACTACCTCAGTGATATTAACTTTCAACAGAAATAAAGCCCTATTGTTAAAAAATCGTGGAGTTAGACTATTTGCAGTGTAACTCTGATGCTGACAGAGTGCTCCGAAGTGCTGGTGCAATTTTGAAGTCTCTTCCCAGGAAAGGTATTCTGATCTGTAAGTCACTACTACAAAGAAGGCAGTTAGATGAAGTTAACTTACAGCACAGAGGCCTAAATGGAGATCAGAGAATTAATTTTCATAAGAAAACATGTCTTTTTTTTTTTCTCATCTAATAGACAGTGAAGCACCGGTACACAGTGTGTAACCCTTCATTCAAATATCTCAACAGTCTTCAGAAACATTATTAATTAACCTTAATAGCAGCTATAGTCCATGAATATTGTTTTGAAACTTGCTGTAAATGGTCATTCAGAGGACTGATAAAAACCAATTGAGGTGGACCTCTAAGAAAAATGAAATGTTACTTACAGCAGTTGAGAGTACTTGAGGACAACCTCTTAGGAAAAGAAGTTGTTTAAACAGATGGCTTTTTCAGGCAGGTTATGTTCTATATTACTGTTGCAATTAGCAGCTTAACTTTGGACAGATAGGAACAGTCTGGAATATGAAGTTAGGACTTGGGGGAAACTTCTCTGCATCTGCAGTCCCTCTGTGCTGGGATCTCTGTTTTGACAAGTCTTTGTATGCCAAGATAACCCTGTTTATCAGTGTAATTTTATTTTTCTAGTTGCTTTGTTAATGTGGAGCTGGAGATGCAGGTAGATAAAGTGGCATGCAGAAGGGCACAGGACAATGCAGGACTGCTGTGACTGAGGAGCAAAGTTGGAAAACCTGATGGCCGTTTTCTTTGTTTTAACACGAGAGTTCCACTTTCTACCTATATAACTAAACATCTGCTATCAAAAGTAGGGAAAGATTAGGTATGTGCTATAAAAATGGCATTTCCTTTGCCACTGAAAAATGACTTTAACATTTCCAGGAATAAAGACCTCCTTTGTTTTCCCTAATTCTAATCCTTGTCTCCAATTTCACCTTAGAAGTGTGTGTCCCTCCCAAACCCTGAATCCCTGCTGTCACCAGCTGTGCAATTCTTGGCAGAAACCCACTTATCAATGTTAAGGATGAACTTTGAGGCTCATTGAATCATTCATTGTAATCCTCACGTAACAAACATAACATTTCAGCAAGATTTCTAATTACCTTTTGACTGTTTTTTTCCTAATGCCCTGTTGCTGTTGGAATGGCTCTCATGGCATACACAGAAATAAAACTAGACTGTAAATCTATCGACTGTAGCAATGGTAGGAAGAAAAAATGTACAAGGGGAGAAGGTCACTTTTATAATTAGTGTAATATATCAACATGCTAGGAAGCTGAAATGGAAGAAGTTGTTAGAAATGGAAATTTGACTGAAAGTTCATCTGCTTGTCTCCTCTTCCCCACTTCCCTTCTGTTACCTTATTCTCCAGAGCAGCCCTTCTGACAGCTCCTGGGTATACTGATCTCACAGTCTGCATCTGCAACCCAACACAGGGGCAGGATTAGCTGCTTCTGCCCTCCTGGAGGATGAATGCTTTAAAATATTCACGCAGTAGAGATGGGCACTGTTCTCAGATGACTCCAAACCACTGCTTCCAGAGCCCTGAAGGGAGCAAAGCAGCAGACTAGTGCAGGACTGAGTTGTGCAGCTGTGTCTTCACTACTTCCCATTCAGGTCTGCACAGAACAAATGTAAAGCCGTGTTTGTGCCCAGACCTTGCTAATTGGTGACCACTGGACACCCAGTAGTTCCCAGTATTAATGGGAAGAACAGCAGCATGTGTGAGTCAGAGACCTATGGTGAGGATCATCACAGTCTAGACAGATTAGATAAATCTCGTGTACTGATACACATGGTATCAATTGGGAATCAATATACAGGAAACTGTGATTGGGAATGGCTGCACTGAAGCCTTTTCAAAATCTTTCGATTTCTAACGGTCTTTCCTAGGCATCAGTTCAGGCAAAGATCATGAAAACTGTTCTGTTTTCAGCTGGATTTTTCATCTAAAATGCAGCTCACTCGCAACTTGTTACTGTCTAAAGCGAATGCTAACACTGCCACATTTCCTCATTAGCTTTGCATAAGACAGACTCCTGTGTCACAGCTGATGGAGCCTTTATGAGCCTTTTAGCCAAATGACTGATGTTTCCCTCGTTATGTCAGATCTGAGGGCACTGCTGGCATCTTTCTTTATTCGCTGTCTAACACCATCAATCGAGCAGCTGCCATGCACCCATGATCAGGCTGATTATTAAAATGTGCTCAGGAGGCTGCCGACACCAATTTTCTTTCATCTGAAGAGGCCAATATACACTGGCTCAAGCCTACAGTTATGTACATGGAATATTTAGTGCAGAAACTAGCAGGGTAGACTGAGGCTGATTCTTTACAATCTGGATCCAGTCCACTGGGATTATCATTAAGACGTTATAGAAACAATGGTGATTGGGTTTTTTTTTTTCCTCTCCTTCTCTCAATAGGGAAGTTGTTCTTTTTGTTGAGGAGCACTCTGTCTAAAACACAGCCTTTCCTCTTGCACCTAGATGGCCCTGGTGATGAGGGGTCACATCTGTTGAAGAGCTCTTTAAATGTGAGTCCTGCTAAAAGCAGGCAGGGTTGCTCACCCCTAAGGTTTGTAATACTAGTTTTGCTCTGCTGTCCTTCATTCACTGACCTGTCAGTCTCTTTTTAAAGAGAGACAGCGCTTGCCTTCTTTCTGATGCTATTGGTGAAAAAGCCTTTTACAAACAGTGTAGTTCAGCACCATGGCCTGACCCAGCATGTCAGGGATTGATCAGGAGCTCAAGCTTACCTGGAGTTTCCCTACCAAAAGCAAATGCAATGGCTTGGCAGCATGTCTTGGAACTCTCCTGTTCACCCACTTCTGCCTTTTGGGTCTCTGATCTTGAATGTTTTTCATCTCCAAATAGTAAGTTCAAATCTTTATTTTAAATGCACTTGTCATTTTGATATTTAAAGATGACCTGTGAAGGTTTGGGGTTTTTTTAACCTCATGGCCACATGTTTTTAAAAAGAGTATTTTAAGTTTAGTGGTTATCAAATGTAGTTTTGTCTTAGTACAGCAATGTAGTTGTGTGTGACTAAAAGGTGTAGCCAAATACTTGTCATAAAGAGGTTTTATACGTAGGCTCATGTACATAGTATGAGTATAGCACAACAGAGAAAGAAGGAGAAAACCTCTACAGATGTCTGGACAAACCAGGCTGCAGAGCAGGGGGGGCTGTCATTGACTTTCACCAAGTTCTTGTTGGAAAAAAGGGGGCAGAAGCTTTATGCTCAGATGTGGTGTGTCCCCTCCTCTTGCCCTTGTCCTGCTCAGTCTGTTACTGTGACCGGGCCTCCCTTTCTCTGCATTATCTTTCAAATAGTGAACTGGTTTCTGCCTTTGTGAGACTGTTGTTGCTGTCCAGTTGCTGCTGTGTTTAGACCCAATCTGTAAGTTGGCTGGAGGGGGATTCTAGAAGCTGTGCTGCTCCCTCAGTTTGAGTAATGTTATACTGTCTACTCTGGTCCTACAGGAAATGCAAACCCGAGCTGTATCACACTGTATAAATACTAATTTTTCCACACCACGATTCAGTTTTTATTTTTCTCAAAAAAGGAGAACATATAAAAGGGCATTTATCTGCCTGTATTCCTTGGGGATGGGGATCCCCCATAGACCCCATGATAATCAAAACCTTCCTTAAACTCTTAGTACTGCTAATCAGCTCCACAGCACTGCCGAGCAGTTAACACCTTTATTATCTGTCTCAGGTTCACACCCAAGAGGTTATTTCTCTTGAAGAAAGCCCTCTCCTTAGGGAGAGACTAGAAAGGACCAGATGAGAGGGACTGAATTATCAAGATGCTGAGGGTGAAGCCCCAGTTACTTTAAAGCCTGTTTTGTTCCTGAAGTACCAGTAGGAGGGTTTGCTATAAGAGCTGGTGTAGGGACTTGTCATAAAGAAGAGAACTGCAAAAAGAAGAAGGTTTGGTTATGGTCTTAAATCTGCAAGCAGCTGTATGACCGTGGTGCCTTTATGACAGTAATTTTGTGTGTCAGAGTGTGCATATGAGTGTGTGTGGAGTGTGTGCTGAGAATCCGAAGACTGTGGTCCTGTACAGTCTTAAAACTCCTACTCTGAATGCTACAGAATCAGCACAAATTCTAATGGCGTGATATTCTGCAGTATTAAGAGAATACGTTTTTCGTGGCCCACCTGCTAGTGTAACTAATTAACAGCCATTCTCATTAATTACATTGATCAGGATCATAAAATAATTCCAAATTGCTGAACATGATCAACAGAAGTAAAATGGTTTCACTTTAATCCCTGAATGATTTTTTCATGATTAATCAAACAAAATATATGTAGTTATTTGATCCATTTTTTCTTCTTGGAACTGCAACTCAGGGCAATTACAGTAGACATAAAGTTGGTACAAGCAGAAGTGCATTCCATCCAGTAGCTAATTAAGCAGTAAGGCAAAATAGGATAGGGGGGTGTGAAAGAATCACACCCCTGAGGATTAAAAAATAATCCATAAAAATGGACGCATGAGGACCTCTGCTCCCCCAGGAACCTGATTATATTTCTATGACCACATACCCTGCAGTTGTCTTCTTGCTTGCAGGAAGTTCTTTAAGGTTTTGTACAAAACTGAACTGGGAGGGAGGAGGAAGCCTTGCCAGAGTCTGATTGGGGCAGTTGTGTGCTGCAGTCTGTGTTGAACTGAAAGACTCTCCAAATCGGATGTCATTGCCAACTTGCAAAAACCCAGTCACCAGCTTTTCTCACTAAAACCATTTACTGCCAGTTCTTTGGATGTTGTATAGATCCGTGTTTGACAGTGTGTAGCTCTTTTTTGATGTGCAAACAGATATGGCCATTGTTCACATTACCTTCTGACAGTGGATAAACCTTGAACTCAGGATATTGAACTGGGATGTTAAATATTGGTGGTTGAACTATAAGGAAGCTTCAGTATTATATGTATGTGCACAAAATAAAATGAATCTAGAAAAGGTTAAAATTATGTTTGTTATAATTTATTATACTGCTAATACTCCTCATTATCCAAGATCACTGAGACATTAGCAGTGTTTTGCATGGTCACAGAGATAGAATGGTTTATGGCCATGCTGAGATACCAGCATGTTTCTGTACGTGGTAATTCATATATATATATATATGTAAAAAAAAAAAAAAAAAAGAATAGCATAATTTCTGCTAGTTACATGCACATGAGCAGACTCAGAGACCATAACACTCAGATACCTCCGAAAGAGTAGAGATGAGCATCTCCTCTTGTGGAGAAACGTGCCTGGTACCTACCAGTCGTGACCGTGTCTGGAGCATATGTGGCAGGCTGCTGTCATGCTCCCCAAGAAAGGGAGCTCGAAAGACCATGTGGCAGGAGCAGCTTATGCTCAAGCCACCCTCTGCAGCTGGGGTTGTGGCAATAGACTTGGGAGCAGCCTGTTGATGGTCTGAGTGGTGCTGCTGTTGAGTGCAGTGGGGTGGGTTGGCCTTGGCTGGCTGTGCCTTTATGTGCGCGTGAAGAAGGAGGGGTGTGTGACAGACGGTGCTGTTACTGGGCATGAATGTCCGGGCACATTCAACAACCAGGCAAATTCAGTATTTGTTCCCATAAAAACTTCACCAGGCAAATGTTTTGTACTTAAGACTTGGAGATTCTGTCCTGATTTGACAGCTTGCGGTTGGACTTACTGTGTCTTACCCAGCAACAGAAATACAATTGCTGTATGATAATGCTTTCTGTGCGGTCATAAAGATCCAGAGTATTTAACCTAGTTTTGCATGAAATAACTAGATTTAGATCAATCAGTCATTTTGTGGAAGAGAGAGAGAGTATTAACTTGGTCTTGAAATGTGATTAATTCCAATTTGCTGTTTTCAAAGATAAGCGATGCTCACAGTCCTGTTAATTAAAAAAATTGGAATTCTCCATTTTACTTCATGCACTATTTTTTAATGAAATAAGTTTGTCTTTTTGCTTCTTATTATGACTGATGCCTGGCTCAACATGCCACAGGCTTCCTGAAGGAAAAGTAGTGTGTACTTGTTGTGACCCTCTGAAATGAAGATAAATGGTCTCATGCAAGATACATTATGGGTTTTATGACATGCATAAATATACAGTAGGTTGTATCCCTTCCATAAAAATGTTCTTAGATCTCTAATATTGTGTTTTAATGCAATTTTGTTAACAGGATGACAAATAGTAAAAATATGTAGGTATTAAAATAGGATCCCAGATTTGTGTGCTGTTCATTCAACTGTCAGCAATTGCTGCTTCTCACAGAGCTGTCTGACTTTGACCTTGCTAAATATTCATTTCATGTCTCCACCATTGCTTGGTTAAGTCAGGGAACTTTCTGTGTGTAGCTGTGCTTGGCTTGAGCCTAACTGCCATGTGGAAATACTTTTTTGGTCAAGGTTAGGTATGAGGAAGACCTTGTTAAAAACTAAACACGCACAGGAGTGAGGAGATTTGCAAGATCTAGAAACACTGGTTTTCTTATGAGAACTACTGATTTCACATCTTATCTTTAGCGCACAGCATTTGTCAGGCCTGCATTATATATTAAGAAGAGGAAATGTCAGTTGCTAATGTACTGTAAGTGGCCTAGCTAGGAATGCAAGATCACCTTTAAAATAAAAACCACAAAAGAGGGGAGGAGAAATAAAACATATATTTACTTTATAATTGGCTTTAGTATTTTTACAGACAGTGTTTGGCATTTGGGCTTTACATCTTACTGATGCTGCTGAGCTCGGCTACTAATAAAAACGATGATGGCAAAACCAGTAATTGTCCTTAAAAGAAGTTTTACTGCACTGTGAGCGTATATGGGGTGTGTACTGTGTTTTTTCTGTCTGTGCCCACATTGCTCAGTCATTACCTCAGAAGCCCTGATTGAAACCCGCTGTCACTAACAAGCCGCACTGTGCTGAAGCATAAGTCACCCATTAATTGACAGGTTGTGGGACAGATTCTGAATGGCAAAGTTGTATCTGAAGTACCCTGCAGTACTCGGTAGAGTCATGTTATTTCCTGTGAGCTTAGTGTCTGGTCCCGTATCTTATTTGGAAAACAAATCTTAAAGCAAATTATGTGTTTTTAAAACTGCATTGTCTAGTTGTTATTCAAGAAGGCAACAGGATCTAGGGTTGTTTATACCTGTAAAATCCAGGTGTTTTGCTCTTTTGAAGTAAGCAGCAGTGAGAGTTGATAAATACCTTGGCTGGAATTTAGCAACACAATGAACCCCTGTATAGGTATTCCACATGGTATCAATTGAAGCTCCCTTTAAGACCTAGTCGTTGGCCCATACAAGCAGAGGAAAGCTTGGCTAG
The DNA here is from genome assembly GCF_963264785.1 of Psittacula echo. NCBI lineage: Eukaryota > Metazoa > Chordata > Aves > Psittaciformes > Psittacidae > Psittacula > Psittacula echo. Next base: position 12,588,176 of record NC_137744.1, read on the forward strand.
ACAGATGGAAAGAGCTGCTTTAAGAGGGGATCAGAAAAGGCATTGCTACTCGGCTGGCCTAAATCCACTAATCTGATGTTATTATTAGCGATAAGGAGCAGCGACCAGGATAAAATCTCATTCTCTGTAAATGTCATTTAAATAGGACTCTGATATTTTCCAGTCAAGTAGACAGGCTTTAGTCAAATAGTGAGCACTTTATTTGTAAATGCAGGAGGAAAAGAAAAGCTTTAGTTCAGCAAGTTCTTAAGATGTCAGCTTACCAGTATTGATTAATTGTTCAGCAGTGGCAGCTGCTTCTTTATTAAAAGCGTAGCTCTCCATACAAAAGATATCAGATGTAGGAAATGTCTGTTGACAATTTACCTTTTCTCGCAATGTGGCAAGAGCTCAATCTGTTACACATTCCCCTGCTTTCTGTCCCTGCGACTCAGATAAAACCACGAAGGAATGTATTAGTCCATCTGCACGAGGTAGATCATGGCAGCTGGACCCCGCTGGAAGTGTCACTCTGAAACAGACCTGCAAGACCGGTTCCCAGCATGGGAATTCATTCATGGAGAGCCAATGCTGCTTTGGAAAAACCCTTGGTTTGGCTGTGCATGGGTGTGTTTGGAGTATACACATAAGCATGGTCTGATGAAGCCAGAGTGAAGAATGAGATGAATGCCTGAATTTCACTCAAAGGGATATGACTTCAAGTGCATCATTGACCATTTGCATTTTGAAGGTTTTAAAACCTCTGATTCTACCCACTGCCAAATCAAGCGGTTGGTATGGTAATTTGTCACACCACAGAGGTGCGTAGGGATGTGGAGACTTATGCACCTATACACAGAAAAACATTCCATGAGGAGTATTTTCTTCCCTTTCTTTGAATACATTTCTCCTTAGACTTCGGACATGGCTCCTCTTGCTGAATTTTGAATGTCTGATCATGTGGACTCCCTCCATGGAAAAAGGAAGGCAATTAAGATGCATTTAAAGCTGAAATGATTCACCCTTGGAGTCCCCTCTTTGCTGTTTACTACAGAGGAAGCCTATGTATTTAGTGTAGACTGCTATCATCACCTCAGCTCTTGAGTGTATTTCTAGAACTAATAAAGTTGAAGCTCACTATTAACTGATTGTAGAACAGTGGAAGCAAATATTGCACAATGTCCTAGGAGCACAAGCCAGGCTTATCCTGTTGCTTATATCTTCTTTACTTGCCAAATGCAGCTGAAGAAAGAGAAAGTTGCTTTTCCAAGGGATTAGATGGGATCTTAAGTCACATCAGCGTGCAAAATAACTTTTAATATAAGTACAGCTAATAACCAGATATTAATCTGGAAATTTGGATAGTTTCTTTACTGTATACCATCCTTGGTGAATCTTGTGTTTCCTTTTTTGGCTTTCTCTTTATATCTGAGCTCTCCTGCCATGTTCTTCAGAAGCAAAACAGTTTGACTGATACAGTCTGAATCAGAGGAATTAAAATGGATTAAAACCCACAAACTCATCTCACCTTCAGTAAATACATAGCTATAGAAAGGAAAAACAAAGATGCTTTTAAATCCTTGTAGCTATTGAATGTTGAGCACTCCTATGCCTGGCTTAGTGCACAGGGGTTTATTGTGTATCCAATACATCTCATGCTAGTGCATGCTTGATAAGAGCATGTCCAGCAGAGCCATTCGTATTAGGTGGAGTTGAAACTATTTGATATCTGAACTGTGGTTGAATAAAACAATTAAAGATTTACACAAGTCTTCACTGTCATGTCTAAGTCCTTGGGACACAATAAATTATTTGATACCTTGTCCTTATCCTTTTCATTTATATTATCTTCCTTTACAGCAAGCTAAATTCTAGTAGTTATTAGATGTGTGAACCTTACTCTTGGAAATCTCAATTTGTAGTTTCTAAGAGCTGCTGTTCAGATGAAACCCCAAATTAATTCTTGTGCCTTTTGAGTCACAATTTACCTGTGACTAATTGTCCTGAACAGTTTTGCAGTAGGTGGTGAAATATTTGTTATTAGTCCCTGATCCGATAACTGCAAATTTTCATATTCTATGATAGTATTTATACTTTTAAGGTTTAATAAAATGAACTGTCCATGTCAAGCATTCAAGCAGTTCAGATTTCACTTGTCTTCTCTTGTTACTGAGACTGTGACATTGTGTTTGTCTCAAATGCCTGTAGGTATAGTTTGGGGTATAGGTGTTCTGAATGAGTAATTTACAGAGTCATCCAGCAGTAAATTCACCTATTGACCTTTGTTCGTGCTGTCCGACTATTTATGGTTAAGAACCCAACTGGGGCAATCTGGCGGATAATGTGTATTAGTTACTGTGGTGTGTCAGGCATTTATTTTCGTTTAGAAATCAAGATTCATTTGTAAATGGTGTTTGGAAAATGGCATCTTCTACGGTTACTAATTCCATTTACTTACTAACCTGCTGTATAGAAATCAGTAGGTGACTGTACCATATATTTTTGTCCAAGATTTATAATTTTAAGAGAAAAATAACATTAGTTGAAATGTCAATAAAACTGTTCACTGTTGATATTATGCTAAATTGGATAAGCGGTTCCCTGGAGCTGACATTTCTTTACTTCTTACAGTAACTTTTTGAAAGTGTATATAAACTTGTGGAAGCCAGGGTTTGATAAGATATGGCTTGCCATCTAAATTTCATATTTGTCTTGCAAATGCTGTTGCTGCTCTGCCATTGTCTGCTTTGAGCAGAAACTGGTATTAAGTCTCCATCATGGATCTGCAATACTGCCAGTGTTAGTGGGGCAGCCTGATTCCAGAGATTTAGAATTTTACTCCTAATACAGACTGATAGTTTTAAATTAAGAACAGTCATTACTGACAGTTATCTGTTTTTTTAAAATATACAGTATTTTAACTACTAAGATAATGAAATGGAGGGGAAGGGAATTGCCCATTGGTTTTGTGTAGCACCCCCAAATACCATGCATGAGCTCAGCTTTAGAAACTCTGCAGAGTCAAGAATTATTGAAGTTTGGGGAATCTTCTTTTCCTTTTAATTAAGAAACAGTATTTAAAATACACAGTGTGAGGGCCATGTTTATTGGCTTGGGCACAATCTGGCAAACACCTTCTGCCAGCAATGCCACTGTCTAGTGAGAAGTGCTCCACAGCGGCCAGTAGGAAATGGCTGTAGGCTTGAGGTGATGTGAGAGCACAGAGGGATCCTTTGCAACCCATGGTGATGGATTTTAAAGACACAGTTGTGTATTATTGCTTAAAACACATCTAGAACGTAAGATGGGTTTGGTGTTAGCTCCTAGGGACCACAGGAATGCAAATTGAGAGTGCTGTATTTATAAAATAAACATAGGTGCTGGTCTGAAGCTGTCTGCTAGAGTAGGAATGAATTTTAAATTACATGTGCCCGAGGCTTTACCTTACTTGCCGTTGGCAAGGCAGATCCTCCAGCCATGGCACTGTATGCACAGCTATGCTACTAACAAAACACTGCTTTGGGAATAACTGAACCTCTACGTTTTGTAAAGCTTTTCCTTCTGCTGAAAAAATATTACCAGATGACTTTTTTTTTTTTGCAATCCTTCCTGCATTTTCACTCTGTCATGCTCAAGTTAATGCAGCACAAGGCTGAACTTCCACTCTGGCTGAAAGCAGGGCTCTGCTAATGCCATCTATGAATCTGCAGGTATGAGCCAGATTAATGGAAATGGGATGTTCCACTCTTCCACCAGCCCTAAAAGTGATTCCCTGCTTGGCGGGGTGAGTTGCTTTCTGCTTAGTGTAATTATAAAATCCAACCAGACCAGCAGCACTTGAAAATACCGGCTTCCAGAATCAGCAGAATCAAAATACCAGCCCAGTCTTGCACATCCTACTTTTGCTTGGAGTTTCTTTAGTGATGCTTGTGTTTTTGAGAGGAGGATTAAACAGAAATTTCCACATGTTGTTTACATAGGTTTTTAATCAGTAGTCATATGTGGAAGCATGTAAGCAGGGAAAAAAAGCAAACCCACAATTCTTTATGTATTACTGGTTTTGGATTTTATTTGCTTACATGCTTTTCCATGCCTGGTAAGACGTATTTGCTTAATTGAAAAAATGCTGTAGCTGCCTAGTAGAGCGGTTGGTTTGAGTGGGATTGCTCATGTGAGTAAAGGCAAGTTCAGGCCTTTTTTGTGTTACTTGTGCCTTTTCTTCCTAGGAATATAAAATCTCTTTTGGCAATAGTAATGCCAAATGAGGAAACTAACACTGGAGAGTTTAGTATTTACAAAAACTCTGTAAAATAAAGAGCTCAAGAGATTTGATTCCTAAGTCCTGAAAGCAAGTATAAAAACCTCCCACATCCATGAATATATGTTGAGCAGAAATGAAACATTTAGAATTTGCTTCTCTTTTTTCTATTTGTGCCTTTAGGGGGCTGTAGTAGAAATGGAATACATAATGTATTGACAGGAGATATATATTCCACTTGTGAGTAAGGCTCTGAATCCTCTTGGCTTCACTGTTTCTGAATCATCATGTCTTTCCTCAGTGGAGAGATAAATATGACATTCACTTCAACCCATTTAGCCCATTATTCATTTATATAAAGCAGGACCAATTAAGACATTCTTTTGTGTGTTTGCACATTCTACATATGGAGCAAAAGGGAGTTAAAAATATCTGTTGCAGCAAATGTGACAGGATGCTCTCTGAATACTGAACATGTTACTCCTGCAACTCCTCTAAGCAGTAAACTGACATTCGGGAGCTGCTGAAATACACAAATAGACACTTGTTTGGTTTTGTTTGCTCCGTTTCTGATATACAAGATTCATAGTCACCCACTCACTTACATAAAAAAGTGCATCCCTTTCCACTTCCACAGCTGCCTGCTCCTGAGTAGACAGGGCAGAATACAGCTCTTCAGCCATGGACAATGGCAGAAGTGACCAAATTGTTTCTGAGGCCAATGTCCATATCCTAGGAGGGATCCTCATTGGGCAGCACTGATATATCAGAGTGAATTATTTTATTGGTATTGCTGCTTGCTTTCAGAACACGTGTTTTGACTTTTTGTTCAATCTCTGAGAGTTTGAGAATGAAGTTAAAAATAATAAAAAAACCCCTAAGAAATTCCTGCTATTGCAGGCTTAAGGAAATAAGCCAAAATATACATTTTCAATTCCAACAACATTTCAGAATGGTATAAGTCTCTGTTGGCTTAAGTGTTTCTTGGCACAAAACGCTGATTATATATGTCTCAAGGAGAAAATCAGCATGTTCATACAAAAGTCTCAATCCCTAGAACACAATAACATGTGGTTGCCACTAAAGATTTGCTGTTGAAATAGATAAGAAAAGTTCTTCTGGATTACGATACGGGGCTTTGCATTGAAAAGCTTTGGTTTGCATTAAAAGGTAGTTTGTGGCATTGTGAAGTGATAAAATGGTATGCAGCCTAATACAGTTTGAATGGGAAGGAAATACAGTAAGATATAAACTGGTTTGATGGTATTTTTCCCAGCAACTCAATAAATATTTAACTATTGCATTGCTGCCTGAAACAAGGCAATCTGGTCCTTACTGAGGAAGTTGCAATGCAGTGCAGAGCTGTTACACAAGGTGTACCGGCACAGTCGTCCAGTTACAGATGGGCAGCTGCTGCTTGTGCAGAGAGGACTGTTGGGGGGAAGGCAACGGACTGGCCCAGTATGTTTTGGTGGGTCAGAATGTATATGCATAGCAGCTGTCTGTGGACCAGTGTGACGCTGATGGTTGAGGTGCATCACTTTGCATGTGGAAACTTCTGATCGTGCAGTTTTATTGTGTTCCTGTGATGAGTGTCATGGGGTTGGAAGAGGCCATTTATGACAGGTCCAGCTTTCCCAGCAACTCATGCCCTACAAGCACGACCACAGAGCAGTGAGTGAGGAGCCCACCCAAAGGAGAGCAGAGGCAGGGGAAAACTTTGCTGCTTGGCTGAAGAAGACTTCGTTTCATCCCTTCTATCAGGGCTTATGCCAAACCCCCTGTGCTGTAGTGTGTCTTTAAGAAAGACTTCCAGTGCTTGTTTAAAGGCTGCAAATGGCAGTGAATCCTCTGCTTTTCTAGTTAAGTTGTTAAAATAGTTATTATTTTGTTATTGTTGAAAATTGATGCTGCATAAATTGGTTTGAATTTGACTGGCTTCAGCTTCTAAGCACTGGATCTTGTTACGCCTTTTTCTGCTAGATTAAATACCCATCTGCTCTCAGCAATCTCTTTCCTATGTAAGTATTCATAGTCTGTGATCAGGTTGCCTCTTAACCTTCTCCTTTATGAACTAAATAGACTGAGCTGTAGGCTCTCCTTGTAAGGCAAGTTTTTCCAGATGCTCTTGCAGCTCTTGTCTGAATCCTTTCCAAGCGTTAAGGGAGGTAGGGAATAAACCAGCTAAGCAGGGGAGGCCCACTTTTGTTTGATTGAGCAGTTCAGTATCAGGAATTGTTCATTCCTATTGAGAAGACTGGAAAGTACATCACGATGAAGAAGAAAAACAAAGCAGTGTGTTTCATCTGGCAAATGGAGGGAAATTCATGTCTCTGTGTCAAGCATCACTTCTCTGAAAAGCCCTGAATTTTCAGTCATTAGCAGAAATGCAAAATATAACTATAGTTGCTTTTCCTTCTTAGTCCCTCTGTCATACATGTTTCCTAACATGTCTCAGTATTGACCTCTGTGGATCAGGTCTCATGACCTCTGATCCTACCCAATGTTTCAGGTAAAGGTTATGTATTTGCTTTGTATAATGCCAAAATAAGTGTTAAAATGACTACAAGTGGTTCCTGATAGAAGCACATTGATAACTGCATGATTTTAATTAATTTGAGGTTTATTTTAAAATATATATTATTTGTTACTTTAAATATACACAGTAGATCACTATTGCAAAACAAGGCATCTGTATGTACAGCTTAGTTGGCTTTTCTGGCCAAATTTGGGGCACAAGGCTGTCACAGTTTATTATTTGATATAACTGTAGAACCGTGAGTAAAGAGGGAACATGTGTCTCCCTCTTTCTGTTTCTCATTTTCACAATAGCAGAATAACTACCTATCAGCAGACGTGGCTATATCCTCATGCCATACAATTAAATAAGTTTTTATTGTATTGAGATTCTATTTAGTATAAACAACAAATGTGAATAATTGAAGATCTTGGTGAGGTCTTCATATTGATTGTATTGCCAGTGGTTTGTTTGTGCTGAGCATTTGGGATTCACTAGAAATATGTTGTAAATACGTTGTGCTTTTATGCTGCTCACATTTAAACATGGCATATTGTTAGGATGAAGCTTGAATTATTGAAGAATCAGAACAACTAATCCTCGATAAAATCAGAATGCTTTAAAAAGTTTAAGCGAATCCTTTGTCCTTCACATTATATGACCTGAAAATAAAAGTATACAAAAGGATTTAATAAAACATAGGCTGTCCTGTGTGAGAGCTCTCTCAAGGCTTTTCATGGAGTAAATGGCTACCATTAATAGAGGTAATGTACTTCATTTGCTTTCTGAAGAAGCTACTTTGATATTAAGAGAAATTCCTGAGCTAGAATTCAAATTTAAACCCTTGCAAGGTATTTCATCTTGCACCCTGACAGACCAGCAGCTTTTTTGATTCTGAGGTCAGCTGTGTCCTGAGCATCAAACTGGCTTTAGTAATTTCAGAATTATTTCTCAATTTTTATTTTCTTTTTTTTTTCCTTGTGTAGCTTCAGCAATGATTTTGAGCTGTTATGTGCTGGGGTTACAGAGTAAGCGATGACGGCTCTGTTCAGTTTCCCATTAAAAAAAAAGTCCTACATATATTAATATGTTTTTCTCACTAGTTCCACATTTTAAGTGGATTTGGTTTTTTATTGTGAATGTGAAACCGTACATGGTTTCTTTATTATAACACAGCTGTAGCTGACTTCCTAGAGTACTGAGTTCTCTGAGCAGTTTCCCAAGGGAATAGTAGTACATGGGTGCTTTGAGGGTGAAGAGATCCCCACACACCCACGTTCTTAATAATGTTTCAGTGGAAGTGTCTGTGTAAAGAAGGTACTATATATGCGTGTGTGTATGTGTCTCATGTTTAAAAGTACGTTATGCTTGTGTGTTACATTATGTGTTTTGATGTAGTTTTGATAAATACTGTCTGTTTGCAAAGTAAAGCTATCATTTGAAGGTAGTGGGTCCTGATTTAGTGTTCGCTGAGGTCAGCAGAGACCTTCCACTTCATTTTGAAAGGATTTGGTTGTGGTGTACAAAGAGGGAAAGTTGATCCACAAGGCTGTTGAGCTTTGCTTGGGATTCAAAGAATAGAAACTGCATGCTGGAATGTGGTACTTGCCTTTAGACACCTGGAGGAGATGATGACCCAGTGGAACTAGAAACAAATGCGCTCTTCCCGTTTTTGCAATTTCAATTTCCATGTTGTATGAGAAAATTGTAGCCCATTAAACTCATTGCTTCATCTGCAAGCCTCCTTTCCTCTCCTTGCTTTAAAATACTACAAAACAAAACAAAACACAAAAGATATCTATTTGCCTCCTGGGGTTCTCAAGCACTTACATGTGCAATTTTTACATGGTATGTTTCTTTTAAATTTTACTCTCTGGCAGCCCAGGTGGTGGGAAGTGTAAGCTGCGGGCATTAAAGAAACTGGTGCAGTGTAAATGCATGTACACATCTATACCTTCCCTGAGATCAGGCTCGACTGAACCAAAAAAACCTTCACCAAAGCCATCCTCTTTGGTGTTGACAAGTAAAGGTATGAGCACTAAAGATAAATGTCACCTCTTCTCCCCTTGCTTTTGGCACCAAGAAATGCCATTGTCTTAATGTATAAAATTCTTATGTTTGGCATGGCACATGGATTTCATTTTGAGGTAGGAGTATGGCTACTCTGTTGTATGCATACCTTGATTTTCTTTGTTGGTAGGTATAAAACAGGGATTGGAATTTCATCAGGTACCATAACCCCCTGGGTTTGTGTAATTATACTTGCTGTATGCAAAAGACTGGCAGGTAAATGCATTAAGTGTTCATACTGGACACTTAGGTATACATACTGTTTCTTAGGTAAAAACAAAACCTTTTTGACTCCCAGTTTTCAAGGTCAAGTAATATGCAAGAAAACTTTCTTCTAATTGATGAGTGAGGGATTATATGCTGACTTGCCTGTTGGTTGGTGTTTATGAGTTACTTAGCTGACAGTAGGTTTGCTCCAATATTGCCCATTCTGTGCTACTGCACAAATAATAGTAGTATTTCCAGTTCCAATCCAAATTATGGTGATTACTGAACTGCTGAACTTACTGAACTCTTCCAATTTCCCAGTCTTTTCCCTGGAAGGCTCTTTTTTGCTGCCATAGGTCTCCACATGCTTCCCTACAGTCTTGCTCCTCTCCAGTAGGGTTCTTCCAGAGTTTGCTGGATTAGCAGGATAATTTGCTTTCCTGGTGTGTTTTGCTTGTCTGTAGAGACAGGCTGCTCAAAAGAAGAGAGACCTAACGTGGTGCATCAACTAGTAACTATCATTAGTTCTGAGTTTGAACCTCCCGGTGCTGAACTGCACGGTATTCAAGAATAGTAAGATTGATGTGTCTGTTGCTAGTTTAACATGCCAGCGTAGCCTGCTTCCACACTGAGTTGTAGCATTATTATCCTTCAGTGACAGATATGTGCAGTGATGGTGATCTTTGACCTGCATAAAATAAGTCAAAGGAACAAAGCAAAACTTCAAAGAACGCAAGTGCGCCCAACACTTTCAAGCTTATGAGAACAATATACTGTTAGCGTGAGTATTGTGGAGATTTAATCGTTTCATCTGTACCTTGGCATGTTTTTTTAATTAGAAATCAGACAATCCTTTTAATTTTAGAGCTAGAATTTCTTTCTCCCCCCCTTTTTTTTTTTTTCCTCAGGAATCAATCCTATGCTTTGATTTTCTTTTAACATTTTGCATATCACATACTCTGAGTTATCATAAAAATGTATGTTGCATATGCAACTAGTAAAGAGCACTTACGGTCCTGTTTTTGACAGAATGAGTTGTTTAAGCCAGCTGCAGTAAAATTTTCGTGATTCAGACTAATGATCAGGAGAGTGATTGCAAATTCTAGAACTTTCTGATGTAGGGAGCCAGCAAACAGCTATAAAGCTCAGAACAAATGCTTCCTAGAATGTACCTTGTTCATTTATTTCATACCGTAAGGGTAGTTTTGTTTTAATTATTTATGATAATAAACTTCTGCGTAAAGGCATTCTGCTCTATTTTGTAATGATAATGAAACTTGAGTGATGCAGGGTCTCTCCGCAGCATCCTGGTATTAAACATGTCTTGAAAACAGAATGAGGAGTTGGTCATGTGCTCTTTTAGGAGTCTTTTGCTATTTAAGTAGGGGTTGAAAGCTTGTTTTCTTCTTCTCTACTGCCTTTCCCTTCCCCTCAAGATAAAACAGAGGCCTAATGCTGTTTCATGTATCAGAAATCCACACTGTTATAGAGAAGCTCTTAATTAAGGCTCAGGATCCTGCACTTTTTAATGTATGAGAGCTTGTGGAAAGCATCTTAAAGAACCTTTCCAAACATTCTCTGCAAGCTTATATGGTGCATCACAAATTTTGCCCGCTGTCTGCCTTTATTATCATGCTAAGGGGTGTGTGTGTGTCCTGGAGTACAATTAAAAAGGCCTTTGCGAGTCACCTGTACAGTCTTTATGTGCAAATTGTGGCAGACGCAACTCAGAGGCTCTTCAGTAGTTCATTCATGGTGGCATTTTTTTTTTTTTTCTCCCACTGGTGATCTATTAAAGTAAAAGCTATTGAAGCAAAAGGCATTTCCTGGGGAATTAATGATCAGATAGGAGGAGTTGGTAACCTAAAGTACAAGTGAGGGCCATCTATCCCAGCCCATCATTAGTCTCCAGAACATGCCCTGTACTGAGGGCACTGATTTACTGGTTTACTTATTTTTTTTAAGTAAAAAGGATAAAGAGCAGTACCAATTTGCTGTCTGCGTTTTTAACAGTTCTCAAATACCGTGCTTGTATTTCATCTGTTTTAACCTGGTAGATTGATAGGATGCCATACTGCGCAGTGCTTAAGAACTTGATAAATAATAATGTAGGGAGCATTTATCAAGAATTAATGCCTCTCAACTAGCCAGTTAGAGTACTCTAACATTTGTTAGTGTTTTATTAATTTGATAATTATTAGCCTCCTGAGTGCTAAAATTGAAGTCTTACTTTGCTGCTGGTGGTATTACAACTAGAAAGAGACACACTAGAGTATTAATGGTGACATTCAATTTAGGTTTTAGCCTTTACAACAGGATGCATGGGAAGTATATATTCTGCTAGGTAGTGCAAATAGAGATGCTGTAATAGTAGCTCCTTACCATTAAATAGGGAGGCTAATGGAGTTGTAGATAACAGGACTAAGACATGGGCAATGGGAAGTGGTTCCATTCCCACAGCTGCCAGTGGTTCATCCTGTGGCCATGAGCAAATGCCTTCATCTTTCTGTGCCTCAGTTTCTCAATTGGGAATGTATGTTGCTAGTGGCAGTTACCTTCTTAGCTATTGTTTGCATGAAGTTCTGAGTTAATGTGTCAGGAAAAGCCTTTGTTTCCCATTGTTGTTACCAAATTTGTAAATATTAATGGCAAAAAATTGAGCAATTTATCTGATGAATTGCAAATTCTCTTCATTTGGTGTGATAGGCATTTCCGTCTTCTCCTTTTGCCTGATGATTTCTGTCAGCATTATGAGATAGAGGCCTGTAAAATGTTAAGTCTTCTAGATCAGATCTGGCTACAAAAATCCTATTTATACTAATGCTCTGATGTGATTGTGCTGTAATCCAGTGAATTAAGAGAATCATTTTTTAAAAGTGAGCAAGCTATATTCTGTTCAGGGAAAGAGCCAGAATCTGTGCAGAACTGAGGAATGTAGTTGGAACAGTTTCCTCAGGAGGATTCATCCATGATGAGTTGAACTGGCAGAAACCTTTGAGATCAGTAAGTATTGATATGTCTGCTCTCCATAAGGGCAAGCTGACGTATGGAAGGACCAAGGCTATTTCTGTTCAGATAGAGAAACACTAATGCAGAGGAGAAAAGAAACTAAGGAGTCATATAAGTAGATGCTTTTGTATTCATAGAGAATATGACTCCTGATACTAATTTGATACAATACCAGTTAAAAGAACATAAAGCTGTAGTTCTGTCTTCTGACAGAACTTAATGTGTTTAATAACCGGCCTGCAATGGTGAAGAGATCCATGAGGCCGTGGCGAGATGACCCTCTTGAGCAGAAATCATTAATTAAAATGTTTAAATCATCAAAATAAGTTAAGGTAGATGTGAAATGTGGCTCTACATGTGCAGTCATGGGGCTTGTAGCTAATGATGTGCAGATTGCTGTAGAGGCTGTTGGCACAAGGCACCATGCGCTCCTGTCTGACGCACTGAAAACCACATTTGTGCTGGCCACAGAGATGAGCTACCTTAGAGTAACAGTTGACCCTGTCTGCAGGAACTTTTTACTGGGTGTTTATGTTGATTTTGAGCTTGGTTAATTTTGCTCCTTCCATCAGCTCTTTTAGGGTGTGCTGTATGATGTGGGGATTGTGGCTCAGGAGGCCAGGCTAAATCTGTCAAGACACTTGGTTTTGTCTCTCAGGCTTGTCTTAACCATAGGTGGGTGTTTTGTGGCTATAAAATCGTCTCTGTAGGATTGTTTGCTTGAACAGATGTTACATTGGCTTTAGAGCTGTAATTATTCTTTATTTATGTCTGGTTGCTTGAAACTGGCATTTAAAGAATGACAGGTTCTTGGTAGTACAGAAATGTGGGGGGTTTTGAATTACATACAGTATGCTAATGTGAGGACAATAATCTACACTGTAAAATCAGAGAATCCTTCCTAGACTCACAGTGATATACACTTTTTCAGGCTTTCAGTGTAGGGATGTAAGACTTTCAAGTGGAAAATTGTTAATTTACTATAATGAATTGAAATGGGAAAAAACAAATATTTAGTTAATTGCCTCATAAATCTGTCTGTTACTATCAGAGGAATTAAATTGATAAACAGTTCTTTAAAATTAATTTCCACATGGCAATGTGCCGATTTTATTTTATTCAAACCCCATTAGGTATTTGTATGAAAGAAAACATAAATTTATATTTCTGTCACATTAAAGAGAGAGTGTGACAAAGCACACATTTCCTACCGTGGGTACTGAGGTTTTAATACATTTGGCATAATGAGGAGAGCTCAATGTTAGTTATTTTCAAAGGCAATACCAGCTGAAAAGTGGAAGTACATCATACTGTCATGATTGCGTCATGTTGCTTCACTGTCAATACAGCTTAACTCAGAGTCCTTTTGCTGTTGGGGTTAGAGGACTGCGGACATGATGCTTGAAGGTCACATGCGGTTTTGGGCTGTTGCCAGTGCTGGAAGTACTTCAAGGGGAGGGGAAGGTAGGTTCTCTCAGGGAAACTAGGAAGCTTGTTCCTGGTCAGTGCCAGAATGGGAGTTCCTGGTGAGAGGAGGTCAGTATTCTAATGCTACTGGGCCTGTATTGCCTCCGCAGCTGCAGCTCTTCTCAGTTTTGAGCCTGCTGCAGTATCACTTGTTATGAAAGGAGATGGGAAGCTGAGTGCTCTGGTACTTTAATCACCTAATGACATTATGCCCTGTGCAGTATCAGTTTGTCAAAGTAAGTGGGGCACTACACAAAATTAAATCATTCGATACACTCCATCTTTCCAACAAATGTAATAGGAACAGCCTTGCTGACCTCTCCCAGTGACATTCAGCAGGAGTGTCTCGCGGGTGTATGACCCAATGTTCTGGAAACGCACATAAAGATAATTCCTTCTTGCTGTATAGTATTGTTAGATAGTCTTAAATTTCAACTTGATGGTTGTCATCTCAGAGTTTAGTGGTAGATGAATGGTTGCAAGTTACACCTGGTCTTATGGTGAAGTTTAATGTCTGAGAGTCAGGCTCCTCGGTTTTCTTCCCACAGCCATGTTTTGCTTCTTGAATGACCGTCATCGACTCACTTAAACTTTCATTCCCCCAGTTGTTTTTCTTGACAGCAGTTGCTCCTTCCACCAGTGTAATCAGACATGACTTGCTCTGATCTGTAATGAGCTTTGAGATCCCCAAAGAAGCCAGCTAGAGGGACAAAATATCAGTGATAACAGTGACCTGCAAGACTTCAGAAAAAGGAGGCTGCAAACATGTTTTCATTTAGCTTTAATAATACTTTAATAATCAAAAGAAGAAATGTAATGTTTAATATTTAAACAACATTGCATTCACTTTCTTCTCATGTTAAGTGAGTATTAAAGCAGGATGGAAACTAGTTTACATATTTTTACAGTAGACTATTTTATTATTAAATACTGAAATGTGCTGGAGTGAGCCAGCCTCCAGTGAATATGAGTCAACTTACATTGCATTTTAATATTTGCATGTTGCATAGTATGATATTTCTATTAGACAAATGGCTGATGGTAGGGAATGTAAAAAGGATGCACTTTTGTTAAGTGACACATTGTGTTCATGTTATGAAAATAAGTGATACTAATTTGCTGATTGAAGCAGAAGGGACAGAAATACAAAGTATTTAGAGTATAAATAACTGTTATTCAGGATGCAGTAATCCACATGTCTGGTCTTGAAAATGCATGGAACACTGCTGTGGGATGTGCACCTGAGATTTTCCAAACACTGAAGAGCACAGGAGCTCCCTGCCTGTTTGCCTGTTGTAAGTGCAGGTACCCCCCGAAGTGCATGTGAATTCTGTTCTCACATATTCAGTAAAATACAAACAATATTGTTAAATCAATGAGATTTTCAGACTATGTGAGTGATAAACCTAATTTGAGGTAAGGTGGTAATTTTCAGATGAGTTGTGAAACTCCTTGCCAGAGAGTATTCTGTTTGAGATCATTCTTTGGAGAAAAGGCTTCTAGAGATAGTAAATACAAAGACATCAGGTCCTTTGTACTTAACACGTAGCTTCATATGCCAAGAATTTCTCAAGGCAATGTCAGTATTTTGGGGAGTGCTTTGCTCTGTTCTTGGGGGATTAACTGGGCATTTGTGGTTGGCTGTTGTCAGAGGCGGGAGGGTTAAACACAGCTTTGGTCTTACTTTCTTCTGGGAATTTGCCCTTAAATGACTGTGTTTTCTTCATTGTGATATTTCTGTCATTCATGAAGTCAGTTATACATGCGAGATTTCAAACATTCAAAACATGATTGAGGAAACAGATACAATTTCTGTTTGGCACTGGAAACTGCAGTACTGGGATAATCATTTGCATCACACCCACCTTAAAAATTCAAGTCATTTCAGACATGAGATTGTAGTTTTGGCCAGTCTGAATAAGACTCTGTTATGATTTGCTTTGTCTGAAGAAGTGAAATATTTTTTTTTAAAAGCTCATTTTTAGCTTTCAAATCCCAGGGCATGTTTCAGACTTGTGGCAGTAACACCTACGTGCCATATCCCTAATAGCACAGCACTCCCATGTTGAGTTAAATTTAAGAGCGGTGGTGTTTCAGGAAGCGTGGTACATTCACTTTACTTTCTCTCAGTGACAAGGTCTGGGATCTGCTGCCTGGGGGGTGTGCATGTGCCAGTACTTACTGTGGGATAGAGGCAGATTTCATTGGTCCCCAGTCAGTTGGTTGAGATGTTCTATGTACAGTCTCTAACATCACTTAAGAAAATTGTGCTTTAGCTGAAAGTGATAATGGCCTGTGGGGTAGATTGGGAAGCTTATTTGTATCTCATTTAATTTTTTTTTTTTTTTTTTTTTTTTTAATGAGGACAATCCTAAATTTCATTTTATTTGTATTTGACAACCCAGGACATCTATGCAGTCAGTATCTGCTTGTATCAGTTGTAAATAATGACCATAGAAGCTATGTGTCTCTGACATGCTGGTTTGTACTTAAGACTTTTTAAACTCTTGGTAGTGGATAAAAAATTTCTGTTGACAGGAGGAATATGACAGAAAAGCTTGTTTGTACCAACAAGTTGCTGCTGCTTAGAGCTGGCTGTGTTACGAGACCTGGCTTTTTTGTCATTATTAAATGACTAGGTCCCATCCAACCCTCATTGAATTCACTGGGAAAATTGCCAGTAGCATCAGCTGAAGATGAACTATGCCCTTAGAGAGGATGTAAGCCTCAGCAATGCTGATGAACTTTGTGCTGCTTTGGTTAAATAATTTTGTCACACTTTACACTCTTGTTTATAAACGAGGAATAAATATTATATGTTTGCTAGAGACATGAGCAGTATTTGTTATAGATTATCTTCCTCACTTAGAAGCCAATGATTATGATAATCCGTTGACCTGCTGACTCTGAATCTAGCTAGAAAAAATAAGTACAAAATATTATTTTTCTTTCCTGAAGTTGTGTAACAAACACCTTGTTGCTGTGAGGCTTTTTACAGTCTAGTGGAAGAAAGCTTAAAATCTGGAGTTTGAAACATTCTAGGTTCTTTCCAAGCTGATGACCATTAACTCTCATGAACTCTACAAACTCATTGCATTGCCTGCAATTTGGCAGTACCCAAGATGGGTAATATATGTTGCAACAGCACGGAAAAGAGGATGTGTGTTTGCTTGAATCTGAAATGAGAATAGCTTGCATTTATTTGATTATCTCTCTCCTTTCTAGTAGATATTACTACAGTAAATGGAAGCAATTATATAGGGTTTCAAGTGAAAGAAGAGTAATTTATTTAGAAGATAATTTGTCTAGTCAAACAGTGTCCTAAATAATAATCAGTTAAATTATATTAGGCTTATGGTACTATTTTTCTGTGCATTTGGATCTTTGGATCAGTCTGTATGTGTGCACTGCCCTCAGAGACCTGTGTGCACTTCCCCTTCAGTCTAAAATTGATGAATGAAATAGTCATCCTGCTCAACTCCTAATTTTCCTGTTGGTGGTATTCTTCAGCACACGTTAAGTTTAAGAACATGTGGTTAAAGAGCTGCACAGCATGTGAAAATGCTCCAGGGAGTAGAGGTGCCTGTTAGTAAATGAATGCATTTATTAGAGCTGTAGGAATAACACGGAAGCACTTCTGTGATAAAATACTCAAGTAGTTGAGACTGCTGATTCATCTGTTTCCAGAAGGTTGTGTTAATCAAGGATTGTTTCGTAATGGTTTTTGAAAAGGCTAGATTTATTTCTGTTAGCTATGTTGCTTATCATTGCCAGTATTTCAAGAAAATACAGATGTGTGGACTCCATTTTTAAGGGAGCATCTTACAGGTTCCCAGGAAAGTTTTGAGTAGCAATAGTAAAGAAATTTTGAACTTATAAGAATGAAAAAGGTAAAAATGAAAGTAGAGTTTCAAGAAGCTGAAAACTCAAATGGTTTTCAGCTCAGATTTAAGAATTCAATCTGTACACATTGAGTGAGAATAATTATTTTGTGTTTGCATACAGTAAAATATATTTTCATCTTTGAAGATGGTACGTTTATACAAAGAACCTTGAACATTTTCAAGATTTTTTTCATAATTTAAGGTATCCAGATAAAGGAACTGTGACAAGCATTGTCAGATCTGTAATTGCATCGCTTAGTGTTATGCCTTGGGAGTGATATACATACAAATACACACTTTGTAGCAATACTATGCTATGTTTGCTGTCGATGTGTATAAAGAATAATGCACAGCATGCAAGTAAACAAAACTGTGTCATCTGTAACACTAACATAGAATGCTGGTGCTGATGGGCAGGTGGAGTATGATGGCAACTAGGAAGCTAATAGGAAGCTATGCAGCAAAGTACATTGGAATTATAGTAGCAGTGAATTTTGAAGAAATTTCAAGTTCCAGGTGATCAACAAAATTTTAAAACAAAAAAAATTAAACAGAAGGAACTGTCATATCCTGTTAAACTCGTAAGGGCAATGAAATTTAGAGTTCAGATTGAACCTCATTCCCTGTTCAACCCACTTGTAGTAATCAGTGTCCCCTCACAGTCACAGCACATTACCTATCTAATAAAGCTTCCTAATCCAGCTCCTGTGTCCTAAATGTAGTTCATTAGATGCCAAAAATGCTCATAAATTTCACATTCGTCAAAGTTTGTTCCAGTTTATCAGTGGTTTACTGTTAAGTTATAACTAGATTCCAGGTGTCTGGGAAGTTGATATCAATGCCATAATGTGCATTCATTTATTAAAAGAAAAAAAAATTACAACAGAAATAACCTCCTGAAGTTATCTTAACTGGTTCTTTTATTTATGCATCAAATGTTTACTCTTAGAAATGCTGCATTTTGGAAAGCTAATTTATGTGACTGATGTTCTAATGGCTGTGTGTCTTTTAATGTCCTTTTGAAGGTGTGGTTATAACCGCTTTACTTCTTAGTTTTCTTCCTTCCCTCTCTCCCTCCTTCCTCCACTTTTGCTTTTGTTTTTGATACTGCAAATCTGAACTGACAAGAAGACTGCAATAGGACTCCAAAACATACCTTGAACACACCTTGTTAACCAAATTACAATTGCCGATGTCGTTTACACGTGTTGCCTTTCAAAGGATGAACATATTCATTTAATTTGCTTTTTAAATATCCATAGCAGTGTCCCCAAGCATTTTAATAAAGCAGAAACAGTTAATTATTGCCAAATTAACGATATCCAAATATAGTGGTCTGCAGCTTGCATTTAAATATATCTGACAGCACTTCTCTCTTGAAAAGAAAATTGTATAAATTGCTAGTTATTATAATTTTGAATAAGTAAGTCTTATCTTGCCTCTGTTTCTCTCTTTCCTTCGCACCCCTCTGCCATACTGTTCAGCAGCCATACTTGCAGTGGGACCATTCCTATTACAGAGTGATTGAGTTCTGATTTACACATCAATTACCGAACTTCATGGAGATTTTCATGCTCCCCTAGCTGATATCAATGAAGCATAACTGCGTAACCGCTTTATTTCATCCCAGTTTTTGATAACTCAGACTGATAACTAATCATATTGAAAGACAATGTGCTATGATACAGGAAACAATAAATGCTTGCCTTTGAAACCGCATCTATTCTTTATATCCTTACTATTCAGGAGCTTATCTCTGTAATCCATTCCTCCAGAATCGTTCCTTCCAAATTCACATTTAAGGAAAGGTTTGGAGTTGCATAATACCAAAAAGAGGAGAAAATTGAGTGAAAATAACATTTTCTAGGTACTGGGAGGGGGGAATAAAAAGAATGAAGAATATGACAAATATGAGCCAAACCCTTAGCCTTCTAGCTTAAATTTCCATAAATTGCCCAAGGGTCTCTTGGGTGTTATTTTGTTCGGAGGCTTTAATCTTCTGTATTCTCTATCAAATATGCTACAGGAATGGCATTGTTTTTAATGCAAATTGTTAAGAGATTTAGCTCATGTGGATAGATAACCAGTGACCATTTCAAGTGCTTCTCTACAGAACTGTTGAACATCAATGACAGAATATTCTATATTTTAAAATAAATCATTTATCTTTAAGTGCGGTGATGGATATGTTCTGTGCTAGGTGCTTCCAGTAACTGTTCATGCTACGAAGAAGAACACAACATTAAAGTAAATGTTAAATAGGAAGGACAATGAGGAGCTGTAAAGCTGTCCTATTATGGCTTGATTGGTCTCTGTCAGGTACTAAAATTACTAGGACAAAGATGTAGGTTCAGTGCTGATAAACAGCGAAAGAGGAGTTTTACTATTTTAAGTGGGATACTGCTTAGGGTGTTATCATTAAGTGAAACAGAGACTTCAGATGGGCAGGGAACATCAACAACATTAAGTTGGTCATATTTATGCTTATAGGTCAGGTTTTGAAATTCTCCTCTTTACTGAATGCATTTTAAGATCCGCAGTGGAATTTAAGACCTAAGGCTTTTTTGTTTGTCTTGTTTTGTTATCATTTGCAATAAATGTATTGAAACACCATAGTGCATAGTGGGAGAATCTGAATGTACCAAGGAAGCCTGTTCTCCTTCCCTTACACAGTATTGTTATACTCTGCTTTTACATGAAATCAGTGGAGGTATGATGAGATAAATCTGGAGTTATATAGAGGTGAATTCCTGATGTAATATATTTGCTAGAAGGAGTCTTTTACCTAGTTCAATTATCAGGTGAAGTGCCTTTTGCCTTATGGTTTTACTGGCATTGAGAAAGAATTGCCCTAATGTGGAAAAGCAAGCGTATTTTAATGTTATTTTAAGTGTGGGAATATTCTCATGGACCTGAGTTGAATTTCTCATGTTAGTAAAAAATGTTCATGAGTGGTTTCTGATTTGGGATGTTTAATGCCTTGTGCAGGCACGAGTGAGTTCTCGAGGAAGCCTTGTTTCCGAATTGACTTCTCCAACTTCCCAAGTGCTTGTGGCAGAGCAATGATTCCATCCCAAAGTCAGAGCTAGGAAGAAATAACCTTGGGAGAGACTTATTTTATATCCAGTGTCTTAGTTTAGAAGCTTGTGTTTATTTCTTGTTTCCGCAAATTGCAAACATTTCAGTTTGAGAACTTCTTTCATCTTTTAGGCATATCCGATATTTTAAGGGGGGCAGAACTAGCACAGGGGGATCTTTGATTTGATCATAGTGTGCATTTTTATGAATTCAGACAAGTTACTGAGAACAGTTACTACTTTTTCCCTAACTTGTGGATAAATGCTGTTTTCCTTGAATGTTGTTCATTTGTCCCCATGGGTGTATTCTGTCACTACTATAAAGCCTCTCTACTCCAGCTTTTTTATTGATTCTTTTCCTATTGGGCTTTTGTTGTTTTGACTAAATCAACAGAGTGTTGTTCTGTTCTCATTCATGTTTCTTCTACAACATTAGGTGTTTGATAATTATTTTTTTTTTGTTTCCCACTTTTTCTTCGTATCACAGTGATTACCCCATCAAATTTGGTCCGATTTCTTTCTTCTACTCTTTCTCTTGTCTTTCAGGCTCTTGTCTTCCTTGCCTAGTCTTCTGTGCTTTGGGAGACTACTTCAGTGGCTTAGTTAGCACATCCTTGAAGATAAACCCCAAATACTAGGTTTCAGCCTTTAGCTGTTGGTCTTATTTCATCAGCTTTCCTTTAATTCTTCCTTCTAACGTCCTGCTCTGTTGTAGTCTGTCCTAAAAGGCTTTTTCTTTTCCCTCCAGATCTTTCGCACCACATCCTCTCACTTTCACCACTGATACTAACACTGCCTTTTCCAGTCCCCTGAATTTTATTGCTCTAGTTCTTCTTGTAGGCAGTGTGTGTCTGACTTCGTCCCTTGCTGCCAGATCCACATTTTTAGCTTCCAGTCCAAAACCTATGTACATGCCTGATTATCTTTCGCCTTGATAACTGCCTTCTCCTGCCTTAACCCCCTTCTCTCCTCTCAGCTACATTCTCTGCATTCAGTCTGGTCCAGATTGTCCCTGCAGCCATTGTGGCCCATGGTGAGGGTGAAAAGGTGAAACTCCATGGATCTCACTGATGATCTGCAGATTCACACAGGCTGAGCACCTGGCCTGTCACAGCACATCAGCTCACCCCTGTCTCTTAGGGTGTCCGTAGCTGAGAATGATGACAAATGGATGTCTGCTGGTCTGATCAGGGTGTTGGAACTAGATGATCTTAAGGTCCTTTCCAACCCTAACTATTCTACAGTTCTATGATTAAGTATCAGATGCTGTTATTCAAAATGCACTAGCAGCCTGCCCGGTGTTAAACATCCCAAACCTGTAATACAGTTATGGTTGCTATTCTTTCTGCCAAATCCAGCATGCTGGTAATTTGTAGATCAGTGGTCTCATGTGCTTCTGGAACATTCTTACTGCTCACCATTCCTGATCTTCTCATATTTTATACAGACTTCCCCATTCAAATTCAATTATTAATGTCATAAATGGTAACAAACCAATAAAGCTTATGTATTTAAAACTACATTGTCACGTAATAGCTGCCTTTTCTGGTACTGTATCATAGCCTGCAGCTGTTTACTTCTAAATCTCTATAAGAAATATTTGCAAAAGTCTGTATTTGTGATTTCCTGCTCTCCTGGCTTTAGAACAGTCATGAAGTATTTCTTATACTAATGAGACAGACTGAACTCTGGTGTTACTCCTGGTATCTGACTCTAGTTTTCACTGGCGCCTTCACCACTAATAACATATCTGTATTTCACAGAACATTAGTTAAACTAAATATTAAACATAAGTCCCAGAGATTGCATTGTGGTCATATTAAGAGTTTCTGGAGAGCATCCCATTAGGTTCTCAGTGCACTGCAGCCTTAAGATCTAATCAGCATCCCTCTTTGGATTACAAGGAATCCAAAGAAATTGTTATCCTAATCTGTGTATGATCTTATAATATTTGACTTTCCAAAGCCACAATCAGCACCCTGTCAAGCATTCCTATAGCAAAAGTACATGTGCAGAGAAATAAGCCAAGTAATTGACCTGACAGGATGAGCAAAGCACTTCCTTTTGAACCAATACTTTGGACACTTAAGGCTGCCATGTGACCGTGTGAGTGGAAAGTTCAAACTGAACCTTTATTTTTTTGTTTGTTCTCACAAAGAGAACAAGAGAGAGGTTTGAATTGATGCAGAGGTAGCAATTCACTTAGGGCTTTGCTTGTGCTGTAAAATGGATGCTCACAGTTTGGTGGTAGGTAAACAGCATTGGGGTCCATTGTGCTCACTTCTTGGGTGCGTGGAGTTAGATACCTTTCATAAACACATGCACTAATAGAGAAATACTTCACTTTGTGTTGGAAAACACTGTTTTTTCAACCTTCTGCTGTTAACTTTGTAAATAACGTCTTAACTTAATGTCCTTTAAAGTGGTTATGCCACTTTGAATTACTGTTATTTTCAACATTTTTTATTTGTGGTTTTGTAATGTGTCATAAAACATATCTCAATAGTCTTAGAGCCTTTGCTGCTTTTTCTCAGATGGGATATGGCAAAATGCCTCACTTGGTTCCCTAAATACTTTGCATGCTTGAGACCAGAGCCAGCTTTTAGATAAGAGTGCTAGAACCTCATGTGAAGGGTGAGACCTGTTCTGTGCCTGTAATCTATTATTCTGGGATCAGTGTGTTCAGTGGCCTGATCCTGGTTGATTTGAATGGGCCCACTATTTCACCCTGGAGCTCCGGGCCAAGGTTGCCATTTGAGAAGCTGTAAAACACAGCTCTAACTTTCATGAATAATTCTTTCTGAAGTGAATGCTGGCAGTGCCTGGGATAGGACTGCTCCCATAAGCGAAGATTATTTATGCAGGACATGAAATCCTGCTTACACTAGATCCACTCTGCTGGTGTTGAGACTAAGAGTCATGCAGTCAGTGGATCAAACTGCTCAAACGGATCCCTGGAAAGATCTCCCATGAGAGGGGTGAATACAGTGTTCCTGCTGCTCCTGAGCTGATTTATTCCAGGCCTAAAGCAGCATCCTATGCCAGAAAATGTGCGGGGAGAGTTGGAGTCAACCTTGTCCTCATCTTCGTGTACCAATTTGAGAAACAGTTTGTAGTCATTTATTCCCATACCTGTGGATTTAAATATTGATTTAGGACATGAAAGGCGGGGGGGGAGGCTTGTGCTCCCCTACACTTTTTAGTGAAGAGGTCACTTGTGGTTTGCAGTATTGTGTCAGCAAGTCTGCTGATGACATCAAGCTGTGTGGTTCAGTTGATACGCTGGAGGGAAGGAATGCCATCCAGAGGGACCTCGACACGCTTGTAAGATGGGCTGATGCCAACCTTATGAAGTTTAACCATGGCAAGTGCAAGGTCCTACACCTGGGTCGGAGCAATCCCAGGCACAGCTACAGGTTGGGCAGAGAAGAGATTCAGAGCAGCCCTGTGGAGAAGGACTTGGGGGTGCTGGTCGATGAGAGGATGAACATGAGCTGGCTTCAGTGTGCACTTGCAGCCCAGAAAACCAACCGTATCCTGGGCTGCATCAAAATGAGCGTGACCAGCAGGTCGAAGGAGGTGATCCTGCCCCTCTGCTCTCATGAGACCTCACTTGGAGTATTGTGTGCAGTTCTGGTGTCCTCAACATAAAAAGGACATGGAACTGTTGGAACAAGTCCAGAGGAGGGCCATGAGGATGATCAGGGGACTGGAGCACCTCCTGTATGAAGACAGGCTGAGAAAGTTGGGGCTGTTCAGCCTGGAGAAGAGAAGGCTGCATGGAGACCTCATAGCAGCCTTCCAGTATCTGAAGGGGGCCTACAAGGATGCTGGGCATGGACTATTCATCAGGGACTGTAGTGACAGGACAAGGGGTGACGGGTTCAAACTTAAACAGGGGAAGTTTAGATTGGATATAAGGAAGAAATTCTTTACTGAGAGGGTGGTGAGGCACTGGAATGGGTTGCCCAGGGAGGATGTGAATACTCCATCCCTGGCGGTGTTCAAGGCCAGGTTGAATGAGGCATGGTTTAGTGTGAGGTGTCCCTGCCCTTGGCAGGGGGGTTGGAAGTAGATGATCTTAAGGTCCTTTCCAACCCTAACTATTCTGTGATTCTGTGATTCTAATATGATCACATATAGTATAGTAAAATGACTGCTGCTTACAGAAATTTCCCTTCCAAGTTTGTCAGGAAACCAGCAAATAGTACTATAGCTTCTGCAGAAATACTGAGAATGATTATAAGAGTGTTCTGGAGGTTGGTGGTGAAGGAGTGATGTCACCATAAATAAATGAACTGTGGCATCTTTACAGCCTTCTAACTTGTGAAAGGAAAAGGTGGATGGAAATGATTCATTCATCTCAGCCTGTGTGTAGGTGGCTTTGCATTTGGTGTACAAGCCGTATTTAAGCCTTTTTCAATCCAAACCAAGTGATCTCGAATTGCTTAAACCAGTTATTAATTAATATTTTGTATTTAGTGATCTTATTGTGGCATTAGTGTGTTTTTTCTTTCCTTCCCTGTACAAAACCAAGTATATGAGTGTAAGGATGTGTGGAGTCATCAAGCAACAGACATACGCTTTCCTGTGCTCTCTGCGGGGCTTGGAGGTTCAAACACAACCTGCCTGAATCATAAGAACTTTAATTGAGTAGATAAAGAGGTCCTCATAATTATAAACTGCAGTAGGTATAACAAGAGGCTAAATACATAGCTGTGGTTTTAATTAGCTAGTGCTTCAAATTAGTAATTGTGGTTTCACTCAGAAATCAGTGACTTTATATACTGTTAAAGCCTCATCACTGTGCAGTTCATTCCTCATTATATCTCTCGGTGTGAAGCTTTCAATACAACATCATGCTGAGCTAAAAAGGCAAAAGTTGTAGATATTTGGTTATCTTCCAAGTGCAGTGGAGCTCTATGGAGATTTAATTCATTCTTGCCAGAGATGGGAGAATTAAGTGTTCTTTGTTACATATGTAATATGTATGTTTGTATGTTTGCATTTGTACATGGAGGGTGTGCATGGATGTGTGCACATATGTCTGGAATCTGCTTATAAGGAATAATGTTAGTGCATATACTCAACCTGCTATTCAAATTGTCGTCTGGAATTTGGTAGCTAATTAACTGACACAAAGCAGAGCCAAAAGCCTCATAACAAATCAAATCTGGGCTGAAAGCACAGAAGCGTCCCTTTATGCTTGTCGCATGAGAGGGTGTCAGTGCAAGTTGAAGCATGCATCTTTCACTTTCGTCTTTCCATTTTTCTCCCTCCTTTAGGGTTTTAATTATATCTTTTCCCTTAGAAGAGCAGGAGGTAGTTTGCAAAGCCAAGAGACCAAAGTACTTCTGTGCTATTCAGGGGAGAAGTGAATGTGGTCTCTCAGCTTGTCATTTAGGTCTGGCAGGTGCATAAAGTAAGCTGACATACAGATAAGTGCCATTTGCCATTGCTACTCTGAGGTGCTAGATCCTTTTTTGTTTGTTTGTTTGTAGAACTATCTAATACTGGAATCAACTACCCTGAAGCCTCTTCCGGGAGCCTGCTACAAAAACACTTTCTAAAACCCCCTTGACATCCACAGTGCAACCGTACATAAATTTTAACAAGTACAGGGGACAGAATTAGGTGGTCTAAATCACACAAGGCTGAACTGAAGCAGTGGGATGGATAGAGACAAGTGTTACACTGTTAAATGGATTTGAAGGTGTTGTGGTGCTTCCCTGACTTTGCTATCTCTGCAAAAACACATTCATTGTGGGCACAGGTCTGTGTTTGCATGTGTGTGGCGCATGTATTCTACAGACAGTTCATAGAAATACATCAGAATGTATTTTACTCTTCTGCATAGTGCTCCCTTAATTTGAAAAGAACATTCTTGTCTATTTTCATTTCAGCAGTGTACTGACTGTTCTACTGCCCAATTTCATGTATTATTATGATTGCAAATTTACATTTGGGTAAATTATTCAGTGGCTGTTTCTTTCTTTCAGAATTGTTCCCAGGAGTTGCATTGTTTCTGATGTTTTGCTGCTCTTACTGATAGTAATGAACATGTAACTAAATAATGGGGAAAATAATATGTCTTTTTTGTGTCTTTCTCTTTTTCAGTCACTATGAGCAAGACCGGAGTGCACTTAAGCGGAAAGAATGGGAGAGAAGGAACCAGGAGGTCCAACAAGATGAAGATCTCTTTGCTTCAGGTTTTAACCTCTTCGGGGAACCCTACAAGGTAAATTGCATTGTTGTGTTTTACATTTTCAGAATGCCTTTTACCTGAATGCATTTTACAAATACCAATAAAGCTTCTCTTCACCTGTAAGAAAAGAAAGTATCACATCTGCCTTGGTAGTTATACTTTTGAACACACTGTTTATCCAGATCAGCACATGGCGGCAAAGTAAACTGAATGCTCTGCCCAGCGTTTCATGCTAGCGTTTGCAGGATCAGAGTTTTTGTTAAGAGTACAGGTCAAGATTTCTTCCTGTAAACACACAGCAAAGTCCTGTGATAGAAGTGCATGCAGCTGATACGTCTACAATTGAGTTCATACTTGCAAAGTTAGCACTTGGTCCTTTTATTTTTAAGAAGAAAATATACCTGAGTTGTTAAAACCAATGTCCTCTTATAGATAACGAGCCTGTAAGCTTTCTTGTGCAATCATAACCATCCAAAGAAGTCTTTTGGGAGACTGTCTGAATCTTTGGGGAGCGTAACAAGGGTATGAAAGGGACTTATGACAAGACTTATTCTCTCAAAGGAGCTTTGCTGCCTGAGATTTTCATCACCAAGGGATGTCCCCCTTTATGATTTCTGCTGCTTTGATTTTCAGTAAGCCATTCCCTGAAGAATTCATCACAATGTAAATTTCCATATCTCTTTCTCCTCCCAATCAGTGACATCCATTGAAAGGCCACCACTTCATCTTTCCATTTTACATTGTTAGCAGCTGTAGGGAGGATGAGGGCTCTTTGAAAATTGCCCGAAAAGGAGGAGGAAAGACTAGAATTATTATCAAATGGTGCCTAATAATTATAGACTGGGAGAGTGTGATAGGATACACTTGACTCCTGGCTGTACTTTGGTTCAGGCTGACTAAGGAGCGACAGGCGTCATGTCCTTGGGGTGAACTTGGAACTGGAAAGCCCCTGGCTCACATACAGGGGAGTGGAGGTGTTTTAAAAAATGTTTCGAAAGGTGGTTTCAAAACTCAGAAATGCAAGATAACTGAAGTACCGAGCAAGATATCAGAGCTAAAGCAAAGACATCTATCTTGTCTATGCTGTTGACTAGCAGCCAACTACTTCACCCTATAAATACTACCATCAGCATGGGCCCAGTTTGAACTCTCCCTGAATTGCAGCTGGACTTCACATCAGGTAACTCTCCCCTTTGAGCAGGGATGTCTCAAGGTTTGAGATCCCGTACTTCAGACTAAGAGATCCTTCCTTACCCAAGGCAGAGAGATCTCTTACCTGCTAAAGCTCCTTTGTAAGTGATTGATAGCATGCTGAATTAATATGAAGCGTTACTAATCTGTGTAGCTAGTGTAAATATTGTATGGATAATTTCATTAGACATGAACTGTTGACCAAATTTTGGACTAGGTTTGGAACCAGCCACCCCTAGGCTCCAAAAGGAGTTTAGAAAGCAAGGGGATCCACTTTGAACCTCATGTAGGATCCTCCATACTCTTTGCATCTCTAGTCTCTGTGTGAATCATTTTAAGTCATTTTCCTTAAGTATGTTTCTTCCATGTAGTAATCAATATGGTAAACCTTGCTTTCAAACCTTGCTTCAAACTTACTGAACCTTGGCAAACCTCTAAATTATGTTGCATTCCATCAAACTTATTAAACTCTATCAAATTATTATTTTACCTCAAT
The DNA here is from genome assembly GCF_963264785.1 of Psittacula echo. Taxonomy (NCBI): domain Eukaryota; kingdom Metazoa; phylum Chordata; class Aves; order Psittaciformes; family Psittacidae; genus Psittacula; species Psittacula echo. The sequence goes on from NC_137744.1 coordinate 12,616,537, forward strand.
AAAACATATTGCTGCTTCTCTCTTTTGAGTGAGGTGCATTTCACTCATCCATGACAGACTTACTCAGCCAAATAAGGACTCTGCACTAGGACAGTTTGATTGTGGGTTCTTTTTGGTTTATTTTTATTAAAATCTAATCAATGCACTATTTCTGCACTGGACCACACTTTAGCACCTTTGTGGGAGTGACAACTTACTGTGAACTGATTTTGTTGAAACTTCCTGCAGGTCATGCAAACATTGTTGTTCATTTTAAGTGGTCAGTGCAAATCACTGCAAAATTTTGTGTCAGGAACTAAAAACTCCACACCGCTGTTCCCACCCCCAATAGGAATGGTAATACCTGATTTTGCATCTGTTAGTGTGTATGTGTTTGCACCGGGAATACACAGAGCACACATTTTGTCAAAAATGGAACAACTGAAAACAAAACAAAAAAAGATCATCCTGGTGATTTTCCTGAGCAGATTGGGTTTTTTTAATTGCTTTTCACCTGCTTGGCAGAGAAGTTTGTCAAATCTGTGGGATTGAGCAAAACATAATGTATTACTATCCTAAAAAAGCATTGTAATTATAAATTGCAAAAGATAAAAATTAGGAGGAAGTTGCATGTAAACCAGTTACATCTGTCTTAAATTTGCAAAACAAAGAGAACCAAAGACTGAATAGGGAAGCTGGGGCTTGCCTACATTTTACACTATGGGGGGAAAAAAAAAGGACCAAGTGATAGATTGATATTTCCTTGGTATCATAAGATGGTTAGGGTTGGAAAGGACCTTAAGATCATCTAGTTCCAATCGCCCTAGTGGGATGCCTCACACTAGACCATGTCACCCAAGCCTCTGTACAACCTGGCCTTTGAACACTGCCAGGGATGGAGCATTGCTAAGAACAAGCCACAGTGCAGATTCTTAGGAACTAGTGAAAACTGAATCTAACTCCTAGTGGATAATGTAGTGATTTGTGTTCTTAGGCGAGTGCAAAACTAAATTCTTGGGATTCTGTCCATGTTGATTCTGAAATAAAATGAAGAGGCCATGAGGCGAGATGTGCTGCACATTCAGTTTGAATTCCTCTTCTATTTGAGACAAACAGATGTTTCTGTGTGGATGAGGCTCAAGGCCTGGCTCACACAACAAGCTGACAAGGTATCCCATCTTGTCTCTTCTGGGTGCTCTCAGTGGGAACAGGAGGAGATGAAGCACTGCCTAGCAGTCAACTGTTGTGGCCTGTGGTGAGCACAAGGTTAACATCCTCAGCAGGGCTAGCTCAAGGGATGGCTGGTATGCCTCTCAAAAATCTGGGGCTGTGAAGTAAGATGGAGACTACAGCAACAAAGGGAAGGTTGGGAATATCAGGTCTCAGAAAATACCTCTTTTCCTTTCTTTTATTCCCAGACCTAGTGTCCTTCCTTGTTTCTCATTCCTTCCTCAGTGTGCTTCCACAGAAACCCAGAAATGACTATTAGGGTAGGGAATACCACAACTACTGTTTTGATGTTTTAAAGACTGAACAGCTAGCAGCTGTGTAAGATCGCTCTGAGGTTGGGGGCATTAAAAGCTGTCCATTTTCTCATGGAGTTTACTGCCATTGTGTATCATGAGATGTGTGGAGTATGCGCCTCCATCTGTCATCTCTTTGCCCTAGCTGTTGAAGCATCTTCCTTTCTATCCCTCTGTCAAATAAAACTTAGGTGGTTATTATGGTTTTGGACAAGTGCATGTTCCTACATCGATTCTTTGTAGTGTATGTATGTGTACACATACATGAAAAGAGATACTTATTCCTGTGGGTGTATAAAATACATTTGTACATGCTTATTAAAAGATGAAAGTGTTCTTTTCAAGCTCTGCTGTCTCATGTGGGGAAACAATGACAATGTTTTGACAACATGATGACATGCAGCATTATTTCAGGGAGGTTGGGCAGCAAGGGCTGTGTTGCCCTTTAGTGCAAGTGGGTTGCAGGTCTTGCCCTCGAACTCTGGTGCGACCTGCTAATGCTTGATTTTGCAGAAGTGATCAGAGAAGAGCTTGCAGTGACAACAAACATTCGAAAAAGCAATGTCAAAGTTTTCCTGAGACAAGCTGCAATTTTAGCACTGAGTTGTTGATACTGTTTAATGTTTTGAATTAGTAAAGGCTTTCAGAGATGAGTGTTTTAGAGAAAGCAGTAGGAGTGTTTTTTGTTGCCTTTAAAAGGAATCGCCTCAGAAGAGGTCAACTTGAGAAAGAGAACACAATGGGAAGCATTTCCATTGGGGAGCCTTTGATGAATGTTAAATCATTTATCTTTTTCAGGTAGAGCCCCTCAAAAAAAAAAAAACAAATCTCAAGCTTTTAACCCGTGGAGGTTAGTTTAACTATGAGGCATGAGAAAGTGAATGAATTGTGAAACCTCAAGTTTCATGCAAATTTTCACAAAACCCTTATAAATTGGGCCTACAAGTTTGAGTGCCTTAATTCTTTTCTTTGTTAACCTAGAATGCAATAGCTAGCCGGCAAATTGGTCTTCCAATAGGATTCTATTACAGATACTTGTAGAAAGCAATAGAACCAGAGGTAGGAAGGTGTACATTTCCTAAATTAACAAGAGCCTAGAATGAGGGGGAAGGCTCCTAGCCATGAGTCACAAACCAGGCATATAATTTATGCCTTGGAATTCTCAGAAAATGCTTAATTTCCTTAATGGTGGCGAAACTGTGATTCAACATGCTGTTCAGAAAACAAGATGTGCAGAGTTATACTTTAAGAAATAAGTCAATTATCCAGAATATGAAGGTAGAAATTGTCCCAAATCTGGAAGTAAAAAAGAGCAACCACAAATTACGACTGATGTTGTGTTTATCTTGCTGGTATCCCAGCTTGTCAAGGATACTCTGCTTCTCACGAGAACCCTGAATATGTTGAGTAAATAAAATAAAAACATCAGTGTTATGCTTTATAGCTTAAATGCAGGTAATACACTGCATTACACACCTGACCTTGTTCAGGTGGTATTACACAACTCTGGTCTTAGTTGTGCGTGTTGTAGTTTTATTTAAGCGTAAGCCAAATTACTGTTTACATTCACTATGTCTTTTTTGCTTTGCAGTCTAGTTCAAAGGCCATTGAAAAGAGCAATAATCCTCCCTTGACTTCAATAACTATTGGATAGGAGCTTTAGTGCACTTAAAGTATGCTAAGGATGTTTAAATTAATTTAATCTCTGTGCTTTTCAGGAAATATATTTTTTATTAATGCTCCCAGTAAATGACTACAAATAATAATACTTTATATTTATACAGTGGCTTTTATCTGCAGAATGTGAACATTCTGCAGAAAACAGAGTTAGTGTCAGGCAAAATTGTATTTATCATTGTGACATGTAAAAGAAAATAGGTGGAATCAGATACCTCCAAAACAGAAACGATTGAAAAGCTCTACATGCAGATTAAAATATTGATTCCTTCTGTGAGGATCTAGACAAGAGCCATTTAATGTGCTGTGATGTTGAAGTGTTCTAGTGATGATATGTTGTCAGTACTTTCTTTTTTTCCTTTTAATAAAAAACCCAAACTTTTGCTTTCTGGAAAGTAAGCTAAGTGCATCCTGGAAGTGTAGCTGAAGCAGAGGTGAAGGCTGGTGGTCAGGCTTTTTTCGATACTCATCTGTTTCCCCTGTGCTGTCCCATAAGGAGTTAAAGTGTTTGGGGAAGGAGGAACATAACAAGTATGTAAGTGTTTAGACTTTGCATCATAATTCCTGCTGGGCCCTTAAGCACAATGGAATCTCCTTGTTTTAAATTTGGGGGTTGAACAGAGAGAGCCTGGTTTTGGCTGCTGCCCAAACAGCTCATTGTGCAACTCAGTTGAAGGAGACTGCTCATATACAAAGAGCTTATTCTTAGCGTAGCTAGAATATAATTTTTGCCACTAAAATGACCAACCCAGGGACTTACTTAGTGAATAAAAGTGATTCGTGGTTCTCCACAACTGGGATTATTAACTGTGTCAGTTAGGAGCACTGGCAAAATGTATACAGATGAGAACAACACTGAACAGTTAATTTTTAAATCACTGCCTCAGTGCAGTGGTAATATATGTGACAATCCCTGAGAATGAGCAAAAGGAAATTTGCATTTATTATTTTATTTTTAAAACATTTTTTATGACCTGTGCAGTACTAAGGAAAAAAAAAATCTTTCTGCAATATTATTCTCATCTCCTGACTAGTTCAGCAGTGGGTAATATAAGCAGATATTTCAGGAGAAATCCATGCATGGATTTTTTTCGTCGCTCAAACTTCTGCTTAATACTTGAGGAAAATGGGATCAGTGGCACATAGGATCCCTCATCGAGGAATGAAGTGTGACACTTTAACCAAGCACAAGCTCATAGTGCTGCCTTTCCCCATCTTTATGGCCTGGTGTTAGGGTATCTTTGGACTGTGGCACTGTTTGCTGTATAGAGTGAAAAAACCCTCAAACATAAGTGAAAGCCTGGTTGGTTGTATCCTGTGGTATCTTACATACACTACAACTTTGTCATTTAATTCCAGACTGTAGAAGTTAACCATCTGCTTGAACAGGAACTATAGTTTTGCTTTGGTTTTATCCTTTGAGTCTTATAAAGTAATAACCATGGAGAATACGTTGTTTTGGTTCTCTGCTGGTCATTTCGGTGGAACATAAAGGTCAGTAAGAAGGTTGGTACTTTGGGTCTCTGTGGGATGAGTTAGAACAGGAAGAAAGGGCAAATTAGCTGCATGTTAATTTCAAACTTATTTGTCTAGCTTTTCACAAGTGAAAGAGAAAAAAAAAACCAAAAAAGAAAAAACCCCACTTGATGCTTCAAAGGTCTAATAGCAGTGAAATGCAGATGAGTCAGTGTTTACTTATTACTGGAATTCAGAGAAAAGTGGGACTCACGAATACAGCCAGCCTGCATACAACGGAAGAATCCTGGTACTTCAGAATGTAGCAATAGTGTCTATTTATGTTCTGTAAGAAAATATTTTTGAATGGTGTTTTACTTGAAGTTACTGTAGCATTTGAGTGGGTAGAAGTGTTTCCTAGGTTGAGATGCTAGATACCTCAGGTCAACCTAAACCCTCTATGGAAAAGTAATTGGAGTTACACTGAAGTGAAGAGATTATGTGTTTATTGCAGACTATCCAGGTTCTATTTCTGGACTGTGGGTCAAGGGGCTGATAGAGCAATAACATACTTAAATAAACTCTGTGATTGCAATTCAAATGCTCAGTAGCCAGTAATTGCACATGCATGTTTTGCACGATACGAAATGTACAAGCCCAACATCTCTGACATAAAACCAGCTTATTTTGCTCCTAACATCCGTAACTGATGCAATTTAAACACTTCTCTGAGAGCATATTTAAGAAAATGGGAAGCAGTATACAAGTGTTACTCATGCAAGCCTGTTTCAAGAGATTCTTTCAACACAGTTATTGATAGGTTTTTCTTACATAACATATGCAGAATGTAATTGAAATTAAATTAAATGTCAGCATGACACCATTAAAGAGCTAACATTTGCTGTCTTCTAAGGCAACTATTCTGAGCAGCAACTTGTAATCAGGAATGTACTCACTCTTTTTCTTCATTTATTTTCTTGATATTTTAGACAAATAAAGGTGATGCCCTTGCAAACCGTGTCCAGAACACACTGGGAAATTATGATGAGATGAAGGACCTGTTAACCAACCATTCCAACCAGAGCCACCTTGTAGGAATCCCAAAGAATTCTGTCCCACAGACACCCATTGACAAAAATGAACAGAACTTTTTCCCAGAACCGAGGAACAGGATGATCCCATCTCATCAGATCAGTGGCCACTCATCAACATCAATGCCTCCACCTTCTTCATTGTCATCTAATTCTACTTTGCTACACAGTCACCAGAGCAGCAGAAAGTCGAGGACAGACTGGTCACGTGGTGGTCACAACTCTAATGGGGCCCAGCCAAGCCAATCAAGTAGTCAGCAGAGTCGGACGAAGCATAGCTCCTCTCATGACCAGGCACAGGGCAGGTATGAAGACCTCTATAACTGTCAGAGTGAGCAGCATAAAAGTGGAGGAACTGAGGAAGCAAATTCTATGGCAGCATCTTCACATTCGAGGAGGCACACTCTTTCCAAGTCGGCACCTGGAGAACATACTTACAAAGAAAACAGTCATTCGAAGTCGCCTGCAGAGCTTGAATTTGTAGGTCACGGTCCTGGATCTCCACTTCCTTCCACTTCGTTGTTATCTGCAAACAACAGTCTTTCGTCTCAGAATTTCCCACCAGGACTTCACTGCAAGAACAGCATGGTCCAGCAAAAGCCTACAGCCTATGTCAGGCCTATGGACGGTCAGGACCAGGTACCCAATGACTCACCTGAACTGAAACCTCCGATAGAAATTGAGAGTGGATATGGAAATCAGTCCTTTGGAACACTGCTGGAAGGAAAAGTGAATGCACCTAGTTCAAAGAACAAAGTACCAAAGCTCACCATTCCTCCTGTTAATGAAGTAAGTGGTTTAAAATATCTTCTCTCTAGTACTGCTTGAGTATTTCATGCACTGAATATGTTTCACTAGAAATATGCAGGTCCATTTCCTGGAATTACAGTCTAAGCCATTCCTTTTTTCCTAGAATGTGCATGACTACTGTCAGCAAAGTTTGTTTGTGATAGTCCCAGTAGCAATATTTAATGAAGTTTTAAAAGCACAGTTTGGAATACTAACATTGCTCTTTTCTGATTAATATTAAAAGATGAGATCTGTTTTAGTGTAATATATTTACACCAGCTTGAATTTTGGACAGAGAACTCTAATATCTCAGTTCATCTGCAGTTTTCAATCTTATATTTTCTGCTGGGAGCTAGTTTGGTAGAAAGATTGCTGTGCTGAACTCTAAGGAAAAGTGGCAGTGTTCAAATTTAGTGGTACTAAATTGTTCTACCAGCAATGAGTTTATTTACAGAGTTTGCTAAATTCTTATTGCTTTTAATGAAATTAATGTGGCTCTAGTTCTGAGTAATGCTTATGAAAATGTGTCCCATTAAAGCTTTTATGCATTCTGAAGAGCTCTTAATTTTGGGATTCTGACCCAGTCTCTGCTACCAGCAGTTTAAGCTATTGAATTTTGTATTGCTGGTCAGTACAGTAGTCCTGTGAGGAACATTTTAGTTGGTTCATGTTCATATCCATTCCAAGCACAGATGTCTAGTACGGATACCAACTGACCTATTTACACTCTGTATACTTTTTCTCTTATTCTGAGTTTTTCTAAAGCAGTAACCTTTGCAAGGTAGGTTTATAACATACATATGAGCAGAACTGCAGTATGGTTTTTTCATAGCTTTCTGTTTCCCCCCAAATATTTCCCTCCTTGGTAATATTTTTATACCAGGAATGAGGAGCAATGCATTCTTAAGCCACTTTATTGCTAAAGGTCAGCTTTTTCTATTGGAATAATTGTTTCAAGCCAATAATTTGTTTGACTATTTAAAAACTTGATGTTATTTATTAACATTCCAGACAGCAACAAAGACTGATGTGTTTTGCAGTAGAGCTTGGAATAATTTTCTGGGAACTGCATCTGAAAACAGTAAAAGGCCTATTTATATCAAGTGGAAGCTGAGGGTTGCTTGCAGATGGTGTTTTATTAGAAAATGTATTTGTTAATAAACGTAGCTTTGTACAAGATTACTTTACAGATGTTTCTGTTTATTTTTACCTTAGGTTAAAAATCTGCTGATGTAGATGGCTTCATAGTCTGTTGCGATTTGTCACTAGCATTGTTTGGCAAGTAAATAATTACATGCAAAGGAAATAATGATGTTGTAAAAGCAAATACATTTTTTTCGCTCTTGCCGTCTATAAGCACTGTGAGTCAATAGAGGGACTTTAAAGTGCAGCATCAATAAGAAGTATTTTTGGAAATGGAATATACCTTTTGCAACTTGTATCAACTATTAAGAATTTTTTTTTTCCTTTAATTTTTAGAGTGAATAAAATCCTGGCACCGTTGAAATCAATTCACTTGTTAGCAATGGTTTTTTGGGTACAAGACTTCGCCCACAGTCTTTTTGCATAACTCTAAGAAACTCTGATGTGTACTGTTGTTTTTGGAAAGATTCCTAGTTGCACAGATGAAAAATTGCATTAGGAACTTGTTGCTATAGCTGCTTTAGTTTATAGCGTGTACAGTGAAAAGTATAGGTATATAATTAATTCATTTTTGTTCAGATAAACGGTAAACTAGGCACTTTAGAAATGAATGCAGATAATAATCTTAAAGCAGTCTGCATTTTATGAGTGAACAATAATTTGAAGGGAGAAAGAAAACCCAAAGCTGTGTTAAGGTGATGAATAACTTTTCTTCCCAATACAGACAATCTGACAGTAGCCAGACTGATGGATCTCTTACAGGCAAATCTCCTCCTGAGTTTGGAGGGTTGGATTTTTTTTTTCACCTGTGTCAGGGCTGTGAACTTTGGCCCTATGTGTTTTTCCACAGATGTGTATCCTGAATTTGATTTACCCTGTGTTCAGCAATAAAACTCCTTCCAATCCAACATTATTGATAACTGGTTTAGTTTAAGCTTAATCAGAACTGTCAGTGCACACCTGTGAAACCCATAACATTTTCAGAATGACTGCAGCGAGTGGCTCTGTAGTAATCTTTATACAATTGATGTGGAGGCTTATGATCCTTTGGTGGTGCTTATCAATTTATGAACCTTCCCTAGCCACCTTGAGCTGTAGTGATCTGCTTGAAACGATTTTGCTCCTGCTCCCTGGGTTTCCATCTTGACACTGTTCCAGGTGATGGTGGTGATCTTCAAACTAGCAGTAGCAAAGTTACTTTTTGGGGGCACTCCTCCATAATTTGTTCTATAAGTCTCCTTTGTCCTTGTGTTGCTGAGTGTATGTATAGAGACATGTATAGAGATTTGCACACCAAATGTTTTTCTCTCAGAATTTTATATGATCTTAAGATGAGGAATTCTGTGAAGAAATAAAATTCCTAAGTAATGATCCTGAAATAATGGCACCTATTAGGATGGGCAAAGTTGAAAAAGACAGGTTTTGCTATCTTAAGGAGAAGGAGTGGAATAAGTAGCCAAATATTTGAACAAGCAGATTTAAAAGATGAGTTCAGGCTGATGTGGAAATATCGTCTCATTTATCATGGCTTAATGGAAGAGGATGTTGAGTGCCCTGGAAGCATTTTGCCATGTGTAAGGAAGTGATCAATTTTATAACATAATTTGTGTCACTTGAGGTGTTGCTGTAAGAATCTTTGCTCATTCCCTGGGCCCAATTCTGTCCTCAGAGATGTCCATCCATCTTTTGGCTCCTCTGGAACAGACAACATTGTTAATGCCTTGCTGCTGGCATGTTTCTACTGTGCAGTGGATTGTGGTTTAGTGATTTCTGAGTTTATAGAGATTCATGGCAAGTTCACACAGACTTACCAGGCTGGGTCAGGATGTGTTAGCAGCATTTACGCACCTATGGATTCATTCTTGCCTCTGAGTGGATGCCATTGTGTGATTTCCAGATCTTGACTCACCCCCACGGAGCTAATTCAGACCTGGCTGCACCATGTGTGGCCATTTCTGGTAGAGAAATGGGGACAGCAGAGCCTCTGTAAACTTTCAGTTGTGACCTGTAAGAATTTCTTTATGATTTTGTGATCCTTATAATTTCTTTTACCTTTCTTGTTTGTTTTACTTATCAGTAGTCTTTTCTAAGGGTAAAGGCAAACAATTTAATGGTTTGGTGCCTTGAGCAAAACCCAGTGTAACCACTAGCACTCAGGCTTGACTGCCTCAGTCAGAAATTGTGAAGTAGACCTTTCAGAACTGGGAAGCCATAAGGCCATTGTGTGACTTCAGGAGGATATGCAGAAATGCACCAGATACCATGACACAGAATTAATAAGAACAGCCCTGAAGCTAGAACTGATAGAAAAAATAATAGAAAGCCTCCAGCTGTAAACATTATTTCCTGTTCCTTTCTTATTAACTCTCATCTCTTTAGCCTGTATTTACATATGCACTTATATATATATGTGTATATATATATATATAAATTTTGAGCTTACATTTACCATTTGGAAAATTGTGGCAAGCCTGGGACATTGCAAAGAGCTTTTGTGTTGTGTAGAATGCCACCTACTTAAATTGTGTGATGGCATGATGGCAGGTGATTGTTACTTACCACTCAAAGAGAACTGCTTAGTTAAATCCTATGCATTTCTTCAGAAAAGTAGAGGTTAGAGACCACAATAACAGCTGATCCTCTTTCTGCTGCATTAAAATCCAGAATCTTGGTACATGTATGTATATTTAAACCTCTAGGAATCAGATGCTTACAAATTATTTCAAATCAACTAACTCAACAGGAGATAGCTGAAAGAAAGCCTGTACTTTTCAGATTGGGCTTGAGCACAAATCACTGAGAGTACTGAATAAAGCAGAGCATTTTAAGGTCTGCAGGATCATCAGAAGATGCGTTCCTGGAAAGTCTTATGCACAGTTATCCAGAACAGTGCATGGATTTCCGTTACATGTTTAGGGATGGGAAATAAAGGGGAATTAAGCTAATGCTTGATTCTCAAGGCAGAGTTTTTAAATCTCCCTGCACAGTTGGCCTCACGTTCCTACAAAGTAGCAAATGCTTGTGCACCAAATTTTCCCCAAAATACAAAGCTAGGAACAAATCCAAAAGGCCTACAACATCTATGTCACCACCCACTTAAGTAATAAAAACCGAAGAACTTCTATTTTCACTTTACTTCTAGGAAAATATTTTGACGGGTTCAGTATTCTGTGAAGTGATAAGCTTCTGTTACGTGTTTCAAATCATTCTGTTATCGCTGCATGTATTGATTAGCTTAGTACTTTCTGAGCTAGCTATAAAAAAGGCTGCTCTCTTTCTGCATTAAAGAGCAAGAAAAATTGACAGGTAGATAACCATATTGACTGAGCCTAAATAGTAAATGCAAGAGGCTTATGTATGACTTATAAAATCCTATAGGAACTAAAGCTAATTTAGTATCTTTATTTTTTTTCTAATTAAACAGAAAGTAGATGTCTTTAATTAACCACCCCCCAAACCTTTTTTGATATATATGCTACTTTAGTTGCCAGCTATAGTACATTACCATAGTTGTGGGCAAATCACTTTTTTCGGATGCAAGCTTTAGCTGTCTCCCAGACTGAGCTCTGAAGAAGAATGGACTGAATCCCGCATTAAGCTGAAATCCCTTTGCTTGGTTCATATTTCAAAAGTCTGAGGCCAAAAACAAACCCAAAGAGCAGTATTTCTTACAGTATTACAGGTTACAGCCATATGTTTTTCATTTGTAAATACTGTGAGAAGTAATGTTCTTGTGATACTTCTAAATGAAGACCATATGACACCACTCGACTGAAGACCTCTTATTGTGGCCTTTTGAAGGCTACTGTCCAGTTGCTTGGACAGTTGCTAGCAAAGCTATTTTGCAGGGATGGCAAGAGGACAGCTTGCTTATTTTAAATCAAACATAAATAAGCATATTTAGGGCCTGATTTTGAATTACCGTGACCAATGGGAACTTTGCATTTCACATCAGACTACAGAACAGTGCACTTTAAGTGACTTGAATAGGTGTGGTTAAAAGAACTGACCACATATATTTGGTTTGGGAAAGGAAGGCCTAGATAGCTTCTTTCTCATTGTGCATTTGTTAGTAGTTTTATGGTTTTGTTTTTTTAAGCTACTTCCAACGTTTTCTTGTTGGAAGGAAACAAAAAAAAATCTCAGTGAACTTCTATTTGTACCTATATACCTATATATTCTCAGAATACCTCTATTTGTGAAGTCAGTCTCAGTGTGTGTTGAAAAGTCTTTGTTTCATTTTTTTTATTTGGTAATTTTTTTATTTTCATGTTTTTTGTTTGGTAATTTTTCAGCATCTTGTTTCCATCCATCTGGCATACAAATGCATAAGGAAGGATGCTCTTGGATCTTGATAGTCTGCTTAGTTGTCAGCTAACAAGGATGTTCTCCTAGGACCAGTATGGCAGGTGTAACAAAGTTGGAGCCTTTGACCTCTTCATTAATACTTTTCTGGAAGATGACCTGCTTTAATAAATATATTCTCTGTGAATTGTAAAACAAAGAATGCTCGTGTAAGAAAAGATGAGAAAATACCATTTGCAGGTATCTGAATTTTTTATGATGTGTGTTTTCACTCTGGGCTGTGCTTAGCCCTTGAGGGAAGAGCCTGCGTGCTTCTTACTGAGAACAGGATTGGCAGGTATCAGCATTTGGCCTTCTTTGCTGAAATGAATGGCCATTTGTAAACTTTCCCATCACCTATGTTAAATACTACTTTATCTGATGCAAACCTTCAAAGCAATACATGGCTAGTTTCAAAGAACCTACCTACAGCTCTTTCCTGTACTTTTGGGTACTTTTCTACGAATTATTCTTTCTTTTCTCTGTAGAGAGCAGAGGAATTAAGTTTTTAAATAGTCTGAGAACATAGAAGTCACTTTTTTTTCAAGTACAGGCAAGACTCTAATGCACACACTTCTGCATGGGCAATGGCAGCTTCTGTGATTCATGGCTAGGACTGAACCTGAGGCTTCTCAGGACAGCCTCTGGTTCTTCAACAGGAGCAGGGACTCTTGCTGTGGCTGTAATTGACTTTCTCCCAGGGTCACTCATTTAGTGAATATGATGAAAACATTGCATCCAACACACACCTCTTAAGTGTATAAAAAGGGGCAGAAAGAAAATACTTGACAATCAGTGGGTGTAAATGTAGACTCAGAGAAGTTCTAATCTTGATTACAATGTTAGTCAAGTAGAAAATTGAACTTTTCTTTATCTGATAGACGTAGATCACTAAGAAACAACTGGAATGCTCTCTTGCTGATGCCGGGAATCTGGGCAGCTGAATGGTGCAGAAAGTGTGATTAGGTATTGTAGAGGTAACAGGAAGCCAAACACAAACCACTTTTCTGAATGCTGTGTTAGCAGCTGAGACTGAAATACAGCTAGTGAAAGGTAAAGGAGAAGGGATAGTGCCATATATTGTTAAGCTGATTTAAGATTTACAAAGAATATTGCAACAAGTAAGATAAAGCCTAGGGAAAGAATAAGAATAAAAAATCACTTATTCAACAGAGGTGTAGTAGTCATGAAGGAGATGTATGTGTGATCTGAACACGCGGTGAACCTTTCCTTCAGCTTTCAGTAGGAACATGCTAACCGTGAAGCACAGAATGGACAATGGAAGTGAAAACATGGAGGCTGGACTCACTATAGGAGAAAGAAGAATTACGGTACCCAGGTATGGTTGGCTTTCTGCTGGGAATCGCAAGAGCAGAAGTGCTTAACTGTTCCTAAACTCATCAGACTCCATCTTGTGAAAATCTGTATACAATATACAAGCAATTAACCTGTGATCCAGAAGGCAGCCTCCTCCTGCTCTGTGTTTTTCCATTTTTACATGTGCAAGACACTAACTTGCATGCATACCTGTGGATATTCTGTGTGCTTAGCATTTCCAGCTTCATGAGCAGAGCCACCCCACTATAAACTGGTAGTCTCTGATTCATGTATGGAAAAGCATTTAGGATCTGCAAGTGAAAACATCATATGGGAATACTTTAATAAAAAAAAAGAGTGAAAGAAAGTTGAACTTACAACTTGGCAACTCGCCATGAACTGCAGATATAGGTTAAAGTTATTTAGTTGGCAGGCGATTGCTAGTGTATTAGCAATGCTGGAAAAAAAAAAAGATCTAATTTCTGTATTTTGGCTTGTGCAGTAAAGAAATTCCTCCCACATAAATATGTTCATTTCACCTTCTGGGAAGTAAAGAAAGGAAGCCGTAGCTGCAGTCTGTTATTTAATCTTCCTGAAATTAGCATTTGGTGCTCAGGAAGATTGAAGGATTTAATGCCAATGCCTTCCTCAAAAGAAAGAAATGACACACCACATATGTTTTAGCACTGGTTAGACTGTTAAATGGAATTAATCAAAATCCATGTTAAAATATTTCCATGTGTTAATTAGAGACGGTTGTTTGGAACATTAAAATACATATTGGCTTGGGAATAAATTAATGAAGAAATATCAGATTCAGTTTGTGGGCTTTTAATTGCAACATAATATACTATGTGTTTTAGAAAGGTAAATGTAAATATACTCCTATGAAATGCAATGGCAGTATGCACTTAAAACTGTGTAGTAAAGCAGTCTAAACCAGGCTTTCATTATGGCAGAGGGAGTGATACCATTTCCCGTTTTAAAAGAAACATTAAATCATCTAATAAGGCGAGAGAAAAACAGTTTTAAAATGCTGAGAGTTTCATCTCGGGCCAAAGGAAGTTTTAAAATTTCTCCTTTGAAAATCATGATGATGTAGCAAGTACCAACACCAGGTCTCCCATTGCAAGTAGAAGAATCACTTTTGCCTTTCTCTTCCTGCTGGGTCACTGCAAACTTTGTTTCCCACTCTCTCATGCTGAGACTTGAGAGCAGCAGAACAGCATAAATTTAGTTAAGCATGTAAATGAGCAACTGGACTCTTAAATTAAAACACACAAAGGGAGGTAGAGATATCTGTGGTAGCATTGTAAATACCTAACTTGTCGCTGAGGATAGAAGCCACAGTTGGCCCACAGAGTAGGAAGGGCCTATTTCTTTTCCTAGGGAGGGAATGACCATTCTTTGCCATGACAAAAGAATATATAGAAGCCACCTCCAAGACGTTTCCTGAGGTTGCATCCTGTGGTTGGTCTCTCGCATTCACATTGGTGGGGATGATTTTGTGTACATCCAGCACAGGGAGCTTAAGAAGAAGGCAGGTGTTGATTTTGACTTTTTCTGTGGTTGCTGTTCAAGTAGCCATTTGTAATACAACATTGAGCATAAGAAAAAGGTTTAGGGAGCGGAGGGAGGAAGAGGCAAGGTAAGTACAGGTTCAGTCATTTTCCAGGCTAATGAGCCTATTTCTGCTTGGATTCGCAAAGATCGCTGAGAGGAGTCAGTGATCATAGGTGTAAGCCTCAATCCCCATTAATACTACCAAGTAATGCTGCCAGTCTAAACATATTTCAGTTAATACATGCTGCTTTCCCTTGCACGCTTCCTCAGAATAATTACCCATTGTTATATCCCCCAGATGTGTAAACTTGTTGGGTTATATTTCACTGAGCCACAAGCTGTGACACTTAAATCCACAAGACAAGCTGGCAGTTATTTCTGCTGTTTGTAAATATCCAGGCGCCCATTTACATTTGCTAGTATTTTAAATATAAATATTGAGATAATTCTTTCTTAAATATTTTAAAACACTGACATGTACCCTTTGTAAACTTGGGAAACTGTAGAGATCCTCAGGTCAGTTGCTGGGAGTCAGGAGTTGGATTTTATTACTTAGAGCTCATTCTAAATGAAGGCTTCATGTCCTCATCAGTAACCTGTCTGTGGGGTTTAATCCTTTTTAATGCCAAGAAACCCTAAAATCCATGTCCTCAGAACTAAAAACATCTCAAAACCCACATAATTTCTACTAGCACATGATAGTAACACTTGAATATGTTTGATTTTGAACCCCTCTTTATATCCAGGAGTAGCTTTGATAGGCAGTTTTCTTGTGAAGTAAAACTTCTCAGTATATTTTGCTTTGGGAAGAAGGAGAGATTGTAACAACATTTCTTCCCACCAACACATGCAGTTAACACATTGACATGAAATGTGGCACAAATTTAGCCAGGGAAATATTAAAAAGACAATTTTTATTCAAAGCGATTATCCTAGCAACCGCATCATTTGCTGTACAATAACCATGATCACAGAGGTCACCATTTAACATGGTTTCATGGCAAGGACTATGCACTGTGTTGTCATGGACCATAAATGGTTTGCAGATCCAAGTTTAGAGATCAAGGATATAGGGCTTTGCCAGTATTTCTGAAAGCAAAACTTTACCATTAAAGTGTCCTAAGGTCTGTGGAGTCACAAAAAGCCACTGAGTGGATACGCACTGTGTGTGCCAATGGGTGACATTTTTTATTGTCACAGACTTGTTCTTCCACCACCAGATAGAATATGACTCTGCAGAGTGGAATGGTGGTGGGGCTGTGTTCAGAAAGCTTCTGCAAATACAAAGAAATACATTTAAATTTGTACTTAACAACTGCTGTTGCTTTTTCCCCTCCGTGTTATGATAAACTGGTTCTTGCCAGTTCCTTAAAACATAAAATACCTGATTTGCTGTACTACACATAAACAAAATTATCCAGAGTTAGGAGCAGACCCTTCTCTAAGGGTTAGGGAGGTGAATGTAAAATACAGCCAGGTTAGACCTGTCTTACCATTTGATATTGGCATTGCTGTGCAAGTAACTCCACTAATTCCACATGAGGACTGAGGCTTCCTGATTTTGAATAGAAGCAGCAAAATTGGGCCATAAATGATCAGTCTGAATAAAACTTATTTAGGATTGGCATCAGGAGTAGGCTGTAGCAGGGATACAGAGAATTATTGCTCTTCAGAGGAGAAGAAAAATTAAAATTTGCAAATGCTGTTTTGGTGAACACTTTTTATTAAAATGTAACTGCACCTGCATTTCATCAAGAAAATTGTTTGCTACAGTTTTTAATATACTTTGATATATTGAAGATATTTGATTTATTTCAATAATAATGTTTTTTCTGCTGTTATAAGTGTTCTACATACTCATAAGTCCCTACTCCCAGTATCAGATCTTGTGAGAAATGGCCTATTTACTTATAATTCTCATCCCACTTTTTCAGAATCAGCTATAATATATGTATCATTTATATTATACATTATACATTATATAATAATATTATATTATGATAATTATAATATAATAAGACTTCAGATGAGAAACCAGATTTCAGTTGTTTAGCTAAATCAGGACTATCATATTACTGTTGATTTTGCTTGGTTTCAAGAGCCAGGTGCTAGAAAGAAAAGAGTGCCTTTCTGTTAGTGTTTTAGTTTATCTTAGGAGCACACTTTGGAAACAAATCTGATCTTCCCCAGTTGCTTTGTGGTTCATTGGGGAATGGTCTCAGGGTAAGTCAACTGAATTTCTTTAGGTTGAAAGGAAAACAAGAGAAGCTCTGCAGGGATGCCCGTAACACGCTCCAGATGTTCTCTGGTGCTCAGGAGAAGTCAGACTAGTGCCATGCAGCCCCCTCTCTCACCTCCTTTTCCCCAAGACACATACACACTGTGTTCACTGGCTGCTTGGCACCAACCTTTCCTCACAGATCAGCCCCTGTTGGGTTGTGCTTCTTACTAACATAGATACAGCTTAATTCTCTGGCACTAGCGTAGGTGCCAGTGACCTGGGATAAGATTAAGTCATAGTGTTTCAGAAAGGGTGACTGACTACTGTAGCTTGCCTATAAGAACACCTTAAACACCCATATGAGGAGGCAGCAAGAATAGAGAAGACTGCTTTCTGCTCACCACAGGCTGCATCTCTGCAAGGACAGCCTAAGTGTAGCTCTTTGAGGAGGGAGAACTTCTGCAAGTGATAGAGGCAGCTTCCATAACTAAGCACATAAAAAAGGGAGTGGATTTTTACAGCCTAGTGTGGGAGATTTTCCGTAACAAATCTTGCATGTGGTTTCAGAAGTGGGAGCCCAGAACAATTCGCCATGTTCTTGGCTCCTCCAGTCATTTTGGTTTCTAGGGTGAGGCACATGTCAGGTCACTGAAGGACAGAAGGGAACAGAGAGAGGGATTTCCCCTTCCATGAGCCACAATAAATATGTTTGTTCAAGAGCAAATAGCTGGAATAAGAAGACATACAGCTCTGATGCTGAAGAAAAGGCTATTTGTGTCAAATACATAGGAAGTAGTGTTCACAGTTGAGCCATTGTAAGGATTGTCCTTTAACGAGGACAACTTGGGATCCTGACTATGTAAAAGCCCTGTATTTCACTTTTTTCCCCATCAGCTAATATAGGGCACCGCATGGTGAGTAAAGATGTGATTGTAGTGAGCTGGGTTTTAAACTATTTTAGTACAGTGCTATACTGCAAGCTGCCTTGGACTTAGGTGCTGTCAGAAATCCTTATTGAGTGGGATTTCCAGGTTTAAAGTCAACAGCCAGAGGCAGAAAGAAGAGATGCTATCTCTGTGGCATGCCCTTAATAAAAAGTTCGCTTGAACATAACTCCCTTATGATAGCAAACCTGTGTATAACGGTGAGAGTATTTACTTGGCACTCTCTAGGATTACCCATGGTATTTTGTTGTAATGGTGGGGGGAGAGAGAGAGAAAGAAGCACAGAGAGAGACCAAGCCTGTAGCAATGGAGCATAGTGGGTGTGCTTCCACGGCTGTCCCAGGTGTGGGGCTCGGCATAGAAAGACAGCTGGGTTTGTTTTCACTAGTGGACTTGAAGCCCAGGCTGAAGGCACCTCTGCAAGTAAAAATGTGGCAGGTTGTATTGGCAAAACAGGAGATCGAGTGAAGCTGGAACTGAAGGCGTGAGCAGAGGACATGGGGGAGCCCCTAGAATGTGCATTACCTGACTCCCAACTAATACAGCCTCTGCCTGGGCTTCTCCAGAACCAGGCTGTTTCTTCTTTGGAGGGCTCTTGCAGATTGCATCTCACTCCTCTTTCTGTGTGTACCTGTTTCTTCAAAGTACTGGCAGTAAAGCTGACTGCTGTGCTGTGTTTTGAGCTTGAGCTTTTGTGGACTTTATAGGTGATTGTTTTTCTGGCAGCTGTATCATCAGTTTGTTTTCTGTGTGTGTGCATATGCACAAATCCAGATGTAAAATTACAGATAAGCAGTACATTGACAGTCATATGACCGCTTAGAGCTACATCCACATCCACACTTGCCATACAGAGGCTGAAAAGGCTTTCCCTGGCGCTGTGCTTTGGTTTCACAATAGAATATACATGACGAAAGTGGAAAGGAATTAGGTATGTTGTTGCCTTCTCTCCTGTGACATAAAGCCACGTGGAGATCTTCACTGCATCTGGTTTCTGATTTTGGCCCTGAATACAGACAAATACCACAGGCCCTAACAATTGTTTCTGGTCCTCCTTCCAAAAGTGAGGCCCTAGGGAATTGGTTTTCAGCTGAATGCTTTCTGTGCTGTTCAGTGCTCAAATTTTTTACTGGCACTGCTTGTTTGTCCTTTGTTGAGTGGGATCGTACAATTACTTCTTAAATTCCTCTTTGTTCCCATAGCTACTTTCACACTTAGTCCCACTTAAAATGAAGCAAGATAAGCTTTATCCACAGTGCTGGTGTCCCATGGCTCCCAGCACTTACTGTCTCCCCTGCTGTGGGGAAGGGTGTGGGTCTGCAATGTGGGGGTCAGAGGAAGGAAGGAGGAGAAGAGCTTGGCTTGTGGCCTGCAGTGTAGGGAGCAGAGCTGTGTGCCTCAGGAGCTGGAGGAGAACAGAGGAAGACACTGCAGCCTTTAGGTGGAAGACCAGAAAAGTGAAGGGATCAGTGCACACTTTGGTGGACATGACAAAGATAAAGTCCTGAGAAGGGGAAAAGGGCAAGGGAAGAGCAAGGCAGGTATTCACCCAAGGGCAGGATGCTGGACTCTGGCTGCCTGGAGGAGGCAGCAGCAGGAGTGCCCACCTGGACATGGGAAATCTGGAGGATATTCTCTTGCCTGACTCTCAAGTGTCTTAATCTCTTCCTGTGACTTGTCTGCACCATTTGCTGGGGGTAGCTGTGACCACAATAATGTGGTTTTAGATCAGATCATGAATACATCTGCTCTAAGGAGAGGTAAGCTGTGCATTAGACTTCTGCCTGGCTCTGGTTTCCTCTTACATGCCATCAGATGCACACTGCAAATAGCTGTGGCTGCAGTAGCAGCACAGCCTGTACTCTGTTGTCATAGAAAAGCCTGAACATTTTGAGTATTTGGCACCTGAGGAACAATCCAATATCTTCTGTTAGGAAGCTTTGAGTTAGCAAGCTGCTCTTAAACCTTGAGGTGATTATGGTGCACGTGTATAAGGTGTAAAAACAAAGCTTCTGTATTTGTGTATGTTAGAGAAGCTATTCAAATGTGTTCTGTCACCATTTTTCATGTACTTTTAGAGTGGTGATGGCTGGACTTTGCATATGGATTATTGTAATTCCAAATCCTTGCAGCAAAGTCTCACCTTGGATGAGTGTCACATTGGGCAAAGAACATAGCAGGTATTTTGGAACAGAGCTTTGCTTTGTGAATGATTGCTTTCTCTGCTCTGAGGGAAGAATAAAAGCCACAGGTCTGCATTTACCACAGCTCTGTGTCTGAGCTAATAAACTGTGCTGAGAGCTTCAGCTCAGGTTTACACTTGTTTTTTTTCCAGCCTGAAACACAGACTGAGATAACTCAGGTCTGCCCACAGCAGACAGCACAAATATTCCTTGAGAGGGTTCCAAAAGTTTTGAGGCCTGGATAGCTATGGCAAGAGTTTGTAGGTGTGTATAAAATATATACAATAAAGGATAAAAATATGTATCACAGGGGATGTATATAAAGCCATTTGAAAATCAAGCAAAATGTGTGCACAGCTTCATTGAGATTGCACTTGGGGAAAAATAACAGGAAAATTACAGAGTTCCTTTTTTTTTTTTTTTTTCTTTTTTTTAAGAAAAAGAGAGAACAGCACTTAAACAAGGAAAAGCCAACACTGGCATTTTTGCATGTGGCTGTTACACAACTCTCCTTAGGGATTACCTTTGACACTGGGCTCCTAAAGTTGCAGCGTCTTGCATAATGTGCTTGCACAACAAGCACTGTGCTTCCTAGGCAGCAGGTTTAGACCCAGTGCAGTGAGCAGCAATCACTGACGTTGTCTGCAGCATTTTGTGGGAATGTTCTGAACCATTCCAAAACTGGAGGATAGAAAATGGAGTAAAGGATACTGTTGGGGGAAAAGAAAATAAGTCCCTGCAGCACATCAGTACTGCACATTTGGCTTTAAGTAAAAGAGATATAAGAATTATTTCAAAATCTGGTTTCTAAGCTTCTGAGTTTATTTACTAAAAAATAAAAATCAATGCATTTTCTCCAAGGGGAACCATTTGTGCTCCGGCCAAAGTCAGCATAATTTTTATTTTTGGCTCCAATGGAAATAATTTTTGATCAATGGAAACAATTTTGTAATCAAGCTTAACATATGAAAAGTGTTCCCTATTTCCCCCATACATCTGTACCTACTTCATATTATGCCAAACGGTGAGACCCAGATAGGAACTTCTGCAGATTTTCTTTTAAAGGACTGAATCCCGGGCCCACAGTTGCTTATAGAGAACTTGTCATTGACTTCAGTAGTGTTTGGATCAAGACCTGAAAAAATAAATTCAGAAAGAACCACTCTGAAATTAGCGCGTACAGATGACAACTTCATTATGGATTGGGCTGGACTGAGTATTTGTGCTTGTCCTCATATATAGCACTTCAAAACACCACAACTTTCACTGAAACAAGCTCTTGGGAAAATAAATGGAGAAGTTTCCAAATACTATAGCTGCTTCAGTATTCATACATAATAAACCCAGCTTCTGTAAATAACTCATTTTATCTGTCAAACATTGTAGGCACATATGCCACATTAACTGTCACTGGGGTCGTAAATAAACAATGTATCTGTCTACACATTACTTATGTCTGGGGGAAATGAATAAGTACACAAGAAAAACAGTAAGGAACATATTTTAATTGTAAAATAAAATGTTAGCGTTGCTATTGCTAATTATTTTAAATACATCTAAACTTAAAATAAGTTCATAATTCAATGCATAATGACAAAGGGGTGATATTCAAACACAGTCAAGTTAATAATGTATCTAGTGTGTAGTTTTACAATGCATTCCTATTCCCAGTCATTCAAGTACAACTCTGGGCACGTTTTGACTCTTTATGCTTAATAACAGAAAATGCACATACTCCCTCCAACCCGCACAAGCAGAATTCGGAGCCATGGCAGTGTCTGTAACTGATGCTCTAATAATGCTTGACTTTGTAGCTGGAATCTTCTCAAAATGGCATTTGCAGATTTACCTCAATACCACGGTGTTTCCTGTATATAACTATACAGAATTTACATTTGGGTTTAGACTGTAGGTCCTGGCTCTGGTTTACTGTATATTAATGAGCCAAACTTAGACCTGTAACACATTCACAGTGGACTCTCCTTTCTAATAGTCTGTTTGCATGATTTCTGCTTAGCAGTCTGTGCTGTACTGCTTTTTGTGATCACATTTAGGCACCAGAGACAATAGGAGATGTCTAATGAGGTGCCAAAATACCAGGAGTCTGCCTCTGACCACCGGAGTATCTTGGTTGTTGAGATACATTCTGTATACTTTTGTTTTCTCCAGGCAGCATTGTCCCTTAAATGAGCAATTTCTGAGCCCTTTTTAGAATAATTTGTTTCCTGACATATGTTTGAAAACAAACAAATCAAAACCCAACAAACCCACAGATTCCCTTCAGTCTCTTCTAGATTTATTGTACTTTTGGTAGGGAAAAAAAAAGTTCATCAACCAACTGCATATGGATGGGGATAACAGGCTTGATCTACGATAGAGTAAAATTAAGCTCTGTCTAAGCCAGTGTGATAGTAGATCTTATATTGTTAGATGATATTATCTTTATTAATTATAGAATTATTATGATTTAGTGTCTGCACTAACCACAAAACAAAAGCCTTTATAAATTCTGTTGATTGGCTAAAACACACCTTTTACATTAATAGTCTTTTACCTAAGCTAATGAGCCAGAATATTAAGATTTAAGACATTAGTGCTATTAATGTAATAGCTAATAATGATGAAATTCAGACTTTAGATTTTCCATGGATCTCTTGGTAACTCATGAATGGGCAGAATTTGACCGTACATGCTTTGCTGAAACACCAAAATATCACAATAAAGGACTAAAGTACAATTAATCCTGGGGTGATTGAGTCGCAAGGTAGCTATGTCTTTGAAACACATTTACTTCTCCTTGGCATGCATATAGCAAGAATACATTGTGTATATTCATGTTATTTTCATTTGACATTGTTAAATATCTGATAAGTTGTTTTCTGCCACGCACAACACTGCAAGTGGCACGCGAGGAAGCATATTCGATCTATAAGGAGCTCTTGTTGCGGGATTTAAGCAGCACAGCTATGAGAAGAATTCCAGTGTGGACACCTCTTGTTAACAGCCTTTCCGTAGGTGCTTAAGTTCAAATTAACTGTTCTGAAACCCAAATTAGAATCAAATCTGATGTGAGCCAATTTACTGTGCACAACAATCATGGGCAATGAAAAGTGTTCTGCTAGATTGCTGTTTAAATCGGATCACTAAAGCTCCCTCGGTGGGAAAGTGGTGCAGAATAACAATGACCAGCAGCTAAATGTAATTTAATTATTAGGTTTACATATTGGTTAGTTCTTGCATTGTTTAAAAAGAAACATTTTCCAGCCAGGTGTACAATGTCTGGCCAGTGTTAGAAATCATTATAAAAAGCTGGAGGAATAATAGACTGGTGATCTAACGCATTTAAATTAAGCAGGGTCTGATTGTTGGATGTTGAAGGGTGGTGAGTTCATTTCCATCGAGGGCTGACATTTTGTCCTTTTTGTACATTGCATTGTTAGCAGGATAATGCATACAGAAATATGATGATGGAAAGCCTGAAGACTCAGTGTTTGAAAATAAGGTTTCTTTAGGGTTGAGATATCAGTTGTTTCACGCAGCAGTTTTTCTGGTTGAAATCACATGGTAAATTTGAGACCCTCCCTTTAATATATACAAACCAAAGGAAAAGAGAACTAATAAGATGTCAGTCCATCTTTATCTTTCATCTGTCCGTTAGGCTTTCTCATAACTGAAAGGTATTCCAGGCTGTGGAATGTAAGGCGGTCATCGTTGTTCTAGTATTGCACTTTTTTTTCCAAGTTCCTTCTTTTGTATTGTAACAGCAAAATTCCATATCACATCGCTGTTTGATATGAAATTGCTTGATAGGGTGTGATGACACATTCATATTATGTTAGCAGCATAATTTAATGGCTCCATTTTTTTTTTAAACCATTTGCAAAAGTGCCTGAAATGTGTGCATTATAAAATAGGGTCATTACCACTATGGTTGATTTGGCATTTCAGTAATAAACCCTTTGTAGAGGGCTGGATGTTAATGCAAATCTTTTATAATTATAAATACAAATCAGTCAGCAATAATATGGAGTGACTTCAATAAATGGATACTGGAAAACCTGGTTTGCTGAATGCTGATACTTCACTCTCAACCCCCTGACATTGTGCCACCAAAAGGTTTGCCAGGGCTGGTACAAGTCGAGAACATGTAGTTTGGTGTTGGCTTGAGGGAAAAACCCTGCTTGCATATCAGCTAGGTCAGGAGAGGCTGGCATCTACTGTGTTTGGAGGGAAGGAGCCTGAAATGGATTGGTGTCTTCCAAACATAGCCTCAATCTGTGCCTGTATTTCATACAGGCACCATCTCATTTTGTGCCTCTGTGGCATCATGGACCCAGCCCTCTGTCTTTACTCAAGAAGCATACTGCAATAAATATGAGTGTCTCCCAGTAAAATTCATACAGCCCTTAGTGCTGTTTCAGAAGAATGTTTTTCATACAGTGTGGAGAATAGAAGTGTCTCTGTATTGCATATAGAGAACTGAACAAAAGGATTTGTATGCCAGAGCTGCTTGTCCCATTCTTCCTCTGTCCTTTCTTTCCAAGGAAGTTACTTCAGCTGTGCTTCTCTGAGGCATAAAAGACATCCCCATGAGAAACTGAGAGCATCTCGTGTTGCAAAGAGAAGGCTAAATGCTGATCTCGGATTTGGATTTGGAGTAGGTTAGCGAACACCTGAAGTATCTTTCCAGGTGTAGCTCTCAGAGCAGAACCTCATGTATTGTCCCGTAAACATTCCCTGCTCTTCTTCCTCAGACAAGGGATGGAAGGAGCAGTTGTCTGAGCTTCAGCACCAAAGCTTGTGGTCCTTACTTAAGGAATTTAATTGGCTGAATTGACTTAGGTTTTATCAGGATTTAGACTTTTGGAGTGCCTGTTAAAAGCTCAGGAGGGATGCCAGCATGGCTGGGGATATGAAGACAAGCTCACAAGAGATGTGACTGGGCAGGTGGACTGGAGAAAGGGGGTGGCTGAGGATCCTACTTACAGAGGGTCATGAAAAACAAAGATCGATAGATATTCATTTAAATGCTTCCTCTGTTAAGACATAGTATCACATGTATGCCCTTGTCAGTAGTTATACAGTTTGTTACTTAAGATATGGGGCTCCTTTTTTTGCTGAGTTTCACTAAATCTGTTTTGCACTCTGCCCAATAAACATGACTTTCTGTGATAAATTTAGTGTCACTTAGGATGTTGGGACTAAAGAGGACGTGTGAATGAACCATGAATAAGCAAGGTCCATTCCCTGCTGTATGTCCATTACAAAATGAAATTGTAGAATTTGGTCTGTTCGTATATTATGGTTTACAGAAATTTTAAAATATCTAGCTTTTGTTACATGAAAGGCTCTTGCAATGGAAGCACATATCCTAAGTAGGTACCAGGTGTAAATGCAAATGGCATTTCTTCATTTAAGTTCATTTTGTTTAAATTTAGAATAGTGTTGGCTTTTTTCATGTTTGTTCACTCAATAGGCACATAAGTCACATCTGTCTGCATGGTCTGTTTACTTTTTGGGTCAGATTTGACTCATATTTGTGTTATTTCAGGAGTGTAATCACTTGACTTGTTGCCAGTTTCAGGGAATTCTTTTATTCTCAGGTCCTTGTAATTGAATTAAATGGCTGAAAGATTAATTTGTTGGGAAAATAAATAAGTAGATTCATGCCTCTAAATAGTGTGAACTAGAGAGATGGTTCTTTGTTATGTTTCTGTCTGGAAGGCCAAATGTTGCAAGTGTTTGAGCCAGCCCTCGTATTTTCCATTTCAAGAAGCTGAAACCACTAAGCTCCTTCTAGTGCTGGTGGAGATGTGCCTGACCTCTGAGGTATTTGCAGTTCGTGAGTCAGTATTATTGAAACCTGTAGTTTAAATGGAGTAATTTCCCATGTTGAAAAGTAACAGAGCATTTCCAAAATTACAATATTATAGTATGTATATGCAAAATCTATAGGTGTTCTTGAAGAATAACAATACAATCTGACAGCAAAGAATCAACAAAGAAAAATTAGGTCACAGCAGCTTGCTTGCTCTTTACACTGTCATGGTTGATTGGTTATTCTCATCACCCTTTGTTTAAAATCATTTCAGAATTAATTGGCGTTCATTAACGCAAGTCTTTGTAGCAGAATTGCAGAAACAGTCATTAATGTAGCTAATAAACATAAAAAAGAAAAAAGGATCCTATTACCAGGTCCCTACAGGCTGTTAACTAACATTTTGAATAAGAATACATAAACATAAATTAAACATTTTTACAAACTGCTAAGGATGTGGGAATTTAGCATGGTGGTCTGCAGCAGTGCTTTGAACCAATTTGTTATATTATGTCGATTTTTTAAGGTTTGTGCTATAAAGATAGTAGTCCTGATTAGCTTAGATTTTCACTGCAGTCAAGCAGGTCTCTTAAGAGGTTTGTCTGCCTCTGCCAGCTACTACAGATGAGGCTCTGATCCTTCTCCCCTGAGTTCAGTGAGTGTTTTTCTTAAGGAGTGGAGAGCTTCAGGTTCCTTTTGTGATGTCTGGAGAAGAAACAGAACAAACTTAGAAACTGGTTTAGGTTGAGGCCCCAAGGAGCAGATACTGACTAGTGCAAGCATCGCCTGCTTCATTTCTGTGGGTGAAAGTTGGTTACCGACTTTATCTGGCTGCTCTGCCATCTGGTTTTCATGTTAGCTTGAGTTTAGACCAACTCAGTAAAATGCACTTTCAAATTTGCTGTGTGTTAATAACAGGTTTTCCCCTGTCTGGGCTCTTGCCCTGATTTGCTGGAATATACAATTTAGAAGGCGCTGCTGTATCTCTTAAACACACACCTCCCAGCCATTTTTTCCAGTGGATCTCCCAGGTTTAAGGGTCTTCAGTGGCTGAGCACAACGCATGCGGGTAAGGTCAACTCAACTCTGCTGTGTGCCCTGGCATGCTAGGAGGAGTGACGGGAAACACAGCCGTGGGTCTTCGAGCATGTTTCTGCCTGACCCCTTGCAGGTCTGCAGGGGTGCAGCAGGTCCAAGGTTCTAGTGCAGAGTCCCGGGTTGAGCTGTTTGAGGAAGGCAGGCTCACTCCTGTCGTCACAGGTACCTTTTACCCAATGTAGAGTGAGATGATGCTTGTGCTACCTGCTTCTACATGGATGGGAGCTGTGGCTTTTCAAATGGTGATAAAAGCAGTCGTGGCACTGGGCATGCAGCAGAAGCTCCCTGCACAAGTTGTGGTTGGCTTTATGGGAATTTCTTCCATTTGCACGATAGCTCCTCAGAGTGCCCATCCTCTTGGTTGTTGCATGGGAAGAGGGCTGGGAGAGGTGGCCATGCTGGCTACATTCACTGGGACCTTCTGCTTGGGGCTGGCACCATCCTGCTCCCCTGAGTTCATACACCTGAGTCCCTGATTTGCAGGTGTGTTGAGATACCTCAGCAGTCAAGTGAGCGTGGCCTGGGAACAAGTGAATGGAAATACTAAATAATTTATCCTGAAATGCTGCGGACATTGAAATGGAGCTGTAGTGAGGGGCAATCAGAAAATGTGTCCTTTACTATTTAGTTTTCTAATATCTTACTACAGCTTACTGAATATAAAGAGGGTAATTTGCAGACGAACCACCTAATGTAGTTAGTAGGTATATTTTGAGGGTATTGTAATATCTGACCAGCATTGACTGACGCACTTTTAACTTTGAGTAAATGCAGAGTCTCCATGCAAATGCGTTCTTGGCATACACAGTAAGTTACAAAAACATTTCAGATACGAAATCAACTAGACAAATATATTGCTTTGTATGTCTGACTCTTCATACACAGTGTCTGTATACATTCGGACGTGCACAGAGAAACATGAAGCCTTTCCAGTGATCCATATACATTACTTTTTATAGCACACAATTTCAAAGAAGTTAAGCTTTAAGTAGGATATGGTTGGTAAAGGGACAACGAAATATATTTACCCCTACAATTAAAATATAATAACAGAAAGACTAGAAATTGGTTTAGTCTAACTTTTGTTTATTGACTAGAACATATAAATGGCTTTAGGCACTACTAAACAATAAAAAAAATGTGGCTCACTATTGGGTCTTTTATCCATTTTAATTTATTTTGATGCTGCATGTGGTTTCTGAATATCTTTTGTGGGTTGTAATAAAATAGCCGCAGTGCAATTTTGCATGTATGTCAAGCGGTGCGTGACCTGATATGCAAATTTAATACCAAGGTGCCAAAACTGAATTCATAATGTTTCACATCTACAGAGCTGTTTAAGGCAGTTTAGAAATCAATGAATATGTAATATGAAGGTGATAAGACCTAAATAAAAACCCTATTTATCTACTATGAAAAGTATTTATACACAGAATATTTAGCACAAGCAGAAAATGGACAGAGTTTCCAATTATATAGTTTGCATAAACAAATGTTGAACCATGTGCTTAGAATAGATAATAACATCGCTGTTTCCTTTGCATTATACTTTAGAAATGTTTACAGATGTCTCTCCTAGCATATACACAAAATGAAACACTAAACCCAAGCAGCTTTTGAAGAAAACCTCTTTGAGGTCTCTTTATTTATTTTTAATTTACAGTATATGGGGTGCTTCATTATAGGATTCTGTTACCAGTTTTCAGGTTATTAAAGATCAGTGAAATAAGATACACTTTTGTGAAGTCTCGTAGTTTGTGGTGAAATAAGGGACATAAATTTAACTGGTAATAAATAAGAATCAAATGTTTTCCATGTGCTTACCTTTAAAACAGAGAAGATCTAATTTTGGAAGCGTTTCAACTTTTGAGATCTTTTCCTGAATTGATGAGCTGATTATTTCTATTGTTTTGTCCAAAAAGTTAATCTAATAAAGTTTCAGGAGTTGACCAAATGATCCTTGTGAATTAGATTGGCCTTTCACTCAGCATACTTACATGTGGGGATGGACTGGGCATCCAAGTCTTGATTGATGGCAATCAGGCCCAGCTATACCACTGAAAATATCTACTGTCTCCCTGCGGAGGAAGAGGGAGTGCGAGTCTGTGTGTTTGATTGCCTGGCTGCGTTGTTTTACAGCACCCTGCCAGTCAGCACAGAGAGACATTTATATCTCTTGGCTTGAAATAAGTTGCTACAGTAATGACTACCAATGTGTTGAGCAATCAAGAAGAATGTAAGGGTGCAGTAGGCTTTGAAAAACGTCCATCATGCCATATGCGTACTGCTGATACTTGGAAGAGATTTCTAAATCCACCTTGCTAGAGGCCAAGGTCCATCATAGGAAAAATCAGAGCATTAGACTGACAGGTGAAATTATTTGAAATAGATATTAATTAATCTTTGTTCTGTGTAAGAAGAGAGAGAAAACTGAAACCCCAGAAGTGTGTGCTTCTTTCCACACCTGACCTTAAGCCAGCTCCAGTGTAGTTTTCCAGAGTTGGTCAACAGCCTGTTGACTTAATGTCTTGAACCTAAATGAGGGTTTAAAGTTCACAATAAATCTGAACACCACCTTCATCTGATCAGATACAGATAAGCAGAACAGGGAGGTAGATAATAATGAAGTAGATCTTAGCTTTTGTCCCTTGTGTGGGTACTACCCTGTGAAATTGCTGCCTCCCTCTGAGAAATGAATGATGGGGTCATTTTTTGTTTCTGCTTGAGGGATTGGCTCCGTTTCTTCAGCAAGTGCTAGAAACGTTCATTTTTATGAAGTTTTCTTTGGCTTGTGCCACTATTTATTTATAAGAGATTCTATAAAACAATAGTAGCCAGCATATTGTGAATGTTGTACTTTTCTGGGCCTTGGTTATGTGTAAAAGCCTTGGGTTAATTCTGTGTTCCAAATATGCTGCATTAATTTTCCTTGACTGAGGCGATAACACTGCGTTCTTTGGAGGGCAGGACATCCAAGTTTCTCTTGCTTAGAGGTGTCCCATAAGAAGTTTGTTTTTAGAGTATCCATATGGATCCTTCCCTATGGAAATTGAATGATCTGTGATGTTCCTCTCACAAAATTCTCTGCGTTGTCTTCATGGTCCTGAGCTCTCATAGAAGACCACGTCCTTTCCAGTTCTAAAAGAAAAGAGCAGTAAAGGACCACATTAGGAGTAAGAATTGATACAGTAATGAGTGGACTGGAATACATGTGGTTTAGTGAATAAGTGGAATATATCGAGGTTTTCTCAAATAGAAAGGAAGCATATGTCATTCTCAGAAATGAGTATTTTGTTAAACCTTTTTCTGGAACATAATATCATAGTATTTATCACTTTATCTTTAAAATTAGTATGATTCCCTGGAATTTTTACTTTTATCTTGGCCATGTTTTTCCCTTCCTGACTTAGAGACAATTCATTTTTTTCTTTTTTTAAATCAGATTTTCACATGGAATGCAAATTTTGATTCCTAAAGAAGTCACAGAGCACAGGATAATGTTATAGTAAGCAGTTTGGGTTATTCTTCTCCAGAAACATCATTTGTCTCTCCAGCCTCTTTCACAGGGCATGGAGGAGAACAGCAGGAAGGAAATGGATGAGGCAGGAGACCACAACTTTCCAATGTGCAAATTCTCGGTTCCCACCAGGGCCTCTAGGCTGCAATAGAGACTTGAGCTTCAGTTGTTCCTGGGTTCAGCTCTGAGGTTAGATGGAAACTCCACTCTCATACCAAAACAGAGGGGTTTTGCACTCAGATGAGCTACTTTTAACCTTTCTTTATGCAAAACCTAAAGCATGTATTTTACATGGCTTTGAATTGTTCCTAAATTTTGGACAAGCAGTTGGACATTGGACCTACAGTGCAATGGCTGATTAGTCAATACCTCTAAAACAAATGGGAAGTCTGACACTAGGCTTAAGATTTCTTCTTATGCAGAAGGGTGTAATGCACCTTCATAGTAATGTTGGCATAAAGACTTGAGCTGCCAGTTCAGGGAAGCCTAGACTCAGATTTGTCACCCTGGATTGGTGTTTGCTTCATTATTCAGCAGTTATCTAAACTAAGGATTAGGGAGAGTGATCTCCTTTGGAAAATATTTCTGAAATTGGGAGTGTTTTTGTGTTACAGATTTGTTTTAGTGACTGTTTTGCTGCTTTGGAGAATATCCACCCAGGACAACTGTATTAATAAAGAAAGCCTTCAGTACTTAAAAACCTAATTTTCTTGACAGCTACAATATCTTTATTTGTGATATTTCTGTCAATGTCTTTTAATAAGTGTCATGCTGTGAAATCTGCCATTTTTGCCATGACCAACCCATGAAATTTGTCATTGCTGTTTCTGTGATTTGCATGGGGCTTGCTTTATGATTAGTGAGTGAAATTCAGAAGTGTGTGTTTTATTTGTATGGATCTCTGCTCTCCAAAAAATGCATGGCCTTTAGTTTGGGGGTGAGAATAAAACTGTAACCCAAGGCTTACTATTTTTGATATTAAGGGGTAGTTATTTCAAGTCATAGTTATGCTCCTTTCTGTAAGTGGTTATTAGGTCGGGCAACGTGATGCTGTCAGGGGAGCTTACCTTTAATGCTTGGGTTCATCACTTTAGTTTTGTAGCTTGCTCATATTTACTCAGTTTGGCATAGAGGGAAGCAACACAAGCTTTCTGCAGAAAAGAATTCAGACACTTTGAGTGTGTCGTGCAGCAAAACAGATTACTGTAACAGGCTCAGCTGTGGGTTGAATCCCCAATTTGAAGTGCAAAATCTGTATGAGAAAGTGAGGCTCTTACTATTTGATATATAGTAATTATATTGCGAATTATAGTGGTATATAGTGAATTATATTTTTAACACTGAAGCACTGTCCTGTGAATCTTTTGGCCCAGCAAAAGACAGTATGTTTAGTTTAACAATGAGATGATATTTTGACATTTATTTAAAAAAAAAAAATAGATTTGGTTTTATTTTAAGTGTGTGGTCAGAATGAATTCATTTGCTCTTACTGGAAGAATACTTACCATGATGGATTCATGTTGTATCCATGTGCTCATCACGTGTTCTTTTTTATATGCATCCCTCTAATTCCATTTCAATGGCACTTTAATTTAGCATTAGTTAATGGACTCCACATAAAGGTTGCTCATTTTTTATCTGGATTCTCCAACTAAATTTCTGGTATTTAAAACTGCTAAGCTGGAGGGGAGACCACTAAATATTAATAGCAGCACTTTGAAAAATTAGCAGAATTATCTTCCTTTTTGTCTGTTGATCCCCTATTTCTACTTTACAAATTAATAAGCAAAACAATAAGGGTTAGACAGTAGTCATGAAAAATGAAATATGTTGTTGGAAGAAAATGGGCAGCTTACCTACACAACCCAGTCATCAGTGGCTCTTGGGCAGTGTAGGAAGACACGCAGATAACTACTGGTGGGCATGGTGGAACAAGAGTGAGTGCAGTCACCCATTCAGTAGAGGAAAGGTGCTTATATTATGAGCCCACCCCTCTGTGCTTTCTGTAGGTGACAGAAGTAACCTGTTGCTGAAGCTCAGTTAGGAGCCTGACTGCCCAAATGATGTGATCTCATTTCTGGAGACACCTGCTTACCTTGGACACCCACCTAAAGCTAAGGTGGGCAGTGGACATATGTCCTAATATATAAAATGCACAGAGGTCCATGTGAGTTATGCAGTTTAATTTAGTTGTAATCTGTGCTTCACATAAAGACTGAAGACCTAGAATTGTTGAGAAGTTTTTTCATTGACTTCACAAGGGTTTGGCTTGGGTTTAGCTTAGTTTTGATGGGCTCCGAGTGTGGTGTGAGACAGCCCTACACAAGCCAAGGTAGAAAAGATCCATTATGATAGCCAGTCAGGAAAAGAAAATATTCCAATGACTAAATTGGCTCCAGTTGTTTATTATCTATTATTTATTATCCCATAAAAAGGCTTTATCCAATAAGACCGGAGCTGAATTTTCATAGGGCATTTTAAACAAAAGTGGCTTCATGTCAAATTTATGCTGGAAAGGTCAACATTAGTTTACATCAAAGGTTTGGGTTGTTGAGAAACAATAACATAAGGTCATAATTTCAGCTTGTTTGAAGAGCTGCAATGCGCTGTTTGCCAGAGATTCGATCTCTGGTAAACAAGCCCCTCTAGGCTCACTTGGAAAGCTTGCAAATGCACTGACGCTCTTTGCCCATTAGGTTCAGGATGAAAAGCAAGTCTGAAAGCTGCCAGTGTTTATATACAGAATTTGGTTCTTGTTTCTTTTCTTTTCTTTTCTTTTCTTTTCTTTTCTTTTCTTTTCTTTTCTTTTCTTCTCTTTTCTTCTCTTTTCTTCTCTTTTCTTCTCTTTTCTTCTCTTTTCTTCTCTTTTCTTCTCTTTTCTTCTCTTTTCTTCTCTTTTCTTCTCTTTTCTTCTCTTTTCTTCTCTTTTCTTCTCTTTTCTTCTCTTTTCTTCTCCTTTCTTCTCTTTTCTTCTCTTTTCTTCTCTTTTCTTCTCTTTTCTTTCTTTTCTCTTTTCTTTCTTCTCTTCTCTTCTCTTCTCTTCTCTTCTCTTCTTTCTTTTCCTTTCTTTTCCTTTCTTTTCCTTTCTTTTCCTTTCTTTTCCTTTCTTTTCCTTTCTTTTCCTTTCTTTTCCTTTCTTTTCCTTTCTTTTCCTTTCTTTTCCTTTCTTTTCCTTTCTTTTCCTTTCTTTTCCTTTCTTTTCCTTTCTTTTCCTTTCTTTTCCTTTCTTTTCCTTTCTTTTCCTTTCTTTTCCTTTCCTTTCTTTTCCTTTCTTTTCCTTTCTTTTCCTTTCTTTTCCTTTCTTTTCCTTTCTTTTCCTTTCTTTTCCTTCCCTTCCCCTTCCCCTTCCCCTTCCCCTTCCCCTTCCCCTTCCCCTTCCCCTTCCCCTTCCCCTTCCCCTTCCCCTTTCCCTTCCCTTTCCCTTTCCCTTCCCTTCCCTTTCCTTTCTTTTTCTTTTTCTTTTTTTTTTTTTTTTTGAGTGAAATCACTTACAGAAAACCCCAAAATGGTGGAAGATGGAAAGAAGAGGATAGGTAGGAGGAAAGGGTCATGACGCTTAGGCCCCAGCTTAATTTGGCTTTACAAGTGTATGATGCAACTGAAATTTGCAATAAAAGTTGTTGATCCTGAGGGGCCTTTTAAAAAATACGTTATAAACTACAGACCGGAGCCCCTTTACATCAGGTTGCGAATGGGCTGGTGAATTGAAAGCTTCCCTCCATAAGGGAGGAGGTAGCCTTGCTTAGCTGAGGGAGGAATCTCTGAAGTGTCAGGCCAGCACCTCTTCTAGAAGGTGGGAAAAGCCAGCTTGGCTTTTTCTGAAGGCTGCTGTGGTAACCCTGTTTTTCAGGGGTACAATGCACATATTTCACTGCAGATTTGCCTCTGTGCTGCCATTGCTCATGGGCTGGTGAATGGTGCCTGAGAGCTCGGGCAGGAGCAGGTGAAGGCACTGCCCCTGGTCAAGGTCTCTTTCCATCCCCTGAAGAGTAACATTTCCCTTCCTTCTGATTACCTCTCCAAATGCACCTTTCAGTTCTTTGGAGATTGTTGAAATGGTAAAAGGACCTTATCTAACATAGATACTGCAGCTGTTTGTCGAGCTTTAGGAATCTGTGTGTCTTTACACATTTGGTTGTTGGAGTGATGTAATTTCCATGCTTTCATACACATGGAAACCATAATGCCTCATCACAGATGGAGGAGTCCAGTGATTAACATACAAAAGAAGGTTGTCTAATTCCATGCAGTTTAAAAACCACCTTTAAAAAAAGAAAGCAAGAACAATAGAGTTGTGATGCTGTCTTTAACTCTAAGTGAACTTTGTGAGCCTCATTTATTGGGGTGGAATATTGGGCCTCTGAGGCTTGTTGAAGCCCTAGAGTCCCTTAGGATCAAGTGACAGACCTTATATTGGGAGTATCCAGTAATTACCAAAATCCTGTGAGTACTGTTGCAGCTCTGATTTTTCTCTAACATTGCTAGTGATACTAATTTTTAAGTTTCTTCACAGACTTCTATTCATTACCCCTCAGTGATGTGCTAATTAGAGCAGCCAAATGCTACAAATGAGTCTATGTTTGTGATTTTTCAAGGACTGGAGTCTAATAATTTTCCCCAGCATTATAAAGATGTCATGAGGTAATGTGTAAAGTTACGCTGTGGGAAACCAAACAGAGAGAGAGGGAGATAAAGCATTCAAGGGTGTCTGATTTAACTCCTCTGAATGCAGTCATGCTCACGCACTCTGGGGTTGGAATAGCTGATGTGCACAGGGTGCTCTGCAGCCTTGTACTCTCAGCTGCATCAGTTGTTTCCCTCCTAAGAGAGGTACATACTTTAATACATACTTTAATACTCATAAACATTTGTTTAATCACTTGAGTCTGGAAAGGAACACCTCCAGAAAGGCTCCATGCAAATGTCTGTTCTTCAGAATAGGCAATAAACAAAGTCTGCTGTTAGTCTGCCAAAACCCAAGATCCACCTAACTAGACAAAAATCTATGAATAAGGAAATGCCCAAAGAAAATACGTGGATCCAGTCCCTCTTCCCCTAAAACCTTCCACAATAAAACAAAAAGAAAAAACTATTTTCTTTTATAAACAAGCACTCCAAAGCAGAGACACTTCTCTTGCAAGCTTGGCACTAGTGTTTTGGAGCAGCTGAGTGCGGTATGGCAGCTCTGTGACACGTGGTAATTCCAGCAGACTTGGGAAAGCATAGGATAAGGAAATTCTGCTATCTGAAGTTAGGTTGAAATCCTCACAGTGTGCTTCATCCCACCAGATTTTAGTCACATAAAATGTAAGATATTTTGTCTAAGATGAGGTCGTTTTCTGTGATCAGGTGCAAAGAGTAGGGGAGAGATCTCACCTGCCTTGTAATTCTTCTAGCTTGAAACTACCTTTCAGTGTGTATTGATGTAGTACTATACCTTCCAATAAGGGTTTAAAATTTTGTGTGTGTTCACCCATGGGAAGTGGCATCTTCTTTCAAAACATGCCTTCTTTCAACTTCTGTCAGCACCTGTTCAGCATGAAGGAGGGTGATGGAATCATGCCCCCAGGAAGCTTAGCACTGATGCTCTGTCAGTGGGATTTATCTGTGGTCAACATAATGGCACAGAGCAGCTTTGTATACATAGTAAGTTTTGGGGTTTTTAGTAGAGAAATGATCCAGTGCCTCAACACTTCATATTTTAACACATACGTAGACTTGCCTTAATTGCATTTTCCCCGTGCTAGGGTATCATACACAGCAGAGACAAGAGTAAAACTGTTTGCTCATTTACTTAAAAACGAATAAAACCATTCTGAAAAAAAGTCATCCTGCTTTTCTTGAATATAGTGGTAAAATTTGCTCTCTTCAGCAATTTGGGATTGAAACCTCTCCTCTCCACTGCTCTTTTTTGTGTGTTCCTTGACGCTTTATGGAAGGGTTCAAAATCTGTTCTATAACACTATTTGACTAGATCTATGATGATGTATGCCAGAGTGTGTCAAAATAATTGTGTGGTGACTATTCTGGGTTAAGGAGAATCATATTTAATGTTACTAATTTTCACATTATTCCACCCATAAAAATCTTTCTAGCAGCAAAAGTTTTATTGCACTGTATTTCAGAATCTCTAATTTATTCATGGGATAAATGTTTCATGTAATGAATTTTCTAATAAATGTATTCTGAAATTCATGCAGAAGCGGGACTACTGTAAAGCTGCACACAGTTGTTCTAAAAGAGATGGATTTCCCCCACTGGAAAGTTTGGAGGGCAAATCCTGTAGCTTTCTGCCCTTACTGCCCTTGTTTCTTCTTTTATTAAGGATTTGTAGAGCTTTAATAGCTTTATTGTAAAAATGCTATTGCCATATAATGTGCAAGTGAGACTTTGAATGGGTTTATGTGTGCAGTTCTTTGCACTAACAGAATATTACGAAGCCCAGTGCTTTTCTTGATCATGAGGCTTAACCACATTTTTAGTGCTTACACTGGATTGTCTTTGTTCTGTTTCATATCTTGGCACTCGCAGGTGAGGAGCAAGAGGTCTTGAAAGCTCACACTATTTTTGCTCAGAAAGGGCAGTCTGTTACAGACATGCAAAGTGTTTGAAGAAGCAGAGGAGAGCTTTGTAGAGACTGACTCTGTCTTTTGCTGATGTCCTGTTTTTCTTATGCTAAAAATGGCACCTATATGAAGTAACAGGTACAG
Source organism: Psittacula echo (assembly GCF_963264785.1). Taxonomy (NCBI): domain Eukaryota; kingdom Metazoa; phylum Chordata; class Aves; order Psittaciformes; family Psittacidae; genus Psittacula; species Psittacula echo. Next base: position 12,653,909 of record NC_137744.1, read on the forward strand.
AGTAGCACATGGATCATAAGTGCATAACCACAGACAATACATCAGTGACCTTAGGTTTCTCTCTGAGTCAGTGTAAAGTCATTTGGCTGTAAACTGTCTCCTGCTGCATACACCAGGTACCAAATCCAGTATTTCTAGCAGTCTAAACCCTTCACGCTCCTACAGTAGAGAAGTAAGCAACAGATGTTCCTCAGATGCCTCCTCATCTTTTGACACCTGACAAAATTCCTGACCTTAGAGATTAAGCCTCTCAGGTGTTACTAAAAAGGCGGCTTTAAACATGTTGTGTTGCACTGCTGAGAAATTTGGGATAAAACTTGTCTTGAATAATAAAAGTATGTCACAGGAGCACTTACCCTCTACCTGAGTAAGTTTCAGGGACAAATTAACTGCCAATCAAATTGATTATTAACAATTTGCAGCAAAGCAGATGTACCCTACTGTCATGTCATATAAAATACACAGAGTGATTAACATTGATGTAGTCATTAGCTGTAGTTACCTCTCTATACAGAAGTAACACCCATGTATTTCTGACTGCAGGTAGGAGAAAATACTGAAGTGGCACTATTTTTTAAATGCTGTCTGTTTAACAGGAATCAAAGTAATTAGAAAATGAGGGATCATATCCTGAGCAGGAGTTAATCAGTTAGTGGTACTAGTTCTGTTTATCAAGAAGTCTGCAGTCCTCTGTTCCTAATTAGTTACAGTGCTACACTATAATCTTCAGTGTGGTCAAAGCAAAACATTTAGCAGTAATCAGAAAAAGGAAGTGTTACCAGTCTCCTTGGTGAATGGAGCAGACATCTGTAATCTGAATGGATATAGTCTCCCAATGTAATTTCTTTAAGGTTGCTTCTTAAATAAATGAGGTAACCTCAGCCCATTCCAAAGCTCTGTTTTAATATTCTTTTTAGGGTATGGAAATCTTAGGATGTGAATCTCTGAGTGACCAGATGCATAGAAGCAGGTATTAAACTGCTACAATTTAATTGATATATGCTGCCATCAGTTCTGACCCAGGTAATAGCACAGCTAAAACAATTTTGAGTGGGTCGAAACATCCCTGGAGTACTTACTGCAGTGATATAAAAATCTTGAAGCAATGTGTCTTAAGTCCTGTAAATCATGTTAGACTTAATGAAACCTTCTGCAAGAGTATTCTGTATCTATGGTGCATTCAGCTGCAGTCTGTTGACATTTTGTATCTGATTTTAAGAATTATGTAAACTTCTGATGATGTGCTATAGCTGATAGGATTGAAAAGTAAGGATTGCTTTTTAATGGTTCATTTTTGTGGAGATCCTAATAATTGCAAAGGAATTTCCTGAGATCCAGTGTATTTCATCCTAATGTTTTGACTTCTTTTGCCCAGAGGAATTTTTTCCTTATGAAAACTTTGAAACCAGAGATGTGCCTGTTGTGTGCACAGTATCTGTTTCAGCTGGTTTGATACAATTGAGTTAAACCAACTTCATACTCATGTTGCTTCAGTACATAAAATTTATCTGCCTTATATTTACCAGTGAGCTATAAATGTTGTTCTTTGGAAGGGAAGTTGCTCGATAATGGCAAGGGAAAGATAACAGGTGAGGCTGCAAACACACAGACATACGTTCTTCCCTCCATATGCACACATAAATCCTTCTGGCATTAATTAGGACAACATGGACGTAGTGAAAAGCAGACAAGACTCCATAATAAAAGTTATGCCATGTGAAGCACTTAAAACACCGTATCAGACTCTGTTTTCAAATATTTTCTTATCATTATTACTGAGCTTAACATACACAAAGGCCTTCATCTCTTATAAATTAAGAGTTGTGCTATGGATTTTCCTAATTTATCCTTCCATAGTGTTTTTTTATGGGTAGAAGCTTACTGCTGGAAGGAGAAGCAAATTGAGCTATGTTATTCCAGAATGTACCTGAAGTAGATTAATTCAGCAATTCCAGGGAACTTTGTTTTGTTCAGAGTTTCAGAGCTGTGTGGCTGGGCTATACTCCACTCTAATGCACGCTTGGATCTAATGTATTCAAGTACAATGGGCAAGTTCAAATGCTTATTTTAGGAGAAAACAGGACAAGCTAAGGGACTCTGAAAGGAGCCTGAGTTTCACAAAAAACATTCAGCAGTTTTGAAATTCAACTTGGACTTCCTCTAATCAAGCCACACAAACCAGTAATGATTTTGGAAAACATGGTTTGTAATGCCAAAAATCCACGCCTGCATTTACAACCAACCATTTATCAAACTGGATGTTGGCACCGACAAGCACTTTAAAAAAAATAAAGAAAGAGACAAAGATTCTTTCTCAAAAAATCATGAGACTGGCATAGTTATCATGACATTTAAAGAAGTAATAAGATCTTATGTGCTATTATTTGCTTTCTGGTTTCCAAACGAATAAGGGTAACATTCTGAAGCTTTTCTCTGGGACTGTGTAAGCTGGAAAACTCTTAAATAAACTGAAACTAAGTTCTTCATGTGAATAAATGATGTAGTAGCTTAGGCTTTAGGAGAAGCACCAAATGTCTCAGAACTCTGTGTAAATCTTGTGAGCTAGCACTGTGTCTTCAAAGTTGGTAGATTTATTCTAATGCTCGCTAGGTAAATGTAAATACCTTTAAAAAATAATTTTATTGCTCTCTTAAAAATGTAAAGGTCTTTACTCCTGTAGTTCATCTGATAGTAAACAGATACCGCTTGATTCCATTAATGCTCCATCATGGGGGAGTTAGGGCAGTGGGTCTTCTGCCATGGGTACATGCCCAGCTGCAGCTCTAGTAACAAGACAGCCTTTATTTGGAAACAAAAGTACAGTTTGTTTTAATAGTAATTGAAAATGTGTAGAAAGAGAGGGGTTTAGCACAATCCACATGCATTTCCATCTCACCACGGGCCTTCTTAGCCCCTTGGAGCAATCCAGGCTGGCCTAATTCCTTTAGTCACCTTCTGTATATGTAAAAGTCTATACAGAAATCTGATTCCCCTGAGCAGTTCCCACTGCCTCCCTCTGAGCAGCAATGGTTTTTATGTTCCTGGCTGTTCTGGGTGAAACCTGTCAAGTATGCTTACTAGAGATAAAACCTTTGGCTCTCAGCACATTGGCTCACTGTGCTGCCATGGCTGACCTTCAGCATTTTCCTTTCTTCTGTGCTTTTCACGTGTGTTGACATCACCTCACGCAACTTGAATCAGCGTGATTATACCGTAAAAATTGCAGTTGAACCATGTAGTCAGCTCAGAATATCCTTTACCTTTCCCTTGGGTTTAGGTACTCAATAGATGTTCCTGAGTGACCAGATCTCTTTTGAAAATCTGGCCAGACCTCCACGGTGAAATGTGCCGATGCTGAATGCTTTTGAAAATCTGATCTGTATAAGAAACGCACAGGCCCCATAGTAGAAATACTCTTTGATATGGTGTTAATGTAGTGAGTAGATTCCTTTTGCTGTCCAGACCTTCAGGTCGCACTGTGAGCACAAGTGTAGCTAAATTCATGAGCATTCTCCTACAGGACACGTGGTTACCAACTGAGTTTTACAGTTTCTGGTTCAAGCCTAAGAAAGGATCCATCCCAAATACAGTTACATGTGAGTGGTGTCAACAGCCATGGTAGAACACGTATCTGAGAGCAGTGAGACTTTCTGGATAAATTCCTTCTATTTTAGATCGTTGTCAGTCACTGCTGTTGATAGCTAAGGTTGCTTTCTTGCCAAAGGCAGCTGTATCCATTAATTAATAGCAGGGATTTACAAATCATCCAGTCACTCCCTTCTCAGCACTACTCCTCATCCACAGAACATCCCTTCTGCCTCGTCTGCCCCAAGCCAGGCTCACAGGCGGGCAACCCAGTGACCTCTGTTTCAGTACAGATGGAGGCAACCAAAATCTCACTCCCCACAGATGCAAAAAAATGTTTTGAACATGTTGGTGCTAGGGGCAGTATCTGTCTCAAAACAGTAACTATGCTCTCTCCCCTCACCTGGGACATGCTGTGGGATATAGTCACCGACTGAAAGAGTAAATCCTCCTAAACCCCATTCTAAAGGAAGTCAGTCACACTCAGATACTGTAAACACTAACCTCTTTATCCTAACCCTCCTGATGTACCCCCTCCACATCTCCATCCTCTTCTCCGCTTATGCTATCCATTTTTATCTTTTCTGTTACTTCACTCCCACCACACTGCATTAATCATCTGGCTACTATCACGTTACACTTAATAAATGAACAAGATCTAATACAAAAATCTCTCCAAACCAGATGACTTAATACTGTTTTATGCTTTAACTCTTTATTTTATTCCACAGATGTATAGCAAACACTCACAGGTGTTCTGTAGTGGATGAAATGCTTTTAACAAAGATAGCTTAAAATATGTGTAATTTATATCAGCTATTTTAAATATTACTGTTCTTTTCTGTTTGATGGAGTATTGTACATCCTGTCTTCATGGCAAAAAGAGAGAAAGTGCCTATTTTTGTGTGCTAAAAGGGACAAACCTCACTAAGTTGCAAGCTTAGTTTAACATGTGACTCTAAGGTGAGATGTTCTCAGGGCAGTCCATGTCAGAGCTGGGACAGGCATCACTAATCGTAGTCACAATATTCCCTTTTAACTGAAATACCCTATTTTCAGGGTCAAAACCTTCACCTTCAGGAGCGCAAGTTCAGCTCTGCTTGGAGCCACAGTCTCCTGGCTGAGCCCCCATTTTGTCTGCTTTCATCCTTCTGCAGAGCTCCCATGCCCAGATAAGGCAGCCATCCCCAAAGCCAAACTTTGAGCTTTGACAGATGGATCTGTTGTCCCATTCCCGCACAGGACCTCACAGTCGGGCTGTGCAAACCCTTTCTGACCCATTTTCTTCCCGTGGTGTCCCAGTTGTTCATGAGTGCATGCTCCCAGTGAGTGCTGTTTGTGAACACTCTGCTGTCCAACTTTTCTTTCCACAAGTGCCACCAGGTGAGCAGGAGATCCTTCGGGCACCTCTGTGTAGCCCATTGCAGTGTGTCAGTTGGCTTTCATTGATGCATTGATTTAGGGGGCCTGTAAGGATGCTGGAGGGGGCCTATAAGGATGCTTGGGAGGGACTATTCATTAGGGACTGTAGTGATAGAACAAGGGGTAAAGGTTTAAAACTTAAACAGGGGAAGTTTAGACTGAGTATAAGGAAGAAGTTCTTTACTGTAAGGGTGGTGAGGCACTGGAATGGGTTGCCCAGGGAAGTTGTGAATGCTCCATCCCTGGTGGTGTTCAAGGCCAGGTTGGAAAGAGCCTTGGGTGACATGGTTTAGTGTGAGGTGTCCCTGCCCATGGCAGGGGGGTTGGAACTAGATGATCTTAAGGTCCTTTCAAACCCTAACTATTCTGTGATTCTATGCAGTGCCATACCTCCGTACCTTGGGAAGCAGCAGAGGTGCTGGGTGCTGTAGAGCTCCATGAGCACCCTGCTCTGCCTGGGCTGATGTACCCCACAGCTCCAGTGAGCCGATTCAGACTGGTGATGTTCACGGGTATCTCTCCCAGATACCTACAAGTACCAACGAGCCTCATGTGGACATTTTCTGTGGGCTGTGACACATCACCTCTGCTATGGGAAATGAGCCATTAATGAGAAGGTGCCTAGGAGAGAGAAGTAATAGGGATTTCTGAGCAGGATTTTGATAGGGTTATAATAGGTGATTAAAAAACCCTCCAATAATCCCCTTTATTTACTCACAAAGGAATCTTTGCTTTGATTTTCAAGAAAGAGGATGGTTGTTTAGATAAAGACTCACAAATTTTTACTGTCTTAGGTTTGCCTGAAAAGTCCTTATATTTGGCTGTCAATTGCAAAAATAGACATGAATTTGAAACATTCAGATTGCAGTTTATTCACCCCAAAACATTCTAGAGAACACATTAGCTTTCTAAATTGAAATAGTAATGACCCTTGCATGACTATGAAGGATTAAGTTCTGGGTTTTGAACACATCAGAGGTTTAAAAACACTGGTAAGTAGGTATAGCGTTAGATGATTAAGAAAAAGAGACTGAACTTTACATCTGGTGTAGCTACCATAAAGCTTTCCTGGAAAACGTAAACCAAATTACCTGAGTACTGGAAAATTGCATTTGAAAATAATAATGGTTTTATTTAGGTTTTTTGTGCAGACTGACTGCTGGAGGAGACTCTGTCTGTTGCTGAACCTCCAAATCAACAAGTTTTGTCTCTTGACACACAGGGAGGTGGGAGAAACTGCTCATTTAAAACCAGTAAACAGCCACCACTGTGAATTTTTAATCCTTTCATTAAGTCTCTCTCTCTGATTGCTGGCTACGTTCACTTTCCTTTCTTTTAATTCACTATCTACTAAATTATAATAATTGAAAACACATTAGGACCAAGAAAGGGAATGGAAAAAGCTAAGTAGACAATCACCTTGTAAACATCTTGTGATGGTGATGGCTATTAAACAGGAACGTTCAGTACCAACTGAGGCACAGGCGAGCTTATCCAAGCAAATCAATGCAAGTTAATCTTTCAGTGTCAGCTGGCTGAGTTTTGGACTAGTGATGAATGCCTTGACTGGAAAGATGAAATGCTGGAATGCCAGGCACTGCTCTGACAGCTACAGATGGTGCCAATTACTGCCAGTAGAGCCTGTCCTGCTGTGAGCCCAAGATGTCTGATTTGTGGTCACAGAAAAATGAAAAAGAGGTTTCCCAGCTGGGCCTGTCACCTGTCCTATATTGCTCCACAGCAAAAATGGTATTCGTGTTCTAAAATCAAATTTCTTTGTATATTTATGCTAATGATCCCACCATGCTAATTACCAGACATATGCCTTGGAAAGATGCAAGACACTATTAGAAAACAGAATTTTCCTTTCCCTTGATTGAAATAAACTTCAGAAATTATATAAAACTTGGAATAAAATGCACTAAATAAAGGGAAAGGAGGTGAAAGGAGGAGAAAGAAGTAATTCAATAGCGCAGGCAGACATTCTGTGCTTAATTTTTCTCCATGCAGTTGAAAGGGATTTACAGGCTGTAAATCAGAATGGAGTCTAGCCCATGGTCTCCAGTCTTACCGTACTGAGCTTGAATGTTAATATAAGCTTTTACTTTTCCTTTGTACGTTTGAGCCTTTTTGTGTTTGTTTTTCATGTGTCATCTTACTCCACCATTACCCAAGCCATACAAATTGTCATTTATTGCACTTTCACATTATTTCCTGCCTCTGTGATATTTAGAAGGATTAGTCTAGACATCTGTGATCTGTAATTGGCTTTTTCCATGAAAGGGGATCAGCTGTAAGAACTTAAGCAACTCAGACTTATTTTACTTGTGATACTTGAAAGCCTTCTGGACAGAGCACCTTTGCTGCAATGATTTAACACCAGGTTACTCAGTGTGCAAACGCAGTTTAAGTCGGCCTTTTGCCATTGAATCCACTGTGATTGTATCCACCTGAAAATAGCCCATGTGTTTTAATTAAAATAGATTTTGAAGTAACTGGTTCCAGGTTTGGCTTGCTTTAGCATTGTGCTGTGAATATTTGAAATCTGAAATATATTTCCATACTGCTTTTATTTATATGTTAAATTAACAATAGCATGGTAATTGTTCTTATTGGAGCATGAAATACAAAACTGCCTCTTTTTCCCCTATCCTTGGAACTTGCTTGCCACAATTTGTCTGATTGTTATGAGCTTGTAGATGGGGGCTGGGGGACAGACAACTTGTTTCCATTTTATTAGATTCAGCCTTTGCTAATGAAGCTATTTTCCCCTCAACTTCAAACACAAATGTTCAAGCAAATCGTAGAATTCATTTTACAATAGTAGTAAATCAGTAGACAAACTACTATAAAAATAACTCAGCTGTGGAGTGGGCCAAAGTACCTTTAGGTCCTGGCTTGAATCATGGAGTATTTGGTGCTTTCAGATAAGCACTCAGTTGCCAGTTGCAATTCCATCATGTAACTTGGAAGAACTGTCACTGTGCTTTCCCAATACCCATGAACGATAAATTGTAAGCTTCCAAGTGATCATTTCTTTAAGTAGTTGGGAATTAAATGGCAATGATAAAATGAGAGATGGGAAGAAACCACAGCTTCTCTTAGTTTTTATCTTTTCACCTCTTGTCAAGTCATGAGGAAGGTTAAGACACCTGGGAAGCTTGGGAAGACTTTCAGTATGGCCATAAATTGCTGTAGCTTTCATGTGCCTGTTGTCTGAGTGCCATTAGGTTGGAGTCTTTTATTTGTTACTGGGTTTGCTTTCCTCTACCTGTAGCTATTCAACAGTTAAAACCAAACGTGCAAGTTTTGCTGCCATAGGTCTCAGCTTCTTGTAGAGCCTCTTGTTTGAGCACACACCAGTGAAGTCACCTGCTTTTAGTGGCTCCCTTATTATTCTGTGTAGGTTGCCTGTATTTAAAGACATTAATATAAATGCAAGGAGAGTTTACTGGAGTAGTAGTGAGAAGAATCACATAAAAAGCCATTATCTGAGTAAGATCCATCGGGTTGTTCTCAGGTACAGCTGTGGGGACTATAGATAAAATAAAAATAAGATAAAATAAAAAAAGACTCCCAAGCACCTTTTCTTTTTTTTAATCAGCAAAGCCAAGATGGCAAAATAGATGCTGCATTTGAGGCTTATCCTTGCTCTACTCCACGTACAGAAGCTGTGCACAGCTGTGCTTACAGGGTGATGGGGCTGTGAGAGGGTGCTCTTGGGGCACCTTGCGCAACCAGGTGAGCCTGGGGCAGCTTCTCTTGTCAGAGAGTGCCACTGAGCTGCAATCTCCTGCGTGTGACTGGATTTTCTTTCCCCTACCCCAAATTATGTACTAGTTAAACCCAGATACAGATGTTTTGCTGCCGAGGGTCTCAGCTTCTTGTAGAGAAATATTTCAGTTGTCTTCTGAAACACTTTTTCATTTCCTGGCTTCTGGGATAAAACAAGTGAAAGCCACAGCAGTGCGGGCCCCCCCCAAGTACAGTGTTTTTGGGGGCAGATACACTGTTTTGTGTAACATTCAACCTGGGGAGATACTTAACCACTTTGCCTCAGTTCAGCATGTCTAATACTTGGCACAAATCAGTGTATTCGTGTTTCATTCAGCTTGGCTAACAGCCAGCATAGAGACTCTATTTTCATTTTTGTATTTCACTTGGCAGATCCTTAAAAGTCACTGGAGAACTTTGCCTGGGTAATAAAAAGCAACTTTTTTATTGAAAACTAATTATTTTTTCAGCTCTATGTGCCAGCTGTTCAAAAATGTTGTGGTCACGTTATTGCATACTTTAATTACAGAGTTCTAGAAAAATGCAGATCCTATTGTGAAGTGTTCCTCACAGCAGTTAATAAGCCACTTACTTTTGGTCACATCCAAACTGTTAAAATACACAGATAGACTTTTTGGTTATAATTTAGTATCAATTAACACTAAATGAACAAATACCAGGATAACACATCTGTCAGTTTTGGATGGGAAATTGGGAGTTTAAGGCTAGAAGACCAAGCTTGTGGGTATGTGTAAGGATGTGGATAATACTGAGTGAGGTTTTCAGAAACGCTCAGGACTGTCCAAGTCACTGGAAACACCAGACTCAAGGTACTTTTGAAGTATCTTCTATTCCTAAGGAAAATCCATTTAGGCATCCCAATGTATTCTTAGGCACCTAAATGCTTTTAAAATTCAGGCGTGAAAAGACTGCTAGGATCCTGTAATGGGGTCTGCTAGTTCCTGAACAACACAGCGCTTGGCTTGGGAGAAGCTGGGCTGTTGAGTGCAGCGACACAGGCCACATAGAGCCGGTTTCTTGGCAGTTGTGTCCCTGAGTTGGATGGGGTTTAAGTCTCATGAAAAGAATAGGGGCGAGAACAAGAGGATCAGCAGGGAGGACAAGCGTGACATGAACCAAAGCAGGAGGTCTTTTCTCCTTTGAAGGGAGCACCACAGGGATGTTGGGAGCTTGGGTCCCTCTGTGCAGCTGCAGCTTCCAGCTTTCCTGCATTCACCGTTCCTGTGCGACCCGGCTTCCTCCGCAGAGGAAGTGTTTCTTCCAACATGCTGTGTCGCATGAGACTTCATCTTTCATAGTGCCAGCGTTTGCAGAGCATTTGGCCTGCCAGATGCTGCTTCAAATTAAGGATGGGCCTGAGCCAAAATCTTGGGTTCAAACACCTTCAGACTTTGGGAAAGTTTGCATCCCAATTTTATGGCTTTGCTCTATCCCTGCTTCATTTCAGTCTTACCTAGTTACAGTTTTTATATTCTCCTGCAATCAGAAGCTGCAAAGAAATGTAATGGGAACAGAGTGGGTGGATGTTCCATGGGAGAATAGTAAAACCCTGCCTGGCTGGAGGCATGCTCCCCTTCCTTGGTCCATTTATTGAACGTATGAAAAGGATTATTCAATGGTCAAGAACAGTTCTGCATCCCTACCTTTTTTTACACTCTATTTTTGGTCATATCTTTCGTATAACAATGAAGTGCATTTTGCCTGTTATATTTGATTTGTTACCATAAAAATGAATATGTTGCATATATATAAGCAGAATTTTATATAAATGTATAAATACCAAGGAAAAATGGCAGAACAGATGGCAATAAAAGCATTTAAAGGTACTGCTGGACACGCAATACCAGCCATGTATGTTTCTTCTCTGTAATTTTTAGTTACTCTTTGACTTTGTTTAGATTGCATCTGACATCATTTTTCCTCTTGTTATTTTGAAATAGATTGAAGATTCCATTTCACCTGTATTCACACACTGAAAGTGTAAGCATGTAGTGGTAGAATCTTAGCACAGCAAACTGTGTTGGTACAATATTTGCTTATATTATTATATCTAATTTGTGTTATTAGAGACAACTGTAGTAGTTATAAGTAGTCTGTCCTAGAAATAAACCGAAATGGAAATTCCAAATCATGCTGAAGATGTGAATTTCAAAACCATTCTTTTGACCACAGAATGTCAGAGTAGTGCAGCTAAAGATGTCTGAAAAACTGAAAAACCCAAACTAGAGTGGCTGTTTTGATACTGTGCAGTTTGACATTTTCTCGCAGGAAATGGTGAAAACCAAGGAGACAAACCAGTTTAAGGTGAAGAGGGAAGGAACAAAAAGTACATTTTAATGAGACATTTACAAATTGTTCAGCACTGAGAGAGGCACATTAGGCTAGCACTTTGTCACTGTAAATATTGCAGATGTCGCTCCTCTGAGTTTGTCCTGGAGCATTATTAGAACAAAATATACAAACATACAGCCAAATCCTTCTGTGTTAATATTAATGCCTTTGACTCAATCAGGCTTGTACAGGGATCCAAATCTGTCCTACAATCAAATAGTCATTAGAGCCCAAGACTAATTTCTGCAACAGTTAATTCCATGCTGACACCAGTACTGGTGCGGTGGATATCGTTTGGCTGGTGGTGGGTTTTGCCTGCAGCACAGGGAGCAAAAAACAAAATCCTGGTGGAGCTGCAACCCACATTAGGTGCTAACTGTGAGTTCCCTGTGTGCCTTCCCCAGCCCAGCATATTCCCTTTCCCCAATAAGCAGGGATAAAGCCAGCAGGTCTACCAAGGACTGGGAGCCCTTCCAGGAGATCTTCACAAGTAAACACACCTTTGCATCTCTATCATCCCATCACTCAGCAAAACAGTCCATGACTTTATTCATTTATTTCACTGTTTTTCTACACTTTATTACCAGATCTTTTACCAGGTATTTTAGCTAAGCAGCAGGAGCTTAACAGTTTTTGTTGTTGCTGTTCCTGTCACCTGAGCCATCAGTCCCCTCTGCCTGTTTATTTAACAGCTGTACTGCTTCAACTGGATTCAAATGATGTTGTAAAATGTGCAGGTGGAGGCATAAGCAGGCAGCCAGGAGTGAGGATGGGGGATCTGCTGGTTTTGTCTGTGCTGATTGCTTGGCCTGCTGTGTTTGGCATGACTTAGTGCTCTTTAACGTGATGTAGGGAAGCGTGCTTGCTTCTGCCTGAGCTTTCTCAGGTGGTGCGTGTCCAGGAGGTCCTGCAGTGGGTGTCCCACAGGCAGCTTCACTGACTTCCCCTACGGAGGTGGCACAGCTCCAGCTGAGTTTTATAGGGGTAAGAAAGGTCCTCAAGAGAAAGACATAACGATTTTGTCGCATTCCTTCTTATCAGACACCAGTGGTTTCAGCAGAAGCATTCCTGGATGTTTCAAAAGCTCTGTTTCCCTCTTCAGATTCTGCCAGGAAAGCCAGTTATTTTTCTTTCATTCTGTATTTAAAAAATGCAGTTGAGCAAAAAGTTCATATTTTCTTAAAACTCGATCATTCTTCATAAATTACTAGTGTTTAATTTTTCTTGGCTGCTAGGCTCTTTTGGAAAGCTGCCATCTTCTTAATGTATCAGTGTGTATGTGTGCAGTCCCCACCACCAGAGAATGTAATTAATGTTTGAAAATTGTGGCTTTCAGTCTCACAAGCATAAAGAAATGTTTTAATTTGACAGTATGGCTGACAAAATACTAATTTGTTTTGGGACAGACCCTCACCTAGTTGCATGGAGACAAGCACAAATAGGAAGCAAGGCCTTTCCAGAGTTTCCAGCAGGAGTAAATATCAGATTGGAACCTGTATTTAGAAAACATCCACATCCATTGTAATTACACATTTGCACTATTAGCAATTTCCAGTAGTATAATTTGATAAAACACTCATGGTACAATTAACTATTAGGAAATAAAACTAAAATCAAGAACAGCCTTTGAGAGGAATTAGCTTCTTTTATTTAAGACAGTTTGCTGCGCCCATGAAAATAACTGTATATTCCATTTATAGTACAATGGAGTGAAGTAGAAAGGCTGCCTAAGTGCAAACAGAGAAAAATACAAATTTTATGAATAAGACATGATGGACTACTTTCAGGAGTCAAGGTAATTGTAAAAGATCTATCTGAGCTAATGTGACTGCTTTATATTTTTGTCATGCCTTTGTAACATTGGAGATCATTAGGAACTGTCTCCAGGGAAAGGGACCTGTGTCTAAAATCAGTTTGGGCCCATTATCTTCAGTGAGAGACTGTCTATACCCCAGGCATCCTGAATCCTCTATTTACAGGGGGAGGAAGCACATTATGTAATGGATATTAATACAGTGGGGCCCCACATTTCTAGAGCTCATTAATCTGAATGACTCGGAATGTTGAACCTCAGTCTGTTCCTACCTCTGCTGTGCCTGCTGCTCCCGCTGCCCTGTGGGGTTTTTCTTTCCTGCCCTTGCTTTATTACCGTTTCTTCTGTTTTGTCTTGTCCCAAAACACTCATTCACCTTCAGTGTGCAACTCAGAGGATGTATTCTGGCACAAGCAAGTGCCATGGGGTGAACTTTGGTGACAGCGTCCCCAGGTTTTGCTGTTAATGAGGTTCCTCTGCTGTTGGGTGTATTACATGGAGGAGAGGCTGAAGCCCATACAGGGAGAAACCTTCCTGATGTGGCCAGCCAGTGAGCTTGTTTAGGTGGTGGAGGTTACCAGCAGCCTAATTTGTTATGTTTGTGGGGCCAAGTTTTGTCCTTTGCAGTAAGCGATCCTTAGACACATTATTTTTAAGCTGTTCCTGTAAGCACAGTGGTAATGTTGAAATAATATAGCATGCAGATATGCTTTAATGTAATCTAAAGTAAAACATGGTGGCAAAATTGAAAAGCAACATTTTGAAGGTATTCTTTTGGAAATTCAGATAACATCTGATGCTTTTTACCTCCCTCAAAATACAGTTTAGACATGCAAACAAACAAAAGCTAGAGGTGACTGTTAAAGGTCTGACTTCTTGAATATATGTTAGAATTTCGTGGTTTTCAAACAGCTGAGAATGTCTTCTGCTTTTCTTTTGAGGCCAAAACCACTATGAATTACTGAGTAAAATACTTATTAGTCCCCTGTTCACCAATCAAAATCTGTAAGAATTGGCACAGTGTTGTAGAATCAACATTTAAAAAACATAAACTTTGAAAGACTTTTTTGAACAATCTAAATAGATTTCTTTATGTGCCTCTAAACAGTTTTTAATAGCTGTGGAAATAGACCTGTAAATGTCATGATGTCTTGAAAAACTACAGGTTATGTCACCTAGCACATTACGTGAAGGTGTAGATAACATTAAACATACAAGCTTTATAATGACTACACAAATATGTACAAATGATACAGCTTGAGATCACACAGAAATTATATGTATAAGCATTAGATAGATGTTATCTCTACTCCAAAAGTTGCCCTAAATCTGGTTAAATAGTTACTTGCCAGAAGTACAATAAATAACTCCTGGGATTATCTGTTACAAAGATCTCTTCTGAGGTCATCTGTACAGATGTCTGTGCTTTCTCCTGTAACTTGATGACTGCATCTCCATAGGCAGAGTCCTGGGAAGCCTTCGGTGCCCTTCTGACAGGTGCTGAGGAATTGCAGGATTAGCGAAGCCTCAGTAAATTGAAATGTTGGCGATGTTGCTAAATTCATTCGTTCCCTGAACAAAAAGAAATTATAAAGCTAAAAAGTGTGCCCCTACATCATTTTAATGCTGGGATATGCCTCCATATAATCATATTCCTTTCTTTAATTCCTCATCCAAACGATGCTGATAGTAGCAAAATGAAAATACACGAATAGAGGTCTCCCCATACTAGGGAGACAGGTGTATTCTTATCCTTGTGTTATTTTTAACATTTTAATTAAACTGGAAAAAGAGGTCTGTGTTTGACTAAGTCACAGAGCACAGTCCAGCAAATATCCAGGCAGTGGTTTGCCAGCACCCAAGCTATTATGTTAAATGCCACCCAGTTTCTGGATTATTGAGTTTGTCAGCTCCATCAAATATGTTGTGAAAAAACAAGCAGCCAAAAAGGACATTTTGGTTTCCGTAACAGCTTCAGTGCTGGTAGCTCCTATCCTGTGCATGCCTATCAGAAATGGGAAGTCAGATCTTTAAAATTCAGTGCTCCAAGCTGATTTCTTTTCTGCTCAGTGAAAGTGTGGCTCAGTAACTTCCATTTCTCTTTCTTAGCTTTTAGTTTAAGTCTAAATAAAACTCAAACCTGATCTCTTTGGACTTATTCCACACTACTGACCTCATGTCCATCTGCTCACATACCCTCTCCCAGCATGGTCACCTCCCTGTGACAGTTTTCCTTCTTTCTTTATTAGCTGGTACACTGAAGAGAGGTCATTGAGCTATCCTACAAGTATGGGACATGTTCTACCCACCTTCTTCAACTACAGAACAAGATCTTTTCTTCAAACACCATCTTAATTTTCTTTTCATTTGTTGCTATTGCTACTTGCCCCCCCTTTATTTCTCTGGTGTGTCTGTGAGACTGTTTTCTGGATACCGTATAAAATAAAGTGTGTTGTATTGTAATGTTGTAAAGAGAGCTGCTGCTTGAATGAGGTGCTTCCCAAGGAGTAACAGTATTTGTTGAGCAGATGTTATTTCATTCTGAATAATGGAAACCATTTGGTGTCCTTCAAAATCATCATGAAGGCAGTAGACAGGAATAAAAAAGATTCTGCAGAGATGTAACAGCTGGAGAATTTCTTCCCCCCCACCTCCTCCTTCTTCTCCCCCCTTGTCCCATGAATTCTAGCTATTGCAGATGTTTTAAAATGGCCGAGGTGCTGTTCAGGAGAAAAGCTCCACAGCCTTCTGCACCATGTGAAGCCATGCAACTGGCTCCTGCACCCTGCTGAGCTATTCAGTAGAAAGCTCAGCTGGGTCATGGAGTTCCTGCCAAGGGGCCAGAGGGCAATTCCTGTAGAGAGCATCAAAATCAGGGCAGGAAACTCTATTCCCCACACTCCTCCGAGTCTAATACAAAATGTCCCACAATGAGCAGTTTTGTTTTTATTAGGCAGAAATCCTTCTCTGTGCCAGGAGATCATCAGTTAGGTAATTTAGCAGGTATGGTTACACTTCGTTTACCAAGCTTATTAAAGGCGAAAAAAAAAGTTTTGTTCCCTGCCATGGATCAGGGGAAATACAATTTGCATTATTTTCACTTTAAGAAGCTCTTAAACTATTTAAAGCTGCAGAGCTGATTGGCAGCTTTTCACCAGCCAGACACTTGCATGCTTTCCTGACCAGGTATTTGTGAAATCTGGAATTGTTGGGCTGTTTCTCCAAGACATGCTCTGAGGCTTTGTGATTGTGTCTAGCTCTGTCTGATGGGGAGACATCTGTAAAATAAGCTGAGACTGGTGGCTGGAGTGATTTATACCAGGAATGCCGTAAGAGTGGTTGGATCCAGTTGCCCTCAGTGTTTGTACACCAGCTGAATTTGCAAAGATTAACTTGGTTGTGTGTAATAGGTACTTTGGCTGCAAACCAACTTCATACCTACTGTTTTCTGTGCAGGAGTTTGATATGTAAAGAAGTCATATTACAGATTTGTGAAAACAGCTGTTGTGGGGGGATCTTTTGGTCACCTGCAGCTCAGTTGTCTGAAGAATCTTCCAGTTGAGCATCTTTAGCAGTCTTTGATGTTATAGTTCTGAAATAACACACATTTACACACTCGTAACTACAGGATCACAAAATATGTCCTCAATTCAGAGGTGGTAGAGCAGGTATGATGTAAGAAATATCAATCTTCAGGAGACAGTGTCGGAAGAAATGGCTGCTTTTTTAGCAAAAGTTTGATGATACTACAGCTGCTCAAGTAGAATGTTCATCTACTTTAGATCTATTCTTAATTAATTCCTGAGTACTTGAGAGGCTTTTTCATTTAAAATTCTGTTTTCACCCTTTGAATATCCATCCTTGTTTGTGCATCGGTACTTAATTTTCTTACGGCTCAGCCTAACCTTTCCTTTCAAGCCTTTTTCATTTTTGAATGAATTTATCATCAGACTCACACACACCCAGTGTGGTTTGAAAGTAAAATAAGAAACTAATTTTGCTTTACAGCAGAGAACAGCACTACTGACACAGTGTGTTTCGTTGGATCAGCCAGACTAGAGTCCAGTCCATTTTCATATTAGGGAAAAACTTGAAGCTTGGACAAGTGTGATTATTTTACAAAGTCAGTCTTAGGACAGTCTGAGGATTCCATTTACAGTCATGGCAGAAGAACAAGCTTAGGTGAGAGAAAAAAACAGACTTAACCCCACCTTTTTTGATGGATAAAGAAATTAAAGATTTTTTTTGCTTAATTTTCCCAAAGGAGAGATGAGATACTGCTGGACAACTACAGAGCAGTTGTGTGGCATCTTTGCTTGCACACATTTTGGTATTAACCAGCTGACCAACGTGTATGTAGCTTCAGGCAATCCATGCAGTGTACTGTGTGTACCTTGCCTGGCCAGAGTGAGTGGGGGGGTTCTGGACTACAACTGCTAAGCAGGGACTGTGGCCTCAGGGGGTTCTGGACTACACTGCTAAGCAGCGACTGTGGCCTCAGGTTAAGCTCCCCGTGTTTGTTCAGAATGGACATGGTTGACTCAGAATGGGCATGGTTGACTCGGAATCCTAAAAGGTGACTGATTTTCTGATCTGTTCTTCCAAAGACAGGGAAATTTCCCTAATAATTCTTACCAAGTCTCCCAGCTTGTTGTTTATGGGTTTTGCTGTCATTTTCATTAACAGCAAATTGTTCAATATGATGCTAAACTGAGCTATATTAGATCAGCTAGAAATCTTTGTAGGCTCTCAAAGCATGGGCATTACATATTCAAAACAGGACCTAATGTTTCAGAGATTCATATTCTACTATAATTATATGGTTCAATGCAAGTGATTATATCTCTTCTTCAGTATTGGACTGAAAAGTTTTGGTTTGCTGGCTTCCTCATAATTTACTGCCGAGGCATAATAGGCCAGTCTTGCGGAAAAAAAGATGATAAATGACGCTGGCAAGGATTCATAGATTTATTAAATTTCTATCAAACAGTGCAACAAAAAAAATCTGCTTAAGTTAGAAATGGGCTCAAATTTTTTAATCAAAATTCATGAGTCCTGATGCTTGGTTCAGTAGGTCCAAGGAAGGCTTGAATTGAGGACTGATTAAAGAAAATAAAAGGCTTATTTGAAGTAATTTTTCAATGACGGCTTTTAATTGGATGTTAAATCAAATTCTTATCTGCTTTTCTGCAGATAGCACATAATATAAAATACAGTTAGTGGCACTACCACGGTAACTGATACACTGAATAGCAATTGACTTCTTACTTTACACCAAGAGGATAGAAGGACTGCAGTTGTCAACCTGTCAGAAATTAAGTATGTAAATTAATGCTTAAGTATATGAATATGAATATGATTTACAAGAGGCTTAGAGCGCTGTCGGTAAAAATACTGATTTCTCCCCCCTCCAAGGTTAACAGTTACTCTCTGACCTTTACAAATTTGGATATATTTCTTCTTTTTTCTTTTTTTTCTTTTTTTCTATTTTTTTTACTCTTCCAGAGGTCTCAATAATGCTGAGATAATCTGAAGTAATCTGTCATGTACAAAGAGAAGTATCTTACTAATACCTATTATATTTCTTGGGTATAAGGCAATACATTGCTAAAGATAATAGACTTATTATTTAGTTCGATGGTTACAGTATTTGTGAAATTTGTTGCTTACTTTCTTTGTGGTCTGGGTTGTGGGGTAGCACTGTTTGTGATGGAGATGTATTCTTAATAGGCTATCCATTAGTTTTGTAATGTTTTACTGCTGAGAATTACATCTGGTTTCTTGAGTTAGGAAAAAAACCTCTATCTCACCTAGACAATCGGAACCTATAAAGAAAAGCAAAATATGCTATAGAATTTATGCAGCCCAGGGTGGGAGAAAGAGGGAAACCAGGAAGGTTTAAGCTTCAATGTTACGCTTTTTCTTCAGGAGGAGAAATGCGTATGTGTGGGTTTTCTCTGCTAGAGCTTGCATCGTGCACACTATAATCACTGTGCTGAACATTATGATTCTTTGTACCACTGGATTTTGCATCTAGTTCTATGTGTTCCCCTGTCTATTCCTCCACAGAAATGCTCCCATAGGAAATAAAACTCCATGTTAGGAGAAACTCCATGTGATTTTATTTTAAATTCAGATAAGACCAGATCAGAAGCTTCTCTGAGCAATTAAACTTTGCAATGTATAACAGCATTTTTCCACCAAGAGGCAGTATCGAACACAAGGTAGTGTATCCAAACTGCAGAATTCCCAGACTCAGAATGGAAAACTAGACTCTCCTCATGGTTTCCATGTGGTTTCTCGTGTTCCTTCCACCTCAGATAGCCAGCACATTGGGATCCCTAACTTCTGTGGTGGGGACAAGAGCACTGAGAAGGCAAAGCACACTGTAAAATTACTGCATGAGGTTAAGCAATTGTAACTTCTCACAGTGCCTTGTAAAAGGGGCCCCCTGAGCAGAGACAAACCATCTTCAAAAGATTCTGAAATTTGGTTCAGATAATTGTCAAGAAATTCAGCTTTTTCAAAGCTTTGAAGTCCTGTATTAGGCGTGCCCTGGAGCACATGGAGCTTTAGTGGCTTGTGGGCTTCTATAGGTACTTCAGACATTGCGGCATGTAACTGATCTTCCCACCTGTGCTGGCAGTAAGCAGAGAGTGCCACCGTGCTCCAGGCAGCTCCGGGGTTGTTCTGCCAGTGTCAGTTGTGAAAGGAGGATGCAGCTCATTTCCATCAGAGATGACATGCATGGCTGCTGCCTGACCTGTGTCTGTGCCAGGCCCTCTTGTGTCAGCCTGCAGGAGATTCCTCAGAGGAGCATGTAGAAAAGTCTTCTCTGAGTGCTGATGCTGCTCACACCATTCCGAGTTTTGGAAGTCTCTGATTTAGTAACTTGCTCAACCACCTGGTTAACTCTTAAAGCACTGTGCTGAATCAGGGCTTCATTGTTTCACAAAGAGAGAGGGTTGTCATCAAAGTAATTTGCGTTTGACTTTAAATGTTCTTCTTATATGTCTTCCAAGATCATGAAAATCCAGTTTAAAGCTTGTGTTCACTAATTGGGAAGTGTAAGCTTTTCAGTTCCTCTCATTTTACTACTTCCATAGTTCCTGCATCATATGGATGCCCTGTTTTGTTTTCTGTAGATGAAATTCGGTCTCGCTGTAGTACTTCTGGCAGGTTTCCCATGTTCCACTTCAAATTCTGGGCTCTTTCTCAACTGGTGCAAATTAAGCTGTGCTGGCTTAAACTGCACATAACTCTGACACCTTAATGGGAGCAGGCCTGAGTTTGCATAATTGGAAGGGGGACTTAGGTCACTGTCCCTGTAAAATAATATAAATATATGGATATGTAAGTCAAGTTATTTGTGGGAGGTAAATGATTATCAGAGAAGAATCTCTGAAGGTACAAAGATGCATGCAATTTTTTCACTTAATCTTTACAGTAACAAAATTCATTTTCTTGCTAAATCTGTATTATTTGGTAAATAGGCCAATAAACACTGGCAACAGTTCATGGGGAATTTTTCCTCTAACAGCGTGGAAGACAACTAGTATGTTGCTCAACCAGATATGGTTCTAATTATAGCGTTTGCATTATACTGCTTTAATTGTCCTCTTAAATGCAGTTTTTGACATCCTGCCAAAACCTTCTCAATGATTTCTTCATTGAATAGAGGACTTTTAGTCATCCACTACATTTCTTAAGGCCATAATTTTCAACAGCATTAAAATCCACTTTTTCTTCCTTGCCGTTTGCTGCAGTTAATATCATTCATCTCAAGAACAATTGTCCTGTCACCCATTTACCTGGGAAGCACAGTATCCTTTTTCTAATTAATCCACAAAAGGTAGAGATGAAGGAGTTCAGGGAATGAATAATTCTGTCATCTTGCTTATCTTACGTCAGGGAGGTGGTGGTGATACAGCTTTTTGCTCCTGGGATAGCAAGAATTTAGTAAGTAGGAAATTGTCAAAATTCATTCGTTTCCAGACTGTGCGTTTTTAATTATATTTTTTGTATGCAGAAGTCATGGAAGATACTCTTTACTTCTTGTTCTATGTGAAAAGAATCTGCCTTGGGGTGACACTATTTTAAATTCTGAAGGAGAAACCATGAGTACAAATTATTTTGCTAGTTGCTTTAGCTCTGTGGCTGCTTTGTAGTTCATGTTTTTTGCACTGAAAATTTCACATTATGGGGTAGATTTTAAGTGTGGTTGTAAATTGCCAGAGGAGACTGCTGCTGCAAATAAGAATGAATTTAAGAGGCAGCTCCGTAGTTCAGAGCAGGGGACAATGCTGTAGAATTAGGAAGAGACATTTAAGGTCATTCAGGAGCAATCAACCTTAGTCAGTCCCAGAAACTTTTGTTGTGGTGTTTTTTTCCCCTCACAATACATTTAGAAGGTAGGGGCAACATGTCAGTGTTATTCCCATTACAGTTGTATCAATCCAGATGTATTGTCTTGAACAGAAATGCCTGCTGTTGAGTTATGGGTTTGTGGAGGGCTCTATGGAAAACTGGATTTTATCCTATCATACAAATTGACTAACACATTTGCCAAAGTTTCAGTTATTATTTATCTGTTCATGTCTTCAAAATCCAGACGTTTGCAAAATGAAAAATATATGTTAGACCCCTCTCCTATCAAACACTTGACATAAATGCTTAACTTGGAGTATTTAAGCTATCAAATTGAACTTGAGTGGACTATATTTTTGTTAAAAGTCTACAAGTACTTGTCAAATCAGGGTCCTAACATTGAAACCACACCTAGCCTGTGTTTAAATGCTTTCCTGAATCAAGACTTTGTTTCTAAAGAATGTATTTTGTCCCAGATAAACCTGGACAAACTCTAATGGCCGTTCTGGTTAGGCAAGAGCTCAGGTAAATAGGATCTGCAGGCCAAGGTAGCAAGTATCGTGAAGTTGCTCCCACTGTTCATTTTTTAATGATGTTTATAATGATTCAGAGATATTTTGGTTTAAAAATGTACATTTTAAATTTATGGTAGACATTTTTACTAATGTGTTTCTTTTAATCACCGGATCAATCATTTTAGTGCATGCTCTCCAGGAAGGCACATGCAGCCAATATTCATCTGCAGATGGATGTAGTCCAACCTATTTCAATGAAAGGCATTAGTTTATCAGGAGTATTTCGACTTGTAAGTAAAACCTTACAATGCATATCCTTTCTGTCTCCCCAGTCTGCAGACTATTTTTCTGGTAGCAATAACCATCAGACCGGTTTTAAAAGATGAACTAAAAATTAATAGACAAATTTACCTATTACTCCCAAACTGTTGCTGCTGTTCCTCTCACTGTCATTTGATAACTGAAGTACTGCTGCAATGATACTATAAAGTGTTTGTCTGCACACACACATCTCCAACTGGATTATTTCAGCAATGAACAATTCATTGGAGTTTGATCCCTGAAATTAATTAATTGTAGCCTCATTTGCCACCAGTGAAAGCTGGCAGAGATCAGCGAGATCAGCATAGTTCTGGCAGTTTATACCAACAGTGAATTTGACCCATTATCTTTTGTTGTTAAAGCTTTATTTCTTTTGAAGTAGTTGTACCCTTTGTCCGTAGTTAATTATGATATTAAATTGCAGAGGAATGTTTCCATTTTCTCCAACTGCCTAATCTGAGCCTTTGGTCTGACACATCAGATTAGTTGAGATTTAAACCAATGACCTCCTGGCTCTGGATAATGTCATGTTGGTTCCTATACAAAATAGCAGGGCTGTCCCTGTTCAGGTTACACTAAATCACGAGCTGATGAGAGGTGACGGGTTCTGCAGCAACGCTGAATCACATGTTGTTTGATTTCTGCCTTTCTGGGCCAAATTCCTCCAGATAAAAGGTACAGAAGGTCACCCCCTGTCCAGAAACACTGTGCTGAGATCACAGCAATGTTCCAGCAGTGCATTTTTGTTTTGGCAAGTAAACCAGCAATGTTCTTATAAATGAAAAAAATCAAAAAACTGTTTATAACCCAAATAATGCTTTTGTGTGCATCCCATCTCCCATTTGTAAATAATGGAATGAAGTCATGAGATGTTGTGTAAAAAGTACTTTCAGGCTTAGTTTTCCTCAATGCCATTGAATAGTCAGATGACGCTGTTAATACATTCTGGAGCCAGTGGCCAGTCAGAAGTACTTACATGCCAGCTTGCAGTCTTGACATGCTCAGAGTCAGCATTTAAGACAGCAATTGGCACAGATCAAGTTGGAAGTCTAAATGTCAGTGAGTGGTAAGTGTCTAAGTCTTGATCTCTCAAGTTGTTAGGTTGTTTGAGTGGTTGCCCTCTGAGATGGACAAAAATGTCAGGAGAAAACTGTTCAAAGGGATGTTGCACCACTGCACTATTGGATAATAGTTAGCCTTGTTGGGTCTTTATTGAGAGAGTAAAGTTGCCATGAGCGTTTCTTATTTTTAATATTCAGATAAATTTATTTATTTATTTTTAGCTTTCTGATGAATCCTAGAGATTTTATAGTTTGAGAATTAGGTGCAGTCATTTGTTCTTTGTGAGTCTTACAGCAGATAGGTACGTATGGCTGTTCCTGAGGAGAGGGGAAAGAAATGAGGTCTGGGAGGAGACAGTAGCTAAGAGGATGAGCTAGAAACAGACTTTGGATGGAAAGCCAAATTTCTGCAGCTGCAGAAAAGGAACTGCCACAATGTCTGCATGCTGCAGTGAAGCCTTCAAAGTTTCAAGTCTTATTATTCAAACTTCTTAAAAAAGGGAGGGGTTCGCATATGTGGTTGTGTCCATGTGTATACAGGCTTTGATTTGGTAGGGCAATTTTAACCAAGTGTCAGTGAAGCTGTTGAATGCTGTTAAAGTTGCCATAAGTTTTGTGAAAGCAGTAGGATTTACCAATCCTACTAGCAGTAGGGCTGGGATATGAACTGAATTTATGTTAGACATATAAGAAACTCCGCTGAGCTGTGCCCAGAGACCTGACTCCAGACCAGGAGCCCTCACTTGTCGTGGTTTTGATGGGAAAACTGTTGTTCCAGGATGTGAATGCAAGCAAAGTCAGACACAGTAGTCCTGGCCATATTTGAATCATGCCTCTGCCAAAGCATAGTCTCTTGCTGCCTCCAGAAGAGCTTTGTCGGAAGACATGGCTGGTGAGTCGCATCCCATTTTGGTCAAAGCTAGAACTAGCCTATGCTCTTGAAGTTTTCCCTGCAGAGCAGGCCCCTCAGAACATGTAATTTAGATGGCTGTAAGTGTAAGACTCTACTCAAAAGGGCAAAAATACAGCCTAATTAACCTCCCATTATATCTATTTTGCCTTCTTCCTGGGATGCCCACACAGTGTTGATGTGCTCGATGAAAGAAATCTCTCCAGACTATCCCCCAAACCTTGATTTCCAAACAGGAAAATATAGAATCATAGAATAGTTAGGGTTGGAAGGGACCTTAAAAATCATCTAGTTCCAACCCCCCTGCCATGGGTAGGGACACCTTCCACTAGACCAGGTAGCTCAAAGCCCCAGGGAGGTATGTTCCCTTTTAGAGATAAAATTATCTTTCTATCCATGTTAAATCTCCTATTCTGCCTACGGGGTATCACTCAGTATTTTCAGTGTGCTCAGGTTCAAAGCCCATAAAGGTCATGTTTCCTTAGGAGTAAAGGGAGCAATTAGGGCAACAAGTTTTATTTCATTTTATAAAAGTTCACATACTTTAATACTCAAGTAATAATTACAGTAATCCTTAAATTAGTCAGCTAAAATATTAATTCATTTGGCACAGTCCTAGTGTACACTGTCATAACAATGCCTGACAGGACTAGCTGAAATCCTGTAGTTACCTTTTTAAATACCACAGAATTTCTTCATTGTTGTGATAAAATACAGATGTGGCTTCAAACGAAACTTGCATGGTGAGCAGAAATAGAATATATAATTAGAACAAAGAGGGCTTAAATCAAATTAATCTTTATCTGACAGGAACATTTACATTTAGATCACTGAGTGCAAAGTCATAGCCAAAATTGAAATTAGAAACAGATAATTATGATAAGAGAGGACACTTACGCTGACTTTTCCCATGCATAATTGGAAAGCACACAAAATGCACTGCTTGTTATAATTAGAATTAGTGTTAAAAATATGCCACTTTTGATGAACACTGGTTTGTTGCAATAAAAAGTTGCCTAAATACTTGTCTGGTAGAAGCACAAGTTGGTTCTGATTAGAAGATCTTAAAGAGGGCAGATGGTTTAATAGCTTTTCAAAAACAATAATAAGATATGTAATCAGTAACATTTTGTTAGCGTGTTCTAGATCTTTGGAAGCGTAGATTTTTTGATGCAGGGCCTAAGTCCAGGCACCTAATTACTGTCATTTAAACATTGTAAGTGTGCATTATGAAAGGTTCAGCAGTCACTGAGCAAAGCATTTGCCACACCAGGATTTGATCCTGAGAAGAGCAGGCTCTGGAGCAGCAAATTAAAGGTGCCCGGCACCTGGGAGGATTGTGCCCATCTAATACCCGTGCAAGCTACTTTTGATTTACTTTTCAGCACATTCCTCCTGAAAGCATTTTACATGTACAAATCTCTGCCCTTTGTGAGGAAGTTGCTGCTCATTTTTGCCCCTGGCTTCACTGTGAATGCAGGTTTTGCTGCTCCTCAAGTCCCAGGGAAGAAAATATATTTTATGCAGTTGCTGTAAGAAAGAGCTAGCTTGAAAGCACTGGAAGTGTCAGTATCAGGACAAAATTTTTAATTTATTAGTTCTCAACTATATCCTTATTCTATAGATCATTCATCCTTTTACATAGGGCTGCAAACTGGAGGCCTGGATTCTCAGTTTCTGTAAATCCAGTACAGCTTGCTTCGCATCATCAAATTTGACTGATTTACCAGGCAGCTGAGGATCAGAGCCTGTGTGTATATATATGCTACAAATACACATCCATGGTGTTTAGAAACAGCACTATAATTGTCCGCAGCTGTAAAAAAAAAAAAGCCATATGTTTAGATTTTTAGATTTCAAAAGAGGTATAACTGGAGCTCTAATGATGTTTGTCTGCTTAACACCTCCTTGGCATAAGGAAAACTGTTTCCATGATGTTAAGAATGATGGGAAGAGCTGGGATGTGAACTTCAGCCTTTGGTTGGATTCTCACAGGCTCTGAGCTGTTCCTCCTTTGGCTTTAAGTTGCAACTTTTATTAATGAAGCAGATCCAGAGGGTCTCTGGGAATTCACCACCACAATAGTTCAGCATGCTGTCAGAAAGTAGCTTGTCAGATGACTCTATTGTACTGGGATGTGATTTTTAGTAACATGTAGGATTAGGGAAGTGATTCATGTATTGTGCACTGTTGAAAGGAAGGGTAATTTGAGGTAGCAGAAAGGATTTTCAATGCCAAAACAATAATGATAATTCATGCTGTGGTAACGAATTGTTATGACACGTTTTCTATTATTAATCTGGTTAGAGGGTCTAGGTTAAATGACTGCAGTCGATTAAAAGATATATAGATAGAAAAGCTTTATGTATTTATTACCTGCTTAAAGAAAAGGAAATTTATCTGAGAAAATTACAACATGGAAGAGTGCACAACTGTGATTTAATGAGCTGCCTTTACACAAACATCTGGAATTATTATTATCATGATCATTCTTATTATTTTACATAAAATCAAAATACTGACAAATGTGAATGAGAAGTGAGTTTTTATGTTAGCTGCAACAAAAATGTCCAGTGTGGTTAAAATTAAACTAAACCATAGCATTTCTATGGGCCCAGTGCTGCCAGAAGGGCTGTAAATTAGTGCTGTTTCTCCTGGGGAGTGTCCCACTTAAATGAGGGAGTGCAGAGGCACTTGGTGCAGAGTTTGTGCAATGTAGTCCCTAAAATGGTAAATATGAGCTGCTGTGATTTTGAAGAAAACATTGCTAAAGGAAATAAACTAGCAACTAGAAATTTCATACAGCTAATGCTCAAGGAGGGCAGATCAAAGTATACAGGAGGGTATTAGCTCACCTGAAGTCTGGTTTATGTCAGGCACAGTGTAGTCCTGGCGCTGGTCTTCTGTGTAAAACCAAAGTTCACTCCTGCATGCATACTTACTTGCCCAAAGCCTAGAAGTGGCCGCATGTAAATATATGCAGTTGCTTGAAGGGCTGTTCTTTCACATTAATGTCCATTTCCATATATTTTCCTCCTAAATTCAGAACTTTCTTGTAGCTATAAAACCTAAATTAAGTCTTTAGCTGTACTTGTTTATGATACTAATCAGTTAATTTTCAGTACCTTCTTATCATTACACTAAAAAGAGTTTAATCATAAGTTTTAAAGTGATTTTGAAGTATTTAGTGTAGAACCAAACTGTAGAGAGAGCAATGTACTTCTGGTAAAACAATCATCTTGCGATTTCCTGAAGCGTAAGCCTGGTTACAAATGATACCAAAATGTGTATAGCCTTGTGCCAGCAAGAGAGTTCATAGGTCAGAATGGTCTGTTAAGTACCTACTTCTCTTTAAAGCAGAACTCTGAAGTTTTTTGGCTCTTGAAATTAAATTTGCCAGGAACATGTTTTTTAAGTTATTTTATAGAAAGCTGAAGGTAAATTTAAATGAAAATAGCTACAGTAAATATGAATGTTAAACCAAACACTTTTCTGTTTCTTCTATACTCACCCTGGGTAGTAAAATATTGTGAACATATTTCTTAGTTGGAAAACAGGACAACATCCTCCAGGTTAATTTAATATCCAACAAATATCCCTTATGGAAAAATTATATGAATCTTTGTTACAGTATTTCACAAATCAAATTAGCAACTCAACGTTAATAGATTTTGATTGACATATCTGATATTAACCATTAGTGTCTCTATGGATTTTAGCTCTTCCTCATTAAGTGAATTCCACCTCTTGGTCAGAAAAGTCTGTTTTTTCTTTTCTTACGGAAACAAGAGCAGATCTTCAGCTGACATAAATCAGCCCACCTCTACTGAAGTCCGCTTAGGTGCTCCAGTTCACATGTGCCTCAACAATAAACTGTTTACTTCTGATGGAATTCATTCTGCAGGACAGGACTTCCCAATATCACAAGTAAATTTCTTGGGATTAAAGTTTATCATTTACAGGTAAAATTGTGATAAACCAGAGGTGGTATTACACCCCTGCTCACTCACCTCTGGCCAATTCAGGTTAATCAGTCTCAGATTGGAGACTGCAGCCACTGATGCCACTTTGGTGTTCCGCATCAGCAAAGTGATGGTGAAGATGAGCATGCTTTCAGAGAGCACAAGGGATTTCCAGGGTAACACATGTCCCTGTTTAGACAGGAGAGGAACACCATTTTGGTGTAGGAGCCATGAGGAACCATGCCCCGTCCAGCAATCAGAGCACTCACTTGTGATGTAGATGGCATGCTCCCACTCTCTTGAACTCAAGTCAGAGGTTTGAACCTTAATCTGTCCTATACCTTGTCAATATTGTAAACACCAGGGTGGTCTTGGTCATTCTGGTGCATGTTTCTCTCTGAGTGTGTTGGAGCTGCTCTTCTCTGTGCAGGATAATTAAATGTCAGCTGGGGATGGAAATTTGAAATTGGTTGCCTGGCTTGTAGGGAACTGTTTGAGCATCATTGACTGGTCTGGTATGAGTGCGAAGGAGCAGCTCGCTTGGCTTTGTCCTGTGAAACTTGAAAATGTTTAATTCCCAGGTTCTCTAGAAAGGCAGTTCAGACATACTTTGGAAAAAAACCCAACCGAACACAAAAAAGAAACCCAGAAAAATTAATAGCAATCAGGGCTCCTTTCAGAAAAGTGAATCTTGTTTAGATGCTACCTACTGGTTTGTGGAACTAAAGCCTGAAAGCCGTGAATCTTTTAAAGAGAAAAGATGACATAGGTAGGGAGGGAATCAATACCTAATTTCTTCTTTGGAATTGCTTAAGAAAAAGAAGGAACATGAAGAATAGTATTGCTGTCATCATAACCACATTAAGTGTGTTTTTCTTGAAAACCATGTATGCAGATACAGATCTGCATAGGAGAGCAAATGCTGGATACTGGATTTGCTAAGCCTTCATTTGTTGAACTTTGCGTTAAATTGTGTTTCCTCGAAGAAAACGATTTTTTCTTTTGCTTTAGTTAGTGTTTGCCCAACATTCTCACCTCTGTGATGATTATGAAGGTGACTTGCTCCCTTAGGAATAATGTCTTATATGACGCCTGATGTGTCTTACAAATTAAGGTAGATAAGTTGGCAATTTGTCTCCACAGATACCTCTGCAGAATCATTTCACTTTACTGACCAATACTTCAGACTTCTCCTGCACTGGGTGGGAGGCTTCTCAATTTCTTTCGCTGTGAGGAATGTACTGGTTAACCCAAAACAAATGTATATGATAGATGAGACTAATTCTTCAGAAAGGAGCTTGGCCTCACACCTGCTGCAGACAGGTTTGTGGCCAACCTTCCTTGACAGAGCTGGTGTGAATTCGGATTCAACAAAGAGACTGGAACGTCTCTGTGCCTCCTTTAATGACTGTTATTTTTAGAACAGTTAAAAGCCAACAATGCTGTGTGAAGGATATAAAGAGTATGGAGTTAAGAGTAAAATATAATAACTTTGAAGGAGGCAGAGGTGGGGTTTTGTGTGTTACATGCAAAGCTGCCCAGTCGAGGGTGAAAGCATCTGTGTATAGATGTTTTCTGAGAGTATATGTTCTTTCCTTCATGGATAACTTCATCAGATCCATGTTTTTAATAATGTAAATACATTTAAAAACTAAATGCTTCAGCTTTGGTTCTTTACCTAAATATCTGGATTTTACACCATTAACCCTGGTGACTTAGCATGAGTTTCTCATGATTTATTTGTGGATTGCATAGATTGCAGCACATTTCTTTGCCCCCTTCAGGAGAGATCCCCTTCAAGTGGTCATCTGGCCTCACTCTGTTGAAGTAACTGGAGTTAGGACCATTGAGACAGCAGCTTCATAGGTTATCCATACATCTGCTTCCCAAACTAATGCTGCTGCTGGCTTCAGCGCTGTGCTGGAGCTGCTCACAAGTCATCATCGTTTCTGCTTCAGTTCTGTTCACCTGTATTAATGCAATACTTCTGTTTAAAAATTTGCAAGTTTAATTACAGAATCAGTTCTCTTGGGATTGCCATAAAAGAACTGGGGTGGCTTCCATTTAATTACTTCTGATTAGACCTCTGGTGCAAGTGAATGCAGAATCAAGCCCAGTATAACCCAGAAGGTTACTTGGAGTAGTCCCAAAGGGGAGGCTTTCTGAGAAGTCTCAGTAATACTGATATTTTTTAGCATGTGACATAAAGCAGATTTTTTCAACACATTTGTTGCAGTGAGTACAAATGAGGCAAAATATGATCTAAACTGGTTAAGTAAGGTTCTTCAGATATTAGAGGTGCTTACTTGAAATGAAGGGGTTTGAATCAGTCAAAAGGAACATCACTCAGATGTTAGACACAGCCAAATAAGATCACGTGAAAGTTTTGTGTATTTTTTTAGTAACTTCAAATTAGCATTAGAAAATTTCACGAAACAAGAATTTCAGGATGTTTACAAGATTTTAATCAGTCAGATCGGTCAGATCTTGACTTGGATCATTGACTCCAATGAAGATTTAACTTACTAAGGATAGGGTACTTTGTGTAAGATGATGGAGAGGCTAATAGCAACGTGAAATGCCCGGTAAAACAGCAGGGTAATGGTGCTCCTTGTGGATTTTCTGTTGCTTATTTTCTGTGTCTTATTTGCTGTTTAACTGCTCAGACATGGTGTGGTGTTCTGCATAATTTCAAAGGGACATTTGTGTGTGTCGTTTGTACATGTGTGTCGAGTAAGTATGTATGAAAGGTAAGAAGACAGTAACATTGCAGGATGAAAAGTATGGATTTCATGTTTATTTGAAAAAGACACCTGCAGAATTCATGCTAGGTTGGCCATTGCCATGAGCCTGTTGGCCCTACAAATGGGTTTTTTGACCCATAATAGGTTACAGCTTGATTTAATAGGTCACATTTCACTGCCTTTATGGACACCTTTACATCTTCTTTTCAGGGTAATTATCTTTACACACATCTGATGTGGCAGCGTAATTGACTCCTGCTTTTGTATGGCTATAGGTTAATGAACCAAACTGATAATTTTTTTTAAAGAGAACAAATCACTTGTGTATTGTTTTTGAAATGATAGTCAAGTGGTATGTTTAGAGGGCTGCTTTCGTTTTAGCAAGAACACTGCGGAGAGGCAGCCACCATCTGGGGCTTTATGCTGCACAGTGCACAATGAATGGAAGTGTTCTGTACCGAAGTATTCCCGTCTCCTATGGGCAAGATCCTGTGGGGATAATAGCCTC
Organism: Psittacula echo; assembly: GCF_963264785.1. Lineage (NCBI taxonomy): Eukaryota > Metazoa > Chordata > Aves > Psittaciformes > Psittacidae > Psittacula > Psittacula echo. The sequence goes on from NC_137744.1 coordinate 12,685,243, forward strand.
AAAGCTCTTCTTAAGTAAATAAAATAGTGGCAATTTGCATCCACATGGGTGGAGACCTAAAGACTGGATGGGAAAAAAATCTAAAAATCAGGAATTCATTTATTTTAAAATAAACCCACAGCACTCCTAAAACTATTGAATATGTCCCTTTTGTTCCAGAGCCAACATTTTACCTCAAAATATGCCCCAGTGTGAGGTCACTCATTTTTCAGTTCTTCATGTAGTAAAATGTGCATAGATGGCAATTCACCATTTTTGATGCTGGTTTGTTTTCATACAATCTGAAAGGAGCCTTTGAGTAACAGTGGTTGTTTGGCTTGGTTTCTTAGCTCTTTTAAAAATCTATTTGAAGTGGAAGCACTACAGCAGGAAAACCCAAGTTTGCAGGTGCTTTTAGCACTTCCCAGTGGACACTGCACAGTGTCATAATGCCTTTTATTTTTCCTATGGCATGAACAGAATCCAGCAAATGCAGGTTTTCCACAGAATTATTTTTTATTAAAACAATACCTCTGTTTCTGCCTTGAAGTATTTTTGAAGTTCTGGTTTTTGCACAGGAGCTGAAGACTGGAAATTTGAGGCTAGAACATGCTTTTACAAATGTTATTCACCTGAATGGGCCTATTAACTTTAGACTACCTGTGTGAGAAAAGATAACTCAGGTGAGCAAGGACCCTGCTGGGGGCCCTAATTAGTTAATGTTGGCCCTCATTATGCAGAGAATGTGCTCCAGGAGCCCATTCTCATTACTATTCAGGACATGTTGGTCTGTCTTAATAAAGCTTTCACTTCCACTTTACTATCCCTGATTTACTTTATTACTGATTAATAAATATGTGATAGATGAATTGTACATAGAGTGCCAGAGCTTGTCTGGCCTTTTGATCATTTTTTGTCAGAAAGAAGATGCAAAAGGGTCATAAACCTCTGAGTCCACGCAGCAGAGGACATGTGCATTAAGTGGGGATGCAACCAGGTTGTTTGACAATATTTAGTACCTTGGTAGTCCTTGGGAACAAGGAGCATCCAAGAGTTCTGAGCTTCCCTGAGAATGAAAATGAATGGAGACATAAATGGCTCATTTACACCCCTCCCAGATGTTTGTTGGGGCATAGCTGAGAACATGGACATCAGTGCCTTCAGTGTGCAAAACCCTGGTCCATGTTATGATTCAGCTCTCTGAGCAGACACAGCAGCAAGACCACAGTGTGCTGTACAAGACCAGACTTGCTGAGTTCAAAGGACCTGGGCACATATATGTAAATGTTTGCAGGATCAGGATCCTGGATATTGCATGGAATCTAGCCTGGCTTTCTGTTTCCCTGTGGGATTTGACCTATTGTTTTTAAACACCGCCATAATCGGTGCATTTTAATATTGCTGTGATGCTATCCTGAAAGGCAACTGGGAATTAGCATACTGTATTTCATTATTTCATGACTTTTTAGATATTCATATTTAGACTGAGCAGTGTTAAAAAGAATATTTTATTTCATTATGCAATTTTTAGTGAGCTTGTTATCAGCAATATGTTTAGCATAAAATTTATTAGTGACATGCCCTTTAATTTAGCCTGTCTAATTGGTGCTAATTTAGTTAGATTGCATTAAATTACACCCTTTAATGTAGCTATGTGTGGGTCAAGAAATCCATTCCAACAGGTTAGGTAATTTTTCATGCAGCTGAACAGTAAAAATGGTATTAAGGTAGCTGGAAAATGCATTTGTGTTCCAAAATAATAGTTTTCCTGGATGTGATTATTAGGGAAACAGGATGTCTGTTATAAGTGCTCTTCCTTTGAAGACTTACAGGGTTCATCTTCCATCTAAACTCATGTCCCCAATCTCCACAACAAAGACAAAATGTGGGAATTAAGATCATTACTCTTACGTGAAGGGGAATTATTAAGAATGATCTTTATTTCAGCCTTCATTCCTTCTTTATCATGCTCAGCGCAAAGATAACAGTGAAAAATACATTGTCCCTTCTTTTATCTGAGTTTCTGCTTTCTGCTCCATTAGAATTACTTTGGTCAGATGGTTGGAGTGGAAAGTAATTGATTTGATCTCAGCAGTGTACAAAGAATCAATCTAAGCCTGACAAAACAAAACAAAAAATCTGACCTGTAAGAGTCATTGATCTCCAGCAGTAAGAGCAGAGGGCGACCAGGCAGGACTCCTGGGGGCAGGTCTTCAGCTCGTGTAAATTGTCCTTGCTGTTACAAGTCAATGGTGTTTGAAGTCACTGGCAGTTTCACCAGAGGAGGTGTCAGACCCTGGATTTGGTTCCCGGTTTCCCATGTAACCTCCAGAAAACTCCTGGTCGTCTCTGGCCCCTGAAGGTGTTGCTGTCTCTGCTGTATGAATCAGTGATGGCTGCACTCCTGTGCCACCACTCTCCCCCTCTTACCTGCTGGGAATCTATTCCAAGTGTAAGGCAAACTTTTTCAGTCCTTGGGTGTATTTTAATTCATCATTTCTGTCCATCAAGAAGCCCCTTCACATCTTGGTGCTGTCTGTAGCAACAGTTCCAAGAAAAGGTGGGAGGAAAAAAAGGCATTAAAGCTTTTTCTCAGTGAATGTGTCAGTCCTAGCATGTAGAGGTTGTGTTCTCAAAGGCATGGGAGATCAATAAATGATCTCCTAACTTCCTTTCTTTTACCTAGAGAACTTGAATCTTGGATGAAAGGGTCTGACAGGTTTTAAGCATCCTTCTAGGGATGGCCCTTGTAGCATTAAGGTTCACCCACCTGTGTTTGTGGTTGTTTGCTGAGGTTATAGAGTGGTGGTGTCATCATTGCTGAAGGAGTTACGCTGTTAAACAGCAGTTTCCAGATTTACTGTCATCGTCCTGTTCTTGTTGAGCTTGGTTTTACTATAGGCTGCCTGAATAAATAGTAGCACTTGCTCTGTTTTCCCATATAACCCACTCCTGACATAGCAGTATTTGTAAAGGTTTCAGGTTATAATCTTGGATTACCCACATCCTCAGAGCGCATCTGCACAACCAAGTGTATGGGAGCTGGGTGAGGAGAAGCAGTCAGTATGAGCTTAGATGCAGGGAGGAAGAACAGGGGTATCGCTTTTTTTTTTTTTTTACCTTTACCAGCGTATGTGATATTATTGCAGCTTAGTCACATGTTATTGGGATTTTGCAGGTAACCAGCAGCATAGACTAAGAAATAAAGCTGTTGCTTATTCAACTCCTGGCCTGTCCCATATTTAAGCAGTGCAGTTTTCCCCTGCAGCGCTGATGAGAAAAATGACTTGGAAGAACAAAATACTAATCCGTAAGGTATCTCCTTGGCAAAAAAAAGCCAGTTATGTACCAAAATATCAACTTGAGTTTCCTCATACAGCCAGCTGAGCATTGAGAACAAAGCTGAATGCCTGTTAGGTCTGATCCAGAAAGCTTTTTAATCCCTTGGCAAAGGCTAGACACTAGAGCAATTGTAAGGGATTTAACCCTTAGAACGCATAGGAAGAGCCCCTTTATGAGAGCAGTTGTCTGGGCAAGGCTGATACCTGTTTGATTTTTGGAAGGATGTGAGATCAACTTTGCTTAACAACCCAGCTGTAAAACTGGCAGAAAAAAGAGAGCAACGGCAGCTCAATTGCAAATATCATGCTGAGTATTATGTTTTGGGTAAATAAATATAAAAAAGAATAAGTGGAAATCTTCCCCTAATAGAAAAATACATCAATGATACTGTAATTAGAACCAACATTATTCAACTGTAATAAAGTATTTATTTTACTGTGATTACAACAGTTGTTTACTCTTGGGAGCTGTATCCAGAAACAGAATATCCAGTCTGGATATCCAGCACAATATCCAGCAGCTGCCTAAAACTAGTTTCTGAAATCTGTGCTTAGCGGCTTAGCTGATACTTCTCACTAGAGCCTCAAGACAAGAGACAGGACAAGTGCGCCAGTCCAGTTGGGTCACTACATGGTTACAACCCTGTGCCTTGGATGTACCTGGATGTTAATGAAACTGCATCTCAAGCAGTTGCAGAGGGAACAGGCAGAGGCTGTTATAGCTGCATGAGAAATTAGTCTGTTCAAGCACTTGTCCTGCCATGAATGCAGCAATGATGGGGAGATTTTATCCCAGTAACGAAACTTAATAGTCTGGGTGTGTTTTCAAGGCTTTAAGGAAAAGAGTGGATTTTTTAAAAGATGTGTGTTTATATATTGGCATTATATTGGCATTTGATTTAGAACAATAAACACTTCACACACACTGGCGCTGAGCATCCTTCCAGCTATTTAAATGTTCCCAAACTAAACAGTTCAGTCCATTCCTGTGCTCTGTCATCAGGAGAAAATGATCAGCTCCAGCAGCAAAGTCAAGTTTACAGCCAGACTAACGGACCTGATCCCAGGCAACTTGGTACATCCTGCTCAGTAGCTCTGCCTAGAGAGTGCTGGCTGAGGAGGACATAACAGCTGGACAGACTGTTTGGGTCTGAGGATCTCAGCTGAGGAAGGGACAGTGCAAGTATCTGTATACTGGGCTCCTGCCTGCAGTCCAGAGGCCCTGATAATCCCTGGTGATTCAAAATATTCAGAAACATCCCCAGGACATTGCATGTAAATTAACTGTACCATAAAGTGTTGTGCGTGAATTCTGAGGATTCTTGTTGATGTAAGGGAAATCAGCTCTTCAGTTCTTCCTGTGTCCTCCCCCTTCAGTTGTTCCTCTGTCCTCCCCTTTTGCCCTGCCACAGGGCTGGTGAATGGGCTGGTCACCTCGGGCCTTGTTCTTTGTTCAAAGTGAGAGGAGCAGCAGTGCTAGCCCTGCCAGTTGTTCAGATAAGTGCAGAGCATGCTAGATCTGGTGCCAGTGCTGCGCCTGCCAGCACTGAAATGTGTAAGTGGGGATGCTGGGAGGTGATGCAAGTTTGTGCCGGCATAGATCTAGGCCACCGGTAGTGTCCTTTATCTCTCATGACATGCTAGACTTGTAGATTTTGGTTTGTTGTTGTAAATCCAAAGCTCTCACAAGGAGATGCTCTGTGGCTGGCTGTGTGCCTGCAGCCGAGGTGCTGATGTACGCAGTTGTGACGTGGCTTCCCCCTGTCAGGTGTGACGTGGTCTTCCCAGAGTCCCTGTGCCCTCCTGGCTTTTGGGTAGAAGCTGGAGGTCAGAGAGAGAGTATGGTCTCCTGGGCTTTGTGTAAGAAGCATCTGGCAGAGCAGTGAGCTGAACTGAGGTCTTCCAAGAGATCATGACGCATGCCATAGCTGTTTTGGCATTGGGTCAGTCTTTGGGGAAAGATGCAAGTTGACCTGAATTGGTTCCAACTGCCTGCCAGCAGCAGGCACCAGCTCTGGCACTTAGTCATTGTTTTGAGTGCTCTTAGGTGGGACGCTGCTGAGGGAATGCAAGCCAATACTTTGTATGATAATGTTTAGAAAGAGATAAGAAGATCCTGCTTTTCATCTAGGCTCATTCTTCCCTACCAGCCTGTGCTTTCTTTCAGCTCAGGAGACTGAAATCTTCTGTTCTCTTGTAAAAAGAAGTCTCTCTCTGAGCAGATGAGCTAATGAAGCCTGGCTTGTAATGTCTCTCTCTCTGATGCGGATGCTCTGATATCTGACAAAGGGTGAGCTTTATTAGCTTTTCCTGTAATGGGACAGCAGTAGGGTCTCTTTCGTCTTCCCCACTGCCTTCTTTTCAAACTCCGAAGAGTTTCTGTATCTTCTGACTTTGATGCTGGACAGCAGGAGTGAGCTGAACACCCTTTTTGTGTAAGAACACAAACGCATATGTTTTTTCAGATGCCCGTGGCTGCAATCTGTGGGTGTCTCCTTTCTGTCAGAATTCAGGCTAAAAATAAAACAAACAAATCCCCTGAAATTAAAAAGAAGCATCAGCGTTCAGATGATTTATGGTATAAACTGGGGAGTCATCTCAAAAAACATCAAAATAACGGCTCTACTGGCTAAGCTGAAATCCACCCACTCATAGCAACAGGAGTTGATACTTTGTTAGCAGAGTGGGATGTTGTTCCCAAAACTTATTGTCTGTTAACATATACATCATGTGGCTTTCCTTTTTAATCCACAGGTCAGCTTTCCATTTTCCTACAGTTAGAATTGGTGAGGCAGGAAAAGAACGGTTCATCCCTGCCACTAGCAGGCAAGGGGAGACAAGGGAAGCTGAATGGGTTAAAATCACTGCTGGATTCAAACATTGTATTCTCCTTGTCAATTTGTCACAAGTGCAACCATATTTAAATTCAGCTGCTTGAGTAACACCCAAAAGCTATCATTGCACTAATGCAATTATGATAGTGCATCAATTGCTGTAAATCACAAAGCTATAGATAGGTTGTAGTTGTCATGTTCTTTGTGATTAAAAGATGTGGAATCTCTAATCACTGCAATGAGAGAGGCTGTCATCGATAAAGGGAATCTGGAGCTGGAGAGCAGTATTGATTGTACCGAGGAATTTGCAAACTCTCTCAGTTTTTGAATACTTTGAACAGCCTATCAAGTTGCACCATCAACTTCACACACACACCCCCCCTTAAGGCTGGGGTAGGAAATGAATATGTTAACATCTGCCTTGCTCAGGTTCTCTAGCAATAGGGTGTTCAAGAGATGCTAATTTTTTAGCAATTTCATACCCAAAAGGGTATACTATTTGTTAGATGAAAATTAGAAATGGTGTGCTGTATTTCTGACTTGGAGGAAGCTGTGGCCTCACACCATGCTGGTGCTGGGGGCTCGGTATCCCAGTTGCACTGGGTGCTGCTGGCAGAGTTTGACTGCTGAGCCCAGCCCCAGCACAGGCCAGCATCTTCTCCACTGTGGCTTTAAATACCACCTGGAACTTTTTACTTTAAATGGCACGACTTCTCTATCTGTAACTGAGGATCAGGCTTTCCCTTGCTCCAAAATGATGTCAGTGTTCCTCTTAAAAAAAAAAAAGAAAGAAAAGAAGCAAACCCAAAAAAACCTCGCAACACTCCCCCCCCCAGTATAATTTATGGCCAATATTCATAAATTATTTACATTCAAACTGTGGAATTGTAAGCAAAAAATGAATATTAAATTATGAAGTATGATGAAAAGGGGAAGGATAGCACAGGATTGTCAGGCTGCTTGCTTGTTTTTCATGCATTTGGCTGTTTTGTTTGCTTTTCCCTGAAGAATCTTCATGGATCAACATACAAAGAATTTATGTGATTTTTTTATTAATACATAGCATATGGTTTAAAAGCTTTTATACATTTATAGCTTTCATCCACAGTCACATAGTTCCTTGTATTGGTGTGTCTGCATATAGATGCGGGTACGTACACAGTATCTGTATGTTCATGTGTTTAAACTAATATTCTTTGTATAGAAATAGTATACCCTCATGCTGCAGTTTCTCTGGTTTTCACCACTCTCTTCTTTATGCTTGGGTGGTCATATTTTGAAATTTCCCCAGGATCAGTTTTTCATGCAGTCACGTTTCTCATCACATCTGAAGGATGTTGTGCTTCGCATGGTAATTAGGTCCTCTTTGTTTCATCTGCTGAACTGCTCTCTGTTACTTCCTGCAGCACACTCACGACTGGAGGCTATTGCTCAAATGTTAGAGCATTGGAGGAGATTCTCTAGAAGTAAACAGCTTCACGTTAACTCGCTTTTTTTTAATGCTGATTTGCATCCTATTTAAACCTTGTGCAATTATATTTGTTGCTTTCTTAGAGTTGCTTTTCTTAGAGTTGCCATTTATTGGAATAATTTATTACTGCATTGTGTGGCTGGTGGGTGTGTATGGAAATCATCTGAGTATTTACAAATACATATGACTTTATATATAAAACCACACAAGTGTCTGTCTATCTCCCTGAGGCTTGAAAATGCTGATGGCTTAGCTGGAAGCACAAGTTGCTGTCGGGCTTCACAGAGGTTAAGCTTTCATGGCTTAAAACAAAGCTCTGATTGTTAGTTTCTTTGGCCCCAAGTGAAGGCAGGCTGAGGATGGCTCCAGGCTGTGTTTGGTGTTTGTGGGACCCAGCAGGAGCTGGGCTTGGGTGGCATTTTGCTGTGGGAGCCCTTCTCTGCAGATACTGGGATAGGGACCCATGTCTGGCACAGCAGGGACCAACAGCCAGCGCTCCTGCAAGCATGGCCACTGGCCAGCACAGTTTGACACCTCCCTTCTAGCTGTCAAGTTACAGCAGAGAATCACCCCTAAGTTTTTAGCCTTTGTTGTTTAGAAAGAAACTTTCCAAGCTCTGCTTCTTTTGCTGGTGCAGCCAGCTCCTGTGTCTCAGGGCTCACAGGTTGCTCAAGCTGGAGCCAAAGGTCAGTTTGTCGGAGGCAGCTCAGGTCGTACTCAGCTGCACTTGCAAACCCTGATGGAGCTGGGGAAGGCAGCAGGAACTGGGTTAAGTTTGCCCTGAGGCTGCTGGGGAACCCCTGCCTGGGGTCCCTGCAGAGAAACATTCAGGGCAGGAGCACTGAAAATGCCTTCAGTTGCCTCAAGAAATGGGAAGTGACCTAGTAACTGACCCTGAATTCCCTTTTAGTCGGTACAAAGCTCTGGAATGACTTTTTGAAGGACATAACCCAGTGTCGTTATAATGAGGACCATCACACTGCCCGAAGGAGGGGGGACAGGCAGGAGCTCTCCACGCAGATGAGGTGTCAGGGCAGAGGTGGCAGCAGGGATGTTTTTCACCCCAATAGGTTGAATAATACCCTTAGGCTGATACCTGCTGCGTGCATGCAAGTGGTGCTCCTGTATGTACATAGAAGTGCACATGAGCATCAGAATGATGCAAACGCTGGTGATAGACAGCAAACGCTTTTGCCAACACGTGGAATTCCTAGTGGTTGTTTATCTATTTTTTCCCTCTCGTAATTAATAATGCCGTGATTACTCTGATTAGAATGATTGCATATCCTTTTAAGTGGCATCTAGATTGAGGTTTACATGGCATTTTTTTCCTTGTTTGTGTGTTCTGCAAACATATTAAGAAAGTCTCTAAAATAATATTAACCAAACATCAAGTCAAATCCTGTCTCCTGAAGGGCTGATGAGATCATATGCGCATGGCTGTGTGTTATCTTCCCCTGACACATGGAATTAAGTCTTGGACTATTCTCACATAGGAAGACATCATTCTGCCAGCGGTTTACTCTCTTCTGGCCATTTCAGCTGCAACATCTTTTTTTCCTTCAGCCAATTAAAGCAGGCTGTTCTCTATAAAAGCCAGTGAGGAAAATGGGGCAGTTTGATAATTTCTGAGTATTTCTTCATTTCATTTTGTTGAGCTGACTGATAGCACACAAACAGAGGCATTTGTGACAAAAACCCCCACCTTCGCCCTGGAACAATTCTGTGACTTTAATGAACTCAGTTGTATGTGGAAGGGAAACTGGATTTTCAGTTATCCCACTGGCAAAGCTGTGGGTGAGGGAAGCCTGGAATTCAGCCATGTAGCCCTGCAACTTGAGGGACACAGTTGATCCAGTGGAAGATCAAGTTTAGGAGCACTGCCACTTCTATTAATAATTGTTGTATTCTGTTGGGTTTTCCAAATTCTGGGAAGTTGTGAAATCAGCAGCAGACAGGTAGGTATTTCCTTGATTCACATTACCATCTTTTAAACAAAATATGTTGTTTCCTTCTGGAGCTCCTGCCGTTGTTTTTTTTTCCTAATGAAAGTGTTTTACCAGGTTAGAGTCCATAGGAGACACCTCCATTTTTATCAGAGCGAAGGTTTTTTTTAAATCAACACAAAATGAATAATTTCCAATTTTCAGCTTTCTGAGAATTTTTTTAAACATCATTTTAAGGCTGAATCAAAGCAATTCCCCTTCTTCCCTCCAATTCAAAATTATCGCTAGACGACAAATTGCTTATTGTCTGTCTTGACAAAAGTGCTTGGCTCTCGGCCTCGCATTCAGATCCCCAAGCCACTGTCCAATGGGGAATTTATTCCCCATCTGTTTCCATTTCTACACTGCGAGACCAGCCTGGCACATGAGCTACAGCGCAGTCATGGGTTTTGTGATCCATATGTAATTCACCTAACTTTCAGTCGTTAACTGAGACACCCCAATTAAGCAGAACAGTGACCCTGGCCTCTCTGTGTAGTCACTGCAGAAGTGGGTTCATCTGGAAGGCAACTCTGCCCACGGAAAATCTCAATTAAATGCCCAGAGAATAACTTCTCTAAGATCAAGCTGCTGTATACTTTGAGCAGTTCCACTGAAAGAAACCTCGTTGGCTTACAGAGACACACTGATAATGGGCTCATTGGCTTGTTAGGTCAGCCAGCAAGCAGATGGTGGGGGTTCTTGGGGCTTAAGTACCAAGACATCATTGTATTTCTGGGGAGATCATTGCATTTCAAGAGTGTGATGTGAGACAGGAGACTGCAAAGTCATCTCTAAGCTGCATTTATTCCCCTGGAATGTTCAACGTGTCAGGCCTGATCTCAGTTAAAACATGGAAGTAATAGATAAAAAAGGTCAAACCATTTATTGAGGATTGACATTTACAGCAGTCAGGAATCTCCAGTTGTATGCAGCTTTGTGTATATATGTCATTCCTATAGACACCATCCTGCTGAGGATCTCCAAACCTGTGCTTTCCTGCTGTAACTAGGTGGTGGCTACTTAGATATTGCTTATTGTGTTTATACAGGTGCCTAAACAAAGAAACACAGAGATTAGTTAACTTGCCCGAAGTTGTGGAACACCTCTAGCAAAATGAAAACATAAATTCCCACATCCCCTCTGTCTCTGTGGCATCTGAATGATTTTATTTTCTACTTTGATAAATTTTGTCAGAAGATTTACTGTAAAGATTGTAAAAAAAAACCTGTTTGAAATTAACTGCGTCTTCTATAAAAGCTGACTGTTAAAAGGCCTGTGTCCTTGATCCCATTGTAGGTGGTGGCAGTGGCACTGGATCGTTGACAGGGTACGTAGCTTGAGTACAGTGTGGGAAAACTAGATTGAAGGTAATAGTCCAGACAGGAATCCAAAGAGCAATTGCTGCCTGTTCTGCACCAGGATCTGGCACGACCAGATCTGTCACTGAAGGGGTCATGCTGTGTGTGTGGAAGAATGCTATTGATCAGTACATCACTTTTGCCGATAAGATCTAAGTAGGAAGGAAGGGAAGAATAAAGACATGCACACTCAGTTCCATGCATGTGCATCCATGTGCACGTATACACATGCAGGGTAGGAGACAGATGCCTGAGACAGGGCTGGTAACAGTAAAGTAATTAAAGGTGCTGAAGCAGTAAGTGCCAAGACACTCTCTCCAAGGGTACAGAAGGTTTGCTAATGTCACTGCTGATGTCCCTATGGTACCATGCAATTCTGGTGTGCCTCAGATGCCCTTCTGTGAGATCTACATTGCCTGGAGCCAGTCCATTATCTCCTTGCCTTAATGGTCTGACCTTGAGAGCAGAGTCTTGAGGTTACTGTGCCTCAAGGAGACCCAACACACCCTGTTAATGTGGTCTTCAGGGCTGTTTTCTTCCCCTTGCTCACACATTGCTGCAGCATTATTTCTCAGTGCTTTGAATTACGGAACTAACATCCTGGCACTAAGAATTTAAGGGACCTTGTGCAGATACAGACAGAGTATTTTACAGAACAAATACAATAGTAGTCTTGAAAACATTGATAAAATGACCTATTGTCGCATAATAGGTATTAGATCTCATTTTTCCTGTTCCCCCTGCCCACTCCCAAAAAGGAAAGATTTTAGCTTCTGGATAAAATGCCAAGAATGACTAGTCAGCCCTGACTTTAAAAAGGAAGAAAAAAAGACATTTAGGTTTTAATGAAATGTCTTTCAAACTTAAATGCTTGTTTAGATAGCTTTTGAGATTAGTCTAAGAATAATAAATTGTTATTTATAGGGAACTTCCTGGCTAAAGACTTCTGAGCAGCTCCAGAATACCAGAACAAAGGATTTATAGCACACTGACTACTTAAAATGGTGATGCTATTTTCAGATTGGAAAGTCCTTTTTCCTTTATGACCACCTTTTGGTGAAGAGGAAGAGCTGTCTACGGATCCTTCAGATTCTTCCCGAGTTACTCTTGAGAGTGTAAAACACATGGGTCAGTTTATTTAGCTTGAGTTTGGAGCTTTTAGAGACCTACGTTGTCTTCTGTGCAGATTTGTTTTTCTGCTTGTGGCATCAGTCAAAACAAATGGAGGGATGGGATTTGCCCTGGCTGCTGTAGGGAATTTTCCTGAAATGTCCCCTTTCTCCTAATAAATCAGTGTCTTTCCTAGTCTGTTTCTGATGGGATCCAGCAGCAGGTCAGCATCCTTAGGTAAAGAAGGGCTTCCTCAAGTGAACAGCAGTCACAGAAAGTAAATTAATGGAAGCCGGCATCTGCTGATCTCTTTGACAATAAGGAATTTCACTGCCAACATTTAGAAACCATTGGAAATGGTCTCCATTGGAAACCAGATTTTGACTTTCTGCCCTGGGCTGCCAGAAGTATTTCAGCATAAAATGCTAAAGTAAGTTGAACTTTCAATTATAATTTCAATGACTGTCTAGTGAAATGGATTAATGCTCTGGCACTGCACCTTTGAGGCTTTGGCTCGAATCTTGTAGGATAAAAATCTGTCTGCTTTGACAGTTGAAAAGGTCAGAAGTGAAATAATGTCAGGTGGTCTCAGCCCAATTCAATGTCTCGATTAAGAAGTAGATGTAGAAGTTGTTGATGTGGGATATCATATCAGATCCATTACAATAATATACATTTAAAAATACATTTTTTAATTTACATTTTAGCAGCAAAATCAGATGCAGGCAGCTGCGTTCTGGAAAGATGGAGCTTATTCAGAGCTCAGGAACACTGGATTGCAAACTGAGCAAAATACGGGTTACGCTGTGCAGTATCTTAAGCTCAAAAGCTTGTATCCATCATGAAATTGATTTCTTGATACTTGATTGTGTCAAGCATAGTTCTCACTCAAGTTTTTTTTTAGGTTTAATTTGGGAATTTTTATTAATTGAGAGTGAATAGAAAGAACGTTTTTCTCACTGTTCAGGCAAGACATGGGGTCTCTTCAATTTACTTTTTGAAACTGCTGCAATTCAATTCTTAAGCTCGTTAAATAGGATTGTGTAAAGGAGCAAAATAAGGTTATTTGCAGAATGCATTTTTTCTCTTATTTGGGTATGCTCTTATATTTTTTATATGATAATAATAATATTTAAACATAAATTACTTCTCCAGACATCCCTATGGAAAGGTCACTGCGGCAAAAATTTCTGGCAATTTTATCAGGAATTTCTGTTGGGGAAAAAGGAGCGTATCGGTGTATGGGGCCTTGTGTCTCAGTGATGCGTGCTGATAAAGGGATTAGCCACAGGGACGGTGACTATCAGAGCTGCAGAGCAGTTTGACTGCCTTTGATTTGTCCCAGCCTCGCTTCTCTACATGTGTCAGGCAGCCTTGGCGCTGCCCTCCTGTGTGAGGTTGCAGGTCTTTGCTTATTTCACTAAGAAACACATGTACAAGATAGTGCAAATTGGAAATCAGCTGTCATGGCAGGCTGCATAAATTACCTAGTTCTGGTTGGCAATCTATTGCAGATGATTAAATAAGTGAGCAGTTATGTCCTTTTTCACGCTGGTAGGCATCTTTGTTTTATTTGATTCCGTGTTCCTTCTCTGTGTGTATATATGTGGTGTGTTGTGGGTTTTTGTCAAGTTGTGTTCACGTCTTAAGGCAAAGAAACCACAGTCCCCATGTGATCATGATGCAATGCAAGAGCTGATGGAACTGTACATATGTTGTAAAGATTAATTGGCATTCAGTTAGGCACCATAAAGCATGGCATGCCATGCATTATCCTCTACTTTGCCTTCAATTTACAGCGTAGTTCAGTTCACATAGTGGGTGCAGGCTGAAAAAAAAGAAGTGTATTTCTGAAGTATAAAATGTATACTTTTTAGTAGGCTGATCTTCCTGATGAGAAAACCTTGGGGAAGCTTTGGAGATTCAGATACTGCTTAATTGTGAGGCAGTGGCAACATGCTCTTTCTTTCAGCTGAGATCTACTAAGTGGGGCCCAGGGGACCACTGAAACCACAGAATTATCTTTTATTTGTCCTATAGATTTTTCTGACCAAAACCCAAAAGGTGACACGTTGCCATCCTCACACTTGGAAGATGTGGGGAGTAAATGCGGTGCAGGAGCAGAAGGCATTCCGTGCCCAAGCAGTGCCAACCTTGCCGGCTGCCTGGGAGGGTGAGAGGCCAAGCACCCGAGTGCAACCCATTATTTATAACAGAACAAAGTGATAATTTTGCAACTATCAGGGCTCAAATATGGGACCATTTCCCTAGTAATAAAACTATTACTCTGTAACTGTTTACTTATCAGGAGACCATTATGTGATTGATGACCTGAAAATGGAGGTTATCTTTCAATTCATTTGAAATGCAAGCTGACTAGAAAATCTATAGTTATTGCAGCGTATTTTTAAGCAAAATAAGGCACCTACATTGACTTCCTATTTACATTTCTTTGAGAAGAAAAATCACATAAAAGCTATCAAGAAACACATTTCACAGCAGGCAAATTAATTGGTTTTACAGTATTTGAATGGAGGGTTTGTCAAATAAAACATGCCATGACAGTTAATAGTGTCATTTAGAAGCAGCAAATTATTGGCTTATTTGTTATTGGATAAAAGGAAGGCAAACACTTTGTATTAGGAAGTTTTAATGTGTTTAAAATCCTCATTAGGGATTTATGGACATTCTTGCTTAGCATAGCGCCTCATTAATTTGAGGCTAAACAGTTACTTCTGTGTTTCAATTCCAATTTTTTTTTTCCCTTTTCTTTAATTAGATCTCACATTAGAGTTTGGTCTCTACACCACTGGAGATGTAGAATTAATTAATGTGATTTATAAATCCAATGGAAGTCAGTTATTCTTAGATATCTTTTCATTTTAGTGAGGGGTTTAACTGCATGCAGCATAAGTGCACCCAGATCTAAGAGATTTTGGGAGCTGAGGAAAAGTATGTGACTTCCGCATTGAATACATTTAGCAGCATCCCTTGGCATTAATAGATCAAAGCATTTTAATTAGAAATGTAACTAAAAGAGAGGCCATAAAAATCCCATTCAAAATCAGATTTTCTTTGTTCTAAGTTCCATACTGTCCAAAAAATGTTATTTTAGCTCTCCTTTTGTATGATAACCATGACAGTCAGTGGCAGTTGAGATTATAGTGTGTCTTACTATTTAATGAGCGTAAGATCTGGCTCTTAATGTACTCTGAATTTGGATCCAGTCCCAATAAAGACATAATCATTAATTTAAATTATTAATAAAATGAAAATTGCTTTTATTTCATATAGGAATTTCATTTATTTGATTGAAGCTTATGTAAAAAAAATGTATTTGTGTGGACTAGTTATGCTAACAGGTAGTGCTGGATTTTAAACCCTAAGATATTTCAGAATACATTTGTTTTCTTTCCCGCTGGCAAGAACATGTCCTTGCCCTTTGAATTCTGGCCCTCTATTTTGAAGACAGTCTGAGGACACAGACTGCAAGTGGTGGCTGTGTTAGAGGGACGTATGAAAACTACTAATTTGCAAACAAGCTCTGAGCGATTAATTTGGGTCCCAGCACTGGCCTTGCAGCTGTGCAAACTACTGTACAAATTATACCCAGGAGTACATTCTTCAGTGAGGACATTCATGCCTGCTACAAAAAAAGAAATGGAGCAGACAACTGGCAGTCACCCACCGTATTCATGTAGCTACAGTAAAGGTATTGTCAGATGTAAATAGGTGCTTGAAAACGTTCCTCTCTAAAACTGCACAGGAAATGTGTACAGTCTAAATTCTTGAGGTCACATAATGCTCCAGGTTACACTGATACAACTTTACTGACATCAGTGGAGTTTTAGTTGTGTCACCACACTCTGACCTGACGACATCGCTACTATTTTAGCAGGAAGTTATACAAGCCCTGCCTGACACTGCTTGCCTTCGTGCTGCCGTGGGCTGGGAGCAGACACCAAATTCCACTCGTGTGAAATAGATTTGAAGGAGATCCAGTTCCAAGTTGTATTAAATTGGCTGTGTCTGTGCAGTAATGGGATTTTGAATGATTTCCAAGAGGTTCTACTCAAAGGGTTGCACAGAGAATAAATATGGTGTCTAATTTACATCCCTCTATCTGAGGACAAGTAGACTTGGAAACCAAGCTCTCTTCACACTCCTTTTATATTTAAACTGCTTCACTGTCTTCAGAGGAGTTAGATTTCATTCACACTGGTAAAAGTAAGACAAGAAACAGACACTTGATCTTTGTTTCTGCTGCACCATATATCTCACCACACTAGATGGTTGCATAGTCTGCTAGTTAGGCTTTGATGTATCAGGTGGACAAGTGCAAGGTGGCATTTTAGGTCAGGGAGCCTTTTATCATCAGTTTAATAGAAATGTATAAGGTAACCTCTTCCAGAATAAGATGAAAATACCAAGCCATATAAGAAAATGTACTTATTTTATATAAGTAAGTCATTGCAGTCATTGGAGGAGGAGGGACAGAGAGAGAAAGAAAGGAAGAAATAAAAGAAGAATGAAAAAAAGAAAATGTTAATTTCCAAAATTCCTTTCTCTTTGTCAGTATTAAATGGTTGTAAGAGCTTTTATGCAAGCCAGTGTTTTGGTCACAAATGAAGGACTGCAAATGACACTTTTGTTGGAGAGAGGGTTGCAGTTACTCTGTATCATCATGGTGAGCTGCTAAAATACTACATTAAGAATATTCCAGAAGAAAAATATGCAGCCTTACCTACATTAAAAAACTCCCAGGAGACCTTGAAGTGAGAGATCACTTTATCAGGCTTCTCTCTCTAATAGAGTTTGGCAATTTACTGCGTGAAAATAATGAAGAACCATTGAGTTTAAATTGAACATCAGCATATTGTGCTTTCATGGAGACTATTTCATGCTGATCAACATTGAAATGGTGTTGTTAGAAGAAAACATCAAAGAAATGAAAAAGAAAACATGGGCTAAATACACCGTGCTCTGGGAAGAACAAGAAAAATGTAATTGTCACATCCAGGTCAGTCTAGTTTAAAAGTTGCTGTAGCAGAACTAAATGCCAGTGAAAAAGCGTTGTCCTTGCAGTTGGGGTTGATCTGATTGAGAGGTCATTGTAAGCTGAGTTCCTTGTAGGGAAATCAAACTATAATTCCTTCTGATTTGTGGGCTAGCACCCAAGTGTCCCAGCCTGGTGTAACGGCACCATTCTGTCTGGCTCCAGGTGGCTGGAGAGGAGCATATTGGAGTCACTGGCTTTTGTATGAAACTAAAGGTACCCATTGTGGCAGTTTTGGCTTCTGAACTTAGAGACCTTTTGGCAAATTCACTAAAGTCAGCAGGCATCTGGTTCAGTCATGTTTTGGACCACACTAGTAAGTTGTTTTTCCTTGCTAATGTGCTTTACTCAAGGGAAGAGGCATAAACTTCTCCATCCACCACTGGAAGAGCAGCAGTGACCCCAGCCCAGGCTGTCCTAGCTTGACAAATGAATTAACTTGACTCAGTCCTTAAACCTTTCCCTGTGTTCAGGTTCTCCACTAAATGTGTATTTGACACAGCTGCTTCTGCAGTATTTGAATTGAGGGAGAGCAGTGGAGTAGCTCTACTCTATTTTAGGCAAAAGTTTTTCATTTTCTCTTAATTTTATATATATATTTATATATATTTATATATATATTTAATATATATATTTATATATATATTAAAAGTATATATTTTCACAGACCTTTTAATAAGGCCCAGGAGAAATTTTGGGGGTTGAAATAATGGGAAATGTAGTCTTCTCATGGAATTATGGTTCAAGGATGGTGGAGGTACTAAAAGGAAACAGTGGATATACATTATTCGGGACCCACAAATAGCTCCCTTGAGAATTAATAACTTTGTGAAAAATGCATATATGTATTTGAATACCAAGGGAGAAATTTAACTTGTTTTTTGGGGGGTTAGGTTTTTTTTTAATGTCACATTTGACTTCCAGAGCCCAAACATACAGTGCTAATATATGGTGGTGATAATCTCATGAATATCAAATACACCAGAAAAAAACCCCACTCAGGTTGCAATATTCATGCCTTGCTGTTTTGCTGCTCCCATTCTTACATGCTTGCGGCAAAGTTAGTAAAGAAGAGCCAAGATCCTTCCAGCTAGCGAGATTAGTTTGACATCTGTTTCAGGTGTCTTTTACATGAATGACCCTTTGGGGGCAAAGTACTAGCGAGCTAAGAAAGAGACAGCAGCATGAACTGTGAAAGAACCCAAGGAGGGCTCTGAACAGTGGTGTACCTCAAATACATGTGAAACAGTCTGCCTCAGGAGGAGAAATGTATAGTCAGATGGCAGCTGAGGGGTGGGATGCAGTCTGAAATGCAGCAGGTCGAGAAGAGATGTAGGAATGACTGAGGAGGGAAAATGAAGCCTGAGTGTGTAAGGACATACTGATGGCCATCAAAGAAGAGCTGATGTTGGGAAACATGGCTCTGTCCTCCATTCAGGTGCAGCTGAAGTATTGCATCTTCTTAGATTTGTAACAAGTGTATTGCAAAAATTGAATCACATAGGTTGGAAGGACATTCAAAGGTCATCTAGTCCAGCATCTTATATATGGAAACCCTGCTGGAACCTCTGTTAATAGGAAGCCTGGCAGGAGCTGAAGGCATTCATAGGATGAGGCTTCTGCGGACAGTCCTGGTTTGGCTGTATCATGGTTTATGCCCAGCCAGTAACTCAGAACCACACAGCCACTTGCTCACTCACCCCTCTTCTTCCCCACTCCGCTCCCAGAGGGATCGGGAGGAGAATCAAAAGAATGTAAATCCCATAGGTTGAGATAAGAACAGTCCAGTAACTAAGGTGTAACACAAAACCACTACTGCTACCACCAATGATAATAATGATAAGGGAAATAACAAGGAGAGAGAATACAATTGCTCACCACCCGCTACTGATACCCAGCCCAACCCGAACAGTGATCTGGGCCTTCCAGGTAACTCCCCCCAGTTTCTATACTGGGCCTGATGTGCTGTGGTATGGAATACCTCTTTGGCTAGTTTGGGTCAGGTGTCCTGTCTCTGCCTCCTCCTGGCTTCCCATGCCCCTCCTCACTGGCAGAGCATGAGACTGAAAAGTCCTTGATCTGAGTAAACATTATTTAGCACAACTAAAACATCAGTGTGTTATCAGTGTTGTTCTCAAGCTAAAGTTGAAAACACAGCACTGCACCAGCTATTAAGAAAGAGAAACAGCTGAACCCAGGACAGTCTGCTTCTGGTTTTCTGTGTTTTCCTCTTATAATCATGTAATGCATGCTGGAAATGATCAATCAAGGCTCATGCACATGATCTTTTCATGCTAGCAAGTGAAAAATCAATTTGTGTTTGAAGGAGTAAACAGTAGTATGAGCTTCACCTCCCTGGAGTCAAAATAGATTCCTTGATAAAGGAGATGACAATGAAAGCTGAGCTCTTGATGTGTAAGCACACAGGTGCTCATATGCAAAAAATCAGAGTGGGTTTCCTACATTCATTTAACATGCTACATTTATCTTTCCAGTAAAATAAAGATAGGAAAAAGCGATTACTTGTTGAATGCCTAATGTGCATCAGTAAAGCCAGAGGGATTATTCACAGTTTATCCAGATGAGAATGTAGTTGGTCAGTTCTGACAAAGACATTATTCATCGTGTATTTCTGCTTTCTGATTCTGCATTTGAATTTTCAGAACTATTCTGACAAGTCTTTTAAAAGGTTTTGTTGCTATCATTTCTGAGAAGTGCCTGCTGTTGGATGTAAATTACAGGGAAAAGAAATTGACATGATTTTTCTGTGCTGCAAAAACAAAATCTGATCTCATCCAGGTTATAAATTGTCCAGGAGGTAAGAATGGTCAAGGAACTGTTGAATGAATAAATGGAAGGTTAGATCAACATGACTCATCAGATATTATAACCGTTCACCCAATGTCATTTGATGTGCATAACATTAAAGGCTACTATTCCCTCACTCTTAGATTTCTGGCCTCTTTCCCTCCCTTTAAAGTTCAGCCCTGAGCCATCCAAGCCATACATTAAACCTTGGGTTCCACATCATTTAAGTTCTGTTCTGTTCTCTTGTGAGTCCAAAACGTGAAGAGACCCTTATAACACTGACTTGTATTAGGTGGAATATTTTGATCGTCTGACCTGTCCCTTTTTTTAGCAAGCAGCATTTAAAAGTAAACATGAAGTGTTCTGATGCAAAAGAGCTTTGCCAGATTAAAATGAAACTGGAAGATGAGTTTAGTGTAGCGTGTAGCTGTTCTGAATTGGTTTTGTTTTGATTGAAGTTTTATTACCTCAGGACGTCTGTCTGTGGCTTAGGTAATATTCACTTCTCTTCAGTCTGGGATTCATGAATGGACTGCCAGCTGAGAGAAGAGCTCATGATGTGAAATGCAAGTACTCAGTCTTACAGAAGCCAAATTTCTGGAATCCGTCCTTTTGGCTGAGTTAGACTATGCTGCTCACAAAGGAAGAAAAGCACCAAAAGCATGCACAAGTGCAAGCTGTGACCTCCTTTTTAGGAGGTTACGGATGAAACCTGAAGAGGAGAAGGGTGGAGAATCACACAATGGGTCCTAAACCGCTTCATTTTTATTAGATTAGGAAAGTAGTAGTATGGATGGGTGTCCCATCATGGCTAAACTACAGGAGGAACATGGCATCTTATTAATGGCAATTCTAATAACAATTTGTTATAGCACTAGCACTGGAGAAGGTGATTAATATTGTATGTGCTCTGTTTCATTCTGTCCTGATGAATCTGCGTGAATACTGTGGTGTGCCATGGGGGACTGCTTGCACTTGTTAGCTGAATGCAAGTGTTTATGGACAATTAAACTTCCAATTTTTGATTCACGCTTTGAAAGGTTGAGAGGTTGCTTTTTTTCTTTTTCTGTTTTTGTTTTCTTTTCAGGATAGACCAAGTTTCTAATAGATCTGTGCCTTTCAAGTCTCTTAGAATGTGCAACTGTGGCATGAATTTAGAAGAATGGTCTCATTTCTTTAGAAATACACTAATAATAATGTACGGAAAGACTCTTACATTGATCTTCTCTCGATGGCTATGTTGTAATAATTATTCTTTTAATGTTTGCATCAATCTAAATGTTTTCCTCTTTGTGCTAGCTCCTACTTGGATCTCCCTAGATGACAATCACAGCACTTTGACATCTTGCATTACTTTAATACCAGTGATTCAAAACAAGGCAAAGCCAAAGGGAACAAAAGTTCTGTCAAGCTATTAAAATCTTCTTTGCCATTAACACAATTAAATTGATGCATAAGCATTTAAAGTTATTAGCAAGTGCTGCCAGCAGAAGCTGGTTGTGATTGCATAATATATAGTGGGCTTTATTAAAGTAAAATGGTATGTTTATTGTTATTATCATCATTAGTTCTGAAGTAACATAAACTTAAACAAGGCTGTGAATTGTGAGAGGACTGTGAAACATGTTAAAACATGCTCTGCCCTGTGTTAACGATCAGGAACAGGATTGTGACAATTAAGACATTTCTAAACAAAAGAATACACATGGTATCTTGGTTAACCATTGAAAATGGCATGTGTAATGGTAGGGAGGAGTGTTAAATATAGAGAGGACTGCTGTATCTCTGCTGCTGTCACTCTTCCGGGTCTTGACTCACTCGGCTGGATTTTGGCCCGCTTCTGTTACTGCTGTGAAAGGTTTTGTGGTTGATGTGCAAGCTGATGGGGGGAGTATTTGTTTTGTTTTCTCATATTCCAACATACTAATTTTTCAATGAAAAAAATCAGGAGTGTATTAGAGACATATGTACTCCCACTGTCTCACTGCACGGTGTAGTAATATTGGTGCTTGCTGGTCTTAAAGTTAACTATTCCTCACTGAATGCAGAGTTGGCATGAGCTGTGGAGAATAGGGATTAGCAAGGAATTTACAGGTATTGAGAGGGAAAAAAGTGATTTAAGTGAAACACTGGTGGATGAAGGAAGGCCAGTGAAGTACTGGAATATCAAGTTGTGCGGTATGAGGGTGAGCTACATGCCTATTGCAGTTAATGCTGACCATCCACTGGTAGTTCTCAAGCTAGGTTTGTTAGGTGGAATTTGAGCAGAGTAGAAACTGGGGACAGTTGAGTGTTTTTAAGTGATGCTATGGAAAAGAAAATTATAATCTATAGTTGCTGAAGGAGATAAAAATCACTAATATCCCTGCAGTGTACTCATATTCACTTGAGTACTTCTTTACCAAGATATTGATGAACTGTTGGAAATTCAGAGAACAGTGATGACATAAGCCACAGGGATGGAAAATGTGTATCAGGAAAGAAGGCAAAAGTTCAACATTCGCCATTTGAGAAAAGTGAAGTGAAATTCTGCATGTCTGTGCATGGTGTAAATATGAAGGGAAGAAATGAGTAGTGGGAAGAGCTCTACAGAAAGGCTGAGGTGTCACTGAAAGCAAAATTTTAACAATTATCACAAAAAAGGGCTGAACAGTTTACAGCACTGGTCCATATTTTATTAAGGGAAGGGATGGGAGACCCATTTCCCTACAGTTTCTATGTCAGACTAGTGATAGTACAAGAAGAAACAGGGAAAATGTGCTACTTTAGCAGAGCGTGAGCTTGGTGATCTAATAGGTCATTCTGGTCTTCGGCTTTTGTAGCTGTGTGGATTTATTCTTGAAGCTTAGTGCTGGCTGAAATACAGGAGGAAAGCCGTGGTCGGTGCTTTTGGTCAAACTCTGTAGCAGATTAGGATGACAGGGATTAAGTTCAGTCATGAGTGTCTTTTACCAAACTAGTTACCAAGGGCACTACAGTGAAGTGTCAGGCAGAAAAGTGTCACTGAATATTCATGGAGTGCTTACCTGGTTTTTGGTACCTTCCTAAATATTGTTTCTTCTCTTCTGCTGTACCCCTGTGATAAGAGCCCATCACAACTACCTACAAGTGCTACAAAATGGTTGTACACACGGGTCCACCTGTTGTTTATGTAATTGCTCACAGTAGTTAGAGGTTTTGAGCTCTTTCATGTCCTTGGAATGAAGGATTGTGGCACATGCATAAGTACCATTTAAAAATGAGTATTTTCAATTGGAAGACATTAAGGGCACCACTCTGTGTATGCATGGGTATGGTTGTGTGCATAGATACATTGCAGCTTTCTAAGGGGAAAAGGAGTATCTGTCAAGCCTCTTGAGGTGGATTCCCGTGCTGTTCAGTCTTCAAAGGATACTTAACCTGCTACAGGCTGATGAAGTGAGAGACAACAAAATCAGCAGCCACCCTTACAGTCCAACCAGTATTTTACTACAGTATGTATTTAAGTTTTAAGAGCTGCCTTGGCTGTTAGCCTATTAAGCTGTAGGATAAGATAGTTGATGATAACAGCTTTCTCCTAACTGTTATCACCTCTGTCCTTCAATGCAGCATGCAGCAAGTTAAACCAAACCTCGCCTTCTCTTTGAAGGCTGCTGATAGGAGTAGCAGCGGGATCTTCTTCAATACAGAAGTTTCAGGCAATTCCAGTGCCAGTCCTCAGCTGTGAGGAGATCAGGGTACTTTATTGCTTCAGAAGTGTTCTTAGTAGCACAAAGCAGTGCAGAAGAAAAAACCCAACTTTTGACAAAATCGGTCCTGCTGATGATTTATGTTATCTGAACTGGAAAATCTGGTAGGCAGCAAGCATGGATACAGCAGTCTTCAGACAGAGGCTTGTTGCCTGTTTACCTCTGTGGTTGTAGTCACTGAACTTTGCATCCAGCACCTGACTAAACATTTCTTTCTTTCTTTCTTTACACCTAGGTTCCCAATGACTCCAGCTGTGTGGAAGACATATTACGAGTGAGTAATACACTTTGCTTTTATTTCATCTTTCAGAGAGAAGAGTTATATTGCTGTCTTTAACACTGTAGGTAAATAATAACATTTTAGTGGGTCTGTATTAAAAACACACAGGCAAGTGGTAGGCCCAGGGTGCTCCTTAGTGAGTAGGGTTAGTTCATCTCATACCCTGCATCTGTCAGCTTGTCGCAGTCAGGATTTACACACGTTCCTGAGTTTTTTAAGCTCTTAATCTTTGTGAGTCTCTCCAGGACATATTTCTCTCCTGCCCTGAAGGTGGAGTTACCTTAATTCTCTCACTTGTAGACTGACCTACAGTCTTCTTCCTTCTTCACCCGAGCTACAGTTGCTCATCATTCATGGTTTTGTTAAACACTCAGTTATTTCTTTTTCTAGGAGCTCTGGTCAGTGGTTTAATACAGAAAATTAAAACCATTCCAAACTGAGCATGGCTTAATTGTAACAAGATCATATAATAAAGGGGACTGTGCACAAATTGTGTACATGTAAATCTGCATTACTTTAAAATAGGCTTTTCCTCAGACACCCCAATTTTGACATCCCCTGTTGGCAGTGAGATTTGTCTGGGGTCAGGTTTGCAACCCAGCAGTCTCTATCTGGAGTTTAGGTTTTTGTCCTTGTGGGTTGAGTCTCTCATCTGTCAGAGCTACTTCCTTAGGTTGACAGTCAGTTTCCTGGGGTTCAGTGTAGAGGGTATAAAATTTCAGTGGGAATTTGTGCTGATCATGTTCTTACCAGTAGGAGCAACTAGTGCAGACCTGAAATCATGTGTAACAATTGTGTCAACTTGCTTGCAAATGCATGGACTTGTTCTTACTTGTAAAATAAAATGGGCTTCTCAGCATCCATTGCAATCCACACTTAAGTAGTTTGGGAAACTTGCTCCTGTTATGTGAACACATGTTATCTCGGGATGCTGTTGATGTCCTTATAGGTTGCCAGTGTTGCTGCAGAAGTATGTTGAACCAGCAGGCAAGCATGCACATGCAGGCCTGCAGTAACAGAGGAGTATACATCTGCATGTGCACCCAGAAGCAATGAATGCATGCTAATAAATAAAATCTAGTTTCAACCCTCAAAGTGAACAGAGATTTAGTACCTATAGAACACTAAGGGAGCAAAAGCAAAGAAAATGTTGCAAGGCTATTCAAAATACTTAGTACATTTTAAATGTCTTCTTCCCCTGTTTATATATTTCAATTAAGTTTGTTACTATAGTAGTAATGAATGACTTGTTAGCTCGGGGAAGCAGTTGTCTTCAGTAAACAGCATCAAAAGGAAAAGTGATGTAGTGAATTTCAGGAATCAATCACCCAGGTGCCAGTTTTAGTGTGGGACCAGTGCATATAAATCATAGGAAGCAGAAATGTCCTTTTTCTAATCAAAAGGAGGTGAGACTATTTCCTACCCCATGGCTGCAGTTTAAGCCAACAGTCAGAATGTCCTAGGCTTCCTTCTGAAACCTGCTGTAATCAGTGCAGGATTCTGCTGATGATGACAGCAGAGGATGGGGATGAGCTGCAGAGTCCCTGCAGCTGGTCCCAGTAGGCTATTAAACTTGGGGTGGACAGAGCAAGGATGTAGCACGTTTCCATGTCTCTGGTGATCTGTCTCACAAGAGCATGTAATGGGCACCTGGAAGAGGGGTATAAACCAGCAGATCTTTCTTGATGGCTGGGTGCAGATGCCTGGAGGCACAATCAGTGCCCAGCCTTGCCATCCAGACATGGAGCAAGCCTGTCAGCCACAGGCGTAGCCAGAAGCTATATTGAGCGCATGAGACCACCTGTGTCAGATACAGGGTTGGCACAGAGCAGTGATTGTGGGACCTCACCAAGTGCACAGCTAGGTGTGAAAGCAGCAGATCACAGAACCGCTTCTGAGGCTGCCCATCAAAGGCCCAGCAAGTCCCAGTCCCAACTGGTTGCCTTCAGTGGCAGCTAAATTAGGCTTTCAACTTTGTATGGTGGCTGAAGCACACGTGGAAGTAGAAGTACCTCAGTTTTGTTAGTGACTTTGTTCTTATCAAATTTATAATGCAGAATGAGCTAGTGGAAAATGTGTTTCGTCTGCATGCAGAATATCATATTCTACTTGATAGGCAACGGAGAGAAAATAAAAGAATGTGATGCCCAGCAGCGGTCAAAATCCAGTCTTCAGGCTCCCCATGGAAGCCCTGTATCAGGAGATTCAGGTTGTATGCTCTGGATGAAAGGATGACCTTGGTTTCAGCAGCGATTTGTGCTTTGAGAATGTGGATCAAGTTCCTAGCTCTAACAGATCCTTTCTGGCCTTTTGGGACCATTTATGTAGACCCTGAAGAGCCTTTGGGAGTGTGGCCCTCTGCTCCCTGATGGCAATTTCCCCATGTGAAAACTAGGCTATTAACATTTCCATCCTGTCAGGGATGTTGCAGAGGTAAACAAGAGGGATTACAAGATGGGTCCTGAAGGTAGACAGATGGGCTGTAATAATGTGCATTTTGACCAACCAAACCATTGACAACTACTGGCAATTTCTGCTGTGGGCCACGTCCACTTCTGAACTGTGCACCCCAAAGTGCAGGAGGAAAGGTGCTGCTGCCTGCCTTGCCACAGCCCTGTTTCCCTCTCCCTTGGGAGAGATCATTTCATGCCTTGAAGTTTGCTTTTTTGTCTCTTTTTCAGTCAGAGGATTAAGTGACTTAATTCAGTTTCACCCCTCTGAAAGACACAGTAGTTCTTCTAAGGTTTTTTCATAGACTTTACAAGGAAGAGGTACCCTGTTAAGATCTGTGACCTCTGATTTTACAGAGCTCTTTTTTCAAGCTGAACTTGATTAATGGGTTTTGTAATTGCAGAGGTTTGCAATTCCTAATCTCCTTTTTTCTTTTTTTTCTTTTTTTTTTTTTTTTTTCTTTAGGAAAAAAAAAGTTTTAATTGAGTTTATGGTCAAAAATTTCCATCAGAGAGAGGGGAAGGGTCTTGAGTCCATTCAAACCCCTGAGTCTTCAGAGACAAAATTTCATAGTCCTTCAGATTTCCTGAAGCAGTCAGCCACTTACGTCATCTTGTGTAAATGCTTTAAGGGCTGTTCTGATACTGTACCCAAAGGTTAATGGCAGACCGGTCTCTTGTTGATTTTGCTTTCCTAACCAGGATGGCTGTAAAGGTTATTAATAATAATAAAATAATCTCTCTTGAATAACTAAGGCCAAGCTGTAAAGGTAGTACAGGAGATTTGCATTTCATAAAGGTTGCTAATAGCAAATTAAAACATGAAGGTGAATACATAGGTGGTTGGTACACTTTTTTCTGTTCTAAAATGTGGCTTATTTTTTAAGCTGCCATAGTGGTTTTGAAAGTGTGGGTAACGTGGAAGACAGGCACTTAACAGTGTATGAGTGTGTAATTCACATTATATTAATATGGACTTAAATTAAGTTGTCGCTTGCTATGTGCAGCCATTGAAAAATGAGTTTGTTGAAAAGTTGTGATACAAAGTGTGAATGGGGCAGTAGAAATGACATTTTAAACTGGTGTTCTGATGCTGTTACTTGTGCCACTTGTACCAGTGCTCCATCAGCATTCCCTGCTGTCATGGCATGTTATGTGACATGTTCTGCTGGTCCCAGTATAGGGCTGTGTGTTGGTGCAAACCAGCAAACATCCTGTTTCTACCTAGAATGAGCACAGGAGGGACCTCCCTTCGCATTGGTTTACTTCTGGGCAGAGAGGTGATAAGCATGCAACATTACACGGGAAAGAAAGGAAATCTTATTTAACTACACATTCTTGAGGACTTGCAGTGTAAATTGAAACTTTGGGCTAGGTGTTAGGCAATCGATTAGATGTAATCTCACAGCAGTGAGGCTCTGGTCTGTACACATAAAGCTTTCATGTCTGTGTTGCTAACCGTCTGGGCAGGCACTGCTGTCTAAAAATCTGTCCCTGCTTAAAGGAACAAAATAATTCTTGTAGATGTATATTCACTGTAGTAAGCCATCAAGTAGCTAGATGGACTTCTGATGTTATGTGGACAGCTGTGAGATTAATTAAAAGCTTTCTAGTCTGGAAGCAAAACAAATCCTAAATATAATTCAGATTGTGATTAGTATAAAATGACTAGAGTTAAATGAGCGAAGTCTGTAATTTGTATAGACTTGTATTCTTCTGATGACTAGCTAATATGACATTGGAGAATATGTAAATTGATCAGCAAGTGAAGATGCCCTTGACTGGGCAAATTATGTGTAGTACTACCTTCCTTATGCCAGTTGAAAGCACTAACAGATTTAATGTGTGTCATCCATAGCTGAGGTGAGCTGTTCACAGAGCAAAATTAGACTATAACAGATACAGGCTGTTATTTGCCTCTCAGTAATTTTCTCTTTTAAAATACAAACCAACGTTGAAGAATGATGCTAAACCCAATTATAATAATTGTAATTTAAAAAACACAGGTACTCTGTCCAGTGTAGTTACAAATGTATTTAGTAGCTGATGGGCAGTTTAAGTATTTTCATGTGGAATCTGGGGGCTTCTGAGGAGGACATGATGTGAATTTCAAATGATCATCTAGACGTCATTGGACAAGTGAATAACGAGCTGACTGGCCTAGTAAATCATGTGAACCTGTCAACTGTGGGAACACGTTGGGGAGGAGATGATGTCAAGTAACAGTAACTTAGCAACCTGGCATTTAGCTGTCCAGAGAATGAGTAAGAGTAGCCACTTTTAAATAGCTGAGTAAATAAATGAATCCCTATACATCTTAGGTGTGCTATAAAAATAGCCCAGCACCGTATGTTTTCTGTCAAGCTGCTTCTTTCTCCAGGATAAGGTGATTTATTTTTTCTACTGAAATGAAAAAATGGACTGAAAAGTTAACCCACGTGTAAGTGTGTATCTGCGGCCTTTGTCCCTCGCCTGGTGTGCAGCCTTTGGAAGCATGTAAGGAATAGGCAATAGCCTGTTTTGAAAAAGGCAAAGTGTTACAACTGTAGTTTTGGGTTGTTTTATTTCCTTTAGACTTTGCTTATGTACATGAAGATTTGGATGAATGAAACCAATTAATATCAGCAATTTCTAAGCCATTGAATTTTCAGCTTTTTATCAGCATTTTCTCAATGGAGGCAGAACCAGTTTCTGCTCTCACATCAAAATAAATCAAGGGGTAATTCCACTGACATCAGATCTCATTTGAGTTCATTGAATTCTTCTTCCTCCTACACTGGTATAAATTGGCAGCAGCTCCACTTACATTGCCGCTGCTGTTATTCAATAAAAAGGAGTTACCCCTGCGTTACTTTAGGTGTACATAAAAGCAGCAACTAGTCCTTTGCTCTGATGACTCTCTAGATGTAGACTTGCCCCAGAAAAAGGAAATGCTGAGTAGTTTTTGGGACAGCTCATTTCTGGTTTGGGAGGTGATCAGCTCAGTTCTTGTCTCAGAAACATCACAAGCATTCAGCAACAGTTTCAGGAAGGTCAAAAGAAGCCTTTTCCCAGCATTTTGTGAACTGTCCAGCCATATACACACGGGCACAGAGAAATTAATGATTGGAGTCATTTGGGTACAGCACAGTGTAGTCTTGATTGGAGCTGGAGAGTGCAACCTTAGGTCTTCCCAGTGTAGAGTAGACCCTTAACCCAGAGGTTTGCTTTGGCCAATGTGAGCTACACCTGAACACAGCAGAACAGGATTATTCAAGTTTTTGGCCATTTATCTTTACCATGGCAACATTATTGTGCTGTGCATGAGAAAGGCACCTCAGGAGTGTTACCCCAAAGCTGACTATTTTAAATTGAAGGTACATAATGTAGAAAACTCAGCATTAATTTTAGACTAGTTGAGTAGGAAGTTGGCATAAGTCAGTGCTTGAGGACACAGCTTATGTGGCTTATTCTGTAGGCCACTGTTGCAGTGCTGGCATGGCCCAAGTTAGGTATAAGAGTAGTTCACTTGTGATGTAGATATATACTATAAATCTGTTTTATGCTGCCAGATCAACGCAAAGATACCACATGCTGTTGGAGAGGTGACAGGGAGGAAAGGTTGACTGTCTGATCTGACAGATGCACGTGGGTGTGCAATGTTTCCTGTAGTCAAAAGGTGTTTTGCACCTGCCTGTTATAGGGATAAATACCTCGTCAAGATGTAAGGAGCAAAAGATTAGACCTTTGTCAGGACAGACAAGCAAGATCTGATTCCAGCCTGCAGGAATTTATCAAATAAAGATTTTATTTTTGTAGCAGTATTAAAGAAATTATTTAGCAAAGAACTTTGAAATGTGAAATCTGATCATGATGTGGGTCTATTGCAGCCTGTCTACACTGTAACAATAAAAAAAGATTACAAAAGGTATTCAGGAAAAGAGAGATGCAATGTACCTATTTCAAACTCACTATTCAGTTCTGTTTCTTATCTCCTTAACCATAATATTTCAACATACATTTTTGTACTACCAAATGGAAATATTGCTGATTTCAGTAGTATCGTATCATCTATCACTGCCAGATTTACCATCCCTACTAAAATTATTGTAAAGTGAACTGACATCACATGAGTTCAGACACATTTTGCTGCTACTAAAGAGAATGAAAGCACTCTCATTAGAAATGAATGACTAAAGGAAAAAGTGTTAATTCTTGTCTGTTTTCCAAATGCTTCAGCATCTCTTTTGAACCAAAACAGCCACCCGTATTTTCTCTTCCTCATTGACAGTCACCTCAGATGATCCACTATGCATTGCAACATGTTACAGCATCCTCACTCTGATTTGGTACTCTGTTATGATAAAAATAATTATATTTCATGAGAATATACAAAATATTTTTTTAAAAAGGCACTTCAAAGAAGAAAGTGATTCCAGCAAAGTCACTGCTGTGGAGGAAGAGATAGTAGTTTAGCAACTTTTGTGGAAGATCAGGTGCACTTTAAAGTTTGGGTCAGTTTATATACTACTTTTTAAAAAACTTATAAGTTTTGTAGTTCCAGAAATAACTGAAGTGAAAGAGACAAAAAAATGTGGGAAAATGAGCTCATGGGGCCTTGAGTGGACAGTATCATAAAACTGAGATTCCTACTCCAGATTTGCAGACTCATGGGACCTGACTTCCTGTCCCTTTTCATCATTGTAAATAAAGAGTAGCTCCCTTATCTTTGAGTGAAAGTGCAAGAGAAAACAGACCCAAGGAATCTGGGATGTCACATCCACTTTGACCTTTTGTATGCTCCCATGAACAAACAAGGCTGCAGGTGCTGAACTGGATGGGAAATTTTGAACACTTCTACACTTACAGTGTTAGGCTGTAGCTGTACCAGGTATCCTCCCTTAAGGATACTGCACAGATTCATGTTGTATAAAAACATGGATAAGAACTGCAGAGCCTGTAGTGTGCCTGTCTTGGAGTACTCCTGCTGATTCCAAAATGACCAGTAACAGCAACTACTGGCACAGTGTGCAGTGTGGTCAAGCAGAAAAGCCATCTGAAGCTCCTGTACTCCACCTGCACATCTTACTGCTAAAGTATTAAAAATAAAATCTAGCCCTATTTTGAAATATAGGTAGTAGAATATTGCTTTGGTCTCAGATTAATCATTTCTGTTATTTCATCTTGTCCTGTCAGAATGAAACATTGTTAAATATGGGCATTGAGTGTTTAAACTGCTAGCAATGTTACCTTTCATTTAAGTAGATTAATAATGTGTACTCTACATAACAAATTGCTTTAGGCACAGAATGAAGACATTGAAAACATATTAAAATCGAGTTAGGCTTTCTGAAATGAATGTATGCTTTAGGAACAATTCTGGTTTG
Source organism: Psittacula echo (assembly GCF_963264785.1). Lineage (NCBI taxonomy): Eukaryota > Metazoa > Chordata > Aves > Psittaciformes > Psittacidae > Psittacula > Psittacula echo. Next base: position 12,717,012 of record NC_137744.1, read on the forward strand.
AAATGACAAAGCCTATAGCATCTTCTGTGGCTCTTTATCACACAAAAGGGAAGGGTTCCATTTTTGCAGCCCTGAGGGTAAGTTTTGTGGGTTGTAAGTCCTGGTGGGAAGCCTCCTTGTATGTCAGCACTGCTGAAGAAGCTGGTGGGGCCCATGAAGGGTAGATTGGCCATGTGTGGTTAGTCAAGAGAAACAGAGCTAGGAAAAAACAGACTTGCAGTGGCCAGGGGAAGGATGGGGCTGGAGGATATAACTGAATGAATCTTCAGAAAGAGTTTCAAGAGCTCTCCTCTTTGAAATTCTCTTCTGAAGTTTCAGCTGGCCATGACAATCCAAACCTGAAAAAACTGGCTGATGGCTGGAAAACATATGTAAGGAAAGAACTAGAGAAATTAAAAAAAAAATAATTACCAAAAACGGGCCAGATACTTGAGGCATGCTCGGTTTCACTGATTTAAATATGCTCACCATGATGCAGCCGTTGATGCTTCACTGCTTTTGTGCTCTTAGAAGGAAAATAAGGCAGGACAAAGATGACATCTTGAGTAAAACTGAAGTTAGAAGTTTGAATCTCATTGTTGCTCTCGGAGGAGATGGGGGTAGTGTTCTGTTTCAGCAGATATCAGGAATATTTATTGCCGTTTTCTACATGTACTGCAGTCTAAATTTAACCCAAGTCACTCCTAATCTCTTCTTCTTAATGCAAGAATACAGACACCAGCTACCAGCTGAATTACAGGCCAAGAAGTATTTTTTCCTGAGAGACCCCCTGGACAAGCAGGTGGACTTTTTCTTTGGAGGAGTCATGTGGTGACACTTTGTCAGCCTTGCCAGCCTCCATGGGGTTTGGGGAAGCTGCCTGGCACGGGAAGGCAGTCTCGCAGTCATCGTCTGTCTTAAGTTCAAGTTATTCCACATTCTGTAGGGAGAATAGTTCTGGAAGCTGCCTTTTTGAGGGGAGCGATTTCTGTCTTTACTTTCTTGCCATTGATCTGTGGGCTTTAAGACTGTCAGCACAGTCAGTGGAGCTGTTTCTGAAGGTGTCTTCCTTCTTAACTGTGGAGGTTGTTTCAGCTGTCAAGAGTCTTCAGAACACACCACTTTACACCTGCCAGTAAAAGAATGATAGGGTCCATCTTCCCAGCTCTTTGAACATCCTCTTGGTAAATGTTTGAATACACAGACTCAGATAAAACATCCTACCTTTAATCTTCCTGTATCACTTTGAGATACCCCTTTGCTCCACAGGGTCTCCTTCCATGAAGTGGCAAAATAGAACCTTGCCCACACTGCCATTAGTTGCAAGCAAAATACATTGAGGTTTTCAGCTGGAATTATTGGTGTTATAATTGTGCAAAAGCAGGGCTCAAATCAGATATTTAAAATTATACTACATACTGTGGTTTATCTATTGCTATAGAAAATTTTTAACATTTCTTTAAAGAAAGTGTGTCATTGAACTTAATGGTCTGAGAAACCTTATGAACTTCCAATCTATTTTAGCCATATATTCCAAATTGTGCTTATAATTGTGTTTTTTCTTGAATGTGTAAGTTCCTTTTAATTTTGTAATACAATCCATGGGGTTTGATACATATTTGAGAAGAATGCACACTGTGGATGGGAGGCACTTTGAGCATTTTCAAATTGTCACAGTAAAGCTGTCACATTTGTTTAATTAGCCTGTGGCTCCTAACACATTGATTTATGTCAGCTGTGTAACAATCCTTTGGATAGCTAGAAAATCTGACCAGAATGCTTTTTGGACTTTTTTGCCTTTTTTCTGCCCTTTTTTTTTTTCTTCCCAAGGAATTTCTCACATTTCTGTATGATTTAAAAGCAGTCATATGAGCACACAGCCTTGCAGAATTCAACTGAAGAAAATGTCAGGCTGTAGCATTAGAAAGGAAAATGGTTTTATTAGTTCAAGGTGTTGAAGTGTTTGTTGACCATTGTTCAGAGGAAAGAGATAAAAGACATGAATCTGAAGTTCAGACCTAAGTGCCCAGATTTATGTTTGTTCAACATTCTGCATACAGTGTTTATTCTCCCTGCTGCAAGTGTTTCTGTATTGCTTCCCAGGGCTCCTCCGAGGGCGAGGGCTCTGCTGTGGGTGTCACTGGAAACCCTGTTCTCAACAGTTTACAGCTCTTAGCAAGTATTTCTATTCCAAAATCTCCATGCAACGTCTAAGCAAATACTGTTTGGAGGGAGGTGGTAATAATACCTACTGGTACTTTGTAGGGCGAAACAGGAACATGGACACACATGAACTTAAGAGGCTTGCATGGGTTGGAAAAAAAAGGGGGAGGCCAGTGTAATGTTCCCTGTATATGCTGCTGATTGAGCAGATGGTTTAAGTCATGGACCAAATTCCACCTCTGGAGCCAAACTGGAAAATGGCAGGTGCTGATATCTTGTAAGGAATGCTTTGAGATATTCTGATGGATTTTGCTGTGCAAACACTAGGCATTAAAAGCCCCTTTGGGCTTTGTAGTGCTTTAATTTCTTTGTCATGAGTATACCCTCCTAAAGATTATGTTGTTTGTGTATCCCAAGGTACAGTAACCTTTAAAAATATTCTGAGACTCAGAAAAAACCCTGGTATTTGATTTGTAGGAGAACGTTCCCAGTAGTAATGTTGTTTGGGTTTTTTTAATCAAGCCAATTAATCCCTTTTCACTTATTTCAGTGTTTTATAATTTCTAACCTATTGATCCCATAATCTTTTCAATAAGAGGTCTGAGCTGCCAGTTTATCTGAAAAAGGAGTGTTGTACCAATCAAATGAAAATTGGTGATCACAGAAGAGCAGCCTCTTGCAGTTCCTGAGTTCCGACAAAAACAAAGAGTGCGGGTTCAATAGGGAGGCATTCACTGAAGGCTTCTTTCCATGAAAGTAGTTATCACCACTTTTTCCTTGTCAGCTGTTGCTTTTAAAAGTCATTGCTTTCAGTGCCAGAAGAACCCCAGAAGTGAAACTGGTTGAGCCACCATTGCTAGGACATGCTCAGCAAGCCATGAGGATATCACATCATCATTCCTGTGCCTTCTCCAGCCATTCCCCATCCTTAGCAGAAGCCTCCCATGGGATCATATAAAAGATCATAGAATAGTTAGGGTTGGAAAGGACCTTAAGGTCGTCTAGTTCCAACCCCCCTGCCATGGGCAGGGACACCCCACACTAAACTATGTCACCTAAGGCTCTGTCCAGCCTGGCCTTGAACACTGCCAGGGATGGAGCATTCACAACCTCCCTGGGCAACCCATTCCAGTGCCTCACCACCCTCTCAGTAAAGAATTTCTTCCTTATATCCAATCTAAACTTCCTCTGTTTAAGTTCGAACCTGTTACCCCTTGTCCTGTCACTATAGTCCCTAACGAATAGTCCCTCCCAAGCATCCTTATAGGCTGCCTTCAGATACTGCTTCCAGTCTCCACGCAGCCTTCTCTTCTCCAGGCTTAACAGGCCCAACTTTCTCAGCCTGTCTTCATACCGGAGGTGCTCCAGTCCCCTGATCATCCTCATGGCCCTCCTCTGGACTTGTTCCAACAGTTCCATGCTCTTTTTATGTTGAGGACACCAGAACTGTACACAATACTCCAAGTGGGGTCTCACAAGAGCAGATTCAGGGGCAGGATCACCTCCTTCAACCTGCTGGTCACGCTCCTTTTGATGCAGCCCAGGATACGGTTGGCTTTCTGGGCTGCAAGCGCACAATGCTGGCTCATGTTAAGTTTCTCATCGACCACCGCCCCCAAGAATGCGCCCTGAATGTGTCAGTGCTTCTTCCTCTGGCTTCGTCTGAAAAGCTAGTTTCTGCCTTAATAGAGAGGAGAGAGTGTTATCAAACAGCATGAACATTTTAACGCTGTCAAAGACCCACAGAAGACTAAGAAACGAGACTCTTGGGTTGTTTGAATTCTTGCTGCTTCACCCCTGACCCTTCTCCCTGCTTAGGTCACTCATGTGCATTGACTGCATCAATACAAATCTGGTTTGTAAGTTAACAAAAAAAAAAAAGGTAACAGCCTCAAGCTGTGCCAGGGGAGGTTTAGAGTGGATATTAGGAACAATTTCTTTGGAGAGAGAGTGATCAGGTATTGGAACAGGCTACCCAGGGCAGTGGTGGAATAACCATCCCTGGAAGTGTAGATGAGGCTGTTGGTGACATGGTTTAGTAGTGGACTTAGCGCTCCTGTGGTAATGGTTGGAAAGGTCTTTTCTAAAAGAAGTTGTCATGATCTCCTCATTACCATTTTTCTTAATATGGTCAATGTAAACTACAAGAAAGCTATCGTGTTTGAAAGGATGCAGGAACTACTTGTATGCATTGAAAAGACTTAGACTGGGTATTTGACTAAATGTATCATTCTGTCTCCTTTGTGGCAGCATTGTCATTTTATAGCATCTTTTACTTACAAAACAAGTAACCCGTCAAAAAGAATGCCATGTTACTGTATCTAGCCTTTGCATCTCTCCAGCAAAGTGAGATCAACAACTGCTGTTGGTAATTACTTGTAACACAATAACAGATTGCACTTCTTACTGGGAAAAAAAAAAAAAAAAAAGGATTCTTTGGCAGGTTTATTCCAGTTGATCTTTGTATGATAACTGGTAATTGTCAGTGTTTGACACCAGCTGGAGTTGCAAATAGCACTAACTGCTTAGAGCTTACCAGCAACCATGGGTCTACTGGGTGGTCTTTTCTTGGGCTTGCTCCAGGTTTGTTCCTGATTGCTCACATGACCCCTGATAAACTATTACTAATGGACAGTTTGCTATTCCTGTTTGACCATCTAGAAGCAACAAAGATGATACATGTCATCGTCTAGTAATGTAGATACATGATTTTTAAATGCTGGAGCACCGAACTTGCTGCATTTTAGCCCTGTGGCTTTTGTGTGCTCCTTGCTGGTTTTCCTGTGGGAAAAAAAGTATTACAGTGTTTGGAGACAGGAAGGTTATGGACTTTGCCCTTTTTCAGCCCAGCTTTTAGGAATTAGTTTGTTTCTATGTAGTTTGCTGTCAGAAGGCTTTAAAAAAAGCAGGCATGGGAGGAGGATATATTAATCTGGTGTATAGTCAGAACATGCTGATTTCAGACTTGGTCTCTGTGTGGGACCAAGCAACCTCAGCTGTCGTATGTCTTCGTGGCAGTTCTGAGTATTTAATGTTTCCAACCTCATACTTACTAGCTTTCTATGAAAAAACAAGCTGGGAAATGAGGACTCAAATACATGCATGTGACAGTGGGAATCTGACTACCAGAAATACTCCAAAGCCTCCATAGCTTAAGGAAGATCAGAAAAGACCTCAGCATGTTTTGGCTTCGGTTGTCTTTACTCTTTAAGCTGGCTTATTTGGGTAAGGCTGACATGCCAAAAAAGTACATGTTGTATCAAAACATCTTCTATAATATACATCCATTTTTTCTACACCTGTTAGTTTAGCAGGAGTGGATCAAAGGGGAGTGTTGGCATGGTTTACAGGATACACAGATGCAGGAACAGACCTGCTTCAAGACACAAGTGAGGGAAAGGAAATCCAGAATGAAATGTTTGGGGTTTGGTTTGGGTTTTTTTTCCCCCAAAGGCTAAAGTTACTACAATAAATGCCAGGTCACATGGTAGGGTTTCAGGTGGCTGCTTAAGTCTTTCTGTAAGAGAAGAGAGTTAAAAGGCTGAGTGAGAGGCAACAAGGACTCTACCTCCTTGTTACAGGCCAGAGCCCGTAGTATTTTTTTTGGCAAACATACTAAGCTTTTAGCCTTAAAAAACCCCAAATAAGCAGGGTGCCAAATGAGAGGATCCAATGATCAGGCTTCAGTTTGAAGTGTTCTGTCCATCCAGGGCCTGCTAAACGCTGATCAAGCTGACTGTGTTGTCAACTCAGGATTTTCCAGCCAATATTCACTGTTCCAAATTTCCAGCCAATATTCAGAAGTTCCACCACTGCCCTAGGCATTGCATAAGACAAAAAATGAGACAGTCTTTGCCCTCAAAGCAGTCATAGTCTCTGATGTAGGCACTGAGATGATAATCATACTCTGTAGGGGGAATGCATTCTTCTCCAGAGAGAAGCAAGTTTTCAACTGGGACACTTAGGGAGAGCATCACAGAGATGAAGAAAATGAAATGGTGGAAGAAGACAGTTCTGTAAGGGCAGGTTTGAGCTTTTCTAGCTTTCACTATGACTTAGCTTCAGACTACTGTTTTAATGCATTACAGTTGAGGTGCTAATGAGACTATGTAAGAGGGAAACACTCAACATGAAAAAGAAGTGGCACACCCACTCAGGAAGACCCATGCTGCAATAGTGCTCATGTGGTAAGCAGAATAAAAGAGATCTGGCAGAGTCTTGATTTTGAAGGCAAAAAAACCCAGCTTTTGTAAAAGATTTCAATGTGTATTGTACAGCAGTGTGTGGTAGCTTTATTTCTTTGTATTTGATGAGTAACAACTGGGAGTCCAGTTTTAATGAAAGCAAATTATGGCTTACGCAAAAGAACTAAGCTGTAAACTCAAGTAAGTTGCCTAACCTGGTTTGTTAATTTCCTCCATATGCTGTTGCAGATAATTGATGCTCCTGGTTTAGGACTAAAGCTGGTGTCTTCTGGCACAAGTTGATGCTGTCAAATTCCTGATGGTTTTTTAGACTGTTTCATCTTGTTGTCAGGTTGTGTTATAAGCTGGTTACATGGGTCTAAAACCTGGTGCATAATGTAAAACTTGAACAGTTTCTGTGCTAAGCCTGCAGAACAAGAAGTTCTGTAGTTAATAATGCAATTCTGCCTGATGCTGAATTTGGAGATTTTATTTTCATGACATTGGCATAAGTGACTTCAGAAATTAAACTCATTTTGCAATAAATTACATGGGTAAGGTCTTGTCATGTGACTGCATAGTTAACTGTTGTATTTCGTATGAAAAAAGCATGAAATGATTGCGTCTGGCAATGTAAAGGAGATGGTGTAATGTATTGTATAAATGTGCACAGTGGAGTGCCTCAGGGTAGGTGCAGTCTTGTTTTGTAACTGTAAATTACAGTTCTTCTCTCCTTTTGGTGTGAACCCTAAGTTTCAGAGAAGAAAACAGGCAATTCAAGACATGCTTTTTTGCTTGTGAAGCTCAGGATGGATGGAACAAATTACCAGATTCCCTTAAACAAGTGCCAGCAGTGAATAGTTTCAAAACACAGTTGCTTATTTACTTGGAGAAATGTTGCCAATGTTTTTTAAATTGCAAAGATGAAATTATATGTTGGTATTAGTAACTTTTGAAAGAATTAGCTTTTTGTTACTTATTGTGCCTTTGTTTATATTATACTGTTGGACTGCCACAATGTGATGTTGCATTTAACAGTTCAGTGCGTACTTCCTATCTCTTGGGGCCCTCATGAAAATTAGATGTGCCATCCCTGGAGATGGTTAGTAACAAGTATCATTTTGAATAAACAAAATCAGTGGGATATGGCTGTGCATCTCAGTGGGGATGAGAAGCTGCCAAGAACAAGAGGTGCTGCATTGGCCATGCTGTCCACAGGAAAACCCTGGTACTATGTATTGGGAAACAAAGTCATTAGCCTAAGAGTCTAATGTCTAAGAGTGACAGATGAAGGATGCCTAGCTTTCTGGAATTTGGTTTAGTACGCATGACTGTAAGTACCTGAATATTTATGGACCTATCATTAACTTTTAGGACTCTTAAAACTGGTGTTAACTGAATATCCAGTTCTGGATGCAGTATTAAACAGATAGGATCTCAAAATGGCAGAGAATTAGTAAGTATTGAGGATCAGGATTTTACTCTCATGATTGCTCTGGTACTCTTCAAGTGCTCTGTGAAAGGCACAGCACCAGCCACTGTCTCCCAGCATCCCAAATGAGTGGGACCTCAAGTCTGACCCATCCTGGCAGTACCATGTTCCTGACCCATCAATAGGTCTCTCCAGAGGTACAGTTATATGGAAATATGAACGCCTCTCATGGCCCAGCATCTCACATGTGCTTGGCAAAACTTCAGAGCTTTGATCATGCTCTCCTTGCATGCAGCCATTATGGCCTATCCTTAACAAACCCAAATATTCTGCAACTAGGGAAGATGCCTGCTGCCTCTCTTGGATTGGAAGAGGAGTTACCTCAATGTCATTATTCCTGGTCAGTATATGTTTGTCTCGGCCACCCTGAGATGGACCCTAAGGAAAATTATCCTGATCCACCTCGGTGAGAAGCATCCAACCTATTTTACCCTGGGGTCTTGGGAATTAACTATTACATGCACACTGTGGACCGCTGGGGACCCAGGAACCAGTAGGGAGCTAAATCATTTGACAGTGTAGACACACTGTTATATAGGCTGTGGTTACTTTTAGGATTCTGTCAGACTTGTTAAATTGGAATTCAGTGGTGGGTTCATGTGCTGTTGCTTCATCACTCTCCCCCTAGAACAGCCTCTTGAGCTGAGATACCTTCCCACTGTAAATGGAGCATTGTTTTTCTTCACACACACAAGGTTGGTTAGAGTAACAAGTACATCAGTCATGATCTGCTGGTGTTTTTCATTGTCTTCTAAATGCTTTAAGCCAAGAGTATGAGTGTTATTAGTCATAAAAGCTACAATATGAGAAAAAATATTGAGAAGTGTGAGGTATGCGGGAGTCAGGGAGTGTTGAAAAGCTTTACAGAAAGGGAAAAGTTCTTTGTGGATTTCCAAATGTTAACAAAATAAGGAAGAAAACCATACATTGTAAAGTTTATAGTCAATTGCTGTTGGCCTCTAAAGAAATTTCTGTATTCATTTTCATTAAATGTTATTTTTGTCTGTCCTTTCCCTTCTTGCTAATAGGGAAAGGAATATTAATTTACCATAGGAAGATAAGGAATACATCCCATACAGTACTTGGGTATAGGGAACCTGTTCTCATTGATAAAACCCACAAGGTGAACACTGTGTTTGTAGATTATGGCCAAGGGAATGGTTGCTTATTGTAGAATAAGCTCTAGTTTTTCAATAGTAAGCTCGAGCATGTGTGCACTGTATTTCCAAATGGCTTTCTAAGTAGGTTTTGGTACAGTAGCAAGATAAATTCTAGTATGACAAAGGCATCATTGCAGATGCTGACACATTGTTCCTCCAAAACTATGTACTGGGCACTAGCCACTCGTAATAACCTTGCTAGAACATTCACATGAGAAAAATTTTTCCTTCCTTAGCATTCATACCAGGAAAACTGACTTTCTGTTGGAGACCGTCAGTGAAGGGATTTTTGTTTGGGGTTTATTTCCCCTTTACAGGAGAAAATGTGTGGTATCCCTTTGATGCTGAAACATGATAATCAAATACATATCCATGAATGTATCTGTCATGTCCATGTCAATACTGGCAATGTATCCAAATCCCTTTCCCAGGAAGCCTTTGGCCCAGTATAAAGCAGGCCGCTTTACTGGTCAGGATATTCTTAACTGCTTGTGCAAATTTCCCATTCCTTCATATGAGATATGAGTGAAAAAAAACCCAACACAGATTTATTGCCTTTGTGTTCATTTAGTGTCATTTGCTTGTACATGTATAAATACGTATCTATATGTTCATTCTTTCTTTAGCCTTTTCCCCAAAGAAAAAATGGGTTGAGATGTTTCTTAATTCAGTATTCATCACACACAAAATGCAGCTGCTCCTCATGCATTGCTGCCTTCCTAACAGAGAGAGTTTGATCAGGTTTGTATAAATGCAGAAACCAGAAAGATACTGTGAAACAAGACATGCTTTTTTTAAGGTTGCATTGATAAATAGTTAATAAAACATCAATAAATCATTAATAGAGTCTTTAATAAATGGTAAATCACTTGGTTATCTTTATTCCATCAAGGCAGTAGGTTGCTTAGCACCAGCTGTAACATCAAGTTTGTGATAACCTTAGAACATCTATTAATCATATATTAATTTTTTCTGAATGCAACTTTAACATACTGTGTAACCAAAAATTGGAGAAAATTTAAAGCAACAGATTTAGGTAAGAATTAAAAAGACAGAGAAGGGCAGTTAGCAGAGGGAATACAATGGATAAGGTCCCTAGCAGCAGTGGCCTCAGAATGCATTTATTGCTAACAATGTCTGCAGGACTGCTCTTTCTGTTCCTCTGGCTGCCCTCTAATGATGTGGGCAAGGTGTCAGTCCTGAATCTGCCTTTGTGGACTTTAATGCTACAGAAAAAAAACACAGGGATTGTTGCTTTCTCATTCTGCCTTTTTGTGAATCTACCATCCACAAAGAGAGGCAGTCAGGGTAGCGTTTGTCTAACAGAGATCTATCATTCTACAAAACAAGAAAGGGGCTGGGAAGGGTCTTAAAAAGCTCATCATCTACTGCATACCCCTTCCCAATGCAGGAATCAATTCTGACTAAACCATTCCTGACTGATGTGTGCTAATCTGTTCTTAAGTGTGTTCCTTCAAAGATGGAGTTGGTGTAGCTCTCTGAGCAATTGGTTTCAGTGCTTCATGGTCCTTACCATTAGAGAGCTTTTCTTATGTCTAACTGGAATCTCTCTGGCTGCAGTTTAAGTTTGTATCCACCATAAAACTGGAGAACAGAATATTTTCTCCTTTAGCAGTGGCTCTTCTGTAATTAAAGACTGTTCTCATGTCTCCCCTCAGTTCTCCCAAGGGAAGTAGCATGAGCCCTATATCTTCAGAGACTTCAAATTAAATCGGGCTAAGCAGTTTAGAGTGCACTGTAGGAAGGGAAGGGAAGCTGCCTAAGTAGGAACACAGAGTATACAGGCTAGCTGCTTTTTTCCATAATCATAGAATCATAGAATCATAGAATAGTTAGGGTTGGAAAGGACCTTAAGATCATCTAGTTCCAACCCCCCTGCCATGGGCAGGGACACCTCACTCTAAACCATGCCACCCAAGGCCTCATCCAGCCTGCCCTTGAACACCTCCCAAGTTTGGAGCATTCACAACCTCCCTGGGCAACCCAAGCCTGGCTCAGCACTTTTATCTGTATTTAAAAACACTGCACACTTTCTTTTGAACAAGAAGGAAATGAGGAAAAAATAAAAATATGAAGAAAATAAATGTCGAAGGTGACTGTTAAATTTAGGGACTGGTTTTGTAAAGCTATTTACCACCTGCCCCATATCCCCTCTACTCAGTTCTCTCACTCTGACCTTTTCCTTAGAAGTTTGCAAGTTTAAATCCTTCCCCAGTCCTCTCCTTCCTTTTAAATCATGATTTGGCTTTGTACCTCTGCAGCCCTTAAAAGGTTTTCTTGGAGTATTTGTATTTTGGGTGATTCATTAGATCACATCTGCATGTGTCCTTCTTAGTTACATACCTGAGGGCTTTTATAGCTGAAAAAAGCAGACTTAGCTAAAGAGACGAGCGTGCTTAGCTGTAATAAATAAAGCACATGGAGTCAATTAAAACAATGTTTAAATAATTTTCAGAAAGGAGGATGCTTGATGTTACTACATCAGAGGACCACAGTGATTTTTAAGCCAAAAAACAGGTTTACTTTCTTGTTTAATCTCCAGGTCTATAAAAAAATGCATGCTTCCATAGCAGTCATCTACCCACTCCAACAGTTAACATGATTTTGGAATTATTTTAAGTCCAAACCATGTGAAAATAAATCCTAACTTGATTTTGTGGGATTACTTTGTTTCCATTAAATTCCTCTTTAAAACATTTCATATGCTCAGTTTTATTATTGTTGCTTCCAGGAATTTCTAAGTGCTTCAAAATTTGAATTGATTAAAGTTTTTTAAGTATTCCTGGAAAAAAAATAAAAAGAAAGAATGCAATTCTCTGCCTACTTTCCCAGGTTTTTACAAACCAAGATGTTTATATATGCATCTAAATGGATGCATAGACAACACAAAGCGTCTGTGTGGTTCTTTATAGTAATAACATATTAGAAGGTAGATATATCAGATTTCACAAGTTAAATAAAATAGAGATTAACAAGTACTTAAAGATGAGGTACCTCCAAAAGAAATCAGGGCATAGCAAAGAATGGTGAAGTCATGTGGATGATTAAAAAAATTACATTCTTTCTTCTGATTCTCCAGAGTAATGTGCATGTGCTTAAGGAACAGAGTGGGAGAGAGTTAAGCAGACGGTCACATCTCTGCAGGATGTGGGGCTGGGGCTTTGACCCTTCACTGGAAACAGTGCAGTGCCATTTCTTCATGTCATTCTGTAGCTCAGGAGTGCTCTGCGTGAGTATAATGCCCAGCTCTGTGGTGATTGGTTCATTGCTGGCCCTGCATTTTGAAGTGACATTTTTCAGATGAGTAAACTCAAAAGTTTCACTACGATCACTCATATTCTTTGGTCAGCAGTGCTGCAGCACCTATCTGTAGGTAGATGTAGGTGTGTTTCTTTAAGTACTTCCTCACCACTTCCATGCGCAGTGCTTGTTTACATGCTGAGCTTTAAATACTTAAGTTTTTTAGCGTGTGTGATCTTATTTGGAGTTTTCTATGCAATAATTTTTATCACAGTGTTAGTTGCAGTGAAATAAGTCAGTGTAGCTGCGTTGTACATTCATAATACACTTTGGTGCTCATAAGATCACTCTGTAAACGCATGGATTGGATAGTCCTGACCTCATTGAAGTTGACTTCTGCTTCTAACCTCAATGGAGTCAGGATTTCTTACCTTATAATTGAATTTCCTCAGATAACAGCAGACTCATTTTTTCTTTTCCCTGCTGTTTTATGTTCAGGTGTCTGTGAACAGGGAGATGACTAGATTAGCTTACACATCAGCGCACCAAGTTGGTACACAGTGGACACTAGATGCATTTTGACAGTGAATATTCTAAATTATTTGCTGGCATCACCTTGCCATGAATTGTAGGCTCTGTCCATCCTTACATGCATGGGCAGGAAGAGACTGAGGTCAAACCTATAATTGCAGTTCTAGAATAAGTTTCATTTTAGATAAGCTTCAATCAGGCTGCCTGTCCCTCTTTTAATTGTGTGATATGGGCTCTTCCATTGTTTTGAGATGACGAAATTTGCCACAAAGCAGCCTCTGTGGCATAGGATTTGGCAGAGTCGTGTAGGATTTGGATTATATTATCTCACAGAAAAGTTAACTGGATGCTTAAATCTTTTTCTGCCTTTCTCTGTGCAGAGCACAATCAATCAATGCAATATAACAGCATACTTTTCGTCATTGCACTGAGCTGCTGCAGCCTCACCCACCAGGAGGGATGAGCTATTCACGAGCTGCCTCTTTGTCCTCATTGCCACTCTTTGGGCTTTGTGTAATGTAAACAGGCCTTGAGCTCTGCAGGCAGAAACTCAAAGGCTTTCAGGAGTGCAGACACATCTACACCCTCCCGTTCCTGGGTCATCTGCACAAGGAACTGGCAAAACTTGTCCCTAGGCTACACTGTTGTAGCTGTGTGGCCTTTTGGGTCAGGGCAATCTCAAACCCAAACACAGGCTGGGTGGAGAATAGATTGAGAGCAGCCCTGAGGAGAAAGACGTGGGGTGTTGGTCAATGAGAAGTTCAACATGACCGGTCAGTGCGCACTTGCAGGCTGGAAAGTGCACCTTGGGCTTTCCAAAAACAAATTCTGGGTTACATCAAAAGGAGTGTGACCAGCAGGTCAAGGGAGGGGATTCTCCCCCTCTATTCTGCTCTCGTGAGACCCCCCTGCAGTCCTGCATCCAGATCTGGAACCCCCAACACAAGAAGGACATGGACCTGTTGGAGCGAGTCCAGAGGAGGCCATGAAAATGCTTCAAGGGCTGGAGCACCTCTCCTATGGAGCCAGGCTGAGAGAGCTGGGCTTGTTCAGCCTGGAGAAGACTCAGGAGAGACCTTAGAGTGCTTCAGTGCCTAAAGAGGATGACAAGAAATCCAGAGAGGGGAGTCTGACAAGGGCATGTCGTGATAGGATAGAGGGAATGGTTTCAAACTGACAGAGACATTTAGATTAGATATTAGGCAGAAGTTCTTCCCGGTGAGGGTGCTGAGGCGCTGGCACAGGGTGCCCAGAGAAGCTGTGGCTGCCCCATCCTTGGCAGTGTTCAAGGCCAGGTTGGACGGGGCTTGGAGCAACCTGCTCTAGTGGAAGGTGTCCCTGCCCGTGGCAGGGGGTTGAAACTGAATTTGATTTAAGGACCTTTCGACCCAAACCATTCTATGATTCACTGCAACCGTGTCCATGGTGTGCTGTGTTGGTGGAAGCAGAGCAGTAGTGCCCAGTTGGAGCTGAGCTGCCAATCTCCACGAGGACAAGGTGAGGGCTCCTCTCCATAGTGATCATTCCTGAACTCTGTCCCTTGTGAGGCTCACAAGACCTTGCTGCAGTAGCAGCATTTCTAAGGGTGGAAATTTGATGGGCTTCAATAAAATACCAGTGCCTAAGAGGAGCTTGGGGGAAGTTTACATGTCCATCTGTCCCACTGACTGAGGACAGTGGTGCGTGGCTTTCCTTTCTCTTTCCTAACCTCACGTATGACACATAATTTGTGTGGGACACTTGGAGACCTGAAACTTGCTAGTTGTATCTTCAGTGAATTATACATTAGTATCCAGCTGTAGCCACCCAGGACATGTCTTTAGTCCAAATGCACCCACCACACTGCCTTTGTGACAACAGTTACATTTTCTTTATTATATTATGATATATTTTTATCTGGGGAGGATTTGCAGTGGTTGTCGTGTTACTTACAGAAACTTGTGTGCTTGTAAGCTTTGTTGTAACTGGCCCTGGTTTGACCAGTGAGAAATAGCAGCTGGGAAGTTTAGATTACTCCAGTCAGGATTATGGCCATTCCATGCAAAATATCCTAGGTCAGACCCTCTTTTGCTCTTTGTGTCCCTTGTCTCAAGAAAGAATCCTTTCTGAGCTTTGTAGGCAAAGAAAAACAAGACAAAGATGCAACAGATTGCCAGAGAAAAGTATTACTGCCTGACTATTTATTAAATTAAAAACAAAGATAAGAGAGAATAGAGCAGCATCTACCATAAAACATGCTCATTAGAAGGGCATTTACAAGCTCTGCCTAAAACAACAGTTTTGCAGTTTCTCTATTTTATTGACTTTCCCCCCTGGTCTGAACTTAAGCCCCAGTGTGCTCCCACCAAGCTCAGTGGGGTGGTGGGTTCTAGCCTTCAATATGAAAAAGCTGGGCGTGCACTGTCTCTTCTGCTTGTTTTCCTGGGTATGGGCACCCAAGGGGGTTTCTTTGAAGATCATTGGAACATAAGTGTATAAATGATGAATTAACCCACTGTACAGAAAACAGGTGTGTTGCTTAGGTGGTTTGGTAGGCAGGTCTTCACCAGAGACCTGGATTTCCTGGTTAAGTATGGGCTTTCTGTGGAACTCTCTTGCAAATCACCTTATTTCTCCGTCCTTCATTTTAGAATGGAATCAGTAGTGCTTTGATGCTGTGACATCGCAAACCACAGTGCCTATGGTCAGTGCTATGAAAAGATGCTTTGGAGCACAAGACACTTAGTACTCTCTTCTACACCAGGCATTCAAGCTGCAAAAACTCCAGCTTTTTCTAGACTTGCTTCTGATTTCTTTTGCCACTGCGCACTATTGAATAAGGTTGCATTTTGCCACCATGCAATCCTATATAGAGTTGCATCCAGTGCAGTGCAGGAGGAGAAGCTGCTTTCTGCTTGGCCTTTGCAGGTAGAACCCTATTCTGTGCCTGTTGGCTTCATTCATGCAGCTTGACAGGCTGATCACAGAGGTGGAGCCAGCTGCCACCTAATGAAGACACAGATGGCCATGATTTTCAAGATTAAATCCTGTCCTCACGATGTTCCAAGGAAGTGCTGCCTGTTGGGTAGTCAAGGTGGTCATTTGTCAGACAAGGATGGGTGGTGATGCTTCCTTAAGCAATAGCATCTTCATGCCCAGTAGAGAATACATGATAATTTTTTCCTCTTTTTCTTCTTTGTGTATTTGAATTGTTTTCAAAAACGTGGTTTGTTTCTTCCCTAGGAGATGACCCATTCCTGGCCTCCTCCTCTTACTGCTGTTCACACTCCTGGCAAGGCTGAGCAGACCAAGTTTTCTATCCCAAGCAAGGTACAAGTAGGTTAACCAGTGACCCAATTAATATTCTGTGCTGTGGAGTGTTCTTCACTGGCAAGTTTATTTTTGTAATTGGTTCCATTTTCAAAAATTTCTTAAGACTATTTTTAGTTGGAAATTCCCAATCAGATCGTTGTTACTAGTAGGACAGCTTATTTAAAGCTGATGAGTTGCAGTGGAGGCAAAGTGAACTTTATTCCTGTTGTTACAAGAGCCTTTCTACATCAAGTGCAATATATTTTATTTGCTTGGCTTTTTCCATTATTATTTGTGCAATGCAGTGGCTGAAATGGTAATTTTTCCTACTTAGTCATTGATTGCAGGATGAGGTTTAGGCTGCACGGTCAAATTACAGTGACTTAAAATGTTCCTGCATGTGAACAGTGCTATGGCATCTGTGTGCATGCTCCAAAGGCACACCAAGTTGTGCAATGCAGTCCTCAGTTTTGGCCTTCTTAAAAGCACACACTTGGCACTTCCCACGTCAAAAGCACAAGCCTGAAGAGTACCTGCAGTTCACCTAACACGCAGTGAGTCGTTTAGCTGTATGATTTGAACATGCCTTTAGCCTAAATTCCATTGTTGGCTTCTAGCTATGATTCTAGTGGGACTGTTAGAGTTCAAGCCCATACCCAGTTACTGCCAGAAGTATCTTGCTGGGAATCGAACAACTACAAGCTGCTGATGTTTGGGGAAGAGGAGAACTTCCCCATGGTAGGAAATCTACCCCACTCTGATGTGGAGCTATGTCAAGTTTCTTTCTAAAGGCAGACCCTTGGAAAATAGCTTATAAAGCTGGTACTACTTGACATTATGGTTCAATTAATCATACTGTGTTTCAGAACCTGGAATGTGATTTTCCTCTTACTGATTTTATCTGTTAGGCGGATATTCCCCTGCCTGAAATGCAGCCACCATACTTAATTGAAAATCATATGAAATTACTAGTATCTGTGGCTCCTTAGAAAAAAAACAAAGCCAGTGCCCAGAATGCCTTGTTTTAGTGGAGAGTGATTGTCACTGCTCTAGCACTGCCATTGTTGCTGCAGTTAACTGCTGCAGCATTAAGCATCAGAAGTCATAATCATGCAGGAGTATAATCCTCATTGCAAACTGGATCAAAGTCAGTTGAACCCATTTAGAGGAAAGTGGAATCTGAGCTGTGTGCATACAGTGAGCGTGGAGGGGTTTGCCCACTGGAAGCTGTTAAATTTTTTTTGTTAATACCATTTATTAATTTAGTGTTCTGGTTTTGATGGGCCCTACAGAAACTGGTCAGAGTTCTGCAGCCTGTCACTATTCCCACTGGCAGCAGAATAAGCATAGGTTCAGAGAAGCTGAAGTTTGGTTTGATTTTCTCTTTCTATTAAGTTTGCTTTGAAGTTTTAAGATCCACATCAAAGTTAATTTCTGGGCACGTTAAATGTTGATCCTGAAATTCTTTACCATATCACTTCAATGCAAAATATAAATTAGATTTCTTTTTTTGAGCTCGCATTTCAGGAAACAGGCAAGCATATAAATGTTTCCAAATTTGCTAGTTTTACTTCAAAAAATACAACAGAAATGTCTCTTCAGAACATCACATTAAATCAATTATACCTAGCCGAATCATAGATCTTAGACGTAATGTAGCTAGATTGTGCAGCTGTATAAACCAGAGATGGGCACTATTAGAAGTTCTCAATTACTATCTCAACTATTATCAAAAATAAAAACATATATAAAAAAGTGTGATAAAAAGGTGGAACATACCAGAACAATTTGTCCCTTTGACATTCAAATTGAAAGTGCCATGTTTACTCTTAGGGCGTGATTTACTTCACAAGGGACTGACTGACAGCACAGTATAATATTAGGAACTAATAATGCCCTGAGAGGAAGTGCAGTGAGGACTTTAATGACTTTAACATCCTACAAAGCTAACACTTCCAGCAAAGTAGTGCCTGGCTGTAAGATGAGGTTGTAAATAACACTTTAATTTCAAATGATCAAACTCTGCTTGGAAGGAAAGCTGATTACAGTCAGTGTGCACTATAAAGGCTAGAGAAAAAATAAGCCAGAAAACACCATGGCATTAAGGAAGGAGCTTAGTTGCTGTGAGCCAACAAGAATCTTGGAATTAGCATGCTCAGTGTTACAAGCCAGATCCTTTGCCGGTTTAAAGTTGTTGTACTTCCATTGATTTCATTGTATTTGGACCAGTATCCATCAGGTGAAGATCTGTTTCTTGCACCTTTATCAAATCCTGTGTCACAGTCCCAATAAAAGCAGTGACTATCAGTAAAAGGTTACTGTATTTCCAAGTAATGAGATCAGAAAGAAAGTCAGTGGTGCTGAATTAAATGCATAGTTGCATTCATGCTGCAGTCTGAATTGTACATCATGGATGGCTCATGACCATGTTCATGACCAAACCCTGAAAGGCTTGCACCACTGTGGGTATAAATCTGTGCAGTGTCTCCATGAAGGGGGTATGCACATTTACAGCTGCTGTGGACAAGTGCTTGTCTGAACTGTGAAAGGGTCCCTCAGTGCTGCTCCGTCTCCGCAGTTAATGTTGTCACTGTTGCTGCCTTAACAGTCACATGATCCCTTCCCTGTCCCATCTCCTTCCCTGTTTGTGTAATGCCATGCATTTAATCTAGCAAGCCAAGATATGTCTTACCTTCTTCCTCTTATTTAATTAATGCTGACGTTTTGTGTGTTCTTCTTTGTAGGACTCCCAACATCTGACCTCAGGATACAATGTACAAAGTAGGTCCTTATCATCTTAGTCCTAACAGTCAGGATTGGGTATTATTTTTTTTTTTTTTTTCCTGCTTAACATCATTAGAACAAAGGCGAAAAAATTAATTTCTATGGTGCTAAAGCAGATCAGTTCCATTTTTTATTACATGTTATGCATTGTGGCATGTTGTGAAACCAAGTATAATTAGATGGGCTGACAGCTTTGGGTGCATTTTAATTCTACAGTAATCTTTTGACATTTGAAAATGTGTTTCCTTTGTTTTCAGAGTGGAGTGATCCAGCAGGGAAAGTTGCAACTAAGTCAGTGCCACAAAAGTCGTAAGTATTATGATTTCCAGCTTTAAATCTCATTTTAAATTTATCATAAAGAATGAGCTTATTTCTCCAAAGGTACCTAAAATCTAGCTCTGCTCATAATCTTGTCCTGGTGTTCAGGTGTTCTCAGTAGTCCTTGAAAATTAGCCATAAACCAGCTTTATGTTTTCAGTGCTTATTACTGTTTCTTCTTTTTAAGCGATAGCTAACAGAGGTATGTGTGAAAAATGAGTTTATTAAGCAGAAATAATGCTGATTTTAGTTGTAGAGCTTGCCAAAATTAAATCACTTTTATGCTTCTCTCATCAGATACTAAGCCTCTTATAACAGAAAATGCAACCCAATGAACAGATGATGCAGGAATTTTAACATTCATGCAGTGAGAGAGAGAGTAAAACACATCATACAGAACGATTCTACTAGCTGGTGTTGAAAAGCTGGTCTTCAGTTTCATACACTTTGAAACAGCTGAAAATCACAGATGATCTATAAATATGACACTTGAAAATTGTGAGAGCTAATTCTCCATTGTGTTAAACCATTTTTCTTTGGTGCTAAGACTGCAATAATGTAGCAGTGAGTTGAGACTGAACTGTTCTTTTTCCTTTTACCCCATGATCTCAAAGTAATTTACAAACAAGAATTAAATAATAACTTTGAAACATGGGTTATTGGTTTTATGGTTATGAAAATGTGTGGGTCTGATTTCAGTTCAAAGCTGCACTTTAAACTACTGAATACAGAACTGCACTAGCTTAACTGACATTTGTATAAATACAATATGTTCATTTAAAATTACTTCAAAATTATTCTAGTAGTTCCCCTCAATTTACTAAAGATGCAATTTTAAGTAAATCACTACAGGGGAAGTAAAATCAATGCAGAGATACCTACATAGGTTTTTAAATTAATGTAAATACGTTGATTCTTTGTGCAAGTTTATGTATAGGAAAGGACTTGTTGGAGTTCAGTGATTTGTCTGTGACGACTATAAAAGAAACACAGGACTAGACTAGATCTAGGTGCCAACTCACCAGGTTTTGAAGGTCCAGTTCTTTACTCATAAACTGAAGTCACGCCAGTGCTCATTCAAATAAAGTTTGTTGAGTAAAGCTTTACAAAATTATGGTTAAACAAACAATTTGATTTTAAAGTGAAATGTTACTTTGTTCAGATTAAATGAGAATTGGCTGGGAATGCTACTGATAAGTAGATTAATCTGCATGAATAGCATTTATTTGTGAAACTTAGTAACAAATTAGATTTTGTCCTTTGCCATTTGATTTCCAGTAGTGGCTTTTGTTTTTTAAAGAATCCAGCCAACTATATCCACTGTTCTTGGTAACAGAATGTGTGCATTCGTGTTTCAGCCCATCTAAGTGATCCAAACCTAACATCAAGCACATTCCATACTATAAAAAAAAGTAAAAAAAATATAAAAATTATTATATCTTAAAAATATTTTTCTCCTAAAGCAAGTGTGTTTGGATTCTGCTGTGAAAAATACTTTAGTGTGTATACCATAAAATACAATATTTCAGTAGTTTGTAACCAACAGTAATAGACATGTCAATCATGGTTTATAGTTATAAGCTGAATTTCAAAAGAACAGTGCTTCAGAGCTCAGTGGTATATAGTGCATTTAATGGGACCAAAGCTCTCTATAGGAAGCCTGATATAAAACCTGAAGACACTGAGTACATTTTATGAACCAGTTGCTCTCTGTTCTGCTGCTTGATCTAAAGTTCCAGTACTATCAATCAGATTTCTGCTGCAATGAACTGCCTTCTTATGGTAGGTGATAGATTTTACACATGAGAGATCAGAGCTGCAATAAAGCTACTTTTATTTTTAGCTTCCAAATGAAGATCAGCTAACCCATTACTATCACTTTTTCTCTTTTACTGCAGAAAAATTGTTAAGGCAGCTTCTAAGAATTTCCATAGGGCTTTGGGAGGTTAGAAGGCAGTCCACTGTGAGACTTGGTATTACAAGGCCAATTTGTTTCTTTAGATCTGGGTGTGCAGTCACCGCCACTTTCACTGGGAATTACAGTACTTGAGGACATAAATTAAAGCAGAGAGTGGGGCAGAAAGATGTAATGGTATCAAGTAGAGCTGGATAGTGCAGTACAAATAAACCCTGGTAGATTGACAGCTCCTGCAGTCATTGTGTATTTTAATAATATAGTATTTATCAAATTGCAGTTGCATTAAGAAGGATTTAATCTTTCTAACATTGGTCAGTTTCATGAATATTGGAATATATGAGTGAAATTGCAGTCCATCTTACACCCAATAACATTTGTTGCTGCACTATCAACCACACAGCATGATCTTACCGACTTCAAAACTATATTGCCTACCAATTCCTTATATATTTTGTCAATGGGATCTGTTACCTGTATTTCAGGTTGATCAAATCTGACTGAATTTGGGTTTGTTCTTCTGTATGCTTTGTTGGACACCTTTCAACCTCGACATACTTCTATATATTTCCCAACTTCTATAAGTTTATGTGCAATTCAAGTGAAACTTAAGTTATATTTTCCATTTACATTGGTCCTAGTGACAGTCTTATAGATTCTATTGGCTTTGTTAGAAATCCATAGGAATTGGCCGTAATGTGCTTGCATTTACCATGTCACTGATTTATACGGTGACTAGTTGAGCAATGCATGGAGAAGAAGGATTCTTTGCCTTCATGATGCTATGTTCTGCTCCAGGATATAAGGATATATTCTGCTCCAGAATAAGAATATAGGCAGCTAAGCTGCCTGTATGTCACTACAGAAGTCAGGTGTAGAAATATTGGCATCATGGAAGATCATTCCAAGGGGTGTATGGTCTTTGCAAGATAAGCTTTCAGCTGCATGCTTTTAGGGGACAGAATGAAGGCAACATACTGCAAGGTAGATTAATAGATCAGCGTCTTGATGTTGCAGGGGGATGCAAGATGCGTAGCTTCTTGTCTAAGTAAAGCTTTCTGAAATACAAATTTCAAGCTTTTTATACTATTCCAGTGTATTTTATTATATTCACATGCTGGAGAATCCAAATCCCCAGTGCTTTGCAGCAGGTAAAATAGAAGGTAGTGTAATTGGCATTGTGTCTAAATTCTGCACTTATGTTACATATGTAACTAACTTCAGAGCCTGATTTCTACTCAAAAACCTGGAAAATAAAATTTTGAACACTGATGTGCGCACACTTGTGTATACAGTGGTGAATTTTTATAGCTGAAATCAGGCTATGTAAAACAAAGCAGTTGGCTTCCTTTTCTGTACATTTCAAATTCACTGTATGTCTCCACTGGGTATTATGTGGTCAGCTTTCAGCCAGTCTACTCTGATTAGTTTATTATGGAGCATAGCAAGCAGGAACAGATAAGGTGCAACTAATTGCACTGAGAAGGATTTTCTGTCAACTTCCATGAATTTGAGGGTACGAACTGAGCTTGTGACTTAGGTTTCTGTTATATAATTACCATTGCAAGTATGTCATCCTCAAACACGCAGTCCTTTTGTTCTGTTTTGGTTGTTAGCATTTGGCCTCTGTCCAGTTGGAAACTACCCAGAACCTTTTTAATCAAGCACATCCTGTGTTTCGAAATCATACTGCAGTGTAGTCTTGAGTAGTTTCCATAAAAGCCTAGCTAAAAAGAAGAATGTAATCATAATGGTATTCTTCCCCTGTCATAAAATTACTTCCTATACTTACTGTATTAATACAGTATTAAAAGGCCCTTCTCATGGGCTCAGTGAACTACCGGAAACCATTAAAAATTTAGAGCAGCAAATTTTTGTGGATCAGACAGAATAACTTACTTTACAGAGTTTTTGTTATCCATCATACTTACTGATACGCAAGCTGTGTGGGGGCTAGAAAACAGCTAAATACAGTGGGCTCAAAAACAAAACAAGCAGCTAGAACTCTTTTCTTGATATTTCAGCAAGGACTTTTCAAAGGGGGCTCACCACTGGTTTTAGTTGAGCCAGGATTTCACTTCATGGTTCTAAAAAATTTTCAGTAAATACCAGTACTTTTCTAATCGCAAAGTTTATCATAATACTTGATGGAAGCCTGTTTGAAAATGGAAATGTGCTTCTTGACATCTAACTGCTTTTCATAAGTATCTAATGGTTTTTGGAAGTTCTCCACTGTGTCAGGGACAGCCACCTGTGAGCATGGAAAACAAAATTTGGCAGCATGTTCAAGCTATGAATTAAAGGTAATTCATGGTTTAAAATGAATCAGCATGAGGTCCTTACAAAGAGTAATCAGACATCAAGAGGATTTTACACCAACGATCATATATTGGATAATGCGACAACAAGTAATGTTGTTATTCAGAACATTCAAATCAAGAAGCACTGATGAATTCTTAACCTTGAAAGAAATCAGTTTTAAAACACTGGGATTCATTCAATGTTAATGCATCATTTCCAGTTCAATCAAATGAACCGAAAGTGTAAAATTCATCCACAACTGGAATAGGAAAAATGTTTCTGTGTATGTATCAAACTCTGTATCTTCCAGTCACCACCCAGCCCAGCTGTAAGACACTGAAGAAGATGAAATTTTAGTATTCCTAATTACAGTTTTTAACTGATCGTATTAAAGCACAAGAGGGTCAGTTGATCCCCCAGTGCTGATAGCCTGCTTTCTTTCATTGCATATGTTCATTTTCACTTAGTGAGTGTGGCAAGCTTTGATCATTAGACTAAGTACTGCCTGTTTGTTAGAAGTAGGAAGTTCCAAAGATATTCCCTCTGGGTAAACTGGGAAAGTCATGAATACAAGGGACTTTCACTGCCGTGTACAAATTATGATAAGTGAAACAACAGTGGCATGTAATTGGAGCTCCATTAATCTTAAGAGAGCTCCAATGCACCATATTAAAGGGACAAATAGGAAATGAAAATAGAAGGGTCTGTTTTGATAAGATGTCATTCATCTTTCATATTTACTGTTTTGTTTTGTTACTTAGAAGTCTGCTTTGCATCCTTTTGCCTCAGAAGTTCTTGGGTTTGGAGCAATGATAGTGAGTAAAGATTATAATTTTGTTCCTCACTGCTGCAGGCTTTTCCTTTGAGCAAAGTACTAAGTAATTGGCAATAAAACATGCAAGCAATTCCTATGGACAGTTGCCTGTAGAAGCAAGCTTGCAAAATATTTCAGCTGCTGTGAAATACATTAAAATCCAGTGCTGTAATTAAAAGCCCTGTATCCTTGAAGATAAGCCTATTATTCAGAATAATTTCTAAATTAGACTTTTAATTTGTTTTCATTAGTCAGCTGGCTCACATACAGCATAACCTCCCTGTCAAAATAGTTACTTCCTAATGCATTCTTTTCCATGATTTCTTTCTCCTGACATGTTTATAAATCAGTTTAAAAGATTGTGGGTATGGAACTAAATTAATTCTCTTATATTTTGCTGATCAATGTTGAATAATTTTTCTTGACAGTCAGAGACTTACATGATTACTGCCTTTAAGAATACCTGAAACGAGCTAACCCAACTGCATTCTTGCCAGTGTTGCTGATTGCAACTCAAGTGGGCTTTGAACCATTTGAATTTCCTCTGACACTATATAACCCCCCACTAAAATTCAATATTTATTTGCCCTAACTAACCAGTAGGAGTTGAAATACTTTGTTCTCAAGTAGGATGCACAACTGCATCACTGCAAAATTTATGCAGCCACTGAACTGTGACCTTTGAAGAGTGGGAATAGTAGAGACAGGTAAAATGCCACACATTAACATGTTTGGATTCAGGACGTATTTCCCTGTCCACTACATATCAGTTCTCATTTTGGAAACCTGTTAGACTGCAAATCTGCCACAGGTTTCCCTGTATTTAAAGAGCTTTTCCACAGGAAGCAGCATATGTTGTACCTTCATGTCTTTAGGCCAGTTTCAAGCCACCCTCCCACTTTACATTTCTGTGGGATGGAATCACTTCCGAATTCCAGTGAAACTTCAGATGTTCATTTTAAAAAACAAATGTACTTGGTAAATGTGAAAATGTAAATCAGGATAGAGCAGAGGAAGCTACCACACTCTACATCTCCCACACGTTTGTTTTGTGAGCTGCACACTTGCTGATAAAATGAATATAAACTAACTTCTTGCTTGGCTTTCTGGCCACCACCATTTGGACCTCACTCTACTCCCTTTTGTCTTAACTCTGACCTGTCCATAAATGTCAGGTTCAGAGCCAAACCATTTCCCTCTCTGGCTTTTTCTTCCTGCTGCTCTTTGCTCTAGTCCCTTTCATTCTTGCTATCATATCTTACTGTCTTTGTAGACCTCAGTAGCCTGAAACAAACTGAGAAAATTGTCACCCAGATTCATCTGCACCATGCTGTAACATAGTCATAATCGGAAATGGGTGATAACCTTGAAAGGGAAATGGATTTTGCCAGGAATTTTGGCATTCAGTATACCAGAGTGAGCATGAAACTCCCAATTTGTGTCCTAAATATCCTAGGTAAGACTAACAGCCACTTTTCTTAATATCACAACTTAATCCTTTGCATCTTTCCTCTGAATCCCTCTGACAACCTCAATAATCCACCACATTTTTCTCAGCTTTACAGTCTCCATCCAGAGGAACTTATATTGCTACCATTATCCTTTGGGCTGAGGGCTCAGCAGGCCTCCAAAGCCTATCAATTTTCTGACCAGAGGGCTTATTTTTTATGAAGTGAAGTTCTCACAGCACCCCATGGGGCCAGGCCATGCTCACTGTGTTATTCTCTGTGTTGGATAGCCCTTGGAGCCACAGATTCGGAATGGCTTTACCTTACAGATAGATCCTCTCAAACAGTGAAAAAGGGAAATATTCCCCACTGCTGGGATAATTACTGTTCTAAATTCCTGGAGGAATGGCTGCTTCCCTCAGTTGTGTCCATGCATCTCAGAAAAATGCATTGTGAGGCCTCCTAGTGTTGTAACTGCAGCTTCCTAAAAGAATGATACAGCTGTGGAGGAGGAGATGTCTGTAACATTACTCCAGTAGGCTTAATTAAAATCCATGTTACGGAAAACATGGGACGGGGCCTAGAGAATTGGCAAATAGTGATTTCCTAATTTCAGAAAGCATTTTATCCTTCTAGATATAAATAGTAAACAAAATCTGAAGGTAGTTTAGCTTTCAGGAAATAGTCCCTTACTGGAAAGTCTTGTTTAGTCAAAATGCTTCACAAGAAGATCTTTAAAGAAAGACGCTGACTCACGTACCTCATATTGACAAGGAAGACTGAAATGCAGCTGTCAGGCTCATCTGAGGCTGCAAAAGTAGTAAATATCTCCAGTAATGAGGAGATTGCTTTCGTAGCTCTTTACTTGTCAGACTCTGCGGAGGTGTTGGCTTTTGGGGTCTCCCTGATAAATTACATGTATGTAACTGTTTTAAGGACATCTATGTGCTTTTCCATACAGAGAGAGGAATGCAAGTCAGTGCTGCCCGTATTTGATTTAGCATGAATTTCAATAGTTCCAGACAAATTTGAAAGCCTATACAAATCATACAGCTTCAAGTCTGGCTGGGCGCTAGACTGGAATTTTTTGTTAGGTCAGACCTTTATCTCAGCTTCTTTTTGTGGCTCTTTATGGGAAGATTGGAGAGGAACTGAAACTGGTGACCTCTCTTGACCTTTAGTACTGGATTAAAATTCCAACTTGCTGCCATGGCAACAGGGCCTTGAAAATTAGATCCTGACAGAAGCAGGGAGAAACTTAAAACTGCAACTGCTGCACTGAACTGAAGAAAGGTTGCTTACAATTGTCAGAGACAGGCGCTTAATTGAAATAATCTGCCTTTCCCTGTACTTAAAAAAAAAAAAAACAAGAGAGAAATGAATAAAAAGGCCCCAAACAAATCAACAAAGCCAGAAAACCAATTCTTCAATTTTTTTAGGCAAAAATCTCTTTCAGTTCAAAGTACTCTAATATTAGAGGTGGCAGCAACCAAACCTGCATGGTGAAAAGGGAGCCAGACATGCACTCACAAAGGTCTAAACCACCCAGATCAGACCAGAAGCAGGAGCCAGACAGTGGCCAGAGTTAAATCACAGGTTATTTTTTTCCCCTTTAACCTGACACCAGGGATCAAAAGAGACATCACAGTGTCACGTCCGACTCCCAAGATCCATGCAATTATCTGTTCTGTAGATGTAAAGGGATAAACATAAGCTAGATAGTGCTATTTCAGATTGAGTATGATAAAAGTTACTCATTTTCCAATCTAATCAATGCAGCAGTCAGAGGGAGATAATAGTGCAAGTCCTTCACTGCTAAATGAGGTTAAGTTAGTTTTTCCCCATGGAGAGCAGAATACAGCTGTGACCTGAAGGAAGAAAATGCTGAGGGTCGCATAAAGGTTTTCCTGCGTTTTTCCAATTTATCCAGGAATTCCCCTTGTCCCAAAATAAAATAATCTTGAAGATCAGGTTGCCACACCATCTCATGTTAATCTGTGGCTTTCCCTAAACACCTGAGTGTCCCAAGGATGCTGTGAGGGCTGTGCTCCCCATCCCAAGGTGATGAAGGACCAGAATATCTCCCCATCACACAGGGGGATGCTGCCTCCTAGCAGCCACAAGCCCCTCTTTGTAAAGGCCCTGTAGCGATTGATGTCATCTTGGCACACATAAAAAAAGCCAAAAATCACGTATAGGTTTTACATATCAGATAAAGGAGGTTTCTTAATGGAGAAATAGATACTGTTGAATTGATGCTTTGTACAGTTAGATAACTTCTGCAGAATCAGATTGCATTGTAAGTACTGTATATGGAAAATTTAACAGCTATAGGTAGACAGCATTAAAGTTTTGGAAGAGATAGTTTGGTCAAAGTTTAGTGTTGAAACTTAATGCGAAATCATTGCATTAAGTTGACCATGTTTGGAGTCAACTTCAGGTAGAAGGAGTGCACAGAAAAATACATTTTGTTTTCTTTAGACTGTGCTACTGAAGTGTTGGATTGTTATGGATCGCTGTATTGTACAATTATAAGAACAGAGGAAATATTACAGATGTACAAAACCACAAAATTTTGGGTAATGTGTTTTGTATCATTCACTGCACTGTTTAGCAATAATGTTTATTAACAATACTGTCCATTATCAGGCTGGGTAAGCATTAAGCAAATGCAGGTTGCATTGAAATACTGTGTTGTATCATCCTAACAAAGCGCTGATTTCTGAAGTAGACTGTTGACTTGATACATGGCAGAAAGTGGGTGAGTGGGTGAGTAGATAAGCAGTTTCCTAACAAAGGCAAATAAAATCCACTTAACATTTCTCAGGCTCTCAGTTATCTGCTTCAGTAACGTCAGACAGTTAAAAATAGAGACCATCATTTGAAATTTCGAGTGTCAAATTAATTTCTAGAGTAAGTTGGTTATTTCAGAGGAGTTGCTGTCAGAGATGAATCCAGCCCATCTTGTTGTACACTTGCCACTGTTACCATTTCTTGCAAAGCACCACTAATTCAGCCTTAATTACTGTCAGACTGGACTATGGAGCCCTGGAGTATCAGGCAATAAACTTGTGTTGTGCTGGGAGCGAGGTAAAGAAACATTTAAATGGGTTTTTAAAATAAGCATGAAATCTCTGAAGATGTACTGTTGTAGTGTGTGCTGTATATCAAAATCTATAAGCATCTAGTTGTAACAATGGCTTTGTAAACACATTACTGAGCAAACTATGAAAAGTAATCCACCAAGGGGCTGTTTCCCTAACTCATAAGCACAAAGTTAAGAGACCAGTGCTATAAAGTAGATATGTGCTGTTAAAAAATCCTTCCTTTTATGTCAGGCTATTTTGTGTTAAGCCCAATAGATGATTCCTATTTTTATTTTTAGATGCATAGCTTTTAATGCTTGGAAGTATTTGTGTTTAAGGCAAAAGTGAGCCATCCTCAGAAAAGCCATAAATAATTCATTAATATGTGAACATGGGGCAAACAGTGCTTAAGGGTGGCATGAACGTGCCCACATGCACCTCACATGGGCAGAGTACGGTAGTGTCACTGCAGCTAACTTCTACCTTTTTGTGGAATTACAAATTGCAATGTATAATGAGAAAAGCCTTTAGCGTTGTCATTCCTTTCAGCAGCCTGCAGGCATGGCCTGAGGGGCGGTTGGAGCCCACCTACCAGGGCATGCAGAGCCTCCTAGCTCCCAAGCCCTGCAGTGCCTTGATGAGCTTTCAGCGGCTCCAGGGCAGCCGCACTGCGGCAAGGCTGTAGGCTGTGTACCCAGGAGGAGCACCATGTCTTTCAGCCACTTTGGAGGCCAGAGTTTCTAAATAATCTGGGCACAGCTGTCAGTCAGATGTGCGTATCACTTACCTCCGTGTCCCCACCCCAAACCAGTTCAGAGCAGCCCACTGCAAAATAGAAAAGGCATGAGGTAAACCGCGCTATGGTATGAATAGTTCTGATCTCTTGTTGGCATCTTGCCTCGTGCCTGGCTGAGGAGCCCTTCCCACCATAGAGTGTTCATGGACAGCATCAAGAAGGAAAGTGAGATCACAACCAGAGGATTATCTGAATTCTGGGTTGATTACGCTCTTCTGCATTTACCCATCATGTCTTCTTTCAAAGCAAACCTCAGGGTTCATGGTGACTGCAAGGGAGTTTGCTCAGCGAGTCTGCAGCTCACTCTCAGAGGGATTTTATTCAGGAAATTGCAAAACTTGAGTAAGAAAAGGTGTTAAGTGAATTATATACAAACTGGATATGGAATTAATCTGCCGTAGCCAAAAACCAGTAAAAGCTCACATATTGACAGTTTCTGACGTTTCTTTCAGTTTTGTAGATTGTACAGCTATGCAAACACTGAACTAAAAATCCAGTATCACCTTCCTTCTCCAAAATACAGAACTTCCCATGCTATTTTGCTTTAGCCAAAGTGTTACATACCATTGTTATTATTATTACTTGACTCTTGTGAATGAAAAAAAAACCAGCTACACAAGGATTGATACTGGTTGGATTCTTGGAAATGTGTGGTATACAGTTCAGGCTGATTAATACCTGTGAAAGAGCATTCATTGATTTTGTTTGCTTTATCTCAACCAGTAGAAAAAGTTCCTATTTATGGAATTGGAGAAAATTTATGTAGTTGAAATCTCAGATCTGACTGATTGTGGTGTTGTTCATAGAAGTAATGGGAGATTGAGACTTTTCAGAAGAAAGAGCAATGTACCTTGTTATAAGGATTTTGCAGGACGTTTATTAGTGTAGCGATATGGTCTTTTAGCATGTTTGTGTTTTTAGAGACTGAAGGCTTTAATAAACAGCTGTTGTTCATCTGTAGCAAGTTTTTTAAACATCTATTCTGATAGGTAAAATTACTTCACATGTATTCTACAGAACACACACCATGTGTCGCATTAAAAAAAGAATAAAGCAAACACAATGAATCTGTTAAATTGTAATGGCTCCCAATCGTGACAAATTTGCAGATTAAAGCTCATTGAATGCACATTTAAATGATAAATGATAATGGCTTGGAAAGAGTCATTATGATCTATTTCATCAATAATCCACATTTTTTGCCTTGTAACTACACCAAGGATGAACATAATGGATACTGCCTGATGAAAAAAATATTTTGTTTATGAAAGAGAATCAGAGAAAAGAAATTCTCAGATTAACAAATTTAAGTGGTTATTACTGTTTGTTTATATTGTTTATACATGACAGATTTATCCCATTATTAATATTAATCACTTACAGCTCCAGAGCTTGTACTCAGAAAAGCGCACGTTTAGTATCCCTCAAATGCAGTTGATTTCACTGA
Organism: Psittacula echo; assembly: GCF_963264785.1. Classification (NCBI taxonomy): domain Eukaryota; kingdom Metazoa; phylum Chordata; class Aves; order Psittaciformes; family Psittacidae; genus Psittacula; species Psittacula echo. Next base: position 12,747,982 of record NC_137744.1, read on the forward strand.
GGTTTTGGTAAGCATAAGTAAGCAAAATGAAGCAGGGATGGAGAATGAAGCATTCAAGGTTTTCAGCTGCAGATTGTTCAGCAGTTGTGAGCACCCAGTCCCACAAAGTCTGGAGCAGTGTTCAGCGGGTTTGTCACAAACCTGTCATGTTTCCCATGCAGAAACATGTGCAGAGTTTCTTAATTTACTGTGTGCTGGGATTTGCCGTGCCTGCTCAGGACAGCCTTCAGGGTTCTCCAGCAGTTCCCAAGTGCATTCAGTTCAGTCCAGATGGTGCTGATGTGTTTTGGCGCTCACGGGCATGCACCTGTAGGAGACCTAGTGGGGGTTTGTCAACATAATCCTCAAATTGTGCTGAAACAGAATTTCTTGCTGGAGAAAGAGGAAGGGTGAGGGTAGAGACCCAAGTGTGCTGTGTTGCCAGCTCTTGGCTGTAATCTCATGTGTCTGTGATCTCATGCCTCATCAGGTGAGGACTTCAGTGGCAGGTGCCTTTAGGGCTGAGTTCCTGGAGGCCATTTAGAAAGCAGCAGTGAAACTCTTGTTCGGTATGAAGGGTGGCAAAGTGCACCATTGTGGGATATTCTGAAATCAGCAGTTAACTTAAACCTGAAATTTTTGTCACGGAGTGTGTATTTTCGTATGTGATACCCAAAAGCTAAATCTGCTGCAAGTATGAACTGTGGTGCATTTGTTTGCCTTACTGTGTTGCTGGATAAATTGAATGAGTTAACAGTAAAGCAGGATCCCGGTAACCTTTGTTCTAAAAGTCATCTCAGTGAAGTTACTAGAGTCATTCATCTGAAGAACATTGAAGGTCCTTTTTGAGAACCATGTTTATCAAATAACTTCTGGGCATTTTCTGTTTCCTGGTAATGTACTGTTGCAGATTAATACCATGGAGTTATTTAACAATAAACAAGACTGTTGGAATGCCGTCTGCCTAGGTAGCCCTCTTAAAAACATGCATGATTTAGGTAGTTCTCTTTAAAAAGAAATTATTTATTTGACTCTTTGGTTTTGTTGTAGCACACAACTCACCTTCCACCTTAGATACTCTCACGAGAAGTAAACCGCATCAAGTGGCTTGTTGTCTCAGGCAGTTGGTATCTGTAGCAATCCAGCATTAATAGCATCCTATGCTACTACAGTGTTTTGAATTGTAGGAGAGAGATTGGGGGCTTCTTAACTTGGAACACATGCATTAGGTAAATACTTAAGTAAAACATAAGCTTGCTGTGGATTTTTATAGCTCTTCTCGTGAAGGCCATACACCAGGACATCCATAATGCCTGTGGTTGGGGTGCTGTCTGAAGGTGCCTGTGAGGGTGACCATGGGGACAACAGTGGTGGTTGGAGCTCCCCATTGGTGTGATGGAGCTGGCGTGTCCCCTTTGACAGCATTACCGCAGTGCTGTAAGTGCACCCTTACAACACACCATGGCACACTGGTCCTCGCTCTTCTGAGGTGTGAGGACAACCAGTTGTGGGAGAAGACAGTTCATTCTGCCCTGGCACTCACGAGGGTGCCCTGATGAGCCAGCGCAGCACTGGGCCCCATGGTTGATAACCTGATCTTTCATGTGTGACCTGCTCCCAAATCCCTGCAGCCACATGAGGGGCTGTTATGGCCAGGCTAATGACTTAAAAACTGTTAATTAAATATTCCTCTTGGCAGTTTGGATCATAGATGCTTGAGGTGGTGGGAAGAAGTGTTGGTCCCCAGTGTTAAAAAAACAGCTTCATTTTTAGCCCTTTTCTCCGTAGTCAGATTTTCTCAAATGACTTGCTGCAATAAATGGGTCTTTTTGAATTTGAAAAGTTCAGTTCTAAGTTCAGGGGTGGCCCTTGGGCACTGTGGTGGAAGATCCTTGTACGTACTACAGAGTGATTATTGACAGAGTTTAACTTTATTGACCCTGCTCTCCTGATTCCTAACAAATTTTCTAAGTGTGCTCTTTAAAATCCCTGCAGAGCACTGCAGACTATGGGTAATTCCAGAGGTGCATTTGAAATTATTGCTTTATTACCTTCCATCTCCATCCCCTTCCCCAGACTGACTGGTCCTCTGACATTTCTTTTTTAATATATTCTAAGCAGAATAGGGAGTTTTGATCTCCCCATAGCTTTCCTCTTAGTATTTATCCAGCCCACCTGGTGTATTGTGTTGATTCAGGCACTTTCCACTCCTGTTCTAACCCATTTCAGCAATGTACTTGCCTATGTCTTAAAAGGAAAAAAAAAAAGGTTTTCATCAGTTTGATAGCTTTGTTACAGGGTTCAGTGTAAACAGATGACATGGTTTATTACTGTATTGACAACTGAGAATAGCTGAAAGTCTCTAAACTTTCTACCTCTCCAGCTTCCCTGGGCAGACTTTGGTCTCTTCTGTCTCCATGATGCAGTTTCTTGCTGCAGGGTTGCCTTGACTCATTTTCCCCTGCTGTGCAATTGAGGAATAAAAATCCTACTTGAATCAGTAAAGAAAACCTGAGTGCTTAATTCCTGCACAGGATTCTGGGGTTGATAACTTACAGCTACGCATCCTATAAATTAAGTGCAGTTTGTGCTTAAGTGCTTTTTTATTAGACACTGCTGAGATTGTTAATAGCAGGTACGTTCTTTGGATTTTAGAGAAAGTTACTTGCTTTGAAGTGATAGAAAAATCAAGCGATATGTCTATCTTTAGGTAGGAAATCAGTCTGAAAATAAGAAAGACAATGTGTTCTTCCTTATTTAATCTTTCCACTTTCCTTGGAAATAACTGTATTGCCTTAACGCTCATATGCCTAGCAGTTCACCAAAGGAACTATTTTAATGTCACTTTTTTGCTAGGATGGCAAATTAGGTGATTCTTTTAAGGGTTAATCTTAATTAATACCAAGTTCTAGAGTTCTCTCATATGTGAGTTAATATAAAAATACTTTCTGTAAAACATTGCCTAAAATTTGAAGTTTTGTCATAAATTTTCACAGAACATTCAAGTGAAAATTGAGAGGAAATATTACTTAGAGAAAAAAAAGTAGGTACTTGATGTGTCTTTATGCCTCCTTTCCATTTCTTTTTTTCCAGAAAAAAAAAAAAAAAGAAGAAATCTTAGATTTAATACACAAATTTTCCCTAATCCTGTCCAAGCACGATGTGTAGATGAAGGCACAGAAGTGTCCAGAGGAACTTCTCTGGGTGCTGATCTTATTTCAGGTTGAATGTGGCAGTGCTGGAGGCATGGCTGTTGCCTGTATAATCCTGCCGTGTATCATGATGAGTCAGAAAATGTTTAGAGAAGAAAGCAGGTGAAATTAGGAAATAAAACTGAGGAAAATCAGCTCAACTCTGCCCAGTCAGCATCTGCTCTATTCCTGTTTTTCTGGCACCTTTCTCTGTGGGGCTAAGGAATTGCCTTAGCCTAAGACGGCACAGCTGGTTGGTAATGGTTATTACTGTCGCTTCCTGACTCACAGAGTGCGTGACCTGATCACCTTACTCATGTTCTTTATGAGGTGGGTTGCTCAGGTGTGCAGTTTGTGTGTGTGATGCTTTAAGTCAAGACAGGTACTCATCACGTCACAGTAGTAAAGAAAGGTGTTTAAATGGTACAGGGTTGAGCGTGGAATAGTGGATGAAGAAAAACACAGATGTTGTGGGAAGATGAATTTGCTGTTAAGGCAGTGGACTGGTGCTCAGGAGAATTTGATTTTAGTTCCAGCTCTAACAAGGACTTCCTGTATGACCTTTTGGAAACTGTGTCTTAGTTCTCAGTCTGTAAATAGGAATAATATTTTTTTTTCCCTATTCACTGTCTTTTCAGTGTACACAGTTGCTAGAGCAAGGACTCTTTTATACTGTGTCTTTGTACTGACCTAGTACAAGGCACTGTGTTCTCTGGGTGCAGCCACATGTGTATGGTATGACACAGAGGTGTGGTTAGGGATGGGGGGGGGAATAACACTGCAGAGTGGATATACATGTCACTGGTTGAGAATTTATGGAATTTAATACGGAATGTTTGGGATAAACCTAATGAAAACATTGCCTATTATAGAGTAAGATTTTTGTAATTTCTGTGAACCTCTGTACTATAAAAGGCTTCTGTAAAAAAAAAATAAAAATGTTAGTTTAATCTCTATTAAACTCTTAATAGGACTTTTTTACATAAGCTGGCTTTTAGCATGCATTTGAGATGAGTGCATTACCCTTGAGTAGTGAACTCACAAACGAGTTATGCGGGTAATCCCAAATGAGTGCCAGTAAAACTTTTATACCACATAGCATCATCGTGGAATTCATTTATGCCACATATTTTACAGAGGGAAAAAACACGCTATTTGGTTATATATTAGAGAGTTTATAATTTTTTTTGTACTGGTGCTGTTTTTCACATCCCTCTGCCTCTAAAGCCGGGCCAAGTAAATACCAGCAATCCTAGAAGGAAGGGAAAATTAGAGCAAACATATGTTTGAAATCTCTCTGAAAATAAAGCAAGGGCCAGATTCTAATCTCCTTACTCATACCAAACGCCACCTTATTCCGTGGATGGCCCCATAGATTTCTTTGGGACCATTTGTCAAGTGAAGTGCTATTTGACATGTGTGGCAATACCCAGAATTGGCTCAATCTAAACAAGCTTTTTCCATTTAAGCCCTCCAAAGCTTGCTGTCTTCAGTGGTTAGAAGAACATATTTATAGTTTTCTATCGCATCAAAAAGAAGAATTCTCACGCTGCTTAAAGAGTTTGTTTCGGCCCCTTTTTAACAGACTTGAGTGGTTGGAAGCAGAATCCCAGCATTTGTATAAAGGTGAGATAGAGAAAAGCCCTCCTGAATGGGTGGCTGCCATGCTGAGCACACTGCTTCCGACCCATTTGATGGGTCCTTTTTGAGCAGCAGAGATGAAGGAATTTGGGCCTTCTGCTTTTGCCTGCTGGAATCGTCACCTCATGCTGGTGATACAACAGATGTAAACTGTTGCACTGATGTAATACCCTTCTCCTCATCACTTCAGCATATTAGCTAACATGTCCCATATTCAGTTCCCCTCCTCTTGGGAGCAGTTCTTTCGCCTTAGAGACTTGAATCCTGTATCTTTCATTGTGTAAACACACTGCACTATCAGAGAGAAGTCTTGTATCTTTCTTTTGTTTTTCTGCTGCTGTGTTAATTTTATTGTCAGGATCATAGATCATGAACTAGTAGGCATAAGTCAATGGAAGAACTTGCCTTGACTTTATTGAGAGCAGGATCAGGCCATAAATGTCCTGGGTTTGTTCTTTTGTCTCACATAAAATAACTCAGCTGATAAAATGCCTTGTCTGATGATGGCTAATCAAGAATAGCTGCTTAAAGCTCCACACGTAACCTAGCTATCTCTACATTAACCTCCTCCTTTCATTTCTTTGGTTATGTTGAATACAAAACAGTTATTGAACCGCAGTTATGTTTATAGAAACCATTTGATTAATTGACTATGTTCTGAACTCTTGTGACCTGAGGCTGAGATACAGCTCAGACAAAAGTCATAGTAACCCAGCAGTGGGGTGGAGTTATAAAAGAGCACCAGTAAAGTGTCTATGGGCAGCCCACATTCATGTTCATGTTTATCTTTGTGGAACTTACTAAAAGTAAAGACAGATGTCCAGCTTATCTCATGGACTCAATAGCAATAATATGTGCGGATGCTGCTCACTGCGAGTTGAGTCTACTCCTGCTGTCACTATGTATTTATGTGTCCGCAGGGAGAAAACCTGGAAGGCAGGGAAAAAAAAAAAAGTATTGCCAGAAATCCCTGTGGGCTATCTGAGAAGGAACGGATGTGTAAAGCATTTCTTTCTGCATAAACATTTAGAAATCAAGCTCTCGTAAGTCAGGGATCTACCAAATGTGGTGTGAAGAGGCAGATGAAGCCTGCCTTCTGGCATGCCAGCATTTGCTGATGGATTTGGAATGCAGAAGGGCCCTTTTTATTTTTATTTTAAAATTTGAACCACATCTTAATGCAAATCAGGTGAAAAATAAATTGAAAAATAGCAAGCCTGAGATTACAGATGTACCAGCTTCATATTGTTCAGTTTAGCTGAGGTCATAGTCAAACCCATCAAGTTCACATCGTTTAGTGTATGGCCACTGAGGTAATATTCAAACAAAAGAAAAGCAGTCAGAATACTGATACGCTCCTACGTTGCCAGCTGGCCTCATTTAGCTGTACAAAGCACACTGGCTTCAGCTATGTATGAAACTCTACATCGGTAAGAAATACAGGTTTTTAAAAGGATATTCTGTTCCAAACAGCCCATTCGTGCTCCAGCTTTCTGACTTTAGATCAGTCATAAAGAGGAAATACCTCTCTTAATATGCAATTTCATATTCTAAAATTTAAAATGTAAGAGCTATGCTAATGATGATACAGTTAATTTAGACAGAGGAATTTTCCAGTGAGGGACATTTGTATTCTGCTCAGTGGTTTACAAAAGGCTTGAACTTCCTAGAAAGCCTACAAGTAGAATTACTGGCATCTGTTCCTCCTCCATACTGGTGATGTTGCCATGCTGGTTCCCTGAACACAGGTATAGATTTATGTAGATTAATTTGGTATAGTACAGTGAATTGCCACTGTGATATATATTTTAGAATTACTTCCTAGCACAGCCTAATGGCTGGAATCAAATAAAACATAAAAGTAGATTTATATAGATTGCTGTATAAATCAGATAAAGCTTTATGTTACCTAGCATTGGTAATGGAAGCTTTTCCTGCAAACAATATAGAAGTTGTTCATGTAATATTTTCATTATTTCAGTGAGAGTAAGGCAACAAAAAAAGAAGTAAAGAAATAAACAAGTCTGTCGGGCTTAGCCACCATTAAACATCATTAACTACAATTTTGCCTGACAAGTTCTCTCATCTGGTGATGGGTGAAATGGTAGAAAAATAGACTGAAAAATTGCATAAACCCAAATGAAATATGCCCTTGTATTCTAAGTGTGTACAGTTCAGTCAGCTAAAATAGAGCAATTTATTATGCTTTAGCAGCTTGAGCTTAATCTGGTTTTAAATACATCCCTCTTTTTTTAACTTCTTGAGATTTACCTGGTTTGAGAAGACACATGACGTAGTGCTACACAGTCTCAAGCTCATTCTTTCACCAGTTTACTTTGAAATAACTTTAATAGAGTACTGATGAGGAAAATAATTCCCAAGAAATGTAGATGAGCCTTTAAACAACAGTGAATATATTTGTTTTGTTAGAAAGCAGTAGATAAAGGCTTAATGATAGAGGTAACAATACAGAGTGGAGCAAAAGGAAATGGGTGTAGTAAACTGCTACTGTGAACCAGACGGAAACACTTTGCCATATTGGCCACCCGTTGCCAAAATGAGTTGGGAATGTTCATCAAAATATTCTCACATAATACAGGCAAAGCTCTCACCTGCCTGCATTCAGAGTGTGCTGTGCTATTCCTCGAGGTGGGGAATATATGACCTTTAACTGGTGGAATATTTTGGCTGTAGACATTCTATTTGATATTATGCTGTAGTTTTCCACTTATTCATTAGATCCCTCAGCCTTTGTGTTTTTTCACAGGTAATTCTGTAATTGCACCAGCTGTGATAAATGCTTTCTTGAAATCTTACTAGAAGAAATTCAGCTCAGATCCTTTGCATTTGGAAGGAAATAAGCATCTAACTTCGTGTTTGCCCCATTGATTGGTACAAGCAGCCATGCCAGATGAATGGGTCATTACTTGTGCCTTTACATTAGATCCCACAGAAATGAAAGAGCGATGTTTTTTTCAAGGAATTGTGTGTGCATGTGTGTAAGAAGTTCAGAATCCAAGTGGCACCAAATTCTTATAACTGGGAAGGGGACTCTGGCTGGCACAGGCTGCACTAGCAATAGGACAGTGGACTTTTCCACCTTTGGGTTACCAGTTAAAATTCAAGGCAGATTTGTAGTGAACAGGAGTCATTACACTCCCAAAGCTATTCAGTGGCCTGTGTGAAATGAATTGAAGGTCTCAATCAGAGTGTAATGAACGTGTGTCCAAATCCAAAAACTGTAATCCTAATTGGCACTCTTGTTTATAGTGGTCGAAGGCTGAATCGCATGCAGACTGAATTTACTTTCCTTGCCCTGAGCTGGGTTGAAGACCAGTAGAGTATATCATTGAATGTTTGTGTTACTGCTGCACATGATATGAATGTTGCCTGGACTGAGAAGGGACTCCAAACTCAAAAAGCATTCATGGACTCTTAAGTCTCCTAAAAAGTCCTAAGCTAAATTCTTTTTTTCATTTAGAGAAAAAACTGCCTGCAATGTTTGTTGAGGTGGCTGAGGCCTTGAGGTGTCCAAACTCAAAAAGTAGGGGGAAAAAATGTTTGAATTAAAAGTCAGAGAATACCAGGAAAATCAGTAGAGAGGCTTTATGTACTGTTCCTTGTTGTGAATGACTGTTTAAACAGAACCATATTTCTGGTCTTTAAAATGTATTTTCCTAGAAGAAATTTGCTGTTTCCTAATAAAAAGCATAAAGAATAGCCTTAAAAAAAAAAAAAATAAATGCCCCCAGTTGACTGCATGGAGCAGCTCTATGATCATGAGTGTGTATTGTGATCAGAAACTGTATATTGCTAAAACTCCATGATGGAACGAGTTTTAATTTGGTTTACAGAAAGCTTTAGGGGATATGACTCTTTACAAATCAGACCACAGGAGCTATAAAATGAAGGATGTCCTCCCTAATTAGAAACAGTGGAGTGGTCTGGTGTTCTTCCTTGTTATAGCCTCATGGGTACTGTCTCATAAGTGAACTCTGGGCAATGAATGCTTCTCTGGTAACTGTTACCTGTTCCGTTGCTGGAATTTATCTGTCATCCAGTTTTCTGTCCCCAGTTCTGAACACACCTTTCTACAGGGCTGGGGTAAACTATTAACTGAAGTTCTGAATGGCTGCTGCAAACCAGAAATTCATTTGTTGCTCAGTGATTAGCCACCACTACCAGAGTAGCTTATTTGTTTTGAATACTACACAATGGTTCTCAAACCCAGGTGACCATGGCCATCAGTTTAGGGGGTTCCTTTTGCAGTGTATGGCTGCAAAAACCAACTCGCATTTTCTCATTCCTCTTCTGTTGAAGTTAATGAGGGCTCTGAGGAGAGGAATATAGATGGAAACCACACTTTATGGTAATCAAATTCGATTTCTAGACACATTTTTTTAACAAGAAAGGGTTCCTCAAACTGGGATCCAGGATTTTGGACAAGAGAATAATACAGTTACTGAACTATGGCTAGAAAAAAAAATTGTGCCTGCAGATCTAACAGTGGGATGTCTAGAGCTTGTTATTTGTGCCAAATGATAAAACCAAATTTAAGCATAACTACAAAAAAGCATTAGGCATAAATGCACAACAGTAAAATTATCAGCTGCAAATGCATTTCCAAAGCACTTGTGACTGAAAAGCTGCATGTGGAGCTGACCTGAGAAGTATTGTGAGGCTGTGCTTAGGCAGCTGTAATTTGACTGTTTTAATTGTCGTTAAGGGAGGACATCCAGGCTCTTAATTCATCAGCATCTTTTCTTGTAGACTTATGTGGAGCAGGACCAATGACTGATCCAGTGAAAGCTTTAATTTACTTGTGATATATTGTTTCCACTAGGAGTTGTTGTAGATCAATTCGAGAACAATTACTAGGTGAATAAAAGAGAGAGAAAAAAAAGGCAAGCATTGCTCTGGAATAGAAGTAAAAAATGGAAATTTAAAATCAGTTAAAATATTTATTTTGCTGCCTAGCACGAGGTATTACTGACAAGAAAGACCTGTATTTTTAACTGTGATTGCTGTTCAGATTTTACCAAAATATATAACCGAACATGTCTCATGACCGTCTTATTTTCATGTAGTATTTCATCCTCTGGCTTTGGGGGGGAACTTTATGCCAAGAGAACTCACTGGAGGCTGAGTGACAGATCAGGCTGTTGTCCCACATTCCCTTTCTACTAAATCACAGTTTTCTTTAGATGGAAGGTGGCTATTGTGAAGCTGTCAAACTGAGGAAAGTTAAATGGGCTGAAGTGAAGGCTCGTGCTAACAATAGCAGCTATCTCTGTCAAATGAAAGCTCAGCAGACAGTTACAAGGCAATTCGGCACTGATGGGTGGTCGATTAAAAACAACAAAAGGCAAGATGAATGAAAGGGGAAAATCCCTATTACTTTGTGGTAGGAGCAAGGGGAAAACCAAAAATAAAATAAAAAGCCCACCTCACCCAACCCTGCAGCAATTGGAACAGACTTGTAGTTAGCATGACCTTCATCATCTCAGATATGGCACAATAAAACTGACAAGATTATTTTCTCTTCAAGCAGTGCTGAGGTATTTTCATTGGCAAAAATCTGGAAAAGTAAAATAAATGCAGAGTTCAAGGCAGTTGAAGAATTCTTGAATCTGATAACAGCAGGAACATAGTGCCACCAGGAAAAATAGCTAGGTTTTGTGCTAAAAAATTATGACTTGTTCATTTTTTTACAGTGTCATATCTGAGATTTTGAAGGTTACCCTATAGACAACCAGAAGAGGATTAGAGAGAAATTATCTTTGAGCTCAAGGGAGCACCAATTTAAATTGGATTTGAGATATAACTTCTGCATTACCTTAGGAGATGAAAGGTAGTGTTGTGCCCTGATAGTTACCCACCTACCTAACCATATGTATCAACTGGATTAGTCTGTAGATTAACAGCTCGCACACCAAGCACAAGGTGTATCGTGCAATTTCCTTTATGTGAGACTCATCCTGTTTCAATTGAACTAACATCAAAACTCGGCAAAAGTGGGGAGGGCTTTGTCACTTACGTGTCAGATGTAAGGTAAATGTACACTTGTTCCTCTGAAGGTAATTGTCACTAAGACTTAGCTTTGCTACAGCAAGTGTATAAAGTAAGATGAGAAAGTAAAATAGTAATAGTGTAAGAAAAATGGTACATTATGTCCTTGTAACTATCCTGATAGAAAATCAAGTTTTGAAACCTTAGTGAAATTGGATGGGAGGCAAGCACCTAGACCTACTTGAGTCCTATGAAATTCCCATTATATTTTTTTTTTTAATTTAAATTCTAGGAGGCATTTCAAGAAATTCAGAAGGCCAAGAAAAATAGGTTTATACACAGCATACAGTTAGGACTCAGATTGCTGCCAGCAGCGGAGCCAGGGTTCAAAGAGATTCTGAAAAAAGATTGGAATAAAGAATTTGGGAGACATATGTGCTCCATGAGCATATGAAACAATGTCTCATTCCTGTTATATTAGGAAAAATATTTCAGTAAAAACAAATTGTTCCATTGAACTATCTCCTGTGACAAGATACAGAACTAGATGTACCACAGGCCTGATCTAGTCTGACAGGTTTCAACGTATTATCATACTATTATTTGTCTTTGTAAAGTCATGGTGTCATTAGACTAAATGACTAAATTTTCAATCAGTGAGATTACATTTAGTCTGCATCACCCCTAGATTTTGCCAGTTGAAAAAAAGTTTGAGTCTCCATTTGTCAAGTTTATTTGTCTAATAATAACACTGAGATACTCTGTCATGGACAAAGAAACCAAGTGCCAAGCCTGGTATAAATGTACAAAAAGAGAAGTAAAAAGTGAGTATTCTGGAATTTTTGGCACAGAGGACCATGTTGCAAGTTTCAAGACTTTTTCAATGGTAATGTGCTTTTCATCTCATAAATAAATGTATTTGGTGTGAAAATAATATTAACCAACCTCCCGGAGAATTAACCACAATGTTTCTCAAAAGCTTTCTGGTAAAGCAAGACCAGAGTGGTCTCAAGGTGACTTTGGGAGAGAGACCTTAAAGCAGAGGACTGCTAAAGGAGGTCTTTCTCCTGATCTTGGAAACATCAACATATGTCATGTTCTCACTAGGATCAGAACAGTAACTTGCAGGGTTTGCTCTCAGTAATTAGGCATAAATAGAGTATGTGGGCATCTCTACTGTAACCTTTTAAACCAATAACTGAATATTCATTTCTTGATTCCTTCCAGCTGCCTTCTTCTAACATCAGAGAGGGCTCTGCAAACACAAATTAGCAGATAGCTCAAAAGTAACCCGGGCTTCTTACGGAACATGAAGAACAAAGAGAATTTGTACATGGGGTGTGCGTGAATGCAGGGAAGCTTTTCCAGAGTTACACCATTTGCAGTGACACTGAAAATAATAACCTCTTGCAGATTTGCAGGCCAAAGTGTGGCTTAACCATGTGGCACAATTTATAGGGTAAACAAACTTTCAGTAAGAGCTAACTGCATCAGAAAACTTGTTTAACATGCACAGAAGGCACTGTTAAATTATTTCAGTGCCATAATTCAAAATGCCAAGGAAAATTCTCTTGTATTACAGCCAGTGCAAGATTGGATCTGTAGCCAAGTACATCATTGTAAATGTTCAGCTGTCTGGGGAAATACAAGTCTTACAGTGTTACTTAGGGGAAAATGTGCACAGACATGGTGGAGCCCCTTATGAAACAATCCTCATTTTGTTAAACAATAGGATCAAATTTTCAATCAGGTTATCAAGCATATTGCATTCTTCAAGCTTGCCAAGCAAAGAGAAGTATCAGCATGAAGACGGATATATTTTTATAGAATTAATGACGTATGAAATCTGGAAGTGGAAACATAAATTTTCATTTTATCCTGTAATTTTTCTTTTTACATTATAAGTGAAAGGAAATGCTTGGACATATTTGTAGTTATTCATATCTGTTTATCTTAGAGTGATTATCAGAGCAAACAGTGTCAGGCATTGTGTTTGGATCTGAGACTGAAAAATAGTGCTTGCAGGAGCAAGGATTACATGCATGAGTCAATGTTTTCAGGATTGTGCTTGGTACTTGATTTCTGTCATGCATATTCAATGCTTTATAAATCATCCAGATTCAGAAATTATTTCAGTATTTTATTCATTTATTCTATTTATATTAATTTTATTCTTGCTTGGTTTTACCTCCTCTATTTATATTCGTTTTAGTACTGCTTGGATTAATCTGGTTTTACATTTTTAGATGGCTCAACGAAATGTGCATGTAAGGACAGAAGTGAACTGCCTTACAGAAGATTCATTTCTCTTCCAAAATTTGTATCAGATCTATGGGATAGGTGTGGATTCTCGATGCAGGATTTTGCAACTACAGAAGTGGCTTTAAAAACTGATCAGAAATTTAGCGCAGTGAAAATGAAGCTCACCTTCCCCAGGAATGGGATTTGATTGATCTGCCCTGATTTACCCTGTGTACCAGGCATGGTCCAGCGTATATTGCAGAAAGGTGCAGTGCCTTTGTATCATTGACAAACCCCAGTCAGTGTTCCCATGCGCACGTAAGTTCCTAGTGCTTGACCAGCTTCTCTGCGACTGACTCCTGCTGTTTGTTCACCATGCACCATCAGCAAGCCAGTCCACAAGACTTGCATCCCCACTTTGGTAATGCACACCTCTGAAAATCTCTCTTTAAGTCAAGTGCTAAGCTTCAGGCATTCTTTAAGACTGACATATGACAAATTTCACTTTTCTCCATATGAACAAACACTGTTTCTGAAGCTAAAGCTCCCATCCTCTGTAGCCTAACATATCACTGAGACTCTTTCAGCTTTTTAGATCCACCTTTACTTGTGAAGGGTGGATAAAGTTGACTCATCTCATGGAGGAAGACTGGAAAACCACTGCCATCCTCCCGAGGTCCTGCCGCAAGACTGTGCCAGGGTGGCAAGAAGGAGGAGGCAGGGTTCCTTCTGTGTGCGTTATGCTTGGTATTGGAGGGGTAGGGCAGCCATTGCCTTCATTGGCTCCTGATGAGCTGCCATGCAACCTTACCCCATAGCAGACACCGGACAATCTTCTTTTCCTTATCACCCCGCTGCCCAGCTCCATGCAGTCCTGATACCCGTGTCAGAAAGCAACAGAGTTCATCTCAGTCTGTACTGCCTCTGTAAAGCACCTTAGGGACTTGGTGTCATCCTTATGCTGATGTGCAGTCTCTCTCCATGACACTGAACTTTGCAGACAGCAGTTCAGAATTAGAGGCAAATAGTTCAAGTAGCAGAAAGAGCCTCAAAAATGCATCAGTATAAAGGTTTGCACGAACAAAAAAGATGCTTCCATTCCAGAGCACATTATTGAAGCTTAAGATTTACCAGACAACTCATTTCCAATCTGCAGAAACAAAAAGAGCTCTGCTCTTCAGATACGAGATTAGTCTAAACTAAAACACAGTGCACAGAGAAAGATTTGCGAATGTCATGTTGGCACTGACAGCTCATCAAACAGCTCCTTGAAAGACTCACTTTGCTACCAGATTAAAAAAGGAATAAAAGATAATATAATCAATGAATAGAATTAGTGTCCTTCCATATGCAGTGTGGAACATTGGATAGATGAGCCAGTCCTATGTTATTTGTTCCTCGCTGAACAACTCTTTCTAATATATGTTCTGGTATGATTTTTTTAAAGTCACCTTTGCAAGTTGCTGTAGAAATATCAATCATTGTTTAACTGTGTGCTAAGTTCCCATAGCCTTTGTGTGTAAATATGCCAACTGAAGGCTTGTTTACCAGAGAAAATACTGGTGCTCTGGCTTGGAGACAGTTTTAATCAAATATGGTTGCAGTAAGCAGGTGTTTTTCATGTGGAATGTGTTGGAAATGAGAATGTATCACAGAAATGGCTTTTGGACTATATATTGCTCTTGATAAATAGCAGAACCCAAAATTATATCAGCCATTGCAGTTGATCAAAGGAAAAACAGTAAAAGCTTTGTGCACACCAGCAGAATTTGGCACGCTAAAAAAGTGGGGTCCTCATTTTTAGTCAGCAAAAACTTGAACAATACAAGTTTTCCACTGCTGTTTTTAGAAACTGCCAGTCCTTCCCTGTATTTTTCCTGGACCCACACTTTTCTTTGTTCTTGTCTCTTTTCTTTCTCTCTCTTCCCCCCACCCCACTTTTTGCTTCAATGATACATCATTTTCAGGCCTTGCCAAACAGAGGTGTGTTGTACTGAGGAGTCATTGGACAGTGAAGGAAACACAATGTAGTGCAGATTGCACTTTTCTTGACAGAAGGTGTAAACAGTGGTATTAGTGTTAAGACAAAAATATCATTTCACCAGACTGAAACAAAAAGATGCTGCCTTTATTCTTTTATTTTTCTACTTATTTTGGTTTTTTACTCTTTAAACTGCTTATGACACTTTAATAATATTTTGACCCAATTCTGTTCAAATGCTATTGGATGTGATCTTTGGGAGCAGGGCTAGGCCTTAATGTGGATGTGAATTTACTGGATATGCTACAGTATTATTCATGCTAAACATAAAGATTGCCATCTATGCTTATAATATCCAGATAAACTTTGGCAGTAGTTTTCTTCCTCCTCCCAAAGTTCTTGTCACAGCTTTAATGAAAGACAAAATGCCTGTCAACAGAGCAGTAGTTATAATGCGCTTAGTAGCAACTTAATATTTTAGTTGCCTTGAAGAGATTAATGGGTGACTAGATAAAGAAATTCTTCTACTGAAAGAATTAATTTTGCTTAATCCTTTTGAAATTAAGACATGATATGGAGAGGTGAGTAATGAAGTGCACTCTCTGATTGTGAGGTACCTAATAGATAACCACAGGGGTTACTTCTCTCTCACCAGCTGTAATTATACTAATTACTGATATGGTGCCAGGAACACTAAGGCAGGCTGAGTGTGACAACAGAAAATAGAGTGTTTCTTAGCAAGCCATCTTTCTCCATCAGCTGGGCCAGAAGGAGGCTGACCATGTTACGAGGCTGATGAGCGTCTTCTGCTGCAGGAGGGAAGGGACCAGGTACCTCTTCTGCTCACAAGTTTTTTTTGCAGCAAAGACATGAAACTTGACTTAAGTTCTTTCTAAGGGAAGGCATTTTCAGGCCAGAGGCTGAGGACTTGATCTATACTTTAAGCAAATCAGTCCTATTTGGGCCACTGAAACTACCGAAATTAGTAGAAGTTACTCCTGAGTAAGAGTTTGCCAGATTGATCTCGTCATTGATGAAAATGTAATGAAAGAAAGTGGTGGATGAGGAGAAGGAAAAATGAATAAACTATATTTAAGTATGTATAAAATTGCTGAACAAGTGGCCCTGACTATTAAGGTAAATAGTGCTTGTAAATTCCATTTAATCTTATGAGATTTTCTTTTACCGTAACTCTTACAGTATCTCACAGGAAATATTTTAAAGATGATTTGCAGATTTCAGCAGAAGAATGAATATCAGGTTTCAAGATTTATTGATGGGATGTTTTAAAACAAAAGATCTTCCTCTTTTTTTTTTTTTTTCCGTTGGAATTACTCTACCATTTATTTTCATTTCCCCAGTTTTTTTGTCCACTGTATTATGAAGTTCTCTGGGGAAATCTATTGTTAGATGTTTTCACACACATAGGCCCCCTTCTTCCCCCGTGATAAATGATAAAATTGTGCTCCAGTGTGTGCAGCACATTCTTGAAATACATCTGAATTCCATTATACAGTTTGTCATCTGCATGATGCCTTTTGAGTTACCACTCTCGGAGAAGTCTTATATGCTGCAGAGAAATGCACTACGAAAATGAAAAACAAGTTCAGTATAAAATCCATAGGGTAAACCAGCACAGATTGTGTTGAACTGATGCCCTTATTTCCATGAAAGTTCAGGGGTAGGAAAGGTTGCATCTCAGTGCTAGTCAGCATTTGCAAGGTAGTGTTCCCTCCACGTAGGTTTTGCTGCAAACAAGAGTGTAACAAAGGCTCTGTAGCTCAGGATGGTAATGTAGTACTTTTCTCACCTCGAAGACATTTATTTGATTCCTGCCTGTTCTGGATTTAAGTCTTATTAAGTATCACAAGTGAAATTTGCTATAACAGTCTAAGCTGGCTCTTTTAATATCGAACAGAATAACTAGTTGTAGCACAGGCTACTCCAATCTAAATCACACAAACCTCTTTTTAAAATTGTCCTTTTGTATCAGTTGAAGGTTGAAGCAAGAGGGAATTTTTCCCTTGGAGAGCACCCACATCCTCTATTTGCTTCCCATACCAACCACTGATTCTCCCTGTCAGCGCTTTGCTGTGTCTTTTGTGTCTCTAGGCACAGTTTCATCCTTAGCTTCAGACAAATTTAAGCAGTACATCCTACCCTGCTAATGGGACAGAAGCATGGTTTGCCAACTGAGGTTGCAAAGACAGTGTTGCCACTTTTGCAAAAATAAATCGGCTAGATATTTTGAGAAGCAGAAATCTCGTAAATAAGTTCCCATTTTACCAGAGACAAACCTAGCAAGAAACGAGTGGCATTTCTGTGTGGTTAGCACCGTTGCCTGTCTTCTTTTCTGCAGAAGCAACACTTGTGTTTGTTGTGATCTGACCCAGATGGGATATGCATTTTGTGCAAATGTGGTTTGACATGGGTGAGTTTATTTTCTGGGCAGCTCAGAATTAGGGAATTGCCCAGTATTCCCTTTGCTGTCTGCTTGCAACCCCCTCTTGTGGATGATTTTCTGGCAAAGATCGGCCATGTGCCCAGATCAGCAAGTGCCTACGTGGAGTTCGACATGAACCAAGGAACAACAAAAGGTGAAGGAGGATGGGAGCGAGGCACTGGGAGTGAGAATCCCAGCAAGATAAGAAGGAGCTGGAATTTACTGAGTTGCTAAATTGAGGACTGTTGGAAAACTTTGAAGGTCAGGTTCTCACACCTGTGCTTAACCAATTATATGTTAGTTGTTAAGGGCCTCACAGATATGTATCCAATCACAATGGGCCAAGTTAGTGAAAACAACTTTAAGAAATAGCATATAAAGAGTTAGTTTTCTAGAATAAATGGCTTTGTCTGATCACATTGATCTCCGACTGAGTCCATTCCGCAACACCCTCTTCCTTTTTTTCCATCATTCTCACTCCCACAAGGAGGTTTTTTTTTACATTTGAGAGGAGCTCCAGTGCAGTGATGAACTGATCCCAGAGCAAATTAGAAGTGCAGAACCTCATCCTATTTAGGCTTCCTTTTGAGCACCTTCTCCTTGATGAAGCTGTCTCACCAAACCTATAACATACTATTGTAAATACAGTGTACTCCCATCACAACCCTACAGACCAAAGCAGGAAAAAAACCCCATGGCATTGTCAGAAGTCTACTGGCAATTTGGACATTATTCACTTCTAGAAAGCTTTTAAATATGCTATACATGAAACAAAAAAAAAGGATGATGATACTCATTTAAGAAGTTCAGAATCTTCTATAAAAGTAGCTGAAATTAAGTTATATTTTGATAGTGCTTTTTCAGGGAGGAAATTATCTCCTCACTTGCTCATTCAGAGGATCCCAAACAAGCAGGTCTGGTGTGCACAAAACACGTGCTGAACTCAACAGTGCAGTTGGGGTACAAATCCAATTTAGGGTGCACACAGCTGAGCTTGGTGACGCCCAAGTAAGTTGAGGTTCTGCTGCCTTTGCTCCACTGATGGATGGGAAAACATACTTCAGTGACCCCAAAAGTCTCATCAAGCCCAGGTCATCTTGCTCTGCAGCTTTGGCCTCTCACTCTTCATGACTTCTCTGAAGTCTGTGCCTAGACTTACATTTTAACTGAGTAACTTGTGCTGTAACAACTGTTGGTTGGAAGGTATAAGGCAGAATCTGTCCCGCTAAGAAACAGTGGTCTGTGGTGGGACTTGCATAATCTTTTGACACTGTCTGTTAAGAGAACAGATACGGGGAGGTTTCTGATTGTGTTTAAACTGGTTTATTATCATGGCATCATTTTTTAATTTTTTTTTTCCTTTCGAAAATATGTGAAGAGTCAAATAGAGAATATAAAAATTCAGCTTGCTATGCCAAAATCAGAATAAATTATTATAAAAATAGCTCATTTTGGTCCATCTCACTGTCTTGTGAGGCCTGGTACAAGTTAAAGACTCCTAAAAATAATATTTTGCTGTTATTATTTCTAGTGAGACTTTTACAGAACTCGTCCTAATAAAGCCCCCATTCAGCCGTTTGTCTAGTTAAATTTGTAATGTAGAAACAATCTGCTTTGGGAGCCGATTCATCCCTGGAGGAAGTGGGTATTGTAGTCAGTCAATGAGATTGCCCCTACTTACACCACAGATAAATGTGTTGCTTTGTCCTGACTTTTCTGCTTTGCAATAATTTCACATTCCAAATTATAAACCTCTGAAAATTGTAGATTGTAATAAATGTGCTGACACAACTTCAACTGTTAGGGTAAATGGCATTGCTCTAATAATGAAATAAAAAATCCTACTTAATCACATTCTTTCCCTAAAGTGGTGTTTTGCATTAGCCATGGATGAAAAGACAAACAAGTACATATATATTCAATAATAATGTCAGCTCTGGAGATAGCTTTCTGATACAGGCAGTTTTCTCTTTGATTTGCCCTCATTGACAGTATTCATTGTAAGTCTAACATCATTAATAGCAGGCCTGATCTTCATAACAAATATACTCTGTGTTCTGCAGTCTGGGTGTTTCTGAGGTTAACAGTTACAGACAGCAGAACAAATCAAATGCATATTTACAGGGATCTCTCACTCAAGAGGGCCTAATTTCATGATCAACCCGGCCAGACAGTGTTTGAAATAGCTGTAGATACAGAGTTCCTGTGTCTCAGGGCTGTGAAACTGAAATGGGTTACCTCTCTAGGTATGAAAGTGAAATAGTCACCTTGGATTAAGGTTGCTGGCAATCTTAAAAGCCCTTATTGGGCTTTGAGCGTGATCAGATGCTACTTGCTTATAAATGAGAGTTAATAGAAACATTAAACAGTACAAGCTACTGTGACCCATGTCTTCAGAGTATTAAGCACATTTTAAAATTGTGGAAGACCATCTAGTCTTCTGCTGTCTGTAAAATATTACCTCTTCTAAGCAATATCCTCTGGGAGCAGGTTATTTGAACCCTTCAACATTCTACTTTGATTTGCACATACAGTGTATTTTTAATTTATTCCCTCACTTCTCTGGCTACCATATATTTATTGTTGATACCATACTAGTTTCTCTTCGATTATTCCGTCTGCCAGGAGAATGTGATGCATTTTAGAAGCTGTGTGGTTTAGTTGTTTAACCTTTGAGTTTTGTAACTGAATGGGGTGACATATTCTTCATTTAGCAGAACAGGCTAAGAAGAATTATATACTCCAAGTGATAAGCTTGAAACTGCTAAAGAAATACCAAAATCTAATTCTTTTCCTCTCTCTAGTCATCTGAACATCCATTAGTCTCTTGAAGGGAACTCATAAATCCTGCAAATTTAGTTTATCTGAAACCAACTCTAACAGTTGTCCTTCCTACTAATCATGTTTTATATCCATTTTATATTTTTCAATATTCAATAAATATGTCTTGTGCTTACCGTACTTGTTAGAAAGTGTCTGCAGTATAGCCTGTATGAGGATAGTTATTAATCAGCCATTTCAGATGGCTGTTTGGTTAGTTTAGTAAGTGTATCTATTTATCTTTTTTATGTTTTCTCCTTTGTTCTTTCCATTTATCCAATATGGGATTTCCTTTGTCCTTTTTCGTTTATTTCTATCAGGATATGTCAAAAAGGAATTTAACATGTAACAAATGAGGGGAAAAAAAAAAAAAAAAAGCCCAGTAGCTGGAAAGGAAGAAAAAAAACCCACCACCCTTTGGGCTTCGTTCATGAAAAGATCCTTTATATTATGTCCTCTTAGATCTGCATTAAAAAATAATAATAGAACACATTATCTGGCAGCGCTGCTTTAAAGCAGCAGATAATTTACACATTAAAGTGAGAGATGTAGGTTTAAAAGTAGGAGTGTAGGATTGAATTAGAGTTAAGAGACAGAATGATATAGTCCTGTATGAAGATGGTCTCAGTTTCCTGGGGGTATTGTCCTTCTGGTGTGTAATGAGACTTGCAGATAACAGTCTAGGACTGTGGATAGATCAAGGTACAGCGATATACTGAGAATAGCACAGCAAGTAATGACACTGGGGAAACAAATGAATGTGTCTGCTAGATAAACAACAGTGAAAGTTCCTGTTCATCACCAAAGTCCAAGCCTCTCAAGATTAATATTTCATGAAAAATTCTGTGCTGGGCCTGCATGGCAAGGGTTTAGAAGCAGGGAGGGATCCGGCGGGATGACCCTGCGGGGGACCTGTGCTGGAGCAGGGGGAGAGTATGAGGATATGAGGAGTCCTTTCCTGGGGAGGAAGGAACGGCAGAGAACATGTCTGATGAACTGGCCACAATCCCATTCCCTGTCTCCCTCCTTCACTTGGGAGAGAGAGGTGGAGAATTCAGGAGTAAAGTTGAGCCCAGGTAGAAGGGAGGAGTGGGGGGAAGGTGCTTTAGGATTTGGTTTTATTTCTCATTACACTACTCTGATGTGATTGGTAATAAATTAAACTAAGTTCCTCAAGTCAAGCCTGTTTTGCCTGTGACAGTAACTGGTGTCTGATCTCTCCCCATCCTTACCTCAATCCACGAGCCCTTAGTCATATTTCCCGTCCCCTGTCCAGCTGAAGAGGGGAGTGACAGAGCAGGTTTGATGGGCACCTGGCATCCAGCCAGGGTCAACCCACCACAAATTCTTACTTTTAGAAGATTCTTTACCCATGCTTCAGTTCTTACTTTTATGGGTTCACGTATTACAGGGAGGCATCTGCCATTTATCAAGACATTAATGACTAGTAGTTATGTGTCCAGATACTTTGTAACCACTGAGCTGCCCGACAACAGAGGTCACAGAAAGACAGATGACTTACAAACCAGTTTAAAGACCTCCTTGCACTTTCTCATTTTAAGAGCATCAGCAGGGCTTCAAACCTTTTGATATTTCCATGTCTGGATTATTGTCCCCTCTTTAAAATTCCTTGTACCAGGAGGCTTCCATGATTTACTGGTAGTCTTCAAACAGAAAAAAAAAACCTTCCTAACAGAACATCCATTGATTGCTACAGTTATTTAAAGGCCAACAATAAAAAATCATAGACTTCAGTCTCCATCAAGGCAGAAAGGAAACAGTAATTGCAATTTGCGAGCCTCCTGCCGTGGGTAAAGGAGCTCGGGCTGGGAGAAAGGAAGCTCAGCGATTTTAGTGGCTGTCACAGTGGATCTGGGTGAGATGTGCCAATTCATCCGTACGTTATCCTGTGATAAGAGAATCTGTCAAGGTGAAAAGATGGGTGTGAGGTAGGAGTGTGCCCAAAGGAATATCTGCTCTGAGGAGGACCACCAGATAAAAGCGTGAATGTATGAGAAGCTATACGGGAGTGTATTTGTTGGCTATTAGTCATGTCTCTAGGTAGACAGACATCGAAAGAGGCATTTTCTTCCAAAATGTAACAGCAAATAATATGGTTTCTTACCCCATATGTTTTGCCATACCCAAGTCTCAGACTGAAAAAAAAGTAGTAATATGAGTTTTAGTGTAGTAATATGCATTACTCAACTGTTTTTTCTGCCAAAGGAAGGGAAGGTGGTACTGGAACAGCCACATCTTCTAAGAGTTTTATTCCCCTTTAACCAAGTGCAGGGAACAGTCATGTGAGATTTCCTTGTACTTAAATAAAAATGGGGATATGAATTAGCAGATTCTTAGCTTGGAAGACATTTGCTCTGCCTTCTGATGTCAACAACTGTGAGGTCCCATCAGACCTCACACAAGATCCTTCTTTTCTTGCTATTTTCCACACCATTCTCAGTTTGATAAGATGAGAATTGGTACCAGCCTCCAAGAAGATCAGTGATACCCTAGATCAAAAATGGGACATGGACTTTTTCTCAGGTTTTTCTACAGTCTCAGAGCTGAATTTCACTTCCACCTTCTGATTTAGAAATATATGTAGGTGTATACGGTAATCACTGTGAGACAATGTACAAATAAAAGAGGACATGAAAGAGGAGCTGCCAAACTTTATGATAGATGAGCCTCAAAGTCATTTGTTCTCACCTAGCATCACGCAGGACTAATACATACTTGAAGTATTCATCAGTTTAATTGCAACAGGTCTGATTTTGCTCTTCTGGAATTGAAAGGGAGTTTTTCCTCTGACTTTGCTGAAAGGTAGACTCAGCCCATTGTATATGAAGTTAATTCATTAAATGTAATTCTGTATTACGGTCTTGTCTTTTCAGAATGCTTGAGGATGATCTGAAACTCAGCAGTGATGAAGATGACAATGAACAGGTAAATACATCTGTATAAGTGCATAGACCATATAATCTGACAAAGTTGTTTCATCAGTTGAATGTGATTGTATGTTGGTTTACTATATTTGAATCAAAAGCATTTTGGGATGCAGCAGAATCTGTTAACTTAAATCTTGCCTGTACATAGAACCTCTGTGGAAGGAAACTTATTCTCAAATAGGAGTGCGTTTTGTCAGTTTTGCTGAATTAACTTTGTGAAGTGGATTAAATTAAACCAAAACATAACTTCCTAGCCTTGGAATTAGAACCCACACATGGCATCACCCAGGAACAGCTAACGTGCTCTGCATTTCTGTCCCTCATTGTACCAACCTGTCTCTGGAACAGCCTCCACTTGTTTTGCACTTGATTTCTGAAATTGATTACCTGTTTGGAAATGGGTGTAAACTGACCACATCAGACCACCAGCACAACTGCAGAGTTGGTTTGCACTGTACAGTTGCATCTGAGAAGATTGGGTCTGTAAGTTTTGTTCCAAGTAGGTGAGTAAAGGACTGGGAGTTCATAGTCAATAATCCACTGATTCTCATTTGTGAGAGGAGAAAATCCTCTGTGGAGCTGTAAATCAGTACTGAAACTCTCTCAAGCTATTTGGGATGTTAATGAAGAATCATTTTCAGAAATCTTGTCATATCATTCTCTATTCTTCCTACTTTATAAATATTTATGGATAATGCTTGGAAATAAGGCTGGTGAAATTCATATTATCAACATTCCTATCAGAAAAAAAAAAAAAAAAAAAAAAAAAACCCAAGAAAAAAGATTTTGGGTTAAATTCCTCTTTCATGTTACTTTATACATGCAGTAGGCTCAAATGTTTAAACATCTGCAATGGAGAGGAAGGTAATGCTATAATTCTGCATAAGATCATCTGTTCATCCTGGGAAATGTTGATTATAAGTTGATCTTTCCTTCTTATTTATTTTTAAACCACCTAAATGTTCTCCTTCAAACCGCCTAATCCACCCTTTAGGGTAATGCCAGGATTTACCTTCTGGTGTCAGTTGACCCCTTAGTCATACAGTCAGTATTTTTTAGCACCAAGTTAGACTTGTGCTCTCTTCTGAATCTGAAAGATCAAAAGCCTGTTCTTGTGCAATGTGATGTTGTATAAACATGATGGCCTATGAAACCAGCAGATTTCCTGATCTGTTGGAAACTTGGCCAAATAGTCCTGTAAAATGACATTGTGATACTGAGATGTCCAAAATACAGAAATGGAAATATATTACCATTCCACTGACTGTGCCTTCAAGCTTTAGCAGCTTCTGCCATTTCTCTTTAAAGGAGTATTGGAAATGGCAAAAAAAAGGTTGATCTGGCCCACTGGTCAGGCACATAAACATCAGCAAAGTAACTGCAGTGGTTTCTGACTGCAAAGTATATTCTCCAAAAGATATATAAAATATTCATTCAAGAGGGACAGATCAAGGCAATTAGAAAATACGAACTTTACAATGTTTATTGTTCAGCTGTGGAGCCCAAGGTTAAAAAAATACTTTTTTGGTTTTTAACATGAAGATTTTGCAGTGAAATGACCATTGTAATTCAGCTGTACTTACATGTGCATTCTGATGGGGAGAGAAAAAATTAAACCTCTCAGCTCAAAACCATTCTAACAGTTTATGCAGCATTTCTATAAGGAAAATGGATTCTATGGAATCTCATTGTCCTTCTGGCTTTTTCTGGTGTAGGCTTGTAGCCAGTGTGAAGCATGAGCACTAGCATTTGCTCAATTTTATTAGTAAAAACATAGTATGTAAAAATAAATTTTCTTATCTTTATTTCTACTTGTATTTCAAGGAAATTGAAATTCTTTGAGAATAGCAGTCAGTAGGGAGCCCTAGGATTTGTTCTTCGAGAGTTGCTAGGGACCTTTCAATCTCTACACAGCAGGGGCAGTAGTGACACTGATCCATAAATGCACCTTGATCTCAACTTTTAGTGAATGTCTGTAGTGTTGAGAGAGTTTGATCTATCAGCCTGTCTTCTGAGAGCACCAGTAGTCCATTTGTCATGGTGAAGATTGTTAGAAGCTTGTCTGCAAGAAACAAAGCTCTTCTGTCTTACCCTTTCCCTCCTATGAATGAGCACACTTATTTCTGCATTTATTTAGGGGTTCGTGGACCTTGTGCTCTTTCAGGTGTTAAACTTTTCCTTCCTTTTCTCCCTGAGCAGAAACCCAACACACAACAGCTACAGTCGGTCATACAATTGAGAAGCTGAGCCCAGTTTCTGGATAGGATGAGAACTACCAGGTTGAAGTCAGTGGAAGATATTTATTCTATAAATATCATTAGCAACACTGTTACTAAACATGCTGGCTGCTTTTGGCATTCATTTTTCAAACAGGATTTTGAATAGCAGGAAATTGTTCCTAAGAGGTATAAAAATGATCTGGAGAAGCCTCCTTAATTTAAGTGTTAGGTCTTTTTTGGTTCAGGCACACATGATGATGGCCTAGCAACATATATCACCAAGAAAAAGCTTTGAAAGGAGGCTCTACACTTTAATTTCACCCTAGAGGGCTTATGAAGCTTCAACAAGTGAGAGCTGACTAGAAATCCAAACTACTAGTGCCAAGCTGCTGCAAATTGCATGGAAACCCTATGTATCCCTCTCCTTTCAGACTTCCAGCAGCTGTGGGCTTGATTGTTGTCAAGTGAGTTTCTTTGGGCTCTGACAGGCAGGAAGTCCAATGAGATGTTCATTGCAGACTTCAGATCTGTAAAGCTTTGGACCATATTGATCATTGCAATAGAGCATGCGGCAAGTTGCAAGTCTCTCCACCCCAGCTGCAAACTCCTGTAGTCACGTTTTGGACCTCGCTTGGAGAGACCGCAGTTACCACCTATATGTAAACACACCTCACAGCATCTTCAGCACAAACACTTCGGAGCTGGCTGTATGACACATGCTTTGTCCCATAGACAAAATGCTGATTCTTGTGTCTCATTGCGGGTGATTTGGGATTAAAGACACACAGAAAATGACAGGTTAGATCTAGAATCAATTTTCATTTACAGCTGAGAAGCAGTTATTGATGCTGTACTCACAGTTCAATATAAGATCTAAAGATACAGACCTTGTGTTTCTCTTTCAATATAAGCAGCATAGTCGTTGTCAGATGTTTTTACAAAGAAAATTGTATTGACAGTTTTATTAAAATTGCTGTCTTTAAAGTTTTAAGTTATCCACAATTTGACCTACTTGAATGGTTTTTAATATGCACACTGACCAACCCAATAGATTTTATGTCACATATTTATAATACTAGTACACATCTGTGTAATGTATTATTTGAGAGATATTGTTACATTTAAGCATTGCCTGGATTGTAAACTCCTGTAGTATTGTCACTGAGAGGAATGTTGGGATATGTATCAGTATTGCATTTAAAAGTCCTGGCACCCAATATTTTTAGGTTGGCTATGAGAGATGTAGTCAAGGCAGGTGACAGACATGTGATTAGTAAAACTATTAGATGACAAGGCATTTCAGAGATGCTAATGTTAATACTCTTCTGTGAGGAAGGACAGAGCTTTTAGATGGCTTTATTATTTT
The DNA here is from genome assembly GCF_963264785.1 of Psittacula echo. NCBI lineage: Eukaryota > Metazoa > Chordata > Aves > Psittaciformes > Psittacidae > Psittacula > Psittacula echo. The sequence continues at coordinate 12,774,820 of NC_137744.1, forward strand.
GTTAAAAAATACATCAGAAATTAGGAAGAGTGGTGAAGATTTTTAATTTAATAGCCCATTTCAGCTGAAGGAGCTTAGATAAAACACAGGTTAGTATTTTTGTTCTTTAAAGCACCTCTGTATAATTCAAATTAGCTTTGAGCTCAAAGGCATCCAAATGACTTGTGCCTGGATGCAGTATTTTAAGTAGCTGTAGTGTACCCAATTTTCTTCAACCAGCTCCTCTTTGTTCTTCTGCCTACGGAATAGTCCTGTTAACCTTTGAAATGCATGCTTAATTTAAAGCACATTGCTAGCATTCTGTGTGGTTTTGAACCAAAGAAACTCTGATACTACTTACAGACGTACTCCATTTTCAGTATTTTATGTATAAAGTGGTTTTGGCAGAACAAATCAATAAGGTGCTTTTCCTATCTACTTGATTTTTTTCCCCTCTTTCCCTTAATGACTGCCACTTTGTTGCCACTTCTCTGATAACCACACAAACAGAAGACATGCACATAATCCCTGGCCCTGCTTTATCATTTGTATTTTACACAAACAGAATTATTCTTTTTTGCTAGGTTATTATTAGGTAGTTGCATACAAAATGTTTCACTTTGTAGCTCAGCCTAAAAAGGTGATCAGCCATAGGCTGAGCTTTGAATTCCTACAATACATACTGAGCTTTCAAAGCTTGTCTTCAAGTTAATATTTTTTTAAAGTTTATGGAATTCTAAGACACAGTATGGCTTCATCGTATCGTGGAAACACTTTTTAAAGTGGAGCAGTGACCACTTTTCTTCTAACAATAGGTATCCTTTCCTGTTGTAATTTTTCCCATTTTCAGCTAGATCCTGAACAAGCTGTTTACCTCCCCAAGGTTTCTCTACATTTCCATTTTATTTTGTTATCAGCAGAAAGGCTGAAGAACAGCTCTTCAGTAATGACATCAATACTGCACACACAGGGAGAGAGGTCATCTTGTCAAAGCTATAGAAAAAACAGATGGATTAGGATGAAACTAGGTGCAAAATAACTTTGATAGAGTCTTTTAATGTAAACAGTTTATCTGTCATTGGGTTTCATTGAAATTCCAGAGTGATGCAGCATCAGTTATAGCCACAGCAGTGTGTGCTTTGATAAAGAACCCACAGCCTAGTGTTTAAGATCTATAATCATGTTTTATAATTGTAAGGAAATGTTTTCATTAAGCCATTAATGAAAACAGAAGCTATTAGGATAATACAGTCATTATCCAACCTTGTCAGTCTATAACCATGAAAAATCCTTTCATGACGATGTCTCTTCTTGCTACCTCAGTCCATTTTAATTGATATTCAAATTATTTTATTCTGCACAACAGTAGTTGAAGTAACCATATATCATCAACTGTATCATCAGCTGTGTAAAATGAAGTCAAGCTTCCCTTAGACAAATCTTTGGTAATAAGATATTTGATGGCTGACATGTCTAAGGTTATCATTCACATGGTAATGACATAGGTTCATATCATATATTTGTTTATTATCAGCAGAAGCTTTCAGTAACCAGTCTGAGATCTGCAGTTATGAGGAAAAAACATGCCACACCACTGAAATACACAATGTTATCAAATGCTTTTAACCTGTTCAAATTCACAGAATCTTATGTAATTGTTTCTGCACATGTTGTTATTGTGGAGGTCATCCATCAGCGAGGAAGGGAATTAATACAACCCTCAGAACACATGGTTGCACAGTACTACAGATCGACAATATGTTTGCCCCTGCAGGTTGCAGCCATGCTGTTACCTGGGCTCTGGGATAGGGGCTGCCCAAACCAGCACAGGAACCAGAGGAGCCCCATCCCTCCCACTGGCTTGCCTTTCCCATGGGTTCCCAGTATGCACTGCTAGTTCAGTGTATCAAAAATCCTCCATCCCAGTAGAGAAAATAATAGATGAAAAGAAAATGCTAGCAGGTAGGCAGCCTTAACAAAGGGAGAATTAAATGCCTTAGTTGAAAAGATGGGTAACTACACCTGCAAGAAGTCCTCTCCTCACTTTGTCACAAATAAGCAGGCACGTCGTAGCCCCTCAGCACTCTCTTAAGCAGGTGCTTCTCTTGAGTTTAGTTTTTCATGCCACCAGCCTGAAGCAGCCAGGCTCTCTTAGCCATACCGTAAGACATCATACATCTAAAGGAGGAGCTTTAAAAAAACTCAGTGCCTCCATCACTAATTAAACAGAGGTGGAAAGGCCAATTGCTCCTCAGTACAGCCATAAGGACCAGACACTGGAGACCTGCCAGCCTTTTTGGAGTGGGAGGGAGGAGAAAGATGCAGCTTTCAGTCCACAGGATGGGTCGTGTGCTCTGTGTGTGTGCATGCTTGTGCACACATTGTTTTTTTGTAAAGGAGTATTTATTATAAGCATGGAGCAAAAATATATTTCCCCAGGGCCTCTTGCTATGTATGTCAAAAGCCCTATATTGTTTTGGCAAGAAGCAAAGGCAGCAGCAGGTGAGATAATTGAGTGACACCCACATTCTTGTTAAGAGAAAAGCCAGACTTCACCATCCTGTCCTGTGAAAATAAATCTGAAGTCTGGTATCTGTGGGCCATCTTAGTGCTCAACATTCACTAACCTGACCACATAGGAAACACTTATCTCCCTTTTCTCCTCAAAAAGAGAGTGTGATTTTTATCATGAACGCCTTGTGAAGCATTTTGGTAAAGAAAGTGTCTGGCTTTCTTATACTGGCCATCTGCAGTGTCAGTCTTTTGTAAATGCCCAAGGAACTGTCTGTGAACTTCAAAATCTGAATTCTTGGGAGTTTTTTACACCAGTACAGTGCTAGTGCTGGCTTTGAAACTGAAGGGGTTGCAAAAGTCCGAAGGAGGGACTCGTAGGTGGCCAGAACAAGCATAAAGTAGGTGATGAAAAGGGCATGATAAATCCGGTAATTAGCTTCTGTCAGCCAGAATAAGGGGAGAAGAAGTGAAAGTTGATCTCCCCTGGAGGTATTCCAGAAGGAGAACAGTAATGAGAACTAAACACCTTCATTTTTCTTATGATGAATTCATCTGCCATTGCAAGGTTTGCTAGGGTTGGAGGTGCTCCATGCTGTGCTGGCAGGATGAATCTTCCCACAGCAGACCTTCTGCCTGCTCGTAGGGACAGGTCAGGACCACAGTCTGACAGGGCAATTGATTTGGACAGGGTGCTCTCACAGAGAGCGTGCCTGCTTTACAAAACTACCAATTTCATGGTAGTATTATTAAGTTTATTTCTGGGAGATGTGCAATTCAGTAATTGGCTAAGTCATTTGAGCAATGTACTAAACCAGACCAAGGTCAGCAAAGAGTTATTTCGTGTGTGTTTACCTCTGTTACCTCTGCTGCCTGTTTGTAATAGATTTAACATTCAGTATAAATGTAATGTTCAGTGTAAATTAAAATCCTTAAAGTCTTCAGTCCTGCACAGGAAATAAATGGGTGGTGTGAACAGTAGCAACATCAATTCACATCTTCCCAGCACTGCCACTGCTGGTACTCTTTGCCTCTGCCCTTTTGCTTCTCAGGTCTAGAGAACTATTCACTGATTTAGAGTAGGGAACAGACTAAGGAGAGGACTTGGAATCCCGAAGGAATGAGATAAAGGCCTTTGCCACAAAGGAAAATATAGGGGCATAAACTGCAAATGAGCAAGGGTACAAGGGGCTGTTTCTGAGATGTCTGCCTATTCTCCCTTCTGTTTTGACACAGCAAGTTATAACTCTTGTGATCGTTGCAAAAGTAACAGTTGGGTAGCGCACACTAAAAGTGCCCCTCATTATAAGACCTCAAAAATGTCAGCACTGTTCAGAGAAGTTTCAGGGATGGAGATACAAAGGATTCCTCTCCTTCGGTTAGAACTAAGAAACTAGGAATACAGAGGTTGTGGAGAAGTTTAGAGAAGAATTTCTGTTTCTCTTAGAAGTGTTTACTAAACTTCTTTCTATTTCTTTTGCCTCCTTAAGATTTTAATCATGTGATTAACATGTTGAAATGTGGCTATGGAGTAAATGAAACAATTAATGGAATTTTTTTAAATTTATTTATTTGCCATCTGGAGGGTTGAACCAAGCACACATTTTAGAAAAATCATCAGTAAATAACACAACAAATAATGAGGTTTGTTCCTAAGTAGATGTTTTATATTTTCACAATAGGATTATCATCCTAGGTCATTTGTAATGAATTTGTGACAAATTATTTGCTAGGAAATTATTTTTAAAACCAGAATTCCAGTTTGATTTTTTTTTTCTCAAACTTGGACCACTCAGTACAATTTTCCCAACTTTTTCTGTCACCAGGGCTGATATATTTGTTTTCCAAATAAAACAATTCTGAAAAATCAGGCCTAGCTCTAGCCAGGATTTGTTTTCTCTCCCATAGAACTCTGCAATGACCAAGTCAATTGGTATTGTCAGAGCTTTTGAATCTACTAAACTTCATGAGACATGGATTAGCATTTGTAAAGCAACTTGACAATGTTTTGTAAAACTACAAAAATAGAATCAGTATGTAGTTTCTCGCTACTCGTGTGGTGAGGGACGGAAGCACTAATTCCCTCCGAACTAGGGTCAAGACATAGAGCATTCACGGAATGCGGGTCAACAACAATTTATTGCGCAGTTACAATTCCTTATATATGTTGCCTAAGCACCTCCCCAGAGTCAGCTGGTTCCTGTCCCTCCTGGCAACTTCCCGTCACATAATGTGATCTTCCGTGCACCAATCCCTACATCAGTAGAATTTGTAATGTTGTTTTACAATTTCTCCTTTGTTGGATGAAGGTGTCAAAATTAGTACAATTAGGAACTTCCCATCTAAAGCATTTTTTAAAGATTCCAGCATATATCAAAATAACTGGAGGAGAAGGGCACTGTTTTGGTACATTGATACTAAAGTCCTAAATAGCATACATGTTATGTGACTTGTCTTTGAAATAAGTCCGTTCACTGGCAGAATGTCGTAACAGTTTGTATTGTAAAGTTCACCAAAGACACTGAGTAAACTAACGCCTGTGCAACAAAAGCAACAATATTCATAGTACCCACATGAGCTAATTTAAGCCCCGCTCAGGTATGTCTACACAAGCAACAAGCACTCCTTGGGGTGTAGTACACATTCAGTGTGTGGCGCTCTTATCTCCATTTCTTTAAAAAACATGGAATACTCCTTCAGGAATGGGAAGTGGCCACTTTTATCTTCCACATTTCCTTAGTTTGATTGGCCTGATGGAAACGTAGGGATTTGGGAAAAAATACTGGCAGAAGCCCAAATGTATCTCTTGTTGCTCAATTAGCAGTTCTCTTACATCAAGGATGAAGGTGACTTCAAACCCACAGGCAGACTGGTTTAGATTTTGTCACTTAAACTCTGTTTTTCCTTATAGCCAGCCTCCATCGTACCAATTGAAATTAAATTTCCAGTATTTCAAGTATTCTTGAGCATCTCTCTGTGAAGCCATGAAGGTTGCTGCATTGCTTAAAGCAGTGATGAGAAGCTCTCTCTGGTTCATACACAGTGAGAGTTCAATGAACTGTTACTTTTTGTAGATAACACATTTGGTAACTTGATATTTAAAAAAATGGATCTTGGCTGATCCATCCCACATGTTTGGCTTCTGAAAGAAAAATGCTCATTTTTAAAAAATACAATATGATGATGATGAGAGAATATTCTCCATTGGTTTTGGTCCTAGACACAGTAACATTGGACTTGTCCTCGAGGTGAGACTCACATGGAACATCAGACACAAGATCTCAAATACAAGGTTGCCAACTTCATGTCAAAGGCAATTAGCAAGAAAGAAATACAATCTCCTCTTTTGACATCAGCGGACAGGTAGAGGAGAGTGTAACGCACGAAGTAAAGAAGGAAAAAAAAAGAACACAACACACATTCATGCAAGGATCATCACATTCTAATCCTTGAGCACTTCTGTTTGGGTTTTCTGATTCCCAGCACAGTTCTGGATGGTTTGTTTGCTGTGCACTACATTCTTTTCCTCCACAGGAAATCATAGCACCAACTGTATCAGTAAGAATCAGAGTACAGTACAGTGCAGTTGACAAGTAGTAGGTTTTGGTTCGTTACTTAGGATCGTAGGTAAGCATTCTCTGTAAATAACAGTATAGTATAACTTCCAAGACAAATTACAATCTACACAGATATATGAATGTATATATATAAACCTATATAGGCAACTGTAGAAAGTGTCTTTGGTTTTATTATATTGTTGAATTGGGTCTCCAAGAAGTCTCTACCTACAGGAGAGGAGAACAGCATCGTAGACTACAAACTTAATTCTTTTGAGTCACTTAGCAGTTCACCCAAGCATACAGAGCTGGTTAGAACCTGGGAGGTTAACCTGAATCAGATTTGCAGGAGTTCATGGAAGAAAATAAAGTATGAAGGCCTTCCTTCTTCTGCCAACATGTTCAGTGGCATGAAGTGCCATCCATCTCACCCTAAGAAACTTTTTGAGGCTCATCAATGGCCTTTTTACATGGCCGATGTGCTTCTGAATCAAGAGGGTGAGAAAGCATTCTTAAAAAATAGTTTTTGTCTGATTTCACTTTCTTAAAATCAAATACTTTCCCCTGAAAATCCTGGATTTTCAGTTATGCAATGGCAAATATGTATTTTATTTGGGTAGCAGAGACTTTCACTGTAACACTTGATCGAAAATCTAATTTGTTTTCTGCAGATGCTGGTTATTTTGATATTTTTGAGCCAATCTCTTCTCAGGTCTTTGTGATGCAGGAAAGTTGTACTCATTGGAGTACTTTTTCTGCTTCTTTCTAGACAATAGCCAGTCCAATAATTGATCGTGATGAAGAAAAGCATCATTTTCTACATTTTGTGGTCCTTGTGCACAATCTAGAAGCAGTTTGTGCTTGTTCACATGTTTACTGTTTTGTGTAATAGTTAAATACCTGCTAAGAACTAAGAACCTGTGGGCTGAAAGAGCTTGTGTCAAATTCAGGTGTAAGCAACATAAGAGGTAGGAGTCATTCGCAGTTTTAAAAGTCATGGGAAAACATCTCTGGGCAAATATTCTCTAATAGATGATCCTGTATATCTTACTGCTTTTCATGTATTCTTTATCATCTTACTTCTTATTCAACACTAGAGTCAGCTGTTGAAATAAGGTCTTAGAGAGCAGAGGCACAATTATGGAAAGGCCATAATTGTAAAATAAAAATCAGAAGGAAATTGCAATTAAAGTGAAATGATTGTCTGGTTCACTCTGGCTTCCATTTTCTAATCATCCTAAATTATTTTAATGCATGTTTTCAAGCTCAAAATTAATAAAGGTCCCATGATGTAATTCTCCTAACACCCATTGAATATTACATTATACCAGTCTGATTTTATTCCAGTCTTCTGCACATCATCTTCCACTCAGGGTGTAATGTTTAGAGACCTCCTACCTGCTCTGTTTCTAAATAGTACTTTTAATGCATGAAGTTTTGGAATTGTTGTGGATTTAAACCTGGTTTCTTATTTGAAAAGAAATATAAGATAAAAAATAACTCTTAAAACATGTTTCTCTTTGAAATATCTGAAATGAATAATCTAAAGCTCGCATCAAGTCTAAAATAAATCAAACTCAGTCATGAAGATGAGAAACAGGAATTATTAACTGAGTAACAAGGCTGATGGAGGCTCATTTTGTTCAAAGATTAAAGGCGATGAACACTGAAATAGTTGAGGAGGATGGCTATGAACACATCTGACTAGAGCTGCTAAATTCAGTAATGATCAAAAGTTAATTATCAAAGCAGAGGGAGCTACTCAACACAGATAATTTGAGTCAATAGCTAAGCAGCCCAGAAAAAAAAGTAATTTGGAAGAAGTATTTTCCTATAATGAAGTTATATAAAAGACGTACATTTCAAAGAAACCTGCCTAAAACATGATTGCATTCTTCCTGATCAGAGAAAAATAATTAGCTCTAATTGACAGACCTGCTGCACACCAAATATTTTCAGATAATATGTTTCTGCATCAAAGCTTAACGTGTAGAGTTACTTAATGTCACTTTGATTTTGCCTTCCTTTATCTTCTGCACTGGGTGTGCTCATGATATCGCAACAAATACACTTTGAAAAATGAATGAGCAACACCTGTAAGACAAATAAAAGCAGAAGACTAGATCCTGCATTTTCATCTCAGGCAGAATCCCTGACATGCATTCTGTGCTGTGTTTAACATCACCACAGACCCACTCAGAGGCAAACTGAATCATTTGCAATAGGAAATGACCAGTTGGTTGACCATCCAACATTAAACTAGGATGGCATGTAGATTAACCTGAGAGTTTGCAAGATTTTTTAAAGCTCTTTGTGGATGGGCCTGTGTGTGGAGGACCCATGTGTCCCTCCAGCATGTGCCTTTTCTTAAAAGTTAGGAAAGTGCCTTCTCTCAGTAACAAAGGGATAAAATGTGGAAATTCCTCATGTAAAAACCTAAAGAAAGACAAGTGCTAGAATCGTTATGGTCCAAGATAATAACATATATCTGTAATTCTTCTGAAAGCTACCACGTTTCTTTCAGGGTAAACAGTTGCCATCGGTGCAGCTAAGTAATCAGAAAATCAAACAGCCGGTTTAGACTCTGCTCTTTAGTATTCTATGACTTTGACATTGCCAATTCTCACTCCCTGAAATATCTTCCTCTTCTTTAATCTTTCATGTAAACAGCTTAGCTCATACCATCATGCACATATTTTCCAGAATATCTTCTGCTATACTTTGTATTAGAATTGACTGCATTATTATTTACTTGTGATCCTAGACACTCTTCACTCTTCTGTTCTCTTTTCTTTATCTGTATTTTGATATCAGGTTTTGTGTAGTGATTTTTGAATAATTCAGGGGGGAAAAACTGATTTAGATGCAAGCTTCACGTGCTTGAACTCAGAATTGTAGAAGTCCAGCTATTTGGTATATGAAAGGGTCGAGCAAAATACCATTGTACAGTCAAAAAAAAACCTCTGCCATTATGGAAGGCTCTTTATGAGCTTTATAAACAATCTTAGTTCCTGTAGGATGGGACTGAAATTGGTTTTTAGTGGGAGGCTTGGGAAACTGAAATGCCATTTTTGATGGTGTTTTAATCCGTTTTAAATGAAGCATTTGTGTGTTGTTGCATGTGTTTTATTTTATTACTCAGAAAGATTTCTTAAAAACATGCTTCTGACTCTGCGTTTGCACTCCTGAAAAGGGGAGATTTGAGAGAGTGTCATTGGAAAGAGGCGCAACTCACATTATCTCACTAATGAGGCAGGGACCCCATTTCCTCATACGCTTGTTTGAGAGTACATGATTAGGCTTGGGTCTGTAACACTTACTTGTGCAATCTTAAGTTTAGCATTTCCTGAGGTTTAAGTGTTTTATTTAGCAACCCTACTGTACAATTAGTATAATTGTTTCCTATCATGCATTCATTGATTTATTCTTTAGATGCAAAATACAATCCAAATGAAAAAGTCCACATTTTATTTGCACACTGGGAGCCAGCCCAAGGGATTGCTGTTGCCCCATCTTAGCTAAGCAAGCTCTAATTCCTTCTCCCATATTTTAAACTCATTATTGGGGATTTCCATGGATTTCAACACAGATTTTATGTTTGCTATGATTGGAGGCAAACGTGCCAAAACAGCAGGTATTTTGAAAAACTAGCCGTATTGTAGAGTCCAGATGAAAACTCATTCTGGTAAAATTTGGAACCCAGTTGTGCAGGTCCCAGAGGTTTCAAAAGGTTTTCATAAAGGATTTAATTCCTCAAAGGCAACGTGAGCATTTTTCAGGACCACTAACATTAACAGTTCCTATGTGGGAACCCTTTTATTCCCATCCTTAAGCATAGCAGAGGTTAAAGTTCCTCACCAACCCCGTTCTCAATTTTGATAGGCTTTATAAAAATATCTGTGAATATAATTAAGACTAAAACTTCCCTTACTATAATAGGTTTATGGATCAGTTGTCTTAATTCTGCCTTTCACCACTATCCGTGCTTGTAATCTCACTAACCATCTGACCACTTTCCGTGTTTAAATCTATTACAGTCTGGTTCTAGCAAATGTTAGGAGTTCTCTGAAACGATACGGCCACATTAGTTTATCCAAAGGTGATGTTTCAAGCCTTCTTGTGTTATAACATCATTTACCTATTCTGGAAAAAATCAGAGGGGAGATGCAAGGTTGTTTCAGATTACATAATTGTGCCACAGAAGCATTAATAAAGCATAAAACCTCTACTAAAATCTCGAGCAGCTTAACCAGTGTGATAGACTGGTGCGGCTCTGCCATCACTGCCCCCAGCTGTGTTGCTTAGCAACATTTTAATTCAAGAAGAATCGAAGGAGATGAAATCCCTGTGGAGAGGGAAACAGAAATAAGAGGGCCGTTGACAGATGATCTGAGTTGTTTCTTCTAATATACTGTGAAGATCACTGGCTCTTTTCATGAATGATAAATGGACTGTACACAGATCAATGGGTTCAGCAATAAACTGGAACCAGGCTCCATGTCTGAGGTGGTGCAGGCCGAGAGGCCCAAAGATTTACTCATTTAGATGATTTGGAGTGTGTTTTCTCAAAGGTTTCACAAGAGGAAATTGATCTGAACATTTGGTCATCCCTTGCCCTTTCCTGTTGCTGGTGAATAAAAACTGTTTTGGAGATGGAGTCCATTCTTCCCATTATTTTTTCCTGTTGTCATTCTTGTTCCAGATACGGACAGATATCTTGTGACAAAGGGACCAGACCTCAGAGTGGGAAATGAAGTAATCACCCTGAATGAGTAGTTCCTAAACACTTGTGGCCATTAAAAATAAACAAACCATGCTGGTATCACAGACTGGGGCAGAAGTGTTCAAAACCTCTAGTGCTGTATTCCTGAAGAGTGACGTGTGCACTTCCAAAGAGCATCCGCAGGTTGATGTTTGCTTGCAGCTTGGTTGTGCTTTGGTGTGTTGCCTAATTGTTTGTTTCCCCCACCCCTCTTCTGTTTACAGGCTGCTGAAAAGACAAAATTGAGAAATATTCCTGTAAAGTAAGTTCTTTTTGTATCCGTTTGAAAATGCTAGTCTAACCAAGTGTTGTATACGATCACTAGAAAGATTAGGACAGCAAGAAGGGCGAGGAAAGAGATAATAGAATTCAAGATGCCCCTAATCATAGCTATAAAAAGGTCAGTATCAGTGAGGAAAGCTTTCGATTTCTCATATGTCTCTAATGATCGCACTCCCCAAGTTTCATCCAGTTTCCATAAATTAATATGTTGTCTATGAGTAGCTGCCAAATAATATCACAGTCATAGTCAATACATAGTGCTCCTAGCCTTGGGGATGTTTGTACATGCTAAAAAGATTATGATTTTTAATTGCAATCCTTGAGGAGGTCTGACAGAGGGGAAATAACTAGGAGTGTGCCAAATGATTTCTAGACACATGGGAATATTTTGCACCTATGTATCAAGGCTTTGCCATCCTGTTGATTAAGAGCTCTTTCTCACTCCGTGTGTGCATCTCTCATACCATACACACATGTATGTTTCTGCTCTTTTCAGTAGGGCTGTGTGAAGGATGAGCAAGCTACTAGGGAGCAATTTCAAGGGCATTTTATGGGAAGTTCTTAAGTCTTAGGGCACTAGCGGCAACGCTCAACCATATATCATTGAATTAAGAAAGTTGCTATATAGATGTCCTGGCTCTTTGAGAAAAGCCATTTTCAGTTAAAGCTACCAACAATCAGTGATTCAGTTTAAATAATGAATACTCTGATCTTAATGGGCTCTTATGTACCAATAAAACTATATTTTTAGCTTCAGTAGGAGGTGATCATTGCAGTTTAACTAAGTCCCAGTAACTGTATATTCCTGTTATAGACAGGGGAAATGCTTTTATTTTTATAGTAGTTTGCTGATCATGCTGGCTTTTGGGCTGGAGCGGTTTTGTATTTGTAAGAACATGCACTGACAGAACTCACAAATCATTGTGGTTTAGCACATATAACAAAAGAATACAGTTCTACTTCTCACTTGGCTTCCATTATGTATAGACATTTGCACCTTATAAAGTGAATGCAAAATGCGTATGAGCACTCGTTGGAGTGATTAGACAAGATGCAAGGTAGTCATAAATCACTCTTTCTTTATGTTTCATTGAATCTGATAAAAATTAGAAATAGGATCCGGCAGGACCTGATTGCACATGCAACTTCTGATAAGACAAGGGACCTCTCTCACCTATAGGGCTAGTTCAGATTCAGTGCAAGCTGAATTAAAGCCGTTGTTAGTTGTTGGTTGCTTAATAGCAAGTGTGAAATGAGCTGTTTTCACCTCACATTCTAGAGAACCCAGGAGTTCCAAGGTGATGAGAGTCCTGCAGAACAAATCCAAAATAATTATTTATCCTTTATTCACTTTTGTTTAATATTTTGAGTCAAATTCTCAGGAATGGCTCAACTGAATTGTGTTTTCCCACATATAACAGAGACATTGAGCCGTTCAGTCATTAAACAGCGTGTATGCAACACTGATACCCAGTTAATCCACCGAGATGATTTGAGTGTTGGGACAGAAGGGTGATTTAGGTTAAATCATTCCTTTACATGACTTCAGTAACTGTAACATTTTGGAATGGAAGAAGGCCAGATGGACAGTCTCACTCTTTCCACCTGCATGGGCATATTTCACCCTGTCATATTTCCCCCAACTGGTTGTTTAACTTCTCTTTGACTTTGTTCATGGTGACAGCTTCAATTAGTACCTTAGGGAACCCATTATACATATTAATTACACTCTGCATAACAAAACAGCAGGAAAATCTGCCTAGTATTTTTCAGTGACATGTAACTATTTAAGGTACCTGTATACAATTATGATTGTGTGCTAAAATGCTACATCTCAGGGCAAAAGTAAGAATAGTGTCTGCGAGATAGCCATAGTAGATACGGATTGCATTTATGTAAGTGTCACAACCGCACTTAGTACAGCTCAGTCTTGTTTAGCTTTTACTCGTTGCTTTTGCAGCTCTCAAATGTCAAAGAGAATTTCACTTGAATTTTAATGTTCTTCAGAAATGCAAAATAAAGTTTGTAGCTTCCATTGTCATAAGGGCTGAAAGCTGTACAGACTCCTTCTACCATATGTGACTTATCACATACATTTTTAAAAATGCATTTCTGTTATTAAGACATATGTGATAGTACACTTCTGCAAATGTGAATTGTTTTTGGCTAAAAGCCATGCACTAATAAGTCGAGTTGAATCTAACTGCATTTGACATCTGTTGCAATATATTTTTTTACATATATAAGTATATATAAAATATTCTCAGTTGTCATTAGCATAAAAAATTCCCTTGTTTTTACATTGTGCTGACATAGTTCTTGTGTCCCAAAACTGCAGTCAGAAATCTCTCCCTTTTAATGACTGTGGTTTCTGTAGAGTCCTTGGACAGAGCCTAATATTAGTTTAGGGGCATGATGAAGATTTCAGAAGTGGTCTGTTTACTTTTCATTGCACAGTGTATTAATGTTGGTGGTTTAATGTCTGGGAGGAAGTTTAGTGTTCTTTTTTTGTTCCGTTGAATTCCTGCAGCCCTTAACACTATTGGAGGGGAAACAAACATGGAAGTTTCCTTACTACAGTTCATTAAGGCAGCCAAGTGGCTGGTTTCTTGATGTTCAAGTATCTGTAGGTGCTTAGACTAACTGGTGTGAGCTTCCTGAAGGCCAAGGTAGATGCAGGTGCGTTTGGTTCCCTCAGAAGGCTTGGTCTCAATTGCATGTTGTTTGTAGCACTGCAAGACACTACACTTCCGTAGGAACTGATTTTTATGTATTGGTTGCATCATCTGACATGATATTATTACAAATAAGCACACAGAAAAAGGGCAAGAAGTGTCTGTGTCTGCTGAACTGTTTTTTTCTGGGGGGAGCTGAAAAGGGAGGAGGGTGGAAATAGTGCAGTTACTTTTCCAAAAACATAAGACCTTTTCTTGGCTGTATGTGGCGCCAAGGTGGCCCCATAACTTCAGAATCTATGACATTTAACTCACTTATCCTCTCCTGCCCTTGCTTTCTCCCATTGGTTTTATCCATATTTACATTGAGATTCTGTAGTAGAAAAGGGATTTCCTGGATGCAAAGTCCTATATACTTTCTTTATTACTTGCTGGTCCTTATCATGCTGTTCCTACCCTCAAGTCTTGAAGGAGGTAACATGACTTAAATAATTTTGTGCTCTGGAGGGTTTATGATTTCTATAGAGCTGTTACATGAGAAATTGTTTTGAATTAGGACACATGTGAGGAAATAATCCATATACCCTGTGATTCGATGGAAGAGGGGGAGAACAGCAATACCATTGAAAGTCATGTTGTGGTTGAAGCCCAGACGGTAACCCAGAATGACACAGCCACTCACTCACTCACTCTCCCCATCTTCCCCCCACCTCCAGCCCCTCACTCCTGGAGGGATGAGGAATCGAATTGGAAGAATGCAACTCCCACAGGTTGAGATAAGAACAGTCCAGTAACTAAGGTGCAACACAAAACCACTACTGCTACCTCCAATAATAATAATGATAAGGCAAATAACAAGGGAAGAGAATACGAAACTAAAAGGGGAAAAGGAAAGTTATAAGCAAAAATGATGCACAATCCAATTGCTCACCACCCGGCGACTGATACCCAGCCCACCCGAGCAGCGAATCTGGGCCTTCCAGGTAACTGCCCTCAGTTTCTATACTGGGCATGACATGCTGTGATATGGAATACCCCTTTGGCTAGTTTGGGTCAGATGTCCTGTCTCTGCTTCCTCCCAGCTTCCCATGACGCTCCTCACTGGCAGAGCATGAGACTGAAAAGTCCTTGATCGGAGTAAACATTATTTAGCACAACTAAAAACATTGGTGTGTTATCAGCGTTGTTCTCTGGCTAAAGTGGAAAACACAGCACTGCACCAGCTACTAGGATGGAGAAAAATAACTGCTACAGCTGAACCCAGGACAAGTCAATAGCACCATTGTTCTGAACCTAACTGATCATCACTCTTCCCAGACTTTTTCCCAGGCTTTTGTAGGCAGTAGGAGCCCACTTCAGCATAGAGCCTAGAGGAATCATGTTCATGTTGGCTTGGACCACATCACTTCAATCAGTTGAGTTAAGCTGCAGGATCCCGTCATATCCTATCACAGTCAGGGTTAGGCCTCACACTCAAGTACAAATGCCTTTGGCTTGGCAGCCTGTACGTTAACATAGAGTAAGGGTCAACCAATCCAGGGCTTTATCTGCCAGTGGCAGAAGGTAAGGGAAGAAGAGCAGCAGTTACAGAGGCATCCTTCACAAGCAGTGCCCTCCCACCTTCCTACACACAACTCTTTACACCTTCATAACTGCACATCCTGTATTTAGGAGGTATCAGTGGGGCTGCTGTCCATGCAAAATCTCTTTGAAATCTATATGTATAGACTGGAAGTCTATACTTCCAGTCCCCACAACATCACACGGCACTGAGCACCATAGTGTGTGAAAAAATACTGCCTTTTGTTTGTTTTTTCTATATATTCACGGGAATCCACACAAGTAGTTATTCTTATAGTTATTCTTACACAAAAGAGCAAGTGATTGCTCACTGTCCTTCATCCCTGAAGAACAAATAGGCCAAGGAATCTTCCTACTCAAAAGCCACTCATAATGCGGTTTTCCCTCTAAGTGTGTGAGCCAAGACAAGTCTCTGCAATTGGAAAAGGAAGGCTGTGTGTATACTAGTCATGCAGAGACAGTAGTTAGTAATATTAACTAATTTCTTTTCGCTATTTTCCATATTGAAAAGATGAGTTCTTTACATGGCAGTGCCCTTCTGACTAATGACTGGATATAATGCCACTCTAAACAAATGCCTCAGATTACAGTCTTTTATGAAACTGGCCACATGGATTCCTTGGGAAAATGTGGGCAGATTAAAGAATACTTCAGCTAAAACCTGATGTCATCCAACACTACAAAATACTTTTTTTTTCTTTTTTTAAGAAAGACATTAGGTACTTAAAATTGAAAATAAATGCAGTTAAGAGTGGTCCATGTAGTCAACGAACTGCTGTAGAACTATGAGAATATTGGAATTGACTTCCTGCTTCAGGGAATAAAACATTGCCTTCCTTAGTGTTCTTTATGCTCACTTCGTTTATAGTGCCTTTAAAAATCTTCAATAGAAAGCAATGGCATATGCTTAGATTGGCTGTAGATTTAATGACTTCCAGATGCATGTTTGGGGATTATAGCTTGTGTGAAAATCCCACTGATTTTATATTTTCAAAATGCATGTTTTCCATCAGCCACAAGTTTGTTAACCAGAAAGACTTCTAGTGTTTATTGTCTTTGCCTGCCGTAAAACTCATCTCCTCAGAAGAGCGTCTGACTTGACTTGGTATGGTTTTCTGTCCCAACCGTCATTGGAAATGCAATCCATTAACATTTGATATCTTGACATTTCAATTGACCTCTCATTTGCAAAGCGCAGTGGTATTTTTCGTGGCCTTTTCATCCTTGATTATACATGGAATAGGAGTGACTGTTTCTACTGACTGCACTTTAAAAATATCTTTGTTTTACCAGCTGGAGTGGCACCTTGTTTTTCCCTCCCTGGATGGACCTCATTCTGCATGGAAGGTTTGAGGTCTAAGCAAGTCATGCAGAGCCGGAGGATTTTCTTATTGACTCACTAAGCGGGAGGGCAGGCAGGTCAGACTCCGAGGGTCAGTTAATGCATGCTGTAATTGCAGTCAGCATAAACAGATCTTTTGCTCCTGTTGGCAAAGGCACAGGCCAGTGAGGTAGGTCTGAAGATTGGTTTGTTTTCAAACAGTCCAATAAGGCATCTGTAACCAATAGAGATACGAAAGGGGTGTTGTGCTGTTGGCATGTATGCTTGGGTGTTGTGCTGTTGGCATGTATGCTTGGCTGTTCCACTGCAGGGTATCTCCTGTCCTGTATTTAAAAAAGGAAGAAACAAAATATGTCATGTCTTGTTTGCAAAAGCCTCCCCTTCATGGATAATTGTATGGGAGGAAGGCCATATATACATATGTACATATTTATATATGTATGTCTGTGTACACATATACACACATATACATGTACACACATGTATACACAGGCACCTGTGGACCTGTGTGTATGTGTACGTAAGGGACATTTACTAAAGGACTTAAACCACTTTTAAAGAAGCAAAAAGCCCAAACCTGCTATAGGTTCTCATTCACAGTAGAACTCCTAGGCAATTTCCACACTGCTACCTGTTAGTCTCTGCTTCTAAACCTTCCTTCCTGTTGTTTCTCCTCAGACTATTTCTGGAGAACTACTAAATCAGCCAGTACCAATTCAATTAGTTCTAAAAATCCATTATAACATAGTGCCTAAACTGCCTGCCCATATTCATTTCTCAAAGAAATCCATTCATATTTATGTTTCAATACTTTAAGTCTAGTGTGCAAAAGCACTCAAATCCCCAGCAGAAATCCAGGAAAAAGCCTGCTTACAGGCAGTTATAGGCAATGTTCTTTAGCCCCTGATCCTCCTAGTCTGTCCGCTTAGGACAGACTAGGCATCTACACAGGTGCAGAGTTCAGTCAATGGGATCAGTTTATTGCAGCAGCAATAAAGTCCCCCCAGAAATTCCCAAAACCCCTAGGTGCCACTGATTCTGCAGATTGGGCCATGTGGAAGAGTCTGTACAGACATGCAGTACTCACAGCAGGGTCAGCAGCTCGAGCATCACTGTGAAAACCAACACATATATGCTCCTGTTGATTTCCAGTGAGTTTTACTTAAGGGGGCTACATTTCCTCAGCAGAATGTGAACTCTAGAAATGTTGCGAAGGATTATTTTACTCTTACAAGTTAAAGGTTAGTGTTGGAAATGGATTATAGAACTGCCGCTTTTAAACTGTTTGCAAAGAAACGCACATACTAAATCCTTTTTGATGATATCACATTAATCCCCAAATACTGATTTTTATGTAAATTTTGACTCTTGCAAAGCTCTGACAATTCAGCTATCCCCATGTGGTTTTATCAGAGCTCAATTGCTCCTTTAGATCTTTTTGCCTTTTTGCAGTACCTTTTGCTTTATTCCAAAGTCATCATGGCAGCTGGAAGATGTAGTATTTTAGACATAAAATTATAAGTCTATTTAATATTTTACCTTTATTTTCTGAATTTGTTCCTCTGACACATTTTATTAGATATATTTTTATCAGTCCAAAGGATAACCACAGTAGGGCTATTTTTATTTCTAGGGAAATGATGCATGATAACTACTGGCAGGGCCCAAAACACTAAATCAGTCCTATTCCAACCACAGAATGTATTAAAAGTCTGTAGTGTGTGCTAATAAGTTATAATTTAGTTGACTAGCATTTTGTTTGGACTTAAAACTATACAAATGAGTCACATTGGCTAAGCCCTGAAATATAAAATAGTTTGTGCTTTATTAAGGTTTTCGGCTTCCACCACGACGGGGTCCCAAAGAGAACACAAATTTTTCAAATGGGCACAATACATTTTTATAGTGAAATGCTTCCGACTTGATTGTGTAATTTATAGGAGATGGTTAAATTACCACATATCCTGTGTAGTGCACAGTGTTTGCTTACAAGACAATGAGACGAACAAACTCTGAGAGCTCATTCGTCTAATCTATTACAAGTCTGAGCACACACTATCAATACCAAGCACCGCTGGCTGTATCCAGTCATGAGGCGCCCCTCAGCTGCCAAGCCTGGCATGTGGCTCAGTACCCATCACAGCCAGAGAAACCTTCTCTTTTGTGTATTTTTACTTACAGAGACATCTATATGACTGTTGACCAAAGCTAATCTTGCCTTTGTGTACAGTTTGCCAGGAGTCTGTCTTGCAGCTGGACAAAAATAAGTATTTTCACTGTAACTGGGTCACTTTTGTTGTTTTTCAAAACAGTGTGTTTACACCTTCATTGTAATACTGCTTGTCAGGATTAAATTTAGGTAATTTTTTTAAAGTTGCAAAAAAGTGACAGTTTGAGCCAAACAAAACCCCCCTTTTTTTTTTTTTTTTTTACCTGATTCCTTATTTTGACAGAAAAAATTGTTGGTTAAGGTCAATATTGTTTTAGCATTTTTAGCATGTATCTGCTGCTGATCAAAGGAGTACCCATTCTTCTCTCCTCACTCATCATGTGGTTTTCATCATTTAGATTTTGTATTTGTCTTTCTTGGTTATTATTTTGCATTTTAAGTTACTTAGCAGTTATTCAAACAGTTATTCTAAGTGTTTGCTTTGGGCATTGTATTAAGTAACAGCTGGTTTCTAACTGCCTGTGATCTGTTTTTAAATTAACACTTTAAAAATGTGCTTCTGATAATTTAAGATATCGCAACAAATGCTAACAAAAATGCATAAAGGGCCTCATCCTGGTAAGAACAAGAGGACCTGTTCTGCTGGTTTCAGTACAGCTGGCTGAATCCAGCATAGGAACCTGTCTTCAGATCTTATGCCCATGAATTTCACTGTTATCCCATTTTTGTTCTGCTGGAAGGTAAATAACCAGAGCAAAACTGTGAATTGTGTTAGTGTATGTATAGGACTTCATGATTAATTTAGTTTCTAGCATGTGCTACACACTCTCCAGATGAAGATCCCTGGCTTGGAGAGCCCGGTAAGAGGCAGTGGATAAAGCTACCAGGCACTGAGATTTAACTGGAGTTGTCAACAGTATCTCTGAAATCTGGAGGCCTGTGTCTGTTCTCTTTTGGACTGCAAAGCTCCACTGGCATTTCTCCTGCTTTTACCTTGGTGTGACAGGGGAGGATGAAGTTTTCTTGTTCTTTTTGGCTTCTGGTCTCATGGTAATATATCTAGTAGGTTTCCTCTGCCTTGTGGAATCATGAAAATAGGGCTGAGTAAAGCTGGTCCTCCTTGCTATCACCTTTTATATACCCCCAAAAGTGCCTGCCATGCAGCTAAACGTCCTTCACTTTGGCAGTGAGTAAGTGAAATAGGAGAAAAACAGGTGTCTTCCAAGCATTTTTTTGATACAAGTACAAAAAAAACCAAAAAGATGATCTTGTGCTAAGTGAGAGAAGTAGGAAAAAAAAAAAAAATCCAGTCATTTAGGATCGATGAATACGAAAGAAAGGCAAAAGCTAGATAATGTTTCAGGAAATAACACTGCTACAAGGTTAATTTTGCCTAGTACAACATTTCCTAGTATTGAATTGCCTGATATACTCCCTCAGGGATTGCTCCTGCGCTTGCAATAATCGAGGCTGATTTTATTGGAAAATCACCTCTGGATGAGAGACATACTCTAGAGAGAACTTTGCATGGGTACAAATAGGTTTTTGGTGCCAGTGCCATGTTGCCCAGGCCAGCTCAGTTATAGTTCCCAATCTGTCTGTGCATTCAAGCAGCAAATTCATTAGCAACCCTTCTGTCAGGATAGAAAAATAGACATATTAGGGAAATTTTCTTTGAATTGTTTTCAGGATTTGTTGGATAACAGTTCAGTAATCAAATTGCGCCTCTTAACAAGAGCATTAAATGTTTTTATTAATAGTGGCAGGGAAGATGCAGATATTCATTTAAGTGCAGACCCCTTTACCATAACACTATGTGACTTGCAGAGATCATGGATGAAAGAAGAGATTAGCATAGCTGGAGCAGGGGTGCTTGTAACATCGAGGCTCATCTTTGGTTTGTGTTGTATGTCAAGGCTGTGTTGAGTCACATGACTCTCACATTGCAGATGCAGTGTATGTTCAAGTATCTGCTCATCCATCACACCCTGCCAGTTCACTGGCTCTTTAGTTGTAGAAGTGGGCCCTATCTTGACAGCGCTGTGCTCTCTCTAACTATGGGACCTAAGTTCACATACATGCAGCAGCTTCCAGGCCTTGTCAAGTGGAAACTGAGCATATTGTAAACAGCATGTTTTGCCTCCAGCTGGAGGAGAGACACGTGGAGCGCACAGGGGCTCTACACTGACCTTGGAGTGACTTTAAGTATGGGGAGGCTGGGGGAGTACTGGGAAAAGGCTGATTCAGAGAGACAGATGAGCGAGGAAGAAAAATCAAGGAGATTGGCATCAGGTCAGTGGAAAAAAAATCCTTCTAAAGGCAGCAGGAAAAATTCTTACACTCAAGGCCAACACTGAGCCCTTATAATCAGGCTCGTCTGGCCACACACCAACAGTAGTGAGAGAAGAAAATACCGAATGCAGCTTGCAAGCTAAGGGGTGTGCAAAAGCTGGTGTTCTGCTGGGGAGAAAATGAGCACGGACTGGATTTATTAAAGAAATTGCCTTAAAATCCAGGAACTGACAGGGTTAAAAATTAAGATTGTGAAAAATTATCTGTTTCCTAATTCCTTGTTGTCTTCATGATTGTTTCACTGAGGAGAGCCACCCTGGTTATCAATCATAGTAAGCTATTTAGACACAGAAATAAGTAACATGTGGCTTAGCACTTTTGGGTCTAGCAATCAAGTAGCAACCTTCTGCAGTACAACTGTAGTTCGGTTCCCAGTGGGCTTCACTTTGATGATTAGATATATTGAGTTCTCTGTGTCATTCAAAGACAGCAGAATTTCATACAAGGTGGTGTTAGCTTCCTCTCACTTCATTTCAATTTTCAATAACCAGTGTCATCACATGTAAGTTTCTTCGTAATGGAACTTCATGTCGAATCAGATTTGTCTTTCTACTGCAAGAGTGCTGTGAAAAGTCTTCAGAAATACTGATCTCTGGAATAATTGTTACTGCAGTGAAGTCAGGGAGATATTGTTTATTTATTTCTCCAGAAGACGCTTAGGTGCCCAGTCCCCAGATAGTTCTTGAATACTCAGAGAAAACATTTAGTGTTGCATTTTGGGATGGCATTAACATTCTTGACAGACCCCTAGATGCTTGCTTAAGTCGTTGTTGTGCCAAGTTAGTAGAAAACATTTGTTCAGTCATATTTGAAACCCAAACTATGATATTTAAAGCCAACTTCTGTGTAAGTGGAGTTATATCCCAGGAGAATTTGGACTTCAGGTATTAATTGATCCCTCTGTATTTCAGCGGAGCAGCTGTTAAATGCTAATGTACTTTGCTGACACAGAACTACTACTTCCCTGGTACTTACCTTCTCTCCATCGGCTCATCCCTGTCTCTGGGTGGCAGAGAGGTGACTGTGCAGGCAGATGGAGGGAGCCAAGTGCTTTGCCCACTGGAGGATGAAGGCATGGTCCCTCCTGGAGGTCAGGGTATAGGAGAGGGAGGGCAGAAACTCCAAGAGTAAACAGCTCAGAACATGCATTGTGATGAGCATAAACATGCAAGTATCTGTCTGTTCTGTCAGGTATATTCCTGGAGAAATTCAGTGTCTTGGAGAATCTACTCATTCCAGGACTTGAAGATATACCTTCCCCCACAGGCTGCAGTCTCAGTCTCTCATTGATGCCTCTTCTCCATAACATTTCCAAACTGGTGGCGCTCTTTGAAGGTCCACCTGCATCACACAACCTGTATGTTGAGATTTATCTGACAGCTTACCATGCACCACCTCCCCTGCATATGGATTGTACTAGATAGTGTAACAGAGCAAGCAGTGTTTTGGAAAAGTAGATTCTGGATCACACATTCACAATGAAGCACTTACTGTAATTCACAATTAGTTTTAATATGCTGTGAGAAGAGTGACTGCAGGCGGATGTCTCACAGCTTTATAAGCCTGACATTCACCAAGCAGCAAAGATGAAATGGCTGTCTGTATCACATACTCAAGACTGCCCATCCCATAGTTTTATTTCTTGGCAGTTTCCTGCAATTTTGTGAAATATTTTTTTAATGTGACTTTAAAGTCACTTCAATTACACAGTCATTATAAGTTTTGCCAAGGTTGACTATGGATCGTTTTGTGTTCATTAGAGCACAAAATTAGAATTTTCATTGCAGCAACTGTAAACAGTATTGGCTCAAAGGAGTCAGGCTCTTTTCCCTCCATAAAATCTTGGATAAGCTATAACTGAGGATTTCCATAGGGTTTTGACAGATTTTATTTATTTATTTTTTAACTGCCTTCTGGGTTGTTGGATTTTTTTCTTCTTGTCCCAAGCCCTTGATATAGTTGTTTAACTGAATAACCAGTTCCCATTAAAATGATGACATTGCCACAATGTGCATGAACAAGCAGGTGCAGTCAGTTTCTAAGGCTGTGAATATGTTATTTCTTCAACTTCTTAAATGTTACAGCTTGGTGCTTGTCATTTTAGACCCAGTCAGGGTTGTATAAGCCATAAATGGTCTTCAGGAAATAACTGTGCTTCAGGAAACACTTCATCATCTGCTTAAGTCCCACTAAGCCCCATTAAGCTTTCACTTAAGTAATCTCAGAGTTTATTACTTAAGTAATAATTGAAGTTTCTATTTAATATTCTCATGAATTTATGGATATGTATGATTGAGTTTGCTTGTCATGCTGATATAAATGTAAAGAAATTGCTTCAATCCCGATCATTTTATGTATGCAAAAATAAAGCAAACAGGAAGTAAGTCCAGCAAAGAGAGTTTCAAGCAATGGAGAAAAAACAGATGGTTTTTAGTAAAGTCCAGTCTTTCAAAAGCTGTCTGGAACAGATTAAGACGAGGACTACCTCTTCTGGATTTAGAAAAACAAGTAAAATCCAGGAAAGCATCTTGGAGAGAAGATTATGTTTTTTGCTTACATTTTTATAGTAATGTCTTGTGGGTTAATTTAACCTTCTTATTGCTGATTTAGCTCACTAGAAACATTAGTGTTTTAAGTAGTGGGAGACTGCTCAGTAGAAAACAGAACCAAAATGTCTCATCTGATAGCTTTTTAGGCTGAAGGTGAACCTATGCTGCTCAGCTTTTCTCCTCCGTCTCATATGATAAGGGAGTTTGTGCTGCTCCTCATTTGTGCTTTGCTTGGAGGAATTTCCAGGCTTTGTTTTTAACCTTATGTGCATTTACAAGGAAGGAGAGACAACAGGGATTATTAAGAAAGTAGCAAAAAGCTTCAGCAAACATCCCTGTCAGAGTTTGCATAGCAGCAATCCCCTACCTTGCTCCTATAGATCCATTGAGTGTGTATGCTTCTCTTTGCATGTGGCATGCTCGTGTTTTGCCAATGGAATGCCCAGTTCTTAGAATTATGGTTTTTTAGATATAATATGCCATGAAAATGTCAGTCAGGATAAGACATGTCAGTGAATGCACCAACAGGCTTTTTCATCTTATACCTTTTAGCAAAACCTGGAGCTGCAGTGAGTGGGGACAGCAGACATACAGCGAAGGCATATCTTTTCTCAAAGAAATGTGTTTAACAAGATTATGTACTATTTGCATTCCAAATTTGCAATTAGCACCCCGGGAACACACAATGAAATCATCCAAGTGGCAGATAATGTGTTAGATACATGTAGTTAGACTTTCGTAGATTAAACACACTATTAGATATGTGGTAGCACAGCTACAGTAATACATTTTATAGAAATCAGAATAATCTGAATAGCATGAGAGCTCATTGAAATGGTTCTCTTACTAAACCTGTGAAGTATGTATGTTTGTGAATGCAGTGTGCACATGCAGGAATGCAAATTAATAAGTGGGAAGATTAGCAAATTGTGGATTGTGGAAGTCTTACTGTATATAGTAGAAAATTTTCCTTCAACACACATATAAAGGTTTGATTCTGCAACTTTATTCTCAACCCTATAATTTTACACTAGCTGGCATAAATTAGCAAGCTAGAAGTCTAAATATATGTGTCTGACATGCCTCTCAAAAAAACTAACAAGACAAATGCACATGGTGAAACAGGAGTAGTATGTGTAAAATATCTATGCTTTTCTGCACATAGGTTACATTTCATCAGGTAAAGGAAAGAAAAATCCTTCAGGTGCAGTTTATGTAGTGTTTGTAGTCTTAGAGTTCCCTGAATGTATTTCTTTTTAACTTCAAGGACTTTCAGTCTGTAAAGAAACTGGCATTCCTTCTCTACCAAATGTGATAATTTCTAAATCCAGACAGTTGCTTACTTGCATTAATGTGCTCAGTGGTCTGGTGGAAATCAGTAAACTGATGAGGCACAGTGAAGGGGGAAGGCTGGCCTTCCACATTTATTTATTCTGGATAAATGGTGCCCATTAATCTATCAGGAAAATATGGAATTAGCAGGGAAGAAACCACAGTTGCAAATTTGGCAGTTGCTAGCATGCACAGATGGTCTTTCAGTGTTTTAAGATTTTCCAGTCTTTTGATACTGATACCAACATTGAAAAGTAGCCCGTGCACTGCTAATGTTTACCTAGAATAGCCATAGAAAAATAACATTGTGTATTTTGGATTGTTAGATCTCCTCTCCGTGTATTTGCATTAATTTTTTTAATCTTTAAGGTAAACTTTTTATGCTCTGTTTGTCTTTGGTTATTTTAAGAAGCATAACTGGTATATGATTTCCTAAAGTAAGACAGACAGACAGTATATCCAGACAAAGGCATTAGCAAGAAAGAAACTCTTACATGTGAATTATGTTGAACAAAGTTTGCAGGTTCATAGTCCAAATTGCTTTGCTACTGTTACAGGTGGTATGCTTCTTTGTAAAGTGGTGTTCTCAAAATGGATGTTGAGTCCCCCCTTGATGGAGTGTTGTTTATTTGTATTCTGCTGACAAGAACTGATTTTTCAGTGTTTCAGGGCGTGAAGTCAAGACGGAAGGATGATATCATCTGCTTAATTTGCTTTGGTAGTGTTTGGTTGAGTCTTTAAAGACCTTGTTGATATATTTCACAGAGAAAATCACAGAATAATTCTTGCCAACTTTACTTTGAGTTTATTTTCAGCTGACTCAGAGGGTACAGTACCTTACTGACTGTTCTGAAATGTGCCTTCTGCAGTGCTGTGGTTGTGTACACGACCCCTATGTGCACAGAACAAAGACATCTTTGACTACAAACAGGCCAAGGTGCTTTGTATTAAAAATCAGTAAAAACTGTTGGGGAAAAAAATAAAGCAAATTATCTCTCTGCACTACAGATTTTAACCTGGTGAAAATAGATGTGAGATGCAAAAGTAAGGTGAAGTTTGAGATCATAGAATCATAGAATAGTTAGGGTTGGAAAGGACCTTAAGGTCATCTAGTTCCAACCCCCCTGCCCTGGGCAGGGACACCTCACACTAAACCATGTCACCCAAGGCCTCATCCAACCTGGCCTTGAACACCGCCAAGGATGTAGCATTCACAACTTCACTGGGCAACCCATTCCAGTGCCTCACCACTCTAACAGTAAAAAATTTCTTCCTTATATCCAATCTAAACTTCCCCTGTTTCAGTTTGAACCCGTTACCCCTTGTCCTGTCACTACAGTCCCTGATGAATAGTCCATGCCCAGCATCCTTGTAGGCCCCCTTCAGATACTGGAAGGCTGCTATGAGGTCTCAACGCAGCCTTCTCTTCTCCAGGCTGAACAGCCCCAACTTTCTCAGCCTATCTTCATATGGGAGGTGCTCCAGTCCCAGAGATGTGTGACAGGAACACTGTATGCTGCTATCTCCAATTTGTCGAGGTATATAGGTCTCATTTATATAGATCTGTATGAAGACAGATAGACAGACATATGGACAGTCAGGCAGAGAGGTGGATATGTCTATCTAGATAAAGCAGTGCCAAACCTATAGGACATTAGGGTATATAGGTATGCTTCTGAAGCGTTTTTGGTTTTAAGTGAAACAGGGTAAATGAAGGCTGTCTTGCCAATATCTACCAGTGAGAGAAACATTCCTGAAGAATTGAATTTTAGGTGCTGATAAGAAAATTTTCTAACTACGTTCAGCAGAAATCTTTCCAGCATCTGGATACCATAGGACAGACTTAGAAGTGCCTTGCTGCTTTAAACAGTAGTTCCCATCCTTGATGCGCGTAGCCAGATGTCATGTACCACCTTAGAAAGAGAACTTGGTTTTGTTTTACAAGCATGGATGCAAAATGTAGAGTTTTATTTCCCAGCTTGCCAACAGCCATCTTGGGTAAACAAGTACTTTAGATTAAGCCATACCTGTCATGAAGGGCAGAAGAATTAGGCTATATATTTCGCAAGCTACACTTCTATTTATTAATCCCAAGATGATGGTTGCTTTTTCTGCACCCACCTGATACTATTGACTAATGCTTGGTGTGTAATCCATTATAACCATCCAATCTTTTTCTGAAAACCTACCTCCCTGGTCATTCTCCACCTTATATTTTTGCTGTTGAATTTTCCCGATAAACTGTACTACTTTGCACTTAGAATCAACTAGATTGAAGAAAACCTTTACGATAAAGTCCAACTTGTCTACACTGAATTTTATCCTGTTTCTTACTTCTGCTTCAAGTGGAGGATGTTTCATACCTCCACTTCTTACTTCAATGTCTTACCTCCGCTTCATGAGGATAATTTTGTATTCTGACCCATCCTCCAAAATACTTGCACATCTCTCTTATTTGCTAATTTAACAAGCATACCTCCCTGTTCTCTCATCCGGACTGTTAATGTCCATGTCTATTGTATAGCTACTGTAGCAGTAGTTAGACTTTAGCCTTGACAGATATTTCTTGCCAGATCTATAATAAAAATGAGATACAATACTGGTGATGATTTGGGCAATTTATGTGATAATAATAGATAGCTTACCAGAATGGGTCAACCCTTTAAAATCTTGAAATGGCTGCTCATCTTGGAGGGCTTCTTGTGGAAGTCTAAAGATCATGGAGGGTATGAACTTTTCAGTTCTTTTGTGCATATGTGAAAGTTTCGTTTAGCAAGCCACAAAAATGCACAAACAACTCAGTGCAACACATTTCAAAATCCCTCACCAGCAGTTAAAAGCTCTGCAGTTCTGATTGTCTGTTTGCTAACGTACCACATAAGAATTTTATGAAATAATGCCCACTGTCAGTGTTCCTGCAGCACTGGCAGGTTTTTTAGTTTTATATGTTCCTATTTTGTCATGAAGATTGTATTGAGAAAAATCCTAAATTTCCTTCTAGTCTACATGATGTTTAAGAGGGTAGTGTGGATCCTAGACTACTTGGGACAGAGATGCAAAAAATGGAAGTGACAGGAAGCGGAGAGGAAGAAGTCAGACAGCGGGCTAGACTAAGAAATGAGCACGCAAGGTTGCTGTGTAAGCAAAAGCTGACCCTGGTCAGTTCTAACTAGTGTTATCTTCACTTATTCCAGATATTGCTAGAGGAATTTCTTCATTTGTTTAATATCAACAAGCAATTCATCTAGACTTCACTCAGCAGTCACATACAATCATATCATCACTCATGCACACACTCCAAAATTCATGCACACATTCAAGAATAAAGCTTTGTATCTAATAATATATGTAGAGGATTGTTCCAGACATATACTGTAGCATGCATACTTCAGCTTCTCTTTTAAAAGGAGCTGTTCTATATTTTTTTAAAACATATAATTGTGATACATCAAAAGTTCTTTTAATCACTGCTCTAAAAGTCTGTTTGCACGGTAAAGCATTCCACTCCTTTTGTCACTGCATTTATCCATTCCTCTCCCTTGCTTGTACAGGTGTATAGAGACTTCAGTTCTGCCTCCGCTCCAGAAGCTATCTCAGACCCTCACTCTCCTATAGGAGTTCACTAGCATTTGGGGTCACACTAGCACAGTTGTATTCACTTGGGCACATGTACAGTGCTCTTCACATATTGTCTTCATCTTCTAAAAAAAATATCCTGGAACTCAGCTCCCAAGCTCTGTCGGGTCATTCTCCTGCTCTTTGGGTGTTCTGTACTGCATTTGTGCATACCTGATTGCTTAATTTTGCTTTTATTGAAATTCCTTGGGCCCATCTTGTAGTTCACTAACGTTTGCCGGAGTAAAGGGAGAGCCATGGGCTTGTGGTTTGGCCCAGAAGAAAATTGTCATTCTCTGTATAAAAGCATTTCTGACTCACTTTTATGCTGTAACTCCATCAAAGATTATTTTTTCTTGGTGCATAACCATTGTACAATGATCAGTCTTTTAAAGAAAAGTGCGTATCTCCAACACCAAAGCCCAAAGAAGTGACTTTTGTTGTCAGCTTTCTAGTGTACCCAGGGGAAAATCTATCCTCTACCATCCTCAGAAGTGAGAATTCAGGGAACAATCTTACATCCATTTTTCCATTTAGGTTCCCAAGTGTTTTTGTATATTTGCTCTGACCTTATAGTGGGAAGAGTTATAAGTTACTAGCAGTCATCTTCTCCGTATTTTTCCTGTGACCATAATTCAGTGGAATGGAAACATTCCAAAACAATTAGAAACACAGTCCATAAGCAACCTGCACTAAAAAGTTCAGTGTAAAACACTGACCTTCTTTAAAGAGGCATCAAGAAGATGGGCTTGCTGAAAGTCCTGAATCTGTTCTTCATAAGCTTTACACTTTGTTCGTATACTGGACTGCATCTTAAACATAAACCTATCATCAGGTTTAGCAAATCAATACTGTAAGAGTGTGAAATGGTCCCCAGAAATCTCCAGAATGCCCTTTCACAGTAAAAGCAATTGAAAAAGAAGCTGCAGTGGAATATCTTATGAGATAGCCATTTAGATCACAAAAGGATCATAAAAGTCAGAAGCAGTTTGTTTGAAGCAAGGTTCATAATATAACCACACAGAGCTTGCTGGAAAGAAAGAGGAAAATTGCAAAACAATTTGTGGTTACAGCTTTTTCTGTCAATTCTGCAGGGATTTGAAACTTGTAAAAGGTGGAACTTCTGCCATCTTATATTGCTCAACTAGAAAGAGATAGCTATAATCATAGTAGCTGAACAAACAGCAATTATTGAAAGGCAGTATAGTCTTCATTAACTTCAAAGCAATTAGCACATCTTTGGTTCATTTACTACTGAGTAAGGTGGTGTCAGACAGCGGCATTTGTCAGTAATAATCTGAGCATCTTTTGAGGCTTGCCTTCCTATATTCTCATAATATTTTGTCAGTGAAGTTTTGCTACTTTATGCACAATAAAGGCACTAATGAAAGTAATGTTTCTGTGAGCAAACACCACCTGAGCATGCCACCCTGCTTCAAGCATTTTTCATCACGTAACTACAGATTTCTTAAAAGATGGTTGTGTCCCAGTGCAGGACAATAGGGGCGGAGTGTTCTAGAGAAAGTTGTGTGTCACAAAGCAAAAAAAATCCCACCATAAAATCAGTTTGTTTTGTCACTCCCATTCAATTCCACAAGTGTCTGTGCACACCCTTTGAATTAACATGTAATCTTTGTTCTTCAGTTAGAGCTAACAGATGCCCTAGCTAACTAGAATGGCTCAGGTCAGATTTAAAAAAATCCCTCCCATGGTTGGAAACTTAATTAGATTGCGGTTACAAGTCCTTTAATATATATTTTTTTTAATCTTTGTGAGTCATGGTTGATTAGAAGCTAATATGGAGCCAGTCTACCTTCTTCTTTGCTTCCTTTATAAAAAAAAATCTAAACAATAAAAATAGTTTCTGTTTATTCTTCTGATAGCATTTCTCTTTAAAGAGTGGCATTGCTTTAATAAAGATATAGGAAATGAAATTTCAGCTATGTTACATTCAATCAGATTACTTTGGACAAATGAAAAGTAATACTGCCTCCTTTAATAGCATTAGAAGAATTGATATTGCAGAATTCTTTTCAGATCGCAGCGCACTGAAGATAAAGGCCTGATGCCATTTACCCTTTGGTGATACGCATGTGCTATATCTCTGGGAAATGTTTCAGTTAGGGATGCAGGAGGTGGAGAGTTAATGTGCTGCCATACACTGGGAGCCTTCCCATTTTCCTGGCTGCTGCCATCATAGGTGAGGCTAAAGCCCAGGACAGGAAGTACAGCCAGGGCTGTTTAGGTATGCAGCTCTTTTGCCTAGAGATGCTCTCCACAGTACTGTAAATGGACTGGGACACAGCCTTGACTCTCTTGCATCACTCCAACATCCAAGAGATGATGCAGGATTGTTCAGTTATGCAGGATCAGGTTCTAATTACAGTATCTTTAAGTGATGGGTGTCCTAAAGAGTTCACATCTGTATAATGGAGTGAAAACACGTAGGCTGAATTTTTTCTGTTACCTTCTAGATGGCTGACATAGCCCAGTGCAAGGAAGTCTGGCTAGCCAGTTCTGGTAGGACCGCCTGGCTGTTCAGTAGTTTTTGCTGCCTGCCTCTGTGTAGTATCATCAGAGTCCCTTCTTCATACAGATATACACAGCTGCAGTCATGCTGGGGCTTCTCGGGTACCAGACATGAAACTGAACAGGCCTATGACAGCTCTGCAGTGGGACATGCCATTGCCCCCGCATTGGGTTAACATGAAGTCATGCTCTTAATTTCCTAAACTACTGCTCTTCACTTCTCAGCAGCTGAAATCCTGGACTGTAGAACACTAAATGAGTGCTTGAAGTGATTAGGCATTATTTATCTCCATTTAGGAACAATGTATTTCCTTCACGTCATCATTTACTTCACGTATTGGGAAAGTTATTGGGCTCTTCAGGCGATTTCTGTCCCAGGAAGCGAGCATGGCATTTTTTGCCTTACACAACCCCCATTTATCTCCCAGAGCCTGCCTTCTAGAATGCCACTTCTTCTTATTTTTTCAGTTTTGCACATATTCTTGTGTCTGAAACAATGAGAAAAAATGCACATTGAAACATCTGTTCTAATCCATTTATCAGAGAGGGACAGTTACAAATAGCACTTTACCAATTAATTAGCAACGTTATTCATCGTATAAACTCAAATCATGCTAAGGCAGCTTCTTTTCCTTTGCATGATTTGCACCATTTTTATCATCTTATGTGACTGATGCTGCTGAAATAGATTTCTCAGCATTGCTCAGAAAGACAAAGGCAAATTATCTCTTTCCCCAAGTGAGTGCTAACGAGCAGGAGGCTGGTGTGCATCATTCTTTCAGTGTCCCTTGTTGCAGGCTGCAAAATAAAAATCTTAATTACTAAATGCCACTAGATGATCCTTTGTCCTGATTTGCAGGTAGCCTCTCCTAGCAGAGGGCCATTGGTCTCTGTTAGCCATATTCAGGAGCAAGGTCAGTGCAGTGCTGCAGCTGATGGGCTGGCTAAGCAGTGTGTGAGAGGAGTTCGTAGTGCTTAATGATAGCAGCAAATACTTCTGGCAACTTAAAATTATCTGCATGCTGAAAGCGAAGGGACAGATGCCACTGATAGCTGGTCTGTCATTACACAGCTCTCAAGTAGTGTAAAGCAGCATATCTCCATTTGCTTCGTTAGATCAGCATCATTTTATACCAGTGGAGGGTTTGTCCCATGAATCAAAACCTCTTCTGGTGTCTCTCTATTGATTTCTTTGGAATTACCACAGCAGAGAATTATACTCCAAAGCATTGCAGTGTCCTGGCTTCAGCAGTAGCAGTCATTTTACTCCTTCTTAGTAGGCAGTGCAGTGATGTGGTTTTGACTTTCGGCCTGGGAACAGCGCTGATAGCACCGATGTTTATAGTTGTTGCTAAGTCATGTTTAGTCTGACCAAGGACTTTCTGAGTCTCATGCTCTGCCAGGGAGGAGGGGAAGCTGGAAGGAAGCAGAGACAGGACACCTGACCCAAACTAGCCAAAGAGGTATTCTGTACCACAGCACGTCATGCCCAGGATGTAGAACTGGGGGCAGTTACCCGGAGGGCTGGATCGCTGCTCGATCGGGCTGGGTATCGGTCAGCGGGTGGTGAGCGGTTGTGTACTCTTCCCTTGTTATTTCCCTTATCATTATTATTGTTGGTGGCAGCAGTAGTGATTTGTGTTATACCTTAGTTACTGGACTGTTCTTATCTCAACCCGTGGGAGTTGCACTCTTTCAATTCTCCTCCTCATCCCTCTGGTGTAGGATAGGGGGGGAAGGGGGAGAGTGAGACAGAGACTGTGTGGTCTGATTTACGGCTGGGCTTAAACCACGACATGCAGAAATAGAGAAAGCTGACAAGATGAGAAGAGGGGTTAAAGGCTGAAGCCATGACGTATGCAAAATAGAGAGAAAACAGTTTGTTGCTTTGGGGTAAGGAAGCGAATTCTCAGGATTAATGAGTTTTAATTTTTTTTTAAATCCTACTTATTTAATAGAATGCAAATAAAGGCTTGTCTTACATAGCTAAGCTTATCATGGCATTAGACTCTCCAAATAGGGCCAAGAGTCATGGGAGTCACACCGATGTAAATCTAAAACAATTCAACTTTAGTGAAGGAAATATCTATTACATTAAAAAAACCCAGAATATTCCTTTCTAGCTCAGTGGTAGGAGTTCCAGTCAAAACAGACCTCTGTGCCTGGCAAAATCTTGGAGCAGATTCTCCTAGAAGGCATGCTAAGGCACATGAAAAACAACAAGGTGGTTGGTGACAGCCAGCATGGCTTCACTAAGGGGAAATCCTGCCTGACCAATCTGGTGGCCTTCTATGGTGGGGCTACGGAACTGATGGACAGGGGCAGAGCAGCTAACGTCATCTGCCTGGACTTGTGCAAAGCCTTCGACACTGTCCCACATGACATCACAGTATCACAGTATCACAGTATGTTAGAGATTGGAAGGGACCTCAAAAGATCATCCAGTCCAATCCCCCTGCCGGAGCAGGAACACCTAGATAAGGTTACACAGGAATGTGTCCAGGCGGGTTTTGAATGTCTCCAGAGAAGGAGACTCCACAACCCCCCTGGGCAGCCTGTTCCAATGTTCTGTCACCCTCACTGAGAAGAAGTTTCTTCTCAAGTTTAAGTGGAACCTCTTGTGTTCCAGTTTGTACCCATTACCCCTTGTCTCTAAACTGGAGAGACATCAATTTGATGGGTGGACCACTCGGTGGATAAAGAACTGGCTGGATGGCCACACGCAAAGAGTTGTGGTTGATGGCTCGGTGTCCGACTGGAGACCGGTAACGAGTGGTGTCCCTCAGAGATCAGTGTTGGGACTGGTTTGCCGATGACACCAAGCTGTGTGGTTCGGTTGATACGCTGGAGGGAAGGAATGCCATCCAGAGGGACCTTGACACACTTGTGAGGTGGCCTGATGCCAACCTTATGAAATTCAACCATGCCAAGTGCAAGGTCCTACACCTGGGTCGGTGCAATCCCAGGTACAGCTACAGGTTGTGGAGAGAAGAGATTCAGAGCAGCTCTGTGGAGAAGGACTTGGGGGTGTTGGTCGATGAAAAAATGAACATGAGCCGGCTTCAGTGTGCACTCGCAGCTCAGAAAGCCAACCGCATCCTGGGCTGCATCAAGAGGAGTGTGACCAGCAGGTCGAAGGAAGTGATCCTGCCCCTCTGCTCTCGTGAGACCTCGCTTGGAGTATTGTGTGCAGTTCTGGAGTCCTCAACATAAAAAGGACATGGAACTGTTGGAACAAGTCCAAAGGAGGCCACGAGGATGATCAGGGGACTGGAGCACCTCCTGTATGAAGACAGGCTGAGAAAGCTGGGGCTGTTCAGCCTGGAGAAGAGAAGGCTGCGTGGAGACCTCATAGCAGCCTTCTGGTATCTGAAGGGGAGCTATAGGGATGCTGGGGATGGACTGTTCATCAGGGACTGTAGTGACAGGACAAGGGGTAACGGGTTCAAACTTAAACAGGGGAAGTTTAGATTGGATATAAGGAAGAGATTTTTTACTGTTAGAGTGGTGAGGCACTGGAATGGGTTGCCCAGCAGAGTTGTGAATGCTCCATTCTTGGTGGTGTTCAAGGCCAGGTTGGATGAGGCCTTGGGTGGCATGGTTTAGTGTGAGGTGTCCCTGCCCATGGCAGGGGGATTGAAACTAGATGACCTTAAGGTCCTTTCCAACCCTAACTATTCTATGATTCTATGATTACTAACATTCGGTTTAAAAGACAGTATCGGCAGTGAGAAATGGGACTAAGGGACTATGTCAGTGACATGCAGCTCTTGCTGATGTTTGGAAGTAAAGTTCAGACTCTTTACAGCCACCAGAAGGATTTGTACTTTTAATAAAACTGAACTGAAAGAAGGAAGAGGAGTATGATGCTTCCCTATGAAGTTGTGGAAGTTTGGTGTTGTTTCATTACTTTTTTGTACTTCAGAGCTGCTGCACTTTGGGGTATGGTTTAGGATCAGCTCCAGCTCTCAGTCAAGTTAATGTTAGCTGGCTCAGTTCCTCCACGACATGCAGTTGTAGTTGAATTCTATGTGGAAACAAGCAAATGTGATTGAACACACGCCTGCTGTCATCATGTGTCCCAGGCAGCTATGGAGGGACCCTCATACTTCTCACTTTGCAAAATGCAACTCTTCAAACAGCATTTTAAAAGTCTTCTAAGATGTGAAGCGAGTATAACTGATACAGAAGTGTCTGGCTGGCTTCTGAATAGCCTGAAACTACTTTTCTCTGCAATGCAAATGATACTGTTCCGTACAGCGCGGGCTGATACAGATGATGACAGGGATGCTTCAAGGATGAACATCTGTTACCCAAACAGTCAGCATGGCCAGAAAAGAGATACAGTGTGGGTGCTTATAGGGTGAATTCCCCCTGTGCTCTGGAAGTGAACCTGTGACAAAATACTAGTATGGAAGATGTGTGTGGTAGAGTTAGACATGAACATATGTTGTTCATGTGGCATTCAACAAGACATTTAAATGGCATCCTGGATGTATGTGGTTATATTTTACTGCAGCAGCATTCTACATTTAGAAAGTAGGAGGAAACTGCTCTGGTGAAGTCTAGTCCAGTGGCCTAAAAACAAGATTTGAAATAGGAATCCTAATTTTCTGTGCTTGCCTTTTTTTCCCAAAAATCTCTGTAGTATTGGTCATTGACAATTCAGAACTTTCCAGCCTCTGTGCAAATATTTAGAGATCTTAAAAATCCTGAAACAAGAAATACTAAAATTTTTTCTTGGGATTTGGTAAATTGTTGTGGGAAATGCACAGGAATTCGCAATAAGATGTTTTGTTGAAGACTTTGTATGTTGAATAAATGTATTGATGTTCTCATAATATATATGTATATATGTAATATATGCATCCTACATGGTACGCCAGTGTGCAGAAGAAAATCACTCAAATAGTTACCTCACTGCAAAACCTAGATGTAGAGAAGAGCCTGGAAACTCTGAGCAAATTCTTTTTGGTCTTTCTGTGAAAGTATGTGAAAAAACAGAGAGCTGTTGGTTGTGCATAGGAACGAGAAAAATTTTAGTGTAGTCTGGAAAATTGACGATTTTTTGCAGAAAAGACACAGACACACATGAATTCAGCTATATTAAGTGCTTTTTCATAAATATCTCCAATCAAACTAAATATTTTGACAGTCTTGAAAACAACATAATTTTATTAATTTGATCAAAAGGTTCCACTGGCTTTGCATTGGACTGCATCAGACATCCCTCACAGACAGGATGCAGCCAACTTAAAGCTCTCAGCAGGGACCTCACTCTGGGCTTAACTGATTACATAAAGCATTGTAAGTCAATTTAATGAAACAAAATATTTCTTTGTGGATGAAATTAACTCAAAATATTTTCTTTGAGTTTTCCCGATAGAAGTGTGTTACTTTAGAGGGGAGCTTGAATTTTCTTGCAGATAGTAATGCCAATTTTAATGAGAATTTGTTTTTGTCAGGTTATCCTGGGGGAAAATTTCTAAGAGTTCTACTATGCTTTCCACAGAAGAGC
Source organism: Psittacula echo (assembly GCF_963264785.1). Taxonomy (NCBI): domain Eukaryota; kingdom Metazoa; phylum Chordata; class Aves; order Psittaciformes; family Psittacidae; genus Psittacula; species Psittacula echo. The sequence continues at coordinate 12,811,574 of NC_137744.1, forward strand.
TAATTAGGATTGCACTTCTCACATCCTGCTGGGGGGAATATCTGTGGTACAACCTTCTACATCATCAGACCCTCCAAATAAGTTAGAATAGATTGCAGTACCCCTACCTGACTGCGATACAGGATCAGGCCATGGGCCTCTGCACTGCAGATGCTCAGCTGCTGTTCAGCAAAGGCAGCTGGAGCTGATGTGACTGAATAAAGAGGATTTCTTTCAAGCCCATTGGGCCCAGGGTGATTACTGAACACTACAATCAGGGTCTTTTACTTTTCTTTTTTTTTTTCAAGTTTGATTGCCCTCGCATGAGACTGGAAGGCAGAGAAAGGGCTGTGGCAGTACAGATTCCTATGATCTCCCCTTGCCATGTAATCAGAAGAGCTCTGCAATTGAATATTTCACAATAATCACTGCATTTTCAATGGGGATGATATAAAAGCAAATATCAAGGCCTCTGGCTGACAAAAGCGGAATACAGAGGGAAAATTTGAAAATAGCAACTTACTTCAGCAATAAAGAGAGTATATTTTATACTGCAGTTTTTCTTTTTGTTAAATCATGACTTTCTAGTAAATGACATCCCAGAAGATATTTATCAAAGCAGGAAAGCACTAGAAAGGAGCACCCTGCATTCACTTTAATATTTCTCCTTTTCTTCTGACATTTTCTTGCCTAGAGATCTAATTCCATTAAATATGTACATTTTTGACTGGAAGACTTCTTCATGTATCTTTCAGATGAATCTTAAAAGTACATAAGGTCTGTAGGGCAGGTTTTTTTAAGTGCAAATGAGGCGCACAGTAGAATATTGTCTATGAGGCTTTTCAAATTATTTATATTCCTGCAGTGCTTTACCTTTCTCTTTCTGTGATAATGATAAGGAAGAAGTGAGACTCCAATGCACCTTCTGTGGAACACTGTCAAACAACATTAGTCATATTTAATATCTGACATGCAGGAACTTACTTTGGCTGATCTCCATTTTTATTGGATTTATTAGATGTTATCGTGTCTGTAACTTTCTCTGATCCCATAGTGCATCGATGTGTTAAACCCTTTAGGCCCATGATTGGTCAGTGTTAGAGCCCTGTTACACTGTTGTGAATGGATATAAATTAACGTTCCTCATTAAGCGTACTTTGCAGTACATGGGAATCTGCTGTAGGAATAATGATAGCTAAATGCTCTGTTGGCCCACAGCCATGCTTGTACTTGTGCTGTTCCCCTTCAGCTTTTTGAAGCTGTGTAGAGCTGGGCCATGGCAGTGCTTGGAAAGACGTGCTCTCCAGGTCACTTGGGCACTGTAGAATGATCCTGGGGCTGACTAGGTGGCTGTTTTCCCACGTCACCTTTGAAACAATAACTTTATGTTGTGTTAGAGGCCACTGTGCTGTAAGAGTTGCTGCTTTAGATTTGGTATAAAGCAAAGGTCCTTGCCATTTGCAATCATTAAGGATTTCATTGCTTTCTCCTAAGAATTTAAGGGTGTTAATCCTGGTGTCCCAGCCAAATTGCTATTTACATAATTATAATCTGCCTAAATGTCTGCCTGGTGGTGTCACCCTCTTCCCGCTGTCTCTGAGGATCTCAAGCCTTATTTCAGATCCCATACTTTAATGGCTTACCTCACCATTATGCAGCGCTCTTATCAGTGCTTTACCAAGAAATATACAAAGCTATGCTGACATAAAGATTGGGATGGTAGGACTTTGCTTTCCCTGGTTGTGTTGAGATGTGCAGTGAATTAAACTTCAGCAGAGGAGGGAGGGTCTTCAGGAGGAGTGAGGAGTGGCAAAGTGATCTGTTAGGTCTCTCTAGAAGCAATCTGGAAGCTGAGTAAGTCTTTCCAAAGCTGGGCCAAATATTTATAGCTTCCATAGTATTACCTAGCTATAATACCTCAAAAAAATCATGTAGTCAAGGCCTATATGAAATATAAGACCATCTTCAGCCCACAGACTCTGGGTTACTCATTCCTATTGTAACAAAAATGGCAAATTGTTTAACACAGCCTCCCTTTCTCCTGCCCTGGCTGTGGCTACTTGTGTGTTCTCTCATCTCCTCAGGTCTCCTCTGAAGAACTCCTAGCTCTTCTGTTCTGTTGCAGACTTTGTCTTGCTGCCCTTTCATTGTTACTTGTTTTCTCTTTTCTCTCTTGGCCTCTTCCTTAAAGCCACACTTGCAAATAATCTTTCTTTGTATATAATCCCTCCCATGTCTGGCATTGTGGTTCTTGCCTTCTTTTAAAGGTTGGAGTTGGAGTCTATTTACTCTCATGTGTTAGCCAGCTTTAGTGAGAAGAAAGGAATGGCTGTGGCAAGTTATCTTGCCTATCCCACTTAAATACCTGTTTGTCTTCAGATGATGAGCAGCTCCCCTGTATGTGAGGAGCAGCTTCTAAGCTGAGCAAGGTCCATAGGAAATGTCCTTCTCTTGAGTTTCACTTTTTGTTGTACAGAAGTGCGGGTGCCTGTGGAGATGATTGTGCTAATTGCATATATATACAAGTTGAACAAAATACAGGAAAAATCAGGGCTGTACCTAGTCCCAGAGCCTTGAAGTGTTTCTCTCAGAGCTGATACTTAGCTTTTTCCAGGATTTTAGTTTATGGCTTGCTTACAAGTTGCAGACTATAAATGATCTTCATTTATGGTCACCATTAAGAAAGCCTAAACCACAAGTAATTGACTCCAGTGTATTAAACCATTGCACACTCCCAGTGAAAAACGGTACCTGCACACAAATTCTATAGCTTTGTGGTTGCTCTGGGAGTTCAGCTCCATGTTGGAATTGGAGCTTGAAAGCCTGGGCATAATTTTTGTCTCCACCTTCCCCAACAACACTCTTTTTGTTTTTATACTTGCAAATGTCTTGCTGCTTCATTCAGTGTGTATTCTGCTGTGCTAATATTGCCCTCCCCAGAAGTTCCTGAAGTGGTTTTGGACTGATGAGTGCTCTCAGCTTCCTTCGACTTCTTCACTTTTTTCTTTTTTCCTTTTCCTTTCTCCTTTTCTTTTCCTTTTTTTTTTTCTATTTTTAATTTTCATTTTTTCATTTTATTTCTCCTTTTATCTTATCTTTTTCATTCTCCTTTTCCAATATGTGGGTAATTGGTCCCACGTCTGGAAGGTAACATCCACTTCTATTCAGATTCCTTCTGGTTCCCTGGCCGAAGGAGGATGCAGCTGTTCATCACAAAGTCACATGCTGTGCATAGGATACCACTTTGTCCCTCACTGCCAGCTCAACCCCCTTTAGAAGTCTGTAGGCTTCCTCTATGTAAATATGATCCTTTCCAGTGTTGCCAGCCAGTTTCAAATGCAGGAAAACCTCACCCCTGCAGCCCACTGAAATTCCAAGCTTGCTTTCTTGTAGGCCTATTTCTCCTGAAGTTCAGGAAAACAGTTGCTTTTCTCTAATTTTTGGTTCTTGTATGAGATTATTTCCTCTTTCCAAGTCTTAACTCGACATTGAGGTGGCACTAAGGTCTGTGGTTGTAATGGCACTTGGCTTTTCACAAGAGTTAATTCAAAGATTTAATTTTGGATGCTGCAAGTTTTGAAAAATCATATTGTAGATGTAGGATTATATCTGAATCTTTTACCTGCTCAAGGAGTTCTTGTGCCTGCTGACTTCTGCAAAGTGTTGCTTGATAGCATCTCCCATCAGCTCGATATGTTCCCAGAAGTACTTGAACTGTGGCAGTTTCAGTTGCACTGCAATCAGTGTCAGGAGAAAAAAAAAAAGCCTTTCAGTTTAATACTGAGACTGCAAGAACTTCCCCTCCATGCTTCCTTCCTTTGGGCTGCCTGGCTGCGGCTCTCCACATGCACACTCCATCCCCAGATGTTTTGATAACATCTCTGCTGATAAGTACTAGCAATACATCAACAAATAGTAGTTCAAAGTAAATAATCACTGTCAGCAGAAATACATAGTTGAGAGAGCACATTTTGAAATATGCAGAGGTGAGAGTCTGTGATCCCTTGAAGAGCCAGGATCCGTGTACATGCTGCCGTATGGCTGCAGGCACCTTGGGATCCAGTAAGACTGTCAGCAGTTTTTCATTTGCACTCACATAGCAGGATACTAGGTGCATGCATCTCTTCATATCTTCCATGTAAAACATCTGAAGACAATGGGTGAGGCATTAGCAAGATAAATACATGGCCAAGCCTCAAAGAGAGATGACAGATGGGTACCTGCAGAAAAAATTTAATTGTATTTTATGCATAACAGCCTATCACAGGTAGCTGGTTGAGAGAGGGATTGATGCTAAGTATGAGATGCGGTGCCTGAATCTCATCAAGCCAAAAGGCTTCTTGTTCCCACTGAATGATTGTTTTATCCTTGTTTTCTTTGCTCCTACTTCTGCCATTGATAGCAGCCTGAGGGAAGAGGGGTGGGGAAATATGTTGCTCCTGCAAAAATCATTGTAGGAAGAATAGCCAGAACGTAAATGATACTGGTTTGGCTTCAAAAGGGTAAGCAGGTGTCTTAGGAGTCCCAGAAGAGTGATGTGAAAGCTTGTACAAACAACCTCGGAATCACGCCTGTTTGTTATTCACACAGAGTTGAAACCGTCTGAATTCCTCAGTTCCCAGAATTCAGATGGTGCACAATGGCCCATAATGAACAGCACCTGTGCTTACCTCAATTACTACACAGAGCCAAACAACAGCAAGAAGGGCTTTCAAGAATATTTTTTCAATAATAGATTTAGTTATGTCTTTCATAATTGGATTCAAAAGCTCAAAATTTCATTTTGCAACTTGTTCATGAAATTCGTATGAAAAAGTCTGGCATTTATTCAAAAGAAATATTCTGTGAACAAGAAATTGCAAAACAGCCAACTGCTGGTAACTAAGCAGCCAAATTATAGTCCAAGCACTTGGCAAATACACCGTCTTTTTTATTATTTCAGTAATTGAATTTCTGTTAAAGCGTGGAGCATAATTTAACATCAGGAATTTATTTATAATACAATGGTGTTTCAGTAATAAATGTGTTATTATTGTCACTTCTAATGGAGTCTTCCATATTCCCTCAGAGACTATGTGGCAGACTCTGAGACAACCACTGCATCAGTGTTGTTTGTAGACAATTGAATTAATTGGAGACAGGGTCATTAACTCGACCTGAATACCTCTGATTGCTTCTGTAAATAAGGTTAGAAAGCAAATGGCTAATCTTTGTTGTCATTATAGATTCTTTTTACATTTTCACACTGCCTTGTATATGAAGATCATTTTGCTAAGCAGCTTTTCAGGCTGTTGTCGTGTTTACAGTATTGTCTTGTGTGGCATACAACCGTAATTGTATCAGACTTGCATTTCATTTCCCATATCTATATAAAACATGATACTAGAGAGAGACCTATTCTGAATCGCAGCACATAAAAACCATTGGACCAACAAATTAATAAACCAAAATGAATAAGCTGTAGCATTAAAAAATAATCAAGTCACAAAACAAAAGTTGATTTTGTTTGCTTTTGTTTGAAAATTCCAACGTGTGAGACTTGCCAGGGATAATATAGTGAGTCCATTACTCAGTTGGGAACATGACCCGCATGGCCAGCTCTGTGTATACCAGCCTGTGGGTTAAGCATTATCTGGACTTTTGGCATGGATTTTCTTGGAAAACGAGTATCAGGCTGTCATTTAAGCACAGATAGAACACAGATATTTTTCAAGGAGAGATCCAGAAAAAGGTTGTGAGCACACTGTTCCATTTCTCATCAAACTTAATAAAGAATGTAGCCTGAGAGGCCTAGGAAGGCATGTGTCAGGAACAAGAGACACACTAAGCTTGAGAATGAGGTCAGGTTCACACTGAACTCAGGGATACCAGCTTGTCATCACTCCCATATTCCACCATATACTTAAAAAAACACATTGCTTTCTCAGAAACAGTCTTGTAAGTGGAAGAAAACAGCTGGCAGTGTCTTATAATATGCCTGGTATTTGCATGTATTTCTTTCCTTCTAAATTTATATTCAAGATGGGCTTGAACCCAAACCCCAGATATGCAGTGTGAGTTATCCAAACTCTGGAGCCAAGTGTGGGATCCTGAGTCCATCTGTAACCTAGATGATAAGTGGTGTTTTATGAATTCAGATTCAAAAATAACAGCCTTTCCACTTCAAAACTAGCAAGTACAGCTTTCAGCTTCAGAACTCTGCCCATGTCAAACTCCCATTGACAGTCTGTTGGTGCAGGAATACAGCCTGACTTGAGCGTGGTGGGAGGAACATGCTGCCACACTATGTTTTCTCTCAGCAGCCTCTGCACAGCTTACTTATAAGAACTTTTAGGGATGTTGTTTCAGTTAAAAAGCCAAGGAGGAAACATAGCTTTGAATAGATGTTAAATTGTTCCAGGTTTTGAAGGCATCATCTGAACTTGCAGACTGGCCTTGTAGGTTTTGCTCTGCACAAAAGAAGAGTGAGAACTTGGCCAAGAAATATTATTACTAAACAGGATACAGCTTAGAACTGATCTGAAATTCAGGGTAAGCCTTTTAGGTCTGGGCCACAGTGTCTCTGTCTCTCCCTGCATATTTGCAGTGGATGAAAGCATGAGTGATGTTCACCTTGAAGCCCTGCTGCAGAAGCAGTCAGTCCTGCTCAGCCTCTTTGACCATTTATGCTCCTTTCTACTGTACAAGCTGACTTTTGAGCTCTGTCCTTGGTTAATTTAGCTTTATTGTCCATCGTATCCCAAACAGTGTAAGCAAAGTTAGAGAGGATAGAGGGCTTTTAACTCTAATGCAGAAAATAAGTCAATACTTCTCTACTTCCCTGCTAGTAGAGTGACATCCTGCTACTGATTTTTGTCATTAACAAGCAAGAGAGCTTCAGATCTCACGTAACAGGCAACCACCATGTCACACTAGAGCATGAGGAGATTGAGGCTGTCTGGGCAGGTATGTGAAGAACACATTTACACCTTACTAAAGGGATGACGATCAAGTTGAAAACAATAAAAAGTTAAAGGGAGATTGAACTTTGCCTATTTACCTTTGTATCCGTGAGGGGTTTGGATCTTCCTGACCTTTGCTTGTTGGCAGACCTTCAGCAAATCATTGCTGATACAATAACCTTTTATCAGTCGGGAAAAATGGATGGTGGTAATGTTGAAAAATCCATTTCTTGTAACTCAGGAACATAAATGACCAGAATAAAAGCTTCTTAGCTGGAAGGGTTTTACGAAGAAATAATTTAGCTAACCCCAAAGTTCTGTATTATTTTAGCCATACTGAAAAAAAACAGGCAAAATATCACTTTTCTTGGTACTCCATGGACAAAACTCACTTTATACTCAGGATTATGGTCACTCCACTTCTCTTTTCCTGATCTCATCTTGTGGAACACAGAGTTTGTCCACAGTCATTTCCAGGTCAGATTTTAACTGCCCCTGCAAGGCATCCCAGTTTCTCTCAGCCTAGGTTAAGCAAGCAGGGGATGGAGCACTGGTGTTACATATGAGGAAGGCACCCAGTGTTATTTCTGGCGATCCTAGTTCATCTCTCCCATTTAAATCAAAGGGGGCTCCAAACTTGTCCTCAGCATGCTCACAGGCGGTGTGGTCCTTATACTTGGAGTGTTTTGACTTAACTCCCACAGAGCTCCATCCTGAAGGTGCTAAGCACCGCTAGCGCCCTCTGGAAAACATGGAAACTCTGTTTACCCACAAGATCCCAGCAAGTAGGTGTGGAAGCTAATAGGATCTTCTCTTTATTTTGGTGTGGATGAAAAAGGCTGAAAGGCAAGTTTTGCAGCCAGGTAGGGTTAAGGAATTAAAGATTCTCTGTTTCCTTTTGCTGTCATTCAAAATAACAAGCATAGGAAATTCTGTTTAAAATAGCTGAGCTTTTTGACTTAAAGGGTTTTCGTGTTGAAGATTTAAGATGTCAGGTTTAAACATGACACTGATAGTATTAGGCAAAGTATGGGAGCAGATACTTGTAACTGTCATTTTTTCTGAGTGGTTATTAATGGCCTTTTGTGATTTATAGTGAATGTTGTGAAAGATCTGCAGGTCCATTTATCACTCAAAGAAGCACCTTTTTTTTCTTTAATACCTCAAATGTCATAATTAAGGGTGGATGCTGCTTAAAGATTTAGCTCCATTCTTAACATAAGATCCTTCAAGATGATATTTAATCCTAAATAGATTTAGTACCTTCTCTTTTTTTAATCCGCAAAGCAGTGTATTATGTAACTGGCAAAAAACAACAGCATTAAAAGAAGCTCACATTAGACAGAAATATAGAGAAGGTTTAGGTTTGCACTCCAAATGGAGTTTTCCACCCCATTTTAAAATCAACTGTGAGGAAGAAACTTATGTTTCAGCATTCAGCTGTCTTAATATTTTACTAGACAGGTTTCTCCTTGTTCAAAAAACAAGTCATGTGCTGAAGTACATCTTTATATCCATGAAGGGCTCTGGTGGTGTGCCATAAATTCATCATGTGCCTTTAGGAATACTTCTTTAAAAACTATTTCAGAGTAACTGGCCACTATTAATAATGATGGCTCCTTTTTACTGTTATGGCAGTAGCAGTCAAACTAAGTGTCTGCTTGTGGTTTTTGTTAGCATCTGTGTACTTCTGTGGCACAGGTTATTCTAACTTAAATCTGATGAATGTAAATATGCTTGGTGTCTCACAACACTATCTGTATTAAAAACAGGGAAGAAGTGCAGGAATTTAATTGTTTTGCCCATTAAATCCCAGAAAGACACAGGAATCAAACCAGTTTTCTGAAGTGTCAGACCAGTGCTGTAACCACAGGGTTGTCTTTCTTTGCAGAGGTGCAGTAGTCATGTCCATAGAGGTGGATAATTTGTGCCTTAATCATTTGAGTAGGTGCCTACAAGCCATGCCGTGCCACTAGACACACCAATCCTGCTGTGTCAGGCTTTGTTCTGTGTATAGTACAGGGAGATTGCTATACGTTTGTAGCAGCTGAAGATCATTTAGTAAAATATTGCCCATTTTTTTTCTGATTGTATTCAGTTTTTATCTCTGCCCCTTTCTCCATTGCTTGTTTTACTTGTCATGCTCCTACAGCCCCTACAGGTAGAGCAGTCTTGGGCCTTTTCTAAGTAGGGGTGGCTTTGACAGACTGCGGGGCTGTTTTCCCTTCTCTGGGTTGCAGACTCATGTTTGTGGTTCATCTTCTTTGCTCTGGAAGTGGTTATACTGCTGACCTGCTCCCAGCGGATTCCCCTAGAGGATATATCCTGAGGTGATGTTGTGACACTTGTACATAGTGCACAGGTGTGAATGACTGTACTTGTGCTGTAAAGCCCTGAAAAATCAGGATATGCCTTTTGGCACCCTTTCAAGCTCCAAGGTGTTGTCTTATATAGAGGAAGGAAAAAAAAATCCTACTTCCTCATGTTTTCTGACTGCTTGGTTGCTTGGGATAGTAAAATTAGCTTTCCTCGGATAGCAGATGAGACTGGAAATGTTGAGGAGTTGGAGGTGTCATGTGGATTCATCTGCACCAGCGTGTTTTGGTCCCATAGCTCCCAGTTCTCTTCCCACTGGGCTCTGTAAGCTGGATTCTGTTTTCAGTTAGAACTGAAGTAGAACTGAGTTAGAATGAGTAGGGTAGTTCATTTACAGCATTATGTATCAAAGTTTTTGCTGTACATGAATGAGAAAAAAAAAAAAAACAAAACAAAGAAACTTTGCTTTTAGAGGTTCACTTTGGGGTTTTTTTTATTATGATCACACTTGGACTTTCTGCTGAAATAAGTAAAATCAAACTGCAAATAAGTGACTTATTAAAAAATATTTTATGTTAACTTAAAACTAGGAACAGTAGAGGGGTGAGTATGTACTTCTAAACTTTCACAGAAGATTCACAAAGTGTACTGAAAGGTGCAGTATTCGCATTTTCTTTGTGGAAAATAAGTTCCTGTGTAACAATACTCATCTCTAACTTGATTCAGTGGGGCAATATTGATATAATAAAATGGTTCCATTTACATCAAATGAGGCCCTTTGGAGCTCACAGAAAGAGGTAGTATTCTTATTCTTCCAGATGCCAGACAAACAGTAGCACATCAGGGCATAGTACAAATAATGCACTCTGACACTTGAATCCATTCACTAAAATATTGTACATCAAAAAGTACATGCATTGCATTTCCTGAATAATACCATGCTCACAAAAGTGTTTCCAAACTCTGAGATGAGCAGGGTGATGCATGCACAAATCATGGGTACAATATTGCTTTTAATATGCAAAATCCCCTTCTCTTCCATGTCAAGTGTGTATAAGAATGCTGTGAAATTGGAAGGAGAGAGATTACCATACCAATAGTTCAAAAAGTTTCTTTGTGCACCATTAGTGATGTGCCGTTCAAACTCCTCCTCTGCTGTTTGTTTTTTATGAACAGTTTGATAAGGGAGTTTGATATGTGGCACCTTTTCTTTATGGCAGATGTGATAAAGAGTTAGAACTTACTGTAGCCCAGGGATAAAGCCTGGGAAAGGGTCAGAATAGGACAGTAGAAACAGTTCTGTGGTTTAAGTCACATTGCAGATGTATATACTCAGTTCCACCTAGGATTTGTGGCTAATGTAATTCTTTATTGGAAGGCTTTGACCTTGTTACGGATTCCTGGCAGCTTTTCCCCACTCTATTCATTACTAATGCAAGCTGTCAATCACTTTAGTTCTGCTTTGACATAGATTGTGGCTCATAGGAGTTAGTTCTGTCATTCTTTTTATTTCTTTCATCTTTGCTATCCTTTTTTATGGTCTTTAAAGCGGGAAGTATAAAAGGGTTATACATATATGAAAAAACTCTGTTTCAGTAACTCTATCAACCTTCTTATAAACAGTCTTTGATTAAAACAGTTACTTTTGAACACAGTAAAATGAGAATGTAGCTTTTTACATACAACATCTTGTAAATTACCCTCTCCCTCAAAATGAATCAGAACTCCCATTTGCATTACAGTGGTCAGGATTGATACGAGCAGATCAGCTGCCACATCCTGAATGACATATTAGAGAGGTTTTCCCTTTCCATGTGTTTTGACATGAGAGAGCCATCAGAAGTGATGTCTTACTATGTGTGCTAATGTTAGCTGAAGTAACAATTTCCACACCTTATTTCATTTCACTGACCTGGGTATGATAAATATTTTAAAAGGGCTCGATACAGGTTTTCAGTTCCTGTGTCAGCCCAGTCTCTGAAAGTTTAGATTTGAATTCTACCAGCCTGATGATAAGTAATTTAATACTAACCAATGGAAAGGCAGTGAAAATACCATTCAGAAAAATCCTTTTCTTTAAAAAGTAATCTAGTGGCAGTCATATGTAAGTTTGAAGATACAGATATAAAAATTCATTGTAAAAATGGCAGCTACTTTTCAAATCAGAAGAGAATATTACTTCCTCATAATGGTATAAGAATAGAAGGGAAATAAAACTTCGTTATTGAACAGTTATGGTATTAAATTCTGACACTAAATTTTAATCTGCTAGGTGCTGCTCTATTATTATCTGCTAGAATAATGAAGCAGCCTTTTTACACAGAATTCAGTAAGCCCAGTAACTCCTAGTAGTGCCGCTCAGGTTCATAGTTTTTCCTGTTTGTTCCTCTCTCTTATCTCAGAATAAAGTGTATTGAGTGGGAGAACAACAGTATCTGCTAAGAGTGAGCATTGCTGTCTACTGTGATAGATCCTGTAGTGTGGTTGTAGTGCACAAACGTCTTACTCAGAGCTGGGCACCCAATTTTCAGTGCCCTGTGCAATCAGAGTCTTTGTTCTGAGGAATCTGCATTTTAAATAGATGAGCTGGATTAAGGATAGGCACCATAGTTTCTCTGTTACTCAGCATGAACTGGTGCACAGATGTATTTTCTAAGACACAAAGCAAAATTCATCCAAGTCCCAGTCCAATGCCTCGATGGGAAGATCAACCACTCTGTCAAGTCTGGGGTCACTTTTCCAGCACAGACCTTCCCGTTTCCAGATTTCATTGATTGAATTTTCCCTAAAAATAGGCCTGTGCAGTAAAGCAACCTTTGTAGAGTGCTGCTTCATGTGGAAATACATTGCCAGCATTGATATACTGTTGACACACTGGTCAGTTACCATCTACAATTTCCCACTGCCCAGCAGTGCTCTGCTTTTTCCAAGTTTACATTTTGATTTCTGGGTAGAGCAGTGGAACAAGTGGCCAATTCATCATTACCCTAAAAAGGAAGGGTTGGAATGAATAAAGCTATTGTTGGAAGGCACCATCTATTTGCCAAATTCTCTTCACAGCAATTAACATGACTACATCTAATTGGTGAAAAGTTCAGGGACATAGCTAAGGAATTTTTGTTCCTTGGTGAGTTTTACTGCAGTAGGCTGAATTGCACAACTTTTCTTTGCATGTGTATTTACAGGGTAAAAAGCTTATTCTTTTTCTTATTAGAAGTTAATGAGTTTTAGTATTTCACATTATCTTCGTTGTAACTACCAGGTTTAATCTTGAAAATAAGTTATTACAACAGAGTAAATGATGTGTTGAAAATAATATAATAGCCTAGATGACAACAAGAAAGCGTAAGCTGCATGTTGGGCCTCCAGTTCTCTAGGCAGCATAATAATCCAAATATATAATAATGCCGTGTCTGCTTTAACTGGCTTTGGAAAAATAACCCATGAGTTTAAAACCAGACAAGCTGCAGGGTTACATTTAAATTTAGGTAGCTCACCGGTAGCAGTGAACGGCAGTGAAAACACGATGGTTGGTGTGTGTGATGAGCTTGATGCAGTCCCTTACCAGGAACCACCAGCAGACACCTGCAAGCCTTAGCTGCTCTGTAGTTAAGCCTTAGCTCAACAAGTGTTGAAAACCACTGGCAGGCACTGGTGATACTGGTGGTGTTCTGTCCTTCAAGACATTTCTCACTTTATACTTTGTGTCCATGCTGTACACAGTCGTGCTACCAGGCAGCAAAGGACAGGGGAGGTGCTGTGTGCTGCAAAAGCAGGAGGGAGATAGATGAAAGTGCTGCAGAAGAGCTTCCTTCCAAGTCACTTCTGAACATGCAGGTATCTTTCTGTCTGCTTCATTGTTTGATAGCAGAGAGGAGACCAGCTTACCAACCTGCAGGCAACTAGAGACATCATCACGATAGCCTTTGCAAAAGGAGGTCTGGTTTTCCTCCACCTACAGTGGTGGGTGTCACTCCAGTGTCTCTCATCTCCATGGCACAGGAGAAGCTGCTCTGGAGAGGGGTAAGCAGATACTGGTCCATCTGACCTGAGCGATGGGGATCCTTGCTACAAAGTCACAGGTATATTTTTCCTCCCAAATAGCACAGACATGGCAAGGACTCCAGGTCAGGGCAGAGCCTGTCTGACTGCCCTGCAGGACACTTCAACTGCTGAGCACAAGGCTTGGAAAATGAAGAGAACGAAAGGGTAGGAAACGGGTGTTTCCATTAACTTCAGAGAGGCCTTGGTCTTAGAGAATATGAGAGGCCCATACTGAGTATGAGGATGATTGTAATACCTCTCATGTTTGCTCTGGGTGTTTGGATTGCAAGCTCTTTGGCCCAAGGACTGTGTCTCATCATGTATTTACACAGATCCCAGCACAACGGGTCACTGGTCTCCGTAGGGGCCTGCAGTCTCAAGCGATAATAATGAACTGGCTTTCTTCTAAGTGTTATTTACCCAAACAATACTGTGTTCCATTGGGGAGCATTGTTTTTATTATTTTTTTTTTTCAGTTCAAATGAAATAAAAACATTGTCCACCCAGGCACTGAGGAACGACATGAGTGCTCATCTCCTGCTGGGAAATAAAAATTCAAGAGTTTCAAATAGCAGTGCTTCCTGCCCCCTTTAGTCACTTTGAGGACTTGTATCTGATGGTAAAATGCTTTAAATCCATTTTAAACCTTGTCCAGGCTGGCATTCCTTGTCTGGATCTTAGCAACACAACAAAGCTTCCTTTGAAAGTCTCTTAGAGAGGCAACCCCCACTTCATGTAGTTGATATGTATGTGAAGAAGTCCAATTTATTTGTATAACAGCTGCTTGAATGCACATTTTCAGAATCTATCTCATCATCTTTTATAACATGCGCTATAACTTTAAAGCTGAAGAAGTCTTTGGGAAGAGTGCAAACCAACCTGTTGTTTTGGACTAAAAGGTATATTTTATGTAATGAAAAAAAAATCAAAAGACAACCAGGAGTCTCTCCACTACACTCATGTTATTGGAAGCAAAGATTTAATTTTTTTCATGCACTTGCATGTGAAAGGTCTGTATATTTTCTTCTGTTCTGCTGAACAGCATTACTAGTTGATTGTGCATGTACCTATATGCAAGATCTCTCTTTAGTATGGGGAGATGCTAGGAAAGGCATTTTGGATCTTATCTGATTGTTTTGCAAACATGCAAACATAGTTACTCTCAACCCAAACTATATGATGAAAAGTTGAATGCTTCTACTTTAAAAATGAAGATCAGCAATGATGCCTTCAGCATGAAACCACCCAATGTAGCCAAGGCATAATTTTATTATCCTAGATGAAAGACAAATATGACCTCATTGTGTTTTGTATGAAAAACATTATTTTGAGTCTGTCTGGTTCCTGCAAGCTTGCTGAGCTGTGTTATTCAGTAATGTTTGGCATATGATAATTTTCTAAGGCTAGTGTGCGGAAAGAGAGAAAATAAGGCCAGGCTGGAGCTACCATCTATTTCCATGGTTTTTTTCTTGCCCTCTGAATTTTTTGTCAGACAGTTGCAGTCTGCTACAGTACAACTCCAGTTGTTTTGTGTAAGTGCCTCCCAGCTACAGTGTCATTTCTCTTCCAGAGTGCTAAAAGATATAGGTTGTGTTTAAAGGCTGGAAAGGTCTGGCCTTACCTGCTGGGACACTGGCTTTTCCTTCTTTGATCTATTATAAGCGGTGATATACTTTAAATCAGTTATCTTAATGAGAGCAAACTTGCCAGCACTGACAACAGAGCATTTTCTTAGGCAATCTGCACAGATGTGTAAGCAGCCTCACACACATCCCTCTGTACGGGGATTGCCTGGGCATAAACCACCACAGGCAAGGAGCTTTGTCACTGCAGGAGTCTGGCGCAAGTTTATGTGCCCAGCTACAAAGATGCTTCAACTCTGTGCAGGAACCAGGCTCATCATCCCCCTGTCTTGACAGCCAGCTCCCTGCTAGGGTAGTGAGAACTGGAGTTTCCAGCAAGGGTGAAGCATTAATATTGTCTTGTTCACCTCTAGTTGAAGTGAAATAGATGAAGAAAATAGATGAAGCTCACAGATTTAGGGAAAAAGTAATTTCTAGATTGCAGCTTTATCCGTCTGATAATTCCATAACTAACATTTTTTTCAAGGCTGATGTTTCATTTTGGTATTTTAGAGTAGAATTGCCACATTTGCCTCCTCAGCTTTGGAACCCTTGAAGTTTTTTCTATTTTTTCTCTTCTTTTTCTTTCTTCTTGGAAACAGTTGTAATGAAGTAGGAAAACTTGGGTTTCATCTGCTTTAAGTGTTTTCTAAATAGAAAATATAAGGCCAAAACCACAAGATATTGAAATGAAAAGCAAAATCCCCTACAAACACATTTACTTGTTTCATTTTTCACTGAAAAAAAAGTCTTTTGCTACACTTTCTTGAGCTTCACTGAAAAGGAGGGATAAAGAAAGAAAAACAAATGTGAAAATAGTTTCCAAAAATAGTGACTTTAAATACAAAGTGCAAAATTTACCTTTTAATTCAGCAGTGATTTGTTCTCCATGATAGTTTTGGAAATGCCAATGTTTTTAAAAGCATCTCTTTCATTTACCTGTTATTTCCAGTTGAAATTTGTAAAGTAGCTCTACTTGAATGAGTTGACTGAAGAGCCTCTAGAAGAAGGAGGGGTGGGAGGAGGGGAGGAAGTATATGCACTTAATGAGCAACAAAGTTAGTGATCTGTAGGAATTACCCAAGTGAGTAATTTTGTTTCATTAATGCACCCTAAAGCACCAAGCTGTTTTGTCAATGGGCACTGCAGGGCCATTGCAGTGCTCAAAGAGACAGTTATGTTGCCAACCACAGTGTAAGGGATAGGTTTACCAACAAGGAGGAAGAGAGAAAGTAGCTTAGCATAAGAAGAAAATTAAAGACCATCTATTATTGTCACTGAAGCCAATGGCAATACCTGTAAAAACTCTAGCAGAGCAGGTCACATGTAGTTTTTCTGACTTTTCCAACTTTCAGTTTCTTGGTTAGTGTGGTTTCTTAAGAAGGCATCATGATGCACATGGCAGCTCAGTTTGAAAGGGGAAGTAGGGTGTGTACCTGGCTTACTTGAATCATTCTTGGAGGAAGTAAAAAGGCAGATAGCAGGAATGAAGGCAAAGCTGTATTATAACTTCTGGGCATCTCAGAATCGCTCAATATGGGACACACACAGCATATGATATATTAAGGTGAAGTATTGAATATCCATAAAGGAGTACTAGCAAGTGGTGTCAATTTTCACACACTTTGCTTTGTCAGCTTCACAAATTTAAAATCAATCATCAAAAAGTCCCGGAATAGATCAGCTGAAGAGACATAAAACCTTATGGTTATCTCCCTGAGAAAAAAGTTGAAATTAAAGGTGAGTTTATAAAGACTCAGATGGCAGAATTTGTAGTGCTTAAAACGGGGATCATCCAACCTCTCAGTTTAGAAATAAATGCTGAGGAAAGACAATGACACCCAGTGCATTGCTAATAAATACATCCTGGAGGACAGTTGAACATGCAGAAAAATAGATTTCACAGAGAGGCTTATTTTCAGCATGAATGCCATTTTCTCACTGCATTATCATAAACATGAGAGAAAAAACAGCTATAAATAAAAAATTCTTGGGCAGTCCCTACAGACTTGTCAAAAATATGTAGGTTTTGTACGCTGCAGTGTAAAAGTATTCATTAAAATTAATTTTTAAAATGCCCCATCCAATATTAGTTGCCTGATGTCCTTCCTTTGATCATAAATTATAAATGAACCAGCAAAAAATGAAGAAACCGTGATTCCATTAATGAATTATTGAAGTGTGATTGTTAGTATTTGCAGTCACTGGGCTAATAAGCTCAGGCTTGTGACACTGAAGTGTTTCTCATTTAAAGGTGATGGTGATGGTGATGTGATTAACACCATTATCAGTATGTCCCGTGAAGCATAAACCCAATGGGCTCCTTTGGTGCTTATGCTGGAGCTTTCACTGGGTCTGTATTGATTCAGAGGAAACTCCAGGAACAAGGGGGGAGTTGACACAGCAGAAAGTCAGTGTGAACTGGGTTCACTGAGTAGCTCCCCCCAAGGCGACACTTTAAAAAAGACAAGCAGCATACTGACACGAGAGGCTCTTCTCCCCACAGCAGCCTGCCCGTGCCAGCAGCACACACAACCGGCTTGGCCCATTCCAGTGGCGGCTCCGGGAGCTCCAGTGAGTCCGAGAGCAGCTCCGAGTCTGACTCTGACAGCGAGAGCAGCTCCAGTGACAGCGAGTGCAACGAGGAGTCACGCAGTGCCACGCCAGAGGTAAAGCCACACTCCACTCCTCCACAGTGGGTGCTTGGAGGGGGAAGCGTGGAAGAGAGTGAAATCCTGGTCCCTGATAGGAGATGTTGGAGTTCTCTGCTGTTTGATGCTGTTGACTTTTTTCTCACTTCACAGTTTTACATGTATGACCCACATACTCATTCTAGCTTTTGGAAGAATCCTTCTGGCCTACATTTGAATTGTTTGAAAGAAATATTTAGATTTTTGCCAGTAGCTAGAAAAGATTTTATTGACACAGTGTTCAGCTGGGACTAAGGGAAGGCAACATGACAAAAGTATGTCTTCAGGGACCAGCTAAACTTTTTAGTTGTATTAAATTTCTCCAGGGTCACATTGTAAACCAGATAAGGAAGCCTAATTAACCATAAATACTCCATAAATACTCCCATAAAACTAGCAGTCACCACTAGTTGACTGAAATAAAAGGGTACGTTAAAAACATTCTCTTTTAAAGGGAAAAGCGTTGCTTCTGTGTGAAGATAGTTCCTTGTTGTTCTTCCATCTGCAGCCTGAACCCCCCTCAACAAACAAATGGCAGCTGGATAAATGGCTAAATAAAGTGAACCCCCACAACAAGACCATCATCAACAATCAAAATGAGCCTCACAGTGAGACCAGCTCCCAGACTCAGAGCAACCAGCAGGCCGAAGGGCCTAACAAAGGGAAACTCAACAGCAGCCTGCCCCCGACCGATTCCAAAGACCGGGCGATCCTTAATCCCATCCGAGAGAAAGCCAAACCACGGGTTGCCCAGAAAACCCCAGAGGCAAAAAGCTCCAAGCAGAAGTCACCAGCTCATAATGAGCCAACTTCACAAAGGACTACTGGGAAAAAGCAACCCAAAAAGGTAGAAAGGACTTCCAGTGTAGAAGAGTATAACTGGCCCAAACCAAATAATACCAGCAACACTCCCAAAGAAAAAGACACACAGGAACCCCCCGAGCAGCCAAAGGTTCGAACTAAAGCAGCAGTCGGAAAGACTGCTCCAAGGAAAGAACCACGAACTAGCACAGGTCTCACTTCAGAGAAGAAGAAGTACAGAGGCCCCAGCAAAATTGTCCCCAAATCCCGGGAATTCATTGAAACGGATTCATCTACTTCTGACTCAAACACTGACCAGGAGGAGAGCTTGCAGGCTAAGGTATTGCCAGCTTGCCCTGGCTCTGCCAGTGGTGTCAAAGTGAAGGACTCTGGCAGTAACATCCTCAGCGTAAGTAGTTTAACTAGCAATGGCAGCAACACATCCATTGACCAGACCAGCAATGACCTAGAAGAGCAGCTCTTTTCTCCTATTCCAATCGTACAAAATGAACTTCTGTCCCCTCTGAGAGAATATGAAGAACTCAAATCTCTGTGGGTGAAAATAGACCTTAGTTTACTCTCTAGGATACCTGGACAAGAGCCTTTTGAGACCACATCTGTGAAAAGTGAACCAAGAGAGGCAAATGTGAAACACAGGCGACCATCTCGGGAGTCTCCTACCCCAGCACCTGAAAAACCACCCACAAAATCCAAAAGGAAACACAAGGTAAGTAATTTTCACTGTCTGGAGGAAAACACTGAATTTGTATGCATCCTTGATGTCAGGATCAATCTCTGATTCCTCACTGCACCTGCAGCAGGGCTGTAAGGAGGCCTCATAACACTAAGGCTTCATTGTTTTTACAAAGAACATACATTTACAAGTGCATTACTGCAAATTAACATCAGAAACTAGTAAAAACCAAACTCCAGCTGACAAAATCAATGAGCAATGTATTTTTTTGACATTGGTCTTACAAGCTTTTTCACTGTATTTGCTCACTTACCCATTAATTTCTAGTGTTCTCTAATCTGCAGAAGGATTCCCAATGACAAGTTCATATTACTACGGGTTCAGCCATACTCAGAAAATGTGACTTCTATTTGGAAGGCAGGATTTTATTGTCTTCAGAATTAAGGCATTTTCACCACTGGCTTAAATAGGCATAGCTTCATTAAAGTCAATGGAGTGGTGCTTGCTTATGCTCCTGGTGAATTTAGTCTGTATTGTTTTGCTGTATAAACAAATGTGATTCATAGAAATATAATTTGCTTAACTAGCTGCTTTCTCTACATAGCTACCTGAGAAAGCAAATATATTTTGACTTAAGGCGTTATGTTTTATCATGTGTTTTGTGTTATTTGTGCTCAAGGGTATCCTATCTTGTGGGGTATGACAGTGCACTTCAAACTAAATGTGTTTTCGGAAAAAAACCGTGAAGTTTTATATCATAAATGAATTTTTGTAGTCAGTTTTTCCAGCTGGAATGGTTGTGCTCTGGTCTGTCTGTGAGAAGTCATCATAGCATGGGGTTTTTATACCCCAGATTTTATAAATGATTGTGAATGTGACTTCAGGTGACTGTTGTAGTGGACTTCTTGAAATCCTGAGTTTGAGCAGTCCAGTGGTACGAGAGAGTTAACTAAACAAAGACAGACAATGCCAGGCAGACACAGGGTCTGCACCCCTGCCTACATGAGTCACTGCACTGGCTCCTTCCCTGTTGAATTAAGTGGAAATAATCACATGAGTAAACTCAGCAGGTTTTTATTCAATTTATATTCTAGCTGTACACTAAAGGCAGATATGTAAGAAAGAAGGAGGAA
Organism: Psittacula echo; assembly: GCF_963264785.1. Classification (NCBI taxonomy): domain Eukaryota; kingdom Metazoa; phylum Chordata; class Aves; order Psittaciformes; family Psittacidae; genus Psittacula; species Psittacula echo. Next base: position 12,831,794 of record NC_137744.1, read on the forward strand.
AGAAGAGAAAAGGGATGTATAAATGTCCATGATTACGTGTATGTATAAGTACACCAGGGTGCATACTAATTATGCAAAAAACCTTCTTGCTAGGTACGTTAGTGGAGTGTCAGTATGATGGAGACAGAATCTTGGCTAATATTGGCAACTAAACTGAGGGCTCCCAGGAAAAATAACATGGTCATGAAAAATGGAACCTCATAATTTGAATCAGAAAGTAAAAAAATGAGGAATCTCACTCTGGGACTGTGCAAACATAAGTTACCCTCTGGAACAGCCTATTCAGTTGCTGTGTGATTGTTCCCAAGGGGAAACAAGCCAATTAGGATGACTTGAGGGTATATCAGCAGTGAAAACAGGGTAGGGAGAGCCTGATTTCGGTTTCTAAATCATGCTATTAAAAGATTTATTTTAGCCATCTACTAGAGGGCTCAAAGGCTGACATGAAGGTTCCAGTGACAGAGCAGTAATCAGCTTTGCTTGTATCATCCTAGTTCAGGCACAGAAGTCATGCATCAGGGAATCTTTCAAAGCAAATTTTAAACCAGCTGTCGCTGTTAATGACTACCTCAGCTCAGTACTCCAGTCTTCTAGTCCTGTGAGGAATACTTACTCAGAGAAGTTTTCCTATCAACTTCTATTAAGTCAATGAGTAAAAGCTATTTACTTGAGTAAGATTTGGTGCTATCACGTCATTCCATATGAATTATTAATTACATTCCAGTGCACTACAAAAGATAACGACAGCACATGAGGCGTTTTGTTGCCTAATTATCTGGCTGTGTCATTTGTTATATAACTTCGTGTTTCATGTTTGGAGCACATTTAGCCCTGATTTCAGGTGACTTTCCCTTCTCTTAGACCAATATTTTAACTGCTGCTACTGTAAAGGAAATACACTGAGATTCCTGAGCTCTTCTTCAGAGCAAGTGAAACTGTGCATGCTGGATCTTTCAAATTCTACCCTTTTCATTAAAGCAGACAGAAAGCCTGGATACCTTTGTTGAAAGCAAGAAACAGCGCCTGGAGGACTCTTCAGCTTCATGCCTACTCCCACCTTGTATCTCTCCAATACCGAATCACAGATTAACCAGCACTAAAGAGTAAGTTGGGGTTTTTTACAAATAACATTCATGAGGGATTTCATGGTACTGTTCTACAAATGTCTCTGCTGTAGACCCAGGTGTGTTTTACAGCCCATAAGCGTACGTGACCCAGCATTGCTATTCCCATCATTCAGGAAGAGGTTCCATGTGGTTTTGGATGATATTCATTCATCCTTCTGATGGACCACAGGCATTCAGAGTGCCACCGCAATCCTGGTGTGCTCTTTTACCCCCATAATATGTCTTTTCAATGTTCTTTATTGCCCCCATCATCCTTAACCCCTATGGCCAGAGAATCCTACTAAAAGTGGACTTTATTTGATTGCCTGGAATTCATTTGTTTTAAATTGTTTTCATAAGAGACAGTTCTCTGTTTTATTGAAAAAAATAGTGACTTTGCCATTCACTTCAGCGGCTCTTATTCTTTAACTGCGTGTACAGCCATGCCAGGGGTGACCAACCTTAATGTTTCAGACATATGTCCTTTGTATTTGATTACAGACATGTAATCAAATACTTTGTGCCTTTCAGAATGTCTTTGAGAGATGGCTATAATGCTTTAGCAAACAGGTGCCACATAAATAATGATTCTGATTAGTATAATCACAAGATTAACATTCTATAAATAACCAAAGAGTTCAATTCCCTTCTGTCATCAATTCTGTGCTTTTACAGTTTTGAGACGAGGCATTTCTTTCTGCTGGGATCAAACCCTCAATGTACTTCTGAAAACAATTTGAGTGTAGTAGTATTTAAATTTAGATAAACTTCAAAGATTGTTTATGAAATAGCATACAAATTTTAAAACCCATAAAGAAGGTTGAGCATCATTTTATTTATCCTGGTATATAAATACTAAGGACTAACTTAAGTCCTTGAGCTAAGCCCTCATTCTACCACTGAGAAAGTCAGTTGGAGTCTGAAAAAGGCAGATGAGTTGAAACTTACAGCGTGTTCTGTAAGATGTTGCACATTTGCTAAACATCATGATGGGTGTTGCCTGATTGTCATTGCTAGAAATACAATAAGCAGAGATATATTGCTGGGGGAATCAAGGATTATCCATCCCCAACACCTCCACAATCCATTAAAAAAATCCTTCTACTCTTGTCTCCAACAAGCCCTAAGGATCCACCCCCAACCTGATGTTTCTTAATTTGAGCTTGTTTTCCAGGTCATTAATTTGATTCCTTGGAGCTTGGTATTCTCTGATAAATATAATTGTGTCCATCAATAGTTATTTCCATATGCCAGCTTTTCTTCTTGTCTGCCTCAAGTTTTTAAACAAAAATTTCTGACTTCTTTTCCACTGCAGTGATTGAGCCCTGGATCACACTGCATTTGTTATTAGTGTTTTCTGAGTTCACTTGAAACAAATGCAATATTGTTTGATAATTCAGGTCTTCAACTCCCAGGGATGTGCAACTGAATATAGATCAACATATTTCCCAGAAGATTAGGGAGCTGGCTGAACTGTGTGGTGACAAATTTCTGGAGAGCCCCAGATTGTTTTTAGGTAGTCAGGAGTGGTTCTGTTCCTCAGAGGGTTAGGTAGAGTTTTAAGGGGAGGCAGAAGAAAGGGGAAGCTGAAAGTATGCTCTTCAAGGGCATGGGGGATAATAACACTTCAGTGGTAAGAGGTTGAAAGACAGGCTTTGCCATTTTCTTCTTTATTCCCAAAGGTTTTACATTTCTTTCAAAACTCCTAAATCTCTATGTAAGAACTTTGAGAAATCAGGGTGATTCGGCCACGGGCGTGATGGTGATGTTCATCCATTAAGAAGGTGGTATGTCCCATGGTGGATATTCCCACTTGGGAGGACCCTTAAGTCTCTCGTGTTAGAACTTCATCCATGTGCCAACAAGCCAAGTTCCCCAAGGCAGCCTTGAGAGACTTTCATTGGGGTTTTTATAGATAGAAGAGTCTTTTGACAGGAAGACTGTGACCTCTAGGCTGAAATTTGGAGGCATTCAGGAGTCTGCAGGAATTGGTGAAAGACAGCCCCCTTTCACTGTGCCTCTGCAGCTCTCACTAGCTCCCTGTCCATGGTTTAGACATTTTAATACATCTCCTCATAATCTCTCCCTAAATATATGTGCTCGTAAAGCAAGCAAAGATGCACAATTAATTTTAAAGGGTTACGTATCTAATACGGACAGTTATATGCCTGATTTCCACAAGTTTCTATGGCCACATATACAGTTTGAGTGTAGAAGTTTCAAATGGTCAATTATGAACTTAAAAGCTGTTCACACAAGCTAAGAGCTGGTTTATATTATGTTGTCATTTCATAAGCAACTGGTTATCTCTCTATTCCTTCCCTCACACACTCTGGGGCTGATGCCTTTGCTTAAATCTGACATGACACAATTATTCAAACAAATGCTACTGTATTTTCCTTCTTTCTGATATTTCATAGCAAGTCAAGGAATAAATGATACTCTGTTTTATCCAAGTAGTTCAAGCTGAAACGCTGCTGTGAAGCTGGATTTTGGTCAGGTCAGCTGCTCACTTTGCAGCAGAGGATTATTTATGTATTTACCTGCTTGCCAGAGCAATTTTAATTTAAGCATTAATTTTACGTGCTGCTGAATACCCTTTTTATTTGAATACCTGATTGGTAGACCCAGTCCAGAGCACTGTTAGCCAATGTTTAGCAGCTTGTAACAATGCATAGAGTTATTTGCTGATGCAGGATGTCTGAATTTCAAACTGGACTCATACCAGTGAGACATGCTTGCTGTCTAGCAGGCACACTGGAAATCTGTCTGAGGTAAGCATTTCAGCCTGGTTTTCAACATGTCCTGTTCCTGTTTGTTTGACCTGTAGTTAAAGATGCACCTATACTTGGCAGCATGTATTAGCCGATCTTTTGGGTAGTCACAACCATCTGTATGCAGCATTTCATTGTAGACAGAGAGAGCTGAGGCAAAGAAAAACCAAGTGATTGGTATAGACAATGGTTTTGTGTCACTAATAAGCCAGAGATACCACTGAATACAAGGAGTGCATAAAGAAAAGGCAAAGAAAAGCAGCTTGAAATGTGAGAGGAAATGGAAATTTTTCTCTCTCCTTCACACAGTGACCTCGTGTTGCCTGCTTGTTTTCTGCCCCAAAAGAAACCAGGTTGGAAAAAAAAAGCAAATGGGGATCCTTTTTGGTTTTTGATAATTGGCCTTTTCAGTCACAAAAACTAAACCCTGCAGCCACAAGGCCATCAGTTCTGCTTGTATTTTTCCTTAAACTTTTATTGTGTTTCTCCCTAGATTTTACGTATAATTTAACTAACAATCATGTCAGCAAATTAAACCATTGAGTCTCGGTAATTATTGCAATAAATTCATTCAAAATTAGGGATTACTGCAATCAAAGACCAGTTTCTTAGGCCATTAACAGCCCAAAGCAAAGTGACAATCTGGTTTACTGCTGGTAACAACCTATTTCATGGAGGTTATTGTTAACATAAATGCTTGGCGTAAATCTTAGGAAGGTAACATTGCTAAATAAATTATCGGCTTACTTCCTTCAAAAACTCATAGGGTTAAGCAAGCAACAGGGAAAAGAAGAAAAGAAAGAAAACCAAAATAAATAGAATTATAACCATAAAGTATTGGTGGTTTGAGTTCTATAGAAAAAAAATATCCTCAAGTTCATTTTCTTTTGTGGTTAAGTCTTCCCATTCACAGAATGACATGTGTGCCAGAGCTGAGGAGCTGCACCTGTATGTTGGTTTCCCCTCTTATATTTAAGCCCAGAGATGCAGATAACTGGTGAAGTTTTAAGTCATGGTACCTACAGCCACCTTAAGTTTTTCTGATACTACTCTCATGATGCCTCCACTTCTGTGTACAGCTGAGCAATGTTGCTTCAGTTAGTTTACATATGCCTTAAATTTCCCTGTGCAGTTGTAGACTGTGTGCAAGCAAGAGTCCTGCATTAGCCCTGGAAATATCCATGGGTGTGCTGAGGAACCTCACTAGTGGCGCAGAGTCAGATCCTGAAGGGGCCTTGGCCAATAGCGCAAGTTTTTCTTCAGATGCTTTTGAGATCTGCCAGACGTGGTTGCTCTTCACTTTGCAAATCTGTACCGGAGAAAGGAGACTTCCACACACCTCCATGCACAGGGGCACGGAGAACTGCTTTGCTGTCTGCTCCCACCTGTATGTGCATATTCAGGATTCCCTGTGTAGGACACTCATTTGTGAGGCAGCAGGTTTGGATTCTGCTCCTGGGTATTTCATTAACTGTGTCTGCTCTGCCTCTGCACAATCCAGTAACGTGCATGCTTTCTTGGGCATGCCCTCCTTTGGAAAACTTTCCTCTGGAAGAAGTTCAGTGTTATTGTGCTATAGCTGTGGTAAATATGTCTGAGTTCCAAAATGCCTTTTGGGGGTCAGAAAGCTAACAGATGGGGCTGCAAGTGAGAACTTTTTGGAGGCTGTTGCAGGTCCACATGCACATAAAATCAGTCTCCTCAAAGAACTGAAGTCTCTTCCAATCTGGTTGCTTTCCTTTGATCAGGACCATGTGTTTTCTGAGCGGGACAGGATCCGTGCCAGTCCTACTGTAAGGCAACATGAATTTCTGTGCTTATTTGATTCCTTTAGTCTGAAGATCTTTAATATCAGAATTTCAAATCAGATACTTTTAACTCTGCTGCATTCCAAATAGTTTTGATTAGAAGAGATATAAAACCTGAAACATGGGGAGCTTGTTTGATTTTACAGATAAGCTAAAATAGTCTTCTGTCACCAGATTTTGTATCATATTTTTATATTCCCCAAATGACCAAATGGGAATGACCAAAGTAAATGCGGATCCTGATACTGTTGGCAAAACTGCGAAAGAAGCCAAGCTGGAATAAGAGCTCCAGAATGAGGAGTAAGGAAGCTTGGCTTGCCTTCCCCTCTTTCCCTGGTTACTTTAAGGCAAAGTAGATGTGTAATTCCTGACACTGACTGAAAGTGACTGGGAAGGAAACAGAAATTCTTTGTGACTTAATTTGTTATTGAAATTTTGGTCAATAATCATGAAAAGTAAATGACCGTGTAGCACAATATTAGATGTCTAACAAGAGATTAAAATTCAGGTTATCTTTATTGACTGAGCTGGGACAGTACCTAGAATAAAAATCTATGAGTAGATTAACATGTTAAACAGCAGGGTGTTGAGTTCTGTTTTTATCCTTTTTGATGGATTTGAGAGGAGAAAGGTCTATGAGATTTTTTTGGTTTTACTGTGTATCACAGCTGCTACTTCTAGCCAGCTAACAATTTCTGTACATAAAACAGACAATAGATTATCATATTACTTGAGCTTTCATGTCAAAACCACATTCATTTTCTGAATCACGTTCAATTCATCAACCAATATTTGCTCAAGGGCTTTTGCCAGCTACAGTGTATCATTTTAATATAGTGTTGAACATCAGTTTTATTTTAGAGGTCAAATAATTGTTATCTTGTTATCTTGTTATTGTTATGGTTATCATTTTGTAGTTGTTATAAATTATTTTTTTTGTCACGTGCCATGTGCTGTTATGCTTTTTTGCAGAGGTTGCTTATGTGGGCCCTAATCCACCTCTTAAGAAGATGCGGAATGTTAAACACATAAATAGTCATACTTGATGTCAAAGGAACTAACCCCATACATAAAACTTTACAGCATTTTGCTGAGTCAGAAAGTCTGTGACCTCTTAAATGAAGACTGACTCAAATTAGCATTTAAATTGAGTGCAATTTATACTAATGCACTGGAAGTTGTCCTCCAAAGCAAGAGGTTTCTGCAGCCATTGAAAAGGCAGAGGTAGCTCTTCTGTTTTCCCTGCCTGTTCCCTTTTGGCTTAGTTCCTAGGACATGGGGAATGCAGGACATATTTGAGGATGGAGCTGGCTTTTCAGTAAATATAATCCTGGTGCTATGGAGGATTAACCAAGGTTCTTGAAATGCAACTGGTTTTTATCTGTGTCCCAGGAGCAGCGGTAACTCAGTGAAAAAGGTGGCAAAGAAAAGAGAAGAGAAGCTGTTCCCTCCTCCGTTATCCCCACTCTTGGACGAGCCTGTGCACCGGCAGCACAGCAGTGACAACAGCTCCTTCAGCCAAGAGACCAACATCACAAACACCTCTCAGACCAGCAGCTCTTCCTCCTCTGTTTCTAAACACAGAAAGAATGAAAATAAATCTTCTTCTAACTCCAAAGGAATCTGTGTAAGTAACTGACCTCAATTGCTGGTAGTGAACAAGATAAAATTAACTTAGCTTTGTTCTGTTTGATTTTTTCTTCCCCCTCAGTATCTATTTTTAAATGCTTATGTAGCCCCACTCAAGATCAACGATGAGTGGATCTTTGCAGAGCTGGGCATAAGCAACTCTTGTAAGTTCCATTTTCAGGTCACCATCAGGCATTTACTTGGCATTGTGTATTGGTCCCAGAGCCTCAGAGGAGAGCTTTGCAGCCACCAGCTAGCTGCAATTAGTCCCTTAGATCTATAGCTACAACACACACTCTTCAAAAAAAAAGCTTCAAGAATTTTGGTACCCATCACTTGAATAATTTCCCCAAATTCTCACCCAGAATTAAGTACTGTAGTTATACTGAATATTGTGGACTAAACTAAACAATAAAAATTTAACAAAAAACTACCTGTCCATAGCACACTCAACATGGAAATACCTTGTCTCAGGTTTGCAGGCTCCCAGCTTCCAGCAGTTAGGTTTATTTACATCTAATCTCCATGAATTATGTGTACAAGCTTTCAGATACCATGTAAATAGTTGGGGTTTTCACCAAAAAAAACCCACACCATCATTCTGTTAGGGCCATCTCCTGGTCAAAGTTTTTAATATAGGCAATTCTTGCTTGCTTGCTTTTCACCAGATTCAGATGATTTTTTTACTGAAAATACATGAAAAAGAGCCAAGCCTAGAAACTGCATAGCATATTCACTAAAAAAAAAAGTAAAGTTTCACATCTGTTTGTGATCTGTTTGTAACCCCTTTTAGGTTAAACAGGGAAACTTGAGGGTTTGGGCCCATTTTAAATAAACTCTCGTGAGTTTCAAACATATCATTTAGTATCAAACTGTATCTTGTCAAATTTAAAAGACAAGAGAAAATTCTGCCACAGAAAAGGATGTGCATAGCCCCGTTTTTCACAGTTCAACGCTTTGTGAGAGGTTGTTACCCTGCACTGTAATAGTAAAACTCACAACTTGCATTCAATCGTAGGTGACAAATCACTTCACCTTGTTCATTCATCCCTGTTGCTTTCTGATATCATTGTGTCACTTCAAGCTGCGAGACTAATACACATGCCTTCAACTGAAATAAATGCCAAAATGAACTGCATATGTCAGCAAATAAACAATGCTATGTAAACAGCAGGGCCAGTTCCTCTTGCTCCCAGCATCTCTAGTCAGATTTATCCTTGGTTTATCTGTTAACCTGATATATGCCATATTTGTCTTCTAAAATATGTTAGACTTCTTTTCCTAGTTCATTGGTTCATCTGTAATTTAGTTTATCTGGCTGTGGACCTAGCTTGCAAGTTGCAGTTGCCTGATTTAAATGTTTCAGTTATGCTTCTGGTTTTAATCAGTGCAAAGTCACACTCCTGACTTCTGCTTTCCATTCTTCTCTCTGTTCTGTGCAGCAAGGGTGAGGAAACCACTTCTTGCTGAAATCTAAGCAGACTTTTCAGACACTTTACAGTTAGCTAATAATAATATAGAAAAATAGTTGCATTAGTGTGATACTCCTTGAATGAAGTTGAGTTTACATCCAGCCCTTCTGCACTGAATTTCCTCACCGTTGCTTTCAGCAGTGTTTCTAGTCAGTAACACTGTGGTATCTGGGCTGGCTTCATCTAGTAGTGTAAGTTAATGAGTTCAAGTGATGGGTCAGAGGTAGAGTCGTATTGCCTAATTAATCTAATAGGCTTATGTTATAAAGGATAGAAGCGTGGTTTTGTGGGGTAACCTGGATGTGTTGGGTATATACAAGTGATAATTTCTGCCTTAGTCTTTTGTTTGGTTTGTTTATTTTCCTGAGGGACGGATGTGAGCACTTCCATTGTTGGAAGCTGTTTGCTTGAACTATCAAGAGTTAGTAACACTCGTTTTTGATCTAGGAGGAAGAATCTCACAATACACCAACAGCCAACCCTCTTCTTGACACCAGCCACCTAGAAACAGATATCTGGTCTGCAATGCCAACACTTTCCAACGGGAATTCTGAGTCCAGAAGACCCAAAATAACATTTGATGATGTGTAAGTATTATTTGCTCTCTGTGCTAGCTGTATGTTATGTAGCTAGGATTTTTGTGCAAGCAGAGGTCCCAGTGAAAGAGATTATCTTTGATCATAACACTAGCATTGGGCACCTGTGTGGATAGTGCTGCACAAAGGCACACACAGTTTTAATCTTTACAAATGAACTATTGTCACTGATTAATGAAGACTCAGTTGATAAATGTTTCTAGATCATGAATGTTGGTTCACGATATTTTTTTTTTTTTATTTTAGCTCCGCTAATGGAAACTTTTTATACTTAACTAATTTAAAATATTCTTCCTTTTCGTCTGTTCAGCAAACATTAGTGGGTCCTTTGGGTAGTCAGTTTCTGCAGCTAGTTATTTTACATTCTGGTTGCCCATCATATCTTTGCATACAGCAGCGTTAGATTAATACCGGGTTAAAATGTAGAGCTAAGTGGGTGTATATGTTGAAATTGCTCTTGGAAGCAGTCAGCAATTTTGTCAAACAATGTTTGTCCAACTGTATGAAAACAAAGACTTGAAATAATTGATTTTGTCTGTTTAGGCTTCACAATGCGGATTATTACATGCAGGAGGCTAAGAAGCTAAAGCATAAAGCAGATGCATTGGTAGGTTACCACGGGAGATTTTTGTCTCTTTCCACTATGAAACTGGGTGTTACGAAAATGTCCATTCTGAATGTCATCTAAAGTCTCAGAAACCAAGAGGAACCCTGCTATTGGCTAAAGTATGCTTCAGATTGTGCTCCATAAATACACTGTCCACAGCAAGTCAAACCCTGAGCACCATTCCTAGCCTTTAACAATTCATTCCCCCAAAAAAAGAAGCTCCTTACAATAGTCAGTATCTCTTCTGAGGTGCAACAGTCATGCTGTTTATTAAGGATGTAAGATAATTTCATGAAAGATAATGTGTATTTGAAATTTGGTTTCCTATTCACTTTGTGCCTAAACCAAAAGTGCTGAAATATTCCATTACAGAAAGTTAAGCCGATCACCCTCCACCCCATTATCTTGTGGTAAAACTGTTTGATATTTCCAATCCAATTGTTTAAAATTTGCAACAATTGATTTTTAAATAGTACATTCATTTTTATTGCATGCTTTTAGGCTGGTAAATAAAGACAGCACACTACTTCCCAAAAAATTTTGCAATGAGGTAGTTCAGTGCTGGGAAAGCTTTTCATCTCATTTTACCCCAAATGAAATTCCAGTAAGATTGACCTAATTTTGCAAAGTGTTTTGATTTTGATAAAACTACTTAATCTGGCAGACTATCATACCTTGTTCAGTGCAAGCGATTGCTAGCACTGAAGTGCCTTTAATAGCCATTTGCTTTGTAGGTAAAGACTTTGCTCCTGTATGCTACATAGAGTACAGGACAGCAGCTCATTTAGGCAGGCTTAGTGGAACTTGACTCCTCTATTTATTTAAAGTAAAGTGTCCAAAATGTGGTGTAGCCGTTCACTTTGCCCCTCAAAATCAGAACTGAAAAAGAACTGGGTAGTTATTTACCTCTCACTTTATTATTTGGGGGAGGTGGAGTGTTGCATGTATATTTTATCATTCCACACCAGAGATTTTGTTCTTGGAAAGAAGTGGTTATCAAAAAAAAACAAACCAAATCAATCATATGCTATGTTTCTAAACACCAGACAAAAAGAAATTAAAATAAAATGGCTTTCCCTCTGCTTTCAGTGAGCTGAAAGAGAGTTGATCTGTCAAGCTGCCTGCTTCTGCTCTCCAGGCTGCATTTTGACTTAGGGCACGGTGTTACCAAGTGTGTTTGCAGTGGGAGGTGGGTTCAGGTTTTTGGCGGACTGCCGTGGCTGTCAGTAAGTGAGCAGTGATCCCTCCCGACATGTTTGGTTACAGGAGGTGGCCTGCACTGATGCCTGCAGCCCAGCTTAGCAGAGCATGTTCAGCCAGAGCCCTGACATCTGCATGCAGTAAGGGCTGCCAGAAGCAGACTGACAGCACCTCCCACAGCTGATTGACCTTTAAAGAAAATACACATGGTTCTGGCACAGGGATGCCTGCTCCACACTAGCAAATATTTACAGGCTCAGGCTCCTGATGATCTCAACATGCTATGTCAATCCACTTCCCTCTGCAGCCTGATTCACTAAGAAAGTGTTGACCTGTCTCCCATCCTCTTACCTTTGACTATGCCTCGCAGAAGCAGGGGTGTTTCTTAAGCAGAACTAAGAGCAGCAGGCACAGCACATCATGCTGCTGCCTGCAGGCAGGCCTTGCCTGTTGCATGCAGTTTGACACCCGGAGTGCTGTTACAGGAATGTGGGACCATACGGTACAATACAGCTTGCTGGCAGACAGAAATACCCATGAACAAAGTATCTGCTTTTTCTTTCCACTAGTTAGGTCTCGACTTCTTTTTTTTCCCCAGCCCAATACAGCTGCGTACAAATTATCTCCATGTAACACATTTGCTGTGGAATCCTGTAGTGTTAGTTGTCCTATGGAAACAATTGCTTCTGGTTACTTGGTGCTGACATGACAAAGCACACACAGCATTGAAAGATGTGTTTCAGTGGCTAGAAAGATAACACATGTGACCTCAAAATGTGTCAGCAAATGTTAATGGGATTTGTGGCAGTGCTCTTTCTGAGCTTGTATGGAAAATAGATTTCTGGTGAAGGGCAGGCTTGGAGAAGAGTGGCTGCTCGGCAGAAAAGGACCATGGGTGCTGATTGACAGAGCTGAGCATGAACCAGCTTGTGCCCAGGCATCCTGGCCTGTATCAGCAATAGCATGGCCAGCAGGACCAGGACAGCGATCATCCTCCTGTATTGGGCACTGGTGAGGCTGCACCTCGAATCCTGTGTTCAGTCTTGGGCCCCTCAGTACAAGAGAGACATTGAGGTGCTGGAGTGGGGCCAGAGAAGGGCAATGAAGCTGGTGAAGGGTCTGGAGCACAAATGTGAAGAGGAACAGCTGAGGTACCTAGGGGGGAGAAGAGAAGGCTCAGGGGAGACATTATTGCTCTCTACAACTGCCTGAAAGGAGGTTGTAGTGAGGTGGGGTCGGTCTCTTCTCCCAAGGAAGAAGTGATAGAACAAGAAGAAATGCCTCAAGCTGTGCCAGGGAAGGTTTAGATTGGATATTAGGAACGATTTCTTCACAGAGAGGGTCCTCAGGCATTGGAACAGGCTGCCCAGGGCAGTGCTGGAATCACTGTCCATGGAATTGTACAAAAATCATGTAGATGAGGCCCTCAATGACATGGTTTAGTGGTGGGCTTGGCAGTCCTGGGGTAATGGTTGGACTTGATGATCTTAAAGGTCTTTTCCAACCTAGCTGATTCTATAATTTTGTGTCTTATGGGAGTGACCCCAGGAAAACCTGTCTTTGTCTGGATGGCAGTAAGAAGTCAGCTAATGTGGATGGGCTGCTGCAGTGGCAACTGACTGTAGCATATGGAAGAGATCTTGGAGACCTCACTCTGTTCTCAGCTGAGCTGTGATGAGCTGAAGGAATTCCACCTACTCTGCTGGAGTCAGCATGGAGCAAAGGGCAGGATCAGATCCCATTTCTGGCTCAAGCTGTGTGTCTGTACTAAATATGCTTGCAGCCACATTCCTTCTTTTAAATACCACAAAAAGTAGTCTTTGGAAGACTTGAAGCAAGGAATTCAAAGAATATGCTGAGAAGCGGCCATTAGAATAGAGAGAAAATATTTAGAAATAATTCCCCTTTTGTGGTCATTCAAGTAATACCTATCAGTTATACAAAGGCTTTATATATAATCAATGCACAAGAGCAGAACTTGAAATTGAACGTATGCAGAGGGAACTAGTTGCAAAGACTGCTTAGAAGTAGCCACAAAGGCACAAATACTGTTACCTTGAACCAATACTAAATGTTTTGCTTAATATGTTGCTAAGATAGGCTTCCATTTTGTGAATTGAAACCATATTCAGATGCATCAAAAATATTTTGATAGAAACATACAAAGAAATTTTTAAATTATTTAGAATATATTGGATCTCTTATATCAAATGCCACATTAGTAGGATTCTTACATCCAGCTATCAAAAATTGAAAATGTTAAATACTGTTATAAAATACTTACTATAAAAATGTCATATATGATATTCATTACACATAAAAAAAGAAATCAGTATGTCTAAGTCAGTTTAATCACAACCATTATGAGGGCTAAAACCTTTTGCAATAAAATCCTAGTAAAATAAAATATTTAGCAGTGCTATATTTTCTCCCTTTTTTTTTTTTTTTTCTGCTCTTTCAATCATCACGTAAGTGATGAGATTATTTTTTTTGGTCAGCAGTTAACAGAATGTGATGTCTGACAAGTGACATGGCGTTGTAACTTGACATTCAAACTTAGTTCAGATGTCGAGGGGGAATACAGATTTGTTCAGACATGCTTAGTGTCCCTCATTGCCTGTATAAATCCGTGTCAATGGACATACACGGACTTTCCTTTGTGGAGCTTTGGGCTGTATACTACCTGAAAAGATTTGGTGAAAACAGTCCCTGCCTTAATTACTGTATGAATTCGTTTGTAACTACCAGCATTGCTTTGCTTTCATCCTAATGCTAGTGTTGCTTTGTATAATGATGTGTCTACCTAGAAATTAAAGCTGAAGGATTTTCTTGATGGTGTCATTCCCATTTCAGCTGGAGAAGTTCGGCAAAGCAGTGAATTATGCTGATGCTGCCCTCTCCTTCATCGAGTGCGGGAATGCTATGGAGCGAGATCCATTAGAAGCTAAATCTCCATACACCATGTACTCAGAGACTGTGGAACTCATCAGGTAAATGTCCTTTCTGTGATCATTTTCATCATCTCATTTCAGTCATAATTAGAACCTGCTATGTTTTAAAAAATACCATTTCGACGTATTAATGATTTGTCCAAGGCATCTTCATCTCAGAAGTCATCATAATTAGTTCTTGCCATTTTATTAATGTCATGGAAAATTTATAATTGATGGACACTGCTTTTATAAATTATCCCCTTTAGAGGTTATAATGTGAGTGTTATAATTTGCAATATTCATAAAATTAAAATTGAAATGTAGTGGGTGGAAGTAAAGTATAGTAATTTCACTGTTTGGCAATGACACTTGTCTTTTTAAAAGGTGTAGTTTTATAATTCAAAACATTAAAATGGGTCTATCAGGATTTCTATTACAAACCCTGGTTTTAGAGGTTTATAACTTGGCTGTTAAAAGAAAAAAGCTGAAACACATAAGATCATAGAGAAGAAGCTTTCTGCATGTATTGTATTAAGGAAGTATATTTTTAATGTTAAAGGAACGTGAACCAGCTGAATTAGTTTAAATACAGTTTTGTAGGCTTAGAATATGGATGAGAGAGCCTCAACTTACTAATAAAATGTCTGAATTATTATTTTAAAATCTGCTACTATTCCCTGTAGCTGTTTCAAAGTCTTGGCTCTATAGAAATAATGGTCTCCTGAGTAACTTAGGGCTTGTTTACTTTACTTGCACAAATTATCAAAGTGAAATCAAGCAGGATTAAATTTACCTGTAAGTAGAACAACAGGATTTTTCCTCTTCGCTGTGATGCACCTTTGCTTTCTTCAGTGTGTGCTGGGAATATCACCATTAATGTCAGTGTAATTGCTGGTAGTTTACACAAAAGAAAGAAAAGGAGGCAAATCAGGCCCTAAATGTTTGATTTTTAATATGACAAAGGTGGTTTTTTAACATGCAGAATTTTAAGATGCCAGATTAGCTAATGGGGACTGCCAAAAATAATGCATGTTTTGCATTCTGAGTAAGCAAGTATTTACATAATAAAATGTATCAGATCTTAAGAAGCTCTTACTCTTAGGTAAATAACGTGCTTGTTAAATATTTAAAACCATGTTTTTACATCCTACACTTCATAAAGAAAGAAAGAAACTCTGAAGAGATTACTTAACAAAAAAAGTCATGTTCACTCAACATTCAAGACCCAAGTTAAACTCTCAAGAGCAGAGGGCTTAAGAAAAGGAGCTGTCTACTTCTGTCTGCACTCTGACAGCAAACAGCACAGTACTTTGGGTCCTGAACTACATAACTACAGTTGTATGGCAGGATAAATTGTGTTTAAAGAAATATTCTTTAAAGAAGTAAGAGCTTCTTCATAGGAGCCCACACGTATCTTTATTTTTTAAGAAAACTACGTGGCACAGTGGAAAATGTTGCTCCTCAGCCCAGCGTTCTGTCTGTTCAAAAGTGGATGGACCAAAAGTCTTCATTCATTTAAGAGCCACACCACATGCACTGCTTAACTGGGAGAATGGCAACTGTAGGAGTAGCTCACAAGTGGGTGATACCTGCAGCTCTCCTCCACCACTGGTGCTGGATGGAGTCAGCTGCATGTATGGCTGCATCTTGGAGCAACGGGCACTCCGCAGCATACGCAGCCCCGCTGCCTTGATTCTGCCACCAGCTCCTGTATCAGCACAGTCCTGCTGCAGTCTCTGTGACAGGTAGACCTTGGCACAGAAGCAGCACCTGAACTGCTTTTGGATTGCTTTTTGAACTGCTTTTGGCTCTAGAAGAGTGTGGAGGACTTTGTTATAGTAGATCTCCAATTTCTAAATAGCTAAAGTCAGGTGAGATTAATTCCACCACCTACCATCAAAGGCAGAGTTCAACTTACCAACTCTTGTATGCAGCATCTTCTGGGTAGCCAGTGAGAAACTGGTTTGCCCGTTTAATTGCTGTCAGTGGTCAAACATGATTGCGCAGATGAGCAGCAGGCTGGTACAGGTTCAGTACACTCCATGGACAAATTCACTGCAGCAATGGGCTGCAGTAGGTGCTGAATGTAGAAACCAAGAATGCAGTTGTGCACACGCACTTTCTCAATGTGGCTTCTAATGTTAATGTAGATTATTTTACTGTGAGATATTCTCACTTTTACTCCTCACTTTTACTCTCACTTTTTAATCAGAGGCACCATTTGCCCCTTTTGCATTAGCTGTGTCTGCCCTGAGTATCTGCGTCAGACACCTATTTGTGAAAGCAAGTGAAACATCAAAGAGACTGGGAATATCAGAGATCTGACTGTCAAAGGTGCTTCAATGTTAATGGTAATGCTAATAGCCCTAATGTAACAATGGAAATCCCAGAAACATATTTATGTGTTTGATCAGATTTATTCAATATGACTGGAACAACAATACCAAAGAGCACGTGAGATAGGACATGGAAGAAGCACATGAGGTGCTGTGCTACAGCTGCAAGATGGGGGCTGATGATGGGGGTCGTGGGAGGAAGGCAGAGTGGGAGCAGCACTGCCTGCCTGCACTCCATTACCTCCTTGTAAATGAGAACTCATCAAGACTGCCTTAGATACCTTAAAACTTTCTTACGCAACGGTGAACCCTATTACTGATTCTAACACAAGTACCTGTGAAATTGCGTTAGGGCTCAGAACAATGATTTTATGCGATGAATTGATTTTCAAGAGACTAAATGCATGGAGTGGAGTGTGATCAGTTAAAGGGGGGAAAAAAAGAGAGAGAGAGGAGGTAGAAATACTCAGTCTTTGATGATCCAAATGCTGGACAGCAGCGATTAAACAGAGAGGGAAGACCATGTACGCAAGACTCATAAATTAATTGACCCAATACTTTAAAAAACTGTGAACAGAACCTTTCCTGTATTTAAAACCATTTTATGTATAAAATATATTAAAAGCTTTGAAGAAGCATTTATGAGAAGGATTTTGAAGGTATTATTCAAGCCCAAAGTAAAACCTTATTATAGATTACTCTTCAGTACATGTAGGGCCAGGATCATACGCTTCTGGCCAACGCTTACCACAAATGTTTACAGGACCCAGCCTAGATGGCTGGATATAATATCATTAATATGCCCAAACATAGTTCACCTCATTTGCTGAGAAAATGGGTTGGTGATTTACTTTTAGCCTTCCAGATTTTAAGTGGTGCTTTCTGTTGAATTTTACATTGATCTCATCATTACAGAATGATTTGGCCTTTAACTATTGCGGTTGGAGAAGAGTATCTATGTGTGGCTGATATTTTTCACAGTGTCACTAGTATTCTTGGAAACACCTTAACTCTCAATTTCTTCTCTCCTTACCTTTCTGACAAGGTATGCAATGAGACTCAAGAATTTCACAGGCTCTTCTGCCACGGAAGGGGACAAGAAATTAGCAGTTTTATGGTAAGTCCCATTGCAACAATGAGAGAAGCAGCTAAAATCTTAAGGAGGACTTTAAAAGTACTGAATTACTTAAGCAGCTTACAGAAGATCATTATTCTTGTTTTCCATTAAACTATTAAAGGATAACTAATGGATTTCTTCAGCAGCTGACTAAACATTTATTCTTCTAATTTATACTCTTATCAAGATGGGATTTTAATGCTTTTGACCACTTTTTTTTCATTCTCCATTTGCTTATGTTTCAAAATCTGACCTTAGAACAGAAACTGCAAAATGTCGGTCAGCATTTATTTTTTTTTTTACAGTTTATAGGTTTCATTAAGCAATGGAATTAACATAATCCTCTCGTAATTACCACAGCTACCGATGCTTATCGCTTCTCTACTTGAGAATGTTTAAACTAAAGAAGGACCATGCTATGAAGTACTCCAGATCTCTGATGGAATATTTTAAGGTAATCTTTATGCTGCTTAATTTATTGATGTGAAATGAAATTCTTACCAGTACCGAGAGCTTTCACAAGTATAAGTATGTTACTTAAAAGTTCCACATTTAACCTCTCCCCTGGGAAATGCAGACAGGATGGCTGCCAGGCAGTGGGGACAGAAGTAATTTGGGGGATTTTTGGATTAGTCACTTGATTCAAAGGACCATACTCAGTAATTCTACTAAAATAACATTATTCTCAACACCGTGTAATGTTTATGCAAGTTTCTGTAAAGGAAACTGATTCTTCCAAGATTTCAATGTGCAAGTGATTATGAGCTGACCCCTAGTGAACCATAATAAAGCAATTATTTAGGCTTTAGTTAGTTGAATTTAGATTTTAAATTCAGTGAGATTTGCTGAAGCTTATTGCAGATTTGAAGATTTCTCCTTTTATTTCTGTGGAACTTCAGATTGTCTTATCTACATATGGAAAGCTTGCTTTACCTTAAATCGAGTGAAGATCAGCTGATTGTCATCAATTTTTTTGATTGTCATCAATGTTTTCCTTTACCTTCTCAAATGCTGTTTAAGAATGACAGATCCTCACAATCCCTAAATTGAGAGAGAAACAGAATCTTTCTTCAGCCCTGCTAAGGTTTTGATATTTGTATTTTCCTGGTTAATGCTGTTTGAAGGATGCATTAATTTTTGTACTTTATTACTGCAAGTTAGTCTATAATTATGTAATTATACTGGTTTGTCAGCCCACCAGTCTTTTTTTTGTTGTTGTTGATTTTGTCAGCCTGTGTGAATTTGTTCCAGGCTTTGACATATTAGTAGTGCAAACCAGTAAAACTTTTAACATTGTAGTCTTTATATTTTAATGTAAATGGTCCTTCAGCTGCTAAATTCCAGTACTATCACAGCACCACCACTTAGTCCTGACTTCCCTGGTGTCCTCTGTGTGGAACTTGAGTAATACTACTCCTGATTGTATGCTTAAATTGAGGCTTTCTTGAAGTCATTAGGAGTGCATCTGTTGTACTCATGGAGTTTTCAGTCAGGGATTTGCACAACAAATTAAATTTGAACTAGACGTATCTGTAGTTTCAGCATTTACCTGTAATGTATTTCATCCACTTCAGGTTTTATCCTGAATGAATGTAGATTGTCTCTTAAAACATTTTCTGCAGAAAGTAGTGATTTCTTAAAAAAGAAGGGGGTAAAGGGGATTCTTCTTTTGTGCAAATAAATACAATGAAGAACATATTACTACACCCTGCATAAGACCCTTTTACTGTATCCGCACAAAAAAAATGTCTTTTAATGTAAATGAAAATGAGAGAACAAAAAATTGAAACATAATAGACAAATCAGGAATGCCAGTTTTAGGTATCCAATTGAAGCTGAGTATTTCAGCTAATGTTACTGTGTGTATGCTATAGGCACTGTAATTCATTTGCTAGAAGTAGTGTTTGAGTATATACAGATTATATGTTCAGGATCTTTTTGTAGTAAAGGCATAGGAGGAGAAGAAAATGGAAGCTATTAACTACGTATTAGTTTTGTATTGCTGCACAACGTTCTCTGTGTTCACTAGTGAGAATCTGTAATACAAATGAAATAGATTAACTGTTTGAATAGAGTTGTTATTCAAGATTTTACACAATTTTAGCTGTGAAAAGCACAGTTTACAGCAGAGCTGGAGAGGAATTTTTTGGCAGAATTGTTCTTCATATTCTTCCTTGCAAAATGCCACTTTGTCCAAATTGAAACCATTTGTGGACAGAACTGGTTCTGATTAATTTCCAGTTAAGAGTTTCAAATTGGTATTTTTTTACATTTCAAAACAGAAAATAACCATTTAATCATAAAAGTAGTTTTGAAATTTAAAGACAACTTAGAGTAAAATATGACTAAAATAATAAATTTTTAAAATTAAAACCAAACTTTATAGGATTAGCAGAAGGGGCATCCTTCAATGCATTTCACAGTATCACAGTATCACAGTATGTTAGAGATTGGAAGGGACCTCAAAAGATCATCTTGTCCAATCCCCCTGCCGGAGCAGGAACACCTAGATAAGGTTACACAGGAATGTGTCCAGGCGGGTTTTGAATGTCTCCAGAGAAGGAGACTCCACAACCTCCCTGGGCAGCCTGTTCCAGTGTTCTGTCACCCTCACTGAGAAGAAGTTTCTTCTCAAGTTTAAGTGGAACCTCTTGTGTTCCAGTTTATACCCATTACCCCTTGTCCTATCATTGTTTGCCACTGAGAAGAGCCTGGCTCCATCCTCATGACACTCCCCCTTTATATATTTATATACACTAATAAGGTCCCCCCGCAGTCTCCTCTTCTCCAAACTATAGAGACCCAGCTCCCTCAGCCTTTCCTCATAAGGGAGATGCTCCACTCCCTTAATCATCTTAGTTGCCCTGCGCTGGACTCTCTCCAGCAGGTCCCTGTCCTTCTTGAACTGAGGGGCCCAGAACTGGACACAATATTCCAGGTGCGGTCTCACCAGGGCAGAGTAGAGGGGAAGGAGGACCTCTCTCGACCTACTGACCACCCCCCTTCTAATACACCCCAGGATGCCATTGGCCTTCTTGGCCACAAGGGCACAGTGTTGGCTCATGGTCATCCTGCCGTCCACTAGGACCCCCAGGTCCCTCTCCCCTACACTACTCTCTAACAGGTCGTTCCCCAACCTATACTGGAACCTGGGGTTGTTCCTGCCCAGATGCAGGACTCTACACTTTCCCTTGTTATATTTCATCAAGTTTCTCCCTGCCCAACTCTCCAGCCTGTCCAGGTCTCGCTGGATGGCAGCACAGCCTTCTGGCGTGTCAGCCACTCCTCCCAGCTTAGTGTCATCAGCAAACTTGCTGATAGTACACTCAATTTCCTCATCTAAATCATTGATGAATATATTAAATAATACTGGTCCCAATACTGACCCTTGAGGCACTCCACTAGATACAGGCCTCCAACTAGACTCCGCCCCATAGACTACAACTCTCTGGCTTCTGTCCTTCAGCCAGTTCGCAGTCCATCTCACTACCTGATCATCCAGGCCACACTTCCTCAGTTTAGCTATGAGGATGCTGTGGGAGACTGTGTCAAATGCTTTGCTGAAGTCAAGGTAGACCACATCCACCGCTCTGCCATCATCCATCCACAATGTTATTTCCTCATAAAAGGCTATGAGGTTGGTCAAGCATGACTTCCCCTTGGTAAAGCCATGTTGACTGCCCCTCATAACCCTCTTATCCTTGACATGCCTTAAGATGGCACCAAGGATAAGGTGTTCCATCACTTTCCCAGGGATGGAGGTGAGGCTGACCGGTCTATAGTTACCCGGGTCCTCCTTCTTGCCCTTTTTGAAGACTGGAGTGACATTTGCTTTCCTCCAGTCCTCAGGCACCTCTCCCGTTTCCCAAGACTTGGTAAAGATGATGGAGAGCGGTCTAGCAATGACTTCCGCCAGTTCCCTCAGCACCCGCGGGTGCATCCCATCTGGACCCATGGATTTATGAATGTCCAGATTGCTCAACTGGTCCCTAACCCATTCCTCATGGACTAAGGCAAACTGCTCCAGTGACCTGACTTCATCTGAGGTCTCAGGAGTACAGGGCTCTTCAGGACTGCCTCCGGCAGAGTAGACAGAGACAAAGAAGGCATTCAATAACTCTGCCATCTCTGTATCTTCTGTCACCAGGGCACCCATCCCGTTCACCAGTGGGCCAACCTTGCCTCTGGTGTTAGTTTTATCAGCTATGTATTTGAAAAAGCTCTTTCTGTTGTCCTTGACCCCTCTGGCCAGATTTAATTCTAAGGAGGCCTTAGCCATCCTAGCTGCCTTCCTACATCATCTAGCAGCAGCCTTATATTCCTCCTGAGTGGCCAGCCCCTCCTTCCATGACCTGTAAACTCTGCTCTTCCACTTGAGCATACCCAGCAGTTCCTTATTTAGCCACGCAGGTCTCTTGGCCCTCTTCCTTGACTTCCTACGTGTTGGGATGCTCCGCTCTTGAGCTTGGAATAAGCAATTCTTGAATGTCAACCAACTATCTTGGGCCCCTTTACCTTCAAGCAGCCTTGCCCATGGGATTTCCCCTAGCAATTGCTTGAAAAGGCCAAAGTTTGCCCTGCTAAAGTCCAGGGTTGCAATTCTACTTGCTATTCCACTGGTCCTACCACACAAGATCCTGAATTCCACCATCTCGTGGTCGCTGCAACCAAGGCAGCCCTCAACCTTTACTGCTTCGACCAGACCCTCCTTGTTAGTGAGGATGAGATCCAGCAGCGCTCCTCTCCTGGTTGGCTCATCCACCATTTGGATGAGGAAGTTATCATCCATACACTGGAGGAACCTCCTGGACTGTGGCTGGGTTGCTGAGTAGTCCTTCCAGCAAACATCAGGGAACTTAAAATCCCCCATGACAACCACGTCCTGTGACTGTGAGGCTGCTCTCAGCTGGCTGTAGAAGGCCTCGTCAACTTCCTCACCCTGATCTGGTGGCCTGTAACAGACACCTACAACAGTATCGCCCCTGCCAACCTGCCCCTTAATTCTCACCCACAGACTCTCAACTCGCTCGTCCCCTGTTCCTGGACAGAACTCAGTACATTGCAGCTGCTCTCGCACATAAAGAGCAACCCCACCACCCCGCCTGGCTGGCCTGTCTTTCCTGAAAAGGACATAGCCCTCCATGAGTATATTCTAGTCATGTGAGCTGTCCCACCACGTCTCTGTAATTGCCACCAGATCATAATCTCCTGACTTAACACAGGTCTCCAACTCCTCCTGCTTATTTCCCATGCTGCACGCATTGGTGTACAGGCATTTCAAGGAGGGAGCTGAGCTCACCGATTTCACCCTAGGATTATAGGAGGCCTCCCAGTCTTCATCAATTCTAGAGTGCTGCCCCACTGGGGCAAGCCCAGTTACAACCCCATCCCCCTTCGAATCTAGTTTAAAGCTCTCCAAATGAGCCCTGTTAATTCATGCCCCAGCATCCTTTTGCCTCTGTGAGTTAAACCTTTCCCACGTGCCATCATCCGGACTGGAGCCTTATAAAACCAGCTGTTATCAAAGAACCCAAAGCCCTGCCTAAAGCACCAGTCTCGTAGCCAATCGTTTACAGACTGAATTTTCCTATTCAGTCCCACATCATCACCGGAAGATGGAAGAAGCGAGGAGAAGATCACTTGAGCCCCAGACTCTTTCACCATCCGCCCCAAGGCCCTGTAGTCTTTCTTCATCCCCCTCAGACTGCGGGAAGCAGCTTCCCCCCCACCTGTCTGGAAGACCAGCAGCGGGTAGTAGTCTGTCAGGTGCACCAGGCTGGGGAGCGCCTTGGTGATATCCCTGATCCAGGCTCCAGGCAGATTGCTCCAGGCATTTCAACTAGAAGTTTGAGGAACATTTTTACAGTTTTGGAAATGTGTTGTCAATAGTCATTGGCAAAACTGTTCAAATATTTTTATTGTCAAATAACTGCCTCCACTTGAGAACTGATCTTACTCTTGGCAGAGGTAGTACTTGTCTCCAGATATTGTTAGGAACAATCCCCAGACAGTAGAAAATAACATCAAAGCTGCTTCTTGACCCCTGAAGACGTCCCAGGGGAGTTTAGGATCTCCCTCTTCCTTATATGTGAGTGGGTGGCAAAAATATACACTACATATGCTTCCATGTCATGTTTAATGAAACAAGTGGCATGCTGTATAGGAACGTACAGGCAAGGCCAGTATGATCTTTTGGGCAGTGTTTTCTGCTTTGGTTAATTAGCAAGTGTAGCTCTGTTTTAGAAATCAAGGTTACAATTTTGCTCCCAGAGTCAGCTGCGTGACCGTGGGCCATGCCCTAGGCTGCTCTATGTTCCTCTGCATCTCTGTGCCTCATGTAAAATAGTGATTACAATAACCAGATGAATATTGTAATAATGATGATAATCCTTTGCAGAGAGCTTGTAAAATTTGATTGAATTCTCACTGTGTGCGCTGACTTCTTTGCAAGGAAGCTCAGAGTGATTGTTTTCAGAAAGCAGCATAGATAGCTTCAACTCTGATACTACCACTTTTTCTGGGAACTAAGATACCACCCAGTCTGAGCAAGACTGGAAGAATCTGGGCTTTATTGTTGCCAGGCAGTCTTTTTGTATGAGGTTGCACAAGGTGTTACACAGACGTGAAAGACAGAATGAGTAAGCAGGTAAGGCAAGTCAATTTGTGCAAATAAAATACATAAAACCAAGGCACTCAAGCAGATCCTTACTAGAAGTTTTATTTCTACTACTGTACGAATCCCAAGCCACCTTCCTTACAAATTTGGGAGGGATTAATTTCATTAAGGCATCAACCCAAATTCTTAGTGTTTCTTGTTGAAAGGTTAAAAGCTCCCCTAAAGATAACAAGTCATTGAGTAAGTTTCAGTGGTAATTAAGCCACTTCTTTGTGAAATGCATCTGCTTTTACTGGAACTTTACTGTATTCTCTCTTTGATTAAGTGACTTTCAAGGTATTGGTTGGAACCTACCAGTCATCCGCCAGCCATTTAGTTACGGGACTGATGTGCAGAGCTGTTCTGCTGTATGCACTGTAGCTCTTGCAAAGAAAACGGGGAGTGTTGAGCTTACATCAACAGTATTCATGTACTTGCATCACCTTTATTTACATTTTGGTTTTGTACTTACAGAACTCTTCAAAAGCTTCTCAGGCCCCCTCACCTTGGGGCGGCAATGGAAAGTGAGTATTTTCTGCTGAGTACTTCTGTCCAGGAACAAGTGGTTCCAAGAGGGGGGGCAAAATGTTTTGATGCCTTTAAAGGCAAAGGACAGGCCATGACACAATGATTTGGGAGCCACAGATATGTTTCATATATGTAGCAGCTTGAAAATGTTCTTCGGGCTATAGAATTGACCTTATAGCTGCCTTAGGCTTGTGGGGTGGGGGGCTTCCACTGGGCTAAATCAGGTACCCATGTTAGCCATCCAGTGTGGTTGGGAAGGAAGAGCCAAAACACATCTTTGTCTTTGTGCAAAGCCCCCTTAAGTCTAATATCAGCCGTGGCGGGTCTGTGCTGAATTCTTTGACAGTTTGCTTCTCAAGCCAAATGAAGGCCATAAAAATATCTGTTAATTAGCTAGCAAGTACCATGTCATTTCAGGAAGCCAAAGTAAAGTTAACCTTCATTGCAATGATATTTCAATGATTCGTTCAGTAATGAAAGACCAATGAATATTTCATTGATATATGGTAAGTGCTGTTTAATAAAACTGAAGGCATAATAGTGGTGAAAATGTGAAGGCACTTAGTCAACCAATTATCAGTGGCTTTATACTAATGTTAAAACACCCTCGCCTCAGATATGAAGTCAGGGCAATGCAATTATGATCTGCTATTCAGTGAAAGTGCATTGCTGCTGCAACCTTGCCTTTATTGTGTAATGTCTGTTGCCACCTGACACACATTTCTGCTGCTCCTTTCTCCTTGCCACACATACAGATACAGGAAAAACAAAGAAGAAGAACTTTACCTGTCTTTACTTCTTTATTTGAGTAGGCTGAATTCTAGGTGAAAATGATTCTCGGTAATGGTCTCTTTCTGGTGGTTCATAAGAAGATATTACTATTAGACACTCCAAGGAAACAAAGACATAAAACTAAAAAGGGTTGAAGTTTAACACACAGAGAATTGAAGCCTTCAGACACACTTTTTTCTGACTCAATGCAAACCCCCAAATTCCAACATTTTGCTTAAAAAAAAATACTGTCTTAGATGATTCAAAGTATTTTGGTATATATACACACACACCAAATCCCCAAAATTGTTTTATATGCATGTATAGAGATATTTTAGTATACGTTATAACACAAACTGAAGTGATGAAATAAAAAATCTTTTTAAATAAAAACAGAAAAGATATTTTAACACTGGAAAAGCAACTACTAAATTAAATTATTCAATATGTGCCAGTTTTTCAAAACATTGAAATGTCAGTGAAACCTTGTATTGCAATAAAAGTACAGTAAGGTTTACATAAAATTTTAGTGCCAAAATAGACCACTGGAGTGTTACACTTCTCTTCCTTTGTTCCTTAAGAACTGGCTTATACCTAAAAATTTCATAGAGCAGAAGTTATTCTTTTATTCCTGTCCTATAATAGACACCATGAAGTGTGTGCTCTGCAGATGATGACATCTTGCTTGCTATTTAAAGGAGCTGATTAGGTGCCCAGGTTTTAGATTCAGTGCGTTTTGACTGCAAGAGAAAATTCTTGTCTGGACACAAGGTAGGCAGCAGAAACCCAGCATTTGGTTCAGCATCACTTCTAACGTAATACCCAACTGATTGGTCTCTTCCCTCTAACTTTGGAGATAAGGAAGTAAAGCTCTGAAAGTGCATACCTCTGTCCTTTATTCAGAGAAGGAATCACCTGACATGTAAGAATAACTGAGTATGACAAGGCCTTGTTATAATGGTATTATTGTGAACATCCATGACCAAACACACAAAGGCCACAGTTCACACTCAGGTCTTCTGTCCCCTCAGAAGAAAAGCTCTCCAGCTGGCTCAGTTGCCGTATATCTTAGATGTTTCCTGGTGACCCCAGGGGTTGTCACGGGCCTGGTGCTGCCAGTGGCAACACATGCTCTGCCTTCCCCAGGGCTACTTGCTCTACAGTTTCCACTTATTCCCAGATGGGAAGAGAAGCCACACACCACAGAGGAGAAACTAAACACCATCAGGGTATGGCACCACTGGAGTCACATCAGCAGCCTAGTTTAGAATGGGGACACAACAGGGTATTCTTATGGGTTTTTTTTTGAACATAGCAAATCTTGTCCATTGCCATGAAGTGTAGTTTGCTTGGGATCTCAAACCATCAAAAATCTCAGCTTGGCTTACTGGGATTTCTGGCCACTTTTGTTTGAAAGGGTTGTGAACCTCTACAAAGTTGGCCTGAGTTCCAGGCTGGCAATGAAACAAAATTTCCTTGGTTTCATTACAGAAATGTTTCCCACCTCTAGCGACAGAAAGCACAAAATACAGCAATTTAATAGACTCACCACAGTAATAATGGCTGTGCACAACAGGGTAAATCCAATGAACAATGTGCTTTATTTGGCAGAAGTGCGTCAGCTTGTTGTAAGTGCCTCTAACAAAATACTCCTGATCTCCTCAGATACTTAACGATTTTTAACTGCTCCCAGACCTAATCTAGTATAGTTCAGCTCTTCTGTGCATTAAAGGCACTGCGGCATGTCAAGTGACCAGGATATTTTGAGACTTAAAGCTAAAACAGTTGTGCCATAGGATATGCTTAAACTATAAGCTGTGTAAAAAGGTAGTAGCTTCTGAATTAACTTGGTCTTTACCTCTGAAAAAGGATGTATCACAGGAGCTTTTTGGCAAGCACAGGTAATAGCAGGGCACTGCTGGAAAATCATAGAATCATAGAATAGTTAGTGTTGGAAAGGACCTTAAAATCGGCAGCAAAAGCTGTTGCCATAAATACCTTTCAGCCCAAGGCTGTGCTGTGGTGGCAATCTATCCTGTGGCACCTGCAAGGTATCAGCACAGCAGGTCTGTACCCACGCTTCATGTTCAGGACTGTTGGTGGTGTCCTGTAAAGCCAAGAGGAGGAGCTTTTCTACCCTGGTGTTTGGATCAGGCCCATAATGAGTATGAGTGGGCTTGATGCTGTTGCACAGCGTGAGGCACCCAGTGGCAGCCTCTCAAGAAGGGGTGCAGCATCTCCATCCAGAGGTTTAGCTTGGATGTTAGAAAGAATTTCTTCTCCGAAAGGGTTGTCAAGCACTGGAAGAGGCTGCCCAGGGAAGTGGTGGAGTCACCATCTCTGGAGGTATTTAAAAGCTATGTAGATGTGGGACTTAGAGACATGGTTTAGTGGTGGACTTGGCAGTGCTGGGTTAGCAGTTGCATTTAATGATCTTAAAGGTCTTTTCCTACCTAAATGATTCTATGATTCTGTAAATTTCAAAGAGAATAGCAGTATGTGAACGTTCAGTGCTGCACAGCTCTAAACATGAGCTTGCTGTGCTGACCTCTGCACTGCCTGCAGCCAGCAGGTGATTCCTAATTGCTGCTGTTAGAATTAAAGGAAAATCTATATTAGAACATTAGTGCTGCACTAAGTAGGTAACTTAAAACACTGCTCTGAACAAAACTGTGCAGATGAACTGTAGGCAATTAGAAACAAATCTCCATAGCCACTCTTAAAGAATCCTATAGAGATATTCATAATCCTACAGTACCCTCAGCTCCTAAAACTGCTTTGCAGGGTGCTTTTAAGACTTGCACTTTACTTATTGTGGTGACTGTTTTTGGAGCAAACTGTCATTGTGGTTTTCACAAAATGCTTTGATAATAAGCCAATATTGCACATTTAGTGTTTTCTAACTGCCATTGCAGCTTCTGGCAGCAGGTAGAAAGATCATTACAGCGATGAGATATTTCTTTGTCTGAAAGATTGCTCTATTTTGATGATAGATTTTTTTTTTCTTTTTCAAATAACAGGTTCATTTATGGGAGAATTAAATCCCTTTTTATTTTCAGTCATTCCACTTTATAAGCTCTCCTTTCTCATAAAACTAGGAAATACTACCACACATTCTCCACTGACTGGGTGCAGAGTTAATTTTTCAAGTACATTTAAGATGGCAGTGAAGTTGTGTGGGACTCACTCTCCCTTTACCTCTCGCAGGAGCACAGAAACGCCATCACCCATGTCCCTGAGCCCGTCCCCCGTCAGCTCTGCTGGAAGCAGTGCGGGCACCGCCGGCTCCTCCTCGGCAGGGACCATCACCATCCCTCAGCGCATCCACCACATGGCTGCCAGCCATGTCAACATCACCAACAACGTCCTGCGGAGCTACGAGCACTGGGACATGGCTGACAAGCTGACTAAGGAGAACAAAGGTGCCCCGCTCCGCTTCTGCTTTGTCCCTTTTGGCTCATCAGCTTTAGCTTGCTTTCTGTTCTCGTAGGCGTTGTTGGGAATTGGACCCAGAAGCACCGCATCTAGGAGCACCACTGAGACAGCTTGAGCAAACAGACCAAATCTGCTTGCTGGTCGCTGTAGCCAATGCATATCTTCTCTTGTCAGGCACAGGGGGGGATGTGTAACACACTGAACATGGGGTTATCAAAGCAGCTGGCAAATAATTTAATGAACATGAGCCCCAAGTGATGAGAGCTTTTGAGTCTGCAAGTTTGTTCACAGTTTCAGCTTCTCATAGAGCACCAAGGTTATTTTCAGACTGCTCTGTCAACAGGTTTAAGACTACTAAAATGCTAGCTAGGATAATAAGCAAACATTAGAAGTTATGTTTATGCAGGGAGTCCGGTTAGGAGATGTCCACTTTAAGCCATGACCTTGACTCTCCTATGGTTGAATTGCGAATCTGCTTGTATATTCCTAACAGCAAAATGTAAGTCTTTACCACAGTCATTTCAAAGGAGTTTTGGCAAGCAGTTTGTGACTGGGTTATATCAAGTGTAGTGGAGTGGCTGAGATGTAACTAAAGGACAAATTTGGCCTATTGTTGACCAGCTGTGAACGTCCCCATGATAATGTAATTATTCAGATTCCAGCTTTGGGCTTGCACAAATCATTAACAAAGCTTTCTTTGACACTAGAGATACAGAGCATAACTGGGAAATATTCTCATCATGAATTGGCTCATTCTCTTAAATTATACTGAGATTTCAGATGGCTGACTTCTCCTGACAAATGTGCTCGCTGTGTGCAGTTTGATCTTAACTCCCATTAATGTCAGTGGCAAATTTCCACTGATTTAGAGAAACTAAGCTTGAGATTTATAGAGTTTTATGTCTGAATGGTGGGTCATAATGATCTATCCCTGGATGAGGAACAATAATAGAAGTTCTGTCCAGTCCTCCCCACTGCTTCTTGTCTTTGTTCGCGTTGGTTAATTTAGTAGCAGTGCAGTCATTTTGGGTTTTTTCCATAGCTGCATCCATTTTCACAAAATGTGAAAGTGATTCCCTGTCAAATGTACTGCAGAATATTAAAGAGGGAATGCAGAAGGATGCTCTGATAGGAGAAAGAGATGGCGATAATCTTGTAATTAGTCCTGTGTGTTGTGGAGTTGTTAAATGTTCTACTTGGTATTGAATCAAAATAGCTCAGGCATTCAGCCAGCAGACAGAAAATGTACCCAGCCACTGCTGTTATCGGTCCTAGAGCTGGATGAGAAAAAACCTGCTGACTCTCTCTCTGCATTTCCCCCCTACACTCCTCTTTGTTCTCGTTTTGATTTACAGTCAAATAAACTCAATTCTGAAAAGCCATATAGGAATAATCTTTATTCAGATGAGCAGTCCCTTTGACTTTAGTGGAACTGGGTACATGAATGAGGATTTCTCACATGAGCGAGGCATCTGGGATTGTGCCCTGTTTTTTCATACCTTGTTTCACAAACTGCAGCCATGTTACAGGGAATGGGAAGTTCATGTTACTTCAGATTTAATTTAAGTACTGTAAACCATTGGAGAGAGATCAGAGTTTCATACATGCTATAGTGTGTCTGTCTTTACATTTTGTCTGGAAGGATACCTCATTTCTAATTAAATACTGAATTTAAAGTTGCATATTTATACACAATTAGACTGCAGTTTGAAAAATTCATGGGATAACAAAAAAGTATGTAAGAACTGCTGTGGTACTCTGCAGCCATCATCATATCACATGACGGATTCTATTTACAAGAGTATTTAAGACACTTTGACATGAGAAATGGTACAGTTGTTTTATGAAACCTAGCTGTAATTATTTTAGTACGTGCCATCTGCGCCTCTCAATCCAAAACACCTCTATCTTTGTGGCTGAGACAGGACTCATCCCTTTCCGCAGGCCTAGCTCTAATCCACCTTTGCCAGCTGGACTGGCTATTGCGGTGCCCATGCTCCAGGACACTGGTACATGGACTCTGAGTTTTAAAAATACAGCGTGACAGCAAACGGGATAGGTGCAAACCTCAGACTCTGCCTTGAGTCCCAGGTAAAGGACAGATCTCCTGGTCTCTCTCAGGAGTTTGGGCAGTCAGTTCATCAGAAAATTGAAAAAAATCATAATTTATAAAATCATAATTCATTCCCCCCCAAGTAAGAGTGGTCTCAAAAACCAAACAAATAAACACAAACCCACAAAGAATCTCACGTGTAAGATAAAAAATCATTTTCTTAACAAAAAAAAAAAAAAACCACACCACAGAAAATACAAACCAGATCCAGTGTCTTTTGGGGTTTGGATTTTGGTTTTTTGGTGGGGTTTTTTTTTTGTGGTCAGTTCTTACTGTTTCTGTCAATCTTCTGAATCACAGGATGTGCCTTGCCCAAGAACATGTCCCTGATGAGCAAATAGAGATGGATGTAAAAATGTGGCCGCATCGTTGTAATGTCTAATAGCCTTTACCTCTACATCTTACTGCTGTCATAGATGTTTCTTAGGTCATGCCCATGCAGACACAAGAGATTTCTTCCACCGTGTAAGAGTTGTGCAGCCTCGCCTTGTCCACGGCTGTCAGCTTAGGTTTTGTGCTCCTCTGAGTATGCCTGCGCGCTCCCAGTTTGGACTTGACTCATGTCCAGCTGGCTCAGAGCAGGAGACAGCAGCCCCTCTTGTCAGCCTGTCAAAAGATGTGCCATTAAAATAAAAAGGCATGGCAAGAGGGAGAACAGCAGAACTGTGACCTGCCAAGCTGATCTGGTTTGAAAAGGAGAGCGGGAACATACTGCTGTGTACCTCTGGTTGGATTTCCCCTGGTCAGTAGACTTCAGAGTCTGGGGGAGACTGGATGGAGTTTGTCACAAACTCTGCATCTGTAATGGGCCAGGCTAAACTGTAAACAACCTATGGGCTGGTTTGTGCTCATGAGAGATTTTTCACCATTTATAACATCAAACTCTCAGCTGGCTTTACAAAATCAGATTTTTTTTTAAGCTTCCAAAGATAGCAGCACTTTTTCTCTACAGCAGAAAACTATCAGCTCTGTAGGGACAAAGGCCTGTTCTTTCATGCATAAATTTAATAGTGGCTTCAGTGCTTGTAGCTTTCTCAAGAAATATTAAACTGAAATTAGGCTTTAAGGTGAATTCTCAGTCTTTAAAGCAATTACTATTTATTTGAGTCTAGA
The DNA here is from genome assembly GCF_963264785.1 of Psittacula echo. Lineage (NCBI taxonomy): Eukaryota > Metazoa > Chordata > Aves > Psittaciformes > Psittacidae > Psittacula > Psittacula echo. The sequence goes on from NC_137744.1 coordinate 12,863,987, forward strand.
ATGAGACCTCTAGAATGCAAGCAAGACAGTGCATTATTTCACTTCTAAATGCATTGATTTTACACTGGAGGAGAGGAGTAAAAGAGAGGAAGGAAGATTAAATGTAACTGCTGGCTGCAGCATCTTAACGCAACTGGTGATAGCCCTAAGCTTTCATTATGCTTGCCTCCAGCCGAATCACTTTGTGCTGTGATACTGCTGTAGCTCCCAAGCTGACCAAGGTCAGTCTGTCAGTACTTGGATAGAAGACCTCAAAGCAGCACTTGCTTGCTGAAGAAAGTACTGATAATGATTTTGTACCCAACATTTGCTCTCCCAAACTGCAGCCAGAACAGTGTTAGCTGGCTGAGTGCCGTGTACTGGATTTTAGATAGGATGAGAATGTAAGGGCTCAGCCACTGTTTACTATGACTGTTGGTTGTCATCTGAGCTCTGAGGGGCTTCAACTGAGAGCAGGCTCCACTTTCCTAAATATAGTGTAAGTGTTGTATATGTGGGAATGCTTGCACCCTAGTGAGCAAAAAGGCAGCTGTGGCAGAAGAGAGGACACAATCCAGTTCACCATTGAAAGCAATTAGGAAAGGTCTGTTAGCTCTAACAGGATTAGTCTTTCACCCAGAGTGCATCTATCACATGGCATAAAGTAAACTAGTGTGTCACTTCCTAACTATGGCTCTCTGTTTAGTGACCTTCTGTTAACCCTTCCCAACAGCAGATCCCAGTGGCCTTGCCCATATTTTCTTTCCCCTTACAGGTTTCCATCTCCTAGATGTTATTTTCCTGCTGTGTTCCTTCTCTCCTATTCCTTCTCCCTGCCTACCCCACACATCCTTTGGGGTCTGCAGCTGCAGCAGAATGAGCAGAGGGCCAGAGCTGCTGCAGAGGCAGTAACAGAATTTGGAGGATGAGGAAAAGAGCAAGCAAGGCTTTCTGTAAGATCCAGACTGGCTCTTCATGCACAGGAGAGGGTACAGCATAGAAAAGGAAATGCCGCAGTTTGTTACCAGCTATTTAAATCATGCAGTCAGCAAAGCTAGGCTCAGGAAACAGAAAGTGCATATCATCAGAGCTAAGGAAAGACTATTGGCAACCACTCATACTACGTTGTGGCTAACTTCCAGTATGGATAATCTAATTTGGTCTGCTTAAATATATTGCTGCCTTTCTTTCCTACTGACCATGTGCTCATGTGTGCAATGTCTTGCAAACTTACTAATTGCACTGCTGCTGCTGAGTGGGAAATCATGGTATACGTATGTACTTCAGTAACATTGCCTGAAGGAATGACTTATGTTTCTTGTGTATTGCAGAATTCTTTGTAGACCTGGACTCAGTGATGGGACCCTTAACACAACACAGCAGTATGACCAATCTGGTTCGTTATGTTCGCCAAGGACTCCACTGGCTCCGCATTGAGGCTCATTTGTTGTAGTGACTGCTTCCCTGTTCATAACATCCCCATTCTTCTACCTCTACCAGCGCAGAGACGATCACTGGTGGAACTCCACTCATTTTTGGAAGTTTATTCATGTAACTTCATTTTTATTGCCTTTTTTAATATCCTATCTATTGGAAGTAGAAGTCACCATAAATTGAACTTATGACTCAAGAGCAGTATGTGTTGTACCATCTAATCATTTTCGACAATTTTCTATGCCTTGTGTCTCCTGGATCCTGCCATCCTTATGTGCTTTATGGAACGGTACATTCCCTGCAGTATTGTTTTAAGTCCATGCTGCCTTCAAGTGAAAACAAAAAAGCACTTTGAGAAGATATGGATTCCTGAGAAATAGTACAAAGCGTCTTAAATATTTGAGGGTATATATGAGAAATCCCTTCTGAAATAAATTAGTAGAAGTTATAGCTATTCATATGATTTAAAACCGTCTTCTGAACCTGAACCAAGCTTTTTGACGCTGAATTCTGGCATCATTACCTGACATAGTACATTCCTAAGGTTTCATGTTTCCTATAGGCTTAATCTCTAAAAGAGAACATTGAATATCTTACAGATACATAATGTAAGATCACCAAAGGTGTTAAGAGGTAAAAGGTTGAAGGAATGCCTCATAAAAGAATGATGACACACTATGCAATGAGGTTTTGATATTACATTCTTCCTGTTTATTGTTGGCTTAGTAATTTCATTAGGCAGCAGAATTTATTGCAGTTTTTAGGCAGTTTCCAAATATTAGCTTTCATAATCTTATCTACCATTCCTATACTAAATCTGTGAGTTTTCTTTCAGTTTTGCTGTTTAGTCTCAACCAAATACTCATCCAAGATTTTTTTCTTCATAGAACAATCTCTCCTTGCATAGTGACTCAGTGAAAGCAGATTTTAACAGGACTGCTACACTCTAACCATTGATATTGTATGTGAAAGTCCATTAATAAGTGTATGCAGATTCTTCATGAAACTCTAGAATTCTAACTAACCAGCTACTGTTGAAACATTATAATTCCATGTGGCATCAATTTTCACCTGTTTTGTTCATTTCAGAGCATTAGAAACGAACAGTATTATCTTGCTATCTTGAAAACAATGTCAAATTAAATAAAATCACCAGATTTACCCAAAAGCAATATAACATTTGTTTAATAATGGCCATGAATACTTCAGTCAGATTACCTATTTTCCAAGCTCTGCATCTGTTTACCCATGCTGTCATGTTTCGGACCATTCCTCTAATACGTGAATAATAATGAGACAATTCAGATAGAATTTCAAAGCAATTGTGAATAAATTACACCATTTCACATTTGCTCTTTCCTCTTCTTTTCTTTTTTTTCCCCTGTTATAAACTGCACTGCTCTTCTGGTGCCACTGCAAGAAGCGCTGGTGCATGAAACAAAACAAAATGAATTTATATCAATAATTCGCAAGACTTTAAATGGTCTCATCTCATTCTTGATACAACGCCTGCATACCTTACTGAACTGTAAAATCCATTTCCATAAACAGAAAATGCTCATAGCAATGTAAATATTATTCTGTCTCATCTCATTGAAATAATACAATATGTGTATTAAATGCCATCCGGATATTAGTTAATTGCAATTACCTTCTGCTATATAAACCTGTATGTCCTTTAATCTGGTGAGTTATTGGATTCTACTCACTGGGTTGTAACCAGATAAATAGGAAAAATTTGCATTTAAAAGGTTCAGACTGTTATGATTTTTAAAGCAGGCCCTGGATATTTGCAATAAGAGCAGTTTGAGGACTCTGCCCAATGCATATTTAAGACAAACTTTACTGTAGCTGTTGTATATTAGCTCCCTATAATACTGCCTTTTCTTAAAAATCAATAATTCCTAATGTTTTGTTCCAGAAGACTGTATTGTAAATGTAGCCAAGGTGCATCATTAGAGAAATCATCCAGTTTAGGGGTGTCTGCAAAGGACATTTGCAGAACAAGCACATCCTGTATTATCTGCACATTCCTGTTCCTGAACTGGTCGATACACCCTTATCAGTTCTCTTAGGGGTTTGGTAACATGGCTGAAACGCGAATCTGACAGCATTTGTCATGGTGATTCTGATCCCAGTAGCTAATGAATGCCATGACAGTGAGAACCATTCAGAAATGTAGATGAAAGGTGGCTGTTGGGATTTTTTAAAGAAAAAGAAAACAAAACACTTGAAGTACTTTATTTAACTTTTTTAACAGGGTGAGTACTTGAGATGAAGGAATGTTGGGGTGGTTTTCTCATAAGCCACCGTTTTCCATTCTTTTTGCAAGTTCACACTAATGTGATTCAGTAACTATTTAGTCTAATGAAATGCATTGTCATCACTTTTTCCTTTAATGTAGACTGAAGACCTAGACTTCCATACATTTATGAAGGATAGATATGTCTTGAAATACTATCTTCAGATACAAGACTGTTCAAAGAGGTAGCTGCAGTCACTCTGTGAAGACAACGTATTATCTTTCCCCTGGGGCTTGCAGTAAACAGACTCCTATCTCTACTTTTACCCCATGTTCACAATCTTTTACTTAAACAGCTTAAGGAATTAGCCCACCTTATTTTATATCCTGTGACTTCGTTTGAAATGTATGCTGAATCAATGGCATGATTATAGTAAGTCCAGCAATCAAGTCTAGGATCACAAGCCAACTTACTATTTAGCAGTCTTGTTTCAAAAGCGGCTTAGAAACAAATTAAATATGGAGAGTGAATTACCATCTTATCCCTGGAGATGATGCTTCTTTTGGGTTAGTTATTAAGGATTATTGCACTTATACAGGCACTATATTCATCTCATTTCAAATGGCAACATGTCATCTTTGTGGAATCATTTTACCCCTTAAAATATTACTTCCAGCAGAGTTAATCAAATGAGGTTGTTTGTTTCAATCCGTGGGGAAGCAGCATGTGTTTGCTTGGGCATTTGCTATGTCTGCTCTTAGTACAGCCCACTTCAGGCATTCAAACTCATGAACCAAGCTCCAAAAATTACAAGATTGGCTTCAAATCATGGGTGGGGAGTTTTTTAAATAAACTTTTTGGGTTCTTGTGTTGCCTTCTGGATACTGAGCTTTGAGACTGATTTCATTACATGTTTTCAGACATTTTTCAAGCATGCCATGGGCCAGAAATGACACATTTGTTTTTAATAGTGATAAACTGGGACAGTGATGTAATCTCTTGATTTCTGCAGCTGGGATTTAAGGACACCAAGCTTCATAAAAAGTTGCAAGAGCTGACAAGACTCTCATTTGTGTCCAGTGCTTCAGGAGCTTTGGAGCAATATCAATAGTTCAGCAGTGAAGGGAACATGCCAGTAAAGGGTTAAATGCAACCATTTGGGAGCTCCATCAGTATGAGATCCAAGGGCAGCAAAGTCTTAAGTGCTCAAGCAAGGCATTTACATAGCACTTAACCTCCGTGTCAAGAGCTGCAGCAGGTCTTAAGTGAAGCATTTGACAATATGCAGGCAGAATATCCTGCTCAAATGCAGTGTCTCTGAACACATGATGTGCGTTGAGTCCCTGAGAGCAGGGACTGGAGGGAAAACCTGAGATGATGAGTCCATATGGGCCATGTTCCCTCAGACTATGTCCTAGTGGACGTGGATCTCAGCTGTGCGACTTGGGCTCCTTTCAGAGGGCAAATGGTTCTGCCCACGCTTACCAAACTAACAGTGTAAGTGGTTCATGCTGAGTTTGGATATCTGGGTTTGGCCCAGTATTTCTGCTGTTTCTTTTAGTTTAGTTTAGTTTGTTATTTTATTTTATCTGGTTTGGTTTTTTACTCATTCTGATTTAGTTTACAGCCTTTTTGTTGATAGTGGTGGTGGTGAATTTCACAGCTTGCTTCTTATAGCTTAATTTCACTTTTTATTACATGATCTTTGGACTTTTAATCATTTAAATAGTCCCTCTGTGAATATATTGTCTCATTTATAAATTATTTCCTTTCAAAGATAGGGACAGGTCTGTTGATATCAGTGTGGGATTTTTTGAAGAATAAAAAGATCAAGATCTTCATTCTTCCTAAAGAAACAGAATCTGAGAAATTGAATCTGGACCGTAATTTCTTAGATTTTTTCATTTCACAGATTTTATGGTGTTCTATTATAACAGTTTAGATTCACTGACAAGTTTTTAGGTACTTTGGAAGAAATGTTTTCATTGTATTTTTGTTAGTATTTAATGCTGCCTGAATCCAGTGATTAGTTTCATGAGTGCAACTTAAAAGGTAGCAAAAATGGAGCTGGTAAGGATTCTGACTTGACAATTAATATATTTCTTTGCTTTGAATTCAGGAGAACCTCCACACAGTATTGAAGGAAGCACGTGTGTGTGTGTGTGTGTACATGTGTATATTTGGATGTGGATGTGCAACACAAAGTCCCTGCTCAGTACTTCATAGCACAGGAAAAAAAGATGCAATAGCTGTAAAGAGAAAACACTCTTACCACTGCTGAATAGTAACAGAATTATCAGTGTTCCTCTGTAGTTTGTATATAGTCCTATTTGCATCTGTTGTCTTCTTGCAGGCAATGAAGGTATGACAGCTAGTAGCAACAACTCTGTCATCTTGGTCCTGTGGCCCCTGAAGTTAGCGTCAAAACCACGTCCTGTCAATGTGTTGTTTTTCAGAAGGTTAACTCATGCAATAGACCAGTGTCTTGAAATTTTAAGAAAGGCAAAAATACTTCACAAGTCACCAAAGAAAACTAATTTGTCATTATGAATCAACTGTGAAATGTCCAATAGGTGGGCAGGTCCACCAACCGAGGGCCTTTGCCTCTCGCAGCATCTCCCTGGCCTCGCTGAGTACGTTGGGAATGAGGCAGAGGGGGTGACAATGAGAAGCCAGTCCACTGTCCTTATGACATCTTCCAGCTTTACTTTACATACTGTTTTATAAATACAAATAAAACAAGTCTTGTTAATGTTGGGAGGGCTCATTTTCTCTGTTTCTGATACTTCTGGACTTCCATGGTATAACCAGACCACTATCACAGCAATGCATATAGACATTCTGTATTGTCTAATGAGATATATATAGAGACAGATAGATCTCAGTAGATAATCACTTGCTATTTCATAGCCTATATGCAAAGGCTAAAAGCTCACTTAGTCTCTTCTTCAGTAAAACCTCCCTGCTACTGAATGCAAAATGTTCCTGCCTGACTTAGAGAGCAGCCATCTTCTCTGCAGTACTCTGCCTTTCTGGTGGACTCAGTAGCTTTATTTTAGCCATTCTGTTTCAAAGATCTTTTGTCTGTTTCTTTTGTCTTCCAAGATCAGTGATCACCTCACACCAGTTTAAACCCATGGTGGTAGCTGTGGAAGTCAAAAGAGAGTGAGCTCAGATTTTGTGTACAGCCAGGGGGATCCCGTGGCTCTACAGATAGAAATGAGAGCAAATTCAGGTGCAGGTGAGTTACTGTGTGAAACTGGTGTCAGATAAGAATCAAATCTGACCTCCTTATGAGGCAGAAATGCTATCAAGATAAGCTGTGCCCAGAAGCACAGGGTATGTAGCAACATCTCAGGCAGCTTATTGGCATTGTAATCATATGAGGCAATGATAGAGATGTGAAAAGTGGTTTAGAGAAACTGGGACAAGTTGGTGTGGTCTGGCATTATGAATTTAACCTGTGCATGCTTCACACTCATACTGTTGGTACGTCCTGTACCATGGTATCCTACAAAATCTGAATGTGGCACCATCCCATCCAGTTCCTTAATCCACCCCAGGGTGCCACCACATCTCACAAAGAGCTAATGCTTATCTTTGCCCTGAAGTCACCATACAGTTAAACCATTTTTCCCTTACAACTCCAGGAAGGACCAAGCCCAGGGACCCAGTGGCCAGCTCAAGTAGCGATGTGTGTGGTCAGTGCTCTGGAGAGAGGCTGCAGAAAAGACCTGACCTTGCCTACTGCGGGCTGTGGAGCCACACACAGCTCTCTGAGCCCTCAGTCTGCTCAGGGTGTTGGACTACTACAGGTCTGCATAACCCTGGCCATTGGTGTGCAGATGTGGTGGGGGACAAGGGCTGTGCCCAACAGGAGTGAGTGGCCCCAGCCCCAGCACCTGGGTGCAGCAGAGCTCTGGCTCTGCATTGCTTTTAGGTCTTGGTCCTCTGCTGCTGCAGGTGGGACTTGGATTTGAGCACTCCGTTTTCCATGCACTGAATCTGGGAGTGCCAAAGGAGTTGACAGAAGTGGTGCATGTGGTCACATCATAAAACTAAGGCAATAGTCACTGTATGCAGAATTGCAATTTAAATTATAGTGTCCACAGGATCACTCGTGCTTACAGGACTGTAGCTGAGTCCAACTGATGCCAGTTATTAAAGCCATGTGAGTGGATGATGCAGCTGTTTGAGACTTGTGTTCTTTGATTTTAACTGAGTTCCCCTCTATGCAAGTCCTGTAAGCACTCTGTGCTGGATATAAGCTTATTCACAGTTGTGTGTCAGTTTGGTGTAATTCCATTGAAAACCCCATCAAACAGAAATAGCTGTGATTTCTAGACAGTTATTTCCTTCTCTGAATTAGAAGAAAAGTCAGATTCTGAAGTGAATTTATTGTTTTAATGGACAACAGTAATTACAATGGACCAAACTTTGAGCTGAGTAAATGTAACTTGGCTCAGCCTATGGAATTCATGGGACCAAATTCTGCTGTCATGAGACAATCACACAAGTGAGCACACTGTTTATCAAAGGAGAAGCTGGTTAGCAGAAATGGCATAGGCTATTGGGCAAGACCATAAGTTGCATTAAGCCCATCAATTCAGTGGAATTACACCTATTTTTGTTCTGGCTGAGCACTCACCCCACTGAAATTAGTTCAATGTCTCTGGACTAGAGCTGGCATAACTGCAATTAGACTTGTTCTTCAACCAGACCCTATGTTGACTCAGCCCAGCTCAGGGAGACCACCATTGACTTCAGTGACAACGTGGAGTTACGGACATGAAGAAGCTTTGACCCACTGGCAGGAGGCTTTTACCCATTAATTTATAAATTAACTGAGTAGTGGATAACAACACACATGATTTATCTATGATAGAGGTAAAGTACAAGTTCCCTAGCTGGTGTAGGCTGGTAAAGGAGTACTGACTTCAGTGGAGTTAATCCAATATGCACACACTAAGGAGCAAACCCTTCAACCACAGACTAATTTTTGCCATATCTCTATGCAGACAAGCTTCCAAAGCTTTTATCATCATGCCTTTTTTACTGATCATGCCAATGAAATTATTAATGTACTGTAATCCTTGCCTTTAAGGAGATACTGTACTTTGCAAAGCTATGCAGTGTAGAGCACATTGTAAAACTGCTTTAGACCACACAGTCTGGGAAGGCATTATCAGAAACCAGATGAACAGAGCAGCTCTTTATCAGATGTCGGTGACATGTTCTCTCTGCGCTTCCACCACTGAGTTTTACATATGGAGTGAATGATGGCTTTATGTTTCTGATGACTGTGGGCCAGAACTTCAGCTGATGTGCCTCTAAGTAGATCCGTAGATGTCAGGGCTGATTTACACCAGCTGAAAAACTTGTCCTCTGCCTTTTCATACCATACTGCATGCTCTAATGTAGCTTTATAAATGCATACTGAAGCTGAGTATATATTGAACTCTTCTGATTCAGCACCAGATAGTCCCTGCTGAAAGAATTGGACGGTAATTTCTGCCTGCCATCTAGGCTTGCATGTGTTTTGGTTTTAACTGAAAGGCATGTTGCAATTTCATTACCTCTGAGTTTAAATATTTACTGGCATCAGCATTAGCTTGCATAGAAAAATGGCAAATAAATTCAAATGTGTCATAAATGCTCTCAGTCTAGAAATGGAATCTGTTACTTTAGCTCAAAGACATTGCAGCAGGCTAAAGTGGTTTTTCTAATTCAAAAGCCATGGCAAATATTTATCTAGGCCCGATTTTGCTGTTCTTCCCCTGAGCATCCTCATCGGCAGGTTGCTCCACTGAAGGCCACAGGAGTAACTGTGTAAATTAGTGCTGAGTACACAGATTGCAGAATCAAGCACCGAGGATGTCAGGTTGATGCAATCAGGAGTTTAATTTTAGCCATATGTATCATTTGAGGACTTTTAGAGAAATCTGTACATTTTATCCAAGCTGACAGTCCTTGTAATTGCATCAAATATTGTGTAATTTACTCCTGTCTGTATTTTTGACATCTCTGGATTGCGTATTTTCTACTGAATCTTAAATGCTGGTTTTTTAAAACCCACATTCCAGAGGTCTAGAACATATCATCACAGAATATGAAAACAAGTCAAAAGATCTGGTTGTATTTTGCTCTGATTTTGAGCTGTCCTTTGGTTGGGGTTCTGTCTTTTGCTGTAGTACTCCCAGTATTTTAAAAGCGGCTCGATTCAATTCAAGGTCCTGCCTGTCTTTTGAGGAAAAAAGAAAGCAAAATACAGGTAAGGTTGGGGAAAAGTAATCATGCAAGCTCAGGGGGTGTTTGCTCTTCCTAGTTGTCTTGATTTTTAACCCAGCCATGTTGCGAGTAGCCAAGTCTGTGTGTTCTCTTGCCCATGTTTCTGGCTCTTGTGGCAAATACTAAATTTTCCTTTCTTTTTGTTTTTTTTTCATTTTGTGTATGTGTGTGTGCGTGTAGAATGAACCAAAATATCAGGAAAATTTATATACACTTTCTTCTGGTTCCTGGAAACAGAGCAACACTATGACCTTACGGTCTTCCAGCAAAAGTCAGATTTAATTTCTGCATTGCAGTGCAACTTAATTAGCTATTGGAATTAGATTATGGTTTACTAAATGCCCTTTACCTTACATTCTTACTTTTTATTTACTATTGAAGTAGCCTTTTTTTCTCTCATGTGTGCAAATACCGTATCAATAATCACTGCAATTCCACAAGGTGTCTTTGTTCTGAGCAAGCATGTTATTCTTGTAAAGTTTTAAGTATAAGTTAAGATGTTTTGTACAGACCAAGGTAACTGTTAAAATGTCAAGCAATTACTGAAATGTTGTATAGTTCTAAAAGTTTGATTTCTTTTGCTTTATATGTATAAAATTGTATCTTGCCTGTTTTGCTTTGTATTTCCAACGTGTTGCACAATTATGCATTTTGTTTACATTTGTTCCTTCTTCAGACAAAAAAAATAACAGTAATACTTTATGTACAAACATTTTAAATGTACTTTTGTTGGTTTTAAACACAATGTCTCTGTATAAATAATATTGGTTGAACTGGTACAATTGTGTCTCTCATAGAGGGATTAATTATACTGCCAGTGCATTGAATTATTTAAAAAAAAAAAAAAGTAAAATAAAATTTTTATGAAAATGTAACCCATTTTATCACTATAAATTATTCTGTCTTCTGCTATTTTCTCATTCTCCTCCCAGGATACAAGAAGTATGGTACAGTAAGTACTGTTCGTGGGAGAGCTGTCGTTGGTTTTAATTTTTAATCAATGTGTTTGTGTCATTGCGGAGACTTAGAATGACTCGATGTTAGAAAATAGTGCAGTGCTGATACCAGCTGCAAAGTGATGGGATCAATAGTCTGTTTTCCCCATCCCTGAGGGGCCTCTGCTGCATGACAGCGGCCTAAATGCTGTCTGTCCTAAACCCCACCTGAAAAGCATAGGAGCCAGGCTTCAAAGGCAGGATATTTTTGGTTGCTTGCCCAAGGCTCCAGCATGACTGAAGTGGTGTAATTTCGCATGCTGACCCTCTGCGCAGGGGTGCGCTTGTCCCCAGGGGCTTCACGGGATGACAAAACTAGAACCACGAGATTTTATATCATCATCACAGCTCTGAGACGCAGTGCCAAGAACACCAGCTCAAAAAAGATGTAAAAAGCTCTCGGGAGATGCTCAGCAGCAAGGCTGAGCACTCGGTGCTGCTGAGCACGGAGCAAGTGAGGTCAAGCCACCTGCCAGGAGGGATGAACCACAGCACTCCCAACACACAGACATCTCAGGTCGCTGTCCCCAAGCAGAAGAAGCCATGGCTGTGGTGTGCTGTACAGCTCTGCTTAAAACCTGTTACCTAAGTCTGGAGAATCGCATGCTCTGGAGATGCTGTGGAAAGGGGAGGCAGCTGATGAGTGTCTTAGCCCAGGCAGTGTCAGGCATGGAGAACCCAGAATAAAGGTGGTGGTGCAGAAGGATGCCTTGAGAGCTGTACCAGTGTGTATTTATCTGAAGGCCGAGTATTTATTGTAATGGCCTGCTAAAAACAGAGGGCCACGCACTGACACCCTCCAGCTTCTCTGCACCACTCTCATCACATTAAGCAGCTTAAAGCTGTCCAGTCCGACCAGACTATGGCTTTCTCAGTGTTCCTCATCCCACGTGTGTGAATGGTTACCTGTAAAGCACATGCTAGAGCCCAAATCCTTTTTAGCAGTAGGTTACTTCAGAAGAAAACTAGAATGGGGTATTTGGAGCTCACTGTGTATCACATTCACCCTTTTGCATTCAAGGGGCCAGGAAACATCCTGAGTATCTCAGAGAGAGGCATCTTTAGGGTCAGTGGGGGAGAAGGCAGGTCTGATGCTGCATGTGCCATCCATTCCTCGAGTCCTTAGCATTCTCTGGCTGTGCCCAGAAACCCGCTTGAAGCTTGACTTCAGACAGACAGCTCACATCATTCCCTGCATGCGTAACCTTGTAATCGGCTGTGAAGTGTTCTGTGATCCCAGCTATGAATGATGAATGGCTCCACATAAGCCTGTGCTGTACAGCACTGTTAGTGCGGCTGCACAACGCAGAAAACAGCCCTCTAGAAAAAATAAAGAGAGGATAATTATTCACACAGCCAGTATGAAGGATTCCCACAGGAGCAAGGATGACTAGCTGCTGACTAGATGGAGCAGTGTATTCTCCAAACATGGCCACGATTGGGGTAAGAGAAGATGGGCATTTGGATGCTCACTTTTCACACACAATTTCACAACAGTCTCAGGCAAGGTACTGTGTGCCCTTTTCTCCAGCCAAGGAGACATCTTCCCTCCTTCCCTGGCTGTGTGGGGCTGAGGCAGTGAAGTAGGATGTTGGTAAGAGCTGTGTAAGGCTCAGGAGAAAGACAGAAGAGCTACAATTTCTCAGCCAGCTAAGATGATTTAACTGCACGACTCCCTCAGGAATGAATCTGGCCCATGACTTTATCTGGCTTTAGACCACAAGATGGTTACTTGCCAGCAGAAAAGACATAGAGGTTGTGAAGCCTTATTTATATCTGGAAAGTCTGGCTGGAGTATCCAGTATAAGTCATGGCCTGTGTAGCTAAGGAGTAGGAAGAGTAGCCTAAATCTTTTCACTAAAAGGCTGGAACTCTCTTCAGCCCCTCCTACATGGTCCAAAAGGAACACAGTGCAGTACCAGCTCCATGTAATAGAGAGGAATTTCACTTACCAGCTGCATTTCAAAGTGAATTTAGATATCCTTTTATCCCTTTGATTGAAAAAGGCACATGTGTATGGGGAGTTTCAGGGGTTTTTTGCCCCCATAGTCTGCCCACCGGCTGGAAGGACTTTATTATAGCTAATGGAAATGTGTTCAGCACACAAACCACATGTGAAGTTAATGTTAAACAGAAGTTTGTGGTCATATGAGCTACAGGAAAGTCCCTGTTGATATTTTTAGGTATGTATGTTGACTGGCCTTCTGAAAAACAGACTTTCTCCTGGGTACCTGTGAGCATATGGAAACAGCTAAACACAAGGGAAGAGTTTGTAGGTTAGACCCCAGAAACTGGACTGCAGAAGAAAAGGGTGTGTTGGCCTTCCTAGGCCAGAAGTATTTGGCAAATTTGGGCAGCAACCTTTAGATCAGTTTTCCTTCAAGTTACATCTCATTCATGTGCAAAACCATCTTTGGGGCTGTTCTCAGCTGCTTTCTGGTTATGGTTGTCCCCTGCCCCTGGGCACCTTGTGTGTTCTGCTGAACTCAGCAGCTATTTACAATGCTGGCACACAGCTCCCTGAAAATGTGGCTGCTGATATTTGTAGGATTACATGAAGAATTGCTCAAGGGCTTACATTTTGAAAGGAAAATTTAAGTGAAAGAGTACAAAAAACCGCGCACCACAATAGCCACCACTACTGCCACCACCACTGGATCCCCATTCTTCAGCCAGCTCCAGGCAACGTTTACCCCTTTGGCTGCGGGGTGCTACAAGAAATGTGTGTGGCTTGATGTGATGAAGCCACATGAGAAGTCCTCCATTTTCTGCTTTCTAAGGCAGCTGAGTCTCACTGCCTGTGTGCCAGTTCCCCCTGCCCTCAGTGACACCTCAGTGACATCTGCTCCCGTCCAGCACACTAGCTGATGATCCCGTTAGGATGAAGCTCCCAAGTGTTTGCTGTGCTTGAAGGGCAATTCCCACTTTTGGCAGAGGCTGCTAGAAAACCCAGCACAGCCCTAGTATCCCTTAGTGCTGTTTCCAGGCTTTAGGCAGCACCGGGAGCTTTGTTTAACTCTCCATCCCAAGGAATTTCAGGGTCACGGTGCTGTAACAGGAAGCAAATTCCGCAGCATTTTCTAGGTTTTTTTCTTTTCTTTTTTTTCTTTTTTTTTTTTTTTTTTTTCACTCCACATTCACTGCTTATCAAGCAGGAACTAAATAAAAAGGCTGTTATTGTGCTTCGAGCCATCAATTTAAGAGCAATCACCTATGCGTTTGGGATGTGCTGGCAGGGAATTATCTGCAATGAGAAGCTGTTGCCAATCAGCGTTGTAAAAGCCCGTTGGCTTTAACTGTACCTAGAAGTGGATGCAACTCATTCAGTTAAGTGTAGCACTCAGATCTCTAATGCCCTCTATGGTTTTGCAGCTGATTAGCCTAAAGGGGCCTCCTCCAGATGGGTGTCCAGGGCATCCATGGTGCCCCAGCGCTGCTGTCACCCTGTTGTCCTGCTGCAGCCTGCCTGGCTGCACTGAGCTGCAATGAGAGGCAGCAGATATGCCACGGGGGGCACAAGTGCTGCAAAATCATGACTGGGACAGGACAGGACATGTCATAGGAGCAATGTGCCTGGGAAGCTCTGACATTGGCATTGAGGAATCACATGCTATCATGAAGGAAATACTTTCATATTAAATGTTCCACAGTCAAGATGACATGATGTCTCCAGCTTGGACCAAGCTGCATCAGTGAGCCTCTGCCAGCCCCAGGCAGAGACATGAGTTTCTCCCTCAGGGCTGCTATGATTGAAGGTCACTTGGGTGTCCAGAGACTGGATACAGACATTCTGGCAGCAGGCTTTTTTCCATGCTACTCAAATAAATCTTTTCTTGGCTCCATTGTGCTGGTGTTGCTTCAAGGACAAACCCATATTCTCCAGGCTGCCCCAGCACGATGGTGATGAGGGACTGGCCTCACAGACCATCTAATTAGTTCTGTTGTAGGCAGAAGAGGCCTCCACTGCTGCTCAGCTTGGCGGGTTGCCCCCTTCTTTGGCAGCAGTGTCCTTGTCACTGGTGACTTTGGGGGTATGCAGAATCCCTGCAACCGGGTCTGCCCCACAGGGTCTGTTGTTATCCCAGCTCATCTTGCTGAAAGGATGGGCTTGCTCAGCCAGTAAAGGTACATTTGAATAAGGACTTACTAGGTGAAGTTTAATGGCCTGTTGGTATTCAGGAAGTTAAAGTAAATGACCACAATGACTAAAAATCGATCAGTTTATTGATCAGGTCACCTGCCTTCACCACAGTGCCTTCTGGAGAGAGATGGAGGCTGAGCCTAAATCCAGGTTATTTCACACTGACATAATGTGCCAAATTGCAGGGTAAATGAAATCAAATTCAGGCTTTCAGATTTGTAACACCAGCATGAGAAACAATGCTGCTGCATTGACTACTCCGGGTATACACAAGCGTAACTATGATTTCGCTGTCAAAACTGGCATCTCCTGTAGTGAACGCTGGATTCTCTAGGACGATGGAAATGTCACCTCCATGTCTCAAGGAGGCATTTCAATCTCAATCACCTCCAAATCAGTCAATGAAAGCAGCACATCTATTTCAATAACGAAGTGCTGTGGGCCAGAACACAAAATTCCTGGTGCCTGGCACCAGGGCCGCTGATGTGGTGCCAGTCCATGGCTCAGGGCCAGCTCTCTGATCGCTTCCTCCAGCACCATCAGCTCCCCAAAGTTGCTGCTCATGTGCAATTCCAGGAGGGTAATTTATTACCCTGAAGAGCCTGACTCTTCTCTCCCATCTATCTGTATCTCCACGCTACATTGTTTACGTTAGCATAATCATTCCTCACAGAGAATGTCAATAAATGCTGGAGACAAAAGCATCACCACCACCACCACCACCAAAAAGCCCAACTGCTAAATAATTCCTAGAATGAGTTGTCAGAAACCTTTTATTTACTGATTCCGTGCATTTCATTTATTCCTGGCAGCAGGCCAGCCTTTCTGACAGTTAAGATTTATTGATTTAATTGCCTAGGGTAACCATGCAATAAAATCATCTCAAAGATAAATTTTCATGGCACAGTGCAGCATTGAAGTAATTTTTCAAGTGCTATGGCTATATTTCTGCAGGTTACAGGTGCAAAATTTGCTTAAAGCAGAAATGTCTCATTATTGTAACCCCAGCACATCAGTGTGGTCCTTCCTGTGAAACTCCTTTCTTCCTTTTCTTTTCCCCTCTCCTTTCTTCCTCTTTCTTTCTCCCTGTCACTGGCTCTTTCTCTATCTTCCTCCCTTTTTTTGAGGGGGACAGCACAGGTCTTTCAGAAGAGAAATTGTATTTCCTTAATTGGTTCATATATTCAATGCCCAGGAGAAATGAAGCTTCAGTTTAATTAGCAGTGGGCTTAGAGGTTATTTACAATGTTATACAGAAGCATTTGTTTCCAGCTGTGTGATGCTTTTTAACACAGAGGCTTCACATGGTATATGATTGCCATTTGTGACATTATAGTTTATTGAATCTTTAGATCTTTTTATTTACACTGTTACAGGGCTCATTATAGTTCAGAACAAGGAGCAAATTAAAATCTCTAATTCCCAGGTTAATGGTAACATGTCTGAAGTCAGAGATAGTATAAACCTGCAACAATGTGAAATGTTTTCTTCTCTCTTATGAGCTATTTGGGGTGGAGGATGCTGTTTGGTTGAAGTGTGGCATTCAATGGCTTATTGCTCTGGCAGCCTTGGCAGCTTCCCTTACCAGATCTGAATGTTTTATTTCACTCTCCTGCCCCACTGAAGACATTTGGCCAAAAGCAGCTCTGAGGTGCTGCCAGCATCATGGTGGTACCAGCCTTGTGCTGCGGCCACCCTGGCCTCTGTGAGCCATGCCAGAGCTAAGTCCAGCACCCCAAACAGCACAAACAAACTAGGAAATAAGGGGTTTACTCTGCCAGCCTGGCACAGAAATGCAGTGAGAACAGCAGATAGCCATGGTGTGGAGATGATGAGCAGCCAGCTCCCAGGCACCTCCTCAGAGTGATACTGTCACCTGAGACCTGCTTTCCCATCAGACCTGTGCTGCTGTGAGACAGTGCGGCTGTCTGTGTTACCACTGTTAATCCACAAATGGATCAGATGGAGGGTTTTGCAAACAAGCTTATGTTAATTCAAATTATCAGTAATAAAATGTGAAATGGGCCTGACAGCTTACTTTTTCTGTTGGAAAAGATAGCTTGGACTTACAGATTTGCTCAACTGACAAGGTTGTGGATCTCACACGGCAAACACCAACTTTGAAGCCTAGGACCTTTATGCTTACAGTTTAACCTCTTCGACCTCTACCTCTCTGACTTCAGCCTTTCATTAGGTAAAATATGAAGGCAGGTTGGATACGTTAAAAAGAGTATAAGTGAGAAGAGAGGCAGTTGAATCAATAATGTCAGTAAAGGTATACCTATTTATAGAGAAACAATGTCAGCATATGACAAACCTGTGAGTAAATTGGCTGAAAGCCCAGAGCTTTGTACTGGTTTGGTGAGCCTGAAGGGGTCTGAGCAGCAACAAGCACAATCAGTAATACCAGGGCTCAGAAATGCTAGGGCTCAGAAACATCAGCCATGCCAACTGGGAATCAGGAAAACCAAAGAAGGGCCCTAGGGTGGGAGAGGGTGATGGAAGGAAGAGGAGAAAATGGACACAGTATTGTCAAAGGGAAATGCCAAGTCCTTAAGGCTGGGCAGCAATGGTGAAAGCAGAGGTCCGTGTTCACTGAGTAGACTGTGAGCCATGCAAACCTCCCACACTGCAACCACACATCAGTCTCCAGGCATCAAACATCAATAGGCAGCTCCAAAAACCTGTCCAGGTATTTAGAGCAAACATCCTAGAGGTACCAACTAGATACACAAGCCCCTCCATTGATCATCAAGAGAAGAAACTTGTCAGCTTCAGAGAATCTGATTCAGTGTAACCAACTTGATACTTGGGTTTGGCTTTTTTTAAGATAAGAGACCACTCAAAGCAATCTGAACACATCCTTGAGTCTATACTGATATCTAGAAATCATTAACATTGGCCAGATGTAGCATCCTGCTTCTTTTTGTTGACTCCACAGAAAGACAAGGGATGTGGGCTTTACTGGAGTCGAGTTTTTACTGCAGACACCAATCCTAAGGGTCATTGGGGCCTACTGTGAGAAGTCACATTCTGAGCATACTCTTGGAAATCAGCATTAGTAGAAATATTTAAAAAGAACAGCATTTCTGTTTCAGGTGAACATTTGAACAACGTTTGTTCTAGCTTGAAGGCAAAATTTTAATTTTTTTCCCCGTAATTGTCAAAATTCTCCTTTTCTGCCTCATGACCTCAAAAACTCCACGTTTGGGGAACTTCACTAGGTCCTTCCAAGAACACTCAGAAAACTTCATCCTGTGGTACCAGTCTGACTTACAAAGTGTCCTTTGTTTTGGTTTCATTTGCTTAGGTTCTGAGATGTCTTCCATGAAGTAGGACACACCAGATCACAAGAGCAGTTACATTTCTGCTGATTTTTTCCTTTTACAAGTCACTGCTGCTATGGACAGGCTGACAACCCAGGAATGTAAAAGTACATGAAACACAATAGACTCATGTTTGTGGGGAAGTTCAGAAATAGCAACCAAACCAAGGAGCCTTCAAGTGAATAAAAACCCATTCACAAATGCAACCAGTGAGATCAGGCGTATGCCCTAGGTTGTACATGTGTAAAGCCAGATGTGTAGCATATAAATGTGTGGATACGCTGTATGTTTCCAATAAACATAAGAGGAGGTAGACGCACATCAGAGCACACAGATCACTTGAGCCCTACCAAAAAGCCACAGTCCTGAGCTCTTCCAGGAGATCTGAGTCATCCTTGTTTGAAGTAGGCAGTCAGGGAAGACACCAGGGAAAGCATAAGAGGTGGCCAGGTTTAGAGGGCCTTGGGAGGGGTGGTGTCCAAGAGCCACATCCTAAACCATGCCACGGCTGCTGGATTTGCTGCAGCAGATCCAGAGTTCATTCTGGAGCCACGTTAGCCCAGTTCTGGTCACAAAGTGAGTGTGTGCTAGATGTCCCAAACAGAATGTAAATAAAAAGAGAAATGGCTATCAATCACGTAAAGACCCCTACTGACACATACTGTGGTCACATACATAGCACAAACACCTCTAAAAAGCTCATTTTAAAAAAAACAGAATTACCAGCTGTTTCAAAACCCCTGCACTTTATTAACATTGAGAACATGTCCTTTGATATAAACTCTTCTAGAAATGATTCAGATGAATTAGCACAGGAAAACCTTGCTGAGTTGGAAAGCACTGAATCGGAAGCAGTGGAGTCAGTGAATAATGAAAGTAAACCATCATTTTGAAGTATGACTAATGGTGACATGGTCTGTCTAGAAGAACAAATAACCAAGACATACTACTTGGCCCCAAAACTGGGCTGAACCTTTTCTGAAATGACTTCACTGTTGTATGAAGACTATTAACAAAACAGGAAACCCTGCCAACTTACGGACTACAAGTCCAACGAGAGAGAATTTCACTTGTACACAGGAAAGACAGATGATTCACTTTGTAAAAGAGCAGGACTTATTACTCTTAGAGGCAATATTAATAGATCCATCCAAAATTGCCCATGGAAGAGATCTATTGACAGTGCCAAGATCCTTAGCTGAAAAATGTGCAGAGAAACTTGAATCTGCAATGTAGAATGCTGCAGTGAAGTGATTACATTTTGTGGCACCTAAAATGCTTTTATCAAAGGATGACTTGACAAGACATCAAGATAGCTAAATGCTTAGGGCTGAATGTCAATCAAAAACTTACATGTATTATTCAAGCTGCAGACTGAGCTGCAGCTAGGCAAAGGGAAAATACTAAACTAAGGCTTATGGAGAGCGTGTTTGTGAAAAGATAGCAGGTATCTTTTGCAATCTAAGTGCATTATTTCTGCTTCTTGGACTAGATGTGCTGGGTGTGATTTTACCAACTGCTTGGGGAATGAATTTGACCCATTGTGTCTCATTTAGGAAGTGGGGTAAATACATTGTATAGGCATGGTGGGGTTCCAGGACACGGTTAGAAGTTTTCAGCTCAGTGCTGGTAGTCCAACAGCTGATGGCTGCCAGATGTAGTATGTAGCAGAAATAGCTGCCATCAGGAAAAGGCCGCCTCTTTCTAACAAGAAGGCAAGAACTGAGCTGTGTTTCAGATTTAGCACAATGATCCATCACTGAATGCTCCCACACCAAAGTATAACCTCGCCAGTAGGAAGGTACCCCCTTAACCCCAGCTTTTTAAAGCCTCAACACAAACTGAGCCCACCACAACTTACCCAGTTCAGCATCCCAGCTCTGAGTTGTCCCAGCACTCAGCTTCTCTGGAATGGATGGGAAATAGTCCACATTTTTGATGGTCCCCAAAGACCTGGTGAAGCTTAAGTCACTCACTCTCTGTACACAGACTTGGCTTAAGACCACATCAATGGTCATCAAGAACATGCAAGTACTCTTAGGAGCAGGATGTGCAGCTGAAACTGCCACTGACTGTTTTTTCATCTTCAGAGCTATATAAAAGACATAAGCCTTATGCTCAGTCCTGCAAAACATCACAGTCAGTTTCTAGCTTAAACAGCAAAGCCAACTTCATAGAATCATAGAATCATAGAATCATGGAATCATAGAATCAGTTAGGTTGGAAAAGACCTTTAAGATCATCAAGTCCAACCATTACCCCAGGACTGCCAAGACCACCACTAAACCATGTCACTGAGGGTTTTTGAACACTTCCAGGGACAGAGATTCCACCCTACAACAAATGAACTAGAAGAGACAATTTATCTCTATGCCTTTATGCACATACACATATATAGATATATATGCTTTCTTAATTGTGACCATATTCTAAGGGTTACACGGCTAAGAAGTCAGGGGACACACATTATACAGTTCAAGACTTGCCTTTATACAATTCCAGTCATTCCATCCACATTGTTTCCTACAGAACTCTCAGAGCATCTGACACCAAGTTATTAATTTTACTATGGAAGTGATCAAAATAGCAGCAAAATAATGTGACAAAGAATATGGCAGGGAAGCAATGGCAGCACAGAGGCCAGACTTGGAAATAACCCAAGACTGGTCACACAGAGAGGAGAAACACATATTTTCACTCTGCTTTCCTCTGTGTGGCCCAGCTGAAATATGGAGCATCACCTGAGAGAAGGACAGAGTGGAATTATTACACTATTAAAACCAGGAGTGAAACAAAGGTAAACACAGACTTGTGCTTGATCTGCTGTCTTCTTGCAACTGCCTAATTGCCTTCCATACCCAAGGGGTTTGCAAGGCAAGAGTGGGAGCAAAATGAGAGGGAACTGCCTTAAAGATGTTAAATATACCTATTAAGGCATAAAAAAGAGCAAATTTTCCTATAGAGCACATGTATCAATTAAACCTTTCAATGGGGACACCTCCCTTGTGCTCCCAACATTAGCACTGGCTATGTTGCACAACTGTATTTACTCCTCTAGTTAATATGAATAACAGTTACCATAGCAATTATTACATTTTATGATGTACATAAAGTTCCTGATGGAGTTAAGGGATAGGGTCAGTTTTTAAGCTTAGCTCAGCATTTAGCAAGCTTTCCATCCTAGATGTTTCGATTACTCAGGAAAGCCTTAGCCTGTACAACACAATGAAGGACTGGAAAGTTGTAGAGTAATTCATAGGAGAAGGGGCGTGCATGAGGATATATGCTCTAGCTTAATAAATAACCACGTGAAATCACTGGCATTTAGGACCCTCCAGAGAGGAGCTTTCCCAGCTGGCTTCTGATTCCTCATACCCTGAGTAATTCCAGATTAAATCCACTGACTGTGGAAGTGTACGTGACATCAGAAACCCACCGTGTATTTCCAAAACGCACGTTAATTGGCTCCAGACAGCGTCAAGTGGGTTGTACATGCCTCCAACTGTAGGGTTTCAGCTCCTTCATCCCCAGCTTGGCTCAGAGGGAAAGTGGTACAGTGCACAAATGGCCAGAGCTTTGGGAATGATGTAAGATGTCTTCCACTTGCACTTTATTGAGAAAGCCCATAAAATTCAAAATCCAGCTGTGCACATTGGTTCAGTCTGCCTATTAAACCAGCAGCATTTTCTCATGCCTATGATTGATACGGCTTTAGGCACATCTGTGTACTTACTTAACCCCCTTCCCTCCACCCTCTCCATGTCAAGCCACTACATAGACATGAAAAGTGGGAATTTGTCTTTTGTACGTGAGGGTATAAAAGGCTTCTTGACTTCCACTGAAGAACAATAAGTGGCAATTCACTTTGATTCCCTCTTGATGTTAATTTTACCTTAGTTTGACTTAGGGAAAACATGGAAGCCCAGCACCAGGGTTATCAGCCCTTTTTCTTTCATAACCTCAAAGGTAAAAAGGGAGCAGCCTGGTAAAATGACTTGGACATGTGTTGCAATAGATAATCAATGGCTCTAGTAAGATGCATGTGAAAGCGTTTCAAGCCCACATTTCAGTAAACATTCTCCAGAATCTGTGGCTATTTATCAAATATGAATGCACTTTTCAGGATGAGAATCGCATTTCCCCCTGGTGTTTTTGTTCCAAAAATAATTGGAAGTGACAATACAGACAAAGATGATGTTTCAACTTCATGTTTAAAATAAATATAAGGCTGTCATCAGAGCCGAGCTGCCTTGTGAAGATCCCTCTCACAGGAGTCAACAGGCAGCTCTACTGATAGAGAATAGTGTTCTATTATTGATTAGCTTTTAAGTTCTTGTTACATATTAGATTAGGATAGTTGCATGCATAGGGAATGAATAGCCCAATTACAGTCTAAAATAGCTCATCTCAAAGCAGTTTAGGATTTTGATATTATAGAAAAATTTTTAAGGAAATTACAGGGTTTATTAAGAAAGCCTTCAAGGCAAATATTTACATTTTTATTGCATGGCTTTCAGGATGGGGAGGGCAAAATATCCCTCCTTTATTACATACAAGGCTGGTTTTAGCTCCCTCCCAATTAGCTTTTAAAAACTTTGGGAGTTAGGATTTGCTGTATTTGAGGTTTTTTTCTGCATAGAAAGTACCAGACTAAGCAGCCCCGGAGTTATACCTCTAGGGTCACTCAGTTTAAATGAGACTCCAGGGCTTGTTTTGGAGGCAGTGATGGTTCTCAGCAGAAGCTGGCATTCAGATGCTCAGGACCTTCAATCTGTTACTCTTCCGTGCAGGAGGAATATCTATTGATGGTGCTACAACAATCACAGCTTCCTGAAGTTGGCCCTCAAGTGGACTGAGCATTGACCACGAGTAACTTGGAGTAGATTCAGCACCACTCAAGCACATTCCAGCCCTCAGCAAAGGCACTGATCCCAGTGACCGGGGCTCTTGTGAACATGGGACCAGTACTGGCACAATACAGTATTCCTGAGAGCACTGATTAATATGCTTTAATGTTGCCAATTTTTATAGGACTGGAGCAATTCTAAGGATTTATGCTTCATTTTTCAAAATCCAGTAATTCAATTTTTTTTTCCTTTTTTTCTTTTTTTGGCTAAAATCTGGCAACCTTAAGGCCAAGAAATCTTCAAGAGTAGCTTAAGCAAAACCATAGCTGATCATGTCTGGCATTGGCAATACCCCTCTTCAGGCAGGAGATGGGACCTCAGGCTCCTAGATCTCCCTTCCAGTTGGTGTTTTGTTGTCCTTGAAGACACACTGGACAGGCCCTCCAGGGTGGACCCTGGGGATTGCACTGGGGAGCAGTGAGGGCTGCTGGCACAGGGGAAACAGGGGGCTGCAGGCCAGCATGGCAGGGCCATGTCCCACAGCAGGGCTGCCAAACAAGACAAGAGGAGGGGCACTGCATCTGAAATGCCAGACACTGGTCTGGCTGCAGGGGAGCATGAAGCAGGAGTCAATGGGCTGCATCATGCTTGGCATGCGAGCTGTGACAGGATGGACTGCTGGCATAATTTAGGGACGCCTGAGGTGCCTCTGAGAGGTGCCAGCCTTGGGGACTGCAGGAAGGTGACAGAGAAAGAGCTGCTTCCTACTCCGGCCAACACACGCGTGCACACACAGCCATGCCACCCTCCACCCTCCCTCACAACTCCGGTTTTAGCACCAGCTTTAAAGGCCAGAGATGTTAAAACACATGCTTTATGTCTGTCCAAAACACAGACATCTTTCATGATGGTGAAAAGAAAATACACAAGAAAATACAGTTTTGAACTTAGGAGAGAGAGGGTACAGAAGCCCAAACTCAAACCTCAGCTGTCCATATCCACTCACCTCAGCACCAGCAATACTGCATTTCACAGTTTTCACTCCATATAGCCACCCTGAATATTTTGGCATAGAAAATAACCACTCTCTTTCTACAGAGAGTTTCCAGCCTCCAGCAAGGTGGAACAGTTTCAAAAAT
This sequence comes from Psittacula echo, assembly GCF_963264785.1. Taxonomy (NCBI): domain Eukaryota; kingdom Metazoa; phylum Chordata; class Aves; order Psittaciformes; family Psittacidae; genus Psittacula; species Psittacula echo. Next base: position 12,888,379 of record NC_137744.1, read on the forward strand.
TGATCTGACTTTCCCTCAAATTTGCCTAACTAATTAATCATTCCCTTCATAGGTTAATTTGAGGATTGCATTGACCACATCTCCAGCAAAGCATGGAAAAGGTCACCAGAAATAGATTTCCAAGGCCTTCAAGGGACTCTGTGGGCAAATGGTTGCCACTAACCAACACTGCAAAAGTGTGATTAAAGGTAAAAGGAGCACCAGGTGGGAGAGTTGCATGACCCCAGGATCCTTGCCAATGGAAAAACCACAGCAGAAATGCTTAATACATGTTCCAGGCCTACTGACTCACTCTTTTTGGAAGTTAACACATGAAATCTGTAAAGAATAGTTCTGCTTACTGAGTTCTACAGCACTGATTGATATACTCATAATTGTTTTACTCTGCCAAACAAGAAGCCCAAGTTTCCTTCTTTTTTTATGCATGGCTGCAAGCAATGTAAGCACCCAGAATGCTTTCCTTTAAGAATGGAAGTCCAAGTCCTCATATATACGTGTGCACACAAAGTCACACTGGCTGATCACCTTAGATATCTCTCTCACCCCTCCTGAACTGTGCACTGAGATAGCCCACATGTATTTACACCTTTCCAAATAAGTTCATTGAGGTGCTGAGTACAGTAGTTTAATTCAGGAAAGTATTTTTTGAACTGAGACTGCCCACATATGTTTAAAATTAAACAGGCTCAGGACAAATTGCTTTATGCCCCACAGATGAACACTTGCTGGCTGCGAAATCCAAGATACAGTCCTAATAGATACCTGCTCTACCTTGTGCATGCATATCTGCAATCTAATAGGGAAATCCACAGCTTCATGCAGGAAAAGTACGTGTGGACATGGCAAGAAAGCAGGCTGGCTTGTATCCGTGCAGCAGTGTTTTGAACCTGGGCCACTCCTATCTCACGTGCAAGGTATGATCCCACTGAATGGGGTGGTGGACATGCCAGAGGAGTCAAAATAAATTACACAGACTAAATGAGAGGTGAGTAGCTGAATCAACTACTTGCTCTTCAATTCTTTAAATTCAAAGTGATCCTTGGCAAGGGACATTTTGTGAGGAAATGCCTTCAGAAGATACTGGGGTTGCATCTTGCTCCCACTGCTGGGAATGGGAACTCCGTCGAGACAGGCCCACCATCACCACAGCAGAAAGTCCTACCTGAGGTGCTAGCTCGAAAATCAGGCTAAATCAAGTAAAACTAGGCAGTTGGTGCCTTTCTTTTTCCACTGTAATGAAAAGTAGACAAGAAGTAGCTCTGCATAGCAACACAGAGATCAGTGCAGGGATGTCTGGCCATATGGAAATGTGAATCACTAAGTCCAAGTCACCTGCCTCAACTGACCAGCTCTAAACTCAGCAGCTCTCTTAGTCCCTCCACAACCTTATGCTTAAATATCCCTTTCCTTAGCCTACAGTGAAGAGGATTTCAATTAGACAGCAAAACTTCTTTTACAAGCAAACAGATCGAGCTGACAAATGCGTCATGGATGAGTTGAGCTCCCATAAGAGCACCATATCTTTGGTAGACTACATAGTCCACCACCTACATTTAATAACCTTCTTTAGTTAAACACATCCACAATACTTAGCTGTCCAAGTGGACACAGCTCTTACTTTGTTTCTAATCATACATTTTGCAGCCTTCAAGCAAGACCAGAGTGCTCTCTTAAAAAAAAAAAAAAAAAAAGTTCTTATTGCTGTTGTTGTTATTTCATTATTTTTATTTTTGTCACTGCTATTGCTATTACCACATTATGCTTAGAAATGATTCTGTGCTTTCCTTTACCTCAGTAAAGCAAGAGCAATTATGTAGCTTTATGCATTTCTGTAAACAGCTATGGAAAAATTTGCTTTCCAGAAAAAAAATGGTAATTTTTTACAAATATATAAAACAAAATACTCAAGGCATTTTTGAGAGGCGTTCTCACATATTGCTGAAATTACACACAATGTGTGAAAATTTGCATAACAAATGTGACAAGATGGTTACTTAAGGGACTGAAACAGAAGGAATAAAATATATATTAGATACCTCAGCTCTCATTAATTATTATTCTGAATGAGAAATAATGCCAGAAGCAAGAGTGATGCCAGAAGAAGCAATGGGGAAATATATTATCATGTATTTAAAAACCTTTAAAAGATATAATAATAATTAGGAAATTAATGTACAACTGATCTTTTTTAGTAGCAGAGCAACCACCTGTTCACACTTCTGTTAATCGCTTGTCACCTCTTCCTTAAAGATGGTCTGTGAAGATCATTAAAGGAAAAGCTACCTGAGTAGAAAGAAGGGGAAAGAATTCAGGTTATACAGGCAAAAAATAAAATAATAATTATAAAACTCATAACTTTAATTAAGAGTCACATGTGAAAAGGCAATAGTATTTTAAGTACTGAAAGGCATGATAAGGCACATGAAAAACAATGTGGTTGGTGACAGCCAGCATGGCTTCACTAAGGGGAAATCCTGCCTGACCAATTTAGTGGCCTTCTATGATGGGGCTACAGAACTGATGGACAGGGGTAGAGCAGCTGATGTCATCTACCTGGACACTGTCCCGCATGACATCCTTGTCTCTGAACTGGAGAGACATCTATTTGATAGGCGGACCACTTGGTGGATAAAGAACTGGCTGGATGGCCGCATGCAAAGAGTTGTGGTCAATGGCTCAATGTCCAGTTGGAGAGGGGTAACAAGTGATGTTCTTCAGGGGTCAGTGTTGGGACTGATCCTGTTCAACATCTTCGGCAGTGACATGGACAGTGGGATTGAGTGTGCCCCCTGCAAGTTTGCCGATGACACCAAGCTGTGTGGTTCTGTTGATACACCGGACGGAAGGGATGCCATCCAGAGGGACCTGGACACGCTTGTGAGGTGGGCTGATGCCAACCTCATGAAATTCAACCAAGCCAAGTGCAAGGTCCTACATGTGGGTCAGGGCAATTCCAGGCACAGCTACAGGTTGGGCAGAGAAGAGATTCAGAGCAGCCCTGCGGAGAAGGACTTGGGGGTGTTGGTCAATGGGAAACTTAACATGAGCTGGCTTCAGTGTGCGCTCGCAGCCCAGAAAGCAACCGTATCCTGGGCTGCATCAAGAGGAGCGTGACCAGCAGGTCGAAGGAGGTGATCCTGCCCCTCTACTCTGCTCTCATGAGATCTCACTTGGAGTATTGTGTGCAGTTCTGGTGAGGACACCAGAACAACATAAGAAGGACATAGAGCTGTTGGAGCAAGTCCAGAGGAGGGCCACGAGGATGATCAGGGGGCTGGAGCACCTCCCATATGAAGATAGGCTGAGAAAGTTGGGGCTGTTCAGCCTGGAGAAGAGCAGGCTGCGTGGAGATCTCATAGCAGTCTTCCAGTATCTGAAGGGCGCTATAGGGATGCTGGGGAGGTACTATTTGTTAGGGACTGTAGTGGTAGGACAAGGGGTAATTGGTTGAAACTTAAACAGGGGAAGTTTAGATTGGATATAAGGAAGAAGTTCTTTACTGTGAGGGTGGTGAGGCACCGAAATGGGTTACCCAAGGAAGCTGTGAATGCTCCATCCCCGAGAGTGTTCAAGGCCAGGCTGAACAGAGCCTTGGGTGACATGATGTGGTGTCCCCCATCACAATAGTGATGGAAGAGAGTATTATTACTATTGATGATAATTTGCTCTCAGTGCCCTGCCTTACCCAGCTTTGTCTTCCCAGTGCTCCCTAAAACACTGCTGGTGCAGAAATTTAGTTAAGGCAACTTGGTGGGGCACTGCAAGGTGGTGGCACCAGCAGGTCTGGTCTCCTCCCACAGCACCCAGGGCTGATCAGCAGCACCCTCAGACAATATCCCCAGGAGAAGTTGTTGCTTAGTTGTTGCTAAGCTGGAAAACTGCAGCCTTCCTATTTTGGGAGACAATGCCAAGTAATGCATGTTTGTTGTCAGATACACATTCACCCCCTGAATTACACTGCTATGTGCTCGCGAGAGCTGCACAGGCCCCTGCTGCTCCGCTTGTCCCTGCCTGGCTGCGGATGGAGATGAAATCACAGAGGGATCCTATTGCTGGATTGATCCCTTCCCCACTGCTGCTGTGGAAAGGGATGCTGTGCATGCCACAGCAGAATTGCTGTGGGCCTTTGTGCACACCATGCCCCGTAATCGTGGCAAGCAATTTCACACGCATTTCTCATCATTCCCTCCTTAGGCTTTGAAACATTTATGCTTTATCTCTTCTAAAATAGAGAAATCTATTTTTCTATCAAACTCTTTCCTTCAAGCTTCCCATGGAAGCCGCACAGAATTTCCTATTTGCTCCCTCTTGCAGTCAAATCTTGTCTTGGGTTTCCACAGGGGATTTGCCTTGGCCTTCTCTGGAATCAGTGTCTCCCACAGAAAGCAGCTTTGCTTAAATGCAAAAGTCCATGTCCATTTTTCCCATTAGTCTCCCTGTGTTTCTTTTTTTTTCTCTTGAATATATTATCTCCCAGATTCACCATTTGGAGGCTATTTCCTTGCTGTTTGGCCTTGGGAAACACCATGTTCCACCAGTCCCATACCATTCTTCTAGTCCACCCTCACATGGGAGATGGATAAAGTAAGCACAGCATGATCAGAAATCAAGAGAAATAAACTTGCTATGCAGTGGCACTCCTACCTTCACTAATACGTGCTTCCATTCCTCATCCTCTTGGAAATGACTCCATTCCCTGACATCTCTTCCCACTTTTAAGCCCAACAGCTGGGGCAGGCAAACTGGAGGGTGAAGAGGGTGGAGAGGGAGACAAAACCCTTTGCACAGGGTCTTCTGCTGATGCCAGTTCATGGTGCCATTGCATGATTGAACCATGAGAGGACCCATGTCTTTGCTATGGGATCTGTGACAGGGCTGTGTGCCCTTCCCTCCTCCCAAGATTATGCTACCCTTGGCACCTACACTGACATAAACTCCCAGCAGTGGTTCAGCGGCAGCACGGGCATTTGCAGGCTGCAGCACAGGAGCTGCACAACTCCATATCAGCGGTCTAAAAATGGAGTTTCACTGCATTCGTCTCCCATGCTGAACATGAGTACAGCAGTTAGTAAAAGTTAAATCCACCTAAAATCATTTTAAGAGGGAAAATAAGTCCCTTTCTGGGGCTATTATTTCTCTGTCATGTTTTACTCTGCCATTAATACACTTTTGGAATGAATGAGAGTTATTTGCACCCAAGGCAGGTAATAACTGTCTATTAAAAGACACCATCTCTGTTTCCTAATGCTCTATCAAAGGTTCATTGATGAAAATAGCCATCTGACTGCTCTCATTGGCTTTAAGGAATTCCATAAAAGAATGAAATATGCTTTCCTCATAATTGTTTTTGTATAAGATTTATGACAATGTGAGTAACAAATAAACTGGGCACTTGCTGAACAAGGCTCAGATTTAAGATGTGCTGATTCAAACAAGGAAGAGTTCAACTAAAAGATACATATCTTGGGAGAAATGTGAATGTGTTTGCAAAAGCCATAAGTTACCACATACAACTGGCTACATTCCCTGTTGGTGTAAACACCTACAGCTCCAGGGACGCCAAAGAAACTGCATCAGCTTTCTCTAATGGTAAATCTGGGCCTTAGAGGCCAGTCACCTGAACAGCTCACAGCTGAGAAGAGGACCTTGACAGCATCTGGAATATGTCCTGGGTATACCTATACAGCTGATTAAGCAGCAGGACGGGCTTTTACCACCTCCACCTGACGATGCTGTGTGTGTAAAGAACATCACATGCTTGGGGAAAAAAAAATAGTTCTTTAATTCCTGGCAGCACTTTTCATACTCCTGCCAACAGTAAAAGTCACATCAGTGAGAATGGACTGTGCGATTATTGTTGTGGGATAATTAAATCCCATTTGCCAGCTATTCATCTGGTTTAAGCAGTCAGAGGTGCAATGGTCATCTCTGTTCCTCTTTACTATTACATCAATAATACAGTCCTATGAGCTTTTGCTTCCAAGATTACCTAAAGCACAGGATTGACACTAAGGAGATTATTTATGTGTTTCCAACTCCGTTATGAGGTTTTGGTGCCACTTAACTTTTTTGTCTTTTTCCATATCCAAAACAGAAATAATAACGGAACTATTTAGGTTGGAAAAGACCTTTAATGATTCCTTGCCCAATTTCATTGCCCTTTAGGAGGCAATCAGATACTGCAGATCTAAATGCTGCGTAAATACTTGTAAAAATGCCTATCCCACTCTGTATGATAAGGCAATCACTACACTCTCACTCAGTGCAAACAAACTATTCAATCATACGCCACGAGGGTCTAAAATTGCTAATGTTTGCATATTTCTGAAGTTGCTCCACCTCTGTGGATATGCCCACCAGAGTAAGCTCCAGGGTAGGGGGTAGCTCAGTCCCACACAGAAGTTGAAAGGAGGTGGTAGGCATCAGTTGGTCACTGCTAGAAGATGTGAATGATGTGAAGTTAGATGCTTTTTAGATTTTGAATTTGAAAAAAATTCAACCATCTGCCAAAATTTGGGTCTGTACAGACATGCATGCTCTCCAAAGCCATCTCTTTCTTTGCACATTTTCTTTCTTTACAAACACACATATTTTAAGGCTTTCAGCATGCTCACATTTGGGTATTATTTGCACCCAAAGAAAGCTAATAACCAGTATCCAAAATTCTACACCAAATATTTGACACTTGTCAGAACCACAAGAGCAGAGAATAAGAGGGAAAGATCCAGCCATTTTGGTAGGAGTCAGTACCACAGACACACTTTTAACACCCCAGTTATTCATCCAGCTTCTCCTTTTCCTTTTTTTTTTTTTTTTCCAGCTAATTACATCAATAAGACTTTATGGAAACTGCTGCCAAATGTTTAAAATGAGAGCAGTTCAGTTGTTATTTCAGTCCCAGGTTACTGTGGTAAACTGTACATGCTCACCTCATGCATTCATTTGTGAACATTTGATGTATCAGTGATTAATTGATATTAACGGCATAAATCACCTCAAGCTTGCTTTATGCTAGAAATCACACACAATCTTGGCTCTAATCACTCAGCACATAAAGAAACTTTAATTGATAACCCAGGTTTAATATCCATCAGGAATGGATTCTGTAGGAGGAACAGAGCAATGTTCCCTGTAATCATCCTAGAGGAGATAGAAAGCTTGTTCTACCAACATCAAAGAAGATTAGGCAGCAGAAGCCTGATAGTAAAGTAACAATTATGGAGGGTTTTTTTTTTTTTTAATTCTGTGCACCTGCTTCATCAAAATAATAGGCATCTTTTAGCAAAATAACCTGAAACTCAGTTCACTGACTTTCAATTATCTGATGCTGGGAAATGCATCTGGAGAGACATGAAAAAAGGTGATAGACACACAGAGAAATAAAGAGAAGGGGGAAATTAGAATGAGGGAAAAAATGAGCGCCTGTGTAAGTGGGTGTTATAAATATCCTGTGCCTCAGGCTGTTTATAGAATGGGAATATTTTTGCTGAGTTAGGATAGTGGCATCAGGCACATTTGACCAAATCAGTCCCTGGTGGAGTGCCTTTGACTACAGTAAACAGCTTGCTTACACCAGGGACGGAATTGGCTCATTGTTTTTAAGGGGAATTTTAGGCATCAAACCCTAATGCAAGCAAGGGAAGCTCAGGAAAACTTTCCATGAACATTTCAGGCTGTATAACTCAAAGCAAAAGTGGCTATCCCTGAATTCCCCTTTATCAGGTGGTCTTGCTACACAAAACTAGGAATGACCCCATAATTTTCTTTCAAGAGATGAATATAATGTTAGACCAGAACCAATCTTTCCTGAACGTGAGGAGGGAAAGAAAGCTCAGGCACGGTCTTGGTTTTACTTCAGGGACTGCATCCCTATTTCTGGAAAAGCATTAGGCAGACACTCAGACTTAAGAAGCCTGCCTGGGGCTTAGTACCTACCCTTCCTTGCTGGGGTTTATGGGTGGTTTTTGTTTTTAAATAAATCCCAATCTTCTCTGAAAACACTTTTTCAGAGGTCAGTGGGCAATTCACTTCAACATTTCATGATCTGCAGCCCTTGAGCCCCCAGAAGTAGAGCACAGCAAAGCTCTTACCAGAGAAAAGCCACATTGCCAGCCCAATTTCTGGACAGAGTTCTTGACAGGCTCAGGACAAAACCAAGAACAGCTTACTTCCACCTTTTTTTTTCAGCTTTACATCCCTGTTGAATGTTCGGGATTCCCACATTTCTCTCCCTCCTCCGTTGCATACAGCCATTCACATCTCATCTAATTCAGAAATAATTCCCACATGAAAGCTGGACAGGAGAGCTGCTCTCCGTACTTTATCTTCTGAACCTTTGTGGCTCATGTTTGAGCTCCTATTTCCCTGCAGCAGCTCATGTGAACTTGCACTTAACCAACGTGCAAAATTGGACTCTGGGAGGCAGAGCAGTTGCTCTTCCTTCAGCCGTACTGCATCCTGACACATCACACATCCAGCAGCTACTGGTCCCTGTTTCAGAGGTTGAAGCATGGAGGATCATGAGCCAGCAACCATGGCTGGCAGAGGCTGATCCTTCAACAAGAATCACAACCACATCCCACTTCATGCAAATGAAGTAGAAGTAATTCCATTGTAATTAAAAGGAACTTTTGTGTGAATTCCAAATGAACCTTTGTAACATTATCATTAGTTCTCAATACATCTCTTATTTTACCTCATTAGAATTATTGGTAATAAATGGTAGTAACTGGATTGTAATTAAATAGGAATTAAAATTTGACTTCCTAATGAACTACAGCAAAGCAATCACTATTTCAATATACATTTAATTGCTGTTCTGTTAGGAATACAGGCAACTTATTTTTAATGAATTGCTACAAATTATTATGAATATATGGCTTGAGCCTACAAAATAGTCTCGTACCAGTAAGTGTGCCTGGTACATGTCAGCCAGCTGTGCAGGGAGCAGATCTACCCAAGGAACATGGGACTTGCCGCATGCTAATGCTAGTAGAGAATACACTGTTATAACATTTTCACAATAAACTTTTTTTTCAGAAGTTTGCAATTAATTCCCAAAAAAGACCAGAAAAGATGCCATTGGGGAAGTGGACTTCAAGGTCTGAGAAGCAAATATCAATAATGCAAGACTAGTGTGTTTTTATGCTAGTGGTTCCTGTTTGTTTGATTATAATAGAAGTGCTTTGTAATACGTCCCAAACTGGTAAACTGCATATAGAAAACTTCATTTTATTATTTATCCATTCTCTTTCTGTATATACATATATATATGATAAATGTATGAATAAAATTTCATTTTTATGACTGATCTGGATTTAAAAGCCATAGATAGTGTTTGCTTTTTTTTATTACTGTTGAGGATGTAACAGGCTTTTGCTATAAGAGCATGCAAGCTATGAGACATGTTGGTAATAGGGAGTACTGACTATCTAATAGAGGTTTTATATCCATATTCAGGGCAGACTTATTCTGATTTGATGGAATGGGTAGGGAGTGAACCCAAAGCATGCATGAACTGCTGAAAAATCATCTTTCTGTTTTCACAGTGAAAGCTGGCAGCATGCATGCCTCTGAGCAGCCTCTTGCTTACCTTATGTCTCCAAAGTGACTGGCACTGGGCGGAATTCCATAGGCTTTCACAGCATGTAAGTTCCCCCCATTAACTACCAGGGTATTATTTCCATCCATGCTCCACATTTCTGGCCCATCATTACAGAATCATAGAATCATAGAATAGTTAGGGTTGGAAAGGACCTTAAGATCATCCAGTTCCAACCCCCTACCATGGGCAGGGACACCTCACACTAAACTGCGTCACCTAAGACCCTGTCCAACCTGGCCTTGAACACTGCCGGGGATGGAGTATTCACAACTTCCTTGGGCAACATCCTCATCTCACGCTGTTGATTTCTAGGGAGGAGTCAGTCACCACAGACATGAGACAGCCAGTTCCCTCAGACACAGCATGAGCCATCTACACTGATACGATCACAAGGTCTGTTTCAATGTGTTTTTACATGCACTGAAATATCTTCATGTCTCCATTTGTTCACAGCTGCCATCATTTTACCTCCCATTGTACTGCAAAGTCAGTGTCTGACTGACATTTACAATCCCTTTGGATTTTCAGATCCAGCAGGGGAAGTTCAGAATCAGGCTCTGGATGGCTTCCGCAAGAGCCACAGCGACATGTGTAGGCTCAGGAAGAGGGCAGCTCGCTGCTTAAGTATCTTTGTTATACCCGCATTTAAATCACAGAGATTGAACAGGGCAAGCAAACTCACTTTTTCAATTTTGTTACCTAATCAAAACTCTGAAGCTTTCTAGTGCTGGAGAGTATTCACATATCATCCACTTTCCATATCCAATGCTGACAAAACAATAAGGCAGGAATAACATCAGTCGTGAGAAAACTAGTCTGTCTCATAAATCTTTGCAGGAAAGTGGCTGCTGTTTTATGTTATTGCAGTGTGTTGTTTCCAATGAAGTGATTACTGTTAGATGTATTTTTAAATTGCTTTTGGTATTTTTAAAAATACATGACTTTGAGAGTGATAGAAATGAGATTGAGTGGCGGTAGGCAGTGCCTACAATATGATTAACTTTTTCCCACACCGGCTACTTCTGAAATTAAGGTTACCAACACAGCTATTGTCAACTTTCCCCTGTCTGATAAGGGCTCATTGGAGTCTGTGAATTGTATGCAATTATGTGATGGCCCATCTAAACTCTCCTCTTGCTTCAGACACTCCATGGGCTCGTGTTCTGCTTCAAGATGTTTGATTAATAATCGCTAGTGTTATTCTGAAGTGAATGTGCATGTTTATGCACTAAAGCTCTGTAACACAAAGCCTCAAGTTACATCCCATTGTGACTGAGAAGTTGTGGTTTCCTCCATGGTGGGGAGGAATAGCTTTGTGTGTTAACGGCTTCAACCAAGGCACACATGCTTCCAGAAAGGTTTATCTACCTTTTAGATAAAGTTCACTTGGAAGACATTCAAGGCAGTAAATATCAAGTGAGAGGTTTTCTCAGGGCTTTACAAGTCATTGAAACTCCAGGCAGATTTTACCCACCAAAGGCTTTACTTGTGGCTTGCTGAGATATTCCTGGATGTCGTAGCCCTTCCAGCAGCTAATGAAGCCTGTAACTATCCCAGGGCCCACCTACAGGGCTCCTTGGATTGCTGTGTGCTGCACAGAGCAGGCACTACAGGGTTAAGTTTACCCAGACAAGAGGAGACTCAATAAGAGGCAAAAGGAAAATGAATTAGAGGAAAATCAACAGGCAGCAAAGGAAAAACTAAATTATATTTCATGTACACACATGCACTCTTTTGGCTGGAGGGGCAGAAAACGTAGCCAAAACCAGGCTGTTTTTATTCTAAACAGTGCATCAATCCATTGATTAATTTTACACTTTGTTCCTTATGAACCTGGGCTGGGGCCATGAATGCTGCTATGAAAAGAAGAATATAGCCAAAAAGGAACTCTTAAAAAGTTGGCAGCCGTTTCAAGGCAATGTGTCTGGCCAGCAGGAAGGAGATGGCTCCTCCAGGGAAGTGTATGGAGCTGTAAAACCATTTGTGAACTGGCTCTGCTCAGTTTATAAGGTGTGTGACTGACTTAAAGTCAAGTTTCTTGCACAAATTTGTGACTTGTAAATCAAATGATAAAAGTAGTCTTAAGGATCATTTTTCCAAAAGGGCATTACAAGATTGGTTAAGAATGACTGTGTTTCCTCACTAATATCATTAACTTCAGAATTGTTTCCATCCATTACTGAGTTGAACAAGGAAGGTTTACTGTAAATTGCTACATGCTGTATGGGTTCTGCTGGTCAGCTTTATGGTATAGGAAGCAGAAATAAACCAAAATGAAATAAAGGAATACAACAAAATACCATGGACCAGCTTCAGTCTTGGTTTAATCAAATGCAAATGGAAATTAATGGAGTTGCACTCACTCACACCAAGGCTGACACATCTCTTGGCCACAGAGCAAAGGGAGGCAGCTAATCTCATCTCTCCATGTTGCTTCCCAGGAACAGCTATGGTGAGCTGAGGCAGGCTACTAGCTCATCATTTTCCAATTACCTGCTATCTGCTGCCTAAGTGTTTCCTGAAAAGCCTAATTTAACTCAGGATTTCCCTTCCGTAAGTATGTATTCCTTTCAGCATGTTAGGATATCAAGGAATGAATTAGGAAATACCCCTAAAATCTCTCAAGATAAGCCAAAAATGACATTAAGTAGGTGGAGGTCTGTGTAAGATCTCAAGAAAATGGGACAGAAGGAGGGAGAAGTTCTATCTGTAATATGTCTTATTCCTCATCCAGGCCACTTGCTTAGTGGGGAATCAGGCTGTCAGTTCCCATTGACAGGAGGTTCAGAAAGCCCGTAATACTGCTTATCTCATTTGCAACAGGGAAGAGAGAGTACAAATCCCACTTACTGACAGGAAAACTCACCTTCTGCAGAAGACTAACACAAAGCCAGGATCCCACTTAAATGCTTAAAATAGGGATCTGCAGAGGCTCAGGGCAGCACACAGGCAATGTGACCATTCCCCTGACACAGCATCCCGCAATCAACACACATCTTGGTACCTGCCTGAGGGAAGAGTTTGTCTCAGCAGTGAATTCATGTTCGCATTTAGCAACTGCAATGAGAAAAAACTGCTTTTAGGTGAGTTTCTAAACCATTGGTCATCTAAGCAACAAAGCTGCTCCTGCTTATGTTGCTTGACTACCCGACTTTCCGACCTTCTCAGTGCCCACAGCCTCAGCATAAATACTCCTGAGCAAAAAGGGGTTTCAAATACCCTGGACAGAACCAATTCTTTCCCTTCTCACTGCATTTCAATGTTGCTAATTGCTAATTATTCACAGACTTTACACAGCCTCCCCCTTGCCCAAGTTTTACAGTTGAAGTTTTGTTTGAACTACTCTTCACCCAGCTGAACAGTGCTTGAGGGTCAACAGAGCTACGTAATGTGCTGTGAAAAGTGATGCTTCTTTTTAGAGGCCTCGTTATTGAAATAACTTTTGAGTTAATGTTTGGAAATAACTTTGAAATGAGGACTTGCACAGATTTGTTTTCTTAGTGCGGCAATTAGCTTCACGAGCAGTTACTGGCTACAGTACCTTCTGCCATGTCTGACACATTAAATAAATTATGCACTCACTTCATTAGTTGGAAATACAGTTTGTGTTACCTGCCGAGTTACAGGACACCCAGCAAAGCCACAGATCATCTCAAATAGAAAAATGAAGTCAGGTTTTGTTGCTCCCACATAAATAAAAAAAGAAGGATGTGAAGAAAGGTGAGTAAGACACTGTTGTTCTTACCATGCAGCTCAATCAGTTTCTTTCAGAAAGCTGCCCCTCTGCCCTGTTCCCTTTTTAATGATCAGATTACAGTTTTCTCCTTCCCACCAAGTTGGACTGCCTCAGCAAAATCTCCCATTGCCTCTGGTGGAAATATCTTCAGCATTGGTTACTTCTTAATGAAAGTACGATGTTACACCCTCAAGAAACAGCTTATTATTTTTCCTGCCAGTCCATCTCACTGTTGCAAGCAAGATCCTTGCAAGTTGTCAATTTTCCAGGCTTTATTTGAGCAGGCAGCAGCAGCCAGACACCTTTGTGCAAAGGTGGAAGCTGGGGCAAGAAGTGCGGGATGTCCTTCACGCTTGCTGGTCTCTACCTGGTGCACTGGGACATACTCACAGCACTCACTACTCCCATGGGAGATGGAACAAGCCATGGGGACAGCACCTATTGATCTAACAGCTTTCCATCTCACATACCTGTACACAAACGGGTCCATGGCCAGATCTGCAGTTGTGACGGACGGACTAGCTTATTGTTAGTCTGAGCTGCTGACACTCTGGCTCTTGAGGAGCCCAGTCTGGGTGCAGAAGGTGGAGCTGGACCCGGCTGACAGCACCAGGGCTTTTCATGAGCGGGTATAAGGGCACCGGCCAGAGCCTGCAAAGGGCCACCCAGACATATAGGTCTTCCGCCTGCATTACTGTTCAGCAGCCTGTGCAGTCAGGGCCCTTGCCTGGGGTGATACAACATCCAGGATCTTACCATGTAGGGTATGACATTTAAAGAGAGGAGGGGATTTTTAAATACCAGTTAGCAGCTGAACTTAATTAGACATGGCAGGGCAGGAGGATGAGGAGACCTTTGGAGCCTTACCCTGCTTCTTCCATCTTCATCATTCAAAGAAGCCCTAAAAAAAAAAAAAGCCCAGATCCAGCAAAATTTGACTAAATCCTTGAGCTCAAGATTTCTTTAGCCAAAGAGAGAGGCAAGTCCTCCTTTCCTCAAAGGCACGAGAGCCAGTCACCAGTCAGGGAGCACCATCAATGAGTGGGATTCAGGCCAGAATGCTGGGATGAATTTTACAGAGACAAGAGCCAGTACTTAAGCTCCAAAATACATATTCAAGCATCAAAAAGGGTGACATGATTTTGCTAAGCAATGGTGGTAGTAGAGGCACCAAGGTGAACCCCAGTACACATGGCAACCATGTGCTCACATCCAGCAGAGCTGCCACTCTAAAGCAGGTCTTGGATGACCTGATCCTTTATTTTGTTCAGTCAGATTCCCCCAGATAGAGTTACAAGACTTAGCCATTGCAAGTCAGCTGTACTCTTCCAAATCACATACCATGGATGGCACAGGTCTGCTCTGCAAAAACATGTTGTGTAAAAAAGAGAAAGGAGAGAAGAAATCTAATAAATACTCCATTATTTCCAGCGCATATTATGCAAAATTTGGCATGAAATCTTTATCTCACATAAACGTGAAGGTCACTTATTTGTTCATTAAATTCTCCTCAGTCTACATCATTATGCTCATAGTTTTTCTTATACTTAATGTAGTAAGGGCCTGCCAAACTCATTAGACATCAGCTGATCAATGGATTTGAACTCACAATCTGTTAAAAATCACATAGGCACATTAGAGCAATATTTCCATGGCTTAGAGACTGTATACATTTAAATCTTCCCAGAGAGGGTTTTGAGCATTTTTGATCCAGTGCAGCAGACTCAACACATAATTCAAGTCTGCTTGCTGCAAAAATTTACAGGCTGGGATCTTAGTATCATTAGTCATAAATCAAAGCTGCACACTTAAAAATGTGGTAGTGGCAAAACTGTTGGATAGGGCGTAAACATCATCAAGCTCATTGTCATGCAGCACAGGCACTGGAATAACAGGGGCAAGATAATGTTAAATGTTGCATATATTTTCTCTCTTCTGGTGGAATTTGTACATATAACATATTACTCTGTAATTTCCAGCCTGGGCAAATCTCTGAATGAGGAAGGGCTGCTGAAGCTGTCCTGAATTCTCACCCTCATGCCATGGCTTCAAATAAGTTTTTACATGAAACACAGACAGAGGAGGATATGGGGCATGTTTATGCCATAGTTTACATTTCACTTACTCATTGCTCTTTATTGTAATTTCCCCAACTGATGATAAAATGCTTATAAAGCATTGGGCTGATAATTTGCAGGCTCTCCTGCTGCTCTGTTTGTTATAAAGCTACTCATGTCTCCATGAGAGTTTTTCTTCTTTTTGGATTTATGAGCCTAATGAACCACCAATATTCTCCATCACAGGAGCCAGTGATGCTGTGACATTATAGCAGGAAGATTTGAAAACTTATGAGAAAGCACTTGAAACAAACTGCTGCTCTTAATAAGTGCCTCTTGTCTTCAGTGTGGTCTGAGGAAGATCTGAGAGAGCTAATGAATGAAAAGAACAAACTGAGTCCTGCACTAACCCTGTAAGCTCCACTGCAGAGTAAGTAGTGCTAGAGAGACAAATCCTCTGCTGGGATGAACAGTATTTATCAGTGGCAGAACACTGATACACAATTCCACTGAAGGGCTCACTCAGCACACAAGGAGCCCCAGTCCTCAGGACTGCTTAGATTTTCCAGATCAGGGTTGTTGGATCTATGAGACTATACACAATTAAAATGACCTGCGATTAATTTTAACTTCCACCTTACTGAAGGGTCATTCACTGAAGCTCAGATGGCTGACTAGACAGCCTTTTGCCTCCTAGGCACTCAGGATTCACTCAAACACATCTTTTTCCCAGGCTGTTCTTGGCAGTCACCAAATTCAGATAATTTCAAACCAAAGAAGTGGAAGTGGGGGAAAAGGGACCACTTCCTGCAGACTAGCTGCGCACTGCTGCTCCCCTCTTCATTTCCGTAAGGGAACACATTTCTGCTTACCATGGCAAGACACAGTGAAGGGAGAGGCAGCACCATGTCTAGGCCAGGCCCAGGCTATTCAGGAAGTTATAGTTCATAACCCACACTGTCATCTCCACCTGGAGACTATTAGGAAGCCTGTGTAAAGCCTGGAGCACACAGTTCATTGGCTCCCAGTGAGATGCCCAGAGTTAAAAGCATGTCCTGTTTAGAGCCCCATTATGTAAGCTGATCCTCTCAAAGAGACAGTTCTTGGACCCCAAAAATTTACTTCAGCTCAGAAAGTGTGGGGAGCTAAACAGAAGCAAGTTGCCCAGTGTTAAGCGGTAAGTCAACAACAGCGCTAGACATAGAACCCAGGCATCTTGGCTGGAAGTGCAAGCAAGACACCAGCATGCTCTGGCAAGGTTTTTGCTGCCTTTGGCTGCTCTGCCGGATTCCCAGAGACAAGTGGGTTGAGCCAGTTGAGCCGTGCTGCTTGTTGGGGCTGAGTTTGAGATGATGCAAGTCCCTCCCCATCCTCAATGTCCCTGCCTGCAGAGCCAGCTGGCACCTTCCAGGCTCAAATGAGGGTGTCAGACAACACCTATACAGCCTGGCTGGTCAGGGAGCTTACCTGTAGGGTGACCCCCAGCTATAGGCTTCTGTGATAGTTTTGACATACCTCTTGTTGTCCAGGGGTGGCTGGAAGTTATGTTTGCAGGTGAGCAGTCTTGCCAAAATAATGAGACCTCCCACCACACATGATGCTTAAGCACGCTGTCAACCCTGTGTATTATTCATAAAAGCTCTGCTGTTTTCAGTTGCTCTGTAATCATCACATCTTTCATCATGGCACACATATCTTGGCAACTGTACTCATTACAAAACCACCAAGGCATAATAGGAAAAAATGACATATTCCTTCTTTTTTCTGTAATACAGTGGGATATGGAACTCGTGCAATACAGGTCATTTAGCCAGAAAAAATGTTAGTAGAAGATGTATGGCGACATGCCAATCAGTGCTTTGAAAAGCTCAACCTAGGTGACTCTGTTTGTTAAAAAGTATTCAAAAGCCTCAATTACAATCACTGAAAAGCAAAAAGCGTGCAAATTATTTTAAAACAAACTTTAATTAATTTCAGCATATGTTTCACTTAGGCTGATTAGTCAAATCTGATTTTCTGAAAAGAAACAATAAACATCTGCTAATGATGATTTACATATCACCACTCACATGGCCTGCAGTGTGTGCTGTGGTGATGGAGGTTCTGTACAGCACAGGGAAGCAATGTCATGCTGTGCCAGCTACCCCCAGCCTGCAGCCATCAGGTACAGAGAGTGACAAACATAATTCTTTGCTAAAATAGCTAGACATGCCCCAAAAGAACATGATAGTGTTTGTATGAACAACTGTCCTGGTAAAGGCTTTCTGTTTTGATAAGCATTCTTTAGATGAGAAACAGGTAAAAGAGCCTGAAGCCTGGGCTTACAGGACACCAGGCTGAAGCTCTCCACAGCCTGACCTTGGTACAGACCCATACCCTGAGATGCCAGGTGAGAAGCTCTTCAGGCAGTTGCATTCAGAATAACATGAAGAGCTTAATCTATTGTTTAGAAGCCACTTCCCTCTAAAACCAGTGGAAAAAAATACCATTTGCTATAAACACGTAACTTAGCCAACACAATCACTTATTTTCTGTTCACTATATAGGGAGACAGGATGTGATAATCCTGCATAGTCAGAAGGCTAAATCCCTCTTTACACCCAAGACTCCATCATGGAAGGCCTGAATACAGACCCCTCATACCTTTGGGCCTGTAGCTCACAGTAATGTAAGTATTTAAAAGTCCATGGCATTTTATATTCACAAAGCTGATAATGGAATTGCTTTAATATCCTCACAATGCCAAATCCAGATTAAGGCGATAATAGTGGCTCCCAAGCAGTTTATTAGCACTCATTCCCAATATGCAGTAATCCTAGAGGGGAAAAAAAGGAAAAATAAAAAAAGGTGTCCTGCCAACGTACACTGCACACCAAGCTGCAGGATGTTGCACTCCAAAAGCCATTTCAGTTGTAGAAACCACGTGCCATTACTTGGCATGAAGAGAGGATAAAGACAGAATGGTCTATGACAGGTGTTGCTTTAAATATTTTGAAGATATGCATCAGGAATAGTTCACAAAAGTGCTTCCAAAGTAGCTCTTACACCCACTGGGCTTGGCAGTCCTCACTCTTAAAAAACACGAAGTTGGCACAGTAGTCTCCTAAATCTTTTAAACTAGCTTAATCCTCCCAGAAATGAAACGTGCACTCAGCTAGATGGGTGCATTTATCTGAAACTCACTTATTTACAAGCAAATAAAACATGAAATTAGCTGGTCCCGGAAGGCAGCTTTGTGCTTCCCAACGCTTCTGCTATCATAAATCAACCCATTCAAGAGGGTGCCACATTTGTTTTTCCCATTCTTACATTCTGTATGAACAATCTTTCCCAATTTAATGCCGAAGATGATCCTGTGGAGATGTCTCTGCTCGATTATGTGATTTCCAGCTTCTGTGGGACTAGCAGTACGTGTGTGCTGGCAGACATCAGGAGGTTTGCAAAATCTGGAGTTCTGGGAATGTTTCAAAGGACATTCCTGTACCAAACAATGCTACTGCGGTGTGGGCATCGAAAGTGAGTGATAACAGTGGGATCAGCTATTTCCACCAATTATCTCTCTGCAGAGAGCAATCCAGCGAGCAAGAAATAGAGCTGTACTTCAACGGTATACTCCTTTTCTATCCACATTACTGTGGTAGTGCCCAGACAGACAGCTAGATACACTCATCACAACCACTCCACACTTTCTGGGAGTATCAGTTCTGAAGAAGGTTCTTGTATTTCCTCCATGGGGAGGGAGAGCAGCCTTACTTTGTTAAATGTGAAGAACCGAGCTTCTGCCCAGCTTGGTGAAATAGAGGATTTTCCAGGATTCCTCACTGGCATATTTGGTAGCATGCCCTTGCTCCACTATGCTATTTCTGCAAAGCGAAATGTTCACTGGTCAAGTAGCATCAATATTTAAGGTATTTTCAGCTTGGGATTCAAAATAGGGACTTTCTTCCAGAAATTACGCTATCCCAGCAAAGATCACTGGTTCATGACTGCAGAGAACAACACACCTTGGAAGGAGGAAACATCAGAGCAGCAGGAAATCAAGGCTCACAACTGGTACCTGAAAATACCCTCACTAAGCCAGCCAGCCAACCACAGAGCTGCTCCACGCTTCATCTCTGACTGGAGCATAATGCAGTCGGCTTCTATCAGGAAGGTAAGCAGCTCTTGCAAGGTTAAAACATTTCATGCAAAGTGACCTGAAGATCAGCACTTGCCTTTTATTTTCCTTTCACAATGTGGCACTTAAGACAGTTAAAAAAAATACTAAAAAATACAAAGGGTGCTTTTCTTACTTCCCTGAGAGAATGGCATATTCATAATACACCTTCATTTGCCTTTTTACACCAAATTATCACCTGTCACCTGATCATTTCAGCCTTTCAGCTACTACAAGGATTTCCCTTTATTCTGGAACGTTTTCAAGTACTGGATTTAAAACAGCACAAAGAGCAGCACCAGGCTTGAGAATGCAATCAGGATCACAGAAATAGGAAAGAATCTGTTTCCACAGAAACTTTTAGAAAGGAAACAGCAACTCTTCATTCATTCCAGTATCCTCTTTGAGATCTGGAGTAAAGATTTGCTGGGAAAATGAGTTACATGTGAATATACCAGATGATGAGTCAGAAAAGCTCTGGGCAAGAATTCAGCAAACCTCAGTTTTACCAGTGTTCATATGCTTCTAAAACAAGATCCTGAGCAGAGTGTTGTCAGGCACAAGAGAAACTAGGCATGCTGATATGCAGCTTTTGTCAGCCAGCAAACTGGATACATGTGTGAGATGGAGGTGGCTTCTCACAAATTCTACTCTCCCCTAAATACAGGGGCCCTCAAATTTTGTTGGCCAGGGAACAACTGTGAACAAAAAACATTCTGCCAGAATCTCAGGCTTTTCTTATCTTGTCTACATCAATTTGAACGTTTTAATTCCCTGGTGATACAAGCAACTCTGGAGGGTCTCGAAGGCGACACAAGAAGCCTGTGTTGTAAGAGATGGGTTCTTTTCTGACAGGTATCAAATAACACCTCCAATCTCTTCTGGAAAGAGGGGAACAGAATAAAATATATAATGTGATAGCAAAGCTCCTTGTCTTTGAGAGCAAAACTCCCATCCTGTGTGAAGAGTATGAAGGAAACAGATGTTCCTGCGTGGAGTTTAATGGCTAGATTGTTAAAGGGATAACATAATTTCTCCTATCTGCATGTGCTTTGCTCAGACTAGTACAGCAGAACCTTTTCCTCCTGACATAATGATTCCTGATTAAGGACCAGATTCTAACCAGTTCCAAGATAAATGAGCAGAAACTCCCTGATGTCACTTCTTCCAAAAGCACCCTGCATTAGAAGCTGAAAAATTTGCCCATGTACCCAGAGAAGCACAGACCCCCTTGCTCTGTAGGTTTCTGGAAGTAGGCATTTCTTGGTAGGAATAATCCTCCCAAGGATAGGAAAGAGGTGAATGGGTTTCTGGGCAGCCTCGCTTCCCAGCTAGTGACTATAAGCAGTTATGTTTTGGGGTCCACAAGCTCATGTCACCTGCAAACCCCAGTTACACAATTGAGTTTCCACCAAACTGACTTTGAAGTGTCCTGACTGCAAAGTTTCAGCCCCCAGCTCTGAGAGCCAACCAAGACAGACCCCCTGAAAGAGAAAGGTGCACCACGCTAAAGCCTCTATGCCATGGTTCCTCAATAATCTTGAGGCATTAATGGACATTAATTTTCCTCTAGAAGGTCACAATTGAGATTTTACCCCCAGGCCAGACACTATCTCTTGGTTTTACACTTAAATTTCTGAGCAATATTTGGTACTTTTCAGGTCAGCTCCTTTACTCTTAAGTTAACCCTAATTTCTGTCTACAGATAAAAGCAGAGAACACCAAGTACACTGCTGGGAAAGTCAGTAGTTAAGAATCACCTACATGACCACATCATGTCCATGAGAGCTCCTAGAAAAAAGGTCACCATGTATTTATCTGGCTGCATGCTCAGTAGGAAGTGTGCTCTATAAGAAGTGCTTTTAGCAACAGTTAACATTTTCAAGACAATATGTCAGCTAATGGTAACCTTTGAGAGGAGGGTTCGAAGAAAGGTTAAGGGAAGTTAACCTAAATAGCTTAGAGAAATAAAGAGAAGTGTGGAGGTAATTAATACTTGAGAGGAAATAATGTAAAGGAGAAGAAAGACTTATTTAAGGTTGGCCAAGTGCATGTACTACAAGAGGTAATGGCTTTAAATTAAAGAAGGGCAAGTTTAGATTAGATAACAAGAAAAAACTTTCCAACAGGAACAGTAATTCAACAGCATAGCAGTCTGAAGAGAGAAGCAGCACAAGCACTATCAACAGACACATTCCAGCCGACGCCAGCTAGCACTCTCAGTGGGAAAATACCTGGGATAAACCGCAAGAGATCCTGCTGATTTGACTCAACAATCCATAAAGACCATTCCAAACCAAACATCTATGATCCTGTGATTAACATACACATCACCTATTAATCTTACATGTTTCAATGGCTACCACTTCCCATTTAGAGCATACCCACCTGACATAGATGGATGGTGGATTGTGGAACCATAACGTAGCCCTACAATGGATTACTGGTCTGATCCTCCCCTCAGCCATGCATCACATCTCACCTCATATATGTTATGTTACAGTAAATTTTCAAAGACAAGTCCCCTCCCCCAGAAAAGCCAGATGCAAGAACCAAGTTGGAAAATTTAAAAAGTGTTTAAGGTATTGATTTAGCAGCATGTTTAGCTGACCACAGTTTGTAAATGTGCTGAAATGTTTCAGAATGAAAATGATTGGATTGGCAGCAGCTCCAATTTTATGAGTTTATTTGCCATGATTTTTATAATTCTAAAAGATTCATATTTCCTTCTTCCATCTTGTAATTTTCCTTCAGCCTACAATAGCATCTGTTAACCTCTTCTTTGTTTGCAAGGGCAGTTATTCAACTGAATTTCACAAAGATTTGATGGCTTCTGGCAGGGAATAGAAAATAAAAGATGTTGCATAGTCTGAAAGAGGAAAGGCATAGAATCTCATCTATCACACAGTATACCACGTAATTAGCAGAAGCATTGTTTCACTCTGATTAGAACCATATTCCTCACAGCACAGTTGTTCTGCTGGGCATGACTCTAAACCCAGACACTCCCTCAAGATTAAAACTTCTCAGAAAAGTACAGGGAAGCTGAATACATCCCACAGAAAACTAGTAACTGCCTCCAAAAGTACCATGGTTGTTCTCAGTGAGGGTATCAGTGGGGCAAAGAACTGCCAGATCAGCTGTGATATTTATGTGCTTGGCCACCACTGGAATCTGAGACACAGAGCCATACTGCGGTAGAAAGACACGATTCAAATCACAGCCATGAAATTATGGCTCTTGGGGCTTTCTTCCCAGCTTTCCCATTGACAATGCACAAGGTTGTGTGCATAATCACAATTTATTGCAGGCTTGCAAGGGTTAATTTATGGACTTTGAGCCACTTGACTTAGGGTTAGGGGGTTAGGTTATGGCTCTCCTGCACCTGTGAAATGAAGTAGAAATAAGCCTTAAAGGGAATGCCTGAGGAACTTAGGAGCAAGATCTGCTGTCTTGACTCTCAGCTAGCTCCAGAATCATAAAGGTTCTCACAGGTTGATACAGCCTGCTGAAAGTAGAGGTTGGATCTCTGAAGCAGCTAATAACAAAATCATCAGTTAGTAACAAAAACTAAGCTTCTGACAGCCACCTGCCCTCAGATGCTTTCTCAATGGTCGCATAAGCCACTACACAAGCAAAGTCTGTGTCGTGTCTTTCTCCCCATGGGCTATTCCTCATGGCCATTGTGGGTGCAGATTCCCTGCTTTTGGGCAGAGTTCTGTGATGGAACAGGGCGGTCTGCCCCAGACTATATGCTGATGGGAAGAGTTACAGTTTTCTTTACAAGAAAAATTTTGCTCAGAAGTTAACAATACAAAAAACTGTAGATTTCCAGAAAAGCAAGCAAAAAATACGCTTTCCTACTATTATATTTCCCTGGGAAACTTTAATTTTGCTTGCTATTGAACATACATTACTATATAATCTTATACAAATGGACTTACAGACACAACTAACTATATGTGGCCTACAAATCCATATCCATCCTAAGTCTGGAGTGGATAAAGAAATAAGACTGGGAATTCAATTGATTGAAATTAAACTCAACATGGTAAGATTATCTCTGTAACCATTCACACGCAAGTTTCCTACATAATAGCATATTATTGTGTGTGTATATATAAGGAGTTTGGAGGATAAGTGGTCAAATACAATTCTGCTATTTTGCAGCTACAGTATTCTCTTAACATAGGTTTTAGAAGTGACATCTATAAATCACACATATCCTCAGAAAGCTGCTAAATACATGGTCTAAAATAGTTCTTCCTAATGTATTTATCACCCAGCCCTCTTACTTCTCTGCCTACCAAACCTAGATATGACTTGCTGAAAGGTTTGGATAGTATATCTAGCTATATAAGTCAGATCAAAAGATTAGTGGAGGAAAATTGTCCAGGGTTCAACAACAGCATTTAATCTTACAGCTGCAATGTTGAGGTTCTCCCATCCCTCCTCTCAACAGGTTAATTCATGGAGGTTTATTGATGGTGGGCTCAAAAGAGGCATTACAATAAAAAGGGACACTTGAGAGGAACTTTAAGAGAAAAGGAAGAGAAAACCATTGATTCATTGTGCAGGCTCCCAGATAGACTCAGATCCAGATGAACAGAACTAAGCTTGCAAAACAGAAAAATCTAAGCTAAATAATATTATGTAAAAAGTAAGTTTCATTCCTGCAAAGAAACTCATGGACCACTGCTACTGGCCAAGACTATCTCAACATGGCACCTCATTGCGCGTCTCTGCTCAAGAAATTGCTGCCTTTATGACTTTTATTGCCTTAGAACAGGTGTCACATTGTACCGCAGCCCTGTCAGTCTCTGTGAAGTATTTCACATGCTCCTGTTCATTCTCAGAGCAACTAGCAGCCTTCACAGGAAAATGGAAGAGGAAAAAAACACAGCTCCCAGTTGTTGTGGCAGGACAGACACACTCCCTGATGTGCTCAGGGAATCAGAAATCAGTGCTAACATATGAGATTCTATCTGTAACTTGAATTTCCTTTCCCCTGAGGAAAAAAAGTTGCACAGAGTGGTATTAAATATGGTTGTCTTCAAAGACCACATGACCATACATTTGCCAAAAGTTTAATAGAGCTAAGCTGGCTATAAGGTATGAGCTGGATATGTGAAGAGGTTTTGGCTCATCAAAGGAATAAGATATTTAGACACAGATGTCTGACAGGGACAGGAAACCAAACCCACTTTAAGGTGGGGCTTAATAAATGAATTAGAGAAATTGCAGGATTGACTTATCTGCAACAAGATCATATTTGGGGAAATAAAGATTCTTGTAAGTCATTGATTTGCTTTCTGGCATCAGTTTCAGTGGTGTCTAGCAATGTTACAAGGTGACCTGAGATTTCTAAGTGCTACCACAGTTCAGGTTAAAGGTTACAGGTAACACCGTCTTCCAGAATAAAAGCTCTATTTGTGGTTATAATCCACTTAGACTTTGCTTATAGTTTTTCTGGTAGCTCTTGTTCCATCATCTACCTCAGATGCTAAATGTCTTGCACCTCACAAATAAAAGGTAGGAGTCAAACAAGCATTAGCTGATGACATTTCAGGTTTCTTCACGAACTATCCCAGCACCCACAGCTACACACCACACCTTGGATCTCCAGCCATCCACCCCACACTTCCCTACATCCATGCCTACCAGCAAAAGCATTCACCGAGTTCTCCAAACTGGCTGTGGCTGAAGCTGATGAGACACTCTCCATGACTGCATTGGGCACTGGCTTCAGTTCTTCCATCCCAGCGAAACAGTGGGAGGGACATGACTACTTCCTCTGTTATCCCCAAGCACAGCCTATGTTTGGGTGTACCCGATGCCTGCCCAGAGTCCTGGTGACTTCAGTGGAGTGTGGGTGTCCGTGGCTGTCTGTGTGCCT
Organism: Psittacula echo; assembly: GCF_963264785.1. Classification (NCBI taxonomy): domain Eukaryota; kingdom Metazoa; phylum Chordata; class Aves; order Psittaciformes; family Psittacidae; genus Psittacula; species Psittacula echo. Next base: position 12,913,828 of record NC_137744.1, read on the forward strand.
CAGAGCATGGCTGGTTGCAATAGCCTGTAGCACAGTAAGCAGCAGGACACACTTCTGCAGCCCTTGGCAGTGAATGTACATAAAACATACATACATCTACATGTATTATTTTTCTAAATGAGCATGATACTTTGCTTGTGCAGTCACACAAGGCCTTGTACTCACATCCCCAGGAGCAGCTTGCAGAGGTCTGGAGATCAAAACTCACCCACTGCCTTTAGTCCCCCACCAGACACCAAAGGCGTTCACACTCCAGAACAGGTTTCTATGAGCCTTTTATTAATCCTGTGCATTTCTTGGGTGACTGAAATTACTCAGTTTGTAGCTTGCTGTCTTACAACTCACAGGGGCTTATTATTAATGGCCCAGTAAAACAATATATGGCCTGTTGTATCTTAATTCAGTAGTCAGTAATGACCAACTTAGAGAAATCATTTTAGACCTATGGGTTTTCTAAGGCCTTTTGAAGGCAATGGCAGTAAAATATGCATATATTAATGTTACTTGCAGAAGGCAGAATATAGTGGCAGTATAAGCAATAATATAGCACTGCGCAATAAAAATTGAAAATTCTTTTCCCTAAGTGTAAATATAAAATACCTCTGGGGGACATATCTAAAGGAAGAGTGTTTCAATAACACATAGTTAAACTCAAAATTATATTTTTCAAAGCTATCCAAGTATAGTCTAATAAATAAACCATAAAATAAAACAACATTTTACAAGGAAGACTCATACTGTATTTCAAGCTTTTTGCCACTCTTAAAATCATTATTTAATACAGACAGTTTTAGTCACAAAATTTCAAGAGTTTATTCAATATCTTTTATGTGCTTTACAAGGTTATTAGAGAATTTATTTTCTCTTTCCCTTACAGATTGGAAGGTGGGCAGTGATATATGAGCTTTCACATTTTATTTATTCACCAAACTGTTCCAGATGTGATCCCATCATTTATCCACTGACACATCAAACCTGCTGCATGACCTTTACAGTGACCTCTTTACAACATTTGCTTTCATGCTCTTAAAGTTATAGCAGCTTAACAGTGCTTGCTTCAGTGGGAAGACAAGAGAACCGATATGAACAAAGGGGGGGGGAGCTATAATTTAAAAATAATAAAAATTTAATTCCTCTTCTACAATAAGAAAACTAAGTCCAGGTGGCAAACTAGCCAGTGGAGTTATATTCCCAGAAATTTTTCAATCATATTTTACTCCAAACAGGATTTCACTGCATGGACTTGGAATGTACCAGATTTGCACAAACTAAATTTAACAGGCACTAAGTCTTTCTCCACTTGTGATTTGTCACAGCACTAGGCATTCTTGTGGTGATACGCCTTTCCTTACTATACATTAGCAAGTAGAATGAGTGTCCATCTGCAGTTTTCCTTCTTGAAGGGAAAGAATTGCTTATAGTGCATGCAAAATTTCCATTAGCTAAAGAAGATCCACATCATTATGACCTTAGCATTATGCAAAAAAGAGAATTTTCGTGTCATGTCTTAGGGAGTCAGTGAGTACACAGAATTATTTCAGGTACAGATCATTCATTCCAGCCAGCTCCCAAAGCCAGACCTGGCCAGCTGGGACTTTCCAAGTCTGGTGAACTTTTCCTTAGTACTTTTTTGTTTTATGTACTTCCACATTTGGGCTGATACCAGCAGTAGAAATGCCTCTCTTGTGGTTCATGCAATATTTATGGTCCAAGAGGTATCAGGGACTATCAAGAAGCAAGCGCACATACGCATACATACCCCCACACACATGCTGTCAGAATCCAGGAGAGTTCTAGCCAATAGATGAAGCTTTGATATCATGAAAAAGATGCTGCATGCCTTCTAACAATTCCCCACACTAATTTCACTTGGAAAAAATCCCACCAACTTAAACAGAAGTGCTCAAGTAATGTGTAAGTAAGAAATAAGTAAAACATGGAAAAAGCTGCAGTGAGAACTTCTGGATGGCCTCTTGGTTTCCATGTGCTCAGCTCTTTGCTCTACCCACACCCACTGCAGATTCATTTCACAAGAATGTCTGAATTTTTGGATTCATATCAAAGCAAAATCTGAATTGTGAGGCAATGACACACACCCCCCCCCCAAGCTTTTCTCTTGTCCTCTTTTCCCTTCCCTCCCTCCTGATCACAAAGGCAATCAGGGTATGTAGCACCCAAGACAGACAGTTGACCAGTTCAAGGTATCAAGTCACCAGAGCCCACATTGCAGAACCACCATACAGAAATAAGAGGAGCAGAGTAACCCCTGCAATTGCTTTTCAGAGCTACATACAGACACCTTCGGTTAACCTGAACATGAGCTTCTATGTCAGTGACTTTTAACACAGACTTTAGCACTGAGCTGATCCTGAGCCTGTAAGATTTACACTCAAAGCAGAGAATCAGATTTACTCCTACTATGTTTTGCCCCCTCTGTAACAACAAGTTCTGAAACTGGGGTTTACTTTTTTTGTAGAAATAATGAGTTTTCAGAGTAAGATCTTAAACAGACATTTTTTTTTGCAATATTAGTTCATCAATAATGGAAAAATGACATCAAAGAAAACACACTTTTTTCTTTAGGTGTAAATCAAAACACAAAGCAAAGCTGGTAGAAAAAACAATGCATTAACCTCGTGTGCTTTGAAAACAGATGAACAGTACAAATAGTAGATCTGAAGATGCCAGCAGGAGAATATTATGAAGTTATCTGGAAGTACCACTTCCAGGTTAAGTGATCACAGAAAGGTTACAGTGACACACCACCACTAAGTGATTAATCCTCAGAAGAAAAAAGAAAGGTGCAGCCCTGTTTTGATCACTTCTGTAGTTCACAGACTTACGTTTCAGCTGGAGTCATACTTTAAATAAACAGAGCTGAGATCTGAAACTTTTAAAATAACACTCAGAAATAAAATTCAAGCGAGCTCCCCTGCTCGCTTTCCATCACTTATCCCTGCTGGCAAAGGAAATTCAACTGTTGGCTTTTGAAAGCCACAAATTTGCAAGGGTCTGGGGCGTGAGCTGGCAGGAGGCTCAGGCTCCTTGATGTTTGTAATTGAAAAGGACATGAAGTAATGAAGTAATTTCCCTGTCCCTATTCTCCATGTTTATCAGAGGCCTGTCTGCAGTGGAGGAAGGGTGACAGGGTAATCTGAGCCTCCACAGAAAACCTGCTTTTTCTCCAAAGTTATTTAGATTTCCATGAGCGCTGGCAGAATTTTGGAAGGAGTCCAGGCGAATGAAGGAATTTGGCTGCTCTGAAAATATCATACAGGAACTTTAAAAATTGAACTGATTTATGCCCTGTAATGTTTTCAATACTGTATAAATTAAGTTTGAGCTCCTAGCCTGGATTTTAAGAAGAAATTTTATATGTTATGAACCATGAAAGAACTAGAGGGAAAAATATCTTATTGTATGATAATTCCACCTCTCCTATAAGAAGTGCTAGACTTTGCATATATAATGTGTTCAAAGCAGTAATATGGAAAATGCATTACTTTGTACTATCAAAGGATGTTCCAGAATACCTTGAGGTCCTGACAGCTATTTGGAGTTTGCTAATATCACACAGCACTGTGAAATATATGAGGAATATAAGGTTTGTACATTCTGTTCACCACTGACGAACTCTACAGCTGGGCTTGGGAACACTGTAGGCTTCTAAAGTGCCGCATCTAGCAAGTGCAACCTAATCAGAGGAGGGAAATTATCTCCTACAGAGGAATGCTTAAAGCCACCTTTAGTCTTTCATGCGCAGACTGCAACATCTGGGCTTTTTTCCCTTGTGGACATGCTAGCTTATGTCAAATACTCCGAGCAACGACTTCCACGGCATAGTCTCAGGAAGTCCTCTAGCGTCAATAAATAGCCATGTGCTTTCTGAGGTTTTATGATAAACTGTGAGGCTTTCAAAGGAACCACAATTTGCACATCTAACAAACATAAATATGTTTCTTCATAGTGCCTTGTCCTCAGTCACAGGGAGATACAGCTGTAAATAGCTAAATTTATTTTCCTCTTTTAATCAGCTATGGACACAACCTCAGCTGAGATCTAAAGGTTGAGTCACAGTTGATCCTTGATTTGATTAATCACCAGCCTCCTCTGAGGTTTGAGTCTTGTTTCTGGTTCAAAGGTCAGGGTGTACAAAAGGCCACTACCAATGAGCCAGCTACCTCTGTGATAAACATCGAGTGCAAACCAGTGCTGCAGCTATAAACCAGAGAGCTACAGAATATGCAACTTGGAGCTCAAGTTCATCTTCAGCTTCGGGCACTAAAGAGTAGCATCAAGAGGCTGAAAGGAGGTAGCTGCCATTCAGAAGTGTGAAAACAGAAGCTTAGGAGAAGATCACTTTCTTTAGGAGCCTGAAAGAATAATTGGGAAGTTCGCAAAAACCGACAGTCACCTGAGAAGTGGAATTATAAAATTAAAGCTGTGCTGGCTGCCAAAATTCCCTCCAAGAATTCAGGAGAGCAATGCAGGTGAGGATCCATTCACCAGGCAGCCAGGAAAGAATAAAAGGTTATTCAACAGGCAACTCCTTCATAAGCAGACGTGTACCTTCATCATGCAGATACATGTGGCGTTGTCACCGTCATTACCTACAGAGTGGAAGGGAACAGGATCTGTTGTCTGTCTATTGTCTGTAATTGCTTTGTGCACCACCATTCTCCCATTCTTACACTTTGAGACATTTTTTCAAAAAAGAGCTCTAAATTTTCTGGTTGCAATCTTCAGTCCATGATTACTTGTAACCAGTGTCATCACCTGGCACATATTTGTGTGCAAGCATCCAGCTCCATGCCTTTCCACGTGCAAATGAGACAACTGTTACTGTTGTTGTTGTACCAAAGCTTTGGTACAAATGATTGCACATGGACACATTACAATGATTTGAAAAAACAAACCAAAACATGACAAGAAAATAACCCCACAAAAGCGATGCTCTTCCAGGACAGAATTTCTCTTTCTCTACTGTGTGCCATTCACCATATTTAAGATATATATTGTCACACAGTCCCTTGAATCAAGGCAAAAACCCCTCTCTTCCTGTCTTTTGTGACATGAATATCTTCAACCCACTTTGCCTTTTGGGACAGGCAACAATCCCACCCTTTCAGGAAGCCATCATGCTAAGAATGTACCTACCTCTTTTTCCAAAATGCACAACTTCTCTCCCCCCACACCACATGTCTATAATCCTGGCATGCCTAAAGCACGAACAAGAATGAATGCTGGACCGAAACCAGCTTTTATACCTGTGAAAACAGAACAGTCATAAAATCCAAAGCTGCTCCTAGTTCTGTGGAGAAACCTAGAAATTGAACCTATTGGGAATGGGTGTTTCCACAGAGGCTCCCAGCAGAGTGGAGAAATCACCAGATTTACAGTGTAATTAAAATTACATTTTTCTGCTATATTTTCCACTTTGTGGCTTTTTCTTTCCCTCTGCTGTAGTATTCTGCAGGCTTAAAGAAGCATCCCTGTATCTTAGTACACAGAGGTCTTGGGATATTACTTGAAAACAGTACACCAAGAGGAAATTGTGCAATCAATTCCATGAGAATGCCTCCCTCAGCAATAAACACTGCCTGTGCCAAATAAATGGGTGATGTGCGTCATAAATTTCCTTTTCCTGTCAGAGCAGCCACAAGAAATGGATGAAGTTATGCACATTTGTATAAAAATAAAAATGTGTTATTTGCTCTCCAGCATACTGCGGACAGGGTGCTGCAAGCACTGCGGAGCCTCAGAGCGCCTTCTCGGGCTCCCATCCTGCTCAGAGCTCCTCACACACGAAGGAAAACATATCCAGTTTTTCTCATAGTCATAGTATGCCAGTGCCAGCCTAACTGGTCACAAACAAAGAAGAAATGCCTGAATTATTTTTGCATTTGACTTAAGCCCCTCTCAAAGACCTTTTGTTGTTAAAGAGAAGGTGTTTACCACTTGCTGCAAATCAGACCTAGGCACACAGTCTTGACTGAACAGCCCACGCTGGACAGTCCAAAACCACCACCTGCTGAACTGAAAAGTCAGGATCTTTTATTCTCTTTTTTTTCTAGGTAGTATTTTCCCCACTGACTGAGCCTACAGAGTGAGAAATTTGCTTTGCATTTACATCAAAAGGACATAACCCACCACCCTTATACACTAAATTGAGCTCCTCATCTGGCATAGACAAGCACAGGACACCAACTTTAATGCCATTTGGAAAGCTCACCAGATTCAGACTATGGCAACAACACAATTTTGGCCTACTTTATTCTATTTATTTTTCTGTTCTTTATTCCACCCCATTCTGGTTTTGTTCCTAACTGCAGAAGAGTGTTATTCACTGTGATCAATGGTGAGACCTTTTGACCCTAAGCCCCTCCATGTATCTGCACAGTGATGGAATCTGTATCCCCTCGCACACCTCCAAAGACCATTCCTGCCAGGAGACACGCTGCCAGAAAGCGGTTTCAAATCTGCCTCTCCATTGCATCCATTCACATCCCTTTTTAGGAAACAGCTCTTCTTTACCAGCCACTTCCATAGGATTCCGGGCTCAACTGGGGAAAGAGAGAGCTGTCAACACAGATACATTAGAAATACTATCCAAGCAGCTGCTGTTTGTGTTTTATTTTTAGACTACTTTATCTTTTCCCTTCAGACTGATCTCAACTTCTATAATATTATTATTTCTCCCAGGTCAAACAACATCTGTTGTTTAAAAAGCAAAGTAAACTCTTTTGGATTATCACGTTTACATCTTTCCATTGGTATTTTACTATAGTTGCCTCACTAGGAATTGCCCTGCTCTGCCCTCTGATACTTCATGAGCTACTGTGTCTGTGAGAAGATTTTGTCGTGCCTTTAGCATCCATAACCACTGCACAGGCCTTAACCTGATAAACCACATCTGCTCCACAGCAGGATTTACAGGCTGTGACCCCACCGCCCTGAGAAGCAGGGAGCAGAGCACGGATGGGTGCAGCATCCTCCTCCCATGCTTGCTGCCTGTTCCGTAAGTGCAACAGGCTGCATCAAACACCTACCATCTCTGCTGTTGCAGAGGGCTCACTCTGGCCATGAAAGAAGTCGCTGTTGATTGCTTTTAACAGTCAGCATAGGCATAACTATAATCTGTCAAAAAAACATATAGTGACATAATGTCAGCAACTATAAACTAACGTAACTCTAAAGTATGCTGCCAGCTCCACCAACAGGGCATCTAGCCTGGGCTTGCTGTAGCACCGGTACCAGTGAGCAAGGGTGCTCTGTCCTGTCAGGCCTCACAAACAGTGAAATCCAGAAAGTGAAAATCAAGTTCCTACATCCAAACCTGATTTAGTCCAGCAAGAGCAAAGCTATTTAAACTCACAGGGGGCTCTGCAGCACTGGCTCTGTCCTCTGTGCCTGAGGACCACTGGCAGCACCCAGCGCCTTTGTTTCACTCTTCTTCTTCCCAAAGAATAGAGCCAGAAGAAAAAAAATGAAATAACAGGAAAACTCCCAGCTCTTTGGAGGCCCAAGATGAAATCAATGGCAACGATCTGATCCCAGCTGGTATTTCATATACTGAAACTCCAATCTCTCCCTCTCCAAGTCAAAACCAGCCAAGAGAGCAGGCAGGACAGAGAGAGATAATAACAGTTGCCCAAATGTGTTCCTTATGAGCAAAGATGTTATTCTCGTGTTTGGTCACTTCTGGGAAAGGCAATTTGTTTAGGCATCAGAGGAAAGATCCACACAAGAGCCAATGAAGAAAGGAATTTGCTGCCTGGAAGGATAGGTAGGGACCCCAGGAAGCCAAAGGAAAACTTGAATGAAGCCCCATCATTTTTCCTGTGGCTCAGACCTGACCTTTGGTGCTTACTTTCGTCCTCCGCTGTTAACTCTGCTTTTCAAGCAATAACAAGGATCAGAGCTGTAATAGTTTCCATCACGTCTTTCATGAAAAAGCACTTGACTTTTCCATAAGGCTTTGCTCTAAGAAAATGACAATTTACAAACATGAAAATCTTTGATGGTAGTTCCTGAGGTTAAGGGAAAAAAAAAAAAAAGAAGACTACCTCCATATGTTCACATTTGTTCTTTTAGGTAAGTAGGCAAGTTCCCTGTAATTCTACTAAACTGCTAGGACATCATGGATTTCCACAGCAGACTTTCTCCCCCTGAAGACAGTACAAAGAGCCCAGAAAAGAGCATGCACTGTGAACAACCACGTGCAGAACTGATTTTCATTCTGGTCTGAACCTTCAGTATATTTCTAAGCAGCAGCAAAACCTTGATTGCTGATCATGAGAGCACTAATTTTGATAGCATACAGCTGGCCACAGCAACATCCCCCTAGCTGCTCACACTTTCTGCTGAGGATGCAACCTCAGAGGAGCACACAAAAACCCCTCCCAGCTCTCCTCTCAAGCACAGCTCAGGTAGGAACATGAAGTCAGCCTAACTTCACTTCCAGGGGCAACATGAAGGACTGAACCACAGTAGCTGATCCTCACAACGATGTTCCCTTTGTGAGACAAGCTAAGGCACGTCCTGTGGGTGAGGGCGCAACCTGCCTGCCATCTGGCTGGAGCACGGGTGGCACTAAGCGGGAGGATGGAAGCTGCTCGAGGGTTGCTGCCCAACCCACCAAGTGGCTTATAACCAGACAGGTGAAGTCCTGCAGTCCTTTCCTCTACCTTTTGCCCAAAGGCCAAGTATCTTAGAAGGGTTTGGGTTGGAAGGGACCATAAGCATCTGCAAGATGTAAATATTCCAACATCATCTCTTTCACCTTTCATTGAAACTTGACAGGGAACAGTCACTTTCTTTGCGGCGAGTAACATCCTGTGCCCAGCACCTGCCCCTTGGCTCCACTGTCAGCTCCATCCCCTAGCAAGGCATGAATCTCCACACTTGTCACCCTCTGCCAAGACACTCCAGACACCAGGGGAGAGGTTTTGGAGGGAGATTATGGGCTTGCATCTATAGCTTAGGACTAGTGATCCTGGTCTAGAAAAATAACTGCTGGGAGTTGCGAAAGATTTTGTGATTTTGTACAATGGTTTGAACAGTTGACAGCTCCCACAAGAAGGGCCTGATTTTGGAGTTTGAAGTATTTCTGTTCCCAAAGGGCACTAGGATATGGAAAATCATGCCACAGTTTTTATGGTTAACTGAACATTTCTTTTCAATCTCTGAAGGGCTTGGGGTTTGTTTGAATTGTGAATGATGGCTCATGTCCCAGCTCTGTGTGTGACATACTCCTCTAGTGACAAAGTTCACACGCTGAGCCTCAGTCAAGAATCCACACGCACCCTGAAAGTTGCTGGCACCCACAATGTATAATTAAGATCATATGAGACAGCAGTTCTTTCCCTTGCTGAGCTATATCCAAGAAAAGGGCCAAATGACTCTCTTGGCCCTTAAGATTTGGATGGTAAATCCTATCATTTGGTTTCTCCTTACATGCCTTCATTTCTAACTGTAATTTCTATTTAAATGTTTCTTTACACTCTCCACAACAACCATTGTCGTGGTACATAGTGGCATGACCATTTCCCTCAAGATAGCAAGGCAATATTTTCAAAAGCAGCTAAAAGAGTTAAAAGCATGAGTCAAAATCTTTCTAGGATGAATGATTCTACGAGCAGGGAAGTTACATGAGCAGCATAGCGTAGATCCTCTCCTCAGTGGTGCCAAGAGATTATTTTGGCAAGTTACTTTAAAGACCTGCATTTAAAGGGATAAAAGGTTGGTTTGGCAAGTTGAAATAGCAAGGATAATTCCACAGATTCTATAGCAATAGCCAATTCTGCTCTAGGGGATTTAAACTGCAAGAATAATAACAGGTTTTCCTTTTCTTAATAGACACCTACTTTATCATTTTGTCCATCAATCAGCCTGTTGATTATTCTGTCAGTTAATGAAGAGGAAAAAAACATTATTTTAGAAAAATATTAATTGCTGTTATTTAAGGTGCTGTCATGATTGTGACTTAAAACTAACAGCTTGAGATATATAAACCCAAAATGCTCAGCCCTCCTCTAGTGGTTAGGGCTGGTTAAGTGAGGAGCAGAAGAAATGGGCATTATGACAGTTTGTCAGGTGCATTTCTTACCTGGCACAACTGTATTGTTTTGACTGGCTCTGGGCATTGATTGACAATCTTACCATAATCCGAGGGAAAGCAAAATAAGGTTGTCTCTTGTACAGCTCAAATGAAATCAGCTGTCCTCAATAGCTGGTTAAATTCAGAGCAACTTGCCGAACTTGCTTTAAATGTACAGCAGTGAAAACAAAGGTAGTGAATTGTTACAACTGGAAACAGCCATAACATTGTAAACTGCTTTGAGCGTGGAAGGAAAGCCACATCTGAGAGTTTTGATGGTCAGTTTGTATAATATTCCATGCTCTGTCTCCAGTTTGATTGCAGAGTTTCTCCTCCTCCATAATAATGACTTTGGTATCTTTTCATTCAAATCTATGGGGGAAAAAAGTATTGTTCATCCTGCTGCACAGTCTATAAAGCTTGTAGGATTTAAAGTAACAAGCCCTTCATTGGGAATGGGGCTCCTTCAGTCAGAAGAAGCAAGGTGACTAAATAGTCTCGCTTCCCAGGTGGAAAAGAAGCAATATGGCAGGGAAAGACAAACCAACCCCCAGACTGGGGCAGGGGAGAAAAGAAAAGAGGAAAAGCTTAAAGTGAAAGAAGAGATGGAGGGAAGAGAGTAAGAGAAAGAGAGAGAGAAATAAATACTCTGGAGAAAAATATAGCTGACTTCAAAATTCCCAACCTCTGCTAGAGCTTAAAGGAAACTCTGTGCTCCTCAGATTTCCTCTTTAGATGATGACTGGGCAGGGTAGGCAGGAGCCTGTGGAGGAAAACCCAGTGTTCTCACCTCTGTTCATGGCCTGGGTTCTGCAGGGCTGCTCTTTGTTGCTTTATGCTACAGCACATGGCTACAGTGGCCAGCATCGCTGACAATATTCCAGGTGGGAACTAATACCTTTTACAGCAACAGACACATCTCCTCTATTGTTTTTTATCCTGTCCCTCCATTAATGCAGTCTTGTCTCTTGCTTGCCCTTTTACGACAGCTGTCATCTAGGCACAGTTCCAATGATGTTTCCAAAAGAAACTACCTGCTCCGATCAAACCCCTCTCTTAATCCCTCTGCTGAATGCTTGCTCTGTTAACACATAGTGCCAAGTCTCATTCCCTGCTTGCAGATTAATTACTTTACATTTCTCTGCATTGAACTCCATTCTGCCATTTGTTAGCAGTCATTGAGGAGATTTTGGCCCTGGTGAATCTGCTTAGGTTGTGCCTGGTTTGGGGAGACCTTACACCAAGTTATCTCTTCCCTCAGCCCACTGCAAAGGTGGAGTAACTTCTCAGACTTCAGCAGCTTTACATTCATTCATACAGTGTTTCTGAGGAGCAGGCTTACTGTTTTCAAAGCCCAACAAACACACCGTTTGCTCTGAAACATGAAGCAGCACAGCAGCCCCTTACCATGGCCCCAGAGACAGGGTGACTCCAGACCATGCTGACAACTGTTCCCACCCATCAAAGTCATAAAAGGGCTCCTGGCTGATCAGGCTGTCAAGTCAGAAGGGGGTCCAGCTAGGATGCTTTGCTGCCAAACCTGGGCTGTCTTTGCTACGTAAGAATGGTGGGGCACCTTTGTGCTCTCTGGATTATACATTACAGAGGTCCTGAAACAGTCCCAAGAACAGCCTTCTGCCAGCTTGAAAAGTTTTCATCTGTGCCTATTGTCTCATACCTGCCCTGGAGCTGGTTTTGATCCAACAGCCTCTCTTACCTCCTCTTCCTTTACCTTTTGCCTTAGCTATTAATCTCTGATGTGGAACTTTGTGAAATGCTCTTTGAAACTCTAAGCGCACTGCTGAATTCCCCTTATCTAGCCTGGCAGTAATATCTTCAAAGAACTCCAGGAGGCTAGTTAAGTATGACCTCCTCTAGCTTCAAGCTCAGCTTCCCAGCAAGCCCTTCACTTCATTGCTAGAGATGACAGGAAGAGGACAGGGAACTCTGGGACAAAGAGGCACATCACTGTTACAATAAAGCCAGCAGCAGACACAGCACAGCTCCTGCTGCCCAGCACGTTTTTAAATTGCATTGGTGACACCTCACTCTTCAACTGCACCTTCTGTTTTACAAGGGCCCAACACAAATTGTATCTCACAGGCAAGCTGCCACTACTCGCATGGGAGGACTTTCACAGGGGCACCGCACCAGGGATGTCTGAAATAAAGCTGAGGACCCAGCTGCACATCCTGCACCTTTGAGTACTCTCCCAAGCCCTTTCAATGCCAGCCTGTTGTCAGGTTCTCATCTTTCCTGCCCTCCAACCATGCAGCCATTTTCAACATATTTAATGCTACAGGAAATGTTTTCACCACGAAGGTGCTCAAACACTACAACAAAGCCTCCCAGTGAGGTATCTCCATCCCTGGAAATAGCTGAAAATCAGCCAAAGTCCTGAGCAACACTACCTAAATTCAGACTTGGCCCTGATTTGATCAGGAAGGTGGACTGCAGGATATATTAGAGTAAGGCTTATTGCTGATTTTTATCTTCCCTTTGGGCCCAGCTGCATCTTTCAGCTCTCAGTTGGTGAGTCCAGGAACTCAGGATGAATTTTAAGCTGTCTACTGCCCTTCCAGAACCTCAGCTGGGATTAGCTACAGTTTGGTGAGTTCCCTCCCTTCTGCATCAGCTTAAGCAGTATTTAAAGTTTATCTCTGCGATGAAGTGAGTCCACGTTTTAATTCCACCTCCACTTGCAATGAGCAGAATTTCCCCTTGCACTGTGCTTCCTGCTCCCTCACAGAGCACCTTGCTGTGTTTCCATTCACACATCATCTCTCGATGGTTTCTCATTTACATCATAATACCGGAGTTGCTGTTTACACTGAGCTGCACAAAGGTATGTTTTACATCTTACTGTGGTGTGATCATTAACATCACACCGCTGGCCCCAGGGAGTTTCATGGCTGGATTCAGATCCATCTGTCCTGTGTTCCCAACAGGAGTTCCCCCTGCAGGCCTGAATATTTTGCAGGAGACAATTCAAAATGTGCAAAACACAACACTGTCAGGCAGAAGGTGTTACCTTAAATGATGATCCATACGAATGTGCTGTTGTTTTGTATCTTACCTCTTTAAAGAGCAGCCTCTTCAGGAATCATGGCACAATCTATGCTCCATCACAATAAAAATGCTACATATACCTGCAATGAGGTAAACTCCTTTAATATTCTCAATTTATAGATAAAATACCCACAAAAGAATAAAAAAAGACATATGACAGGTTTCTTTATTTACAACTGATACAAGGTTAGTAGGTTTGGTGCATTCTTTTTAAAGGTCTGCATCTCAAAGGTATATATAATATTTCTACCACCCGTATCTACACTATCTGTCTGAAAACTGACATAAAGGTGCACATGGTGATGCTTCAAGTTTAACCCACAGAGCCACAGAGTGACAAAGCTCTGAGTGTTAATCATAGGTGTTCCAAATGTGCTCACAGCCACACTGTTCTCAGGCAGTGGGCTCCAGGTAGGGGGAAAGAGACATCTGCTTTGGAAGCAAACATCTACCTGGCAACCTAGGTGAAAACAAGAGCTACAGAGGAAAATGAGGATGGTGAACATGTCTGTTCCTTATAGGAAGTCCTTTAGAGGTTCTGTCACTTTGAAGGTTGGTTTCAGTAGGAGATCCTTTTCTATTTCCTCTTGGTTGTAATTACACCTAGGGCGCAATTACTTACTTCTGCAGCATCTATCTACCGTTTACTCAGTGACATCAGACCAGATCCCTCAAGATTAGATTTTAAGGAACACATGTAGATGGAGAAAATCCAATAGTTTTTTATCTGCAAGTATGAGACCAGAACTTAGCTCACTTTCTGCCCTTTCCTCCTCTATGTCCTTGGAGGAGAGAGACACCTTCCACTGCCCTGGTGGGAAATGTCTCTTCAGCTTTGAGGACGAAAAGTCATTCCTGACACTTGGCACAGAGTAGACTCAAAACTACAGCCTGAAAGTGGTCCTGTGAAGGAAATATGAAAAAAAAAACAAACGGAAAAATTACTAGTGGAATAATAAATTTGACAGAACTTATCCTAACAACAGCAACCTCAGGCTTCTCAGAACTTGCAAGACACACACTTGCAAACAGAAATGCCCTCAGGTGAGCTCCAACAACACAAACTGGGCCCCTAGGCTGGCTTTGGGCTGCATCCTTTCATCTGTAATACACAGCTCTGGCTGACCTTTAACTAAGAAAAATAAAAAAGGGAGGTGACTGTTACTGAGTCACGCAGAAGGGAATAAATAAGGTGTGAATTACGATGGGGAAGAATGAAGAACACTTAGGAAATCCTAGGAGGCAGAATATTTTGATAACACTTCTGGATGGGGCAGACACACTTCTGTTTTTACAGCAGTGGCTGCTTTGGTGCAGGTTTGCCACTGGGTTTCCCTAGGTCTTCTCAGAATAGATGCCTGAAGTCTGAGATTTCAAAATTCACAGGCACTTCTGACAATTTTGGTTCCTTGTATGTTCCTGTTCCTTCTATGTTCCTTATATTGACTGAGCATCAAGTGCTGCTACAAGGGTCAGGACATTGCTGGACGTTGCTGGATCCAGATCTGGCAGCTTTAGGCCCCAGGACATGACAGGAAACTCCATCTCACACTCTACCTCACTGCAGGTAACAAATTCAAAGAGAGGAAAATTCCTTTGCATCTGCCCAATGCTTATAGAAAAATTAAAAAATCTCAGGATCATTCTTTTTCCTTCAGTGTAAGGCTACAGAGTTAATATAATAGTGTTGCATGGATGCTCCAACTGGACTTAAACAAGCTGTAGTAAAACCAACAACACAGTAACAACAGTAGCACATACACAGGATAATAATCATCACTAATTCGTTCATGGTCTTGGCTGAGCTTTGCAATCAACGGTGGCTACTGTCTGTCCTTCACTACGTTGCTCACCATACATAGGGTAGGTGGTTCAGCTACACTTGTACCTACCCATGTCTACAGCAAGAACAGAAAACCCCTCCCAGCTGACTTACCTTCACACATAGCATCCTCTTTGCAAACTCAGCATCCCTGCCCTCACCAATAGGCCCAGTGCTGCTTTCCTTGGGGCTGCAGGAAGAGCCTAGAGGCTTCACCTGCAGGAACACAACTTTGTGTCAGTCGGAAGAGTCGTGTGGAGGAAGGTGGAGAAAAAATATAAATCACCCAGAATTAATCAAGCCATCATCAGGTGCAATAGCTGTACAAGGAAAACAAATATATCAACCCATGGTTAAAAATAGCTTTTTTGATTACTGTCTTCAGTCTTCGTCTAAAGACAGTGCAACAACATAACTTTCTCTCAGGAACTAACCCCTGTCCAATATTTTACAGCTCCTGCCCTTAGAGTTAGTCAATACTTGCAGAAGACAGAGAGGTACATTGATTAGAGGTAAAAGATACCTGTACTGTACACATTTGCTCCTGCTGGGCCCAGAACACTGCTCAAGGGTTCCCAGGAAGGATCCCCAATGCCCACACAGCCTGATGGCTATGCACACACTGGCCTTCATAGCCAAAAACCCGCGTCAAGTGACTTCAGTGGTCAACCAGCCAGCCAGAGGTAGTGAGTGCTCATTTTGGACAACTGACCTCTTAGAAAACACTTATCTTGATGTCCTTGTCTCACAACAGGAATGGCACTGCTGCACCTCTATGTGTTACCTGTATCTGTAAATTAATGTCTATCAAACACATCTCCAAGGAGCCGCATTGTCTCTGAGGCAGCCGTTGCTCCTGGTGGTCTCTGCTGATGCTCAGGTTCTAGTGGTGTTCATACCATAGGAGAAATAGAAAATATATAAAGCAAGAATACAAGTAACTGTCAAATTTTAAACTCCCTTAGGTTCATTTTTAAACATTACAGTACCTATAAGAGAAAAATCACTTTTACTCACATTATAATTTCTAGCAGATCCTCAACAAGGTTCTCCAACCCCAGTAGAAAATACAGATTTAATGCTTAAAAGCAAACAGACCAACGCACCGGATCTGAAGCTGTTTGCACCTGCGTTAGTCTACGGGTGGGATCTGCCTGCCTTGGTTGCCTGTCCGTGCGCAGCACAAGGGGCTCCCCGTGCAGCGGCGCGGCGGTATCGGGACAGGGCGACCAGGGACAGGGTGTACCGTGACGGGAGGAGCGAGTGAGGCCGCCCCCTGCTGGCGCCGCCCTGCAGGCTCTGCCTCCTGCCTCTGTTACTCGCGGGGCTCGTGCCGCCGGTGAACACCGAATGTTACCTGCCAGGCCCCGTTATTCCCTGTTGGTGGAACAGCGCAGGACATTGAAGGTATTCCCACTGCCCACATGAATGCTGCCTGGAACCCTGCACAGTTCGTGGCCTCAATTAAACCGCGAGGCAGTTAACTGCGCAGGTTAATCACAGGGCTTGTTTCTGAACACCCGGGTGACCTCGGTTAATTTTGAAATGTGGCATATTCCCATTTCAATACCTTCAACAGGAGTAACCAGTGTGGGATTTCATGCTATTCAATATTTTGATAGTCTTTATTATATTTCCTTTATTAATCATCCCAGTTATTAGCTGGCCCAGACTTTTCAGTTTCTCCTCACTGGAAAGTTTTCCCCTGAAACCAGCTTCTGGATAACACCCCCCACCTCACTATATGAAATGTCTGTCATATTTAACATAGGCTTACTAGTGCCAGGGATCACTGTGAAGTACTTCAGCCACACTGACCCAAACATTTGCACTGCCAGACCTTATGCATCCCATATGGTCATTTCGGAAGTGCAGTCCTTCCTTCTCTGCACCTTATTCAAACAGTATAACCATCACTGCACCATTGCTCAGAGTCATTTTAAGTCCATTTTAAGTCTATCACAGGGCCAGCTCCTCCTTCTATTTAAAGAGGAAAAACCACTCTGATTCTGCTCCTTGCCTGCAGTTTGTGTTTGGTTGCTCCAGCCTTCACCTGCAGCTCAGTGTTTAGATAGGATACACAACTGGCAAATCTAAGATACGATTATACAGAAAGATGTTCCAGGAATGCTACACATAAACAGATAGCCTCAGCATAGTCTGATTCATCCAGACTCATTTTTTCAGACTTATGACCTCAAGTCACTTGCCCAAGAATGTTCTCATTTGTTCAAGTACCATCAACACTGACAGCAACAAGTCCTCACCCCATAACTACGTGCCCTCCTGCTGGCACCTGGCTCAAGGAGTCTCTGACAATTATGAAGAATGAGTCCTGGTCCCCACTGGAAAATCCTGAGCACTGGGTAGTTCTTCCGAAATCATGTTCTTCCGATGCACTGGACAGTGAGTCACTGACCTGGCTCCACAGGAGAACCAGCAACCACAGTTCTGCACTGCCCAGACCTCCTTCAGCAGCTCAGCACACCATAGCCTCCCAGCATCAGCAACCACATCCAGCCAGAAACTCCCTACCCACCAGCCTCTTGATCCACAGAGTGGCTTCATTTTCCAATGGTAAAAATGAAGAGAGAGACCTCATTCCACCTCACAGGGCTGCTGTGAAGAAAAACTTGCTCAAATCTGTGATGGTAATGGAGATTCTTTTGATTTTTGTCTATTTCCTTCACTGGTGGGCTTATTAAAAGTAAAAAAGATCATGAAGGACAGAAAATACAAACGTTTATCAGTATATTCCCATTAAAACCACAGAACATGACCAATATTTTTAGCTATGTTAAAAACAGCATGTGTTTCAGAGTGGGATCACTTCTCCATCTTTATTAATAATTCCCTATTGTGAACAAGAAGAGTATCATTTTCCTTACACCTTTAGGGAACAAACAATTTTCCCATTTTCTACTGCACTAATATACTTTTAATGGCTGTAAATTGTGCATACATAAGAAGTGAAAGATTCCTATCATTTCAATGTACACAAAAGTTTCAGCTGCAGCATTTACCTTATTCTGACTCACTGATTTTAAAATTACATAAATGCCCCCACAGATCTTTTGAATTAAAATAAGATACAGCTTCTGGTTTCAAATGTGAAGTTAGCCTCCAGAGGTAGGCAAAGTAATGCAGATTCCAGCATTCTTTTCACATTGAAATGAGCATTTCTTGAGTGGTACCCACACCCCACACATATCAAATGATTTGGAGCAGGACATTGATTCATCACCACATCAGGCAACAAACTTCCTTGTACAACACCAGAAGCAAGGGCAGCTCACTCAGAAATGGAGGACTGTTGAATGAACACATCAACCAGCAGTAAAGGAGAAAGCAGCAGCTGTGATGAGATTCGAGGCTACACCAGTTCCTCTCAAGACCACTCTTACATTGCAGTGTAACGTTCACACTCTGTCAGAATTTATATTGCAGTCAGTGGCCAATTTAGTGTCACAAATAAGTGACCTTATTTGTGACAGTAGATCTACTGCTGCAGTCTACAATCCAGCATTAGCACATTTCTATCTCTGCTGGCTTTCTGTGACCTAATGGTGAGACACCAACTGTTACTAATCAAATTATTAGTAGCTGGAATAATTGCACAGGAATGGTACATCCCGGGATTTTTCTGTTAGCAAGACCTTGTTGGAGCAGAGAACGTGCAGCTGTGTGAGCAATTACAACAACATGGATAGCACGTCACTACTGAGCCTCAAGCCTATGGTTTCCAAAACTTCTGCTAACATCCTCTTCCAGGCTCCACATCATGGAGTAACACACACCCAGAGTGAAGAAAGCAGGTACAGGCTATTTGCACTCATTGCTCAAAAACTGAGCTTCTGCACTGAACCTGTGTCCATTTATCAAAGGTCACTCATCAGTGCAACATTAAAACACAACTTGTCTTCTAACCTGGTGGTACAATATGTCCCAGATGTACCTAGGAAACCTCACAGTAACTCTGGAAAAGAGTGTGTTCCATTTTGTAGGGAAAAAGAAAAAGAGAGGCAGAGAGAGCTATTGCCACATAGCAGATAAATTCAGAAGGTACAGCTTCTGGAGGAGAACAATACGTTAATAATACAATTATGGCAGGATGGGAAAAAGACTGATAAACTAAATAGCCTTAACTTACTCCCCAAGTTCTAAGTGGTGATGTGTTCACTGGTTTAACTTTCCACGAAGATTACAGCTGCGTGACATTGGAGCCTATGAATTTAGATAGCTCATTGGTTGTAGGAGACTAAACACGTACACGTATCAAGTATGTTTTCAGATCCTTCAAACATGAGGAGAATTCAGGTAGAGTATCATGTGCTACTGCCGCCTGGAGTCTCTGACACAACTCTGAATTCCTATTACAGCTTTTATACATAACTTTCAGACTTCATTAATTCTGGTGGAATTATGATTCGTCTTTCACTTTTTTTAAGGTTATGTGTGACAAAAAAATTATGCTTTCAATTTGTAAAACCAAATACCTATGTGGGACCTGTCGCCACCAACAGAAGCTCCAAACAATCACACTGATGGGGTTAATTGGCATTTTAAAATAAATCACTGCCTCCAGATTGATTTATTTCCCCCCTCTCTTTACACAACATTACTGCATTTCTCTATAATTATTCAATGCTAAGTTCATGGTTTTGAAGCAGACGACTGCAGGCTTCGGAAATGGTGTTTGATTTGTTGCCATGGAAACATCTTGCTGTAGATGTACTCTAATCCCATGACAACTCTGTCTCTCAAGAACCATTTTTTCTGACATAATAAAAATCTGATCAAGGTCAGATTTAATAACAATCTCAGTTCCCAGACTTTATTTCGTAAGGGTTTAGTGGAGTTATTTTTTTCTGAAGGGATTCTCTGGAAACTTTGTTTTCTTAGCTGGATTGGAATTAATTCCTTAAAAATACATTAACCTGGTGCGGTGTCATGTTAATTTACAGTGCACCTTTTGTTATGGTATAATTGCATCATTAAAAGAAAGTTGCTTAGAATTGTTTATATTGTCTTGACAGATGTTAACATTTTACATAAGATTGTTCCCACTAATACATACATTTGGGATATCAATAATGCTTATCGTTTTCTAGCAACTGGTGTTTACACAGTAGCAAATGCCAATGTAGCTTAACTTTTTGTTAAGCCGCATGTTTTGTACTATAATGTTTTCCTGAACTATTTATCACAGATAAATTCAAACCTGGAGGACTGGAGACAAGTGCCAATGCTTCGTGCGTTCTGCCAGAAAATAAAACCAGCATACATACAGGAGAGTCATATTTACACAAAAAAAGTGACTTGGCAATGAGGAACTTGTCAATAACTCAAGTATGAGTCTGGGGATTTTTTTTCCCCTCCTTGGCACAACTATATTTGTCTTTCAGCAGTTAGGTGTCCACTGAGGCCTTTGAACAGTAATAGCTACATAGGAAAAGAGACTCTGCTAATGCAACTCAGTTACACACTTAAGGTTGGACTTTCAAAAGACAGGTAGCTCCTGACAGCAATGATAGGCAAACAAAGAGATCTCAGAAACACCTTTTCATCAATTCCTGTCCAGCCCCTAGGCAACTGAATCCTTAGGATTATGTGGTCCCAACAGGGGTAGGAATCAAACTTAAATCTACAGTGGGGACTTCTCCATTTATACTACTTGTCCAGTATGACTTTATAGCCCTAGAGAGAGATTTTACATGTTCATCTCACCCTAAGGCATATACCAAAAAGAGAAGAGATAAATCACAGCCTAGAAAAAACATTCTTTCACTTGATTTTGAAAAGAATTCCAACCTAACTCAGAGGCCATGGTCTCAGAAGCACTGTCTGCAAACCAAGTTGAAGATAGTGAAGAGAACATCTGTGAAGAATACACCTTGCCTACAGCAAGAATTTATTTTCCCATATCTATTTAGTCTTATTCCTATCTACGGTTCCATCAAAGAAAACATATAACTGACTCATTCTGTCAACATGAATAGTGGTCCTGGAACTCCTTAATACATTGCATCGCCATTTTTTTGCATCACAACCACCCATATTTCTTCTTATTCCCCAAAGCACAACTTCACACAAATAGATGATCTTTTTGTCTGTATTTTTTTAACTATCCAACACCAGGCTATTTGATCTGCCCTGGAAATTGATACCACATCCCTGTAAATGGCGTTCACCAACCATATCACAGAGTATTGCTTTGGATCCACTCACAGCTCAAAGTGGATTTTGCATGATACACAGCAGTGAGTCCTCACCTCAACAGGATGGGTGATGATCTTTGCCCAGTATGGTTTCTGACAACTGAGTTCAACCCGTGAAGTATCATGGCAAAGACAACTTCTGGAACCATTGTAAAAATGTAAGGAGTTTGTTCAGCAAACATTTATATTGTCATGCAATACTGCCACCAAGATATATGAAGCCACAGAAACTGTCATTTAAAGCAAGGATTGCAACAAATTTTGTATGTTATTAACTTGTTCAAAAACAACAGCTTTTCCATACTGATTTTCAAGTGTGACACCACAGGCAGAATATAAACCCTTCTTATACTCCTGGAAAAACTGAGCTACATCTGTTCTTTGACATTACAGGTGATAAAGCATCACTTTGATGGCTCAGCTGAGATCACAGCACATCCTGGGTACCACATAGACATACACTAAGATACAGCATCTGCCCTGCAGAGCTTTCATTTTAAGTACCATAAGACAGAGAGAAAAAGGAATTATTCATATTCTTGTACTACAGGTCAGGAAGCTGAACCCTGGGCTTTAAGTACAAGATTGTCCTTCTTTTTGCATTATCAGTATAAACAAGGATTATTGACAGTATTGTTGTGACCAAATAAGAAAAGCTGAGACAGCTTGAGTGAAGATTATATTGTGGCATACAAATCATTTAAAACATACATGTTTGGCTCATAAGCACGAAGCCAGAAAAGACTTACTGTTGTTATGCCGTTGAACTTTAAGGTGCTGATCACAAGCCCTGCACCCTTTCTGCTAGATGTTATAAACATACATACATTTACACACACCAAAAGGTGGTTTCTGCTTTGGAAAGCAAAGGGTCCCATGAGGTTACAGCTGCAAGACCCACGCGTCAGTAAATACAGCATCGTTGCGCTGTCAGTCTTGCTGCATTCAGTTGCCAGGTGAAAATGTGATAGAACAGAAAAGTCGACCCTGCAGGACGAGTCACTTAGGCATTCTGCAGCAAAGGGAACAGTAAATCCCATTCACCCAGGCTGCCCTGACATCTCCTTCAATAGAGGCAGCTAAAGGATTTGTGCTCTTCTTGGTGCTTACCTTCAAGCCTAAAGAAAGAGGTTTTTAGTGACTTATCGCAGTGAGTGGACCAATAGTGTACAATAGCTAAGTGGCATGCAAACATAGAATAAAAGGACACTGTACAAACTAAAGAGCTCAGAAGTTGCTTCTACATTAAAGATGATCGATGTCTTTTTCTCCCTAATCTGCCATGTTAAACACTAGACCTTGATCACTAACTTATCAAGAACAAGTTACAGACAGAAGCATCAATTCCAAATATTGGCTGATTTTCTATTACTTCCTCCTGGAAGGAATGTCAATCTATTTTGTACGCAATCATTTTCTATCAAAAACCAAAAATGATCTAAGGAAAACTGTGTGGGTTTGTTGTTGTTTCTGGGGAGGGCGAAGGAGAGAGGGGGTGGCAGGGGAGGAAGGGATTTCAGAGCCAGTATTTGGAGCACTAGTAAAAGCAAAGTTGCCTTGACAACTGTAGCCATCTTTACATAGAAAATCCCTTTGCAGAGTAGAAGGCTGCCTTAATTCCTCATTTCTCCTCCCTGTCTACAAGATGACCCACTCCCTCTCCCAGGTAAGGTTCTGTCACGTACACACTGTTTTTCCATCCGTGCATACCCAGGGTTACAGCCTGATCTCATTGACTAAATCTGGAGGTTTACTAGATGTTGTTTGACTTTTAAAAGCATTTCATATTAAGATTTTCAGATTTAATTGGCAGATATTCAATTTCAAAGTCCTGCTCTCCTCTTCATAAATCGCTAATGGTATTTTATCCAAAACAGAGCTGACCTAATAAACAGATGAAACTTTGTTGTCATTTCAGCTGCTCGGAGCTCTGGGCTGTATATAATTGCTCTCTTCATTTTACAGTTCTTCTGCTTCAGATTAAACTTTTTCAGGATGTTGCAACGCCAAAACATGCATTCTAACAGGAAATCAGCATCAAAGGTAATGGGCTCACAGACATCTTTGATGCTTTGAAACCAGAGGAAGAGAAGTAACTGTTTAATTTACAACAGTTTTTGCAGAGGAACAGAGGAGAGGAAGGAACAAAAAAATGTGACTAACGGATACAAAGGAGAATTCACCGTGGATGCTCCGGCTCGTTACTGCAGCGGCAGCGCCCGCCTGGCTCCAGGCGCGGTCAGGACGCCCTCTAGCGCCCGCTGCGGCGCCTGCAACCGCACGAGTCGAGGTGATCCCTGCCCGGATCGGCCCGGAGCGGCTGCCAAGCCTTGTCCGCTTCCGGTCCGCGCCCCCGCTCCGGAGTGGAGAGCAGGCGCAGTGTTGAAGGCCAGGCTGGACAGAGGTTTGAGCAACCCGGTCTAATGAAAGATGTCCCTGCCTGTGGCAGGGGATTGGAACTGGATGAGCTTTAAGGTCCCTTCAAAATCCAAACCATTCTGTGATCCTACGGTTCCTCTCATTTCTTCCGCAACAAAATAAAAGACCTGCCAAACCAAATAAACCTTTATGATAAAAATTTCTCATGCTGGTGGTTGGAGGGGCTTCCAGTAAAGAACTGGAAATTTTCAAATAAAACACATTTTTCACCAACCTTTTGCTGTACTTTCCTATTCTGTAAATTTCATGGCTTGCCTTTAAATAGCTTCAATTATTACAACAGCATCCACACATCTTCCTGCTCACCTTTACAGAAATCGAAGCATGAACTTCTAACACAAGAACTGTGGAGACAGATGTTAAATCATGGAGACTCCACCTTTCCAGCAACCCTTCTCCAGGAAAAAGTAATGATAGAATCATAGAATAGTCAGGGTTGGAAAGGACCTTGAGATCATCAAGTTCCAAACCCCCTGCTATGGGCAGGGACACCCCACACTAAACCATGTCACCCAAGGCCTCATCCAACCTGGCCTTGAACACTGCCAAGGATGGAGCATTCACAACCTCCCTGGGCAACCCATTCCAGTGCCTCATCACCCTTACAGTTCTGTTACACATGCAGAGTTACTCAACCAAAAAGCCAGATGCCACAATACGTGGGTACACACTCGCTTCCTTCTCCACCTCTGACACCCAGTGGCAGTGCTCTGAGAATTAATTTATACAAAATCTGGCCCTTCTCACCTCAATATGCAGAACTGGCAAATTTCTTTCTTCAGTTTAAAGGTTTAAGGCAGATCTTTGTGGGTTAGCCAAGTGAAGTAGGTGTTAGGAAAAGGATCTTCAGACCCTAAGCAAGTGCAAACATCAGGCACCCGCAGTCAAATTCACCTGCAGGGTACTGCTGGATCCCCAAGTATTGTTAGAAGAAGACAATGCAGCAATGCTGAGGAATGCAGCTAACGTAGATGTGAGTGTGCACTGCTTAAACACAGACCAAGAAACAGACACAATGGTTAAGGACATGAACTTGAAATGGAATTTTAAAAGACTCGGGAAGAATCGTAAAATGTCCTGGTTAAATACCATTTTAGTTCAATGAAATATTTTATTGCCATCAGATTTTGAAGGAGCAAGAATTTATTTATGGCATTATTTCTTCTCAGAGTGAATATATTCATGGGCAAATATTCCATTTTTCCATTTACAGAACTGTGGACTATTTATTTTCGTTTACATCGCTGTTCTTGGTGATTAATACAAAAGTATGCTTATATTTTTATAATCTTTTTTAATCACACTTTAAAATGCTTGAAATAAAGACTGATCCCTATAATTTCAAAATCTTTTTTTTTTCTTTTGAAAAAAGACTTTTGTTTAGAGTCAGTTCTGTCAAGTGATGAAGTAATCTCCAAGATAGCCTGAGGCATCATGACCTACTGAAGCTTTGACTCATATGCAACCTACTCCATATAGTAACCAACCTACTACAAGACACCTATCACTGAGCATCATTTCCCCTTGTTATAAAAGGTTACAATGACTCTGTTTTTAAAAAGTACTCCAAGGTCTGTGGATGAAGTAAACCATACGATAATTGCCATCAATCAGAGCAGCATCCAAGCAACTAACAGCAAAATGTGGCTCATCTCCCAGATTAGTATTTGGATAAATATACATAGAAACACACAATCAGACAAGAGAAACCTGCTTTCATAGGAATCACATGTAATAATAAGGATATTTTTTATGCTTTTGAGAGGACAAAAGAAAATAAAGATGCATGGACACACATCTAACTTCTCTTGTAGAGTTGCATCTTGTTTGTAAAGTCAGCTGCCCCTATTTCTTCTACTCAGAGGAATCTTTGATAATTCACATGTAAAATTAAAGGCATCTTATTTATTCAGTTATTTATTATTCTCTGTAAAACGAGTTAGGAATTTGTCCCTGTGAATAATGTTAGCCATAATAGTTAATTTACTCCTATTCATTGGCAGTAATAAAAATGTACAAGGGGATGCAGAAACATTATTATTTCTTGCTTGAAGTGCAATTTCATGTGGTGAGAAAAACATGCTAATATGCTGCAAAGTGCTACAGGAATTTAGTTCTCAAAGGAATGGTGGTATTAAATGTATTCTGACAAGAAGGGTCTTTGGAAGGGAAACATTTATCTTCATAAAGTCATTAAATTTACTGAGCAGCACCGCATTCTTACTGCAATCTGCTCACTCCATTAAAGGCAGAGCTGTGGAACAGTCTCTGCTGTATTAGGAGCATCTACATTTCTTGAAAATTGTAATAATGGGGGGAAAGAAGACTCAAGGAGGGGGAAATAATATATCCTGCTTTAAAGGAACCCTCTGCATTAAAAAAAAAAAACAACTCAGAAATCGCTACTCAAAAGAACAAGTTTCACTGCCTACCTCTGGAAAGAAACATGTTACAGGGGAACTTCGGAAGATAAGACTTTAAAAGACTGAAATGAGGACTAATGGCTTTGAAGACATTGGCAGCACGTAACTGGCATGTGAGGGATGCTCAAGGCAGAGGGGTGGGAAGAGCAGCTTTGCACATTCATATTTGGCCGGTAACTACCTGCCCATGTTCAGGCTTATGGCAATAAAACGGAATTAGGGCAAGCAGATAACTCTTGGAGATGCTGTTCTCAGTGTCATTTCCCATGCAGTTGGTTACTTTATTTCTTTCTGTCCTTGATAGCTAGGTATGTTTTAAGTAAAAAGATAAAATCTGTGCTTACTGCAGTGTTTCAGTAACATTTTGGGTGACATTTCAGACAACACAATCCACAGGCCTGGGTCAAAGTTACACCACAGTGATCTCCATAACTGAAGAAGAAAGTCCTTCATCCAGAGGAAGCAGGGGAATTTCTCCAGCCAGGAAAAAGCTAGCAAGAGTTATTTTTCATAGAGAACTTACCACACTAACTTCAAAGAGAAAACAGTCCTGAAATAAGTCATGCCTTAGTTGTGAAAATCGTTGCATGGAAGGCACCAGAATTCGGAGATGCACATTGTTCTTTTCTAGTATCACCATAACCTCTAGTACCATAATGTTACTGACTTTCAGTGCACCCCCTGGAGAAGGGAACTACCCGCACTAGCTCTGATTACAGCAAACATCAAGCACCAAAAGCTAATTAAGCACCAGTCAAATACAAGAGTAACACTGTAAAACCATATTTCTGAACAACAGCCAGAGACATCAACAACATCTTTACTGCAGGCTTTTTATATCAATATCACAGGGCGCCAAAGCTCTCCCAGAAGTCAATTTCAGAAACAAAGCAGCAGCAAACCATAACATTAACAACACAAACGCACCTGCCCTCCTAACCACAAAACAATACAGCAACAAAACACCTTGGCAAGAACAACTACGGGAGCATCAGAACCTGAACCTCAGGCTCAGCATGATTGAACCTATCTGAAACAAAGGAAGAGCAATATTCCTAATGCCCCTATTCACTACAATAGGGAATATCATACTTCCTTTAATTGATTTTGTTATCATTACATTCACAGACTCTCAAAAGCTCAGAAACATTTTTGCCTGACTCATGAAAGTAAAACAAGATATTGACAGAACTAATCGACCTCATTTTCACAGAGGTTGAATGCAAAAGGTTTCAAGTGGTGCAAATAAACTTCTCTTCAAGATTTTCCTCCACAATCACCATCAAGGCCCAGAAGACTAAGTATTCACCTATTTCTGGAACTAGTAGGTCTGAAGAATTAGTTTCTAATGGCTTTACACCACGAAGTGCATGAATTCTCCAAATTAGCGTTCTCCTACACTTAACATCACTTGGGTTAAAGGTCTGAACCTCCTGGCTTTGTTCTATCTCTAAATGTGCCAGATAAATATAGTGGGTAGAAGTTAGATAGCCTGCAAAATAATCGTACAATCATACCAATTTCTAACATACTTGTAGCCAGTTGCAACCTTGCTTTAACACAGAAGGGGGGGAAAAAACTACATCAGGAAACCACAGACTTCCCTAATGGGATACAGTGCATAATTGAGTATAAAGAATAGTTATTGCCTGAACTACAGTTGAACTGAGATTTCCAGCTTCCCTAGCAAATGTTCTGCTACTGCTGCTAAGCTATAGTAATAATTTCTAATTGTGTGGGTTTTAAGTGAAAACAGTAAGAAATGCTGTTCGATTGGTTACCATAAACCATTCCTTCCAAAGCTACCAGGTCACTGGAACAAGCCCTGGAAATCAGACGTTTTACCTAAACAACACTAGCAGAAGCAGGAAACTGATGAAGCAATGCTGCAGCAGCATCACGCTCATTACACGATTACAGGGACAGCATTGGACACTATGAGATTGTCACATACCTTGCTAATGAACCATGTTTTACACACATTTAATTAATTAATTACAGCTGAAGTCATTCACTGCTAGCCAGCAACTGCCTTATTATACACAAACCTGACCACCTTACAAATACCACACTGGAGTGCTAATGAGCTATTAAGTGGGACTGCACGTTACCAGCAATTTTGTGGGAAATCAAGTAATAAGAGATCAAATATCAAATAAAAGAGCTTTTAATCCAAGTGAGATAATTAATTGCACCTCCTGTCTCACAGCTTTCACAGTACTTTAACAAGAAAAAAGAGCTTTCTCATCAAGTTAATTTGATGCTATTGCCAAAAACTTTTTTAAATTATGAGTGAAAGTTAGCAAGTATGACAGGAATTATTATTATTTACATAGCGGTTTTGCTTTGGGATTCCAATATACTCCAGAGACATCATTCAAACACCCAGGGAAAGATGATCAGTGAGCTCAAAGAGCTGAAGAGATGGGTGAGAGAAAAGAGGGAAAGATTACAGTTTCTGCATGGGAGCCAGTAATACTCTACTACTTTCCCAGATCTCGTTCCTTTCTGTGCTGTCTATCTGCTTCTCAGAACCATGGAGAATATAAGCTGGGTGCAGAGAACATCCAAAAACACTTTGCCAAAGGCCAGGAAGAACCACAGTCCTTGCACTTACAGCAGCTCTCAAGGGCAGTCAAGGCACGGAAGCAGGGTAAGAGCCTGCTCCTCAAGCATCAGAGCTTGGTAGGCTCTGCACGGAACAATCTACAACCACCTCCATGACCTGAAGTCCCCCTACACCAGCACCACTCTGTTGACCCCCAGGTCCTGTTGCCCTTGCACATTCCAACCTGGAATAAGAAGGCATTCATGAACACATTTCCTCATTAACACATTGCATTTTAAAGAAGCCACTATCAACACCATCCAACCTAATTTTAGGTGCTCCCAGACTAGTAAGGAATGAACTCAGCTCTGCCTCTATTTTTCCCTTTATCGTATGGATAATCATAGGACAGTACAGAAGATGACTAGAACATTTGAGGAACATTAAAGCAGGCTATTTGCTTTGAGTGAGGGAAATCAATAGCTGTGAAGGCCCCTGCTCAGTTTTGTAGCCTAAGTAGCATTCTTCTGCATTCTGCTTTGGCTTGTGTATGTGTGAATGTGTTATAAATCCCTGGGGCCTTGATAGAGTTTTTCTTCTACAGTTTCAGTTAAATATAGGTTGGCCATGACTTCCATAACCCCATAAAGTGTCTAAAGTAACGCAATGAAAGCGTACTTCATTTCTCCCTGGATCCAGAATTAAATGTTTACTGTGCTTAAAAGTTTTATTATTTTTCAGTTCACTGGTTCATACCATCATCTCTGTTATCCAGTTATTTCCTTTCTACACATTTCCCCCCCCCCCTTAAACCTTCTGGTCTTTCAGCATTCTACAGCCCATCATTAGTTAATTCCTGTTGACTTTTGTCATTTCTACTCTCCCTAATTGATTTGTCACATTCCTATTTCTTTTTCATTCCCTTTCCGTTTTTATTTTCCTACATTCTAACTTCCTCCAATTTATTTTCCTCCTTTATAACCAATGATTTTTACTGATTCTGAATGCAGCCTGCAGGCCAAAAATAATAGTCAGTCCAAAACCAAGTGACCACAGTTCTTCAGCTTTTCACAGATTAATTTCAGAAAAGCGGTTCTATTCTGCTAAATTTCCTTTTCTATATTTCTAGCTACTGAAGAAGCTGCACATACAATAAATATTTAATAGGAAATCCCCTCCAGCTGAATTCAGGCCCCACAGCATCTCATTACCATGTCTTGGAATAGCATCCTCATTGTCACTTGCTTAATTATGCTAAGAAAGAGTTGAATTGTGTGGCTGTTGGGATCAGAAAGTGATTAAATTCACTTGGCAAGACTTTGCATATCTCATTATGATCCTCATTTAGCACTTCTAATTAAGTCCATTTTTTAATTTTTTTTTTTTTTTTTTTTTTTTTAAGTTTTCTAGAATCATGATTTGGGAAAATCTTTCCAACAACAGCAAATATTTCCTTAACTTTTTCCTTCTTTAATAAAAATTCATGTGACAAAGAAATATCATGTAAAGATCAAATGCAATTTGATGTCCTAGTGCACCACTGATCTTTTTGAATGATTGTCACACTTACAGAAAACTGAACTGAAACTCCCTGGAGTAGACACCTAATTTCTGACGGACTTCTCTTTGCCATGCAGTAGCACTTGCTGAGTTTATTGGCCTCTGTAAATTATCATCAATGAGAGCTTGCTCCCAAGCAATCCCTCTGACTACTACCCTCCAGCAGGTTTTTCGAGAACTCGCTTCCTCATTTCAGTTGGGAACATCAGCACTGTGAAGGTGAAGATGAGGATGCTGCTGGAAAGGAGAGCGTTTCTGCTTTAAGAGTTGCTTGAAGGAAATTCACTTCTGTGAAGTAAACCATCAGAAGAGCTATGTATGATTTCAATCACAATTAACACATCAAAAGATGACTCAAGTGATGCACAAGTGCCAGATATCTGCACAGGGGGTTAATTTCATCCTAAAAATAATGACAAGAGGGTGCTCTATTAAAATCAACATACATACAGTTTACCAGCATAGATACAGTTCTCAATATTAGTATTGGGAAAGCATCTTAATAGCATTATGAGACAAACTCTCATAGCAATGGCTATATACAGTCAGAAATAGGTTGTTCACAGACTCTGATTTGGGTAAAACTCTCCAAAAACAGCATCATGAAAATACACCTGTGTGGGTAATGTCTGTGCTTATTGAATCCTATCTCAGTGCAGAAACACTGATGAAAGTATCTTCCTCACAGTCAGACACAAATAACATACCTATAACCTCTAAAATTAACTATCACTAAAGAATAAAGTAATTTAAATGGCAAGAACAAGGATTGGGTGTGCTAGAACTTCTCCCACAAAAACAAAAGTAATACTTCCTACAAATATCTTTAGCAGTCCTTCCAAACAAAAGCCACAGCTGAACAGGAGTTGCTACATCTTCATTTTTTAGAGATGTAGGCAAATGAAGGAAGGTACTTTAAGAAACCCTGGAGCAATTCTGCTGCAAGAATAACAGAAAGAAGTAATAAGAAATGCAAAATCATGAATCATCTCAGCATCCAACAAGGCAGGCACATTAAAGATCATTTCTCTTTAATATATGCAAAAACAGAGATGGGAAAAGGTTACGTGACTTTGCTGCAGCTTACATAAAAAGGCCAAAATGACCTGAGAAACAGATCTTTAACCAAACACTTGTCCATGCAGATGCAGAGACCTGCAGGAAGACATGTGCTCTGATTCAGCTGAGCACCACCACTTTTAGTCTGCTCCCATACCTGGCATGTGAAAGTGGCCAACTACCCCCTGCCAAGTCTCATCCAGAGAAGCACATCATAGAGCAAGAGTACTTAATTTTCCAAAACCCGATCACTTCTCTCTCTCTTATCCCTATAGAAATACTTCTTTTTGCAGACTCTCCCAAGCACATGTTCACCTTTTCAAGAAAGAAATCAATTTTAGGGCTTTTCTTTGCAGGTGTGAACTTCCCATCAAAAGGCTCAATGTCTGTCCACCATAGCCGAGAATCTGACCCTTTACTTTCAGCTCAATTGCCACAGAAAAGTCTATCATGAAGAGCTGCATAACAATGGCCTAAAGACATCCTTAGCTTCTCCAAAGCCCAGGTTTGGTGATGGGTAGTCTTACTTAATTTTGTGAACTACAAAATACTTGCAAGCATAAACATCTCTTCTACCAGTTCTCTAAAGCTTATTCAGAGAAACAAAGAAAAAAAGAAATGGCAGAAAAAATCTTAAACCCTCAAGGCCACCATCAGCCCAAGGATTTGTGGTTCTCCTGAGTGCATTTTTTTTAGTGTCTCTGTTCAAGCTGGTACAGGAGATTGACTTTTTAAGGTTGATGGTATTGATTTAATTCACAGCCCTATACTCATTTATCATGATTCTTTAATCAATAGTCTAGCTACTTAAGATACTAGGAGTTTAGGTCCTTATTTATCTAGATGACATTTTGATAGCACCTATCTCCTTGGAGGCTCTTGTCTTTCAGGTCAGCACTTCGTTTCACCTCATCTTTCCCCAAGGTGTGTAAGCAGTGGGAAGACATTAATGTCACCTGTCCCAGTGTATGTTTGAGTGTGGCAACATCATGTTTTGGACTCCTCAGCAGGTTTTTATCATTGTAGAGGCACACAGGTCAGGTGCTGAGCTGGTGAAGACTGACAGCTTTTCAGCAGAGCCACACTGGTTTTCACCAGCCAGAGCTCTCTCCTTCACAATCCACACTGGCCCCTTCTAACACAAAAGGAGCTGCTGAAGATTAACCAAAATACGATCCCAAGTACATCAGCCCTCACTGTTTCATCTCTTCACCCTATTCCTCCCTTAGCATTAAGCATCAGGAGAGTGTTTCCTGTCAGCCTATTCAATAACTGCTTCAGTTCTCCAGGATGAACCAGCTTGTTTGGAGCACTCACAGTTGATCACTAGGTCCTCTGTACCCCTGAAGTTCCATCAAAATACATACTGGTAATGAGATTACTACAAAACCACATTCATGTATCTAAGCACAAGTTCAAGTTCCTGGGTTCAGTTATTGATTTTAAAACATTGATGTTTTTTGTTAGGATGGAAGATTTTTGCTTTCATTTCTAATGAAGGAATGAAAGCAAAATGAGAAGGAAAGGTTAGCTGATATTTGCCTTTAATTGCAAAAGCAGTGCACCTACACTGCAAAAGACTTGAACACTTCAGTAAAAGCAAATTAGGAAAATAAAGACAAATAAACTTTCTCAAGCTTTGAGGAGTCAGAGAGTTGTGTGCTGCAGCCCCAGTTCCACTGTCCAACACTGCATCCTCAGGTGCTGTGAAGTCAGGGAAGCTGCTTCAGTTTCACTGTTGAACATCTGGTCCTCTGCAAATGGGCTTTGCATTCCAGTAGCTGAATTTCTTTCAGCCATTGTGTTACGCAAAATAAAGCACATAAGCGATAGAAGTCTGAGCCTTGCAAGTGAACATGGCTGCATCAGGAAGCTCCTCAAAATTTGCCTGTTTCAAAATTGCAGTCAAGCATTCAATGTTTTGCATCTCTCAGAGTAACTAAGACACAAATATCCTTCAAGCTATTCCACAGCTAGGCCCAGCCTTACCAAGTGCTACCTAAGGAATTCTCTCTGACTGGTTTCATGCAGACCAATGTCAACACTTCCTAGTCTTGAATCTTCTCCAAGACCAGTCAGGAACAGAACAGCTTACTCCCCAAAGAATAGGATCCAAAAACTTTCAATGCATGAAAAAAAAATGCTGGAAGTTACTTTACCTCCAGAAACCCCCTCTGCAGAGTCCAGAGCAATGTGTTTTCATGGCTCTATGAAAATTTACTTTACAAACTTTTGCTATGTTTTACAGGAAACCATTGCTCTACAAAAGAATCCCAAAGTTACTTTGATTGGAGACATGTCAAATAATTACAATTTACAAAGGTAAACTCACACACAAAGATAAAGATGATGATGGTGGTGCTGCTGTCATACCGGCCACTACTTCATTTTGGAAGTAATTCTACCTGTTGCAGTGAAACTCCTCACGAAGCATGGTGTTGTTGCAGTCTGGAGCTATGGGATCCCCTGCCTTTCTCCTGCTACTGACATATCTTCTGACTAGAGTATGGTTAATATCTACATGGCTGCTACTGAGTTTTCCATATATCATGACACTGGCTGCATGCCACACAAGGCTCACTCAGTGACAGTTCCACGGTAGCTATGACACCTTCCTATCCCATAAAATTGCTTGTTGAACCTCACTGTTAATTATAATCTCTTCTCACAGCAGTGGAAGACTGAATTTATCTCCACCAAGGTCTGTGAAGTTACAGTGGCACAGTATGGTCATGCTGCATCCAATCCTCATGTAACTACGAACTTCAACTTGTATCTGGAAAATAAATCTCTTCTACTGTTTTAAAAGAAGCAGCAAAGATGGTTAATTCCCATTAACAGATTTTCCCTAAACCCACCATAACATTGCAGATGAAATCTACTGTACACAAGGTCTTCCCATTCACTTCCACCTTTAAGACAGGTTTATCTAGGAGAGAAGTGGTGCTTGAACCGTCTGCTGAGCTTCTGTGCACAGGGGTGAATTTTACCAGACTGTTTACCCAAAGCCACTGCTTCTCAAATCAGTAGAACAACTACAGCTGCTCCCTGACACACAGAGAAATGTCATCTTTAAGAAGGCCTGCCACAGCTTGTATCTCAAAGGCAGAATAAGTAATGTGGGGTGACAGATGCTTTCATAGCTGTTTTTGCATTGTAGAACTTACATAGCACATACATAAATATATCTACTACACATGCAAGAAAGACTTTATTTACACATTTCCTTCTTGTCATATTTAATTCATACACATTCAGTCTGCTACATTCCAACTTGGCCAAATCCTTGTTCACCAAACTATCTTCCTTCAGCACTGCAACATCCTAAGGGCACACAACTGGAAGAAGAAGGAAAGCCTATTAAGTGACGAGGATGCAATGTTTATAAAAATTAAAATGTGTGCTGGGTATTTGGGAAAGAATGAAAAAAAAAATAATTCAAGAGCTGCATTGAAGTATGCTGAATAATTTTTAAATATTAAATCACGGCCTTAATTACTATGTCTCTAATCTCATACAGTCACACTTCATTTTGAGGCAATTTCTGATTAAATAATAATACTTTAAGGCAAATAACAACACTTGGCACTTTTATAGTGCCTTTTGCCTAATTAGTTTGGGATTAGTTCCTTTGCATTGGGTATGGGGCTTTGAAGATATAAAGTGCTAAGTATCATTATGACCTGAGAATCTCAAAGCGTTTTACCCATATGCATTAATTAAGCCTCAGAGTGCTCCTATGAGGTAGGTATTTCTGTATCCCTCTGTGTTTGGCAGGCCCAAATGAAGAGAGGATTGGCCACTGTTTGCAAACTTGCAGACACATTCTGCAACAACTTAAGTGCACAAGCTGCCTTCCTGGACTGGAGACTCCCCATTGCCCCTCAACCTTAAGTGTCCATATGGGCATCTTCACATTTGACTGTAAGGCTCTCGTATCAGAAAGCTCTACAGGGACGGGTTGGCATGCCCAGAACTGCTGAGAAATCAGATCATTACTTAGGAAAAGCCATAAAAATTCATTCCCACATGAATGAACCCCAGTGAGAACGCTACCCTCACTTTCCCGGTCAAAGTCTTATGGGCATAAGGAGTGAAACTGAAATATTCCAACAACTCAAATCCAGTGACTTACATAGAGGAGTCTGACACAAAGTCCTGGTCCCCATTTCAGGTTATATGGCCCTCAGGACTTCTCCAGGAACATAAGTTTCTTTTCCTTTGTTTGTTTCTTCCCTCCACCAGAACTCCAAGGCAGACTAGGGATAACAGGCTGTTACCAAAGCAAAGAAAGGAAACGTCTTCCTTTTTAGTTCATCCATTACGAAAACATAAATCAGCAATAAGGAGCTACAGAATCTTCATTCTATTTATAATTAATATTGTACCTGAAGCAGTCACCTGCAGAAGAAAGAGGTATGAAAGGATTTCAACTTACTTTGATAATTAAGGGTATTTAGTGTCCTTTAAACATAAAGTTTAAAAAAGAGGAAATCCACAATCTGCCTGAATGTTCTTAGTTCAACAAAGTCTTCAAGTTGACAGCTAATAATTAATTAACAATGAATGGTGTCTTTCAGCCTGTCACCATGATTGACACTATCATCTTCTGAAAAGTGAAAGATTTGTTAATGTGGCAGACTACAGTCTGGGAAACATTAAAGCTTCACAATTCCCACTGCTTTCAGCTAAATGCCTGAAATGACAGGTGAGCTAGCTTGAAAAGTGGAGGAGGTGAAGAGAACATCAGCAACCTCTGCTGGCAGAGGCACGGCTTCCCCTCCGAGCAGTGATTACCCTACAGACAGACAGGAGAAATTAGGGATGGAAAAATAAATGACTGACTCTGAAAATCCAAACTGTGGGAGGCTGGGAAGCATTAAGTGTCAGAGTGCACGGTGCTGGTGGCTGGTCCTGGTTGAACCCCGTAGCGGGGCAGAGGTTGGGCTGGGTTCTGGGCAGACCCCACTGGAAGGGCTGCTGTGATCACCCTTCACTCTGCCAGAATTCCTCCACTCAGCAGTGTGATTCCTGGTGTATCCCAGCATATTCACCAAATAAATAGAAATCAGCTGTCTAGGGCAGTAACTGGGAGCTGGTTTTCAGTTATATGTATTTGTTGATTTTTTTTTAATCCTATTTTTACAGATATTGCCAAACACTATGAAATAATGTGTTCTACCTTAAAATAACTGACCTAATTAAACAGAGATACTTTATTCTAGTAAATAGAGAGTCCTGTCTTCTTGCCCACTCAGTACTGCTACTGTCTACCACAGATCCAGCTTGTCACCAACCTTGACTCTTGGTTTTCCTTAAGCTGAACTCTCAGTGATGGCAACTTTTGTGCTGATGGGGCACCTGGACCCATGGATGCCCATCTCCTTGATCTCACATCTGCAGGTCTGGCTTGACTCTGCGGCTGCAGAGCCCTTGTTCTACAATTGCCTCTATTAGCACAATATCTGCCTTTTCCACTTCATGTCTGTCAGCTTTTTCACAACTCAGTTGCATCAGGTGCTTAGTACACAGGAAAAACTTCTGTTTGCTTTCATCCTCCTCCTCATTGCTTTCCTTTCTCTCTTCCATTAATAAGGTCTCTCTTACCCTTTCATACTTCACAAGGCCTCATTTTCCAAGCTTCCATCCCAGATCATCTCTATTTACACCACCACCACTTCAGCTCAGGAGAAAGCAGCTCCAGCAGAATTGCGGAGACCAGAATTACTTCCCCCATCAGTTTCTCTAGCATTCCCCTAGCTTTTCTGGTAAAAATAAATCCACCTCCATAATTCATTCTGCCTCCTATTCTTTATCCATTCAAGCTTTTGTCAACTTTCTACCAAGAAAAAAAAAAAAAGGACACAAGACTGTTAGACATTTGCACATCTTATTCATCCTTCTGCCTTTTCCCTCCTCCTTTCCCATCAGACACAGAAATTATTTTGCTTCTGCTCCTTTAGTTCTCCAGGAATTATTCTCATCCTCATCCTATTTCCTCTGTGTCTTCGTACACCCAACATTACCATGTTAAGTGTCTCCCTGCTCAGAAAGTCCCCACACTGACGCTGCTCTCTTCTTGAAAATAAGTCGATCCATCCCTGCTTCAGTCTTCACATCCCCATTTTGCCAATTTTGTCTGCATAATGGTGTTCCCCCATCCCTTGTCCTGTGTCATGTGTGTCATATCCTCTCACACACCCACATTTTTTCACACAGGAACTGGTCAATCCTGCTGTCACATCATGTTCTCTCTGGCATTCCTAATGCAGTCTTCCCCCAGTACCATTCCCCACCAAACCATGTTGCAAATACCTTTTTATTAGCTCATGTGTTGCTGTTTTCCCCCTTCCTCCTTGTGCTCTCCGTTGTCTACTATTTATGGATTGCTTGCCTTGAGTTTTGAGGCTGTTCATGATTTACTGACACATCCTGTTTCCTCTCATCTGCTCCCAAGATGTCAGTTCTTGCCTCCAATCACCAAACCTCTCCATTTGCTACTTTTAAAAATAAGGACTTTCCTGCTTTCTTTTCTTCCTCCCGTGTTTCCCCTCACACAGGAAACAACCTAAAAATTAATTCATTCTGCTTTTCAAAAAAATCTTTTTTCCATTAATGTCTACAAAGAAACTGACAACAATAGATCATTTTTTGCTTGGATCTCTTCACCTGAAATACTGTTTCCTTATATTACTTACACTGCTGCTTACCAGGAATGGTCAAAATCCCGAAGTGGATCTTTTGGTTGCTATAGAAATATAAATACTAAATAACAAAAAAAGAACTTGGAACCAGAGTAGGCAAAGTACACACAATTTATACCATTTGCTTCTTGCAGAGAAAACTCCAGAGAGCATCTGCAAATAAACTAACAGCCCCACATCCCTAGCAGGCTTACATGCCAATATTGATGATGGAGGATCTTCAAGCTCTATGCACTAGTTTATCAGCCTCCTTCAGGTGCTTTCTTTCTTATTTCAAAGAAAGAAGCGCAGGGGAGAGAAGGTGAAGAGCATTACAAGACATCCCCCCTAATATCCATTCTCTCTGAAGAGGAAACTTGGGGAACCATGCATTAAGTATGCTAAAAACACAGCAAGCTAACAGATGCGCAGGAGTACAACAACTTGACTTCTGTGGGACTCCTGCAAGCACAGTCTGCTTAGTAAAGGCATTAATTAACAAATTTGCAAAGGACAATGAGATTATAACAATTATTCACTGCAGGCAGCCTGCTTTTAACTCCTCCAGTCTCCAGCATTTGCTTTAGCCTGCATTCCAGATAAATATTTTATTCTGTGCAGGCAGAAGGTCCATTATACAAGTGACAAAGAGAAAGCATCAACTGCCATACCCACAGATCCTAATGCACCTGGTTAATGTAGTTATAATATGTCACTGCAAAACATCTTGTCAGCATTTTGTAATTAAAAAAGAAAAGCTAGTGCAATAGTAAAGGCAAGGCATTTAACAATGACAAATATCACACGTAAGATGATCTTTCAAAGCAAAATAGACATTATCTAAGTAAAGCCCTGATAACCTTGCCCTACGTACTTCAGTACCCTTGAATGCTCTTTGGCCCAATAAGGTACCCTTTTCCTCTCTAGCACTATTTAGATAAGTAACACTGACCAATCTACACGGCTGCAACATTTTTCAAAGGACAAAAAGCATTTCTTCCCCATTGAGTCGCAGGATATTTATTTCCTTGTAACAAAGAGTTTTCTGAACTGCTGAGAGATTTGTCAAAACGGAATCACAAGTGATACATTAAACAACCAGAGGGGAGAACTTATTACTAGGCATTAAAAGAGAAAGCTGCACGTTTATAAATAAGAATAGGACTGTGTACTTGACTTTGTAAATTCTCAGTTAATGAGAAATCAAACATGAAAGGCAAACATTTAATCTAGAGTAAATTTAGTCATTTAAATCACAGCCACTCACAATCCTGCTGTCTTACACTTCATAATACACAGTAAAGGGCAGCTAGCAGGGCATAAACATGTGCTTGCTCAGCGCTTGGAATATGCTGCAATTATTTAAACACGAGTTATCAAACCACCAGAAGGAACTTTATATTAAGAAAATGCCAGCTCCCTCCATTGCAATCCAGCCCATAATAAAAGGCAAGCCACTGAACTGGCCTCAATAGTTCCTGCAGCAAGACAGCACCTTACCTTTCCCAAGGACATGCCCTGCTCACAAGGCTGGAAAAGTCTCATTGCCTTCCTTTGGCATGATGAGTCCTGGGTGGTTGGTTAATTACAAATGCCCAGAAGGCCACAGCACACTCAGTGGACTAGTGTTTAATACTCACTCAAGAAGAAGGAAAGGTGAGTTTACATTGCCACAGGCCAACCACCACATCAAGTCTGGATGTTTTATACCCCATGAAAGGAGAAAGGAGAAGGTAACTCCTGCTTCCTCCATTGGCGTATCTATCAACTACCACATTTTAGAAAGGGACAACATGTTACAACAAAGACTTCCTAGCTGCATATACTGGTCTGACACCATGCCTTCTTGCTGCCACAACTCCAGAAAAATAGGATTAAGATTTGCTGATTCTTGAGCTTTTCCCACCCACTAAACTAAGTACCTCCTTGCTCAGTCAGCCCTCTCTCTATCCAGAATCCACTGGGAGGCGTTTAATGTTTCCTCCACATTCTAAAGCCCCTGGGTGCAGTGGATTGCACCCCAGGAGCCAAGCATCTCAGCATGCCATGCTTGCTTTTTGTTGGTGGCCCTAACATTTCATACATACAACACAGGACTGGAAAAGACCTCCTGGGTCAACAAGCTTACAAAATCATAGTACTGGAAGACACCCCAGAAGACCATTTAGTTCACCCTTCTATACATGGCAAAATCAACTGTAAATATGGCATTTGCTTTTAAGGATCTCCAGTGATGCAGACATCACAACTTCCCTGACAGTCTCTCTCCATCTTTTGCTTGTTTTCATTCCTATCTATTTTGAACTTTTTTCTTCAATTTGAGGCCACCACTTCCTGCTTTGTCTCCATGGACAAAAAGATATTTAATAAAAACCCCCCAGGCTTAAGCAAAAAAATCACACACCTACTTTCTTCCAAATTTGACCTATTAATCTATAACACCAACAGAGGAATTTTTTTAGAATTAAAACTCCTTCTTGTTTTCCAAACAAGCACAATGTGGCATGAGAACATGAAAACGTGATGAGGATCTGAGTGGTTTGTGAAAGACTTTTGTAGAGATTGTTATTGAGAGGAGAAACAGGAAGGTGATTCACACTTTGTCCTCGTATTTGGTATTCACCTAACTAATGATGTTAAAGAAATTAATCTTAAAGATGGTAAAGTGTCATGCATAGCTTAAAGAGGAAGATTAGCAGTAACTGAATTGTTATGTTCTTGAATTGAACAGTTTCTTTTATTCAATATTAAAAAGGGACACACCCTCAGAATTTCAGCCTCTGTGGTTGAACCATGTCCTGGATTATTATGCACTAACACAATTATCCTGCAGGCAGTCAAATATAAGCTTTCCTCTCCTTTCCTGTTCATCTGTCATATACATCCGGGAGCACACATGGCGTTCCTCTCTAATTTGGTATCCTCCAGCACAAGCAGTTCTTCACCCATTACTGCAATCAAGGCTGATGAGGGAAGACAAAGAGAAAAAACAGTACTGGAACTCAAGGAGAATTGGTTTATGCTGTGAACACATATTGAATAACAGGAGGAATATATTGGCCTTTATTGCAATCTGCCCATGGCTAGTACAGCTGGATGGTCCCTGCTACATGTATATTTTCAGTGTTTTATGACTTTAAGAAGAGCAC
Organism: Psittacula echo; assembly: GCF_963264785.1. NCBI lineage: Eukaryota > Metazoa > Chordata > Aves > Psittaciformes > Psittacidae > Psittacula > Psittacula echo. Next base: position 12,954,897 of record NC_137744.1, read on the forward strand.
TGATAAGAATACACAGACAATTTCAACCCATGAAAGATTCATCTAATAAAGTACTAGGCCGTGGTAGCTGGAAACATTTCCCTGATAGGCACTCCCTCTGTCTTAGGGGTTTTACTTGCTCCAATAACATTTCCTGAAAAGAATGCTTGGGAGGGTTTTTTAGGGGGCTGTTGTTTGGTTTTGGGTTGCTTTCTTTTTAATCTAACATGCCTCCATTGCAGCAGAAAGTTAATCTTTAATTGATGAATGCAAAAGCTTAGACAAACCACAAATGCACTATTCAGCATGTCAGAATTAAAAAGGAAGTTCTGGTTCTATCAGGTTTCCACACCACATACAGCTGCAACATTGGCTTATATTACTAATCACTTGCAGTATTTGTGTCTTGGGTTGTAACAGATGGTGTTTGTGAGGCATGCAAAAGCTTCAGATAGCCAAATGGTACAGCAGTTGAGATAAGGAAAAAAAAAATCCTCAAAACAAAGTACCCATCCCTGCTGCGGAGGCTGGAATGTGAGCAGTGTTTAAATTATTCCTAGTCTCTGCAAGCACAGTGGATTTACAAACTCTTAACCCTAAATAGGACGAGATTCAATCTTTCATATTTCATTACCCCAGTAAATCCACACACCACCAGCTAATAGACAACACAAAACAAACCACAACAAAGGGAAGTTGTGCTCCCAATACTTTGAGAGGTCGGAGCTCCAGATTACACCAGTACAATTTGGGTGTAGCTCACAGATGTTTTGGTAACATCTCAATTCTGACGGCAAAAAGTAGCACTCCATATGCTAGGGCACTTGAAAATTCAGTATGATGCACAATTAACTCAAAAGCGCATCTGCAGTACATAGTGACCTGCTCTATAGTAGCCCAATAAGCTATAATTCCCAGTGCTGAGCTATTGGCAGGTAATATTCAGGCGACTGCTATGAGCCTCCACCCCTGGGGAACTGTTTTCAGCCGTGAGCTTTTTTGCCTCCATGCTGACCTGGCTTAATAGACAAGGAATGGATGAAGGACACAATGAACATCTTTATACCAGCACTTAACTTTCTGACATCTCAGGAGATCCTCAACGATTTCACATATTTAACAAAGAAAGATGCTGGAGCCCAGAGCAGCTGCCAGGCCAGACTCCCTAGGCTTGTTTGAGATGAAAGAATAGAGACAACAGAACTAATCCCTGCCAACTCTTTGTTGCATTCAAGTCAATAGTAGGTCTTTCTAATAGCATTCTCAAATCATGCAGTAATAAAATTATGACTGTTTGCCTGTTGCTTTTGGTTAAGTAACGACCATTCAGCAATATAGCATGGGTATTAGGTGGGGAAAAAAACACATACTTCATAACTAAGAACTGTAGCTGATTTTGTACCTTTTTGGACAACAAAATAGCCTCTCACCAATTTCTTTAATTCATTCTTTATTCTCCTTTTACATGAAAAACATAGGAACAAGATTAGTTTTTCTTCATTCAATAAAAGAGAATGGCTCTAAAACAGAATTCAGAAGTATTTTTGTAAACAAAACTTCTAGAAGATGCTCTGACCAGTGCTAGATACCATTATGCAAAGCTGACTCACATCATACTGAACACAGCTGGGCTCACTTTTGTCTCAATTTCTAGTGACTGTTAGCACTGAAAAACCAGCCTGCATTGCTTTTAAAACTCATCCAACATACAGGCTTTAGATTCTCTCAGTGCTGGCTAGTGGGCTTAATTTTATGGCAATATTCATGATACCTTTGCTTTCAAAGCTGCCTAGTTTTGTTTAAAAGATGATAATGTTTAAGCACAATGCCAGTCTGAATAGCCCTTACTACAGGTTTACATGACCTTGACATGCAGCAGCACTGACATTTATTACCAATGATACCTGGATGATGTTTTTGATGTCTTGCTATCAAATTTGGAATTGCTGAAGGGAAAAAGATTTTATATTACTATTCATTAAAGAAGGATTTCTGATTCTGTGGAGGGTTGCCCAAGAACATCACCAAGGAATCTTGTTACTGCAGAACACAAAGCACAGAGAATTAATACAGCATTAAAATACAGAAAAATGTGCTTGACTGGGTCATTTCAGATAATGTACAGGCAGAAGTGGAAGACACCATTCACCAAGGATTTATATGAGCACTGAACAAAACATAGCTGACCACATCTTTCTGTAGCAGCAAAACTACAGTCACCTGCCCAGATAATCAGCACTTGCCTTTCTTCCTCAGCACATCAGGCTTACAAAGGAATCAGTAACCTGATGCTTCTCCGAGTGCTTTAAAAGAGCCTGGTCCTGAAAGATGCAAGTGTTTTCTCAGGTCTTGTCTCATAGAGGCCGGAAGAGTTGAGATAAACCTCAGCACTACACACAGCAGGCATACAATGTGGCTCTAATTGCTTCTGCTGTACCATAAAATCATGAGAAAGTCAATGCAAGTGGGGAAAAAATGGCTCAACAGCATATATAGCCCACAGAGAGACCTTCAAGAAACCCAGTAACTACTCCTAGTTGTACGAGAGACCTCATGAGTAACCTCTCAAAGGTCACCTTTTCCCTTCCCCAGGTCTTCAATTTGTCTAAATATAAAATGATAGCACCAACCATCAGCACTATTTTATTTTAATTTTTAAGCTATCACCATTACCACCGCACCTTACAAGGATTTACTTGTTTCCTTTCATTGCACAACACAGCCCGGGGCACAAAAACCAGAGGCATCCTCTGTCAGACACACAGAGAGACCAGTGCTAATGCTACTCCTGCAGCAAGTTCCATTGCAGGCATTTAATTGGCAATTCTTATATCTAGCTCCTTCCCAATCTTTTTTGTTCCACAACAGTCAGAATACTTCAGTGGTTGATGAGGCAACACTTCTGTCAGTCATGTCCTCTACTGCTACTTTCAATGACCAAGTGAGCATATCAAACTTGGGCTGAAAAATCTGTGCTTGTGGAGCTGAATCTGGAACCAACCTTCTGCATAGCAACATAACAGCAGATATTGAACTTGAGGTTGTTGGCACTAAAAGCAGAAGTTCTGAACTGAAGGCCTTCCCACATGGCAGCCATCTTGCAGCAGATCCATCAGCATCTTAGATATAGCAGCCATTGGAGGTGTAAAAATCACATGCTACAGTAACATAAGGTACGTTTTTAGTATTATTAGGCAAAATCCTGGGTCACTTGATTTCTATTACTGGCTAAAGAAGGAAACAGTTTCTCAAAGAGGCAATCAGTCTTTCTAAAGTACATGAGCATAAACTGAATCAGAGCTGCAGAAACTCACTTTACATTTTATGTAAAAATAGAAAAAGTAATATATGCAATAGAGCCATTAAAATGCATGTGCATTTGTGTGCAAGTTCTCTTTCTTCTCTTCCTTTCCTTCCCAGCTTGATAACTATATTGTTGATAGGAATAAAATATCAGCCTTTACTTGTACACATACCCAAGATCTTGTAAGTCATTACAATGTGTTTTTGAGATTTGCCACTTCACTGCTCTATAAAAAGCTTCCTGAAAAAGTATTAACAGATGGCCTCTTACTCTCTGAGACTGTTCGCAATACACCAGATGGCAACCTGAAAGAGAAAATCCAACTTACATTTTCAAAACTGAAAGAAATGTGACAATATCCTCACAATAAATATACAGTATGAAGGTAGCAATAAATGATCCGTTTGAAGCAAACTGGCTTTCTTTATTTAAGCAGCAAATCCAGCCGTCATTTTATAACATATTGCAGAATGCTTCATAACCAATGCTGGAAGTAATTTCTGATGCAAGCAGAAAATTTGCTTTAAATGAGCAACAGATTTACGAGAGGCAAGGTTATTTGAAAGAGTGAAAAAATGGGCCAATAGCCATGGGGGTTAAGACTTTGTATTCTGGATCCCTGGTATCTGGTTTGTGTCTGAGAACTAGTCAGTAGGTTGCAGTGGTTTTGCTATTAAATGTTAGAAGTATTAAACCAAACTCACCAGTCAGGTTCTTGTTAGGGGAAGGTAATGACTGTTTCGTACACTTAACGGCTTTCAAGCTTTCCAATTCACCTGCTAGACAGCAGCTCAGCTCGCAGGAACTGGAGAGCTCTGCTCAATGTAATCAACCATTCTCAGTATCCCCAGCTGTTCTTTGGGACTGGGACTATCACTTCGATGAATCAGGATATCCTTCGGATAGAAGGAGTAACCCCTACCCAACAAGTCCCACCAAAGCACAAGGACCACTGATGGGGTTAGGGATGTCTTCCAGCACACATCAGGAAACCTAAAAAGAGGTCTTTGTACTTGCACAGTACCAGCATGATGGGGGTTCTTTCCTGGATAAAGCTTTGAAGCGTTTCTGAAATTTCAGTAACATTCATCTAAGTTGTGATCCTGCTCCTAACGGAAAAACCCCAAGGGATTCTGAAGAGATTAAAACAGTTCTTACACAGAGGACAGATAACTTTCCAACCATCTCACACCACAGATCAGTGTAATTCCTCCTAGCAAGTTCACCTTTCACATGCAGGAAAGGTTCACCTGGAAAGCCGACTGATTTCTTCCTCCAAAGTGGTACCTAGAGACTGGCGGTGGAAACAAATGCCTACACCTGCCTTCATGGAAATAGGGTTCTCTGTTGTGCCATCAGGTTTTAAGCAGAATTCCCTATTGAAGTCAATATGCCATAGCACAAAATTGCCTGTAGGAAAAACTAGAAAATTACAAACTAGACAGCTGTCCCAGCATTGCCTGTAAAAGGAAATTATTTCTATAAAACTGCTATTTATTATTAATAATATAAAATACTGATAATGGTACCAGATGTGTGAAAATTGTCACAGAGAGTTTCCACTCTTTGCTTTCTCATTGGCAATAAGCCCATTTTCACAAGCTATAAACAATAACAATGATAACTCTGGAGATGAGGCAATAATAAGACTAAAGCTGTGCTTCTTGTGCAAGCATACCGACATGTAGCTAAAAGACCTTTTATGATCGTCCAGGACAGTAAATGTATCAGCAGATTGGAGAGTTTCAGGGAAGAGAAGAAGGAATCTGTTAAGTTCCAATCCTCTGAGGTCAACTGCAACATGCCTACAGATTTTACCCAGAGCTGAAGCAACCCATTCACCCTAAAACAATGGTTTAGTTGCTTATTAATATTGTACAGCTTTACCATTTTCTGATTAGGCTATAGATCTGTAACGGTAAAATCTACATGGTACAAGAAATTCAGAACACAGAATAAAGCAACATCCCAAATTGAATATTACTAATGTGTTTTCAGTTGTTCAAATCACCAGCACAATGCTTAAGTAGCAGTGTTTAAATAGTCTTTTGTATCTGACAACAAAAGTCAGCATGTTAGGATCTTAAGATTGCCCAATGTGGAAAGTGATAGTATCCACCCCCCCGGGGTTTATTACTCCTTAAACTGCTGTTCATGATATGAGCTCACCACATCCAGTTCCCACCTGGTGCTCATCACCTTCTGGAATCAGGCCAGACTAACACCTTCACCCCTTGCAACAACACCCTAATGCGCATCCTTTAATTGCAGGACTGCCTCCATACAACTACCCCACTCCTCGCAAAGCCTTGTGTAAGGTTCAGATACATTGTGCAGAGCCAGCCAGCTGTGAACACAGCAGGGCGGTGGGACCACCTCTGCACTTGGCAGTCAGCTCAGCCACAGCAGGGGGAAGGCTTTGTGCTGTGGTGTCTAGCACTGAGAATAGGAGATACGAAACACTGAACATTTTCTACTAAAAGCCCCACGCAGCACCACTTAAACTAGAAATCTACCTTTGCCATTTGAGTGAAACAATGCGAATCTACTAATCCCAGTGGCTTTCACACAGTCACACCAGCAGAGAACTTGATTTACTTTACGAAAGAGGTTAAAAAAAAACCCTGAGTTCTCATTACATTTAGTTCCCACTATTCATTCAATGATCAAATGCATGAAACCCCTCATTATTACCCCACAAGCTTGGGTTTCCATGTTAAAACTGATTGAATGACAGGGGATAAAAGATGATGACGGCCTGTCACCATTCACTTCCGGAGCTGGCAGACTGGAGTGGAGTGCTTTGCCAATGTACAAGCTCAAGAAACAGAGATGCCAGACCCTAAGAGATGACTGCACTGGGCTTTTGAAAGCAGTTATATATACACTGTTCAGCCTCCAGTCAGTGACTGATGCCTATGAAGATCTTTTTGCCTTGCTGGTGCTAAAGACGGAGGTGCTGGTATCACACCAAATGGGCCAGGGTTACTAATCACAAGGTAGTAATCATGCAGGTGTGAGCCAGCCACAAGAGTTGAGCTGCTGTGCAGCCTGAAGACTCCCTGGAGAAGAGAACTGAAGAAAAGGACACTACTTTTCAGCCTGATCCCAGTTCCAAATGTAACTATCGCTAATAATATCATTACAAAACTGAATAGCAACTCTCAAACTCATCTCCATTGTCCTGGCCATAAAACTTCCAATGAATAATAATTTCTAAAAACCAGCCACTTTAATGCATTTTGCCACTCAAATACAAGAGATCTCCTGTGTTTGCAGGTCACAACAGGAGCCCCACTGGCCCAGTTTTAGATCTTTAAGTTTTCAGTTCAAATTACATTGAGAGTTACTTAATGCAAACTTGACTTTATATTCTCCCCATCCATGTTTCCTATGAATTTGTCAGGACAGATAGTAACCAACCTGCACTGAGAACACACATATCTCAGAGACTTTGGTTTATTCTTTCTTATGTTTCTTCTGAATTTAAAGAGGGGAAAACTAAAAAGAAAAAACAAACAAACAAGTGCCCTGAGCTTGGTGGAGTCTTTGGTGTCTGGATCAATGGCAGGCCTGTCTCTCTTGGTTGCTATTACAGGGAGAAAAGCTTGCATCTCTTATTTTGATATTATTCATTAGAATTACAGCATTCATCATAATTGCTGCTAATATTTTACATTTTAGAAATACTAGGTCTGGTTCCACTCTTACACATGCAAGCTACACAGTGATTTATGCCAGGGTTAGTAAAAGTGGTGTGTGGGGAGAAAAGACTCGTGTTAAGACAACTATAGAAATGCCTTGGGCTAGGTTTCTTTATGCGGGGGGGGGGGGAATCAACTTAGCTGAGGCAAGAATGCTGTGAAACAGCAATTTCTCCTTCATAAAGAGTTAAAGCACAGCTCTTAGGAGTGCAGCATTCAAATAAGAATCAGCATTTTAGCTGGAGACAAATGCACTAATCATGGTCATGAACACAACTGAACTAAATGTCTCAGCAAACCACTCAGTAGTGGCATTAGTCATGATAAAGGAAATGAGCATTTTCGGGATAGGGGACACTCAGAGTACAAACAAAATCCTTTGTGCTTGCTTCTATGAAGGAACGATTCAGAGCACGTATTTGAACAACTTGCTACTAAAATAGCAGCCCAGTTCAAGACATCCTTTAAAGAAATGCGTCTGGAAGAGAAAGAGCTGCTTCATGAATTGTTTTTTAATTGTCCAGATGACCAATTCCTCTATCACTGAGCAGGAACAGTTTAGCAGGAAAAAAAAAAAAAAAGGAATTATTACAGGAACAAAAGGGGGGTTATTTTAAAGTAAATTGAAACAGCAACAACAGAAATCTCTATTTTACCTTTAAGCATTCCAAACTTACCCTTTATTAAAAAGTGACTGATCTGTTCTGTACTCTATGAAGTTGTAAGGACATTAAAAATAGGACTTTGAGCCTCTTTGTAAAGTAATCTATTATAACCACATCTCCTTCACACACTGATCTTTTTTTCCAAGCACATTAGCTAGTGCTGTGGGAAGAAAACACCAATGCAACTGAAGAACTTATATCAAGATTTAGCAGTAAAAATTTCTAGAAATGGGATTTTTTCTAAACTATGTATCACATGAGAATGTGCAACTTCCTATGTAAGAGCAAATAATATTGAAAGGGTGAAAATTTTTCTTATCTTTTAAAATTTGGAAGCACTACTTCCTACATACTTCTAATATGTAAAACAGACAACAGAAGCATTCCACTACTCCGGTCACACATCTCAGTGACTTACAGCTGCTGCTGGTTAACTATATCACAAGTCTTCATTTCAAATGCAAAATAAAATGTCTAGTGGTAGCCAGTATTCCAGAGCTTGTAATTTTCTGTTTCATGTTCTTTGATGTGTTGCTGACCTCTAGTCGAGGAGCTCTGGAATTACAGGGCAGAGCCGCTCCCACATACACAGATGACATCTGAACTATTCCAAAATCCTAACAAAGAAGGGAAGAACTGGAGGAATTTTGCCTTTTTCAGCTGTGGTCACAAAGAAGAGGCAATGCAAAGTGCAGGCAGATGGAAGGTTTACATTAGGTTTGTGTGCAAGACTTGATGTAGGAACATCATGCTTTTGTACTTCCTCGGTTTTAGTTTTAATGTGTTGTGACTCATTTAAGCCTCTCAAGGAAAGTGAAATGTTATTGATCTGAAAGCAAGAATACAAGAAACTTTGAGAAATCCAGACACCTGGCTACTGTTTCAAACTAAAACACGAGAGAGAGAGAAGGGAGAGGGACGAGAGAAATGTGGAAGCCTTATGAAGCCTAATGAGGATAGAAGTTTCACCCTGTGTTACCAAAACCTTGCCACATAAACCCAATACATTCCTGAAAAGTGACCAACTTACTTAAGATGGAGAAACAAAACATTTCTTCTCTATCACAACTGACATCTTACTAATTCTCAGTTACTCAGGTGGGCCTCTTCAGCCCACCGGCTTCCTCTGGTAGCACCAGCTCTGGGTTGCAAGTGCCAGTCTTCTGGCACTGGTTCCAACAAAGCATTTTAAACACATACTTAGTAGCTAACACACTCAAGTGTGCTTCTGAATAGGGATATACTGAAGTGCAGAGCTCAGTGCTTTACTAGGTTATGGCCTATCTGTATTCAATAAAGGTAAATGAACCTACCCAAACAGAGGTAACACCTACTTCTTTCAGAAAGTGAATATTAAAAGAATCATTGCTTACAAAGGTGGTGAAAAATTCTGATCTCATTTGCATGTGTTTACATCAGAAAAAACATTGCTTTAACAGAGCAACATGGAACAAATATAGGATATTCGAGGTGTTTCCACCAAGTATTGTCTTGGACATTCAAAGCAAAGCCATCCCCGCTTCCCTGTCTAGAATGCTGTACCTCCAAAATAAATAGCTTTAATCTGTGCTAATCTCATTTCAGCAAAGAAAAGCTAAAACTGGCGACAAGAAAATGATTATACTATCAAGTTCAATAAGCCAATCTATTTGTTTTTAACTTCCCTGACCTTGATTTTGTTTAGTAAAACAAGGTATCCAAGTTTTCCAGCAGAGCAGATAAAGGAAGAAGATGAGTATCCCACAGCTGCATGTAATGAAGGCTCCCTAAGTAATGGATCACATCCTTCTTGTTGTGAAATATTTGAGAGGGCTCAAGTAAACAGAATCATTTCCTTCAGCACAAGATCAAACTCACTTTGGAAACAGGAAAACGTGGGAAGTATTAGGCTAGGCTGCAGGTTCAATCAAGGATAGATATTATACAGTTCATACCTGCCAAGATTTGTCTTCTAGGAATTATATCCTAATTCTATTACCAGGAAAATATTTCAGAAAAGGCTCTGTTCTGCAAAGCTGGAATAGCAGACACACAGATCAAACCAAACTTTTTCCAGACATGTGATTAAATACCTGCCCTTTTATTAGGCAATTTGTTGGGAGAAAAAGCCTTGCTTAAATTCACTGCAGCTCTCTGGCTGGGGGCAGCATTTCTTCGGTCTGCAGGGGCTGCGTGTGCTGGCTTTCCAGGAAGGAGGAGAAGAAGGAGCATCCTTCTGACAGCAGCATCGGGGTGAACCAGAGAGGCAGCACAGCAATGTGACAGTGGGGTCTAAGAGGGGAAAGGGAAGAAAAAGCTCCTGGTCAGAGAAGAATTATCACTAGTATTTTCCAGTTGGGAACCTGGTATTTGTGGTAGTGTCTCCTCAACTCGGAATATTTTGTGTTACCTCTAGACCACATTCAAAAAGCTTCAGAAAAGCAAGAACAGCTCTTGGGTTAAAAACAACAGATAAGGAATCCCTGTCCATTTAGATCCGTGTCTGCTCACAATTCTTGTCTGACCTTGAGTAAAGATTTCCACTCTCCAGGCTGGAGTCTCCCACCTGCAAAAGAGCAGTGATCTTCCCTGGTTGCCCTTCTCTCCTTTAGCCCAAGAGTTGAGACACAGATACCACACTGTCAAAAGCACTGCAAACACAAACAGCCTAAACCCAACTCCAGCTTTCAACACTCTGCTAATAGGAATAATTATTTACGGAGTCAGATTAGAATTGGCATTTTTAATACCATAAGAAGCCGCATGGATTAGGATTTTTCCATCACTTTCTTGTTGCTGGTATTTTTGACTTTTTCCACAAAACAAAAATTACAAAAAATTCTGGTTTAAAAACCTGAATTGACACTTGTGAAATGAGCCAGTTCCTTTGACAAAGGTGAACGCTTTCCTTTTGATGTCAAAATTTTTTGTTTTGACTTTATTATTTTCACAGAGTAATTGCATTTTCATTTGTTAGAACACCCTTTTATATTATGTCAAAATTATGCAATATAATAAAAATTGAAATAAACTTGCAGCAAAAGTCCCTGATCCTATCAAAGCAAAACTTTTCAATATAACTGTCACCAAAGCAATATTTCTACATAACACAGTTCCATTTAATCAAATAAACATTTTCCTGACAAAAAAAGGCTGCAGTCAGATGATACTCAGCCAACTCTCATAATCTCTACAGAAGATGCATCAGCAAGACTTTGGTCATAAGACTTGCAGCTGCACTTGCAGCCCAACATAGCCCTGAAGCACTACCAGACACTAACTTCATTTGCAGCCACTTAACCCAGCAGCTTCGATGGGCTGGCAAGAGAATCCAGCCCAGAGGTCTGGCCAAAAAAGCATGTTCAAACAAGGAGTATGTAACCTACAGGTAACTGTTCTTCAATTACACAGGAAGCAGTAAACCAGCAAGCTTCAATACAAGTAAATAACATACCAGAAATTAAAGATTTTGATCTTACTATGGCATCGAGACCAAAAGAGAAAGGGTTTTGAATACCTGGATAATGCCAAATGGAGTATAGTTGGGACAAAATCACAATACACTGTCCAGAGGTAGATTTTCGAAAGTGCGTCAGAGGTAAATTCTAAGGACTTGTGAAGTCAATCATAACACATACAAAGTGTACAGATTTTACATCTAAGACAGAAATAAATTAGAGCGGAAGCAGGAAGATCCGAGCATCCCTAGATGTCTGCACTGCCTAAAACCAGAGATACAAAATACTTCCCTTTCCAGTCTTGTTCTCCTTAGATCTCTATTCTTCCCATCTTCTTGCTGGATCCTAATCTTTCAGATCATGACTTTATATCCAGTTTCACTATTCATTACACCTTACTGTTCCTTCCCTTTCTGATGCTTCAGCCTATTATCCCCATTCTGTCACCAGCTGCACCTACAGAATTATCACAAACTTTGCTATTTCTTCTTGGTTACTCAAAGCTACTTTATAGTTGGGGCCTACCACAAACTGCTGGATAAAAATGTTGTTGTTCTACTCAGCACCTATCCAAGTGTCAAAGATAGAGGGCAAAAGGTTCTTTTTGCTGCTTCATTGGTTGATCTTGACATTAGTAGCCTATCTTCTTTCATAAGCAGAACTCCCACAGACTTTAAAAGGAGATCTGTACATGTAGGCAGAGAAGAAGAGTGGAGTCAAGATCCACCCATGCAGATCAGAATATGGTTTTCATTAACTAGGAAGTCAAACACAGAAGCATAAAAAGCTTTGACACAGTCATCTTCACTTGCCTGGGAGTTTCTGATGTGAAGAGTAAGAAGGTCTAAGCCTAGAAAACCGTTAAGTGCTGGAAAACCTAGTTACCAAGAGTAATTTACATTCTTTATGTAGTGTTTCACATTTGAATGCTAAGTAACCACTAGAGGGGAAAGAAAAAATAAATAAATTCCACTTTCAACAAAAGATCTCAGCTGCAACCACCAGGCACTTCCCAAATATAGTCTGAGACTCCCTCTGTCCTAAACGTCTGAAAAGTAAGCTGAGCACAGTGCCCTGCAAAAGCTGGGTCTTGACCATGATGCTATGGCCATTTGCCCATGGTGACATTGCTGCCTATGACAGAAAATACACATTAGCATTGAGAATTAAGAAACATTCCCAATAGAAGCATTGTGTCTATATCCCATCCTTCATGCTGTGGAACGCCCGTTCCAGCAGAGGACTCCACTTGACCAATACAACACAGCAGCAAGTCACATACATAATTAACATAAGACAGTGACTAATCAGGTAACACCTCTCCAACAGCCGGGACACTTGGCTGCCTTTGCCTGTCTCACCACACAAAACCATCTACAACACACAGCCAGCGATTAGCTCAAAATACACACTATTTCCCCCAGCAAGCAGAAAGCAGAGGCCAAAGGGGGGATTCCAATCTGTTGCACAGCACAGTGTGTAGCTGCAGCGCCTCCGTACACTTCAACGTGCACAGCATGCCTGAAATTAGACCCAAATCTTCCCTTTGCTAATAGTGTGCTGTTAAACAATCAAGTAGAGTGTTACAAAGAACACCCAAATACACAGCCATCTCCATGTTTTAGATTCCTCTTGCTTCTGCTTTGTACAGAAGCGTATTTTTTTACTTTGCTTTAAAAACTTTAATTTTATGATGTTGTAAATCTATGTGCTAGAAACAATGTCATGAGTTATAACTGAGTGATGTAGAGCTGTTTAGGGACCAAAATTTTAATTCTACTGCTTAATCACTCCTGTACATTAGCTTATTAACAGAGGCCTGTTTATTGACTCTGCTTTGTGCCAAGTGCTTACGACGGCTACTCCAGGGTCTCAGTGGAATCTCTCCATACATGTGCCACAAGTAACAATTCCTGCTGATGCAGCAGCATGCTGTTCTTCCAGCTGTTCTGGTGCCATCCTGAGAAACAGGGTCAGCACTGGCAACTCATTTGTTTCCTGATGCTTGGCTTGCATCCTCTTCCCTCTAGAGAGAGCCCTGTTCACAAGAGCACTTTACTTTCACTGCTCCCATTAAGCTCTTCTCCAGTGGAGGCTGCAGTGGCCTAACAAAGCCCAACACTCAGGCTCTCCAGGAGAAGCAGCATTTTGGTTGGTTTGAGAAAATGTGTCTTCTCCCTTTGTGTTCACTGGCTTTGCATTTCACTCAACTTATTCCATATCAAAACTCACTCCCATAGCATTTGCAAAAGCAAAGCTTTTTTTGCTGCTATGCCTCACTTGTTCTCAAAACCATTAAGCCTCAAGTGAGCAGTAGGCAGAAGGGAACATCTCACTGGGTGGGCAGCAGCCCCACTCAGTGACTTGTGCCACTATTCCACAATGCCCTTGCCCTGAGCATATGGAAACCAGTCTTGATTCACTGGCTGTCAGAGACAATTCTGTTTTGTGCCTCCCCAAAAGATTACTGGATTTTGATTAAGAAAGGTCAAGGGCAGCTTTTCCCTTCCAATATAAAGAGAATGACTCAAGGAAAAAAAAATACTCATCACCTAGCACCAGGACTTTTATCCACACTTGAACAATTAATTTGCCTGAAGAGATGGGAGGCTTAGGGCAGGTCATGTACAGGAATGTTTTCATGCAAATAAATTCCTAAATAATTTATCTACGTGCTATAATTTTAGCCCACCTCCCCCCAAAATATGGGGATTTTTTTTAAGGTGCTTTAGTAGGCAAACAAAATGTCTTGGCTCAGGTAGCGAAATCTAAGATAATACCCATTTGCCAGATCAATGTTAAATGCACACTGTATTACTGCCCTAGCATATCAATGATTTAGATTAATCCTTAATGCTTCAATACATCCCCCTAAATGATTTTCCCAATATTTAATTTTCCTTTGAGGGAAAGTGTGTCAGATATAATTAGCTCTAGCTGCAGAATCCAAATCTTTGCCTGGCACCGTTCTCAATATAACACACCTTCAACCAGTGTGAAAGTGGTATTGCTACACTGAATCTGCTACATGCAATGGCAGTATTTCACACTGAGGATCCAAGAACACAAGCATAAGTGAGAGAAAAATATGTTTTCATCAAGAATAATAATGCTGTGGAACCACAGAGCATCCTGGGCTGCATGAAACAAATGACAAGTTCATAAGAAATATATTCTTCTAATTGAGTTTAAGGCACTACATAACAACTGTCTTCTAACAGAGGATCAGATTCATGGTGGGTATCTCTACATTAATTAGGAATAAGATTGTCACATGGATTTTAATGAAATAAAATTATGTCTGTGGCTTCTCTAGAATATTAAAGTCAATTTATCTGAGGAAGACAAGTAACGGCTGGCTTTTTTTTCTGTGGGAATTGAAGCAATTCATTGAGGAGGTATCAGGAATTAGCATTGCCTGAACATGCTCTTACCTGTTAAGGTACAAATTGTGAGAGTCTCGATTACCAAGATGGAATTGCAGAAATCCAGCAGTCTGACAGAACACAACACAAATTACTACCATCACACTAAAGCACAGTGTATCTTGTGGCTGTGAGCATGAGGTACAGATAGAATTTACATAAAAGACTCAGCAAAAACATTTTTCTCAGATACGAGCTACCAGACATACTTGCCTTAATGCATTCGGCCACATGGGAACTACTTCGCAGCATAGCTTGGGACAATTAATGCTCTGCATCTAGAGTTGCTAAACACCACACAAAAAACTAAAAGGCAGACCTTTAGCTATCCTAGTCCAAATTCAAGACCGCCAAGCCCCCCTTGACACCTAAGAATGTGACAGTCCAAGTTCCTATGGACATGACAGCCCTCATGTGCTCTGAACAGTTTACCAACTACATCAACCAACAAGCTATATCATCTCTTTTCATCTATGAGGCCTCACTGGACCAAACCTCATGAAAAACCACAGAAGAGCATACTGGTATTATCTTAATCCCTCAGTCTTATTCAGCATTTCAGTGTTGAAAACACTAATTTCATACACATTAATTATAAGTTCAGATCCTCGCCTGTATAAGCATGAATCTCCAAATTAAAGCTTTTATCTACAATAATTAAATTTTGAATGAAACACATGAAGTTTCTCTTTTAGCTGTAGTCAGAGGTAAGGCTGATGGCAGCAGACACCTCAGTCCTTCACCACTATAAAATGTCTTCTCAGCCACTCCAGCCCCAAGGTGGACATTTCACTCCTAGGTAAAATGGACAGGACCTGCTTACTGGCACACATTTTCTGCACAGCCTTTCAAACACAGAAGGTTCTCTTTTTCCATCTTTCACACACAGAAGTGACTACAGAACAAAAGACCACAGAGAAGTTTCTCAGTATGGGCCTAGATACCCTGTGTGGCCTTTTCAGAAGTGTTAAGAGCTTGTGTTTGAAAACACAGCTGCAGAAGTTCACTCTGACTACTTCAATGTAATAAAGGCTGTAACAAAAGAATGCCAATAGCTAGTGTTTTCAGGATTTTAATTCAATCCAAGTGTTTTCTGTACAACAGAAAGGTTTTATGCAAAAAAAGGAAGTGTTACTTCAGCTGCAAGAAGTTTCTGAACTAGTGCTTCAGGAAGCCAAGAATTTTTTTTAAAAACCAAGCATGTGAGGTATTGTTATAGATGTTATAATCCTGGTTTGGATCAGTCTCCACCATGTACAGCTCTCCTGCATGAACATCCTCAAAGTCAGCACTGAAGTTGTTAGGATTAAACCGAACCCACACAGTATACCTATAGTCAATTGTACGCATGGAATAGCCCATGATTCTGATGTCTTTCAGCTTCGGCTTGTCAGAGTTCCACTGAGGAGTGTCTGCAGGCCGGGGATACTGGCTGAAAGCAACAGTTTCTTCATTAAAACAGCTGAAAGTGTCATCACACCCATCCTTCTCTTCCTTCATCTTCTCTTCAAAAGCATTAAAATACCGGACAATGCTTGACCCCTCAGTGCACAGTACAACATGAAATGAAGTCTCAGGGCACACAGGAGGAACTTGCAGGCCAGCCAGTTCAGCAAGTGTTGAAAACAGGGACACAAGCTCAACCACTTTTTTGCTTTGCCCTAGAGGAAACAGAAAAATACAAGTTATGAAAAATGATGGTTTGACAGACACAGGCAGAACATTCTAGAAATTCTGATTATTCTAATTCTGATAATTACGTTGGTATTTTATTGGAAGCACTTTGTACTGGATTTGTGGGGTAACAAAGAGAAGGCAATTAAAATGCGGCAGTTAGCTCTGGAGATGCTGGTCTAGGCATTTATGATGTATTTTTAACAGAACAGAGAAAATTTTTGCACTTGTTTCTCAAACGTGCAGCCTTCGAGACAATAATATTCTTTACTTAGAAAAAACTCTTCAGCAAGACATCGCAAATTCCAGCATCACGAAGTTTAACAAAAAGAGTGCCTCCATCAAAAGTTTCCAGTGCCACCATTTTAAGTACAGATGCTACACAGAGAACATTTACTAATCGCTGTTGGAAAGACAGCAGCCACCACTACAAAAGGTAGGTCAAGTATCCTTTTAGGCATCTACTCTACACAAAAATAAATTGCTTGCTGTGTTAATGCAGACATCTAGCTGTTTCCACTAAAGCAGATCTAACCAAAGCAAAAGTCTGTGTCCAAGGATGCCTGTACTGACGGTGACTCAATCTGCCTGTAGGCAAAGCATCATTACCTCACCTCTCCTTTACACACACCCACTGCAAACAAAAAATAAATGCTGGAAATATTACCTTGTGGCACGGAGCCTAAAATATGGCTAAAAGGGTCAAGGTAGGGGAACACCCTCTCTCCTCGACTAACAGGGGATGTTGTCATTCCTGGTACATAAAACATCAGCGGCACACGGGTAGCAACATCAAAATTGCTGTATTTTGCCCATTCACCATGCTCTCCCAGGGACCATCCTAGGTGACAAAGAATACAATTTAGCGATATTGGGTTGTAATCTACTAGTCATTTTTCACTCCAAATTGACTCTGGCTGTTGAGGGCATTAATCTGTTCTCAAGGTGATATTAAAAGGCAAATAACAATCTGTATTTAAATATAACAAGGTTTTTCTCTAATGTGAAAACTATTTCAACAGCCACCTAAATCTTACAACTTGATACTTTTTTTATTAATGAAATAATTACATCTTTCCTTATTTCCCCAACTCTAGATTAAAATTAGGAAATTGGCATTAAAACAACAGAAAAGAGGAGCTGGGGTGTGTCACAGTGCCTGCAGGAGTCTCCAGATCAATTCCACAAGGCACTCAGATTCAAGTTTTGGGCAGCTGCCAGCTCTCAAATACTCCTGTTAACACTGTAACTGAACATCCCTCAGAGCCAAGGCTGCTATCTATGCCAGACTGCCATATCATGATGTTACCCCTGAGGAAGCAACAGAGATCAAATGTCTTTCAACTCTCCTCTTCCTCTTGTAAGAAATGCCAATGTGACTTCCTTCCAAGCAGATTTATTCCCAACTTCACTTTGGGGAAGAAAAAGGAGCTCTACGACAGTGAAGACGTTATATTTTTGGATCACTTTGCCAGCCAAGGTACTGGAAACACCAACTATTTACAGCTATCCACAGCAAGGAAGAAGAATTCAGCTTAAAACAGAAACTCCAAGTGACAAGTCAGAAGGAGGATCTAGAGTCACTGTAGTACCTGTTGTTCTACAACTCAAAGGCTTGTTTATACACACATGATCAGAGAAATCAACCCAAATTAAGTATGTGGCTTTTAATTGATTTAGTTAAACCATATCCTAACAGTTTAAAGTCAATTAAGCCATTCCCCAATTAGAGGTAAGGGGGGGTGTGTGTGAGGTATTTTAATGAATACTAGAGTAGTGAAACAAACATGAAATGCTTGAGGTACCTGTCCCATGATTCAGATTTATTTTTTTTTTACCAACAAGATCTAAAGTGCACAAGACCTCAATTATGAGGAGGGAGCCATATTGCTAGCAGTTTAGATGCTCTGCAAGCAGCAACGACAAGTGCAAGAAAACACACTTCAGCAGTTAATGAGAAAGCCTGTCACCCACCGTACCAGATGGCTCTCTACAAATTGTAAGGGGGGAGAAGTTGTTGCTATCCTTTCACAGCACTGTTCCCAGCACAAGTAACTGCTCGGGCAGGAAGTGAGAATACAGAAAACTCAACCCAGCATCCTGGCAGACAGTCTCATCACTCACTAGCTCAACCTGATTACAGAGAGGTGCCTGCAGAAAGACAGAAATGTGCAGCCACCGAAGCCTGTTTCAGTCCATGTAATTAGAGGCAGACTAGCCAGACACAGAAGGTATGACAGCTCTGCTGTACATTATATAAACACACGCTTGATTAATACACCAGCACTGAGCTGCACAATAAAGTTACTAACAGTGAGCTGCAGAGATTTAAATGCTTACCATGATCAGCAGTAAAAACCACTATTGTGCTATTTGAGAGCCCTACGTCATCCAAAGCACTCAAGAGCTGGCCAACTTGCGTATCCAGGTAAGAAACTGCTGCGTAATAGCTCTGACGAATCTGTCGCTGCAAGTTCAGAAAACAGAGGAGAGGGAAAACAAAAGTTGGCTCTTCTTGAGACACACACATAGAAGAACCAGTGGGTGGCTCTGTAAGTAAAGGAACTGAAGGATTTTATTGGTAAGCTTTGGTGTTTTATGCATTTGTAGCCTGACTAATGTCAGTTCGAAAATTCTATCTACCTCCCAGAAGTTCTTTTAAGGAAGATGTTCTATACCAATTAGTTCTGCTTCTCTCAGAGTCCAGCCGGTGCTCCTTATTTTGCAATAAGCACTGGAAAAATCTTACAAAAGAAAATAAACTGAGCAGTGGCTGAAACAGCTGAAGAGATTCAGATAATTAAAACATACACAACATTGGAGCTGCTACATACACTCCCCTTAGGAGCACATTTTACTATCACTAGCTGATGGCTGATCTCTTCCTCCCTGCCCCCACCAGCCTGACTGCAGTTATAGTGAAGGTTCGGCTACAAAGCCAGGGGTGACAGTATGCAAGGCAGGGAATTCATATTTGCAACTGTCAGTTGCCGAATACCTGGAATCTAAGAGCAGTTAACTGCTTCTTTGCATTTGAACAAGTTAAGGCAGTTTGACTTCAGTGCGCTATATTGGCAGCTTACCTGGAAGTGATATGGAAGTGGTCCATAAGGGAAACTAACATTTAATGCTTTCACATCATCCCTCTGTCTGATATCCATCCAGGGGTTGTATGCCACAGACGGTAGTTTCTCAGGCACCCAGGGATCTGGGGCTAATGTGATGTTTTCCAAGGGGTACAACTTGAGAAATTCCTTTACAATACAAACAGACATAAAGACTGCTGCCACTTCTAAAGTCTACTGTAAACTTTGTGTTGTAAAGCATCAACCATTTTCCATTGCATAGCCTTCAATCCTTCACAGAGTGTAAAAGGTAGTGATATTATGTTAGTCAGTCCCAAACAATTCCTGAAAAATACTAAGTACCTAAACCCAACCTTTCCTATCTCAAAGCAACACTAAAATAAAAGGTCTAACATCACTTAATCTGAAATGAGTAAGAGTTCTGCCACCAACTCAAACAGGGAGTGCAGTACAAGACCTTATAAGGCCTCATTACGTCATACTCCATCAAACTGAACACTTATCTCCATGCAATAGCAGTCACTATTATGGTGGTAGAAGCTGGGCCTTTGGCTGTGGTCATAACTCATTCTCACTAAACATTCTGAAATGCACCACAGGCAATTACTAAAGTGACACTAAATCAAGCCTGGTTTTCAGCTTGCTTTCCAGAAACAATAGCAATAAAGCATTTGTGGAAACAGCTTTGAAAAGAAAAGCAATGCTTGTCTAAGTTCCCTTCCCTGCAGGCTCCAGTTTCCTCACCTGTGGGTACCTCAGTGGGATGTGTGGTTTGTGGTAACCGACAGCCAGGAAGAATTTTTGCTTGCTGGTTTTCATAACGTTCATTAAGCGTATGGCCTCTTCAGTGCTCTGAATATCAGGCAGAGTACCACTAGGCATTTCTGTCACATCCACTGGGCACACCAAATTAGCATAAAGTTTTCCATCTTTTCCCCTACAAGTCTTTAAAAATAGAAATTAAATAATTAGTTAAGTAACTTCTGTAAAAGCAAAGAAGAAATCCTCTGTTCTGTAACTTTCAAACCAATTTGTTTCTCAATACTTCTACCAACCAAAGTCTTCAGATTGGATACAAACAAAAAGGAATTTCACCATTTCTATGCATACTAAAGGTGCCAAGTATATGGATAACTGAGCAGACAGCTTCAGGAGTTGAAGAATGCAACTTCCATGCCTATGGAAAAGCAGAATCCTCTCAGAAGCTGTTCAGAAGATTAAACGCAGACATATGGGAAAACACACAGCTCCTATGCTGAATAAAACCTCCAACCTACTGACAAAAAGACAGAATTTGATTACTCTACATGCCTGCATTTTTACTCCTTCTGATCCCAAGAGCTCAAAGAAAGCTGCCTTGAAGCTACTGACTTTGTTTCTGAGCAAATGCCAGCAGTGGCAGATGTATGATCAGTGAAGGAAGGTAAATCAGACTAAACGGTTGCCAGGAAAAGGTGGCCTCAGCAGGGTGCTTGGGAGAGTTGCTAATAAACATTAAGTATGCCATGGATGCAAGTACATGGATGCAAGTTGTTGCTAAATTCAGTCTTTTTCAGCAGCACATCAAAGCATCACCAAGGCTGTCTGCAGCCTCATGGCTGGAGCAACGAGCTTTGCAGTATATGGACTCCAGCACATGATGCCATTGCAATGTTTGCATAAACAAAACAGATTATTTTGGGCCACACTTTAGAATAACAAACATTCTAGAAAACTATGTCAGATTATTTAAAGATTATTTTAATTATGACCTCCCCCTGCTCAGCCCTGAACTCTTTACTGAATTAAGTTCACCAAGCCTATTGACAGTGTCTTGTCACTTACTAAGCAGAGCAAGACTAGTGTGGAAACTGACAACTGCACTTTTCAAATAAAGGAATTCAAGACCTAGACACAAATTAAGATCACTCTTTCTTGCAAGCATTTTTACATCTCAGTAACTTCTGTTTCCAAATACTAATTTAGGATGGACACATGAATTAAGATGACACACAGCTGAAGAGATAGGCCTTATTTTGGAAGACTAAGAAACAAAGCATCAAACTTGCTAGTTGTTTCCCCACACTAGGTTGCCATTCCAAAACCCAGAGTATAGCTTGTGCTTGACACAAAGAACTTGGTTATATCCTGAAAACCTCTTTGTTAAGGTCCCAGAAATCACTCTTACCTTATCATTTTCATATTTTTCAGTGGAAGGATGAAATGGTGGAACAGACCAACTGTGTGGATAATCATCACTGTAATTGGATGAAACCCCTGAGAAGAGTAAACACATTAGAAAAGTTCTAACAGTTTACTGAAACAGGAAGAACTCAAACACAAATATAACTTGGTTCCAGGTGGGTTTTTTTGTTTAACATGCTAAATGGAGAAACATTTCAAATTACCTTTGATTAACTGAGAAAAAGAAAGCCAATAAATAAAAGTCAAAAACTTTAAGACAAACATCTTTCCCCTGAAATTCTCCTTCATCAGTTAAACATGTCTCAAGCCTCTTGAGGAACCTTGTTTCAGGGAACAGCAATAAAAATACACCGAAAAATAACCAGAGTGAATAACAGTCTTCATGTACATCCTTAATTACTTTTAATATCAACTGAAAATTCATATAACGACACAAGTTTAGTTTAGCAGTACTACCAAAAAGAAGGTCATTATTACAGTATTTTTCAACTCAGTAGTGTTACTGCTTTTTGACTAGTGAACTGATTTCCTGTTTAATTGGAAGTATTAGTCGTATGGTCTACATCTCCTCATCCAGACAGCCAGCCTACTATGAAACATGAAACATGTATATGCAGAACTAACAAAATGAAACTGTTCAGTAATTTCAGCTTCAGTGGATAGCTAACTTCCAGACATATTTTAGAGTGTTAGATATTTATTCTCACAATCCCTAGACAAGATGTGAAGATAGTAATTAGATAAAAGTCATCCAGTATATTCATCTCTAATTCCTTATGATTTAAAATGAAGATCTGAAAACAACCTACAACCACTGTACAATCTGGTTCATGATTATAATTTAGGTTGTCAATATAGACAAGAATCACAGAGTTGGTACTTATATGTAAAACCTGTTTGTGAGAACATACATGTTAGGTATGTCTATGTGAAGCAGATGACAAGTCAAACCATACCAGGATGAAAAACTTTCCCCACAGACAGGGTCACATAGCCGTTTTCCTTGAAATACTGTGGCATCGTGGAATAGTTTCCTGCATGCACTCTCCAGTAGGAGTAGAAATCATACAGTCGGGTACTGTCAGGTCTGCGTCCAGTAAGAAACGACACTCTACTGGGAGCACACACAGCTTGCTGAGAAGAGAGCCAACCAAAAAGAGAATCAATTCGGGACAAACAAGCAGAACACATGCACGAACTCCCTTAGGCATAGCTGGGTAAAACATTCAAAGGCTCAGGAACTGCAGTGAAAGTGCTTCATATCACTTCAAGGTGGAATAAACTGCATCCTTGTTCAGTTTATCAATTTCTAATTGCAAGCTTTTAGCAAGATACACATTTACCCATCTATAATTTTTCCTCAAATAACCAATTCCTAAACACTAAAACCTTCGGTTACGCAGCTAGTAGCACAAAAAAAGGAAAAGTCAGGTTGCAATGAAGACAGTGCTTTTGAAATCTAGTAGCTCACACACAGGATTAAGCAGAAGTGGCAGACGGACTGTACTGATAAAGCCCAAAGTCTAGTTGATCTGGGCAGCCCTAAGAATAATGAGAAGGATAAACATACAGAAGGTCCAGATTATGGTCCAAAGGCCTCACCAATTCATTTTAGATTAGCAAGAGCCAAGAGTTACTGCTTTAAAGCCCTAATTCCTAGCAAGAATTAGACTCAAACTTCTAATTTCTCAGCAGAGAGATAGCTGGGAATGTAGGTATCCTACATAAAGTATTTAAGTAAAGAGCAACCGGTGAGATTTCCAGTCCTGTGCATTTAGGAGTGATGCTTACCCCACAAGCTGCCCCTCCTTTAAAGTCTATAGATCTCCACAAAAGACCGGATTAAAAAGCAAAAAATAATCTTTTATAAACAGTAGGGGAAAAAAAAAGAATTCTGATTTAGTAAACTAGCATTTTTAAGCAGCACTTTGCTGCTAACAGTGAAAATGGTTGAGTGACATTATACTCCTCCAAGGGCTACACACATATCATCATTCAAAAGCCTGTTTTCATTTTTCTCACCTTAGTAAAGATGGGTTCATACAGTATAGCTCAGCCCAACTATTTATCTTCTAGTGGAAATACTTAAGGTTAATAAATACTTGCTTCTTCCAGTGGTCTGCCTAACACCTACTGTGATAAAACCAGCAATTACTTTGCATAGAGAGGACGTTCTTTATTTATTTAGCTCACCTGTGCATACGCATTGCTGAACACAACACTGTGAAAAGCAAGCTGATCAATGTTTGGAGATTTCACCAGCTTATCTCCATAACAGCCTAAAACAGGACGCAAATCATCCACAACTATGAAAAGGACATTCATGCCATCTATGAGGAAACAGAATTAGGGATGTATTAACTTATGCTCCAGGAAGTAAAGGTGACTTTATGCAGATTTCTTTATCAGTTTTTATCCCTAACACATACTTCCAATAAGTAAATAAATACATAAATGTCACAACAACATCCACTATCTTTGTAAAGAAATGCAAATACTGGGATTAGTTCCTTCCACATGCAGAAATTCTTACTGGGTCTAAGCAGAACTAAAGTATTTTTCACTTCCCTATTTCATTGCTTGGTATGTCCTATTCATTCTGTGGTATGTCCTTCAGACGCCTTCAGAGAAGTGGTATGAGGTAGAGGTATTTTATAGCTCTACCTGCTCCTGAATTCTATAGCCTGCAAGCTTTAAGAGGGGTTTTAAGCAACAGGTTAAACTCAGCCCCTGTTCCGCTATGTTTATCTGCTCCAAACAGATAAACAGAAAACATTCTTTTTTGACAAATAATTACATATCTGTTTTCAAAACCACCCTCCTAAGGCGGCCAGCTGAATTACGGTTCAAACAAGGAACAGGCCCCTTAAGAGGCTCGAAACTGGATGACAGAGCAACCAGCAAAGCTAGTAGCTGTAGCAGCACCCTGCTGAGTGCAAACACGAAGCTTCCCGGGCCGGGTTCCGCTGCTCGCACACGCGGGGCGGGTACGGGCCGTTCCCCCTGCGCCCCGGCCCTTCCCTCCCGCGACAATGAACCCCATCCCGGCCCCGCCGCACCTCCGGGACCCGGCGCTGCCCTGCGCGTGCGGAGCCAACGGGTCGCCGCCGCCTCCGGAGCGAACACGAAGGCACCGCGGGGCAGCCCCAGCAGACAGAGGCAAAGCCAAAACCAGGCGGCAGGCGCCATATCCCGGAAAAGCGACGAGGAAGGCACCCCAGCTCCAGGCCTACCGGGGTAGGGACCGGACCGGACCGGCCCCGCTCCGCCTCAGCCTCCGATACCGCCCCGCTGCAAGGCCTTAACCCCGCAGCGCCAGGCGGAAGCTATTCCTCCCACTCCCGCATGGCGGTGCCGCGGTCCCGCGTATAGCCCCGGCGGCGGGCTAATAGGGCAGCGGAGGTGGGGCAGAGCAGCGCGCAGGACGGGTGTGCGGACTGGAGTGTCGCAGGGCGCTGGTGCTCCTGTAGGACTTTCGGCCCTGTCTGTGCTTCCCAGGGGCTGTGGGCGCTTCGCACAACAGCTCCCGCGGAAAGGGATATCTACGGGCATCATGACAATTACCTCTCAGGCAAATAGTATTGGGGTATGAGGAAATAAAAGTTGAGTGATCAGAGTCGTACTTTAATCCTATTTGTTAATCAGTTCTACAACCAGTTAACGCTTACTTTTGTTCTTTAGACAAACACTATGTCCAGAGCTGCCTTGAGATGTGTCAAAACCAGGTTCCTGCAGGCTGATGATGAGAACA
Organism: Psittacula echo; assembly: GCF_963264785.1. Classification (NCBI taxonomy): domain Eukaryota; kingdom Metazoa; phylum Chordata; class Aves; order Psittaciformes; family Psittacidae; genus Psittacula; species Psittacula echo. The sequence goes on from NC_137744.1 coordinate 12,980,106, forward strand.
CACGTTCTGTATCACATGCAGGTCTCTGGTACTAGCATTTTCCCTGTGACTTACCATTTGTGAGACCAAAGAATCAGCTGGGCCACTCAATTCCTGACTTCTGTCCAGGAAGAAGACCCCTCTTTCAGCTTAAAGCCATTCCCGTTTGGCCTGTCACAACATGTCCTTGTAAAAAGCCCCTCTCCAGCTTTCTTATAGGTCCCCTTTAGTCACTGGCAGCTGCTCTAAGGTCTCCCTGTAACCTTTTTTTCTCCAGGCTGAACAAGCCCAGCTCCCTCAGCCTGTCTCCATAGCAGAGGTGCTCCAGCCCTCTGAAATATGTCCAACATCTCAAAAGGCATGAAGTTTTGATTGTGCTTGATGCTATTTATGCATAGGACATGCTGTGAATTAATTGCATTTAGTAAATCTACAGCTCCGCTTCTGAGTAAGTGATGCAGAAATCCCAGGCAGGCCTTCAAAATCTTTATATTCCCATTGAATAACATTTTGGGAAGGAGCCTCTAGGAAAGTCTGGACAGTAAGACTGTTTTTACTGCAATTTCTCTCAGTGCAGATAATTTCACAGTTGCAGAAATACCACAATTTGCACAATCACAGCAGCACAGAAGAACTAATCCACCTACCTGCCAGCCTCTGATGAGGCAGGCTCTGCTATCTGAACTTTTCACACTCTGCTATCGATTTGCTTTCCATATGCTAGTCCTCAGTATAAAAAAGTGATGAATTAGGGCATTTCTGTCCTAGAATTCATGCTGCCAACATTTTAATTTTGATAAGAGGAGCTGATACAGGTCCTGAAGGACAGAAAGAATAAAATTATAGATTCCATTAGAGATGCATTGCCTTTTTGTAAATGGAGGCTTTTTCCCTAGTTGTTTTTTGGGGGGTTGGGGTTATTTTTTAATAGTCTGTTCCTAAAGACATTGATTTTTGCCAGTGCATTTCATGGTTAATCTGCCATTTGTAGTCAAAGGAGCACCCAACACTTGCTAAAAAAGAAAAATCCACATGCTATCACAGGTACCACTGCCACAGTGGTTTTCGCATGCAAGTGAGTGGAAAGTTGGTGGTTTATTTACAATATTGGTATATTTGTCATAATTTTATCTGCTTGTTAAACGTTTAAGACTACATAGTTACAGACTTGTAATTCTTTTATATGGGTAGCTTTATTACACTCTTGGATTTCAGTAACCTTACAGTTGCAGATTGAAGGGCATCTGGTTGGTCACCAGTTGAGTTTATTTTGTACAGGAATACCAGCAATAAGTCTATTATCTCTTCCACGATTAAAGATCAAAACCTTTCTATGGAAAAGCCAAAGAATTATTTTGCTGTTGTATGTGCATGTAATTACCATTAACACTTGCCTATCAAATACAAATATGTTAAGTGGTACTTGATATGGATCTCCTGGTTTGCCTAACATGAGTATTCAGCAACCATCACAAGTTCAGTCCACTAGATGAACAAATTACACAGGCAAAGATGTTTTTCAAACAGCACACAAGTTCTGATGCTAAAAAGTAAACTGAGATGGTGTCAGGTGAATGACTGCAGACACCAAAATCACAGCCTTAATAGTATACCTTTGACAAACTGGTCTCACAGCTCAGATGTCCACTCCACCCCGGATGTCTGGGCTGCCTGTCATTCAGCTCTTGAACTAAACCACTGCTGTATTGGGTGTGATGGGTCAGGAGTGTAAGAGAAAAGAATAAACCGGAAACTTGCCCCAACTGGAAATACCTTACTCAAAATTCTTTAGTCATTCTGCTAGAAGTAGCAGAAGCCCTTGTGAATATCAGCCTCCTCCACCTACCTGACAATTTGACAATTTGACAAATCTGACAATTTGATAGCTTAGCAATATGCAGAAGCATATACTGAAGGTTTGGGGGTCTACAGTAGTGCTTGCACAACTGTTAGTAATGTAGATCAGGCCACCAACATAACAGCTAAATATCTTAAAACCAATTATTTTCTATGACAAACACACTTTAAGACATGATAAAAATTGAGCACAGCAATATTTTTAGTGGGAAAAATCCTATTAATGCAACTTTGTAAGAAATTACTGTACTACCACACCCATAGTAGATCTTATAAAGTAGCATTTTCATACCTGGGGATGCTGCCCAAGAAGGTTTCCACATATACACTTATTGTTTAAGGGAGGATTTCATCAGTTTCATTTGAAAAATGTATTTTAGTGTTCCAACTTCTTGAACCAAAACCCCGAAAACTAACAGACAACAATCTCTCAAGTCAGTCTCTAAGGGATAGGTTATAAAGAAATTAATGCAAGTACCAGAGAAGTAATTTTATTTTGCTTTACAAAGCATGTGATCAACTTGGCTTTCCCTGTTGTTTCCTTATGCTGTAAAATGGCTTTGATCCTCCTCTGTTGGATGGAAGACAACAACACACCAACGAATAGCCTTCAAAACAGCAACTAAAACTAATATTAGATTTGCAGGTTTTTATGTTCTCTGATAAGGAATTAAAGACTAAGTAAATACAGTCAAACAATATAACATAACCCAGGTGTTGAGCTCTGCCTCGGAAGGATGTCTTGGCTTTTCACATAGGTAACCTGTCCTTGCAAATGTCCTCCAGAGATTTCACCAGCAGTTGCATTTAGCTCAAAACAGTAAAGGCACATATCATATTAGAATCATCAGCAACTCCAAGGAATTTTTCTGCATCACTCAGAAATTCCAAGAAAGCAGGTTTTAGCAAACAAATGGCTGGTCACTGTGATCAGTTCACTCCAACTCTCAAAGAGCAACGCTGTTTTCAATGAATCAATATAACTAATCACAAATAGATTATAATTTATTTCTCACACATTATAGAAAATAATCACTACAGGAAGCATCTGATTGGCAAATTTATTTATCGCTAAACTGGTTTTTGTCAAAAAAGTACTGCTTCCTGTTTTGTTTTATGGACTGATGAAATTTATTTCTATACAAGTTGCTATGAAGAAAGTGAGAGAGACCTGTTAAAAATGTTAACACCTACATTACTATCTGTAGCCTTCTCTGGCACATATGGTGAGGTAGTGAAATACCTATAGCAAACATGGAGCTGCCTGAATTGCTGAGACATAATGTTGATAAATCTCTAAACATTATGTTTCAAAGATCCCATAGCTCTACTTTCAGAACCAAAGCAAACATCCTTTTAAGTCATCTCTGAACATTAGCACTCAAGGATAAGCTAAAAACATCGTATCAGAAGCATCTGCAGAGACATTCAGTTTAAGATTCTTATGATAAATGATAAGAAACCATTGCAGTCTGTCCTTGCAGTCTAATCTATGCACTAGAAAATACATTGTAGGCTTTAGGTAATATATTCTTAATTCAAAAATACTCATTACAAGCCTTCATTTCATATACAGTCATTTCTCCCTGGCTGAAGTGAGTCATGCAGATCTGCTCACCTGCAGCATGCTCTCTCTCCCCCAGGACATAGGTTAGAAATCTCACACAGTGATTTTTCACAAACACATGTAGTATCAGAGCTGTTTCTAAGATACTATTTAGACTGACTTCAGAACAATAGGTAAGGCAGGTGCTGTTACCACCACTAAAAGCAATGAATCAAAGGCACACCACAGTCACCATTTCTCCCATTTCCTGTTTGGCTTATAAGTGGCAAATTAGATACTACCAGTTCCATCTCTGATATGCTGGCCAGAGATAGGTGAATTGCAGAACTGCAGTTCTTCCTGACCCTCCCTGTACCCATTTCAGGCAATGTGCCTACAATTCAGGTAATGCTCAAAGAAATCATGCTGTCCCAAGTGGTTAGTAAAGGCAGGCAAGCACATTGCAGCACTGCCCCTGTGAAATAACTTTCATGGACAAAAACACTGACACAGGCAATTTCTCAAGTTACACAGTGAGTATAATAAAGAGATAAGGCCTGCAAACAGGAAAGCCTGTGTAAACAAAGTGTCATGTAATACTAATGAATTCTTTAATGTGGGTAGATGGCAAGGACTGATCTATTATTTAAACATTTACAAACTCTTGTTTCCTATTCTGGATTAACAGTTGCTGCAGATTTTAGAGGGTATTCTGGATGGCATTCTCAGTGTAATTACAAAGTATGTTTGTTAAAAAATACCCAAAATAATCTGACCCGCATTTATTGTTAATAGTGAAATCTAACTGACTGTCCTGGTTTTGGCTGGGATAGAGTTAATTTTCTTCCTCGTAGCTGGTAGAGTGCTGTGGTTTGGATTTAGAGTAAGAACAAAATGCTGATAACATGCCAAAGTTTTAGTTGTTGCTCAGTGGTGCTTACTCTAAATCAAGGACTTTTCAGTTTCCCACATGATGCCAGTGAGGAGTGACACAGCCAGGACAGCTGATCTGAATTAGCCACAGGCATATTCCATACCCCAGCATGTCATGCCCAGTACAGAAACTGGGGGAGTTGGCTGAAAGCCACTGACTGCTGCTCAGGGACAGACTGGGCATCAGCCAGTGGGTGGTGAGCAATTGTATTGTGCATCACTTGTGTTTCTGGAGTTCTATTCCTGTCTTTTCCCTACTATTATTAGTAGTAGTATTATTTATTTATTTATTTTCATCATTAAACTGTTCTTATCTCAACCCATGTGTTTCAGCTTTTTCTAATTCTCCTCCCCATCCCACTGGGGTTTGAGGTGATGGGAGAATGAGGGAGTGGCTGTGTGGTACTTAATTTCTGACTGGGGTTAAACCACGACACTGACCCTTGATTCCCCTTGCTACAACTACCTTAGAGGGGAAGTGAATAACCTCATCAGTATTCAGGTATTGCTAACAGGGAGGTCACCTTCTGTTAAGCAACTCTCCATTTCGAACATTAAAACCTTGCAATTAGTAATTTGACAAGGACATCAAAGTACATGACTGCTTTGCTCTGACTAAGGTGATGTTTTCTGTAGTGTCATTCTACTTACAAAGCGAGTGATTCCTGCGAAGACACAGAACCTGCCTCCCATATACACGTAAACTGTGGGGTGCAAAAGGAAGTGTCATGAAGATGGAAGCACAGGGGAGGATAAGCAGAGATCTATAATTAGGCAGAGTAAGGCAGAATTAAAAATTGCTCAAGGTTATGATAAAGCCTTTTAGAAATTAGCAAGGACTTGCTACTCTTTAGGATTCTTTTAATGACACTTTTTATCATGTTTGACTAAAACAGAACAGTAGCAAGACCCAGATGTAGAACTAGCAACTGTAAGAGTAACAGTGTCTTTAACAAGATCAAATTCTTCCTTTCTCTACTATCTCATTTCTTCACCGTTCACATTAGAGAACAGATCTGTGAGGCAGAAGATTCAGAACTACAAAAACATTTTTTATCACAGTCACTGTGGACGTTTCTTGCACTGCTCTGATTTCACTGTGTACACAGCAGTTACTATGCTAGTAGTTTCAAATTCTGATTCACAAGGCCATAATGCTGATCTACAGGTACCCATGAGTAACACTGTTTCATGTGCTGAAAATGGCCTATGCCTCCAGAAGTACCCCATCAGCATGCCAGATATGACCCCAGTACACAGCAAGCACTGCAGCAGGCTTTCTGGTCCACCAAAAGAAGAATTCTTGAGAACCACGTTTCCACAAAAATCTCTCTCCCAATTCAATATGTACCAGATCAAGATGCAATCGACAGTGTACTCAGGAATTGCTACTACCCTGAGTATGACTGCAGGATGGAATAGCTTCTGTCTGGTTACTAAAATAATGATTCTACACTAAATTCTTTTCTCTATTACCAATCAATCTGTTTATTCTGTGAATAATATTAACAGTAAGACCTACAGTAAAATCAACAGAAATTCAAATGGGGATTTTCAAATCGGGAGATTTGTTTTTGTAAACAACTTGATGTACTGTCATAGACCATGAAAGATGATCTTAGAAACAGTTCATGGCTATGCTGTCAGCCACATAAGTCAATTATTACTGAACTGCTGTCCTCCCTTTAAATGTTACTGTATTCCAGTCATCTAACAGTGACGTTTTGAGAAGTCTGTAAAGCAAACAGGACACAAGAATTACAAGGAATGTCAGAAAGGAGTCAAGGCTGACTGTCAACAGAAAAGCAAGCCTGACAAATTAGAAAGCTGATGCAGGTTTTGTTTCCTTCACTTAACTTTGGCCAGTCAAGGATAAAGAACCTCCTGGTTTATGTTTTGTAAGCAGAATAAGCTTACAAACAGATGGCTTATGGAAGCAGTAATAACTGTGACTATGAGACAGACACTGTATATGACTTTCTGACCTAATCTGTAGAACTAGATACATGGAATGAAAAAAAAATGTCTTTTTGGTCTCCAACATAAACTATCTCACAGGATTCAGTTCAATTCCTAGGGTTCAGGTCCCAACCAGCAGTAGACAGGAAGTCATAACAGTAAGCAGATGACTTGCCACTGCTTTTAGCACCTCCCTATATTCCTCCCCCCACCCTAAAATTCCCATACAATTTAAACTCAAGAGAAATCTTGTGAGTCTTTAAGCTCAGACAACTTGGTTTTTCTTCACTGCCAAGTTCTCCTCAACATCACCCTCACAAGTGCAGTACCTAGCCACAACAATCAAGAAAGAGAAAGCACCAAAAGATCTAAGAATGCTTGTAAAATCCCTATTGCCAGTTACTTGATTACAAGCCAAAAATTTAGCCCTAGGTTTCCTGAGGTAACAGTAAAAACATATGTCACCTGAGCTTAACCACAGGTTTAACAGGAATTTAATCATGGCTCATGACATAGGAACAGGTTATTGAAAGTCATAGCTTCAACATCAAATATAAGGGGTAAAAAATGAGGATATAACAATACAAAAATGTTCCTCTTTTAATATCATATCTTCTGTGAGACAAAAAAAAGGGGCAAACATCATCCTAAATCTCAAAGGAATCAAGTTAGAATTGAAAGACAGATTGTTTGACTTATCAAGGGGTCAAACATATTGCTGTTTTCTCATTACCTACTCTAATACAAAGGTTTTACTGTAAAACATCAGCTGTTTTCTTGTAGTACTATAAACATTTGGATCACATTGTGAAGGAACATGTGGATTAATTGCTGAGATCGGGAAAAGAAATAATTTTCATTTCTATGCTATTATATCTATCCGAAGATGAACTGCTGGATGAAGGTGTCATCATTCTTCTGGCATATCATCTCATTTTGGGACGCAGCAGAAGACACTGGTGTACGTGCAGATGTGTGTGTGCTACACATACATGGCCGCAGCCCAAGGAGACCTCCAGGGCCCCCACTCAATCCCAGTCCTGCCTCCAAAGCCCTTCTTTCCACCACCTTTTCTGTGTCTGCTGTGTTCCCTCTGCAGAGCACAGCTTTGCTACTTGCAGGGAGAACAAGGTATTTTACAGGCAGAAAAATGGCAACCCAGTGTGTTTGTCAGATCCAACAGCAGCTGCTAAGCAGCCAGGTCTTCACTTTTCCTCTAGAGAAGAGAAGGGGGAAAAGTCAACTGTCTTATAGGGGGTTACATTTGCTATATATTTTTTGGGGGGAAAAATCAGCTAAAGTGAGTGGACGTTTTCTCAGCTGTGGCACCTTCAGGTTGGATCCAAGACCAAAGAGACATTTCCTTTCTGTCTACTTTCCTCATTTTTAGTTTTAGTTTCATCTCTATCATGTTTCCTGTAACTAGGTATTTCTTTCCTAGTTCTTATCCCTTTACTGCCTGGGCAGTCAGCCAAACATTGTAACTGCAGAAGAAATCTTTTCTGATTTACTCCTACAGACCTTCATGAATATTCTTAAAAATGGCATGCTGCTTCATTAGCCTTCAGAATTATTAACAGTTCTCAAGATAATTCCTTGTTAATATTATCTTGACTTGGCTTTACAATTCCATTTGGCTGAGGATAATGCTCACAGGTAGTCTTGTCTAGTAGCTTCTTTATGTGTTGCAGTAGATATATTTTATCTTGGATAAATACATTATACATAATTGTTCTCTTTTCCAAACTAGTAAGGCTCAACTTCTGAAAAAAACAGAATGAAGAACAAGGTTCTAGTTTCCATTTTTTAAGCCTGTTAATTCTTTGGTTCCTTAGATGCTTGTGTACTGCCCTGCACAGGTCCTATCATATAGGCACTTTTCATCTTACCAGTCACTGGAGACTGCATCATCCCTTCTTCCCCTTCCATTATGTTTTCATGCTTCTCCCTCATCCTGATTTCTTCCCAATCTCCTCACACGCTCTCCCCACTGCCATTACTTGTGCTGGCATGCCCTTGCTTTCTTGTAGCCTTTGACATACCCTTCCTTGCCTTATCAGTTGAATATGTCGTGCAAAAAGCTCATGGTGTGAAAGTCTGTCAGCTATTTGTGCTGTTGCAAATGGAGTTGAAATTGTATCTACAATTTGCCAGTGAGCATCTCCAGATGAATCACATCTTTGAGTAGATCCGTATTAGCTAATGAATACTTTCAAGAGCTACAAGTAGTTATGGCATTTAATAAATCACATTGCATGTAAGCCTAGCTTCTCAGCTGGTATAAATTACCAGTACTGTTAGCACTGGATAAAGATTTGGACCATTAACTTTTCAGTTTTCTCATCTTTCTGCAGAAGGTAGAGCTTATGGCATTGCCAGTCATTTATTAGCATCTCACTTGCAATACAGCCTTGATTAGTGAGAGCTATGGGGATTTTCAGTTCCGAGTCTTCAGATAATCTGATTTAGTCATCATATAATCTGTCCTGATCTGCTATGTAATTTCATAACCCTTTGTCCTGAATTCAGCTGTAGCACTCGCTTTTCTCCTTCCCACTAGCTGGTGCAGTGCTGTGTTTTCAACTTCAGCCTGAGAACAACGCTGATAACACACTGATGTTTTAGTTGTTGCTAAGTAACACTTACTCTGATCAAGGACTTTTCAGTCTCATGCTCTGCCAGTGAGGAGGGGCACAGGAAGCTAGGAGGAAGCAGAGACAGGACACCTGACCCAAACTAGCCAAAGGTGTATTCCATACCAAAGCACATCATGCCCAGTATATAAACTGGGGGGAGTTACCTGGAAGGCCCAGATAGCTGCTTGGATAGGGCTGGGTATCAGTCACTGGGTGGTGAGCAATTGTATTGTATATTGCTTCTGGTTATTGTTTTCTTTTCCTTTTCCCCTTTTAGTATCATATTCTCTCCCCTTGTTATTTCCCTTATCATGATTATTATTGGTGGTAGCAGTAGTGGGTTTGTATTATACCTTAGTTACTAGACTGTTCTTATCTCAGCCCGTCATTATCTCTACCACCTAGAAGGAGCAAAGCCCACATTGGGTAGCATACCTGAGTCTAAAAACAATTATTCTGTCTCCCTGTGCTAGTTCTTACTTTCCCTGGTATTCTCCCTTCCAGAAGCATTTGTTAATGTAAGATTAACTTGTTGAATCCAATGATAGCCAGACATCACTATCATTAATGGGCAGGTCCCTAAAGATAAAGAGGCACTCGTGAGGTGTCCAAATAACATGTGACCTGATGCTATGAACACGACAACCGCCACATCACAAATTGCTGCAGAAATTAAGTGACAGAATCAAAACCAAAATCTGCCTCCAGATCCTCTGGGCTTGGCTTCACTAATAGTCTGAAGAACGACTGATGAGGATTTCTATTAACACATACAAATTAGGATAAACTTAATGAAGTGTGAGTTAAAACACAACTGAACAGGTAACAAATATGACATTTTGAGCAGATTATCTAAACTCGTATTATTCAAACACCCAAACTCAGTGTTTTAACTCCTGACATGCACTAACTTAGAAGGCAATAGCACAACCTGGAATAAGCACTGCTGACGTGACAGCTTGCAAGAGGTTGTTCCTTCCTGTCTCTGCAGCAAGCCTATTGACACAGCCTGAAAGCGAGCACTCGGTTGCACACCCCGGCTGGCTAAGGCACAAAGCAAGCACAAATTTAGCCTACAGAGGAACTGGGTAGAAACCCCATTCTTCACCATGCATCTGACACACTGTATGCTGTACTTTCGACTGGCTTCTTTCCAATAAAGGCTACAGAATTGCGCCAGGCCGTCAAAACCCCTTCTAAACACAACCCGAATCAGGCCCTGCTGCTTTCAGCGCCCAGCGCTTCCGTCTCGACTAAGCCGCATGCGCAACAGCCGTCTGTGCAGCCCAGAGAGCGAACGCCAGCTCCCCAGCAGCAGGACGCGGCCACAAGGCTGGCGGGCGGCGCGCATGCGCGGGGCTGTGCTGGCTGCCCGGTTCCGGCGGGGCGGAGCGAAGCGGAGGTGGAACGGCCTCGAGGCCAGGCCAAGCCAGGCTAGGCTAGGCTTCGGCGGTGGCGGCCGCGCCATGCGCGCCTGGTAGAGCGCGGAGGAGCTGGGCGGGAGGGTCGAGCCGCAATGAACTTGCGTGGCTTGTTCCAGGACTTCAATCCCAGGTGAGGGCGGCCCAAGTCTTAACGGGCGGCCTGGGGCCGCGCCGCCTTTTCAGGGACCGTTCGGCCGCCGGTCCGCACAGTGTCAGGGCGGTACTTGGCTATGTCCCCGCAGCTCCATGTCCCGGCGCAGTGGGTGGGCGGAGGCTCCGTTTCCCGGCGCTGGTAGCGGGACGTGCCCGGAAGTGGCGGCCCGGTGGGGCCCGAGCTGCCGCCGGGATGGGGGGGCGGTAGCGCCGCCGGGGCTGACTCTGCACCTTCCCCGTCCAGGCCGAGCCAAGCAGTGCTGCGGGTTCCCTGGAGAGGAAGCCGGCTTCGACAGTGTTAATCCGGTTCAGCGGTTCGGGGTGGGTCGAACGCGCTGTGCCTGATCGGTTCCTTCCCAGCGAGTGCCGATGCGTGCTTCTTCAGGTGGCTGCGAACGCGGCAGCAGCCACCCACTCTGCAGGACAGGTTCCAGCCGTTTCCTTCCGTTTATTATTACTCCAAGTTTCGTTCTGGGTTTTGAATTTTTCAGCTTCGTGGTTTGGGGTATAAAGCCTTACACTCCAGCACAGGCGTGCAGCATCTGGTAAAGGCTCGGGTTTTGGAGGTATGAAGGCATTGCCCTTAACTGTCCTCATCTAGCCTCGGAGAACTGCAGAGGGCGAGCCTTCATGCTGGCCTCAAATTAAACAGGATGATAGTTGCTACAGGTTTGCCTTCTGTTGTCTTGCCAAGCAAATGCAGATACACATAATGCTGAAAGGAGCTGAGAGAATTAGTTTGACTTTACTGGGCTTGCCATTACCAGGTATTGCAGGAGTAAAGGCTGCAAGAAACTTGTGCAGTCAATACTGAGAGTCCTGGGGAAAATCTTGTTTGTGAAAGAGGCCTCATGTGATTGCCACTACAGAAAGCTGTGTTCAATCAGTTGTTTAGACAAACAGAAGGGTAACCAGTGCTTCAGGAAGTGTGTTGTTGTGGAGAGACTGAAATAAACAGTTTAAATATATGTGATTGGAAGTAATGGAAGAGTAGGAACAGGAGTTCCAGAAGGTCATAAAGTTTTGGTATTGCAAAGTAATGCTTGCAACTTTTTGGGGTGCCATCTAAATGGTGAGTGAGCATCTGAACATTACATTTGTGCAGATAACTTCATCTTGAATGTTTTGATGTTTAATGGACCTCTCGGGGAGCAGCAGCATTTCACCACATGGCACTTTACTGCTCTTTTTATTGAGCAGCAAGGGAAAGTACAAATTACACAAATGCTGGAAAAGCATGGATAGCCTGGGAAGCTGAGGAACCTCTCTGTTGCTGTAAGGAATGACACTTGTTTCGTATCTTTCTGTTCCAAGGTAGCTTCATCAAGCATGTGAGGAGATGCTGACACAATACAGCTGCTTTTTCATATTAAGAAACAGCTGAGGCACTTGTTCTGAGACTGAGCAGCTGGATATCTGATGGAGACAGTGATGAGCTGATAAATCATTATTTGATGAGAGTGAAAGTGGGCAGTTTTAGTTGTGCTGTAGAAGTAAGGGTAGTATCCCCAACTATTGCTGCTTTACTCTATAGCAAGTATTTCCTCTGTTCCCTAGGTTATCCATGTTTTAAAATACATCCAATTACTTGATTGAAGTGGTTGAAACATAATTTTGTGTTTTCTAAAGCAGTCTGCGAGCCTCTGGTGAATGGGTGGGTGACTCTTTCCCTTCCTGTAGTGTGAGGAAATCATGTACTATGTAATCATTTTGTCTGATTTTTGGTGGTACAAGCAGTTGCTATGCCACTGCTTTCAAGGGTTCCAAATACATTAATTTGTTCTTAGGTTGACTAGATTATAAAATATACCAACATAACTATTTGAAATGTGTAAGCACCATCCTCACTATTCTAGTTAAACTACACTCTACAATCACTAACTTTGTTAAAAGCTTAACCTGGTTTTTTTTCCTATAATGTTGCTTTTTTCTAACTGAATGTAAAAATAATAAAAAAACCCATCTCTGAAGTCTGCCGTATTACAATGCGTAAGTTTTTAATTTTTAGTTTAAAGTAGCGTGGCAAAAATTACATAAATTACGTAACTTGATTTTGAACATCAAAACTGTCTGATTTGATTTGCATGAAAGAACGCATTTTCTAAAAACATGTACAACTGGTATTATTTCTGAGCCTGTAATAATCCAGCTCTTGTCTGGATCCTTGTGAGAGAGAACTATTTATAGATGTCCATTCATTAAGTTTGTCATGCAAGAATGCTTTTGATGTGTTCTCTTGAAGCATTGGCTTTATAAGTGAAAGAGATGTCATATGCTGTATTTATGATTAAATATTTGACTCTTCAGAACAGATTTGATTCTTTGTAAGAAGGTTGATGTGTGTTTTCTATTAGGAAATACCCTGATTATGTTTCAGCTGTGACTGATTTTCTACAAAATTCATATGAAGTTGCTGCCTTAATTTCTGACTCTGGGGTGGTTTTTTTTCTGTTTAACAGCAAATTTCTTATTTACGCCTGCCTGCTGCTCTTTTCTGTGTTGCTGTCTCTACGCCTGGATGACAAAATTCAGTGGAGTTACTGGGCTGTATTTGCTCCAATATGGCTGTGGAAGTTAATGGTGATCGTTGGGGCCTCAGTGGGAACAGGAGTATGGGCCCGAAACCCACAGTATCGGTAAGTCAAGGATATTTTGCAAAAGGTTCTCTGTACGCAATCAAATTCATCAGTAGTTCTTTTAACAACGTGAACTATACCATCCAGAGGATTGCTATGTAAAATAATGATAACCTATAGTGTATGCAAAGTTTTAAGCAGCAATAGATGGCTTAATCCTAGTTGCAACAGTTTATCACAAGCTTCAGCAATACTGTTTTTGAGAAGCTACAACTTCTCATGGAGTAACTTTTTGCACTGTTCTGTTAGAATGTTGGGAATTCCTTGCTTTAGTATAAGCCATATAGAAATAGGTATCTTCATATGCAGTAGGAATATACTATATTTAATTGGATTAATTTTTAAATCACTTTCCTGAAATGTACAATAGCCTGAAAGTGGTTTTTGCATTGGTTTTTTTTCTCCTTGGTGTGCTCAGAGAAGGTAAGGATGAATCTTCAGTGATTCTTGAATATGCTGTGAACATTGAGAATTTTTACAGACTTTAGTTGCAGTTTTAGAAGAAATATTTAAGGAGTTCAATACACTAAAATAAGCTACTGCAAAGTAAGAGGTTTGTGGCAACAAATTCTGTAAATTCCTATTCATTTTTGTTAAAATTGTTTAACAGTGATATTTTAATTGTCAGTCTAATGTAGGATAACTTTCAGGCCTTTAAATATATCAGTGTTCATTCTTTTGGTAATCCAAGTAGGATATGAATTTGAACATGCTGGGGAAAAGAAAAGCTACCTTAAATGCAATAAATTCAGTCTTCTTTTCTATCTACAGTGAATATTAAATGAAAAAACTTTGTACATAGGCCCTATTCTGATATACTATATTGTGTGGTTCAGGTCTTGTTAACCCTTTCTGCTTGTGTAGGAAAAAAGTGTGGTTCCTCTGTGTGTGTTATTTTACTTTTTTGTAACAGATGATATTCTGTTGCAGTATGCTGATTTTGATGAAGAAGGAAATTCTGGGGAAAGATGTTGACTCAATAAAAGCTGGTGCAGGAACCAAACAGATAATTTTAGACTAAATTTATTTCCCAACAGCCTTCATGATGTCTGAGTGTTTATGTAGTAGCAAAGAAATCCTGTTTTTAATGCAGAGCTATGGAATATGTAGAAAGTTTTAAACTTGTAAAAATCTCACTGCCTCCTTTGAGGAAAATCCTTTAACTGTGCAGCTTTATGGGCAAGAAATCCTGTTGGGTCATCAGGAGTTTAGTTTAATAGCAGCTGTTTGGGCATAATTTGTATGTTTATTAAAAACAAGTATTAATATCTTAAACAAAACAATTATAAATGAGTGTCTTGGGATGCTTGCAGGATTGTGTGCTTTCTTACTAACAAGTAAACTGAATGCTTTGTTATCCTCTCTTTAGAGCAGAAGGAGAAACCTGTGTGGAGTTCAAAGCAATGTTAATAGCAGTTGGCATCCATCTGCTACTGCTGATGTTTGAAGTTCTGGTGTGTGACCGGATCGAAAGAGGAACCCATTTCTGGCTTCTGGTCTTCATGCCATTATTCTTTGTATCTCCAGTGTCAGTTGCAGCTTGTGTGTGGGGATTCCGACATGACAGGTCTCTGGAGGTAATGCTTTGTTTGTTGCTATAGAGTCATAGACTGGTTTGCCTTGGAAGGAACCTTAAAGCTCACCCAGTTCCAACCCCCTGCCCTGAGCAGGGACACCTTCCACTAGAGCAGGTTGTTCAAAGCTCCATCCAACCTGGCCTTTTATGTGTAGAATTTGTGGCAATGCAAGACTGTATCAATGTTGTAGCAGTTCATCTCTCACTAAAGCATGAGATGGATGACTGCATTGGTTGAATTAATTGTTTGCACTGACCTGCGAACATGAGTGAAAAGTCAGGATCGGTAATACTGTTTTCCTCATCTCTTCTAGTTTGGTTTTTCTTGGTTTTTTTGGGTTTTTTTGTTTTTTTTTTCAACTACCACTACCACTTTCTTTTTATTATTGTGTGTTAAAAGAACTCATGCAGTATGAACTCTTACTAGACACTTAAATGGAAATCACTGAAGAAAATCTCACTGATTGTAAGCACTGTCCCTTGGCAGAATCAGGGTTGAAAATTTGTTACTATCCCAATCTGTGTGCTTAATTTTTAATTTGGGAATACAAATAGTAGGCATAAAGCAGTTGGGTTTTATTTTCTGCCTCTATTTTCTTTCTCCTCCAACTCAGTCCTTTTGGTTTTGGAAGCACTTCACAAGGATTCTAAGATCTTCTCACCATTGCGGCGTTTCACAATAAATTTAGAATTATTATTGAATTGATACTTTTTTAAAGGATTCTTTTTCTTTTTGCTATGCCCTCAAACTCCTCAATTTTTATTTTTTTTTTAATTTCAAGACAATGTTTCTGTAACATTAGCATAAACCGAGTGTCTCTGGAGAGAGAAACATTTTTGGTAGGTGATTGTTAGGATGGCTGGTAAACTGATACCTTAAATTATTGATGTAAAAATACTACAAATAGAATTTCATACAGCAGAGTTCTATTCAGTTAATCATTCCTAAAAGTAAAATTTGTGTAGAAGTACTTGCCTTCTCCTGGCTGATGCTTGATTACCCACTGATTTACAGATGACTGCACAGCTGCTAAGTACTGGCATTAAAAAAAATGGAATCCACTCACTCCTAAAAGGCAGCAGCTGTCTCAGAGAAAATAAGTTATGCAGTTGAACTGTCAACTTTTTTTTCTTTTACTATTTTGTCACCTTTTCCTTTTTGACTCTGGGAAGGTCTCATTACTGCCCTTTCATTTGCTAGAAACATAAGAAGGGCCTGTCTTTAATCCAGGATATTAATTCTTGGCAGGAGTAATTAGTGATCTATTATTGTCATAATTATTAAATCTGATATATACTGTCTGCTTGTTCCTACTCTGATTAGGTGATCAGTAAGTATATAGTGGTGTTTTATCTATAGATCATGGTGGGCTCAGAAAAAGCTTTCCTTCATGTGTTACACTATTTTTATAGTCAATAAAGTACCATTTATTTAAGGTGTAATGAATTCATTAAATTGTGAGCCTAGCTACTCCCAAGGATTTTTATATACCAGGAAGTTTTTACCTCAGGAGACATCTGCCTCTACAGTTACTCTGTTGCGATCACAGCCTCCCAAATTTAGGGATGCTTAGTAATATCTAATGCAAATGCATGTTCCATATTACAGTGATAAACATGAAGTCAGAAAAATCCTTAGATTCTTTGTTGTCTTTGAAATGGCTTTATCATGTTAAAGGTTAACTAATGTATTTTCTTTTTCTAGCTGGAAATCTTGTGTTCAGTCAATATTCTACAGTTCATATTCATTGCACTGAGACTAGATGAGATCATCAGATGGCCATGGCTTGTATGTAACAAGTGATTTCTTCTTATCCTTGTTTAAATGCTGAATTTCATAAAGATACTTACTGTAGGGAACAGTTAATGTATGATCATGATCCATGATCACATTCTTGCTGGCCTAACAATCCTTCACTGAATGTTTGGCATTTCATTCAGTGGTCATGAGGAACAAAGGCTGTTCCTGAGGTATTTCATCCTTTGAGGGAGAGTGACATGCCATTACCTGCAATTAATTGCTGATCAGTTGTTTAAAGAGAAATCCTAACCAAAAGTTTCCAGTGGGAACACTAAAATAGTGATGAAAATGACTGGTGGGTTAGAGAATGCGCTGGTAAATATGGTGTGATAAATAACTAGTTTTATTTGCTCTGTCACCATGCCTGTAAATCCACTAACTGCAAGTGGTCACTGTCAAAACTTCTGAGACCTTATGTCCCAAGTACCTGTAGAATACAGAAGTGCTGTTCCTGTGCCTGTGTTTTTGCCATTTTACAGTTTGTAAACTACCAGTTACAGAACTGGTGACCTGGCATGATTGTGACTGTCCTTTCTATTTTCCAAAAAAACTAGGGAAAGGATCTAATTTAGAAACTATTTCAAGTAAGGTGTCCAGTGTAGAGAATACTTGCTAGAATAATTAGAATTAAAAAAAAACATGAGTCCATGTTAAATCACAGAAGTCTTACTAAAGTTGAACTACATTGAGTCAATTTTAAATTGTTGCAACTTGATGGGGTTTACAAAGCTGAGGAACCCTAGATAGTGATGTGGCTCATAGCAGTGTACATGATTTGTGAAGCTTTTCTGTGAGAGATTTTATTATTTGAAGACCATTAGACTTAAATTTCTATTTCTTGTTTACACTTAATATGTAGACTTGCTTTATTTAAAAAAATCCCACACCTAAACCAAATCTAATGTGTTACTTTCAGCGGGAAAAGCAGTTGATTTCTTTTTCTTCCAGGTTGTTTGTGTTCCACTATGGATCTTGATGTCCTTTCTATGTCTAGTAGTGCTCTATTACATTGTATGGTCTGTTCTATTCTTGCGCTCTATGGATGTGATTGCTGAGCAAAGGAGGACACACATAACCATGGCTGTCAGCTGGATGACAATTGTAGTGCCCCTCCTCACATTTGAGGTAGGAAAGAGCATAATGTGGGTCTTTTCAGAATGAGTGGTAATGTTGCTCTGCCTCTACTTGAAGTAACTAAAATGAGAATAGTGCTTTCAGTTTTGGAACAAAATATTAACAGCAAATATGAAAGAAAACAAAGAATTCTATGTTTCTTCCAAGTTTTTTGAGCAGAATATGCATCACAGTAGAACTGTAACTACATGTTTTTGTGGAGGCCATTTTTTTCACAGATGTGTGAAGTTAAAGATTAGAGATCAGTGTATGTTTTAAGAAGCTTGAAGGCAGGTATTGCAGTTAAACTGACATTGTATAATTTCTTTGTCGTTTAGATCTTACTAGTACACAGACTGGATGGGCACAATACTTTTTCTTTTATACCCATATTTGTTCCTCTCTGGCTTTCGCTGATAACTTTAATGGCAACAACATTTGGACAAAAAGGAGGAAACCACTGTAAGTATTTAAAAATCACAGAAACAGATTGAAACTCAAGGCTTAATTTTATTAAGATTTTTATTATCGTAAAGGGGTTTTTTTTTATGTATATTCTCTCATGAAAGAACTATATTTGTTACTGTGGTTTCCAGGTGAATATCAGAAGTTTTCAGGTTTTAATAGTGCCTCTTGCTTTTATTTTCCTGATTCCTGTAAGCATAACTTGTGCTCAGATTTAACCTGAAGTCTCAGTGGGATTTTAATTATAACTCAGCCTTTTATCCTTTCTTATTTCCATGAGTTTCAGCCTCACGGGACATGACTGGATCACTGTGCTCTGGGTTCTGAAAAATAGTGTTGTACCTACCATTTTTAATTAGCATTTGGCCTAGTATCCTGAACCAATGTTTTCTTCTCTCTTTGGCCAAACAATGCTCTATGCTGCTCAGTTGTAACTTCAGTTGCCTGAGTGGCCAGTGTAGGTTTATAGGCTTTTATTCCCATCACAGCTTGCACTGCTGAAAGAAGTTTTTGCACTTTCAGCCATCTGATGTTACTGAACCAGTGCAGATGCTCTTCAGACCAGCTTTCCCCATCTATGTTGCAGTTCATATTCCTTGTTGACAAGGCAATAAAATTTGTTAGGATTTTAAGAGTTGAAAGGAACCAGCTGTGATATTACATAAACTTACTTCAGTTTTGGTCTGATTGTGAAGTATACTGAGAATTCCTTTGGTCATGACTAATCTTATCTCCATACATTTAGTTTACTTTTATATTGTTTTATTTTTTATTTTAATGTTTTTATATTGCTTATATTGTATGGAAAACTGTCACTGGTGCTTTTTGTTGTTGTTGTTGTTTCCCTTAATGCATGCCCTCAATAATTTGTGGCCAGACTGGTCTTTTGGAGAGCCACATATCTTTTATGTAGGGTTAATACATACTTACGTAATTTTTTTAATAAAGACTATTCACCTTAAGTGGGCCTCAGAAGACTTGCATGAAAATCCACCTTTAAAATGCTAAATGAAATAACGTCAGATGGCCATGAAAAATAATCTCTGCAAAAAGATGGGTTGTGTGCTGTCTTCCTGGGCAAATGCTTTGTGTTCAGTGTGAAAGAACTGACTTGGGGAGGCTGTCCCTTCTAGCACTGACCTTTGGTATTGGTTACTAGACGAGTGCCACCTGCTGAACTACAAGTACTGCTTACTTAGATACTCTTTCCAAGTCTTTGCATATCGCAAAATCTGTAACAAACACAGAATGTGTATTAGTTTATAATCAAGTGCAGGTAATGCCAAGGATGTACGTAATACTCCTGGCATCCCATTATAGTTGTTTAACAACAAAAATATTTGTGGAATACCGAATACATATATTTACTACTGTGTCTGCCTATAACCTATATGTATCAAAGTTGGCATGGATGTCTTCTTATGTGGCACCGATTGCTTTGGTCGAGATGCCAAGTCTTTTGTGTTCTTTGTCTGTGTACTGATGTGACCCGACACTGCTTAATGGTTGAAATGAAATGGATTCTTGCTGTAATTTATACATATAGATGCATATACAGAGACATGCATGCACAGACATGCAGGGGCATGCAAATGTATGTATACATTCTGTATGTCTACCTCTGTGTGTGTAATCTGAACTGTTGTAAGTAACATGTTGATAAGCAGCACTAACAAATTTTATATTGCTTACGCAAATAGTCAAGAGAACTGAAACAAGATTGCATACTCTGCCCACTTATCCTGTTCTGCAGTGTGAAACAGTTTTATTTATTTATTTGTAGGGTGGTTTGGAATTCGCAAAGACTTCTGCCAGTTCCTGCTTGAAATTTTCCCATTCTTACGAGAATATGGAAATATTTCTTATGATCTTCATCATGAAGATAATGAGGAAACAGAAGAAACACCACTACCTGAACCACCAAAAATTGCACCCATGTTTCGAAAAAAGACTGGGGTGGTCATCACACAAAGTCCAGGGAAATATGTCATTCCACCTCCCAAGTTAAACATCGACATGCCAGATTAAGATGATGGAAACATAGTGAACTTGAACTGGGAATCAGCAGACAAATGTATTTCATCTCATGCCTTGTCCCGATTACTTTAAAATAGGTATTGCTGAATCAGCACTTGAATTACAGAGTTGGAGATCCTGAAGATAATCTGAGTTTTTCCAGAGATACTTGGTGGTATCATCTGTGCACCTTCCTGATGAGCTGGTTGCACAGTTACCTGTATAGTATTTATATGAACATCTTAGCAGTGTAATATATTGTTTAAAAGTCCTGTTGTGTACAGTATAAGTATTATCTAAAAGTATTTTTTTAAAAACCCTGTATGAAATGCCTGTGATATTTGACACGTCTTTTAGGTCCTAAATATACACATGATTTCCATGTCTGTTTTAAATGCTTTGGATATGCCTTAGTACAGTACCTCTTTACTACTTCTGTTCAGCCACAATCATTGTCTTAACCAGAGAGGCACAGGAGTGTTGCATTTCTCAGGCAAAACTGGAAAGCTTTTTTAAGGAGGAAGTAGAATGTACAGCAGCTTCCATGATGGTTTCAAGTTAGCTATGTGAATTTTCATGTATTTCAACTTTTGCACTGGCTTAGGAGTTAAATGCTGCTTTTGTTGCTTTTCCAGTTTCATGGTTTAATTCTTGTTGAGCAGTGCCTATACCATTTTCCCATTAGACTGCTTGTTAATAAGCTGTCTCCTCTTGCATTGTGTGTGCAGTCTATGCCAGAGACATTAGTTGTAGCTTTTACAGATGTTGGTTAGCTGGTATAAATATCATGGCTTGCTCTTCATTACCAACTTTGTGTTGGAGTCAGTGATTAAACTTTTCAAGATAGGAACTTCTTGGTGTTGGTATAGTGTTTTTCTTGTTTCAAGAAAGACAACCTTTGACCAATTGTTTTGGACTTCTCCATGCTTTAAAGAAAGTCTTTGGAACGCACACTGCAGTATCTTATAAAAATAGATGTCTGATATTCCCACATCCTTGCAGCTGTTCTTTGTGCTTAGGTGAACCCACAGTTTAGGTACCTTAAATACCATGGATAGAGTTTTCTTAGTGTCTGCATGGCAGTGAGACAACAGCAGAGTGTATAGACCTTTCTGCATGTGTGAGAGGTGCTTTTGTGGTTTAATCATCACACCAAGTTCAGGGAAATACGTCATTCAACTTCCCAAGTTAAACATCAACATGCCAGATTAAGATGATGGAAGCACAGTGAACTTGAACTGGGAATCAGCAGACAAATGTATTTCATCTCATGCCTTGTCCCAATTACTTTAAAATAGGTATTGCTGAATCAGCACTTGAATTACAGAGTTGGAGATCCTGAAGATAATCTGAGTTTTTCCATTTCTATTAAACCATATTTGTGGTTTAATGCCAATCAGCAGCTAAGTACCATGCAGCTGCTCATTCAGACCCTGCACCATCCTAGTCACTGGTGGGATAAGGAGAACTGGGAAAAAGTGAAATCCATGCGTTTAAATAAGAGTTTAATAATTGAAATAAAGACATTATAATTATTATAATGAAAAGAGAGATAATGAGAGGAAAACAAAATACAAGTGATGCCCAGTACAACTGCTCACCACCCAGGGGTAGCCGCTGCTCTGTCTGTGCCAAGGCCACCTCAGGGACAAACTCCACCATAGCACCATGGCCTGACTTGCACTTGTGGCAATGGCTTTGGGCCCTAACCTGGGACAAGCAAGGTGCCTCCCACAGCTTTTCAGAAGCTGCATAGTTCAAGGGAACAGAGTCTCCTATGTGTTCCAATAAACTATCCGAATACAAAACCTCTGCCAGTTGTCCTGTCCTTATACCTATGTCTGGCCTTGGGCCTTGATCCAGAAACTCAAAAAAACTGTAAATTTTGAAAAACTCAAGTGCCAAAATTAGTGACTTCTATTTGTTTGTCTCTACAGTATTAGGTTAGTCAAAAGCTTACAAGTATTTTCCATCTTAAATGAGAGAAATAATAGCTTCATTTAATTTTGTACAGGCACCTTCTAATGAAGAGCTTCCCACAAAAGCTGTCAGGTCACAGAGCTTGCAGGCTGCTTCCCCATCATATGCATATATAATATTCCTAACCTGTGAATAAGGAAAATCTGGTCCTTAAGGTAAGGTTAGGTGTGGGCTGTCAGACAGATGTGTTAACAAAGGCAGCCTGTTTTGAAGCACCATTTTTCTGGGGGGGTCTTAAAAACTCTTCCTCGTATACAGAGATACATATATAATATGGTTGTGTTTACATTTTAAATTGACACAAAATACATAACCATGTATTTTTAAAAATGGCAGTTACTTATGTAGGAAAAATCTAGCGAACCATCAATGATTTCCAATGATGGTCATAAAAATTACATCTTGTTTATTCTGCCTCAAAAGGGCAGTTCTTCAAATGTATTTGCTATTTCAAGCAATCAGTTTTGAATCCTAAACTCACTGGTATTCAAGATGCTGACTCGTGAATTACAAGTTACCTGGTCTAGTGGAAACTGCCTCTGCCCAGGGGGTTGGAACTAGAGGATCTTCAAAGTCCCTTCCAACCCAAAACATTCTATGAGTCTAAGTTTGCATTTAGGCAGGAAAAGTAATAGTGAGGGGCAACACCTATGCTTCTGCAGGGATCAGTTCCTCAGGGACGTCCACCTGCCACACACCTTGTACCCCTCTGGCAGGAATTGGTTGCAGAAGCCATCTTGCATTTGAAACAACAGTCAAGTATTTCTGTTCTAGATTACAGAGGACAGCTTTCTTTTCCAGCTCCAGAATCTCTTCAGGAGGCAAGTTTTCTGGACATAGCGATGTCTCTCCAATGTCAATTAATCCTGTGTTATAAAATTAAAATACAAAATTGGTTGGTTGATCTCCTGGAGAAAAGTTTTCCAAAAGTAAGCCTCCCAGAGGACACACAAACCATCTCATTTGTTACCAGAACACAGTGTGAAGCATACACATCTCAAACCACTGTCATTCACTGCAGAAGGTGGTCTGTGTGACTCAACTTAGGCTGGTGAATTACAGTTGAAGCGTGGAGTTACAACAGTCACATCTCAGTGATACAGAACTCTGTTAGACACTCATATCTAAGGAAGTACCAGCTGCTACCAAAACTCCTGAGCTACATTTGGCCTTGAAACAGCTTCATTAAAAATAAAACTCTGCTCCTACCAGGACACCATTAACATTTTAAAATCATTAAACTATATGGAAATTCCTGCTCTCTGGAACCCTTTTAATGTCATGCAAGGGAATTTCGATATTGCTTAATGGTTAAAATAAGATCAAAGAAGCTTTGATGCCTACTCCACAATTTAGCATGCAATTTATGTCAAGGTTACAAATTGCACATTATGTAGTAGTTAACAATTTTCAGCACTAGAACAGAAACAGTTTTTCAGTGTATGTGATAATAATTTGTTGTGCAGGAATAGCTGACAATGTTGAGATGGTGAAGATAGATGGTGTAACAAAAGATATCTACAAGAGTGCAAAATGAGTGCTGGATAAAAGCTTTGTAAGCACATGGTACAGCAACATATGTTGTATTTCAGCACATTATAAGCAAAAAAACACCACTCCATCCTAACTTTTGTTAACAAACTTCACTGCTTAAATAACAAGAACAATGGCACATTTGTAGAACTGAAATTTATTATCTCTAACATGACATGAAATCACTGCAACATGGTGATCTCACTTAACAGTACTGTAAAATGGTTTCAGTAAGACTATCTAAGCTCAAAATGCAAAAAGTGTGAAACTGACATTTACTATCACAAAAGAAGGTAATACACAACCCACATTATATTACCTTACTGCCTGATGAGTTAGCAGAAACCAATTTTATTTCTTGCGTACACTTTAGAGTTGTAGCCTTTTTAGTTGACTGAATGCCTGTTAAAAACTGAGGCCTGACTAAAATTCTTTATCCCAGAGATCAAGCATACTTCACATTTCCAACACAATGGAAAAGAATAAATTCTATTCACAACTTCCCTCTCCGACTTCAGTTTACAGTCATAAGGAATTGCAATAGTCCCCCAGTCACAACACAGGGGCCACTCCCTCAAAGTAAACGTTAATGGCACGTTTTACCGAGCACAGCTGTGTAAAGTCCATGTGTATTTTATCTGACTGAATGTTAACAGACTGAAAGCTTGCTTGGAAAACACAATCCAAGCAATACTGCAAGTTGCTTACCTGCGATAACTCCTCTGCCAAACTTTTCCCCTTTATCCACCAAGTCTTGCACTTGTTGTGGTGTCATACCAAATCTATTCGAAAGAATTGCTCTGTATGTTTCATCTTCCCAGTCTTTAACAGCTATATGAACAGCAATGGTGCAGCCCTTGTACTTTGCTAGCAAAGGACGCCAACGGGTCTCCACTGTTTTGACTTTGTTTAAAACTAATCCTGCATAGGGTTGTCGGAAGGAAAGGCAACCAAATTTCATCGTTTTCCTTGCATCACCCGTTGATTTCCTAAAAACAACACACCTGAGGTTAGTGTGTGAAACGTGCACAGAACCATGTCAAACCAAGCCACACCTGCCGAGCAGCTGCCCCGAGCACCTGGACGCAGCTCGCTGCCTCCCGGGGCCGAGCTCCCCGCTCCGCACCACCGGAAACAGCCCCGGGCCTGGGCGGAGGCTGTAGCACCAACGGGGCTTCGCGGCCCAGCCAGGGCCTGCAGCTTCGCTCGGGAGGTGGCCACTCCCGGCGCCGGAAAGGGTTTAAAAGCCCCGCTTCTCAGAGAATGCGGTACTGCGCAACCGAGAGGGTTTGCGTCCCGCTGCTTCATACCGCAGAGCTCTGCCGGCTTTAGTGACATGGAGGCCCTGGTACCGCCTCCTACCTTACGCTTCCAGCTCCGCACCCTTCTCTCCCTTCGCCTGGCACCTGCCGGCCGCGCTCGGTGACGCGGTGGGAAAGCGGGTGACGACGGCACTTGGTCCTCCTGCTGCTGCTGCTGCCGCCGCTGCCTGCGGTGCCGCCTGCGCCCGCACAGCCCGGCCTGGTTTCGGCCTCTCGGCGGCGCGTCATCCTGGGCTGGTGCCTGTGCGTGTGAAGGGAGGGCGGCTGCTGGCCACGTGTGTTTACCTTCCTTCGTGTTTTGTTGCTTATCTCACGGAAGCGGCGGCTACATCACCCTCCGCTGGGTAAGAAGCGAGCTGCAGTGTTCACTGGCTGCGCCCAGGAGCGCCCGCTGCTGGAGCTGGCTGTGGCACTCGGCCCTGGGGACGGGCTGTCTGCCAGCGCTCCCGTCAGGGCCCTGTAGCGAAGTGGCAGCAGGAGCCCCGCAGAGCGCCCCGCCCGGCGGCCGTGTCCGCAGCTGGGAGGCCGTGCAAAGTGTTTTCATTTAGGTTGCTGAGAAGCTCACGTGTAAACTGCTGCCGTACGTCTGGTGTGAGTGTCCTGGCCTTCTGATACACGTATTTTGAACAACACGTTTACTGTTTCACAGCAGAGGCTTAATCTGTTCTAGCCTCCTGGTAGGCCATTCCTGGCAACAGGGAGCAATACGTGGAATGCAGTAAGTGAATAGAATAAGGGACTTCACAGTAAAGGATAATTTAGAAAATTCGGCTGAAATAAATACACGGTCCCTCTGCATTTAATGGGATATCCAGTGTACATTTTATGTTGGTGAACCTATGTTTTAAGAGTTAACTTCCAACATAGACAAATAAGTGACTTTTAATAAGGCAGACCCTGATGCTGTATAATGAGAGGTAGTGCAGATGGCCACTGATGCTCCACGTTGAACTGTTAGGATCTTGCCTGAATAATCTGTGGGTATATTGTATATATTGGGTGTATATCCAAATAGAAACTGCAGGTGATACCTTTTCCCTGTAGAGTCATATCTATCAGTTGAGGGTTATAAATGCAAGAAGTATTGGGGGAGCTTTTTCATGCATGTAGCATCTTAGAGTAAGAAAGTGGGGAGGAGGGAAAGGAGGAGAGAGCATTCACAAAAAGGAGTGAGTTTGTAGTAGAAGTAAGGAAAGACAGGCATGAGAACGAAGGAGGAGTGGGAGAGATGGAAAATCAAAAGTAGGACTCTTTACAGAACGGAAAGTGGGTGATCACCAATGTCAAATTCTGTGGTTTTGTTTTAATACTGGCTTCAGTGGTGTGGAATGTCTCCTATTCTCTATTGAACCACATTTTTAAACCAAGAGAAGTGTTAATATTACACTAACAATATTAGGAGCTCAGGGTTGGAAAAAGAAAAGTGAGCTGGCAGAATTCTGCTGCAGGAGAGGTGGGCTATTCCTTTACTTAAGAAAGGCAGTAGAACTTCATACAGCAAAAGGTAAGATTGGTTTTGGTTATTTTTATCCAGGTCTATGACTTTATGAATAACAAGTTAGTTATTGATAAAACAGCTTGTAATGTTAGTTTTCCGTGACTGCACTGCACAGCACAATTAGATGTTGCTTTTCTGATGATAAGTACTTCAGATGACTTTTACAACAGCCAGCTGTGGTGAACACTTCAAATATGCTTTCAGTGGATGATGTATGTTCTAAGGTATTTTATGGCTGATAGAGTTTAACTGTTGAAACCTATTTTTTCTTTTTACCATTTTCTGAAATTCCTACTGGTTTCATTCTCTCCCCCCCCCAAATATTTCAAATATCTTGTTCAAAATGTTCCAGATAAAGTCACTCTAGTCCTTTATACAATGCCGTAAAAACAAGATAAATTAAAGGCTGATGTGAATTTAAAGTCATTGTAGTTTTTAAAGGGTTATTATTGTAAGCGTTCTTTGTCTTTAAGCTGTTTCCATCTTACTGGATGTGCACGGTTAGTTGAAGAACCTGTTGAATCTGTTTTGAGTTGCAGGTAGTGAGCTTTCATGCTTTTTGTGGTATTTGCTTTTGGTGTTTTTTCCACTGCATAATTGCAGTTTATGTGAAAGTTACTTTGGAGGAAAGCATAGGCCAATTTTTTTTTTGTCTTGTGCAACTGTTAGCTTTGTGTTGCACTCATGAACTTATAGGAGGATTTGTAGTATATTTCATCATATAAATAAGCGTAAGATACTTAAAAATCTCAAGTCTAACAGGTCTAAGTAAAATATAAATAGCACAAGACTTGTGTGCTACCAAAGGTGAACAAATGTTATGTTGAAAATCTCCTGTTGGCAAGCTAACTTACTTCGTTTGTAGAAGCCTCATCCCATATATTGTCATTTATTGGAAGACTCAAAAGCAATTTATAGTAGCACCTAAATAGGCCCTGAAATGATCAAGTTTTGTGTATGTGTTCAGCCTTACGTGTGATGTAAACTGATTCTAGTAGGTTTCCTCAGGGTATAAGATAATGATTTGAAGTGTATAGTAGTGAATATGAAAAAGAAAATTTGTTCTGATCTTACCAGATTATCAGTTTATGCTTGACATTTTAGATGCATGTAATTATTTTTTGTTCACTGTGGTTTTCACATGCTAACACCAATCCTAAATTATCTAATCTTGGCACTGTATCTCACATGATGATCATTTCAGCAACAGGAAATTCTACGTGTTTGGTCTATAAACTCTGTAAAGTATACTTCATTTCAGTATCTCTAAATTAGCTTTCCTTAGGGTGCCCCTAATTTTAATTTTGACAGAATAAAGACTGGATAATTCCAATTACAGAATGTGTTACTGCTTTCTGTGGAGCTAAACCAATGCCTAGTATATTTATCAGGGCTTGGGTCTGATCTCATGTAGATACGCAATGATTGCTGTGTTTATTTATTGCCAGATTTGCTTAGCAGCTGATTTCATGTGATTCAGTTCACAGCAATAGGTGCTGGGATATGTTGGATCAAAATCAGGTCAAGGTACTTGATCAGATACAATTCATTTCAGAAGTGGGTAGAGATACAGTGCAGTATGTTCAGTGAAATACAATACCATTTCTTTTATTTAGTAGTCACTATTTAATAGTTGACATTCATAAGAAGATGGGTTATGTTGACATATGAGCATCTGTTGTATTTTCCTGCATTTTAGAACATCAAACAATGTCAAGTGTGATGCTGCAACTGTGTGTTCTTTTAGCAGCAATTCCATCTTAAGGACTTCTACAAACTTTCTACATTTTGCTCCCTATCCCTTAGTTTTACTCTGTTTCACATTGTAATATTGTAATTTACAAAGTCTCAGTGTGTGCTGGAAAACCAGCTTCATAGTATTCTTATACCCAAATAAAGAACTTCTAATTTTTGGATGAAGTAAAATACTTATATTTTACGATTTACCATTCTACCTTTCTGTGTATATATTGTAAGAAATTATGATTGGTTTACAGTGTAAGATGATTGTCTTAAAGTATATTTGCAGTTTTAGATAATTCAATTATTTTCACATTTGTTGCAACACTGTTTTCTGAACTGCTCTCTGAAAATGTGAATCTTTTTTCACACACACCTCATGCTGGTTTGTAACACATTACTGACATTACTGTCCTTGTCAAAAGCTTTGGCATTGTAAATAAGCAACAGACTGACTACCAATTATTTATAGAAGAGTTTTCCTGTGCTTAAACCATGACACTGAGGAGTATTTTTGAGATTTCTCTCCAAATATCTTTGTGGTAAAAATACAGTTTTATTTAAGAGTACGATTTGAGAATAAAATGCATACATACTAAGTTTTCTCTTACGCAGGTTTCACATAACAGATCATGCGTATATGACAGAGCTTGCATAAGAACATATACACTGTTCTTCTTTTAAATACTGAACACAAAAGGAGAAGGTAGAGATTGAGCATTAGCCTCTAGCATTTTTTTGCAGTCAAGCATACTGCCTTTCATAATGGTATGTTGTAGTAACTGTGTAGTGGTATGTAGCTAATATATGAGGAGTTTTAAATGACTTAATGAATGTAATTTCTTGTCTGTATAGCAGTTTCTGTAAAGGAAAAAAAAAATCGCTGGAAAACTTTGTCCTTCATTTATCAGTATCAGTGGAGGTAGTGTCATTTGTGTTGTTTGAAAATCAAGTGTGTTGGTGGGATATAAGAGAGCCTTGATTTGATGTAGATTTAGTTACATTGATCAAATTAAAAAACATAATTTCTTTTGTACAGAACAAATACACTGTCTCCCATAGCCTAAAGAAGATCTGAAAAGAGTTTCTGAAGTTTCCATCTAGGTTATGAGACATGAACTTTTTTGGAGTATGATATGCGGATAGACTCCACAACTCGTTAAAGTTGTAAAGTAGGTATGTTTTATTCAGTGCTGAGGCACATGGGGGATCGCTCCTCCAAAGGCATGCGCACCTTTCCTTTCCCACTCAGTTTGCTTATATTACATATAATGGTTACATAAACATGAGACTGCTTCACGCCTAATACCTATGCAAAACCTATTCCCGTCTAGTATTATAATTAGTTTTCTGGCGTTCGTCCCATTGATGCGTTTGTGCAGTGCCACCTGGTGGTGGTCGTTAGGGGTCGTGAGGATGAAGGCCTGTAGTTCCTCTTCATCACCGCCAGTAACCTCTTGCTTTCATGCAAACTCAATAGGGTTTCGGCTCTTATCCAAACCTCAGGTTCGGTACAAGCCGGTTTTATGTGTCTTAAAGCAGAAACTTGTCAAGCTTGCAAATTTTGTTACTCTGGTTATCTTTTGTTCCTTTTCTTTCTATGGATACTATTTAAACAAGAATGTCTTAAATGTTCATCACACAAGTTATGAATCTTATCTACTACAATTCTGCCTAGTGGCTGTAACTCCTACAATTGTGCTTCACAATTCTAGCAACTTTAACTCCTATGGTTCTGCTTCACCAAGCACAATGACTGCTTGAGCAAGCAATGTGGTAAGTGTTAAGCAGGCACAATGTTAACCCTTTATTCCCAGGTATCAGAGTACATACATGAGAATTTTTGGCTGAGGGGCATGTTTGGTCATATTTCTCCTGAGGATACACCTGAAGCTGTGCAAATTGCTTATATAGCTTTGCAGGGTATGCAGTGGAAGAAAGATCCAGCAGTTCACATGTACTGAGATAGACTAGATGTGGAGCAAAGAACACCTGGTGTCTTATTCTTACTAACATGGGAGTCGAACTCCTAAGCTTCCACCAGTCATGAAGCTCATTTCAGCCATTTTATTGCAAGTTACTGGGCTTTTTGTCTGGATGATAATTTATCTCAGAGAAGATGGGACGTGTAATACCAAGGTTGAGTCTGTGTACTTAGAACACCATTTTGGTGATAGTTATGCTGCCTTCCAGTCTCTGACTTTATGGCAGCCTTAGGCACTTACTGCAGCTTCTGAGGACTGATTTTGGTACTCGTCTGGGACAAGGAGGCAACCATTGTTCTTTCTTCCCAGGATATTACGTTCTGATTAAAAAGATTTCCAAACACTGATGTTACAATTTGAAGCTCTTATGTAGGTGGGGCCCAGAGATTTCTGATGTGTAAATGCCTTTGCTTCCTACATTTGTTTATTTAAAGCTGTGTTATTTAAATCAGCTAAATATGTATGTAAGGTACTACTCTGCACATTTACTTTTTTTTTTTTTAATGAAAGGTTCTTGTCAATACCACACAATGTGCTAAACACCCCTAAAACCGCCACTCCCTCCCTCAACATATGCAGTGTCTTGCTTTGTCCCTTTTACATCAGGTTTTGCTGCTGAATTTTCCAGGTATTTGAACTAGTTAGTTAGTTGTGTGAGCATGAGACAGGCCAGGTCTGCTGGTGAGTTTTATCTGCTTAGTGATTTATTTCTAAACTTTAAGGTTGCTAATATTTGGAGATTATTCTGGTCCTTCTGCTTTTCTGAAGGTTAAAAGAAGGCGGTAACTGTAGGCTGAACAGCAAGCCAGCTGATTGAGAAACATCTTATATAGCAATCTCTAGCGATCTTTTTGGGATTGAGATACGTGGCTTCATGCTGGGGTAATCTGCCAGGGAAGGAGAGCTTGTAGTAATGAGCTCTCCTTCCCCTGCTGATTATTATGTCCAAGCCACAGGCAACTCTGAATGCAGTATGTGGCTGCATGAAACATTTTTAAAGATAAAGACTGCTCAACACTTTTGTATGGCCATGGCTCCACAACCAGGGTTCATGCCCTCTAATACGCTGAAAACTTTCTTCTAATGAATCTGCACTCCTGCTATAAAGGGGGTAGGTATCCCCACTTGCTCTGATGCTGTCCACTGAGCTTTATCATTATTTCAGGTTTTAATCTCTTTTCAGGTGCAGGGTGTTACCAGAAGTTTTGAGACATCGGTTAGAAATGGAAAGTTCGCACTACCTGTGGCAACTAAAATATAAGTGAGTTCCTTTGTTTCCTTAATAATATTTATCTTATATGACACAATGCTTAGGAATTCTTCAACAATTTCTACTGTGTTTGACTAAGTACCTTTTGATTCTCTCTTATCAGGAGACACATTCCTGGCAAGAACTGCAAGAAAAAATTCATGTGCAGAGGCACATGCAATTTCAGACAGGTCCTGTATGTTCTTTTGTAACTAAAACATTACCTTTTGGCCATTGATAAAACACTAAAAATGCAGTTTTCCTCTCTGAATTCAAACTAGCAAAATAACCAGTAAATACTGTCTTTCACATCAAGGGTCAACCCAAATCTGTTTCGTCTTGCCTTTTTTGGTTGGGTTTTTTTGGTGGGAGGAGTTAATTTTTTTTTTTTTTAGTATAAGCTGTGTTAGAGAATGCACCAATAAATGGTTTATTACTGGGAAGGTGTTATTAAAGAAATTGGGAAAGATGTTGCTTCTAGATGATACTATCTAAAAATATTTGAGATAAAATAGAAGTATACAAAAAAGATGTTACATGGATGCCTGTATGATCATGGTAATAACAAAT
The DNA here is from genome assembly GCF_963264785.1 of Psittacula echo. Lineage (NCBI taxonomy): Eukaryota > Metazoa > Chordata > Aves > Psittaciformes > Psittacidae > Psittacula > Psittacula echo. The sequence goes on from NC_137744.1 coordinate 13,012,077, forward strand.
GTATAAAGGCCAAAGCTGGAACTGATTGGTTTGCTGTGCACTGGTTAAAACTGGTTTTAGCATCCCATGTAAGATTTAAAAATGGGTAACTTGTGACTATTTTTCTAATAAGCACGTGTTATAGAGGGTTTTGTGGTTTCACTGCAGTAATAACCATTTTACCTGTTTGTGGCTGGGTTTATATATGTTTTTTTCTTGGATATATTGAATTTTTAGGTCATGTTTTACAGTACACCATCTCATACTTTCTCTGCATTTTCTTCTGTTGTCAGGAATTTTCCACATATATTGGATTTAAATGCTCTCTTAATCATCAGGTGTCTTGATTTCTACTTCCCTATTGTCCCCATTAGCAGACACTATATTTTCATCATGTGTGTCTACTTAGATGAAATGTTACCTTTCCTTAGGTATACTCTCAAAGCAATATACTGTCAGTTATTTCTACAGTGTTAATCTAAATGTACACTGGAGTACTCCATGTATTTTAATCATTAATCAAGCCTACAAGGATGCTGGGGAGGGACTATTCATCAGGGACTGTAGTGACAGGACAAGGGGTAACGGGTTCAGACTTAAACAGGGGAAGTTTAGATTGGATATAAGGAAGAAATTCTTACTGAGAGGGTGGTGAGGCACTGGAATGGGCTGCCCAGGGAAGTTGTGAATGCTCCATCCTTGGCGGTGTTCAAGGCCAGGTTGGATGAGGCCTTGGGTGGCATGGTTTAGTGTGGGGTGTGCCTGCCCATGGCAGGGGGGTTGGAACTAGATGATCTCAAGGTCCTTTCCAACCCTAACTATTCTCTGATTCTATGTCAAAGGAGCCTCATCAGCAAGCAGAAATTAAAATGAGATATAGGCTTTAGTCCACAATCTGAACATATATTAATTATCAAAGTAGTTTTGAACTGAAGGCCTATATACCCTTCATTGTTAAAAGACACTATAAAATATTTTTTATCCAGTGACAAACCAGATATCAACATAGAGCTGAGTGGTTTCTTTGCTTGGTTTTGGGTTTTGTTGTTTGGGCTTCCCCCCCCCCAAAAAAAAAAAAAAGTGTAATAACCATTCTTCATTTCTTCCAGCCAGGTAACCTGGACCAAATTTTAAGTTCTGTTAATTTAAAATTGATGTCTTTGCACAGTAGCTGTTTGAGTCTTTTCCAGCTTTCCCCTAGGTGGCACCATGACCCACAGAACAGCTCCTGTAGTGCAAGTGACTTCCAGCTGCAGATGCGTGCACTAAGTGATGTGAACACATCTACAAACACTACTTGGCTGGCCTTCTTTACTGTTTTTCGGAGGCAATATCATTTCCATACTGGGTCGGAAATAGTGATGATCAGAACATGGACAAAAATTTATTTTGATAGTATGAACTATTATTAACAGGAAAAATGGACTTGGAAATATCTCACATAATTTAATTTTTTGTGTGTTAAAGGGAGGGAGGAAGGACACCAACACTTCATGCAGTGCAGTAGGCTAAGGCACAGTCGTGCTTATTTGGGTAACAAAGAACTACTATTTGTATAGAGCTTCATGTTACTACATGGTTCATTTAGATCTTAAACAGCTTCCTACTCCCAGTACCAATGCTAGTTTTGCTTTACTGCCGGTATTACCAATTATTCTTCACCTCAAGCATTGTTTCTTAGCCCCTAAATACAAGTATCTGTGGGGTAAATAAAAGTCCTTCTCAGACATGCTAAAAGTAAGCAAAAAATAATTTAATCATAGAATGGTCTGAAAAGCTGCATAATAAAGTTTTAAGGGAGGACTACACTACATCATTAGGTAAGTGTTTGGTCTTCATACTCAATGTCATGAAAGCATGCCAGCCTTTCTTTGGAATAGAGGGCAATAGAGATTTTTATGATTAGAAGAGCTACTCGTAGCCCACAGTTTTGTTACAGGTGGAAGAAGCCTTATGTCTCCTGAGATAGCTGAGAGCGAAGTCAGAGCAGATGTTATGGAAAAAGTAGAGTTGTGCATCTTCTGCAGTTAGAGTTTTGTTGACAGTAGAGCTTAAGCTGAAAGGCAACAAGACAACTGGCTGCCCAGTCAGGTTACCTGAGAATATTAACATCATAAAAACAGTTATAGGATTATTATTGTCTCTGTATGTGATGGTGTCTAATGAAAAATTGCTATTATGGCAAGCTTTTTCAGTCCTCTATTTAGAGCATGATTCTGTTATTTTAATGACACTTTGAATAAAAAAATCCCATTTTTGTTGGAGTTAATGTGGTTAGCATAGCAGTATCAGAACTGTGTCCTAGAACACTTGTGTATGACTTACCACAGCCTAACTGAACATAAAAGAAGGTTCATCATGCAGATGTGTTTTTGCCATATAAAAAGAAGACTTAGAGATGTCAGTAAGCAAAAAAAATGAAATAATTAGGAACTGCTTTTAATGCTCCTGTGTCTGTCATTGATGGTGAAAAGATTGTTCTTTATTTTAATATCTGCACAGTTGTACTTGACATCCGTTTGGTATCAGTTGCAGATTTGAAATGCTATAAACAGAAATCTAGAGGACTATTTCCCCATATATCTTCTTATTGGTTGCCTTAATAAGTTACACTGACTTGTTGTGTCTGTGTCTAAATTAGAATTTGGCAGGATGCACAGCTGGAGCAGAAAACCTTCTATTCCCAGAGTTTGCATTGCTGAAGGCTCAGATCATGCCATGCCACAATCAGCCATCTCCCTGCTGATTGTGATGAGGATCACCATGTTGGCATGTATGCAGAGTGTGTTTCACCCATGACCATTTCGTCTGATGGATACAACGACCGGATGGCTGGAAACATATGCTGTGCCCCACGCCACTGTGCGGAACGCTACCCTGGGCCTTGAGGAACAGATTTGGTGGTGACACAGCACCCCAGAGAGAATTGAGTCGGCCAGTGGGCCTCATTTCCGGAACAGCCTTACAGACATTTGGGCCAAAGAGCATGGCATTGAGTGGGTATATCACATCCCCTACTGTGCACCAGCCTCTGGGAAGATCGAATGGTACAATGGGCTGTTAAAAACTACACTGAGAGCAATGGGTGGTGGGACTTTCAAACATGGCGATACACATTTAGCAAAAGCCACCTGGCTGGTCAACACCAGAGGATCTGGCAAGAGGGCTGGCCCAGCGCACTCTGAACTTTTACATACTGTAGAAGGGGATAAAGTTTCTTATGGCCGTGCCATGCCATCTGCACAATTGTTCATTTGGCAATTCCACTTACTCTGGCATTTTGAGAGGGAAACAAAGTCCTTGGGGCATAAAAAGAAGTCTTTTGGGAACAGCCTTTGACTGAAGAATCTGTATTGGTTCAATTGGAGTCAAATTGGAGGGAAAAGGAGCAGGCAGAGGCAAGCACTGGGGGGAAGGGATCTGGCTGATTGGCCCGAGAAAGTGTCCACAGCGAGCGCAGGCAGCAGCACGATGTCCTCAGCGCAGCTCCCTTGGGCCTGGAGCTGGCAGTGGAGCACTATGCCTCCACTTGTGGGCTGATGCAGGAGCAGCAGAAAGCCCTGTGCAGAGTCTTCAGCGCCCTTCTGAAGCGAGATGGTCATCGCTGTTGGGCTGCTCTTGCGTCCGGGAGGGCGATGATGCCTGTGGGGAAAGGAGAGCTGTAGGTGTGGGGCTGGGTGATCAGCGGGCAAGCTCCTGCTGCCACCCACCACCGAGGGCTTCCCCTGGGGGCTTTCCACCAAAGGCTTTCAGCGCTCGCCCAGGGAGGGGAGGCCGGGGCCCGGCCGAACTTGTGCACAGGCTGCTGCTGGCCTAGCCTGGGTGCCACTTGACTCAGGGCTGTATCTGGCCCTTCCTTGGTGTCCTGAACACTGGCAGGTGATCCTGGCAGTTTATCCTTGTGTAACAGTGGGGAGGCAATGCCTGTGCTGGCCTTTCCCTTATGCTTCTCAGGTGCTCTCCTCACTTGCTGCCTGACTGCAGCCTGCATAGCTGTGGCAACTACTGTGACCCACTGTGGGGCAGGTGCCTCTGTCTGGGCCTGTACTAGGGTCTGCTGCTCACCCATGCTGGCTTCTGCTGGAGGCTCTGCCTCTCAGCCACAGAGGTCTCTATGTCCTGAACTGCTGCAGGCCGTATTGGTGCCATTGTCACATTCCCATGGCTTTGTGCCACGTCCTCCTGTTCCACAGGCTGCTCATCTGTTTCCTGGATGATAGCCAAAGCCTCATGCAGGACGTCCCTCACTATGCGACTGGCTGTTTCCTGGTAAACCAGCTCAGAAGCAGTGGGCACCCAAGGGTTGACATTAATGTCCTGTACGGTTGAAACATCCTGTTCCCGGACCAAGGCTTTGATCCAGATGTTGCAGTTGGTGAGCAGCTCCAGATCATTCAGCAGGAACAGCTCTTGGTCTATGTCCTTTTCCCATTTGTGCTCTTTCTCCTGTTCCTCCTCTTTTACCTCCTCCTTCTCAGTCCCCAGTTCCTCCTGTAATCACACAAGCGCGATGCAGGGGATGAGCGTGCTGCAGCTCAGCAGCTGTCCCCAAGTCGAGGGAGGCTCACCCCCCTGTCCTGTCCCATCCTGTTCTTGGCACTCACCTGCTCCTTCAGACGCTCTGTTATGGGGAGCACCACGAATCTGCCTGCCACACTCAGCGGCAGGGAGGCACCTCGGTCACTGGGTCACTGGGTACTGTGAGACCCGAGGCAAGGGAGAAGCGGTGGCATCTCCTTTGTCTGTTCCCGGGGCAAGGTGGGGTGTCACAGCCTCTGCCCCAGGGATCTCTGTCAGTGAAGCTGTGACTTTCCTCTCGCCTGCTGCCGGGGAGATAGCGGCTTTGCTGGCCTCTTCTTGTTGGTCTCCAGACATGGGAGATGCCATGTCTTCTTCACCCTCACATGCCACTGTCAGGAGATTTTCTCTGCTGGGCTTTGCCTGAAGTTGTGCAGCCGCGGGAGACTCAGTGCCCTGAACTGCTGCAGGCCTCATTGCTGGCATTGTCACATCCACACGGCTTTCGTCAATGTCCTGCTGCTCCTGGGGCTGCTCATCCGTTTCCTGGATGAGAGCCAAAGCCTTGTGCGGGACATCCCTCACTAAGCGCCTGGCTGTTTCCTGGTAAACCAGCTCAGAGGCAGTGGGGCTGAGCAGGGCAAATGCCTTTCTCTTTGCCTCTGCTTCTGACTCCTGCTCGTCAAAGTCAGGGGGCATTGGTGCTGGTGCCTCCTCCTCTTGGGCTACTACAGTGAGAGGTGTGCGGTGCTCCTCTTTGTCAGCAGCTGGGCAGACGTCTACTGTTGTGGCCTCCTCCTGATGCCTTCTGTCACTGGCATCTTTCCACTCCTCTTTCTCATCCTCCTCAGTCGAGACCCCCAGTTCCTCCTGTAATCACACAAGTGGGAATGCAGGGGATGAGTGTGCTGCAGCTCAGCAGCGCAGCAGCTGTCCCCAGGCCCAGGGAGGCCCATCCCCCTGTCCTGTCCCGTCCTGTCCTTGGTACTCACCAGCCTGCGTATGACTCAACGAAACAATCTCCGCAACGGATGGGAGCGCTGCTTGTCTCTATTCTGTGGGAAGGGCTCCCTCTCCAAAGGGAAGCACATTAGCCAGCGGCGCATGGGTCGCCTTTCCTTGTCCACCCTGCGCCCGGTGCAGCTTGGGCTTCTCCTGTCCTGCTCCTCCAGAGGATTCAGGAGCACCGGGGATGTCACTTCCACACGCACGTCAGAATCTGCGTCTGCCTCCAGTGCCTCAGGACCCCTGATGCCAGCCACATGTGCCTCGGTCACCGGGTGCTGGGAGTACTCAGCCAAGGGGGAAGCTGCTGCATTTCTGTTGTCTGCTCCTGGGGCAAGGTGGGATGTTCCAACTTCTGTCCCAGGGATCTCCGTCAGTGCAGCTTCCCCTTGTTCCTCATGTGCTCCTGGGAAGACAGTGGCTCTGCTGTGCTTTCCCTGAGGTACTGCACCCACAGGAGAGTCAGCTCTTGCAGGCGACATTGCCACAAGGCAGCTTTTGGTTGATCCCTGATGTTTCTCCCACTGCTGGCTGGTTTTCTGGACCAAAGCTACAGATTGGCTCCGGGGCTTCTTCTCTTTACACACAGCTGTCACCTGCGAAGCTGTGTCTACTTTGGTGCTCTGCAGGGCAGGTGCCTGTGTCGGTGCCTCCCACTTGTCAAAGTCAGGGGAGGCTCGTGCCGGTGTCACAGGAGGGAGAGGTGCCTGGTGCTTCTGTTTCTCAGGAGCTCTGTCCAGGCGGCTCCTCTTCGGCCGCTCCGAAGTCTTGATCTTGGTGGGCAGGGGGGGCAGGCGCTGTGGAACAGGCCTGTAGAACTCACTGAGAAACTTGGTGTTGATGCAGGAATTGATGCCTGCTGCTGGCATTGCCGGCTGGTGCTCTGCCGCTCGCCCAGCGTTCCTCAGTGTGGGCTGAGTGGTGGGGGGGCCTTGCTGCTGTTGGCTGCCAGGAAGGTGCCTCTTTTCATTTGTGTCCCTGCAGCCCTGCTTTGTGCCGTGTCCTCCCGTGCCGCTGGCTGCCGGCAGGGTCCCTGGCTCCCCATGATGTTCCTGCGCAGGACTGCGCTTACACTGCCTGTGCTTTTCATGGCAGAGGCAGAGGCTGTGGACCCGTGTGGGGCAGACTGGCTGGTCTGTGGCAGCACAAGTGCGCTCCCATAACTGGGGACATGCAGCAGCTGGGCAGCATCCGTGTGAAGCTGCTGCTGGCTGGTGCCTGCGCTTCTGATGTTCATGACGGTGGCACTGCCAGAAGCTGCCGAGGCTGCTGGTGTCACAGGTGGCAGCGTGCAGCAGCGAACGCCTGCCCTCGCTGAGCGAGCTGGTGGTCGGGGTGCCATATTCACCAATAGTGGTAGACGGAGTGTCTGCTCCTGTCTCGACTCGCTGATGTGGGGCAGCACCGTGCGGTGCCGCAGCCTGCCCGCCTGCAAGAGAAGCCGAGGAGAGAAGCTGTGTGACAGTGTCCGTTGTGCCCATGTCCCATCTGGCTGAGCTCGGGCAGCTGGGCTCCCCTGCCAGCTCCAGGGCAAGGCTCAGCCCCGCAGGCCGCTGCTGCCTGCTCCCAGAGCCGGCTGGGGGAGGCCTGGCCACCCGCAGTCCACCGCCACTGCCCAGAGCACCTCCGGCATGCCCGGGCAGCCTGCGGGGCACGGCATGGGGGGCTCAGCTTGCTCTCTCCTGCACCTCCCGCCTGCCCGTCAGCAGCTCCCGGGGTCAGGAGGGCGTTCGGCCCTGTCTCCCTGGGGCTCCCTACCTGTGCCTGCTGGACGAGGATAGGCTGAACCCTGTCGGGGTAGCGCACCTGTGGCAGCAGGATCCCATGGCGGGACGACGCCTGGCTCGTGCTGCCCTGCGGCGCTTCCTCGGGCTGCCTGTGGGCCCCCTGTGGGCAGGAGGAGGAGGAAGAGGTGTGTGATGGAGGTGGCTGCCTTGGCACAGCAGCCTCCACAGCGCCAGCAGGCCTGGGCCTGGCACCGAGGCAGCTCTGAGCGGCCCCGTCCCGCCACCGGCCTCTCCCTCCTGCCCCACCTCTCACCTGCCGCCTTCTCTGCCTGCTTGGCACTACTCCTCCTCTTGCGGGCTGATGCAGGAGCAGCAGAAAGCCCTGTGCAGAGTCTTCAGCGCCCTTCTGAAGCGAGATGGTCATCGCTGTTGGGCTGCTCTTGCGTCCGGGAGGGCGATGATGCCTGTGGGGAAAGGAGAGCTGTAGGTGTGGGGCTGGGTGATCAGCGGGCAAGCTCCTGCTGCCACCCACCACCGAGGGCTTCCCCTGGGGGCTTTCCACCAAAGGCTTTCAGCGCTCGCCAGGGAGGGGAGGCCGGGGCCCGGCCGAACTTGTGCACAGGCTGCTGCTGGCCTAGCCTGGGTGCCACTTGACTCAGGGACGTACCCAGATGAAGTGTGATTCAGAGAAAACTCCAGGAAGAAACTTGCCAACAAAATTTTCAAGTTGACAATTAGGTATTCTTTATTGTGGTGCCGAGAGACACGGGGGATAGCTCCTCTGAACATGTATTGCTACCCAAGTCGTCCTTATATAGCCACTGGGCATACATACATATTCATGAGTATAAGTATGGGTTACATAATTTTCCAGAATGTTCCCAGTATGTGTACAGAATTGTGGTGGTGGTCTCTGAAGGTCGTCTACTTCTTCCAACAATCTTCATCACTTCTGGCAGCCTTTGTAGCAGGGGCAGTAGATGCTTATACTAGCTTAATTGGTTCGTTAGCACCACGGACATAATAATCCTCCTACTTATCAGTTAGTTTAACTGTAGCCCATCCTGGACACCTGCCATTCCCAGACGCTCCTTATCCCTACGTCCTGTTCTTCTAGACTCTTTTTCTTACATTCATTTTGTACTAAGGTCATAAGGGCCTAAAACTATGTCAACTATAACAGTTTATCTTATAGAATTCTCAGTATGTTCTCTAGCTGTACTCTTTTTTCTGTGAATCATGCACCTCAGTAATTTTCCATTGCTACTGTTACAAAGCCGTCAAACTTAACATTACTTAAAACTGATTCTAAAGGTTTGTATATTTCATTTTGTAATTTTGTGTCCCCCTTTTCTCAACTCGCTGGTGCGGAGCTGCACCCCTCGGTGCCGCAGGCTGCCCATCTGCAAGGGCGGCCGGGGTGCCATATTCACTAATGGCGGCAGACGGAGTGTCTGCTCCTGTCTCGACTGGCTGGGGCGGGGCAGCACCGCCTGGTGCCGCAGCCTGCCCATCTGCAAGAGAAGCCGAGGAGAGAGGCTGTGTGTCAGTGTCCCTTGTGCCCACGTCCCGGCTAGCTGAGCTCGGGTAGTTGGGCTCCCTTGTCAGTCGCAGAACCAGGCTCAGCGCCGCAGGCACCTCCCGCCTATTCCACTGAGACTGAGTTGTTTGATAACCGCGTTCAAAAGAAGCTGCCCTCCCATTCGGCTCCCAGCCTAAAGAGCGCCTGCAACGTGCTGGGCGCGTGGGAGAAGCCCTGCTTAGTGTGTTTAAAGTAACCTGGGAGTGAATCCAGGACTTGGAAGAACGGATCGGTTGAAACAAGTACTACTAACTGCAAAAGCGAGAGGGGCAGCACAACCACAAGCTTTATCAGCCGGCACCCAAGCAGCATCAGGATGGCAGAAGAATTAAAAAAAAGAAACCGAGACGAGGCAGACCTGAAAAAGGAAGGAGTCAGCGCAGCTCCCGTGTTTGCAACCTGCCTGGCCCTTTAACTGAGGGTAATGACACAGCAAACTCCTTGATTGTTAACACTGTGCAGTTTACTTCTGCAGCTGCTTCAAATTCCTTTTGCATCAGAATGCCTCTGCTTTAAGGAAACACTTTTAACTTGTCTTCTTCTCAAGAACCTGGGGGAGTGGGTATATTTGTGTCCTCCTACCTACAGGTCCATGGCAGCTGCCTGTAAAGTTTGTCAAGCCTTAGCATGAGCTGGACAGACTGGTGGAAAAACCTGATGCCTCAGCCACAGGAGGGGACCATGAATACCCCGAGCCGAATGAGATAGAGAAAGAGAACAACAAATGATTGCAAAACATCACTTGGGGGCAACTGAAAAGTAACAACTTTAATATGTGTGCTTATAAAGTAGCTATTATTAGAGGCTGTGATTTTGTGTATAAAACCACCTGTATTTACTGGCCAGTTGCTAATAAGAAACTACACCTTGTATTGTGTGGATTTGTCACTTGTAAAAGAGATGCTAGAGCATGCAAATTTGCAGTAGCTGCTAGAAAATGCTAAGGCAAAAACTAGAAAGATTGTAATATGATGGTAGTGTTATAAAGCAAGCATTGATAGTAGATATATGAAACAAAAAAGGGGGAGTTCACGGTTAACTCTACAAGAATGTATAGTCAAAGTTTGTTATGTTTTGAATTTTTAAATCGTTGGACGGAGGATTGACATCCTATACAGCGACACTTCGGGGGTTCTACAAATTTTGAACAGGGGAAAGCTCATGTTAAAGTACGTAATCTTGAAACTCATGAATGGGAAGGCCCTTTCCCTTTAATAACCTGGGCTGGAGGCTATGCTTGTGTTTCCACAGATCAAGGACCTCGTTGGGTCCCTGCACAGTGGGTTTGTCCTGCCTTGTCTTCTGTCTGTTCAGCACAAGAGGACTGACCCTACCATGGTTTCTCACCCAGCCAAAAGAGAACATTAGCCAATGCGATAGGACAAGACACCCTGTGCCTGTTGGTTGCCACACCTATGAGTCCTTTCAGATTGCTGTTGGAAGCAATGGCAGCCTCAAATCCTGTGGACACAGGGGATGGCTGGGTGGTATAACAACACAGCCACAAGAAACTGATTTGTTAAGGTCTGTAAAAATGTATATGTATCTGTATTTTCATTATATAGTTTGAAACCAATTGTTAGTGTAGATTGTTAACTGTTCTTTAACTGTTGCTAGGCTAGGAGCACGAGTGAAAAAATTATATTAGGAGGTTTTGTTTTGTTAGTTTTTATTAGCTTACACAGTTTCTTATTAATCGAGCGTTAAGCAGGTGTTGATAGTGAATATACAAAACAAAGAAGGGGGAGATTTGGGGAGTGAAGGTGGTAAGATTTGCATGAAAAAGAGTTTGGGAATGAGCTCTGAGGCCTTGGTACTTGTGATAAGCCCTGGGGCGATAAGTTGGAACATTGAAGGACAGGGAAGGTAAACCAGCAAGCCTTGGGAGGATGGGCCAGGATGTAGATGTGGTGGGAATCTCGGTTGGAGGCCAGAGGATGTGGGGGTTGTGAGAGGGTCTGCAACATTGTGATTGGACTATTTACCTGGAGAGTTTTACAGGGGCCAATGAGATTGAACGTTGTATGTATGTGCAGGTTGGAAAAGTACCAAACAAGGGGATAAAAAGGGCTTGGTTGTAATAAACGAGGATTTGAGTCTCCGCATCAACTTGAGTCTGTGTCGTGAAATGCCACACGGGTGTTTGCCTCTTCACCCATGGGCATCTTCCACATCCTGGGCTGCTGAACTGCTGTAGGCTTCCAGGGACATTGCTGCCTCCTGAGGGAGGCTGCTTCTCTGGACTGAGGTACTCCAGGGCTCTCCCTCCTTATGTACCCCACGGTCAACATGGTGTCACCCTCCCGTCACAATGGCATCTGGGCATGGGGAGCCCCCCCTACATCACAAAGTCCTGGCTGTTGCCATGGAGATTCTCAGTCCCGTGACTGTTCCCAACCAGTCCCAACCGGTGACTGGCATCTCCATAGTGACCACTGAGGCTTTGTCATGTTGGCACCATTGTGCCCATGGCCACTGGGCACACCAGGGCTGTTCCAGGCAGTCACAGAGTCAACCAGGTTGGAAAAGACCTTTCAGATCATCAAATCCAACCCCTCCCCAGCACTGCCAAGGCCACCACTAACCCATGTCACTGAGGGCCTTGTCTACTTGGTGTGTGAACTCTTCCAGGGACAGTGACTCCATCGTTGCCCTGGACAGCCTGTTTCAATGCCTGACTACACCTGAAGTGAAGAAATGCTTCCTAATCTCCAGCCTGCATCTCCTCTGGCGCAGCTTGTGGCTTGTTGCTCTTCTTTTATCTCCTGTTCCTTGGGAGAAGAGACCAGGCACCTCCTGGCTTCAGCCTCCTTTCAGGTAACTAGAGAGAGCAGTAAGTTTCCCCCCTGAGCCTTCTCTTCTTCAGACTAAATCCCCCCAGGTCCCTCAGCCGTTCCTCATTACACTTGTGCTCCAGCTCCATTGCCCTTCTCTGGAGCTGCTCCAACACCTGGAAGGTGCATCTGTGCAATTGTTCATTTGGCAATTTGCCATGCCATGGATTTGGTATGGTTTTTTTTTAGTTTTACTGCTTTCTTGAGGGGCAGGGGTGCCAATAGTTCTGTATTTTCACCTTTACCGAATATTCTACCCTACAGTTCCCTTAAATATTTTCATTCGTTTTGCAAACAGAGTTTAGAAGAAAGGGCACTATTTTAGACCATGGTTACATGAATTTAGTCTGTGAAAACCTGAAAATCCTGAATTTATATCTTCACAGAATGCAGACAGAAGTTTGCTGAAAAGGCAACTTTACAGTCGACAAGTCTTTCACTATGTGAAAGAGCTGTTACCCTTCTGGAAGGTGTCTTTTCTCTACTTTCTTCTGCGCACATGAGAAATGGATCTATATAACTAAAGGAATAATAATCCTCTGTGGTGTTTCAACATTTGGCATACTTGAGTTAAAGTCTGATCAGAAATCGCCAGCATTAAAAGTAAATGCACTTAAATCTGTGCAGAGCCTGAAAATAGAAGTCCTAGATATAAGTATTTTAGAGTACTTGAAGCCTGGTTTATCAATTTTGGCAGTGTTGAAGACAGGAGAACTTCCAGCATGGTTAGGGCCTGTGAAAATGGCACAGGGCAAAGGCAGCGTAACAAAGTTTGCAGCTTTTAGATTCCCACATGTCAATTATTTCTATTCCCAGTAGTTACAATCTAAAACCATAACCTTTATAAACCTTGAGACTTATGGAATCATGTTGATGTGAAAAAGCAGGACTCTGAAGCCATTTCAGTACTTGCCTGTATATCATCTATTACATACTCTATTGCTGTTTAAAGCGATTCTAGCATATTTCACTAGCTACCAGGAACATTGTCACCCCTAAGTGTATGTTCTGCTAAAAGAAACTGAACATCCTTAGTAACTTGCTTGCTGTCCTTGTGTTGTGTTTGTTTTGTTAAATGCCTACTTTCAATTGAGTAAGGTAACATTTACTTTATTTATTTTTCTCTTCCTTGTAATTGCCAGTTCCCGCAGGCAGGTGATAATTTCTTTTGCAGCTTCTGGAACAAGAGAATAAACAAATAGTTGCTAAGTACTGGTGTGGTTTTACTTGGTGGATGCTTCCCCACTCCGAACTGCAATTTTGCAACACTACAGTTTTTAGACAATCTCTAAGAACAACACACCATTGATTTGTTAGAACACTGTTTAATTGTGCTACATAGGAATGTAGACGTAAGTTTTACAACCTTCTCTGCAAGGAAAATTATTAATAAATAATCTTCATCTTTTACAATGATCCCTTTTTGAAAATCACTGGGAAAACTATTTTACTTCATTGTTTGTAGGATCATACACCTTTGTATATCTTTACACTAGGGTGTTCTTCAGTTCTTTATCTGAGCAGTATTAACATCTTTATTAAGCTGTATCTTGCTTGCTGGTAGTTTTTCAATGTCTACCATAGTTGTGTTTGTCTGAAAATGATACTTAGCAGTAGAAGTGAGAACAGCTGAATCCTGTGTAGTTTATTCACGTGAATAAGTGGTTCCACTTATTGCTGCTATTGCATCAAGTCAAAAGAATCCAAAGCTCAAGATCAAAAGATGATCTTTCTGCTCCAGCTTTGCATCCTGCCAAATTCTAATGTAGATGCAGACACAATTTTATGTATTAGAATTTTCAAAACTATCTACATGTATGTCTGAAATACAGCTTTATATTCACTAAAACTAGATTTTATCTGTCTAGATTTAATTGTGCAAAGTGTTATTAGAGCTCAATGGTATATTACTTATAAAGGGATTGATCCATAATGGCGTTTATTTGTCATGCAGAGAGCCTAGTTTGTATTGATTTTTGTCTAGTGGATACTGTTTGGCTCTTCCACATCAGAGTAAATGAGGCAAAATGGGGTGTGGTGTGGGCTTTACAAGCTGAGCAGACTTCGTTAGTGAAGTTTAGTTACCACTTTCTGTCGTTTCATGTGCCACTCTTCAAGTTCTCATGCATTGCTGGAGGAACTAGCTATGTATAAGGAAATTTTCTGGAGAAACAGACTGGGTGGAGTGTGCTGTTAACATGCAGTGAGGTTGATTTCAGTCAACAGAACGAAACATTCAGGGTTGTACTTTGGCACATTACATATATGTGTATGACTGGTTGCTTTTAATGAGCGATGTATGTACTCCTTGGGTGTTTATCTATGTATATATTTACGTATATATATACGTGCATCAAAGCAGATGGAAGCTGGAAAGGTGTCTTACTTAAAAGAAGCATCTGCACATAAAAGAAGATAGTGGTTTGTATAATCCACAGTCTGTATAACAGAAGGTGGTTTCCAGACATGTTGTGGGACTGTCTTTCTAAAGTGTGCTCTCTTAGTTACAAGTTCAGCTAAGTGATCCATAAAGAGTAAAACTAGAATAGATTGAGCTTAGCAAGCAACTAAATAATCCTGGAACAATAAAAAGACTTTTTCCATTTTCTGTCTTCCCCTTCTAATTCTTTCTGCATTGTATCTTCTTATCTTGCATCTTCCATCCTTGGTGGATTATGTTATGATGAATCCTCATGAAATGTTACAAAAAACCTGAATGCTAAACTAAATTATTAATACTTGAAGTGTCATTACAGTCCCCTTCTATAGCATCTGACCTATCCTGCTGCTTATTTGCTTTCCTGCTCTGGTTTTCCAAAAAATAGTAGTTACACAGCTTGATTCTTTCATTTATAGACCTCACTTGCTTTCAAGGAGTACAGCCAGATAAGTAAGCAGAGTTGGCCTCAGATAGATCCCATTCAAACAACATTACACTACATCTAACAATTATTCAGAGCATTATGTGGAGCAGGAATTGGGGATTTTGGTCAATGAGAAACTTAACATGAGCCAGCTTCAGTGTGCACTTGCAGGTCAGAAAGCCAACTGTATCCTGGGCTGCATCAAAAGGAGCATGACCAGCAGGTTGAAGGAGGTGATCCTGCCCCTCTACTCTGCTCTCGTGAGACCTCACTTGGAGTATTGTGTGCAGTTCTGGTGTCCTCAACATAAAAAGGACATGGAACTGTTGGAACAAGTCCAGAGGAGGGCCATGAGGATGATCAGGGGACTGGAGCACCTCCCGTATGAAGACAGGCTGAGAAAGTTGGGGCTGTTCAGCCTGGAGAAGAGAAGGCTGCGTGGAGACCTCAGAGCAGCCTTCCAGTACCTGAAGGGGGGCTATAAGGATGCTGGGCAGGGACTCTTCATTAGGAACTGTAGTGATAGGACAAGGGGTGATGGGTTCAAACTTAAATAGGGGTAGTTTAGGTTAGATATAAGGAAGAAGTTCTTTATTGTAAGGGTGGTGAGGCGCTGGAATGGATTGCCCAAGGGTGTTGTGAATGCTCCATTGCAGGCGGTGTTCAGGGCTGGGTTGGACAGAGTCTTGGGTGACATGGTTTAGTGTGAGGTGTCCCTGCCTGTGGCAGAGGGGTTGGAACTAGATGTTCTTAAGGTCCTTTCCAACCCTAACTAGTCTATGATTCTATCTCTATGATTCTATGATTCTGTGAAAGATGATGTTTAAGCAGGCACTTTCCAAGTGGCACAGAGCAGAGCCGGCAGAGGGCCAGGGGTTTATAGCAAGGAGCTGTGGCTCTTGAGAAGAGGCATTTGTGAGAAGCAGTTGCTGCCAGCTCCCAGTGAGGTCTGATCTCACTCAGAGCTGAAAGCTCCTGCCTTGCACATAAGCAAGATCCTGGGGATCAACAGCATCTTGCTTATGTGAAAGGGAGAATCTCTCAGTTCCCACCATCTTTCAGCTGTCATGGTACTCTTTAATTTATAAAATATAAATACAGAACAGTGCATACCCCTCTTGAAAGATGCATGAAACAATGGATAGAGCAGTCAGAATAGATAATCAAAAGAAAACATGTTACTAAAATGTTTTAAAAATTCTTATGTTAAAATAGCCAAAGAAAATACAGAAAATACTATGGCAGATGGACATAAGATTGGACAAACAATCTTGGCGATTTGTTTAGTGAATTAAAACAGTTCTTATAACTGCATTTGTATTGTGCATGATTCCCCATAAAATGCTGGTAGTATTTAATGATGCTGCCATATCTGAAGGGGGGTTTTTACTCTTATTTTCTAAACAAAACTTGCATGGGAGCTCTCTTACTTGTGGGTTGACTGTTTATTGCTAAAAATTAGAATATTCTAGTGCTCTTTTTTGGGCTTTTTGGGGCTGTTTTTTTTAGATGGCAAGAGCTCAAAGTGTGTTTGGAATTCTGAATATGAGAGTTCTAAATTACAGCTTATTGGCAAAGTAACACTTGTGCTCTCTGAGCAGAATATCTTGTATTGGTTTAATTTTACAGATGGGAAAATTGAGCTAGAGAAAACCAGTGACTATACAAATCCCAAAATACAGTAGCAGCACTGTATTGCAAGTCACTTGTCTCTGGAAACTTCCCTTTATTTTGAAGAGGTATCTGTAAAGATCTTCCTTTAAAGAGAAAGCAGAGACACTTGCAGTGATGACAAACATCAGATGAATATTCAAAGAAAAAGTCCTGTTTCTGGAATATTTGTGGGTTCTTTTCATTTGGCTGACTGGAATGCTTGAAAATTATAGTTGGTCCTGAAAAGGGTAGAATTTGAGTTTAAGTATTTGATTTTTCAATGGCTTTCTTGCATTACTTGCATTTTGTTCTGAGTGTAGTAAAGCTGACAGCTTTCATTCTTCTGGCAATGCGTTCAAGAGTTTAGGTTTTACTCCTGTGAGGTCCTAATTTTTGTGATAATGAATTTTCCTACTGCTGAATGAGAATTTCATCTTTTGTAGTTACTGCCTGGATGACAGAAATGTGTGCTTCCTCCTGGCTAGTTCTGTGGCTTCTAGATTGGAGTATGATATCTGTATTACCTGAATAATATATGTTTTCTGCTGTTGCAAACTATGAATCAGTGTACTGAGGGTAGAGGCCTCCCAGGCCCATTTACAGGTATATATGAGCTGCATATGGAATGCAAAGTGATATGCAAACGTCTGTGTATCTCCATTGGAATTATGTCCTTAGCTAAGCATGCTGTTTTATGCAGAGTGAAAGGTGATGTGGTGAGATGCGTGAAAAACTTAACACGTTTTTCTGACTATTAATACATTTTTTTCCCCTGTTCTATGTATCTTAGAATGTATTATTTTCTGTATTAAGCATATTTAATTTGGAGGATTTGTGGGGAGAGAAGTGCAATGAATAGTTTCTTTGGAGATACATAAAAAATGCTGACAGGTTTGAAATAAAGCGTACTAGTTTCCTACTGAGGTTCATACTTACTACTGTGTGATCTGCAGTATTGGCTGTAGAAAATGTACATCAGAGAAATACAAAAAGACCTTCAGCAGATTGTTTTATTGAACTCTTAATAGATATTAAGAAATGTAACACCAGCACTTCTGCCACATTGCTGTCATTAAATAATAAATCATTGGAGTAGTTGCCTAATGGGATATGTAGCAGTGCTGATGGTGGCAGAGTCTAGACTTGAGCTGAAACGAATTAATTTAAAACACAGAGCAAAACAGTAGATAGCAGTGCTCAGCAGAACAGTTTTGGGGCTAGAACATGGTGACTAACCACAAGAAAGAAGATAATAGAAATTAGATATAACTAAAAATGATAACAATGTCTTTCACAGCCCCTAGATATCCTCCAACACTTAATTATGAAACTATTGTATAAGCATTTATGACCATATTTTCAACCCTGTTGTTTGTCTGAGATGTCCTTTCCTAAGATACAGGTGGAAGGGGGAGCACTCCAAGACAAATGGCTATATCCCAGAAATGATGATGACCTGTATGTGCCTTTTATACCAAAGGAAGTATGAATGCGTGGGACTTTGGAAAATGAGGTCTTGTGGTGCTTATTCCTAATGCAGTGCCTCAGTCGAATAAGTTTTGGTTTGGTTTGGTTTGGTTTTGTTGTTGTTGTTTAGGTTTGGTTTGGGTTATTTTTAGCAGGAGTTGCCAGTTAGGTGTATTTCCAGGCAAGCAAAACTATAGAGTTTTAGGCTTCTGCCTTGTGCCTAGCCAACTAAGGAAGTCCCATCTTTGGAACTGAGATGTGACAATAACATACCTAGGTGAGAGCCACCTTAGTCAGGCACAGGGGGCCTGAGCTGCCTGCCTCAAGTGAGACACCCTTGAGATGCTGTCAGTGGTTTGCCTTGTTGTATATACATCTCATTAAGCAGAGATGTGTAGCCATCTACCAATATAGCTGTGTGTAGCATTTGTAACATGAAATGCTTTGTCAAATTATTAAAGTGTATTAAATTGTTAAAATTACTTACCAAATTACTAGAACCCAACCTGTTCAAAGACAGTAGACTGCTCTGGAAACAAGAAAAAGCGACTGTGAGGAGTCCAGTAGTGAAAAGTGAAGAAAACAGAAAAGTGATTGATTGCTCTATGACTTTTGTTGTTTGCTATATGTAGGAATCTGTTGAAATGTGCAAACGTTGAATTTGTGAAGCTAATTAGCACATAAGAATCCAGCTGTAATAGTAATTAAAACTTGCTGGTTCAACAGACTATGAGGTTTGTTTAGTATTAACACATCTTGCACATATGGCCCCCAGTTGAGGATCTGGAACTGCTCATACCAGCAAGTTAGTACCAGGGGATTTAGAAGCCAGTATTTATTGGTGGAACCAACATGTGGTCTAACTGAGTGGTGCTTCCAATGCTGTTTCTGTCTGTCAGGGGGGAAAAAAGGCAAAAGTGACTGATACTGTTCTCATTAGTCTCATACTATATGAAAACAAGGTACACTGAGTAGATTTATTGGCTGAGATTTCTGTTGAAGAGGCCTCCAGTTGATGAATTGTGGCCTTTCTAGAAGCTGTAGCTGCAGCAACAAGGAAATACTGTCAGTTTTCTACAAGTCCCTGTTAGATTTACATGCTCACATTTGTTTAATTGTAGTATCTTGCTAGCATTTGCTTTACGTCCTTTGTTAATAGCAGCATCCAAGAATGAAAATTGTTTTACTTCCTTTGGAAACATGAAACGACTTTGATGTTGACTCTATCACAAACTGAACCAGGCTATCTTGTAAAATATACTTCAGTAAAATAATTTTAAAGCATCTCCGTGATTTGCAGATCATAAATTGTTAAGTCTTAGCATTTAAATTCAAAATGAGAAACTTAGATGTTTCAATGGAAAGAGAAGCAGAATCTATTTGGTATTTTCTTAATAAATTACCTAAAGTAGTTACTGGATTACAAGTAGGCAAGTGCTTATAACTGACTTATAAGGCACTTTCAGTAGATCATTTATCTGCCGGACACAACTTCTGGTAAGAGGTTTTCCTTAATGTGAAAATAGAGCACTTTTGGCATGATGCAGCTTCCTTTGATCTCTGTAAATGACTAGCAGTAAATTCTGAATGCTGGAAGCTGACCAGTAGGATGTCTTAGGGAAGGCAAATGGATGCGATGTTATCTTGGAAAACCTGCAGAGCATTAACAGGGCTCATATTTTGGTGGGAATCTGTGCAAGGCGCTTGATGGTACTTAGGCTACATCTTTGTAAAAATACATATAGTAAAGCAGTCTTCAAATATGGCAGTGAAATTAGTCCTTTTACAGTGAATAAAGCAACCTAGACTGAATGGATAATATGCTGATGCTGCATTCCCTTCTCTTCCAGTTTCACTTCAAAGTGGTAAGAATGGATTTTCTTAGTACTTTCTAAGGCACTTAAATTCTTTTAAGCATTTTTCTTCTACTTGAGTGAAATAATTCAGAAATTTTTGCTACGTTTCATCAACTGAAGATTTTCAGATTCCTTGTTTTGATGACTTCACTTGTGATATTTATTACTAAGAGCGCATATTTGTACTTGAAACTGCAGTGTCCTCTGTTTCCAAGGTTAGTACTTGGCAAACTATTTCATGAAATATGACAACCTTATTGCAAGAAAACTGCATACTTGAACAAAAATATGTTTAGTAATGTGAGATGGAAACTGATATTGTCTTGATTTCATAGTATTATGTATTTCACATACGGTTGGTATATTTTTCTTAGTATGTTGTGTTCCACACCCTTTTTTTTTACTAAGCTGAATTCAGGACTTCTCCTGAATTCAGGAGTTCTCTTGCAATCTGTAAACTGAAATTCTTTTAGAAACATATTTCATAAGAAATCCTACACCATTTTAATGAAGAGTATGTGGATGATGGAAGAAATCTTTCAGTTTTGGGAATTTTGTGTATTGATATTGTTGATGTTATTTGATCAAACCACGTACAAAAGAATAGACAAAAAATATACTTCTAAAGCTACTGTTTCCATTTACATTTTTACATAAATTTAATTTTAAGAATTAAACTTAAGGTACACAGTCAGAATCCAAATATATTTGATTTAGAGCTATTCTATATTTTCAGTGATTAAAAAAACCCAGGTTTTACTACTATTATAGCTGAATCTGTAAGCATGAAGTATAAAACTGACAAAGGAGATGCTGTATTTCTCAGGATTCTTCCTTCCCCATAGCATTCAATCAAAGCCACAATCTTTATGTAAATTTAATCACCTTCCAACAAACTAATAATGGTTATGTCCTTTCCATTTGACAGTCCTTAGATGCTTAGAAATTTAAAATTTCATTGCAGAGCTAGGATAGATTTGCTTTAGAATATTCTGTATCTATGGTATCAGTCTACAGTAGATACAGGATATGTTTACACATAATAAGACAAGTCTTCCTTGACTTATTCTTGCAAATAGTCTGAAGGAGTGAGCTCTACACTGTTTAGTCCAATGATAGCTGAATTTATTTTGTATATCTCTATATCCATCATAATCAATACTACAGTTACAATGTGATAAAAATATACAATACATATACATATACATAAGGCTGAAGAACTAGTAGAACAAATCTGTGTTCTGAAGCACATTCCTTGTCTTTATGCATGTAAACACCAACATTCATCTCTAGGTGCTGTACAGTCTGAAAGAAATATCTTCCCAAGCTATGTGATAAGTTTATACTGAAACTGTGACTTAGGCTGAGGCTGTGATCCATCAAACTGTTTAATAAAGTGCTTAAGTATGTGAATAATCCCTTTGAAGATCAGTGGAAGGAACTAGTCAAGGCTTAAGACCATGCACATGCAGTAGTATTTTGCTAGGTTGTGGCAAAACTTTTTGCAAGGACCTGATGAAACATACTATAGTTTTAACATACAGTATATTTCAACAGTTGATCTGATGCTTTTATCTGGTAAAAATTCAAACATATGGACTTCTCATCTGTGTTTTATAACTATTCTTGCACTAGATGCAACTGTTCAGCTACATACTTTCAGGAGAGTGAGTTTCATCTGTTAGCGGCTGTAAATAATGAGCTCTTCGCTGACTTCTAATACATGGAAGAATTAAGGAAGGTGGAAAATTATTCTGGTTGTTAAGCATAAGAACAAACACACCCCCACCCCCCCCCAAATATTGCAGGTTGCAGCAAGGAACGTTCTTATTAAACTTTGGGGGAAGCGGGAAGGGGAGGGAAGGGGAAGGGAGGGATGGGTGGGTTAAGAAAACTCCACAACAGGAAACTCCACACAACAACTGAACAGGTTGTCCAGAGAGGTTGTAGATTCTCTTGTCTTTCAAAGGTTCCCTGGACAGGTCCTGAGTAACCCAGCTTAGGCCTGTTTGGAGCAAGGTGTTCAGACTAAATGACCTCCAGAGGTTCTTTCCAACTCCAGGTGTTCCACAGTTGTAGCACAGTTACTACTGCGCTAGGAGAGGTAAAGGTGCAGAAGGGAATGCATTTAGCAAGAGAGAGCAGAAGCAGCCAGAAATAATTCTGCAATTACGTTGTCAGTAAGAGAAAGACTTGAGTTTGCCATTCAAGAGAAAATTAAAGCTGTCCACAGTAGTAAGCAAAAAGCCTGTAGTTCTGATGGGGATAGGGGGACCTTACTCCTTGCATTCAACAGTTGGCCATGCAAATACTGTTAGCAACAAATGTGGTAAAATTTCAACTACTATAAGGATGTAAAGTCTAGAGGGAAAAGAGATGTGTTAGATATTTTCTAACTAGCTGCATCTGTTGAAACTGTTATTCTAAAACTGGTAGTGAAGTTATTTAAATGTTTGACTAACTGCCCATGTTTAGAGTACATACTTCATGTAAGTTTTGGCACCTGTGGTATCAGATTGGCTGTACAGTGAATATAGGGCCTCTGTCACATGGATGGGATGCAGCCTGGCCACATACCAGTCTAAGCTTAATAGTTGGAGTTTCATAACAGAATTCAGCTCAGTAAGATACTAGTGCGATTCCATGCTATTTTTCTTAAGGAATATTTGTCTTAGTTCCACCCAAGAGCCTCTAGTAGTGTTAAGATGGAAGTGGAAGAATTTGTGACATAATCAGTGTATAAGAAGTGTAAAGGACACTGTGGTGTGCTGGGCTGCATTTGTTCTTCCAGATATATACTTCCAGAACACTTTACCCTTTTTTTACCCTTTTTTTACCCTTTTTACCCTTTGTCTTTGATTCCTTAGGTTGCAAAACTCAAATAAGAGAGCCATTGCAGAAGACAAGTGTAATAAATGTGTAGTTTTCAGTCTGAACCTTGGTCTTGCTATTTCATTCTTACCTTTACTTGTAACGTAACAGGTTTCCATTTAACACAGTTGTTTTTATACTTTTTTGCCTTGCCTATGGCAAAATTGAAATGTTGTCCTTCCAGTATATGATTTATGTTGTTTCTCACATTGAACTTCATAATTACGTTCTCCAAGTTCGCTGTTCTTTAACCTTCAAAATGCCTGCAGGTTAACTTAAGAATGTGTGAAAACTGCTACAGATAGGATTAAAACTAGTAGAAAAAAAAATCTGTATAATTTATCCTTGGCATACATCACATGCTTCATCAATTTAAATATGTAATCTGTGTTTGCATTCTTAAAAACAAATTCTTCCCTCAGGTATAGATAAACTGAATTCTTTTATATCAATAGGGATTGCCTGTATGTGCCAAAGTGTGATGTGCAGTCCTTACCGTAGTAAGTCACTATAATGTCTTTTTTAAACTACTTTCCCTGAAGATGTCAAATGTTGGGTTTCTTTTTACCTCAGTTCCTTGCAAAAGAATAAGCCTATTAAAATGCTGTTCCTAATTGTTCTGCTTTCAAATGATGCAAACCCCCAAATTGCTAAATAATTCTAGTTGAATTGATCAGGAGTTATCTAACTTGATAATTTATTGTCCATATTTCTTCAAACCAGAATTCTTTGTAGGCTGATAAGAGCATTTTTGTCACGAATGAGATTTCTGATTTAAATAAGAGGTACAACTCTTTGAAAATGCACCCTCAAAATGTAATTGGAGTAAGAAATCCACTACATTGAGGTGATGGACTGAATGGCATTATAAAAGGGAGTAATGTTTTCTGAAAACGTTTAGTAGCAGCTAGTCAATATTTGTTTATTTGCAGGACTGGAGAACATGTGCAAGAAGAGTTAGTTGCATAGGAGGAATGCAGAAACTCCAGGTTCATTCCTGTGATGCGACTCAAGTGGGTGCTGCGGTTGTGTTCTATTTGCTCTGGCAGCAGATTTCCATATTTCCACTGCTGGAAATTATGTTGGTTTTATAAATTACAGATACAGCATTTGAATTAGGGGTTTGAATTTATTTCTCACATCAAACAAATTTCCTCGTCTGTTGCCAGTCTCACTAGGTACACAAGGAGGCTGTCTTAATCTGTGATTTTGGAGGGGGAATGGAAATCATTATAGTGTAAAGTGGGAAAATAAATGAAATCTTGATGATTTCTTGATCTTGAAATCTGATGGGGTCCATCTGTCAGAGAAGGGAAGGAACATCAGAGGGATGAGGCCCTCTGTAGACAGATAGAGCAACCTCCTGTTCACAAGCTCTGGTACTCATGGAGGGCTTCAACCACACCAGTATCAGTTGGAGGGACAATGCATCCTGACAAAGATGAAGTCAGGCAAAAATGCTGGGAGGCTTAAGAATCCTGCCACATTTATTTCTGTCTTTCCCAAACTGATGTTCAGATAATGGGATAATGCAAGTAGAAGCTTTCAGAAAAGCCATGACCACACAAGTGCCATGTTTAGCTTGGGTATCTTGATAGCTGTTGGCAAACTGATTAGTTTTCCATGTCTGCTCTAATAAGGTGAATGAGGCAAACACAGTTACCTTGAAGTTGAACGCATCAGTATATATGATGCATATAGACTGTATAATTCTACTGACTGGGGCAACATCTTAAAGACAATGTATTCAGTGGGCTTTGGAGAAAGAATGTAGGACATAATGTAAAAGCAACTTTTTAAGTTTGGCATAATTCATATTGACATAATCTGTATTGTTTATGGTATCTGAAACCAATGGGTTAATTTACATCCTCCCTAGAACAAAAGTACTATAAAGAACTAGACCATGTCTCCTGGATTAGTTATAGCTTTCAGTGACTGCGTGTCTGAGTAATTGAACATATATCATTTACTCCCGAAATATTAAAGGGCAGGTTGTAATTTCTGTCTCAACTTTGAATTAATAATTTACTCAGGTTTTACATTTCATGGTTAATCTGTATACTTACATACTTACTTTTTAAATGGTAAGGAGTTCTAGAGACTTACAGCTTCCAGAAACATTTTTTAGCTGAAGTACTGTTTTAGCAATTTGTTATCAGTAAATAATTTTATCCCAAATCCCAGATAGAAAAAGTATGCAATAATTCCTCTTTTCGCTAAATTGTTGTTACCTTTTGACAGAAGTAGTGAAAAATCTCCTCCTCCTTCCTTGTTCAGTGAAGCATTTACTTTTCCTTTGCTGTGACTGCATAATGAGTGCCTGCTGAGACAGTGTGTGTAATGCATACTTGTATGCATCAAAATCATGGGAGCTGAGACTTTAATCACAGGTCTCTGTTTACATGGAGAAAAAGAAGTTATGTGGGTATTCCACTTATATTGTGGAATTCTCCTTGGGAGTTGTTATGCGTTGCATATAATTTAAAAATAAGATGTTTTTTAAATTTGGTTTGAATGTATGTTGGGATGTGACTCAAGATGAACCTCAGGAAACACCTGAAAATTAAGTATGTGATTTATAAATATGAAATTACAATCCATTATTGAGGAAATTGCTCATTTTCTGTTTTCTAAAAAGCACTTGTTGTTGATTGTGCTCAAGTTCTTAATGACTTCTTTGCCTCAGTCTTCAGTGGCAAAGGCTCTGACCACACCACCCAAGTCTTGGAAGGCGAACGCAGGGACTGTGAGAATGAAGACCCTAGGCCCACTGTAGGAGAGGGTCTGGTTCGAGACCATCTTAAAAACCTAAACATGCACAAGTCCATGGGACCTGATGAAATCCATCCGCGGGTCCTGAAGGAGCTGGCGAATGAAGTTGCTAAGTCACTGTCCATCGTATTTGAAAAATCATGGCAGTCAGCTGAAGTTCCCGATAACTGGAAAAAGGGAAATATAACCCCCATTTTCAAGAAGGGGAAAATGGATGACCCGGGGAATTACAGACCAGTCAGTCTCACCTCTGTGCCTGGCAAAATCTTGGAGCAGATTCTCCTGCAAGGCATGCTAAGGCACATGAAAAACAGCAAGGTGCTTGCTGACAGCCAGCATGGCTTCACTAAGGGGAAATCCTGCCTGACCAATTTGGTGGCCTTCTCTGATGGGGCTGCGGAACTGATGGACAGGGGCAGAGCAGTTGACGTCTACCTGGACTTGTGCAAAGCGTTCGACACTGGCCCACATGACATCCTTGTCTCTAAATTGGAGAGACATCAATTTGATGGGTGGACCACTCAGTGGATAAAGAACTAGCTGGATGGCCGCATGCAAAGAGTTGTGGTCAATGGCTCGATGTCCGGCTGGAGACCGGTAACAAGTGGTATCCCTCAGGGATCGGTGTTGGGACCGGTCTTGTTCAACATCTTTGTCGGTGACATGGACAGTGGGATTGAGTGCACCCTCAGCAAGTTTGCCGATGACATCAAGCTGTGTGGTTCGGTTGATACGCAGGAGGGAAGGGATGCCATCCGGAGGGACCCTGACAAGCTTGTGAGGTGGGCTGATGCCAACCTTATGAAGTTTAACCATGGCAAGTGCAAGGTCCTACACCTGGGTTGGAGCAATCCCAGGCACAGCTACAGGTTGGGCAGAGAAGAGATTCAGAGCAGCCCTGCGGAGAAGGACTTGGGGGTTTTCATCTATGAGAAAATGAACATGAGCCAGCTTCAGTGTGCACTCGCAGCCCAGAAAGCCAACCATATCCTGGGCTGCATGAAGAAGGAGCATGCAGGTCAAAGGAGGTGATCCTGCCCCTCTACTCTGCTCTCGTGAGACCTCACTTGGAGTATTGTGTACAGTTCTGGTGTCCTCAACATAAAAAGAGCATGGAACTGTTGGAACAAGTCCAGAGGAGGCCACGAGAATGGTCAGAGGAGCAGAGCACCTCCCGTATGAAGATAGGCTGAGAAAGTTGGGCCTGTTAAGCCTGGAGAAGAGAAGGCTGCGTGGAGACCTCAGAGCAGCCTTCCAGTATCTGAGGGGGGCCTACAAGGATGCTGGGGAGGGACTATTCATCAGGGACTGTAGTGATAGGACAAGGGGTAATGGGTTAAAACTTAAACAGGGGAAGTTTAGATTGGATATAAGGAAGAAATTCTTTACTGAGAGGGTGGTGAGGCACTGGAATGGGTTGCCCAGGGAGGCTGTGAATGCTTCATCCTTGGCGGTGTTCAAGGCCAGGTTGGATGAGGCCTTGGGTGGCATGGTTCAGTGTGAGGTGTCCCTGCCCATGGCAGGGGGGTTGGAACTAGATGATCTTAAGGTCCTTTCCAACCCCAACTATTTTATGATTCTGTGACTCTAAGTTTTTTGTATTTGCTGTTTGGCTTTAATCCCAGAGCAGAAACAAGAACCTTGGATCTGCTTGATGTTGAGCAGTTCTTCACAGGCTGTGTATACAGGTGTTCTCTCCAGATTCTATCCAATTGCCCTGGACACCAGGTAGGTGTGTTCAACTATAGGTCAAAACCAGAAGATTTCAAAATCCCATTCTGCCATGAAGCCTCACTTCTGCTACAAGCAGGTGCTAAAGCTATTAGGAGGGTTGGGGGCTTTTCCCAATCTAGTCAGGTGCCAGTATGTCTGAAGAAGTAGCTCTTCATTAATATATTGCCTGATGCCTAATAGCAAGGACACTATTTATGGAGCTGTGTTTTCTCAAAAGTGAGGAAGGATATTTGAGAGACAGTAGCTTAGATGAAAGTTCAACTTTCTCTCCTTACCGACATAAATGAAACCGACAGTGGTAAGTAAAGTATTATGGTTGCCTCTTACAATCATAGAATCAACTAATTTGGAAAAGACCTTTAAGGTCATCAAATCCAACCATTAACCCAGGACTGCCAAGACCTGAGGGCCTCATGTACTTGGTACATCTTCAATCCTGTGTTCGTAACCGCACCCTATTAGACATAATTTAATCCTCTTTTTCTTTCTAGCAAGTTTTTTACCTTACCTTTACTTATATTTACCTTATATTTACTTATCAATATCTTAAAATGCAGTTGACAAAATGAATTTCATTTAAAATTATATTTAGATTCAGTTCGTTGCTTATGGTTTGCATTATAAATGTCAGTAAAGGTGGAATGAAGAATCTTGTCAACCATGGAAGTTAGCTTTCTAGACCCTACTGATTTCTTTGGTTAACGGGACCGAAGTTTAAAGAAATTAGCAAACATAATCCACAGAGTATCCGTTCTTAGCTACATTTCGTGCACCCAAAACCATGAGTTCTGCATTGTTTCAGAGATCTTGTGCTTTTGTGAGTTATTGCTGTTCAGTTGAAACACACTTGCTCTGGAGAGCTACCCCAGCGAACACTGTCTGAAAAGCTGAGTGTCTGGTAATATCTGCAGGAAAATAATTCCCAGAATCAGCAAGACTGTAACAAGACTTACTTTATTCTAGCTTTTGTAAAAGCTTTTGATTACACAGCAGCTGCCAAGATCTAAACTCCCCCACGTGCTTCCAGGCAGTTTTTCTAGTTACACATTTGGTAGTGTTTGTAATTTTTTGTCCATTCTCCCAGGCACAGTAAAAATCACAGACAAGGCTTGCAACCTTGTGGGGGATGAAAAAGGGGAAATAGTGATATTTGAGAGATACTTCTCATAGGACAGCCTTAAAGTACTGTATGTGCAGGTGAGAAAATTCCCTTTCCTTTGCATAATGTGACAAGCAACTATTTTGACCTTAATGGTGCCATCTATTTGGGAGCTGACTGCCATATAAATAGAGCAGGTACAGGGAATTTTCATGTTTTCTGAAAGAGGTGAACTGTAGATCTATGAGATGCAGGACAGTCTTACCTTGAATTTTGCTTTGGCTAGAATGGAATCCAAACTTTACCTTTCTTCAGGGGCTGTAATTGCAAGTTATGAACACATTAATAATGCTTCCGCAGTACATAAGTTTCTGTTTTTCTGTAACAAAGGGTGAGGCAGACCCGTGGCATTTTCTCATCATATCAGGGTATTTATTCCCAGGTCTTTTTTGCTCTTTAATCTTTGTGATCAAATAATTCTCTGTGTTGGTGAAAAAGTGCCTTACCTGGCAAAAATAACAATATAAAATAAATAATAACTAAAAGCAGGGGGTGGCTGCAGCATAGAACAGGAGTGCTGCTGTGTGCCAGTTTAAATACTATTAAGCAACTGGACATTTCTAGGAATCTTTTTCCTGAAGTAATACAGGAATATTTATTACAAATATCACAAATTATTAACATATTAATTTGAAAAGCGATGACAGATCATTTCACTCAAATCAAATTTAATCAAAACCGTTTTGATGATCATGTTTCATTCTTTAGATATAAGGTGGGCTGCAAAAGCATAACTCTAGCTCGGAGTATTCAAAATGAATTTGATGCCTACGGCTCTGTAGCATTCCTGTTCAGATACACTGAGACTAATGCAGTTAAACCAATGGATGTGGGTATATTCAACACTTCTTTCTTTTTTAAAAACATTCTTAATCAGTATTTTTCTCATTAATTTCACTTCATTAGTTTACTATTTTACAATCCATCTCAATTTTCACACCTAGATAGTTGTTACATACTATACGGGATAAAAGATATTTCTTATTGATAGTAATCAGTTTCTAGGTAAACTGTATGGTAGGAAATGGAAACAACTATTAGGGAATTTTATTCAGACACTGAATCTTTCCTACATTTTTCTGTTAGATTTATAGAGGCTTATATATTCCATGCCTAAAAGTTTCAGAAATCAATATTAATGTAGCTGGGAAAGTCAAATACTATAACTCAGTTAACATACAATGCATTATGGTGTTACTTGAAATATTAGTGTTATACCAAGAAAGTTACTATTGGACCCCAAGTGTGGAAACATTTGCAGTAGATAACTTCAAATGTTTATCTAGCACAGGAATGCCAGGCTCTCAGCCTGTCCCTTTCAGAGCAGTCAGGTTTCATTAGTCTGTTTGATCTCACCTGCTTTTGTGTAACTGCAGTTAGAACCAAACTACAAATGCCGTTGTTTTGAAGAGTGTAAAGCAGGCATCCTCTCACCTCTATGCACAGGATAAAAGCATGTATGGTCAGAGATGCACTGCCTGGATCAATGCTGTGACAGAAATTTAAGCTCATAGCACTGCAATATGTTTTTTAAAAAAAGAAGTTATAGCTGTAGAACATTTTGCAGATGCATTTAGCTCTGCTGTGCATTAGGAATTAAGAGGACATCATTATAATCTGTGCACAGCTTTGTGTTTGCTCTGAAAAAGCTTGCTTTATAATTTAAGCACTGTGATTTTGCAAGGGGCACCCAATAGAGTTGCAAAGTGCAAATGTGGTTTGATTACTTTTTAAGGAAAAAATCTTAAAATTAATGTGACAGGATTTATTTTTTTTTAAGCTAACATGTAAATTAATCACCTTCTGAGATGATTCTTTGAAAATTTTATGTCATTTTAATACAAGCACCTTTTCTTACCACAATGGATGAATGAACTCATTGTCAAAACTGCATTCAGTATGACATCCATTTAATGTCTTTATCATCAAATTAAGATCAAATGCAAAAGGCTAATGAATACATTCAGTACTGAAGTGTATTTTCCAGGGATGACATTTTCATTTCGATGGAAAAAAATTAGAGAACTGGACATTAGCACTGTGCCTCCCTCTATTTCTGAAATTCCCTTCAATAAGGAAATAACTTGTGGAATTTGGCAAATTTTCCCTTAACTGTGAGATAAAGACCATACATAAACAGTAATATCCTGTTGTACTTGGTACCAAATGAGCTGACATTTATTGCTACTGAATAGAAATGTGTAGTCTGGATGCTTGCAGAGTTCATGCTTGAAATTCCTGAAATAACAATATTGAAGTAGACCACTTCAGAGGTGGTTATTCATCATGATAGAACTTTTTGACTGTTTGCTTACTGCTGATCTTCACACTCTTCTACATTTACAACTTCTTTGAAATCACAAGAGAGACATAGGCTTTGGGAAGAATGTATTTTTTGCTTAAAGGGCAGGTGTGTTAAGTCATCAGTTCATAATTAAGAGTTACGGTTATCCTTGGGCAATATGGGTTACTTTGAAAGTGGAGGGGTGATAGCTTTTGGCATATAATGTGGAAGTATTATAGTAATATTTCATATCCTTGCTTATTGATCTATGTGTACCATACAATGCTTCTTAAGTAAATATTAACTTTCACAGAATGATACATCTAGTGTCTGTGCTATTGTTGTTTAATGATATTACTTACCACTATATTCTCAGGAATGTCTGTGAAATAAGTCTGTAGGTGATTATGGTTTAACCCCAACTGGCAACTGAGCCCCACACAGCTGCTCGCTCCCCAGTGGTGGGATGGGGAAAGAATCGGAAGGGTAAAAGTGAGAAAACGTGGGTTGAGATAAAGACAGTTTAAAGGGTACAGCAAAAGCTGTGCACGCAGCAAAGCCAAACAAGGAATTAATTCACTTCCCATGGTCAGGCAAATGTTCAGCCATCCCCAGGACAGCAGGGGTGTCACACATAAAAGTGACTTGGGCAGACAAATGCCATCACTGCCAAAATACCCACTTCCTCCTTCTCCCCCAGCTTCCCATGGTGAGCATGATGCCACATGGTCTGGGATATCCCTGGCGTCATTTGGGGTCAGCTGTCCCACTGTGTCCCCTCCCAACTCCTGGTGCACCCCCTGCCTCCTCACTTGTGGGGTCGGGTGAGGAGCAGAAAGGCCTTGACTCTGCGTAAGCGCTGCTCAGCAGTAGGGGAACATCCCTGTGTTATCAGCACTGTTCCCAGCACAGATCCAAACCATTGCCCCATGCTGGCTACAGTGGAGAAAATTAATTCTACCCCAGCCCGAACCAGCACATAAGTGTTGTTAGTTTTGCAGCAGTGGAAATTGAAACACAGACACACAAATGCTGTTTGTCTTTTGGCTTTTTTAGATCATGATGCTTTTCTGTTTCTCGTCTGGATTTTTTTAACACAAAGACCAGATGTTTCTAAATTAGATTTAATTCATTGCGGTTTAAAACCCAAGTGTTGGGTATTCCTACAGAAGAGCCTTGATTGTCAAAAGCTCATAGTAACTATTAGGAGGGAGAACAGTTAATCTTTCCATTTTAAGACTTGTTCATCACATTCTTTATTTCTTTATAATACTTTGCTCATGCCCTACTTGGTTAGTCTTTAGATAAAGAATGAACAGACACTGCCACTACAGTTTATCCATCCTTAACTTTTTTTTAGCCTGTGGTGAACAGCCAGTCTTAATTCTGTTTGCTTTTAAAGCCTCTGTTCTCAGGACGTGAGCTTTTATAGATTTTGGTTATTAACATGAGTTTTATTTTGCGATCTATGAATTAACTTGCATGGAAGGGTTTGTGCACCTCTGTGATAGTCAGTATGAAGAATGTGAAATAGGCAAATTGTACATTTGTTTTGCTGTGCATTTCAGCATGGATTCCTTATTCAGAGACAGTATCTCTCTCTTTTTGAAGCATATAATAAATCTGACTGTACACTTCATTTGGTCTTTGAAAGCAAAGTGGTATCCTCTAGACGTGAGTAGTTTTCATAATACAGGATATGAAGCAGTCTGTATGGATGCTGGTTTTAAACTTTGTTTCTGTTATTTTAATGTCTCTATAGCTTCTATGTCCCTTAGCTGTTGATGCCTTGTACTGTCCTGGATATTAGTAGAAATCAATCTCCTTTGTTTCCAACACACCAAAATGCAAGCAAGTAATTAAAAGGTTTCTGAAAGAAAATATTCATGTTGGAGGCCTATGTACTCAAATGGTATATTCTGTTAATATCAGTGTACCTCATTATCCCATCCTTGATCTGAGGTATGGTTGGAAAGAGAAAAATGAAATTGAGAAAAAGCAATTAAAATTGATTGTAACAAAAAGGACTAAATATTTTTATTTATATGAATTTATACACATGCATATGTAGAACATTTAAGCAGAAAATACCTGGTTTGACAGTGAAATTGTTTATTACAAGTTTGTTCTGGAACAGTATTTTCTCATCATTTCTCTCTGCTAAAGATAGATGAGATGTGAGTATATTTTCCTCTATCCATTAAAACTTATCTTGGTTCAATTATTCCTTAATTATTTTCTGTTTAACTTTATTGATTTGAATAATACAGTGATGACCTGTAAAGAGTCAGATGAGGGATATTCATGGTTCACAATTCTGTGAAGTATGATTTTGTTTGTTTGTTTTTCCTTTATTAAGTATCTATTTGTAAGCTTATTATGAGCATATATTTGCCTAAAATATTGTAATTTTCTCAATTACTGTTCAGCTGCCACAGGCAAGTCACTGGAGACCAGATTTAGTTTCTGATATTTCTTAGATAAAGAGCAACAAAGGAAAAAAAAACCCCACAACTAAAAATACCTGTCATGACAAAACCTAATCTTTTCATGCCTTTTATAATAAAAAGCACAAAAGTTGCAAGGTAGTGTTTAAAAGCCTTTTGCAACTTACAATTAATTTATGAAGAAGCCTCCTGAATTGTCACTGTTCTCTGGAGCTTGCTGGGTAATGACCTTACCTGTTCCCCTGGTGTACAGTACCCTGCACCTCTGCTTGGTTTCCCTCCTACTCATTCCATTGCTCCACCAGCCCTCAGACATCCAAAGGACTGGAAGGATGCAACCATCTGCTTAAGATATGTGCTACCTCTGTTTCTTTTGTTGTATGTAAAATTAGACCTAAACATAGAGAACAGTTCTATTTTTGTTTGCTTCTGGGTTGTAATGATAGCAGGTTCTTTGTTCTTTTCTGTGAATGACTAATCCATGAAAAATGCCCATGCTGCCATGACTCAGGCAAGCTTCAGTTGAACACTGGCAGCTGAACAAGCAAATATCTTTTGTCATACCTACCTCTCTACTAGGGGACTCTGACAGGAGCAGTTACCCTTGTGTCTTCCCCTTAGTCTTCTCCTCTTCTTAGCTAAGCAGTAATTAAGTAGGGCTCTTCCTTTTTTGTTCCTCCTTTGAAGTCTGTTGTTGGCCTCTGGGAGAAGCTGATTAGGTACCCAACAGCCCATTAGCTTCTTCCAGACTCATTTAATGGGATGTACAAACCCTGTATTATACCACTGCAAAATCATCCCACTGAGAGCAGAAGGACAAAAAGGTTGTGGAAAATAGATTAATAATCTCCTACCCCTTTCCAGTATTACATATATATATAGTTATCCTTACACAGTCTGTCAGGCATCTACGTAATCACCCTAGCATGAGTAGAGCAGAACCTTTTCATAGTGTCTATTAGAGCTGCTGATCACAGAAAAAAAACCCACTGAAGTATAATTCAGAGAAGACTTTGCAGGAGAGAAACTTCACATAAGTATTCATTAATTTTAAGAACTGTTTAAAGTGCCATAAGTAACTTTTCATTATATCTCAGTTAATGGTATGGCCTTCTTTATGCTTCTCTCCCCTGCTTTATCTGCCCCCTTCAGCTTTGCTGATAATGCCAGAGCAGAGTTAGTGGGAAATTTAGAGGTGAAGAAGTGTAGAATCATCTTAAGCAGACACCATTGTGACATATCTAAGTTACTTATATATATTACATGGAGGACTACCCCTTCTTCATACATTCCTGAGCGATTAAAATACAGGATGACAAAGCTGCTTCTTCAGGGAGGCTCTGGGCTGCTCAACAAAAATGGATTACCATCCTGTGTGCAGATTATTGCACTGTCTTTAGGATTCTGCTAAGAACTGTGGAAATGAAACTAAACTACAGCAACTCTGTTTTGTTCAGTGTCTTGCATGCCATAGAACAGTACTGGAAAAAGGTCTAGAAGTATGATCTTCCCAGCATTTATACTCAGGTTTTTTTCCCTCTTATAAAATGCCTTTTTCAGTTAACAGATGATTTAATGACAAATACATATGTCAGCCCTTATCCCAAAATATTTTTTTTCATTAATAAGACTTTAGGCTAAAACTTTATACACTTTTCCTACATATGCAATGTAAAACTGCTCTAAAATTATTTAATTCCATCTAATCACTTCCTTGAATGCTATATCAACCGTCTGAAAATTAGATACTAGAAATGAGTCTTAAGAACCTGAAGTTGGTAAGCAGTGAATACACTTAGTGCCTTATTTTGTATTTTATTCATAGGCAGCTGAGCTTTGGTAGTTTCTGCAAGTCTTTGAGCTTTATTATATTCACTGTAGTATTAACCTATGTTGATTCCGCTTAAATTAGCCTAGTCCAAGTCAAAGCAGACAGACTGAAGAGATAGTGCTTGAGCTGTGAAGACTTACTATAAAGCATGCTTGTGCTGGCATCTGACAGTATCTATTTACTCTTCAAGGCCATTCAGCTGGAATATAAAGGTAGGAGTTTGGGATGTGTATGGGCCTCTGACTATCTGAAGCAGTTGAACTAAAACACAGTTCTGCTGTAAAGAGACTGATAACTGAAAATGATTGACTGGTTCATGTAACTTAAAGCTGGCATATAATATATATTTACAGTTCAGCATCAATTCCAAAGCATTCACCTACATTTGATGCTAACTGGTACAGTCATGTTTGTTGAAGTGTAGTGTCAGAATCTTAATGTTATTCTCATTCTTTGTTCTCTGGAAAGGAAAATTCAGAGAAAAGGTTTTCAATTAGTAGTGCATGCATAGTCTGAACTGATCTTTAGTCTATCAGTTTCAGGATAGATCATCACAGTGAGAAAATACGGAGGATCTTATATGAAGTACTTAGACTGAATTGCCTTTTATAATGCAAGATGTTCAGTCTGTA
Organism: Psittacula echo; assembly: GCF_963264785.1. Lineage (NCBI taxonomy): Eukaryota > Metazoa > Chordata > Aves > Psittaciformes > Psittacidae > Psittacula > Psittacula echo. Next base: position 13,047,295 of record NC_137744.1, read on the forward strand.
CAATAGATAAATGGCATAGCCAAATGCAAGCTGGAGAATATATTGAATGTAGGGGGATAGAATTACTTGTAGCATCATTGTCATGAGACCAATAAGAAAAAGGTGATCTCTGGAGAGCTTTGTGGGGAGCGAGCACATAGAAAAAAGGGAAGTCAGTCAAGGTGACACAGAAGTACTCTAGAAGAAGCATTACAGTATCAGCATTGGGGTCACCGTAATGCAAAATACAGAAAGGAGGAAACAACAGATAATGGCTGCTGAGAAATTGTTGTTCTCTTTGTGCAGATGGGATGTGTTTTCTCTTCTAGGAGGACTATTACTTCTGCACAGTCATTCATTAGAAAGGCATCTTTTTGTATGGAAGAGGAAGAAAGTGTTTTTTCTTGTTTAAGCAGTCAAATGATTAATTTTAAAGCCACAGGATAATATTTGTATATATAAAATACAAAAAGCCAAAAAATTAAAAGGGAAGTAGACCATTTATTAGAGGAACTTGCTGGGAGGAAATGTGTGGAAGTACTCTGCTGAGGGGGAAAAAAAATGGTTCAAGTAACAAATTCTGACTGAAGTTTGTTTCTGAGAAGAGTTGTGTGTCATTGTAGTTATTTGGGGCAGTCAGCAGCAGAGGATGTGCATGCCAGCGGTACAATATTGTAGAGTTTCTGAATTGTGCTACGCAAGCCACTAACAGTACAGCAGGACCTTTAAAGCAATCTGCTGTACAAAGAGGTTTACAGAGCCTAGTTTGAAGTGTTGCTGCTACTGCTGCACTCATTACTCTTGAGTGCAGTATGGTCTTGAGTATGGTCAAGCAGGAACTGCTGCCAGTAGGTAGTCTTTTTATATCTCAGGTTGCCACCATTTTCTAATGCCTGGTTGCTGACCTGTCTCCTCAGTCTTTCATTCTTATAAGCATCTGATAAATCCAGGAGGCTGTATGGATCTGGAGGAGATATATTGGTTTCAAGGTAAGCTGTCAAGCTAGGAGTACATGGTTTTAGGAGGGCTAGAAGGAATAGAGCTGGGTAGTAGCAAACCTGTGTCCTTTGAACAAGGTGTTCTCTCTCTACAGAGATATGTGCAGTCCTCATAGCTCCTGGAACCTCATGAGGATGCCACAGTATTGATGGTTAGATGAGTATCAAACACTTCAGTGACACATAGAGAATCCCTTCGTCTGACTTGCCAAAACAACTGTCTTCAATCAGTGACAAGAGGAAGAACAAAGCGTTTTCACATCTCTGCCTTATTCCAGAGCATGGCTCAGTGGCACCAGAGGGAACTAAATTTGGAAAGTCTATAGTTTCAAGGAGCTCCATGAAAAAAATCAGTTTTCCTGAGCAAGGAGTGCTAACCAGGCTTAATTAAAAGTTATGATGGTTTTATGCTACCGAAGTGAAGCTAGCTCCTGAGAGAAGCAGTTTTTCTGCTTATGTGTCTGCCTACAGAGATTATTGTTGTTGTTGTTAAATAAAACAAAATAGCTTTTCACTTAGCTACTGGCTTTGAACTAAGCAATAACAATGTTTTCCACCCATTAAGTCTCAGAATATGCTTGTTGGAAACAAAGGCTCTGTCTTCGGTCATGTGGGTATTGCTAGGCTTGTGAAGAGCAAACTGGTTTGGTCATTCTCATGACTGGTGAACTAGGACACTGGGCAAGCTGAATCAGGTATCAAAAAGCTGGCTTGCAAGTAAAAAAAACTCAAATTGTGTACTTCAAATACACCTCTAAACTGTGATTTCCTTTCAATGTGAACAGCAATTTGCATTTTTCTGTCTTTCTACTTAACACTTCAAAAGGATGTGACATTTTTTTAAAGAACTGGGAAGAGCAGACATTTTAATTGAAGGAGTGGAGTGGGTAATATTTACAAAAACAGTTTATTCAACCCCTGGATGAAGATTGTCCAGTAAGATGAGCCTAATTTTTGCAGAAAGGAAAGTGCGCTATTTGTTGAAGGGTCTATTCTTTGCTATCAAGCTTGATGGATTAATTAAAGGAAAAGGAAGAATTTCATTAAAGGCACATTTCAAAGCTGGCATAAGGGATACATCTCTATAAGGATTTCCACTGAACAGGAGGCAATCTGTGTGCCACTGAGTTGGGATCTGAATTCTATCTGTACAAAGATGGTGATTCTTTTTCCTTTGTTTTAATGCTACCCGTTGCCAAATGCTATTGTATCCTCTCATTCAAAAAATAAGCATTTATTCACTTACTCTTATTACTGTGTACGGTAACCCTAAACATTCTGAAAACATGTTTATCATCAGCCTTGCTTTTCTTGCATGACTTTAGTAGAACTGTGCCCTTCCTTCTAATACAAAGAATTACTACCCAAGCATTTTTGTTAGGGGCTGGTATGTGATTTACTATCATTTTTCTTTAAGATGAATGATGATAGCTGAAATTCTTTTGTGACTGCAACCTTTCGCCCACTACTGTTTTTAGGATATTTCCCTATTGTGCCCTATATTTGCAATCCACATTCCATCCCGCTCTTTCTCAGCCATACAGGATCACAGAAATAAAAGCTGGCAATGATCAGTAATATGTAGTACAGAGAAGGAAATTCAGATCTGGAAGAAAGCAAACAGAGGCTCTGTTGCTAGTCTCACAGGTTTTATTCTATATTTCTACCATAACACATTTTTGTAGCTTCAGGATATCTCTATAATGTAACCGTGTAGTAATAACACCTTCAGTTGCTTAGTTCCCTTTTCTTTAGCAACCACCTATCAGGTTGTTAAATAGCACCATTTTTTTACTGTGTTATGTACCTGGGATTTGGGAGGGGAAAAATATGTAAAGGCTAAACATGCTGATATCAGACAGATAGGAAGAGAAGAAGTTTAGACAGTTCTTCTCTTGCAGACTTGAATTGAAAAGAATCCAGGGGCATGTACAGAACATTTGAAGAAGAGATAGCTGAAAAAGGGAGCTACACCTCTTTTTTTCTTGTGGATATTAATGTTCCTATTCTCAGGAGGACTAAAAGGCAGCTTCTCAGTGACAAGCACAATACGCTTTTTCACACAGTTTTATTAGTGTGCCTGAGCTGTGACTTGTGGCAGCTCTGTCCTGCTGAAGTGTTGAACCACCTACAGTATTCCACCAGGAAGCTGTGCATGACCTGCAGTACTGTGGTGTTCTGTGGAGACAGAAGCTGAAAAAGCAGGCTGCAGTAAGTGGCCACAATGCTGTTGTTTTCACAGAGGGGGAAAAAAAGACTGGATTTTTTTACACAGTTGAATAACATAAGCAATTTCTCCAAAAATCTTACTATGGCATACTCTTAGTCTTATATTGCTTTGTTTCAGTGTGATCCTTAAACTGCTGCTCTTTATTCTTTGTGGTGTTCTTCAGTCTGAATTGCCAATTTATGTTTCTTCAACTGTCTTTTCACTTCTCCAATATAATCCATGTGTTAGTCTTTCATTGTATCTTTGTATAACCAATGGGAAGTGTATCACTGCTTACTTGGTAAAGTAGCTTACCTCAAGTGCACGGGACTTTTCAGCTGGAAAGAACTTGTTGTCAGTGCCTCAGGCTGTTGTTTCTGTTTCTGGCTTTTTACAACTATCCTTGTAAACAAGAACTACATCTACCTGTAGAGTTAATTTTTGCCAGAGGGCTTTTGTCTTCCAATTACAAGAAGAGGTAGTTGGTACATACCTCTAAATGTAGTATATAAATGTGAAGTTATAATATATGATTCTGTGATGGAGCATTTAATTATTTTGTTTGGTTTTGGTTTTTTTTTTCATAGAGGTATTTTAGTACTATTTAGTACTCTAAATTTCTTTTTTCTATTTTATGTTCAAATAATATATCTACTTTTGAAGTCAACAGTGCATTTCAGGCTTTCTCTTTTGCTAGATTATTTTCTGTGCAGGTTGTGGTATTTACTGCACTGCTGTCCAAGTGACTGTGATCACAACTGTTCAGAGTGTTATAAAGGAGCAACAGTGGCTTCCTGTTCACATCTCTGTTTTCTGTGAGTTGAACAAATGCATTACTGCATCCCTGAAAAATAGGCCTCAAAACCATCTTCAAGATCCAGCTTTACAGAAGGGATCTAATAGAAATGCATTCTCATGGTGCTTTAGGCTTTGCCAAAGCTTATGTATTCATGCACATCTGCTGCTTAGAACATGATTCAGAATCAGCTGCTCTTCTGAACAGATTCATGCTGTAATCATAAAAGGACAACCAAATTATAGCTGAGTCAGCAGACACTTTTGTATTAGTGATATGAATAGGCTTCAAGCCAGCAGTGGTCATAAAAATAACTGAATATTTGTACATGAGTGGAACATGTGTGAGTCTGTATGGTGGAAAACATAGCAAGGAGGTCTCCTGAATGTATACCTCTAAACAGTAAAGAAGAGAAGGCTTGGGGTATGTGCAATAATCAGATCCATTTTTCTATCCCTTGATGTTGTACTTCATTCTTTTAAAAAATGTTCCCTGATTTTTTAGAACTTTTGTAAAAATGTATTTTCATTGTGTGATTACAGTTGAATTACTTTATAGATCTGCCTTTATTTCTGTTTATTTATTTGGCAGCTTCTGCAGATGAAAATATCTGTGTAGTATGGATTATACCAGCTGTGACCAAATTCCACTGTAGTGACTTGAAGCATTTTCGTTATGTTTACTTTGTCTCTGGAGCCATTGAGTTATTTCGAGATTTAGTATTAAGTCTTCCCAGTAGCTCGCTCCTTGGCTAGCCTCAGATATTATCCTAAATATTTACAAGAGAGGGAACCTTCCTAAATCTTGGGAGGTTAGAAGGATAAGCACAAGATTTGGAGATAAACACAATATAATTCTGTGTTAAGATTTTGGGTTTTGTTCCAAAAGCAGCAACAAACATTTGAGAGAACCACAGAACTTCAGCATGGCTGAGGTGGGCCAGCACCCCTGGAGTACACAGCCCAGCTCGAGGGTAGCTACAGCAGGATGCCCAGCACAGTGTCTAGTTGGGTTTTCAACTCTCCAAGATTGGAGACTATGCACCCTCAGGGTAACCTGTTCCTGTATTCAACCACCTTTTTCTTAACTTTAAACTTGCATTGTAATTGTGTTGGATGGAATTGATGGAATGGTAAAATTATGGAGCCTCTAACTTTTAAGTCTCTTACATACAACTTGGGTTTTGTTGACATCTAAATGGCAATTGTGTTCTTAAACTACACTTAATATTCCAATTGATATGTCTGTCTATGTTGTGGCTATTCTGTGCAGAAGTGCTAGCCATTGTATCTCTTACTGAGAAATTTCTACTACAGTAATTCTTCTCATGAAAATGCACCAATTCTTAATATACTTAAAAGATTAATAAATCTTTGGCATCCTTACAAGGAATTTTAGTATTAGCATTTCCATACTTGTAATAAAACAATTTTCTTGCAGGCAAACTAATGATCTTCATAGCATGGTACAGTAAGTCACCAACAGATGGGAATGCAATCCAAGAGTCTTTATCATCTCTTTCCTACCTCTACCTTGGTAATAAAATCAAAACAGAAGTTGCCAATGAACTGTACAAAGTTATCTGATTTAGCCTATGTTTCAAAGAAATGTAATGTTTACCATCCAGAATAACAGAAAATCAAGGCATACTTTTTCTTGGCAAAAATCATCCCAAAGTAGGTTCTCAGCTATGAAAATACAGTATTCTGTTATTTACGTGTATAGACAACACTGCACTGTTTGTATACCTAAACGTTGTTTATGTTGAAGTACTTACCTTGGCACTACTATATTCGGCCATGGTTTGAAAGCAGATTGCAGCTGCTACTGCCGTGTAAGTTACCAGTCCAGGTTTATATTTGGAACTTACTTGATTTCCTCTCTTCTATCTGGCTATGGTACGTAATGAGGTAGGTGAGCAAAAGAATTTTGTGAGGGCAGTTTGTACTGCCACCACTTAATGCTATTTAGAGTTCTTGCAGTTAAAGCCAAAGCCATTAGATGGTGCCATGCTGTAACCAGAATTTCCTCTTCATCTGCTTAAAACGAGCTGTATGTTCTGTCTGGAACGATCTTAAATGCCTAAACCCATTCTTCCGGCGCATTGACTTGTACTGGTCACCCTTAGTCATTACGTGCAAAACCCGGACAATAAATTAAATCTATAGAATTTTTTTATTTGTTTCAATGCAAAGACTGCACCATCCAGAAAATTCAACAAAAGAAAAGGCAATGGCAGGCCAGATTTACTGCCCCTTTTTCAGTTGAAAGCAGTGTGCAATCTAAATGATTTACTTGTTTGCTAGCCCTGCATGGTGCTGTCTCCTGGGTTATCATTCACTTAAATGGCCAATGTAGTACAATGAAAATGATAGTGCAGTTACAAATTCACTGCAATTTACTGGTTAGAATCTGAAACTGGTAAATTATTTAATTTCCATTTTTTTCACTTAGTGCTCAAGGTTGAAAACTTAGGCATGGAATGCTAAAAAATAGAACAGAATTTAACAGCTTTGGAAGACCAGTTTGTAAAACTATGGTGGTAAAATGGTGGGTTTATTGTGTATGTAGATGTTATATTCTTAGGCTTTTGTACAGCATTTGACTTATTACTGTGTGACATGTTTATTCTGATCAAAAAATAACACTACAATATCAGCAAAGCCCATCTTAAATGAATTAAGTGCTACTTAACTGGCAGATTTCGAAAAGTAGTTGTTATTTGGGGAGTCATCATTTAGGTTTTAACCATGTTTGTATGGGAGAGGTATGAGGCCTGACTCTCTGCATTTTCACATGTAAATGATAAATATAAAATCATTGCTAGTATCTAAGGATGACGTAAAAATTGTTAGGGTCATAACCTGATCAGGGCACCCATGAAGAGGAGTTTGGTTTGCTCTGTGACCACAGCCTGTGCAAATGAATCTACCTATTAATTTTAGCTAGTACAGACAAATGTTGGGTTATAAAGCTGGGTAGTTAGGAACAAGCAGTGCAATCTATATGAAAATGGCGGCCGTATTGTAAGAAGTGAAAATGGAAAGTAATCCATAGGTGAATTTTAATGATGATGCCAATGTAAATCCTTGGTTTTGAAGGAAGATTCTCCCCTGCCATTTCCATTGGTGCACGGCCATGTGGTCACCCAAATAAGGACTAAGTATTTTCTTTGGTAGGTCAGTTTTAAACTGGATCAGTTCCCTTATCTGGCTGAATATGTGGCCTCAGAAGCTCTTGTGCTTGGCATGGTTGGGAGCTAGGAAATAAGTGGATTGCCTTTTTCAGTGGAATTCATAATTGATTATGAAAGCAAACCTTGTTACCATGCAATTCAGCAGCAGCTCCCACTAAGAAGCCTTGACTAACACTGCAGAATAATGTGAAGAAGCTAGGGAAAGGATTTTATTTATCTATACGTCTGTAATTTTACAAGAATTTTGTGTCAAGAGTCATTCAATGGTTGGAGAAAACCTTTGGAGGGGAAAGGCTTCAACATCAGTACCTGAAGGATATCAAAGGACTTTTGCAATGTATAGGGCAGCCCAACCAGTAACAAAGTTCATCACCATCTGGTATGACTGCCTGAATCATGACAACATTTAGCAGTATGCTGACTACATGTCCACTGGGGCATAAATAATGAAAGCCCAGCTGCAGCAATATGTATTCATAGCATCTGGTCATTGGGCAGGTACCTTCTGTAGGTATCTTCCCAAAATCCAGGTCTTGTCAATCAGAAAACTCCTATGGATGTCAGAACATTTGAATCAAAGTCAGGTTTGAGTTTTCTTTGCATTTTCTTTAGACTTCCATTGAGACAGTATGATAGATTTTAGCCTTTTCCTTATTGATATTCCTTATCCTAGGAAGAAGGGAATAAATTCAAGGTATCTGTTTTAGGAAATAAATTCAAGATACTTTTTGTTAGGCTTTATTTCCTTTGAAATTCTAAGATAGAAAGACTTTGAGAGACCCATCTCAATTCTTTTTTTGTTCTGTTTGGCTACCAAACATTTTATAAACCAGAATTCCTCAGATAAATGAGCATAAATAACCCTTAAGAAAAGAGAAGCAAAAGGAAGAAGGGAATAGGTCAAGTCTTGGAATGAGTATATTAATTCATAACCTTCTGCTTCTGGAGATCATGCTTCAGAAGCAGTTTAGGACAAGTGAAATGAGCTTGGTCCACTCAAGACAACATTTTTCCAAGTAACAAAACCAAGCCAGAGCCTGGACCACTTTTCCATAACTGACTGGTTCTGCTCAGGGGATGTTTAGTGGCTGGTCAGTGGGGTGTGGGGATATGGGAGGTCAGGACTAAACTGCATCAGCAGCACTCCAGGGGAGTGTTTACCGAGTTACAGATGAAGCCAGCATGTTGGCCTGTTCTGTTGTCTCAGCCAAAGCTGTTGAAAAGTGCTGAGAGTTGTGACAGCCTTTTCAAAAAGTTTAATTTTTATTTTGTTATGTAACCACAAAATAGTGGTGACAAACTGAATCCCACTATCAAAAATACTCTCTTTCAAGCTTTGAAACTAAAAGTACTTGAATAAATAGGAGTCTTCATAAATTTGAGGGGCTTGTTTCCATATGTATTTCAACTGATCTAATTGCATTTCATTATAGAATCGTATTATTCAAGTGTATCCTGATTTTTTCACTCTATATCTCTAACAGATTATGTTACCTATGTAAAGGCAAAAGAGGACGGTTATATCACAAAGTTCTTGTACTCCTCATACTTTGCAACATCTTAGAAATGCAGAATGAGGAGATGCATTGAATACTCATGTTACATGATTATTCTAACAAACATTTGTTTGTGAGATGCTTGTCTTCACTGCTTGGATTCCGCTTGCTTGAAACAATAGCCAAGCATCTGCTAGTCACTGCAAGATCCTACAAAATAAAGACTAAAATTTTACCTCAACTGACACCAATCAGTGAAGCAGATGCTGCAGAAACACTGAAGAGAATTTTAACATTGCTTTAATTGCATGTTGGAAGTTAAATAGTGTTCATCTCAGTGGGGCAGTGAGTTAAAGGCGAGGAAAAGAAAGATTTTTTTGGTCAGTTATTCTTTTTTATTATTTCTCAAATTGTTCAAGTGTTTTCTGTATTGCAAACTCTGTTAGTTTGTTTGGCATTATTTCAGGTGATTTGAGAATGCTCTTTAATGCTGACAGACTGTTGTGACCAGTGTGAGCACAGCAGCTTTTCAGTCTGAAGTACAATTACTTAGTATAAACATTTACTTTTTTGGATTTGAAAGGTTGTTAAACAATGTTACAGTTGCTGCATACTTTTTCTAAATGGGATTATAAAACAGTGGTTGTATTTTAGAACTTGTGTGTTATCAGTGTTGTTCTCAGGCTAAAATCGAAAACACAGGACTGCACCAGCTACTAAGAAGGAGAAAAATGACTGCTACTGCTGAACCCAGGACACCCAGTAACCGAAATTCTAAAGCTGGCTTTAGTACTTAGGAAGGAGACTTAAATTTTAAGGTGAGTTTTGTACCAGAGCAAGTAATTTTTGTGCATGTGATGTCTATGTAAGATGTGAACTCTGATAAGTATTTATGAACTCCTGAAGCTGAAACTGATGACACCACCAAATATTGACTGTGGCAATGATACAGATTGATACAGATACTATTAGAGGAAAGAGAAAAATACATTACTGAAGTGAAAGCAGCAGTTTTCTATATTCCACTCCAGACACTTCCTTTTTTCGGTGATCTCTCCAGCTGAACATAGTAGCTACTTACAAGGAATCCACATGGTTTTCAGATGAGTAATGCTTACATCATCAGGAACCTCACATTTATTCTGCTCCTTCAAATGCTGTATTTTCCCAGCTAGTTTGTCAAGATGTTTCTGCTGTGACCAGAAAAGAAAGAAAAAAGCAGTGTTTCTTAATAACCACTAAGAGTTCTGTTACTACATGCACTTAGTCTTTAGGGTGAGAAGACCATATTCGTTGTTTTCAGTGCTTACAGTTTCTGTGTCAGTGTGGTACTTCCAATGAGGTTGTCTTTACTGCTGCAGTTGTGTACTTAGAATCACAGAATCATAGAATAGTTAGTGTTGGAAAGGACCTTAAGATCACCTAGTTCCAACCCTCCTGCCATGGGCAGGGACACCACACACTACACCATGTCACCCAAGACTACGTCCAACCTGGCGTTGAATACTGTCAGGGATGAAGCTTTCGCATGTAAGAAGTTTATTCATTTGCTTTTCACCAAGGAGTTTACTGGCAGGTACCCAACACAGACTCAAGCCTGTGGGTCAAAGCCCAAGCGTCACAATTCCGTAATGCTGACTGTAGAATTTATTTCACATGAGCAATGTGTATTTGGCAATCCCTGAAGCCAGAAAAGATACGGTGCACTTTTCATAAACTTTCTTCCACTTTTCTGCTCTATTACAAGATGTATGCAGAAGACTCATGTTCTTACCAGGCATCTTCTGAATCTCTGAAAAGAGTGCATGATCTGATTCATTTCCATCTATAATTCAGGTGTCTTTTAGTGGCAATTCACAATGCTCATTTATAAAACCACATTTGGGTTATTTTACCACCAGAATACATGGTACCAGAAAAGTAAACAGAAACATTTGCCAGGAGCTGCTTAAAATAGTACAACCTAACGGAAACTTCTCTGCAGTTTTCCCCAAGGGTGATAATGTTGTGAAGAATGAGCTTTTTCCTAGTACAGAAGAAACTTGGACAAAGACAGTTGATGTAAACATCAGTATTTCTGAATCATGGAAATACTAAAGTGATATATGCATAAAAAAATGCTGGTGGTTTTGAACCATTCTATACATGCTGAAGACAAAAACATAATACAAAAATCTTGAGTGGTATAGCTGATTATTCACAATGAGTTGGGAACATGTAAGCTGCAGCATCTGTCCCATTGTTGGTTTTGAGTACACATCAGCCATTACCCTAAGTCTTTAATTCACTAATGTTTATTGCTTGGTAATGGAAAAAGTTAACATGTTGGCTGACTAAAGGACTTTCTGCACGTGTTTGTGTAGAACACATTCTCCAGGTGGAAACACAGAACTCCCATAGAAGAGAATCACTGCCAACCCCCAACAGTGTACAAAGGCACAGTGCTCCAATTGATAATGATCCTTGCTGGCAGGATTTCAGTCTGAACAGAAGACTCCTTTGAAAGGTATTCCTCTTCTACAGAATACTGCAAATGCCCTATACATAAAATCCCATGAGACCTGTTTTTATTTTGGACAGCAGTAAGAAAGGGAGGATTTGGGGGATTGTGGGTTTGGTTTTGGTTGTTTGGTTTGTTTTTTTTTTTTTCCAGAAAGTGTAGATCACTTATCTAGGAGGCAGATGGTCACAGTGGTCATACTCCCCGCTTTGTAACTGCCACTTGGTTTTGGCATGATAATGATTTCTTGTTCCCAAAAATAGCTTTAGAGACAGGGTCAATTATATTTTTGGATTGTACAGCGTGTGGAGCAATTAGTTAGTTGCACAAGGCAGTTGTTTTATAACGCAGTGCACTACTTCATAATTGGCACCTTTTTGAGGTCCCATTTATAATGGAGGGATCTATCTTTTCAAACAGTTCCTTGTATTAGCATGCAAATACACTGTCTCCCCCCAGATAGTTTTACACACAGAATCAATTATATTTTTGCATTGCAGGATGTGTGGACTAATTAGCTATAGAGAAAGGGGGCACTTGGTCTTCAGATTTGAAGATCTTACTGCACTAAGTGATTTTGAAACACTTTCAAGGGCAGACTGGTAAGTAAAATAGTAGAAGGAGATTGCACTGTCTCATCTGTCAGACTTTGAATGCAAAATGAGACATTTTATAGTTCTGTTGTTTCATTATCCTTTACTGTCTAGATCACTGTGAAGTGGATGGGGTCAGGTGCCACACACAGTACTCTGCAGATCTGGGTGAAAACTATGCACATGGGTTGGCGAGGTGAGAAACATCCTAGAAACAGTGTGGTTAATAGTGTACTTTAGATTCAGGTAGTAGCACAGATTTTAATGCACATGTAACTGCTCATGATTCATCAACTGTTTTGATATCAACAACCACATCTCTTGACACAGTTAAAAGCTTTCATTTTGAATATAAAAATATCTGGACTACTCCCTCAGGAGAGCAGATAAATGAGGGAGGTAAAGTTTTCATACATGGTATTTAAGACAAGATTTGTCCTTAAAGTATGCAAATCAAGCTGTAGCTCTGCTAAAGAAGTGGTGCTAAATCTAGATATTAATTTAGGCTGTTTTATACAATTATTCTTCTTGCATGTAACAAGACTACAACTGAAGAAACAGGGAAAATAGTGAATTTGCTTTCTGTCTGTAGTCTTTATGAGGGAACGGTCATCTATAAAACATTGGTCAGAGGTACAGTATAGTTACTACAAATACTTCTCATTCTTAGTATGCTGAACAACCCTGTTGTATTGGCTGTTAGCAAGTGGTTGCCAAAATACTGGGGGCTACGAGGTTTGATTTTGGGTTTAGTTAATGTTTTTAAAGGGAGTAATGCTCCATTCATCTGTCTATTTATTTATTTTCTTTTTGTTATGGGGGGAGCAGAGATACAAAATAACAGTGCCAGCAGAGAATAAATGAAAATTATAGATTTGAAGCTACCCCAACAGAAGGGTTCCAGCTCTAGCCTGTATTATAGGTGTGGAGACTAAGTGATTGTGTGTTCTTTTCGCACCAAGGAAGAAAATCACACTTGTTCTTGATACTTAATAATGATACCACACTGTATGCACAATCTGAAATCAAGCAGAGAAAAAAAGATAGGTTTCCTGCTGCTCAAGGGAACTAATGTGATTTATACACATTTCTGAAGCATCTTTAAGAATGATTCAAATGCTGGAATAATTTTAGAATACAGCAGAATCTCCTGTAGATGTTTCTTTAGCCTCAGCCTGTACTGACACTGGGATATGGCAGTTCTTGCTGAAAGTATGGTTACTTGTAAACTACAGCCCCAAGTGTTTGAGGAATATTTTGTTATTAAGAAAGTGACGTAACAGCCTGTGAGGAGGAGACACATTTTAATAGAAATGGTTTTAAGAAAAGCTTTGGTAGTTTAGCCATTTTATGTCTTGATAACACATATGTACTACATGCTGAACTTTTATACAATACATACATTCTATATATACATAGGCATTATATGAGTTACTGCTCCTAGGTGAGAGAAAAAGGACTGGTGACAAGTAGCGTGTTATCATCTGCTTGGCCAGGAAAATAAATTCTTCTGTGGACTACTCCTTTGGTCAAAGTAGGGAAAAAAAAAAGAATAAAAAAATCTGGTGTGTTCTTTTTCTCTCAGGTAAAATTCTCTCAGCAGCGCAGGTGTTTGGCAGGTACCTAACTAAGCTAGTTCAATAGTTTGCAGATTAATTTTTTTACCTAATGGGTTTGCAGGCCCTATTTTCTAAAGCTAAAAGTTTTAAAAGTTAAATGTTTAAAAAACGCTATAAAATTGAATTTCTTGCATGTCAGAATTGTCAGAATATGTTTTTTCTAAACTTCAGCAAAATATGTAATTAGCTTGCTAGTTTTAACAAAACCCTGACAAACTAGAAATCATGTTTTATGCCATTCTGAGTTTTGCTGGAATGTGCCTAAAACTAACACTCGAGTTAAAAACTTACACGGGAGTGGTTTTCTCTAGACCAATGAATTTTGTCATGACTTTGCATGAGAAAAATAGCAAGAGATATTTGAAAACTGGAAGTTTTATGTTGTTTCAAATCATATTTGGAGATGTTTTTTGTTCTATTAAAAGCAATGCCTTGTGCTTTAGTCAAGAGAAAAGGTTAGCCTGGGATATAGCTTGTTCCTGAGTTTGTCAGAAATACATTTTCTCCCCCGTACCTCTCAACACGCAACGTAAGTGTTCCTCTGAAGAGAGGCTGCTGCTTCAGATGTCACATAAGATCACTGTAACTTCTTACCTCAGGATGTGCAGCTTTATCTTTCCTGGGCATCACTCACTCTTAAGAAATTTCTACTCTATGAATACAGACCTTTAATAGAATTAAAAAAACAGATGACCACGTATATTATGCCATATGGTGTTTCCAACGTAGTCAAAATTAAGTGCTATAATCATTAAAGTTATTTCAAATTAACAAACTTTTACTGTTTCACTGATCATAATCTTAAGCCAGTCCCAAACAATGGCATCCACATCCTGGGAAATTATTGAGAGTTATTACTATTTAATTAGTGTTTATATAAGATTCACGCAGTCATACATACTGGTCTTACGTATTGGTGAGCAACTGTGAATAGAAACTGGATTCAGATTGACTAATTTTGGTGGAATTCAATTAACTCAGGGTTTTGGTTGAAAATGTATCTCTGATTTTGAATTGCATTACATCCTTTAAAATATTCCTGGTAGGACTGGACTAACAGCACAACAAGCTAATGATAAACATATCAAATGCATTAACTCCAAATTTACTTGCAATTTGGAGGAGACAACATTCATAATTTATTAAAGGAGTAGGTGCACGCTACTTTTTGTCTCAAATTCTGGTGGCTCAGCTGCTTTCTTTTCCATGTGACATTAAATTGATATGAATGTATCGTACCCAAGATTCGTTAGAAAAGCACCAGTCTCATGTAGGAGTAGGGTGGCAGATGGTCATGTCTTTGTATCAATAGTACAAATGAACGTGCTGTTCATTTTTGGTGATGTAAATTCAAAAAAGCATATCCAGCTTCTCAAAATATAAACCTGAAGGATACTGGGAAATCCATTTTTATTAAATCTTTATATTTTTTATAGAGACCTTGTGATAAGTTATTTCTGAATAAAATCCATGAGTTTAATATTATTCTGGAGCATTAATATAATTCTGGAACCAAATATAAGATACTCTGTTATACATCCCACAGCAGAAAGCCAACATTTCCATGAATGGGCACATGACTCTCTGCTTTTCACATTAATTACATATATATATGTATTAATGTATAGAGGTAGCTGTATCAATGCCTGATGCAAAGCAGCTATCTCTCAAGGGTTAGTCCCACAGAAGGGCAATAGACTCTCGAGGCTTGGGCTATTACAAATTAAGACCAACTCTGGAGCTTTATTGCATACTGAAGTTTATGATGCTATTTTATTCCCTGGTGCCCAACATACTCATTAATTCTCTCTGTTCAGTGTTTCCCCCTGTTGTGAAAACCAGCATGCTCTTTATGTACCCCAGCACCTGCCCCTTTCTCCAGAAATTAGTATCCACGTTGCCCATTTTCAGCTCCCCAAAGCATAAAGCTCTCAGGTTAACTCACTTCTCTTTCTTTGGGAAGATTTCCCCCTACACACACACTATTGAGTGCACTACTTATGCTACTTTGTGTTCTTAAGACATTGTATTATACATGATGAGCATCCTGGATACGAATGATTGCTCTCAGCTCTAAAGATCTGTCCTCCAAAAGCTGCACACTCTGAATTATACCATGCTGTAACAGTGTGCGATACAAATATTAACACATAGTAAGAAACAATGATGGTTATTCAGAGTCATTCAGCTGTGGATCGGAATGAACTTGGTTTTGACTCCCTGACTAGAAAATGTGAGGGTGTATGTTAATTTGTGTTCAGATAAGCAGATATCACAGTGTTTCAGCTACAAAGGAGAGCTTCAGATATTTTTTTTCTGCTTGCTTTTATACTGTGCCTATGCATAGCATAAAAGTTACTGTACTTGCTTATTAAAATGTCATTAAAATTGGGTTAATAAAAGCTAAATATTAGTGTAGGACCAAAGCATGTTCTTTGTTTGCATCACTATAATTTGCAGCAGAATTTTACCCATCATGTTATATTCAGCTAAATGAAAAACATATGGCAGGCTGCACTTAAAGCAAAATCAATACAAACAAAAGCAAGGATATTAGCAGTGGCTCAGCTGAAGGATCACGAAGACAGATCTAGTATAATTACACAGCACCACACTACAGCCAGATTGTCTTAAAGTATGTATCTACTTCTCAGGCTCCAAATACAATTAATTATTATGAGCAATAGCTTCCACAGGAGCTGCTTTCCTTTTGCTCAGGAAAAAAATTGAAAACAGTTGGGTGTAAACTTGAGAGAAAAGTCACAGGTTAATAGAGTTCATAAATACAACAGCAAGGGAATCTCAACTTTAATTACTATAATGTAAATTACCTTAGAGAGCCCAAATTAGTGATCACTTAGCCTAGCCATTCCTCCTTCCCAGTAGGTTCTGCTCACTTTGGGAGTTTAACCCAAATTCCCTAAATTCCATCCTAACTGGTGAGATTATGAACAGTTTGCATAGTTGCAGCTTCTTCTCCAAGAATTTCGGGATGCTTTTTGCCTTCCAAATCCCTTTCTGCTTGTTTAGTGCAACTGTTTATACCGATAGATTGCTGAAGTGTCATTATTTGCTAACTTCTGTCTTACCACGCATAAAGAAAATGACAAAATCAACTATATTAACTTATTAAAGGGAGAAATGCTGACATACAGGTAAGAAGAATATCCGGGCAGGGGGGTGGTATGGCATTGAAGTTCACATTCCCAAGCAGTAATTGTTTTGTGGATTCTGTTTACTTTTAATGATAGGCCCAAATACATTAAAATTTACTCTACAAATAAATGTATTTAACAAGTTTTATATTAACAAAGAATTTAAAAACATTCCAGATTTTCAATTCAATGATAAAGTGGAAGTTGGAACATCCATTTTCAATGATCACTTTGAATAGCAACATAAAAATTTCGTGTTCACACCATCATGGCTGTGAATAGTCTGGCTGAATAGACACAGTATGGCAAAAGCTGGGATATAAAGGAAGAAGCTTTCTTTTATGTTTGTATTTTTTTTCTTATAATTTTAATAAGTGCCTGAGTTTCAAACATGGTAAGCCCTTTTGCCAGGATTTGGCATTACAGAGGAGGAATGGGGCCTCTTTCTTTTTATTACCATTTTCAGTGTAGATTAATCTTCGGTAGGAGGTAACTGTGAAGTGATTTGTGATTTATGGTTACTCACATTGGGTGGCAAACAACAATAACTGTGTTTGTAATCAAGATGTCTTCAGAGGTTTGGTGGCCTGGCTCTATAATGGTGATTCCTAGTCTGAGTTGTCCTATAAGATGTGCAAAAGAATGCTGCAGAGAAACATTCCAACAATGTCTCTCCCTAGAAGGTAAAATAATAATGAAATTAACTGAGAGTACATGTAGATGTTTTAGCTTTGCAAAATGTACTGATTAATGTAAAATCATGGTTAATTGCTAGTTAAATTTAAAAGCATCCCAACTACAGACTTAGAATGTAGTAGAAGTAGGGAAGATTTTGAAAAGGGAAGCATTTTAAAATAAAAATTAAAAAAAAAGTGAAAGTTTAAAAAGCTTAAATACATTTATAAAAGTAATTGCCCTGGTTTTAAAATATTAGAGCAGTGCTTTGGAGATGTGAATTTGACTCTTGACATTTTCTGTAAGACTTCCTGTAAGACCACTCTGTGTGTGCCCTACATTAATATGAATAAATAAAAGATTTATACAGATGTCAAGGTTTCCAGGACAAAGGACTTAGAATGTATTTTACAGTGCCCAGCACAGTGTGGTTTGAATTGAAATTGGATATTGTAAATTTTGCGGAAAATTTATTTAATGATAATTTCAATAGTAATAGTACAATTAGTAAAGTAAAACAAATGAAAAATAGACCCTTAATAAGGCACGTTGTAAGTAAATATGCCATCTTTTAATTCTAGCCTCTCTGGTGTAGAAACGGATTCTTAATTAGCTTAGTTCTGTTAATAAAACGTCTACAACAAAATCTTTTCTATTAGACTCCCAAGATAAAAAACGCCCTCTCCCAAGCGGCAGTGTGCGATCTTTTCTTGACCAAAGAGAGCATCCTTCCAGGAGAGGGGGCTGCCGAGCCTGTGACTCTAGGAGTGCCTGCTCCAATTTTATCTTGCTCCGGGGATGTGAATTGCAACATGTTCTAAACTTACCCATGCACAGCAAACCTGCCGCTAGTAGAGTGGCGAGCTAGTTTAGGGATGTGTCATCGTACTGCAGCCCCTGAAGAGAAGAGATACCACAGGACGTCCTAAATGCAGGTCATGAAACAGGCCAGCCTGTGTTTGTTATGAGTGTAAAGCAATGCAGGGAAAACATAGTCTAGTACTGTCTGTCAAGGATCCCTGATACTCCTGTGTATATTACTTCCCTGGGACAAACCAGTGTGAGGCCTGTGAGCATAAATAGGAATTAGCAGAGTCAGTGAGAAGTCAGGCAGGAGATGCCATGGAGATCTCCAGAGTGCTACCAGTAATTTCTTTAATAGAATTTTTTTCTTTTCTATCGTAAAAGCATGTTTATAGAAGTAGCAAAAACCATACTTGATTTGTTTTAAGCACAGGCAGAACAAGCTCTGAGTTATGCAGTGCATTTGCTGTGTATTATTGTACTTCAGAGTGTGGTCTCCCATAGCTAAGAAATAGTGTCTTTGAATGGACCAGGAAAAAAAAATGTATAATATTCAGTTGAGCTATGCTGATCTGGTCTGATTCCAAACTGGAAAACACAACATGAGCTGTTACAGTAGTTCCACTTAGCAGTGCCCGAAAATGTTACCTGCCTTTTCCTTACTGTGGCCATGCTGGTGCTGTGTTCTTTTAAATTGGGATGTTAATTTTCAGTTTCTAAGGCAGAATGTGAGCATCTTACCTGATTCTTTGAAACTCCTCTGTGGAATAACATTCTCCCTCAGGAGGAATGTGCTGTTGGTCCTACTGAATCTGACATATGGGGTTGTCATTCTTGTGCTTAGCTAGCATTGATCTTTTCAGCATTGTTAATGGGGACTGTGTATCTTTACTCACAGTCCTGTCTTCGATCTGCAACCAAACCTGTGAAATCCATATCTGGTACAAATACAAGGATAGTGTTTAGTATTCTATTTTTCATCATCAAAATCAAGAAGAGCTTGTTACTGCACTTTGCATGGACAAGTTCTGTTACTCTGCGCTGCTCACTCTCAGATCAAATGTAAAGATATGTTTGCTGTTGACCTCATTTAAAAGCCCTCTAGAGGAAAAGTCTGAAAAAGTTGATACAGTTTGGCATGGTTATTCATTATGCATGGGAAGTGCATTGCTTCATTTTCATTAATTTTACATAGAAATGAGACACAGAACAACATGCTTTTCTCATTTTTGGGAGCTTCACAAAGCTTATGTTATGTTCTCTATGCAGAACCACTTATAGACAGGCAAAACTAAAAGCATTCTGTATTCCCCAGATAATTAATCCATGTTTAAGGAGGATGGGATTGTCCTTGCTTTAAATGCTGGTGTTCTGTTACTTCTCCTGGCATAATGCTTTTTCTGAAGACTGAATGACTGGCACCGATGGAAAACAGTCAGGTGTGCTAAAAATATGAAATACTTCTTCGGCATATAATTGAAAATGGTAACTAATCATCATGATGTGAATGTATAGGCTATCAAAATACAAGAGCAAAGGTACAGAAGTGTAGCTTTACATGTACTGGACTAATGGTATCGTTCACGAAAAAGATTGCAGCTAAAATACAGCCTGATTGTTGAGTTTCACTTAATAGGGTTGAGGATTCCTATTTCATTAAATAACACCAAATTTCTTTCTGTCTATTTTTTTCTGTCTGAAGGAGATGTAGTTGAAAGGTCAGCATGTCAAAATTCAGGATGATTTTAGTAATTAAAGAGTGGGATATAATTTGATATTGAAATGTATACTGCTTTTTTAAGAGCATGCAGCTAAAGCTTAGAAAAATCTTGGGGAACTCTTCACACAAATGTGATGATTTACATACTCGTGAGAACAGAAATATAAGTATTTTCTAACCCCTTATAGAATCCTTTATGGAATAATACAAAATATAGCATAATCTCATGAAGATAATCAATATTAAAGGTATTTTATATACTTGCATTCAAGCTCAGACCTATTCATGATGACTTTAGTCACAAAGCTGTATCTGTTCCATGGACCCAAAAGACTGCTATGGTTTGCAAATGATGAGCAGTCACTTTTTCTCTTCTGCTTCCTACTCCCCTCTGCAGCATCCACCCTCTCTTACCCAAACTCTCTTGTTCTGAACCTTACAAATGTCATTGTGAATCAAATCCTGTCATTTTTAAACTTCCAGGATGACTGTTTTTTCTTTATAGCATAAATTACATTAGTTACAATCCTAGCAATCATAAATTTTTTCTGGCCCTAAAATCTTAGTTAAGGTCAAGTGGTGTCACCACAAAATTAGGAACCAGAAACTTCCTTGTAATTCTGTAGCAATAGATGCTTGTTTCACCCAAAGTAAGCAAATCCTCAAAGCTGCTTGAGTGTCAGTTCTTTATATGTAGTTGGGTGATAATTCCTCTTGCCTCTTAGAACTGTAATGGAAATTATTTAAAATCCATGATCCTGAATGACCTAGAAGTACTAAATATTATAATCTAAGTATAACTAGTCCTGATTATGGATTTGGCGTTGTGTGTGAAATGGTAAATATCTGGTTGTTTATGGTATTCTTTTCAGTGGGTAAAGCATGCACTAACTACAAATTGCATGTAGTTAATCACTTTTCTGTTTTAGTTACTAAAGGTACACATTCAGCCCTCACTTAGCCCTCTGCAGTCCTATTGACTCTTTCGTGATTTACTTATAGTTTAGAGTTGCACCCAAAATGTTCACTTCTAATGTAATTTAGGTTTTGACATCAATGGAGATTTTGTTCCTTACCTTCTGCCTTGCGATACCTCATATGCCCAGGGAAGTTGTGAATGCTCCATCCCTGGCGGTATTCAAGGCCATGCTGGACAGAGCCTTGGGTGGCATGGTTTAGTGGGAGGTGTCCCTGCCTATGGCAGGAGGGTTGGGACTAGATGATCTTAAGGTCCTTTCTAACCCTAACTATTCTATGATTCTATGATTCTATATGAATTTCATTCAGGGACTCAGAAAACCTAATGTTTTAAGTGGAATGTCTGGAGTACATTTTGCATAGCAATTATTCCCAGTATTGCATAACCAAAGTTACAGCAGAAAGAAACAATTAGACACTTCATGTAGTTAGTTAAGTATGGGGGTCAGTAAGAGTAATGTTACTTAAATGTATCTATATTAAAAAGCGTAACTAAAGGTCTTCCTCAGCTGAAGACACTGGATCCTTTGTTTCCTATCATATCCAGTCAGAATACAGTTTTCCATTCAGGCATTGCAGCAAAAGAAAAAGAGAATGCAGAAACAGGCCTTTCTCTGTTCCAGCCACCCAGGCATCCTGAGTCCAAAGTGGTGATGGAAGCTGTTCTTTTTCCTTGCCACTTAATCCAACCCTGAGCTGGATTAGCAATGGCGCGTTTCTTTGTCAAAGTGCAAGCTTAGACTGGATAACCATGTGGATATTCCCAGCTGGGAATCCTGCTTTAAGTACCCTCACTTGACACACATACACAGTCTCTTGGCTGCCTAAGATCCCTGCCCATCTGTTTGAATGGCACTGTGCCCACTTCCCCAGATCACTGGCCATTTTCAGTAAGGTATTATTGCCAAATAAGGATTGGTTCAGATGGACAACTGACATAGCATTACTGCCTGCTCTTCTGCTTGCAACTTTTTTCTTTCTGATACTATAGAAACCTGTGTTATAGGTGTATATGGTCCTGGTCTATTTAGAGCTGAATAGGCAAAATCCTAATCTGATTGAAGCTGTGGCAGTGTTATCAACGATCTGACTGGGAACAGATATGAAATACGTCTTCTTTGCACTGGAGGGAAGATGCATTAAAAAAATGGGTCTGCCAACTGTTACTGAGTCCAACACTTTGCTGTGTAAGTGCTTTATAGATAACAGAGATGCCTGGACATAAACAGCAATTCTTGGCAATTGATGAAGCAAGGAAGAGCTCAGTCTCACTGTGGTGATTCCAGGGGAGTTCAAGACATGCTTTACTTAATGTTTTTTTGTTTCTGTACAATATTTGAGTCTTACTTTGATCCTTCTCCCTAGAAGTAAAACCATCTGACTTCTTGACCAGCTCACGTCCAGTATATGATTTATGGGTTTTGTCTTTGTGAAGATCTCACATCCCAACCAGTGTATGTTCATCCGTGCTGACAGAGGATTCCTCTGCATTTTGGGGCCTTCATAGTCTGAGAGTTTTTGTGAAAGAAACATGATGGAATACTCTCACAAATGAAATCCCAATAAAAAAATAATTCCAGTAAAAGCAATTCTATGCCATTTTTACCCTTTTATATTTTTACCTGACAGAATAACATGCAGAGAAAATTGAGCCCTGTCTCTTGCAGTGTAAAGAAAGGCACAGTGGGAAGGAAAATGGGCTGAAAGTCAGTCAAGGCTCTTTTATTGTCTCTGCTGTTGGGCTACTTTATGACCCTTATCAAGTCTCTGAACTTCTCTGTGACTTGGTTTTCTTTTGTTACTAATTAACTAAATTGTAAATGATTCAGAAACAAGACTTCTACCCTCATCTTGGCTTGGGGTTCAGGTGCTAATATAGATCAAAAGTAACCATGCTGAAAACTTCATAACTGATCTTTCATTTAGCCAAACATATTCTTACCTATTTGGGAAAGTACTGACTGACTTACATAAAAATAGGGTTCTGTAATAAGAGAACATCACGACACATATCCTGTGTTGTCACTCATCTGTTTATCCTTCTATTCCATATTCAAATAGAAGAGAAATATTTTAGATCCTTTAAAACAAAGAGCGTAGCAAAAAAACAAAAGGGATTTGTTTTACCCATGATAGATTTTACAACTTCCCTCATGCCTAAAGTGAAAACCAGCTCTTTTAGCTAGTATATGTGGCTGTAGCTCTATATGCGTGTTATAATGGACATACAAATACAGTGTATTAAAAAGAAAGGTTTCATATATGCTTGTAGTTAGATATAACTTCTCATGTTTTCATTGTTATGTACATGACTGTTCTGGATATAACCAGTGTCATATGGAAGCCTGAAAACAGATATCCCCTTCAGTAAGACAAGCAAATGGCAGCTTCAGTTCTTTCTGTAAATGTAGGTCAATTCCTGCAGAAGGAAATTTGTGCTTCCAACTGCAGTGTCACGTGCGCAGTCCTGGGTCCCACAGACTCTAGGTGTTGCCAGAACAACAACTTCTGAGGCTTCTTGTTAGCTAATTGTGTATCCTTTTCCTTAGCTCCATGATGTGTTTGAGTTGCATGTAGAATATCTTTTTCCATTCTTAGTTTAGGTGTTTGGCAAAGGCATTTCTGCTTTTGGAAATTTAGGATTTTACAAGTTAAAACAGATGTATTGTTGTATTGTTGTTTTCTCCCCTCTATCCCTGTACCATGAATATCTTCCTAGTATCCTTCTAAAAATAGCATATATGTTTTGAAGCTCTCTGAAGTTAATACTAATAGAGAATGAACTATAAGGACAGTACAAAAGTTTCTCATATCACTGCTCAGATGAGAAGTTTTAAGAGTGAATGTGGTAATATTTATGTAACTTCCATGCAGCTTGCCTGAAGAGGGATGGGTAGCTTGTACAGAGGTTTAGATAAACCAGCTTTTGCTTTAACATCAGGAACTTAACTGACACATTTTATATTATTTCACTTATTATTTCTTCTTTGGCTGTTGTAAGGATTGCTTATTCATTGACCTCTGATCCCAATTCAAACACTACAATTTCCTATTTACTCTTGCTCCTCTGTCCTTTCAAATTTTATTGAGAAACTTCTAAAGGTTTTTATCCAATTAGTGCAGGCGGTGTTTACCCTGTCCATCCTCCTTCCACGTGTGACCACAGTTTGAAAACAGCCTTGAGATTTTTTGTCTCTGAAAGGAAAAGGACTAGTTGAGAATATGGTGGGACAGGTATTTTGTTTTCTGCTCCCTTTGTGGCCATCCAAGATGCAGGTGATTATGCTGTCAAAATGTTTGTGTTTGTGCATATATACGTGTTTACGCACACTCTTTTAAAAACCACGTGTGTATATTTGTATATAGAAATGTTACCCTTGAGGGGTGCTTCCTTTAAATATGAATGGTTAAAAAAGAAATGTTCCCTGGTAGCAACAGACCTTCCACTTTACATCACAGCTAAATCCATGCCGTCTACACACATTCTAAATATACTCCATGTATGTGTAAAACCCAACCACCTTACACTTTTGGAAAGGAAGCCAGCTTCTTTAGAGTGTAATTGGAGAAATATTGTAGCATTCTCTGACTTCTACACTGGAGGGAGAATCAAATTAACCATTTACATGAAATTACAATGTACACACAAATTAGAGAGCTTCAAAATCTATTGTTATGCAATTTGTGGAACTGATCCAGTATCCCAAACGCTGCTGCTGCCTCTGTAATACGTTCATGTACAGTTTAAAACAGTCTCACAATCATCAGTGAAGCAGGACAATTGTTGAGGAAACAGGATGACTGACAAGGTGGCTCTGAGGTTTGTAATTTAGAGAGAGGTCTCTGTCAGAATCAACACTACTATACTGATGACATTAATCTCAGATAATATCTGATAGAGAAGATCTGCTGTGATAATGTATTTACCAAAGATGTTTTACTGATAATAGTATTATCAGAGTATATGCGTGCACAAAAATGTTTGTTGTTATGGAGTTACAACTTTTATATGATGCTAACATGGCAAAACTTTACAACACACTGAGTACTCTGTGTAGCTATGAGTGCTTGGTTTAGATCTTGCTAGCTTTTGGGAACTTAAAGATACAGGCAATTCATGGAAGTGCTAGGGGGATGTCTCGGCAAACTAAATAAGTTGATCAATCCCTTCTGATGGGCCCCCTTTTAAAAGGTTATACAAAAGAACTGTTTTGTTTGAGCAAATTGACTTCTACTTCATGAAAATCATATATAAATGAGTCCCAGATCAATACTCTTGAGGCTGCAAGAAGAAAAAAGAAAAACAACATAAAAGGTAGATCAGAAGCTCTATTTTAGCAAAAATGTCTCTTAAGTGCTGTTGTCTGACACTGTGAACTCCAATCAATGTGTCAGTATTTGGGAATTTGAAAGGAAATGGGGATCAGACCTGACAATCCAGACCTGGAATTTGATGCTCTGGTTTTTTTGATAAACTGACAGGCAGTGAAAATTGCACACGTCTGCAGGGAATTGGGAGAAAGGGAGAGACAGTTTTGTAGAAAGTCTGCTTACGATTCACAAAGGCATGCATTTTATCAAAATGGATTGCTTGTGCAGCATGTGGCAGGTTGCTTTGCTTTTTGAATGGAAGCTTTTGCAGCTTGTAAACTGGTGGGTTTTGGACACATCTACAATATACTATGACTTCTGTCGGCTTACAGTTTCATTTCAGTTGCTGTTCCATTCTTGCAAATGAAGCAAACGTGATAAAAACAGACAAACAAAAAGGAATTAGAAACTTTACTCCAAAAGCATTTTTTCTAGATATATGTTCACATGGGTTTAAAAAACTGGTTTTGTCAGTAGTTTAAAACAACTGGATTCTTCATGTTGCATCTTCCTAAGCATCAAAGCCTTTAGATTTCTGTAATACTTTTAATGTGAGACTCTCAAACCATGCTGCAAATGATCCATCTTAAAATATCTTATTCACAGAGAGAAATATTATTATACCCGTATTGCAGGCCATAAGCAGAAAGATTGTGTGACCTGCCCCAGATTGTAACCAGGAGTCCAACATGGGAACAGAACTTAGGACTTCTGACTCCCAAGATGGCATTCAATGTAAACATGTAAACACAGTTTAAAAATACCGGAACCAAATCCTGAATCTTGCATAAAAATGCCCTCAAATGTGCTTTGTGGAAGAGACCAAAGAAGTTTCGGGACGTGTTAAGTGATCTTCTGAGTTCAGCGCACTCTCTCTGGGAGCAGGTAGTAATTCCAATTGCTTCACCCACTCTGGGGTGTTGTTTTATAGTTAATTCATTCCTGGATTTTATTTTAGTCCTCTGAATACAGGGATTAAATCCCTTCTTGAAATTATTCTCCTGCTCCTCCCCCACCATCACCACCACCTCTCCCCCCTTATTAACTCTTGTAACTCAGTTTTGGTTTCAGACATATAAACATGTTTTGTGCGTGGAGTGGAAGTGGAATCCCTTTGTGTTGCTAGAATCTTTGAGCTTTGTAACACTTCTCCTTATAGTTTGCTTGAAATTTTAAAAGATCCCTGGCTCTGTGGCTTTTACAGCCTTTACAAACATCACAAAAATTACAACCTGTAAACTGCTTTATGTCATTTTAGCTTTTGTATATAGTCTTATAAGAGTATAAATACCACTATTATTCTTCATTAGAACACTGTTCTTAAATGCCTTGATATGTAAAGAAAGTTTTCTGAATTTAATCACTTGTTTCCCTGTGCTCCTGGAGACATTAGTAATACCAAAGAGAACTGTCAACTCTGAAAACCAGCATTCGTAAGACTTGATGAGATGGCTAAACATGCTGGAAAGTTTGGCTTCATCTGTTATTGACATATCTGAAATTAGAGTGCCATGTCATTTAGAGAGGATTGTACAGCTGTAAGGGTGTTGCAAGGAACTGGTATAGCAGAATATGGAGGGGATGGGGTGCTTGAAGGGCTACAGGTTATCAGAACTTATCCCAAATCTGGTTCAGTCTAATTAAAACTGAAGTTGTGGTTTTGATTTGTGTATTGTAAAGCATGAAAGACCCTTCTGATCTCTTTGTCACTGAGAAAAGGCCTTACCAAGAAAAGGTCACTTACTTTGTCACTGAGAAAAGGTATTCCATACCTTTGGTAGAGAGGGAAAAATAACCACCTTCTCTTAAATTATGATACTGTAGGATACTGCGCAAAAGCATCCAGTCCCAGGCTGCTGCTGTTTTACCATCTATTACCTTGGTTTCACATAGCAGCAGCAGTAGATAAAGTGAGTCTGACCATCTCAGCTTCAAGACTAGCTTTACGTTCATGGATCTCCTATATAAATCAAGTGCAGCTGTGTCTGAAACAATTCTTTGCCAAGGCTAATAGAGCTGTTTCGTTCTTGTATCAGGCAGTAAGCAAGGTATAGTTGTTTATGCAGCTGGGAACCTTATGCTTACTGAGTTCACTCAGTCTCAAGCATTGTGGAGCATAATCTAACCAGCATGTTATGTTCTGTACAGGCAACTTATGTGGAAGAATCAATCACAGAAAAGTAAGTATTGTGTTCTCAAACAGGGAGGCGTGTCATTTGGTTTCTTTCAGCGCTTTTAAATTGCATACTGCTATTTCTTTGGAGATAAAAATCACCTGCATTCATTGCAAGAATGGGAAAACCACTTCTACTGCTACTTCTTAAAATAAGTGAAAGGTTGTTTGGCCAGGTGTCTTTCCCTCTTAACATGTATTTTCACCTTGGAGAATGGCTGCCTGTTATTGATTTATCTAGGAAAAAATATAACCCAGAATATATTAAACGTGGTAGAGCCTATTCAGACTGGCAGCATGTGTCAATTTTTATCTGTTTATTGGAGGATAAAGGATTAGCCACTTCCAGTTTTCTTTTTACAGATAGATTTGTTTAAAAAGGGATACGTTGTTATGTGGCTCTTGGTTTTTCCAATGTGCTGTAGCTGTGCCCATCCTGTGCCTTGTTCTAGTTTTTTTTAAAAATATCCTTAATAGATATGCAGAAATTTTGTCACTTGTTATCTGAGCCTGAATAGTTTTAATTAAATAACTTTCCTGCATGTTTGTTGCACCTGTTTTTGATGATGATTTGACCCAGATAATCTGCATTAGTTGATTGTCATACTAACAGGCTTTTGCTTCAATTTTGGCCAGCCTGACAGGTGAAAAGTAGACGTCTGTCATGTGACAAGCTGCTGAATATAAATCCTGTTACCATTTGCTCCTGAGAGAAAAAGGAAAGGTGAGAGCTGGGGAGTGTGTGGAGAAGAAATGGGTAGTTGGAGGAAGCTCGGAAAGAAGAAAGGGAGCATGTTAGCTAGTCATAAAAACATCAAGCCAAGAAGAGAGACCTGACCAGATTAGTAAGTGGTTAGTAGAAGCTAACAAGCCAGTCAGCTATTTCCAGCTGTAGGTGTCCTAGAAACACCTAATATATGCACCACAATTTAATTGGTAAGTAAATAAAAGCAGTGAAGAGGCACATTTGTGGCGCTGTATTCAGGTATATTATCAAGTCAGCCTGATTCCTGAACTGACTGCACAAATGTACTGATAGTTTACAGAAGATGATTATAGACAGATTTTCATCTAAAATGGCCAGCTAACTTGCATGTGACCACAGACTTCAGAGGCCTGCAGCACATTCTGTTTATTTTCTGCAGTAAAGGCAGTATCAGGTTTTTATTCACGTTCACCAAGAGACGTGGTCTTCATTTAATTCTGCTACCTTATTTTTGGTAGATGGTTTAGACATACCGAGAATTGACCTTGCCAGTGTTCAAGAACCTTTGCCTAAGCAGAGAAGGTTCTGCTTCTGCCTGGTGGGAGACAAAAGGGCCACGGACATATTTCAAACCTCCATATGCCTCAACAGTTTATTACCTTTTTCAAAAGTGAGTGGTTTAAGCTGCTACCAACTTATTAGCTCTGAATTAACAAAGGTCCCCACAAAATTGGATCTACATAGTTAAAGATATGTTTGTTGAAATACTGTACAAGCATGAAGACCTATTTATTTGATAGCAGACAAACAGAAAAGATCTTTTGACTTTCTACCCAAAGAAGCTTGTTAAAGGTCAGTTCCCTGTCAGAATTCAACATAGCAGTACAGAGGGTGAGGATAATATGTGAGGCTGCACTTCAAGGCTGTCTCTGTGATTGCCAGCATCTGTTGTGGTTTTCAGACTTGTCCAATGTGATTTGCTAATACAGTTGTGTGTTTCATGCCACGCTACTGAATGCAAATATATGGAGCATGTTACATCCAATACAGCTCACCCTCAGGGAGAGTCTTAATGCCACACTTCCCTTTATACATCCCAAGATGTATTGTGAAGATAACATCGATATATAGATGAAGTTTAATCAAACTTGAATACTGTATTTGCATCAGCAAAAAATGGACTTCAACTGCAAAATAGTTGGATTCAAATTTCAGATTTACAGTAGTAAAGAAAAGCTTAGCAATGATTTAGAGAATGTTGTCTTTGCCCACTTTCTGAATTTCTGACCATTCTCCTTAGGTGGAATGTTCTGTGGGGTATGCCTTCAAGTAGTCTGTATCTGAAGGTCAAAATGATGATTGGCAGCATTTAGAAACTGGTATTGGAGTTGTTTGCTTTTTTTTTTTTTTGTTGATATTGTATATGCTAATAAGTGACGCAGGGAAGTTAACTGTCTGGAGGAACAGATTCTAGCTTTGTGACTCATGCTTTTGCTATCAGCTCAAGGGATACATGGATTTGAACTAAGCTAGTTAACAGCATTAACATCAGGATGGAAAAATCAAAATGAAAGTGTATTGTTCCATTTGTAACCTGTGGTGGTTTCTAAGAATTCATATTCTAGATAAGATTATGCTCCACCATGAATTTCTTGAAGGGAAAGTAAATACCTGATTATCATCCCCTGACCAGCCAAATTCATATTCTCAGATACTATAATGATAGATGTGATATGAAAATACAGAGGGAAAAACTGTCTCTACTGTTACCATCACTTTTGAACTGTTCTAGCTCTTTTGTTTTTTTTGTTAAATCAAGGCTTGTTCTAAGGAGTTGAAAGTAGAGATTGGCAGGAACCAGATATTTATGCAGAGGGATCTAAATTTTAAGCAAGTCCTGTGTGTTACAAAATGCCTCACCAACAGCTGTCTGTAGAGATCATAATGCATGTTGTGACCATAGCATATTTTCATATTATAGTTTGGTTTGTGTAAAATATACATCTCTTGTAATGTGTTAACATCTTCTTTTAGTAACTGAGGTACTGTCAACTTCTCTAACAGGCAGAGTTTGACTGAGTTATATATGAGACAGAAATAATCTTTTACTGTGCTGGCATCTTGAGAAAAGCTTATTGAAGTGTAAGATGTGTTATTGACTAGCAGGAAAACTTCATTGGTTCTCAGCACTTCTGTAAGTCAGAAAACATATCTGCAACTAAGCTTCTACGTATGTCTTTTCCTGAGCCCTGTGCAACCCCGCTTCCTGTGCGCCTTGCTCCTGCCCTGAAAGCAAGCAGGGCACCTGGGACTTGACCTCCTCACCAGTGCTCTTGCCCTTTCTATCCACCTCACTGGCCTGCCATGGAAGGCTCTCTAAATAAATCTTTGCTCGAGTACATGCAGCAGATGACTTTCTTTGAGAGCCTTTGTGCAGCTAACCAGAGTTCTGATAACCTCAGATCTGTTGATCCTCCTAAACTGCATTAAATGCAAAAGGTGGACAAGCTGGTGAAATGAAGGCTCCTTGCCCCTTCACCTCTAGACTATTCACCTACAAAAGAGCAAAGTAAAATCCTATGTACAGTCACTAGCTGCAACGCTAACTCATCTAAATCTGAGTTTTTATTAAAACAGTAGGGGGTGAAAATGACTGAGCTAAATGCAGGTGAGGCAGGCCCCTGGGGACCAGTGGGGAAGGGAAGGCGAGTAAATCAATATGTGCCATGGGATATCATCGTGTCTGAAATGGCATGATAATGGCAGCAGCTGAAGCTTGTATTGATGCAGCAGGAAATGCTTTTTGCTCCACTGATGACTGTTGTTCAGTTTCAGAAAATACAGAAAGTTCTGTTTCATTATTAAAAATCAGCCGGAAGGTGTCTGTGTATGAGGTACAAATGTTTACAGATTGTTAGAACAGTCATTTATGTTACGGAACACTACTCCTACTGTACATGCACAGGAAGGTCAGCAAGTTATTTTACAATTGTGTTTTACTTGCGAAGGAAATGAGGAAACAATGATCTAATCCATTCAGTCTTTAGAGTGAAATTTACTCTACAATGTAAGAAATGGTTTAGCCTATTTAAATAATGGCTGTGATTATGGCACGCTAATACGGTGCTTTCCATACTACAGAACATGTTATGAATAGCATGCTGAGTGATTTTTTTAGTATATGTAAATTACGGAGAAGCACAAAGGATGCATCTCTCATCTCTGAACTGTTTTTGTAGAGCTGATTATAGGTCTGACTGCTATAGGAGGAGGCTGAAAGAGCTTTGTTGAGAGGCATTGATTGATTAGTAAAGAGTGCAGCAGCAACAGACATAACATTGCAGTTATAGATTTTCCATACTTTATCTTCAGGGCTTGTAAAGATACAGTGGTGATCAGATGATGAGGTTTTCTTTCACCTTGCAGTAACACACAACAAATTATAGCATTCTGCAGTGCCACTAACAGCTTTTTTGCAGAACACTGAGTAAAAGAAAACTCCTCCACAATCACGACTTTATAGTTAGATATTGTCCTTATTCCTTCTATTCTCCTTTAGTGAGAGATGCTTCCAACAATAATTTAATGTCCCAAATTTAGAAACAAAGTGGGAACTGTACATTCAAATGCTTAAGGATTCTATTCTTACTAAATTGAAAGTGAGTGGAAAGTCACATGTGAAGCACGTGTGCATTTTATTCCTGCTGATAGATATAGAAGATTTGCTGAAGAAACCTATATTTAGATTCAGTTAACCGGTACAATGGCCTATAGTTAAAAATTGTATTTATTAGAAGACAGTAGCTTTGTGTACTTGGTTAGCAAAGAGAAGATATCAACAGACCCAGATCAGCAAGTGACTAGGATATGTTGGAGTTGATATTTTTATGTGCAAGTCAAATCCTGGCTGAGCAAACACCTCATTTCAGCTATAGGAGGACCCATCAGATGGGCACTGCTGGAAATAATGTGGATTGTTATTCATTAGCTGTAATTTTGCTGCACCCCTGTAATAACTGTATAAATAGCAAGAGAGAAAAGAACTGCCACAACAAAAAAATGCACTCTTTACTACAGAACTTCTTTTTAGAGATGTGTCTGTTTAAATAGGTTCTTGGAATATTTTTGCCTTATTACATGCATTTCCAATAAATCTGCACTTACCTAAGCAAGGCCTAAGTTACTGGAAGTTTAGTTTAATAGGAATTTAACAGTAAGTTGTTTAGAGGCTGCTGTTAAATCCACTGATCTTTATGTGGTTTTAAACCCATTTTTAATAACATTTTGGTTTTCACCTGGTGACATGAAAGATCTGTAGAAATGGGATAGTCGATGTATTCAAATTTAGAGAGACATAATTGTAATAAGTAGGTAAAATATAAGATTGATAAGAACCACTAGAAATTTTTCATACAGTAGCCTGTTCTCTAAATTCACAATAGCCCTTTTGTGTTAGTTATTTGTTCTGAATTTAACTCACAACACACCCTGTTTTTTCTCATTTGCAATATAAATGAAGAATCAGAACAGAGCATATGAAGTTCTTACTGAACAGTCTTTTTCTATTTGTAGGTACATATATTCTAGAGGCTATTATAGAACAAAATTATTTTGGAGAAAGAAACTGCTTTCAGAGGATGTGTCTCCTCCAGGATAGTTACCTTTTGCCAAGCTGCAATTTAAATTAGCTGTAGTATTCCTCAGTTCCTAAAACCCCGGTGAAATTTTACTCTGAAACATCCACCTTGTTTTGTTCAGTTTTAGGGATGATTTTAGTTTAGTCTTGTGTGAAGTAATCCTGATACATATATCTGTAAATGTAATACAAATACATATACCCACATATACATGTGCTTGAGTCCCTAAGTGCTTCCTCAGGATAAATACTGTCATAAAAAACCCATGAGGTGAACATCTCTCTTTGATAATGTGTTTCTCTGGTGTTCGAAAACACCGAGAAGCAGTCTTTGGATTTCTGTATGGGACTTATGGTTAAAAAAAGCCCTGTATTCAACATTAGTCCAGATCACTTCCCTCTGTAGAAGTTGTCATTGAAAAATGCCTCATGCTCAGAACATCATTGCTAATGATAGTTTCCATTTTCAGCATGTATTAAAGAAAACTCTTCTGTTCGAAATAAAGCCCACACAATGACGCAGCATTTAGTGATCCCAATGTTGAAATGTCGAGTGAATTTTCATTAGAAATCTTAAAATGTGTCCAGTCCTTCAGCTGGTATATATTATATATATTATGTATATACTGGTGTATATTATATATATTATGTATATACTGGTGTATATTATATATATTACATATATACTGGTGTATATTATATATATTATGTATATACTGGTGTATACATTGTTTTGCTGGAGCAAGTGGAGGGAAAACAGTTAAAACACTAGAGGTTTTTGGTCTAGGCTTTTAGTTTTTATAATAACCTGGGGTACGATACAAAGCAAGACTTGCTGTATTCTATACGTTAAACGAGTTGAGATGGACAGTTCCCTGCTGTTCCGGTACCTATATTAACAAGCAGGTACTCGTGTTGAATCTATTCTGTGTATAAAAATGATAAACTTGATTTTGCAATCTCACAGGCATCAGGCAGCATCAAAGTCATACAGTTATAAATGAATAAACAATGCTGTGTAATTAGCTATCTTTGTGATATAAAAAAATGTCAGCACATGCAGGCATAATGCATTCCAGATTTTGCATAGGATTTAGCAGCAGTCTGTTTCAAATAGCAGCAGAGAAAATCCTTTTCTATTGACCCAACAAGAAAACAGTGTGAATTCTAAGATCAATTGCTTGCCAACATGTTCCAGCTCTTTTTCCAAGATAAATATGTGTATATTTGTATTTTAAACTTTTAAATTACTTTCATCTGATGATCTTAAATAGATTTCCAAACTTTGATGAATATGTAGCATACAGTATTTCTGGGATCTACAGGGATCAGACTCTTCCACTCTTAAAATGAAACCAAATTTGTGATGAAAGCAACTATTGTAAAGTGCACTTCAAAACAGCTTAAAATGGGAAATGAAAAACTCTAGTGCGGACTTCAGGTGAATTCATTAACTACATTGTTACTGCCAGGAATATGATCAGAATAAATATTGAAAGATTTCATATGCTGCAGCAGTGCCTGTTAATGTCATCCTGAGACATTGTTTTAGTACTGAATCTGAGAGGAGGGAGACTCATGCTATCAACATCGTGTCCTGAGAAGGAATAAAAAGCAAGTTCCTCTTGGTAAAGACTGAACACTACAGGCTTGCCAAGGCCTCTGTGGCACTGGACTCTTAACATGGAAAGCAAATAAACCAGGAACTGTTTTGCAAGTAGATCCATTCAGATTGCCTCAGCACTTTGGTATATTCGCAGAGAGCTCCAAAAGGGATGGAGGAGAATGCTTATTTATTTTGGCTTCATTAAATGCATTTGCACAAGTAGGGGAAAAAAAAAAGAAAAGAGAGAAAAAATTAGGAAAACCAGACTGCATGTCTCTGACAGAGCCTGTTTGCACGTCAGCAGGGTTCAGAAAACCTCTAAAATAACCAAACTTGGCTAAAATGCCACCCCTGTGGTGGTGCCAAGATCAGTTGTGTTCTCTATAACTGTTTGCCAGCATCTGCTGGAACAAGCTGAAGGGGTGAGGTGAATTTATACTTTACTGATGAACTTTATTTCCTTATCCGTGTCTTCTGCTCCTTCCTCTCCTCCCTTTGTTCTGCACCTGTATGCCTGTCCTTCCCTAGCAGTCTTAAAACTGCTAATGACTGTTCAGATTTACTGTGCCTTGTCAGATTTTGATTTGAAGTTACTCCCTGGAGCTTTTACTTTCATACAAACAAGAGCATACAAATAGAGCACTTTGTATTTCTTTCTCCTAATGGCACGCAAACCTGCCTGGCAGGGGTAATAGCTGTTGGCATTCAAACTATCTGTGCTACTTTCTCGATTTTGCTCTCCCATTTGCCTACTGATCACATTTGATTGGGAATGATGCACAGCAGGTGAACTAGAATAGGTTCATTGGATTGAATAGGTGCTAAAGGAGAAAGTGGCAATAAAATACTTAACCTCGGCCTGTGATACCTCAATTCCTTCAGGAGACCTCCTCAGAATAGAAAAGATTTTATTATAATGATAGCAAAGGAAAAAAGTGGTGTGCTTAAGTGAGAAATGCATTTTCTGCTCATGATCTTTCACCTGCTGAAGACTGCCTCAGGTCACTTCTCACTGTTCAGCTCTTACAGAAACAGTATTATTCCTTATGTCAATTGTAATTTGGGGAGCAACCAGAACAGAAGAGGTGCTGTCTTTGGAGGTTCTTGGCACTTTGGCATATGCTTGTCATACAGATTTGGTGCTGCAGCAACAAAGAATTATTAGCTCAATACTCAAGACTACTACCGTTTGTAAGTGGCATCAGTCTCCGTTTTGTTTGTAGGGGTAACCTGAGGTGTTGATTTTTAACGAGCAGGGGTTTAATGCTCTGAGTTGAGCCTACACTACAACCACTGAAATCACCTGGGACTCTGACATTCCTGTATTAGTTCTTAACTGTGGAATTTGCTGCCTTGCTGCTCCACTGGAGTTCAAGATTGCTGACCTTCAGGGCTTACTGTGAGGTCTATCTCTTCTCTTGGGCAAGAAAGCATTAGCTCTGGACAGGGGTTTATTAGAAGCAGGTGAGAGACTTTTTATTTATTTTTTAACTTGAAATTGTGTCATTTTTGGGACATAATACCCAGGAAAATAATGGATGAGTATTATATATGTTGTTTATGCAATTGCAGTGCCAAACCCCACATGTGATAATCCAAAAGCTGAATAATGTTGAAGTATCCATTGAAAATCATTTTTCAATTGATGTATCCAATCAATGGATACATGCAATTCAGTTGCATGCTAGTCTGTTGCATGAGGAGGCACTGCTGTGGACATAGGCTGTGGTTGAGCATTTGATATAAAAGAGGGACCACAGAGAATGATTTTCCTGCGCAAACTTTAATGATGATAAGGAGAAAGCAGTGCATAATTCAGCCATGTACAACAGCCAACAGGGATTTTGCTTTTCACTGCATCTATATGGTTTTGAGTCCCTGCGTCTTTAATCATTTACATCTCTGAAAAGCTTTTTAGAACTGCACATGCAGACGTTTTTCTATTGGAGCACCACCAGAAAGTCTGTGTAAGCACAATATGCAGGGAAAAACATGTCTTGAAAATACTATTATGTGGGGAAAACCAAAACAAAACAAAAAGCCAGTATAGTGCAGAAGGGTTTTGTCCTTTCCTGGAGTCATGACACTTTGTTAATATGAGGGCTATGCAGACTGATTTGTTATTTATTTATTTAGAGAACAAGATCAACCTAGAAGCAAAATGGAAGGCTGGAGAACTAAAATACCCTACAAAACACATAGGTAATATTTCTTCTCTCTTTTCGATTCATACTTCCTCAGTTATCTCCTGGTGGTGCTTTATAGTTAGCACTGGAACTCCCATTTTTATAGAGGTTTATTTTTTTTTCCAATACAAGAAAAGACATTTTGACTCAAGAAGGCTGTATGTGCCATGAGATTTGTACTTCTCCCCCACCTTTCCTGTTAGCTAAAGCTGCTTTGCAATACATTAAATGATGCAACACGAAAGATCTAATAGAATCTGAAATAGCTTGGGTTCTTAGAAACATGTAAAACTCTGCATAAAATGAATATTGCTAAAGCTCTGTCCAATTTCCATATTTTTTCCACATTGTATTTGTGTGCAATAGGCTTCCAGGAATGTTCATGACCTTACAGCTGTCCCTTTAGCTTACAGTCCAGTGCTCTGTCCTTGAGATATGTTGCACACAGAATGAAGACAGAATCATGGCTTCAGGCCTTCATCTCCCTCCTTTGGAAAAAATAAATACAGCCTAGATAGGAGACATCCTGCAGTCAGTACTATTGCAGATCCATGTGAGTAAATAACACTCACTGAGAAACAATTATAGAGGGTGGTAAAAGAAATTAAAATCAAACAAGAATATAGCTTTTTCTCAGGAACCTCCACGAAAAGGCATGTTAATTTATTATAATTTTTTTAACTATCAAACCCACTGCATTTTCTCACTTAAAAAATAAAAATGGACATACGCATTTCCTAACAGTTTGACTTGCTATTTTAGAAGATCCTTTTCTTTTTGAAGAGACTGCATCCTGCTCACATACACAAGCAGCCAGTTTCTTATTTGCTGTCAGGGTTAGCAAACAATCAACACACATTTACAACACTTCTTCAGTAGCATAATGGTGATGGTGATGTTGGGTTTATTTTTGCTGCCATGCAAATTTTCATTCTTTCTGAGTAAATGTATTTTTCTGCTGATATTCTGCTTTCTGGCAGGTGCTCAAAACTTCCTGTTCAAATGTGTTTGCAGATGGCATACTCATGGGTTCTGTGTGGTGTCTGAGTAGACAGTGCACAGCCTGGGACAGAATTACAGTCAGTAAATATTTTAGAACAAAGGACATACGTGAGATTTCAGTATCAAAGATCTCAATACCAGCAGTGCTTAGCACAAGCATTACCTAATATAACCCTGTTTATGAAGTTTTGGGGCTGAATTTGGATGAGTTTGCTACTGAAGGGTATGATAGGGAGTATCCAGAACAGCCCTACTTTTGGCTTAGAGCTCCAGCCTCAAGCAACACAAACAGTGCTGTGCAGGTAGAGGAGCTGTGCAGTAATCCTGGGAAGTACAATGGCTTCTTGATGTTAGATTAGTATCCAAAACATTGACATTTTCACTCAGTTTTCTTCCTGAACTTTTATCAATATTGTTAAACAAATGGGATGGATGCCTAATGATTAGAGATTATGAAATAATTGTGAGGCTTCCAGTGTAAACTCAATTAATTTATATTACAGTTTAAACTTTCTAAAATATTCCCACATATGTGAATGTTACGTACTTTTGTGTGGTGTTTGAACTTCATGAATGATTTGTAATTTCAGGAAGGTGGAGCTGCTCAAGTTAATCAGGTCTTTTTGGAGACATGAAGCAGCTATTTCAAAGTGCTATTCCATGTCTGGACAGTAGTTTTCTGTGTACATACACAAGCAGCACTACTGATGAGAACCATTGCACAGTCCTCTGGTAA
This sequence comes from Psittacula echo, assembly GCF_963264785.1. Classification (NCBI taxonomy): domain Eukaryota; kingdom Metazoa; phylum Chordata; class Aves; order Psittaciformes; family Psittacidae; genus Psittacula; species Psittacula echo. The sequence continues at coordinate 13,085,429 of NC_137744.1, forward strand.
CATTCCTGAAGTTCAGCATTTACTAGGTTGTAACTGGAGCTACAGACATACTGACTGCATGCTTCTGAACTCCAAAACCACTGGCCAGGCTCCGGACACAATCTTTGGCATACTTCCTGGCACAGATTTTCTATCCGACACCATTACTTAGAAGGAGGATCTTTCAGCTCCCCTTCTCTTAATTTCCAGAACCAGTATGACCATGCCAGGGCACTTTGTAAGCTTAATTATCTCTTTTTCCTGCCATCCATCTGGTAGACTAGTCAGATGTACAGTCACTAACAAACACAGACAATGAAATCAACGCATTGTGCAGAGGGATTTTAAGTGCAAACCCTCTTTGCATTAGCATGAAAAAGGGCCATCTTCAGATACGAGTCATCCCTTCCTTGACATTTTCTCTGTGTGTGTCTCAGTGCTTACAGTTATTTTTTAGGATTTGGGTATATGTCCTGCCAGGATTTGAGAGTTCCTTCTCTCAAATACCTCTTTAGTTGAGGACTGCTCCTTCACATGCAGAATGTCTCTTTGACCTTTTCAGTCAGCTTCTTTCAACATCAGGAATTTTACAGATTAAAAAATACTTTTCTCCTCATAGAAAAATTGCCCTTTTCAGTGTTTTTCTTGGTCCCACCTCATCTTCAGGTAGAGTTCAAAACCAGGATGTTATCCAATTCCCCAAATTATCAGAACTCTTCCTATTATTTGTTAGGTAAATAGGTAGGTGCGCATGACATTCAAATGAGCAAAAATACACTCCTTTGCCAAAACAATGTAAGTGTACTAAAAAAATCACAGTGGGATATAAAGCCACAAGCAAAAATGTCACTAGGACAGAATATAAAGTCATGTCAACATGTTCAGCTGTATCATGTTATCTAATTTTTATTGCTTATCAGTTTTAATAATTACATGTGTGAGTTTTATTTGCTGAAAGGTGATTTAATGAATTGGTGTCTGGTGAGTTTTTAGGGAGAGTACCAAGTCTTGTCAAGTGTTCTGGTTAACAATGCTATCTCAATTTTTTCGTCTTTCTCCTAATTCATATAATGGTGCTGGGTTTTATTGCTTGTCTCACTCATGTGAGTGTAGGGCATTTACTTTCACATACCGCACTGAAAGTAATAGTGAAAAGGCACATGAACTGTGAAGAAATCTCCCCTGAAGTATTAAAAGCAAGCTCTGTGAAATTTTAGGGTTGATGTCAAGACAGATACATATACTGTGTGTGTATGGGGGGGATTTAGTGTCACATGAGCCTACAGAGCTTTAGCACAATGCTTCATGAACCCAGAGTGGGTTCTGGCAGTCTGTGTTGTAGCAGCTGATACGTTGCTGCTAAATCTAAATTAAAACGCGGAAGGGAATTAAAAATCAAATAGAAAACCATCTTGGGCAAAAGACTAATGATAAAGATCCATATTATTCTTGCTTTCCAGTGACTCTGCCAAGCTGTGGTATAAGGGACTAGAAAGTTCTGAATTCATGAATTTCAGAGAAAAGCTGTTGAGAAAAGGATTCTGCTTCTGCAAACTGTGCAGTGTCTGGAAGTCCAGTTCCTGCTGCCACTAAAGTCAGTCAATATCTGAATGAGATCTTCTTACATGGCCCCAAAATGTACTTTGAAATATCCAAACACATAGAAATATAATCTAAAGTAGATCAAGATGCTGCTTTCACTAGAGTGCTGTTTATTAGCAGTTTAGCAGTCCCACGGTGAGTGTAGGTGTTACTTCTGGAGAACACAGAGGACCAGGACAATTTACATCCTGTTCATGATTTCCAGTATTCTACTAGAGAAGGTGCAAAGACATACTAGGTCTGACTTACAAAAGATCTTTGTAAAGTATGTGTCTATACTTATAAGAAGTACAAGGATCTATCCTTTTCCTGCTGATCTGAGCACCTTTTATTCTTGTTATTAGTATTTTAGTCTCGAATTCATTAGTAGTGCAGGATGTTCAGCAGTATAGAAGAATGTGCTTTTTATCAAACAGACTCTGGTAAGTAAGTCACTCTATATTGAGGGAAACTAATGTTCTTCTGTTTTGGAATACAGCTAAGGGAGGAATATTGAAAGATGGGCATCCATGAGATATGCCACCTTCACAGGTAAAAGCTGAGGGTGATCCAGAACACATCTTAAGAGACTCTTGTCATTCCAGAAGAGCAGGAACCCATCACATTCACAGTGGGGTTCAGCAGCATCCTCAGACCAACAGGCTCAAGAGAGCAGGTATCGGCATGGACCCTTCTGTCTGGGGGTTAGTTTGATGCTGAGATGAATCTTTATTTTTTTCCTTCCAAGAACATCTGGCTGAGGAAGGGATATATTGCCTCCTATTTTCCCTTCTCAGGGTGTTTTGCTACAACGTACCCCTAGAAGAGGCGAATTATGTAGCTGGGTTCATATTGTCACTTTGCCTTTTTAGTCCTCAAAAGTAGTTCAAATAAGCCACAAAATTTATATGTCCCTGAACTCAGCATGTCAGTAAGGAACTGCAAAAGCTTGGCGATCTCTAGAACTCAAATTACACACAAACCTGTGTATATGTTTCTGTCAGATGAGACAATGGAAACTAGAAAACAGCAGCATTTCTGTGGCCAGCATTTGCTTAAGATGCTGGAAAGAAAAAAAATGGAAGCACTTGTCATAAGCTGGAAAATAGATTTAGTGCGTATAACGTGACTAAGGTAAACAAACAAGATCAAACAAGAGCTGAGCAGGCTTCTGTAACCGAATGCCACGTGAAGTGCAACTGCTGAGCGGATTCTCTGAGAGGGGAAATGAAACGGAGCAGATAGGACAGACAACAGCATAGTCTAAGTTCAGCGTTTCTGGTGACACTGGAGATTGCACTCATTTTGGCAGCTGATTTGGTGGTTTCCCCAGTTGAAAATGAGCTGGGAAAGTGCAGTGTGTGCATCCCTTGAGCCTTTGGTGACAGAGTTTGCAGATACTAGATTAAATGTGTTCTTGGCAAAAAGCTAATATCTAGCTCTTTGTGTGTAGTGACTCACCAGGATGGAAGTTAGGAATATTTAAGAGTTGGGTTGTCTGTATTTTTATGTAAAACATCTCAGGGTTGATATTTGGTATTTTCTGGTTTTCCTTTGTGATTGCTTACTTATTTGTGTTTTCTCTTATTCTTCTCTTTGTGGCCTAGGGTTTTTCTGTATGATGATCTGTATAATATATTAGGCTACAAATGTAGACAGCACTAGCTGGATAGAATTATCATCCCATTCTGATATTCTCATGAGTAGTAAACATAAGGGGAGGTTACTTTGCAGTATACTGAGTACATGCACATACTGCAAAGTTGCTAATGCACTGTAATATGGCCTTCTATTTTTATTGTAGGATAACTTTCTCATCTAAAAAAGCCCTCATTCAACTTATACACAGAAGTACAGGTTACTACCCTGGCAGGGAAATGTAGTAAGAAGCATTGCTGACATGCACGTATTTTGGAAGGAAGTGGCAGGCACAGAAACTATCTTGGTTTTCAGTAATTTTTTTCTGTAATACACCCTTTAACCATCCCCAGGCATACTCTCTGAGATGGTCATAGTTGAGGCATTCAAGCTTTCTGTCATTTTTTGGACCCTGGAAGCTTGATACCACTTTATCAGTTTAAATTAAAGTTTTTTAAGGTTAAATTGTCAATTTATCAATTTAATTTAAAGATTGAAAATTATCCTTACAAGGAATATAAGATTTTCTGTTACATTTATATTCAGTTAAGTGGGAAAATTGATTACAGCAAAGTCTAAGACCTGCAAGGTCAGCTTGCGATACAGAGGTAGAGAACTATCAGGAAATCCTGCAGGCTTCTTTCTGTTTTATCATGTATAGTCTAGGGAGAATGAGAATGATATTTATAATGTTCTCAGGATGTGTCTTAATGGTTTTATAACCTGTTAGTTTTTAAGGTGATAAGTCAGAATACCTGCAAAGCATACTAGAAATTCAGTTGCAAAGATTATTCTTTACTGTCCTTTGGGTAGTAAGGTAATGACCATCTGCACAAGTCATCATGGTGTCTTTACGTCGGTCAGTTTGTATTTGTTGAAAGCTAAAAATATTTTTCCAGTCCTTATCTATAAAGTTGTAATCAGGAGATGGTATTTTTGCAGAAGACAGGGATGTTGATCAGGTTTTAATATCATAGCAAAAAGCAGTCAAAACAAAGCCTTCTGGAAACTGCCTTCAGGAACCACAGTAGGTAAAACCAGTGACACAAATCCCTCTTCTGGTACCTTTGTGCAAAATTTGCAGCTTTGTAGAATATATTCATTTGTACGTTGCTCAGCAGCACAGTCCTGTGTCCTGACAGCTGAGTAATGTTCTGCTCACGTCTTCCCTTGTAAAATGAAAAAAGTTGATAATTTAATATAGATGTGACAAGTGCAAGATAGATTTCTACCCAGCACAGTTCACTGCTGAAAGTATTAGGTTGAAAACCTTCTTTAAAGATAACCAGATCTTTAAGTTCTCCCCATCACCACCCACCTTCCCCACAATTAAACACAATACAGAGAAAACTTTAAGAATTGTATTTATTCTTTGGTAATTTCTGTATGAAAAAAATCTTTCATGTCTATTGTTCCAGAAAATAAACCAGTGTCTCTTATTTTTGCCTAAGAGCAGGTTTTCTGCAGGACATGCTAGGTACAATTTTTGTATGTTTCCAGTGCAGACTTTTATTGGTCTATCACTGGTTTTCCTTTATGTAGTTTTCACTCTCCCTGAATCATGGAAACAGTTTACTGCTACTTCTTGTGGCCATTGTGGTTGGGAACTAAGTTTATTGCCTTCTCAGGCAAAGCATGACGAATTCTGTCAATCCAAATTACATTCCTGAGTATGGCAGGGTATGCAGTTTGATTTCACTGATGGCTTGAAAGAAACACATTGAATGATTCTCATACCTACATGTGCATTACTAATGGATGATGTGCTGACTGCACAGCGTTAGTGTGCTGTCCTGATGCTGCACTATTAGTCTTGTATCCCCTTCTCTGCTATTTGACCAGTTTGTATCCCCTTGTACCAGTACTGTTACTTGCTGTTACAGCCTTTCTGCTCCAGCCATGGGGTGACTGCACGCTTGAAGCAAGCTGTGCTACTACACTGTTCCTCTTAGCCAGAGAGGCACCTCCTTGTCTCCAAGACAACTCAGAAGTGAAGCAGAGCTGTGCCTGGTGTGGGAGGTCTGTGACTTTTTGAAGGATGACGTTGTGTTGAGGTGAGGAGAGTTTCAGAAGGGATCCCGCATCACTGCAGAAGTTGCATCCTTGGTAACAGCAAAATCAGATTGACTCAGGAAAGGTAGAGGTGAGTATGGAATTCAACTCCCATAAATCCCACTGAGCTTTTCCAAAGTCTCTAATAGTATCATGGGTTTATTGGTATCATTATCCTTTCTCTAAAAATCAGTGTTGTAAAAGATCCAAATGGTTGTGGGCCATCACTAAAGTGATCTTATACTACTTCTGCTGTCTAAGGTTATCCAGTAGCAGAATTTAAAACTTTAGGACAGTGTTTCAAAAGTACTGAGAATAGCCTATTTTTTAAAAAATTATGTTAAAAGCAGACTTCTCATTGCTTTCAGTGAGTGAAATGTCAGCCTACTGCCAAACACTAAAAACCCTCACATTTGCTTCCTCTAGGCATTGACCAGAATGTATCTTTCAACTTAGAGTTTCTAATGCACAATTATCTGTCAAAGGAGTAACTTTTTCTGTGCAGTTGATGTGGTACATAGACGCTGCATCTATCAGTTTCCTCTAGCATGGTCAAATCTCTCTACACAGAGGAAGGAGTACAGATGAAAAGGTTGAATGAAAATGATCCCTCTTAATGTTTTCACCAATATCCTGCTTACAAATGACTCAGACTCACTAGTTAAGGAGAGAACTGATCTCTTTAAACTAAAAGGAATATTTCAATCTAAGAACACTTTAACAGCATTACTAAAAAATTCATAACCATTGACTGTTTGCCCAAACTTGTAGCGCTGCACTATTGACTCTTGTGTTCAGCCCTAAGCAGATGGCAACTCTCATTCACTTTAATGGGAGATTTGCCTGGGGTAGGACTGCAGAACTGATGCTTGGGAAGTTAATTAAACTTAGCTGGCCAAAATGTGGATGGTTGAGTCATAAGGACAGATCTTCCTGGCTTACCTAGGAATACTTCTTAGTATATAATTAAACCAAAAACCTGACATCAAAGTAACGATAAGGCCCTGCACACAACTGAGGAAATCCAGGCCAGCATTCTTGCCTGTGATCATCTCATTGAGCCAAGCCAGTATAAAAGCTATGGTTCTGGATATTTCCTTTCTCAAGCACTGGTGGAGGAGAAGCAGTTAAAATTGATGGAACTGGCTAGTGTGGATGAACTGGTTGGGAGGTAATAGTTTTTGTTGTACATACCTGCAGAATTCCTCCACAATTATATGATGGGAACAGGGATATTTAGTTAAAAGGAGATTTTTCCAGGGAATGAAGGAATAAACTCAGAGACAGCATACCTCTATAACTTGTTGATATACTTCATACCATTCCAAACTCAGTGAATTTCTATATCAGGTGAAGTGATGATTCCCATGGGTGTCAAACTACTCAGGGTGTGCTCTTCGAAGGCTTGAAGGTGCTAGAAGCCTAGGAAGAGTGTTTCTACCCTGTATCTCTCAAAGCTATAGATCTGAACTTTAGAGATGCTCTTAAACATTCTTGTTTCACATAACATTGTCTTAAGGAAGCTGGAAAAACAAGATCTAGAAAAAGATCTACTATGGAATACTAGCAAAATGAGCTGGAAAACCCAAGTCAAAGAATAGTTACCAATGGTTTACTGTAAATAGGGAAGGATATATAAAATGTGGTTCCACAGGGATCTCTCCTGAGCCAGACACCATTAAATATTTTCATTAGTGACTTCAATGATAGGATAAAGAATGTTCTTATTAAATATGCAGATGCCACAAAGCTGTGACGGCTCCCGGTATGGAGAAGAGCATGATTAGAATTCCAACAGACCTTGAAAAATTCGAGAGGTAGTTTGAAAAAAATGGGAAGAAATTGAAGACAAGTCCAGTTTCTGTGTTTGGACAAGAAGAATCATTTATAGGATCAACTAAGTGGGGCAAAAACTGATTTACAGTCTTATAGGAAAGGAACTAAGGTTTGCAGCTGACTGCAGCTTGAACATGAGTGGACATTGCCACACTATTGTGAAAAAAATAAACGGGGGAAAGTAATTTTGAGTTGCACAAGCAGGAGCATGGTCTATAAAATGCATAAGGTATTTCTTCTGGTTTACAACCATGGAAAGGTCTTCAGCTAAGGTCAGGTTTAAGTCTCATGTGAACCAGTAGAGAGCAATATAGTGACTGATGAAAAAAACAGGGTTTGGGGTTGTCAAAAGACTGAGAAGAAGCATGATAGCGGTCTGCAGTTACATGAAAAGCAGATGCAAAGCCAAAGGGAATCATAAGCTTGTGGACAGAACAGAGAGCAAGTGATACAAGTATAACACAAAAAATTCGGCTAGGTTTAGGCAAAAGGGTTTTTTGACAATAAAGATGGTTAAACACAGATAACAGTAGAACCTTTACCTTTTTTTTTGTTGCGGGCCTGTCCAGAATGAGAAGAGTGTAGTTCAGCATATCTTGGGGTAGGCACAAGATTTCTTCTTGAAGTTCCTTTCTGTCCTGTTTTGCGATATTCTCCGATATGTTACTAGAAGCTTTAGGAATCTCTTCAGTAGACTGTTTCCTCAGATCCTAACAGCTATTTCCTGGGATCCTAACAAGTTGCTTGATTAAAGAGATGGGTAGTCCCAAAATAATATTTTAGTTCTCTCCTTCCAATAAAAACAAACCAAAACTCACTTTGTGGATGGGGGCGTTCAAATTCAGGGGGTGTCTTAATGAAAAAGTTTCTAATAAAATCTTTTCTGAAACCTCTTCCAAGGTTGGGGGCTTGTGGGGTCTGAAATCTGTCATGAGACTTGGACAGCTTTAGAAAAAGGACTATTGAAACATGGAAAATACATGGTATGTGAATAATGGGAGGCAACTGAAAGCCAAGTAACCTCTCTGATGATATTAGAAATTAATTGTAGATTAATTGTAGTCTTCTATTGTCCTGATTTAAATGATAGTCTTGAAGCCTTTGTGAGCAAGTGTCCAGTGAGACTGTGTTTCTTAAAAGGATTTATTTATTACACTGAGTACCTGAACAGTCTAATGGTGTCTTGGCTGCTGGGTTTTTCTGTGTGCAAGCACGAGCCTTATATTTTCAGTGAGAATGACCTCCATTCCAGATTAACAGCAAAAAGTACAAGTATGTTTGTCCTCAACACCAGTCTTCAACAAATTAAGTAAAACTGATTTCCTGCTCTCACATATCTTTAAAGGTACAGCACCTATTAAATAACAGGTTAAGTGTAAGCTATGTAAGGTCATAGAAAAACAGTAAACAACAGAGAACTGAAATGGATGGTACATATCATTGGACAATATGCCAAGCATAAGACACATTAGCTGGATGCAGACAGATAATTTTATTTCTGTAGGCTCTATTTGATATTAAAATAATACTACAATTCAGTTTCAGACAGCAGGAGGCAGTGAAAAGTGTTCCAGTGCTTCTGTGTGCAACCTGCTTGAAGTACTTAAATAAAGACATTCTTCTCTAGAACAAATTATCTTCCTTCTGAGAAGGTCTCTCGTGCTAAAAAGAAAAACAAGGGGAAACAGATTGCAAGATCTTAATAGGCTTTTTTTTCAGTGGGTTCCATGCCAAACTCTATCCTTGCATGAGTTCTTGAAACCTCTCTGATTTCACAGGGACCTCGTGGCTGTAAAAGATTTTTTTGGTCTTCAGGTCTAAAAAGCTTCCTTCTGTATAAAGTATTTTACACATGGAATGGCTGCTGAAGCAAATTGACTAGAATGCTAGTCAGTTTTTACACTGCTGCCCTCCCACCTGAAAAGCACTTTCAGTGCCCTACAGAGAAAAGAAATGAAAGAGGAGGGGAAGAAACATGCTCATGCACACACATACAGAGAAAGAGATCTTGATAAAAAGGGAGAGAAAATGAAATAGCACTGTATGCTGTCTGCCCTACATAGTTGTCATGCTGGATGGGGAGAGGTGTTTTTACAGGATAGAACATATCCGGTGACTGCACATTGAGCTAAATTCAGTTCTTATCTGCACTAGGACATTAGCTTCAAATAGCTTTGCTTAAGGGCCAGAATATTCCCAGGTTACATCTAGGGAAGATGAAGATTTCTGGTTCAAATCAGTTTTCAAAAGATGAATATCTACTTAGTGTCTTGCTATACTGTAGTGTTTAGGGACACATTTTGTACTAATGTTAATCCATCATATTTCTGCTGAATATGTTGCATACCCATTTTGCATCAGCTAAATTTCTAGCCCCATATCATCAAACCAGTTTGTAAGTTTTAAGAAATATTGACCAGATTCTTTAGATAAAAGTAGAATTATGTGTTTTGGAAATGAAGGAGCCTGCCAGCTCTGGCCAGCAGGATTCATGAAACTCAGACTGTGAAAGTCTATTCTAGAAAATAATCTTCAGCATATTTGGTAGAACAGAAGTGCTGCTAATGCAGCAGTTACGTTGGCAATGTGAGAATGGGAGCAATAGGAGGACATGCCAGGAAAATATGTTGCTTTTGCAAGGTCTGTATATTTTGCAGTAAGAATGGTGTAGTGCTATGACGTAAGATTGAACAGCTGTTTCTCTGAACATTTGAGAGTGATTGGAATATATTTTAAGGATGTCTTCTGTGTCCGAAAAGCAGCCTGTTTGGTGCTGTTCTTGAATACTCTGGGTTTATTTTCAGGGATATAACAAACAGGTTACACACAATATGACAACTCCAATTCTTATTCTGTTTAGGTGCAGCCTGGAATGCTCACTATGGTACATACATAATTTCATCATTTTCTGTTCTGCTGCTTCTACTGATAAAAGTAGGCACTATAGCAAAGGTACAGCAATGAACATAATACTTTTCAGAGATGTGCATCGTTTTCTCACTTTTGCCATTCCAGATCAATTGGGATGACAAATTTTGTAAACTGATTTGCCCTTTTCTAAGTTTGAAATTTGGCCATTGCTAGATGCAAAAGTTATCACTGATAACGTTAGGAATAAAGTACCTCAGTCTTCTCCCCCATGTTCAAAAAAGCCTTTAGTAAGGTTTAAAACCACTGAACTCATGCTTTTTCAACCATATCCATGATACTTCAGGTCCTTTTACCGAATAAGCAACATGCTCCAATACGTTGTCTGTTAAAGCCAAAATGCTGAAAAAGTTAACATCATAGCCTGGCTTTCCATCACCACACAGGACACCAAGAAAGAGACAACTTTGTAATACTCCTTGTATAAAATGCCTTTAAAAATATTGACAGTCTTGGAATAAAGTCTGTTTTCAAGGATTTTATGTGATTTCTGAGCTCAAGAAAAAATTCTGAACCCCTTCTCAAAATTTCACATCGTTATGGAAAGCCTTTATGAAATTAATTATTTTCAGATATATTTTCTTCTTTTATATGTAGTGAGCTGTCTGAGTACCAGTTATGGTGGCAGGCTGTGCAGTGTTGTCATTTGCTTTCATTTTCCATCTGCAAAAGATTTTGTTTGATAGTGGTTCTAAGGAAGCATTACTCTTTACAGAAGTGTTGATTCTGGGCTCCTCATTGGTTGAAGATGAGGAATAGATTCTCAGACATTGTAAGCTGTCACAGCTCCATCAACTCTTATGCTGATTAAGACAATCTGACTTAATAATTGTAATCATATACATTTTTTCTAATCAGTAATGATCTTACATTAAAAATACTGTGAGATTTCTATCATCAAAGCCTTAAGTTATATATTATCTTTGAGGAACACTGATTTGTATGTTTATTTTCATTTGTAAGGAAATGTATAATCAATTCTTTCTACCCAGTTCATTTTAATTAGGTAAATGTCTGGCTCTTTATTAATTATGACTAAATCCTTAATTTTATTAGGTAGATACGATCTAAACACTACAGGATCTTGTTCATTGCAACATCTCTTTAATGAAACTTCTTGTTATCCAAAACTTGGACTGTGTGTCCCATTGTGTGTCATTTGTACTGAGAATTCATTATTTATGAGTAGTGTATCCCCTCCTAAATATTTTATAGGAGTTTAAAGTATTTTACACACTAAATACTCTATTCTTTCTGAATTCTATCCTCAGTACAGTATTCCTTAGTTTTCAATCAGTAATGAAACTGTGTAGGTTCAGTCACATTTTTTATTTTTCATTTGATCTCTCTTCTACTCTATGTCACCTTGCCATCAAGCAAATTAAATAGAGAATTTCAAGAACAGTGCTACTTGCATCACTTGCAACTGTTAATGCATGAGATTTGTTTCCATCCATGTGGATCATACCAAAGAAACTCAGACATGAGAAAGGAGTCACATTACACTGTTGAGTTCATTTGCTATTTCTGTTTTGTATTCTTTCTACCATTGGTCAACAGTTTTACAGAAAGTGATACGTGTATGATTTAAGAAGTTACACAGCTCATTAACTGCACTATAGCTGACAATCTGATTTCAAAGACTTGTTTCTTAAGTTAGCAGATTTTACACAGGTTAAGATACTTCAGGGCCCAGATGTGTGAGGGAATAAAAAAATGAGAGCACTCCTGCCTGCTCCTATTCCTGGGGCTCCCCGAGGAGCAGCAGTTATCCTTGAAAGCTTCTGTGCTAATGCAACTGCTAGTACGAGGAGGAGCCTACTCAACTGCCCCTAGGCACAGCAGAACAGAGAAGGGCTTTTAGAAATGTAGGGAGTTAAGGCAAAGGAAAGGTGCTGGCAGTGATCTTTACCTTAAATTTCAGATTTCATAAACTCACAAATGCCACAACCTGAGTGGATGTTGTAGCTAATGGACACTTTTCAAAATCTATGTAAACCAAAACCCCTGGGTTTGATGCAGCTCTGACAAGGATTCACTGAAGCCAGAAGATGAAGTCAGTTTAAAAAGCAAATGTTTAAGTGGACTTGTGCCTCCTGAAAGAGGGGGAGGCAACTGTGAAAGAGGAATTTCCAATCTGCAGCTGAAATAACCAGGAAGATGCAGTATACCAGTTCTGGGCTTTCCTGAACCCAGGCGTGTCGCTGTGGTGAAGAGGCTCTTTTTTAAAGGATGAACACCTGCAGAGTTGAGGGAAGATGGTTTTTGTGGCTGGCCGCGTGAGGGTTTGCTGAGACACCAGTTCAGGCACAGAAGCCTGACCTATGACTTTTTCTGTGAGTGTTTTTCAGGCAGACATGCATATTCTGTGATGAATGGAATCTGAAATGAAGCAGCACAGCATTGCTACTAGCAGTGGAATGCCTTCCTATAAATAGTGTATTCCAGTCAATTTTAATATCGAGAAGCAGCTTTTATCTCATGACAGCCCCTTCTCTTCTTTTGTCTTCTTCTCTAAACTGCTTCCTCAAAGAACAGTTCAAAAAGATATACAAACACATTAACTTATTAAGTAATAATTATGGTAATGTAAACAACACAACAAATGATAAAACATGTTGAGAAATACATACATACTCATTAAATGCTGAGATTTGTAAAAACCTGCTCTGACTGTACTTTTATTGCAGTCATTCAGTGTAGTCTCACCTGTTTTACCTGTTGCCTTTTTATTGCCATAAAATGATAACCTACAATTATGCTTTGGTCTTCAGCCATACCATATTTCATCACAAAATCCTGAGAAGTCATGGTGCATGAAAAGAGCCTGGTTCACCCAAAGTTTTATACGTCTAACTTTAAATATGTAAGCTTGCCTACCATCAGCATTGTGCTGGCTTGAAGCTTACCTTCTCAGAAGCTACCTTAACCTTTCGGCTAGACTGTGCTCTGGGCTTATGAAATACATGCATCCTGGTGAGAAAAAGAAACTGGCAGCTTGGATGACATTTGCACATCCATCCCGCAAGTATTGTTGGTACCGACAAAGCTGCTTGTGCCATTTGGATCTCCTGTCTTGATCTGTGTGTCCTTTTAGGGGCCCTAGCTGAGAAGCACCTTTGAAATTTTAAGTAGAGATATCAACCTCAAAAATACATAAATTGCATGTCTTGTCAGCTAATACCTCTTGCTTTAATGACAATAAAGCCTGCTGACATATGTGGTCATGGCAAGAAGGCTTTCTGCAGTATGAATGGAACAGCTGCTGATGATCAAGGAGGAAAATCAATGAGTCAGCATTCATCAAAAGCTTCCTCCTGCTGGTCACCATTGCCAAGTGCTGAGTCATCGATTTTCCTCTCTGCTAGGCGTAGACTGCTCTATTTTCTTTACAGCAAGCTTTAAAATGTTTCCAGTGCGCTGTATGCAGCTGTCAGCTCCCATGAGAAGGTCTCAGTGGGAGCACCCCAACACATGAATTGTATTGGAGCTGGGGGATAAATCTCAGTTTAGCTCAGTGTAGTTTTTTCAAAGTGTTGAAAGCAGCGTGCCTGAAGCTCAGCACGCCTGAATCTACAAATCACCCCATGTACCACAACCAGCGTAAATGAGGTGTTCTGCTTGCCATAAACTCACTAAATATTTTTTCTTGTGAAGTGGCAAGTGGAATACAATATGCATGGCTCACAGATTCACAGTCACTGAAACAACTCCAACAGCATGCAGCATGCAGTTGTCATCAAGAAATATGTCTAGGAAAACCTCTATAGCCACGCAGTTTCAGCACAGCATGCTAGTACTCACCAGTTCTTCAGTACTCAGACAAAGAGATTGCCATACATAGTGTGCATTAGAAGTGCTGCCCTTTGATTTCTCCTTTTAAAAGGAATCATCCTTACAGCTGTTCTCTATTGTCCCTCAGTCTTGAATATCTTCTTTGTTTAAAGAGGCCCTGGAAATCAAAAATAGAATTAGAAAGGGGTCTTTGTCTGCCAGTATTAAAATCTTGTGAGTCATGTTTTCCCAAATCCTTCACAAAATTCTGTCAGAATTCAGCTCAGAGCTTCAACTTCAGGAATACTGTGAAGGTGACTACAAACAATGATATTCATTTACAATTTGGAAAGCTCATTTAGGCTGAAATGTGTGATATATTCACATACATCTCTCTTCTGTTTCATTTACAAAGAGCAACAGAATTGCAGAATTGAACAATAAAGCTTGAAAGCTTTCAGTTAGTTCCATTTTCAAGATGCCAATGAAGCAAGTTCTGCAATATGCAATCCCGTTTGTACTTACTGATGTTAATCTAAGAAATAGCATGTTTACAACAATACTTACTTAAATAGAATATTTATTTTAAAATAATATCTCACTGTAGCAAAGATTTGCAGACCAGTGACATTGCCATTCTCTTTAGAAACAAGGGAATATGCAAATAAGTTGTTATTTATAATAGCTGCAGCTTGCTATGTTTGTAAAATAATTATATTTACCAGATAATTGACCTTGTGTGCACAATAGGGACAAAAATAAAGAAATGATGCATGAAAATTCAGAGTAACACTGGATTGGTTTGGAAAAGTGAATTAAATGGTAATTTTCAAAAATACTAAGCAATTAATTGCTGCTGTAACAAACATTTCTGTTTTAACACTGGCAACTGTACTGTGTGAACATTATATTGAGAGTCAAGGCAGACCACTTGATTGCAGTGTTTGCACTGTAATAAGTGTGCTTTTGGTTTAATTTTACATTCTCATCTCAATTGTTCTTACAGGAATGCAGATGTTGTCCTATTTGTTGGTCTTGTTAAAATCTTTGTCATGTGAGTGCCAGTGAATGTAGTAACACCTAATAAATTATGTAAAGTACTGCAGTATGCTGTACTTGTATGACCATTTCAATATACTGTAATTGTTTTCCAACACTTCCCCCACAGGTTAGTCTGGCTTCCAACAGAGGCAGAAGTGAATAACAAGCCAATCAACATGCAGAATATTGAAGCGAGTAGCTCAGCACACAGCCATCAGCCAAATGCGAGCTTAACACAAGGTTGCAGTCAGGACAGTGACTCCTTACAGTTGACTTTCTAAGCTCTGCACGTCTGCTCCTTGTATCTCCTGAATCATCATTCTGTTGTTTACTGATCAAAGTAAGTTGTTACCCATGTCAACACCAGGTGATTAATACAACTGCAGAAGCAGGGCTAGATTCTGATCAGTGCAAATTACCAGCTTGCAATCAGGGACTTGATTTTGCTTCAGTTGGAGCTTTGGAGCTGTGTCCAGGGGAACTCAGCCTGAGCCCCCAGTCCTGCCGGTAATGTGGGGACTATGATCTGATGATGACAACTGGCACCTGCAGTGAACAGTGTGGAGGAAACCCTGTCCTAATGTGGAAAGTCTCACTATTCTTCAGAAAGTTTGATTGCATTGTAATGTGTAATTCTCTCTCTGCCATACTTTAAGCAGTACATTCCTTTTACTTCAGTGGACACCATGCTTTTGGAGGCCATTTTCCAGAGACACTTAGCCTGAGGCTGAAGTTTGTCTCTAGAACAAACCCTGGTCTGTAATTTACACTGTGGTACTTGGAGGAACTGCTCTTGGTGGCTGTTTTGCCCATTGCCTTTCCACTAAGCCCACTAAGCGAGTGTCTGTATGCTGGTACCAATGAAGGAATCTCTTTTTTTAATGGAAAGAGCTGGCACTAGCAACTGAGCTGAGACCACTGGCTCCTTTTAGATAGGCCACTCTTCACAGATTTTAGAAGGTAGCAAATTTCAGTCACTATGAGCCTTTAGTGGATCTAACCAGTAGTTTAAAAATTAAAATCTCTGTATTGTATTACAAATCCCCTGAGGCATCCAGCAGGGTTTTTAAGATTTAGCGTGGGGTTTTTTCCTCCTTTTTTAGTATTTCCAGAATTCACATTAGCTCCTGTAAGACTAGATGGATATCTGCCCATAATTTGGCTCAGTTCTCAATCAGTCAGGTATCTACAAGTTGGGAAGCATTGGTTTTTGCCAGTGTAGTTTGGTGCCTTTCTGTGAAACATGTGAAATGTTTTTACTGTGTCTTTTCCAAAATGGAATATTTTACAATCCAACTCTAGTGCCAGGACACCCTTATGAAAGGAGCTAATCTGTGCTAATGACTGTGTAAGAATAAAATGGAAAAAAAGCAACACAGGAACTTCTCTGAATTTATGGCATTACAGTCCTTCCCATGGCAACACAGAGTCAGATGGTTAGGTAGCAAAGTACAAGCAGGAAGAAAAGGCAAACAATGACAGAGAGAAAAAAAGGCAAAGAAAGCAATGAGATTTTCTCTATAAATACAAGAACTAAATGGAAAAGGAAGAAAATCCTTATAAATGGTACTGTCTACTTGTAAAGAATATCCTTCAGTGTGTGCTCATTTCTTTCTATTAGACTAGCTTGTCTAAGACATATACAGAAAGCCCTTTAATATCCCATTATACTGTATTCTAAAGCATTCAGGTCTAATACTATTACTCATAAAGAAACCAAAAGCATATTTACAGAGACTGAATGTCTATAAAGAGGAGATCAGGCAAGCCTCTTGAGAAAAGAAAGTCCCATATCAGATTATTGTGTGAAAAAAGATAGCATGCTCATTTCAATTACAGCACCAATTGGGTTTATTTAAAAAGGAAGTAATTCTGGGTTTATATCATAAAATCACTTTAAGCCTGTAAACATCCAATAAATTAAATTTTTAGATAAGATCCATTTTGCAAAAAGCTATTTATGAAAAGCTTCAGATAATAATTAGAGAGGATTTAATAACCTAATAACTGACTAATACTAGCACACAGGAAGTACGTGGAATTAGATACTTCTGTGGAGTTACTGTTTTACTTCATGTAATTTGGCAGTTTCTTACGCAAGGTAAGTTGCTCCAGCCTATAATTCCTACAGCAGTGAAGGTATGTAGCAGAAGAATTCTGTTTATAGACTGTTTATAGGTCGTAAGTAAAAAAATTTTCAATAATGTTTGTCAGGGTAACTGTCTAGCTGAACCTAATGCAGAAGCCAAATATAATCTTATACTGTAAAGATATTCAGATGTTATGAATATTAACATCTGAAACATAAAAGGAAGTTATGCCACTTAGCATAAACATAGGCCAATTCAATATTGTCAGTATGGTATGGAATATTAAGGCTTGTATTAACTTTAGCACTCTACTAAACACTGTAGGTACTCTGCTTAAGTTAATATGAAGCTTTTGTTTATTATAATGCACTTTGAGCCAGACCCTGGAATTAATTTCATTCCTGGTCATGCAATTTACCTCTGAATAAAAATGGATGAAATAGAGAGAGGGGTGATGGTCCAAAACCAGAAGCAGTAACACAGCACAAGTTATATCCCTTAGATCTAACATTACCGCTTTACTCCTTGAATCTTTTCTAGGGAGATTTAATTTAATTTTTAAGAACTTCAGGGCAGGTTAATGAAGGTCTGTTCCTGTAATAGATACAAGGTATTTAAAATGGGTCAAACCAAAACCCTAGACAGACCACTGCAGTACTTTGGGACTTTAAAATCTTGAACAAAGCTTCATGTGTTATCACCACTTGGCCATTCTTGCTTTTAGAACTGATGCTATCAGCAGTCATTACTGAGTGATACTGTGTTCTGTCATACCTGTCTGCTGGTCACGAGCACCAGAAACATCATACTGAAAGACAGCATGCTCCAGTGGATTGACGCATCTTGTACTTACTCAATTTCTGTGTATATACTGGAATGTAAAACAGCATAGAAGTAGTTGAAAAAGGTAGAAGAGGAAAAATACAAATAGACACCTGCAGAACTGTCTTTGAAGTAGTGCATATCTGTAAATTAGGGATCAGATCCCTCATAGTGGAACTCTCCTTAAGAAAGAAATTAGAAAATTAAAACCTGTCTAATCAACAGCAGTGACCACTTCTATAGGCACTCCTCAGGTGCCATTAAAAAGTTTCCACTGGAGCTAGCTATGGTGATACAGCCGCAATGGGACAGATCGTAATAGCTCCAGTTGAAAAGGTGGTGTGTGCCTGTCCAACTCCACCTGAAAGGCAAACAGTCAGATGGCTATAAAGGGAAAGAGTGAATAACAAAAGAGAATTTTTAGGCTTTGAACAAAAGGGGTTTTATATATGTATGTATATGCCTGACAAAAAGCACTTAAAAACCTATATAATAGCATGTATTATATTTTTGGAAGTGTCTTATTGCCACTGCATTGCTATTAAAATGCAAAACAAGTGCAAGCATGTCATGTTTATTAAACCACTAAAAAAATGTTCCGACAGGATTATGACTTCAGTTTCAAAAGCATAGAAATGGGCAGGGAAAAGAAGGCGGAGGAATCAGAAACCAAATTCTCAGTTTCCTCTTTTGTGCCTAGTTATTGGAACATGCAGAGTGGATTATATAGTCCTTTGAGATGTCTGCAGTAATAACCTCACGTTTTAGAGTAAATGATCTCAAAGTACATTACAAATTTAACAGTTTGATACCAGACTTAAGCACAAGATGACTACAGATATATCTGAGATTTTCTAGGGAAAAGGTTTACAGCAAGGGAAGAATACACTCTTTTTCCCCCTGAGAAACTGCAAGGGAACCATAGGTGTGCAGAATGTAATTATGCAGATTGAAATTAGGCCAGTTCACTATAGCTAATTCCTTGTCTTTTATAGAAAGTGCCACAGGATCTTTACTGCCACAGAAGATTAGGTTGTCAGCTTTAGGTATCATCTGCAAGTTGGCAGCTCTAGTAGCTTACCCAACAGTGTGTCCAGTTTTCAGGGAACAGGGATAAATCCTATCAGGGCAACATGCAACATTTCTCCTCAATTCTTCATGACCCCATGTTCCACATCAGTGGGTGATCCAGTGCCTTCTCATTCTTGCTTTCAGCTTAAAGTTTTCATTTATTAAATCAGCCGTTCCATCATCATCATTTATGTCCTAGTTATACGTTATTTCTATCATAATACTTCTTCCCAGGATTTAAATAACTATGGCACCAAATACGTTGTGCAATCTGAACAAAGTGACTTAAGCTATCAAAATAGCTTTATCTAAAACATACTTACCAACAAATGAAAGGAAAAAATTATTTGTGTTCTTTTTGTTTTGTTTAATAAGAGTTATTCAGGAATAGAGCTATTTGGCACTAAATTCATTCTGGCAATAGTCAGATGCAGCCCCAGTGGATGAAGGAAGTTGCTATGACTTCAAAATGAACACTCTCTGCAAGTCCTGAGAATGTTCTGCATGGTCCAGTTATTTGCATATCTTCAAATTTTGGATGATATCTAGGATATTTGCTAAGACTTGGTAACAGTGGGCTTGTTTAACTTTTGGCTCTGTCTAAATCCAAGCGTCAATTTTGTTCTGTTGCTAACATACCTTTTGGGTAACAGACTTCATTATTCTTTAGCTGTTTCTTTCACGAATCTTCAGCCAGTCAGATGTAGCCAGTCCAGCATCATATCTAGATTTTTAATGTGAAAAACAGTATTGCTACAATTTCCTTGCTTCTGAACTGCTAGGTGTTGTGCAACATCCCCAAATTGCTCTGAGATCATGAGATAAAAATAGACCATTGGGAATCCAGCACAGATTTAAGCCAGCAACCACACATAATTCTTGCACTCCAAACATTTCATTGCAGATGCATTTTTTGAGAGAATGTGTAAAAAAAATATGTTTTCAAGCTAAAGCTAGGCTCATGCGTGGAAGCTCATCTTCAAAAAGCAAAAGTCTGCTTTGTTGGTGGAGTATGCTAGAAAAGAATGGACATAGGGGAAAAATGAGTGATGTCCAAGAGGAGCTCCAGGTGTGTCAACAGGCTTTCTCCTTCAAATCCCCACTTCACAACAGCTCTAGGAGAGCTGAGAGGGATGGTTCTGCCTGTTGCAAGCAGTGGTAGAGGGCATTTAGCTTGTGTTTAAGAAAACATAAGTTAAAGGCCCCTGTGCAGCAGAGGTAAAGCTCCTGATGCACATCTCCCTGAGCTATCTGAAGATATTGTCCAGAATCCTGCTGAAAAAGTAAAATGGGAAGCACTGACATTTATATTCTTTGATAGAATGTGTAACGACCCAAGTCTGTTGCATGACCTATGGCAAGCCCTTGCTTACAGTAGGTGTGGAAAAAGGGAATGAGAGGCAACTGCTGTTTAGGCATTTTAGAATTACATTAAAATTTTGTTTCATTTTGGTTTGAGAATGCATATTGCATGTCAAGTTTTGATGAATATATATTCAAGACTGGAACATTTCATTCATACCTTTAGTTATTTTAGGTACAAATTTCAAATGGATCGTCAGAAATTACTTTCCTAAAGCTATCAGTTTGTGGGCTTTGGACAATGTGATCCTTAATCCATTTGAACCCACTCTTTCTTTGCCTTGTACGCCATTTGCTGTTTGCTTTTCTGCATTGTGCAATGTATCCTTTATGAAATTATACACTTTTACCTTGATGTCCTGTCTGAAAGTGGTTCACAGCATGTAGCAAGTTGAAAAGGTGAACCCTTGTGGGTAGGACACAAGCATTTTTATTGCCTATCATTTAATCTTGCCTTGGAAATGTGGGAACACTGGCTAAACACAGTGCAGCTGCCACATGGCTCTCAACATTGAAATGGCAGTAGTAGCATATTTAAGACTACATACAATAACAAATCTGGTTTCTGTTTTTTAACACGTGTGTTTACCTGTTTTTCAAAAGGGCAATAATTCATTCTTGTATTTCCTATTAAGAAGCTGTATTATCCTAACTTAATCCAGACTGCACCCAGCTCCCTTCTTTGAGTGGTCTGGTCAGAGAATGTTTTCAAACTCCTAAAGGTGTTCACAGTGGAGACTTGCTAGTGCTGCCTTCTCTTTGCTGAAGGAGTTCCTGTGTCTGTGTTTTGGTTTTGTGTGATAATGTAAGGACAGATGTGGAAACACTCTTTCCTTGGATCTCTGGAAGTAGGCTAGCAGCATTCAATCGTTATTACATTAAGATGATTCAAGGCTGAGAATACTGATGCCACCCTTCCCCCACTGCTCTCTGTAGACACACAGACACATGCACACAGGCGTGCACACAGAGTATTATCTGTGTTTGCCTTACTAATGTCATTGTACAATATTCCATTTTCCTCTCTCTTCTTGTCCCCAGGGTCTGTAACAAACCCCTGCTGGACCTTTTATCCACCCACTAAGTCCAGATTAATTTATTATACTCCATCTAGTTTTTGAACTGTTCCTTCTAAATGTGTGATGGGGCTTAGGGCTGTGCAAAGGGGATTCAAGGATAAGGGGAGAAAACATCCTTAGGCTCTAGCTTACAGTGAAAGGTTGTGTTACAGTATGAACACCTCTACTATTATTATGCATAGCCATGGAAGATGGTGCAGGAGGAATGACTGATTAGAGCTCATATTTAGCTAAATTAACATCTCAAGTCCATTTTTTTAATATAAATCTGAGTTCATAATAATCTAAAAGCAAATATTTGCCTTTAATATCTCTGATTTATGCATAGAATACAATGTACTCTTCATTTCCTCCTTAATTATTATTATTTTTTTTTAAACAGCTTCCAGGCAGAAAGTCAAAGCCTGCTGTGTTTTATATTATACTCTGCAACTCATTTTCCTGTTTTTTGGTTTGGGTTTTTTTTTTTAATGAAACATCTAATTAATCCATGTAATCTGAATACTTTCTGTTTAAAATAAATGTGCTAATGAAAAGAACTAAATGAAAATGTAGCTTATTTGTTGTACCTATGAAAGTAATAGCTAGGTAAAAAATAGAGATAAAAACTTGAATACTTTATGCTTAGTATCTAACTGGTGAATCAAACCAAATTATAAGGGTGACTACAAGTCTGTAATGTCTGGAAAAAGTTCCTTAATGAAGGGGAAATTATGATCCTGGTTTTGCCATCTTATTTTTGCTCATTGCATTACATGAGCTGGGCCTGATGATCTTGCATTTGTACCAATAAAGGTGCTGTTTCTCTTCCAGTTGCAGGAAGACTCCATGAGCTTTTTACAGGATCCTGATAAAAAAGCTTGAAAGATTGTTGCAGCTCAGGGCTCTTTATCTTGGGCTGAACACAATAAATGACTAGTTATGTTAGAAGTTTCTTTTTCTTTATCTCTGTCCAGCTCAGCAGCTTCCTCTGTGGAGAGCACAAACAAGAGGAACTGGAACCAATCGTATATTTAGAATTTAAGTGTGTAACTTCAGGTGGCAAAGGCTGCAGTAGAGGAGAGGAATTAGAGAAATGTGCTTTTTGATGAATTATCACCAGCACCATTTTTAATGGAATGTTTGTCAGGCTTTTCCATGAAATATCAGCAGCTCTTTAACATCCCTAAAATTATGACCTAGACAATTTCCAGTAATGATGAAGTTGAAAATCGATGTAGGAAATATTACCATAGTACAAGTAAAAAGATGCCTCTAAACGGTAATGTACGAAACCTCACAAGGGAAAGCTTACTTGCCTGTGAAGCTTTCCCAGTAGAAACATTATAAATCATACATAAGTCAGAGTGTGAATGAGAAAAAGAAAAATAGCTATCAAGACATAGCTCAAAATTGCTTAAAGTCTTCATGGTTTGGCACAGACAAATGCAAATAGAGCATGTTTGTTCAGCATTGTCAGCAGAAACATGGCATCTCGTTCTGTGGGTAGAAGCTCACAAGTCCTATTTTTTTGAACAGAGCATTGGATCCATCTCTCTGCTCTCTTTTGCATCTGGACCAAAATCAGCCATAACACATCACTGTTAAGTGGCTGTGTAGCAGATGGAGAGGCAGACCCATTTTGTTGTAGGAAATGTCACCTTTGACGCAGCGTGACTCCTGCAGCATGGTTTTACTTGGTTTACCTTACACGGGTTTACCTGGTTTACCTTACTTGGTTTTGCAGTTGAGCCCACCAACAGATAAAAGGATGTGTGGCTTCCCCTCTGGCACAGAGTTGGTTATTCACATTTAGAGCCCAGCATGAAATCTCAGCCCTGTTGTACCAGTGGCAAAATTCCAAATGACTTAGATAGGAGCAGTACCCTTCTGATCCCCATTTTGCCATCTACAAGATACCATTTGCTCTTGGCAGTGACTCTTTAGACTGCAAATACAAATGGGCACATTTTAAAATACCCAGGAGTCTCAATGCTACCAGATTAGTGAGATTCTTTTCTAGATCTAATTTGGAATTAGGATAAGAAATATAATGAATATAATAATTGATATCATACTATGGCTTCATTCCTATCTATGCCCAGGATCCCTTTGTTTTCGTATTGTACAGAACAGTAACAAAAAGATTGTCTCCATCCTTCTTCCAGAGTTTTACAAATTATATGCTGGATGAGATACAGCAGGTGGCAAAACAAGGACATGAGTGGCCTGGGAAAATCAAATAACAATAAAATAAATGATGTTTAGCAGAGAAGCTTGGGATGCATTTTCTCCACAAAATCACTCTGCTGGATGAGAAGCTGTTAGAGACACAAAGCTTCTCCTGTGTAGGTACAGATGGGACCTTGAACATGGCTGGAACATGGACAGCAACGCAGATAGTAACGGAGACTGTGTCAGTTTTCCAAGAAATACATCCATATTTATACTGCAGTGTTTTGTAATTAATGCTCAACTCAGAAAACATCCACAAGATCATAAAGGCAGCTAGTTGTGAATACTGCAGATGCCCAGATTAGTTTCTGTCACAGCTGAACCCAGAATGCAACATTCCACTTAAAAGCTTTCTAAAAGGTAGCAAAGAAAAGGAAGATTTGCCACCTAGCTTAATTTTTAAATTGCCACCCAATCTTGCACTTGTATTGCAGAAACCTCATAGAAGTAGCTACAGAAATCTTTTCTGTAGGTACATCTTTATTTCAATGTCACTATATCTCATCACTGGCTATTAGTTGCCTTCATCTCCAACATATTTCATGGCAAAAATCCGTTAAATCAACTATTATATACTACACCTCAACAGTCCTGTCTATGTCTAATTTTGGAATGCCTTAGCAATCAGTATCAATTTAAAATAAGTATCATTTTTAATATATATTTATATACATATCCATGGGAAAAAAATAGGCATAAAAAGTCCCAATAGCACACTGTGGAATGTTTTTACAACAGCAATGTCACCTTGTTTGTAAAAGTGTGTTTACATGTGGATTTGCATCAGGCGTGCAGATTAGCAGAGTTTATGAGCACGTGGGCTTTTCATATTTTAATACTTTCCAAGCATTCCCTCTTCTAATTATTACTAAAATTGGACTTTTCCTTTACCTTATATATTGTATATTTAGTAGATGTTAACTACTACATTATATTGTCTTAATAGTGACATGGAGCTTTAAAAGATGAATTAATCACAGCCATTCCTAAAGCGAAGTGTAACATGCACAATATTATTGTTGGTTTGGGGCAGGCAGTTCATTTTTGTCCATCTGGCTGAAGGCAGGTGTCATTTTGCTAGGGAATTAAGGGGGGGAGGGAAGATGTAAAACAGGAGGATAGAAGTTGACCTAAAATAGGGAGTTGGTAAGATCTGAGTCACCTGCCAAGGTGGCTCCATGTGGAGCCTCCCAAAAAGACTGCAGATGACATCAGAATTGTCGTTGAAAAGGTTCATGTTTTAATTTACACAAGGACAAAGGGGTGAGTACTGGGTTATTTACAAATTCAGCTGTGCCCTATTTCAGTCGGAGACAAAGTCACATTGCATAAAGATAATGCTGAATGCCTGATTCAGGTAATTTCTGACAGTTTCCGTTTCTCTTCTCAGCTTGCTTTGGTTTAAAGCAAATGACTTATGGGTGGTTTGGGTTGTGTGCTCT
Organism: Psittacula echo; assembly: GCF_963264785.1. Lineage (NCBI taxonomy): Eukaryota > Metazoa > Chordata > Aves > Psittaciformes > Psittacidae > Psittacula > Psittacula echo. The sequence goes on from NC_137744.1 coordinate 13,110,338, forward strand.
CTAAGCATACCTCTTGACCAAGTACAACAAAAACTGGTAATTCTCCTACTATGAATGCATACCCTCTTTTTATATGAAGAACAGGATAGCAGAGTTTCCTGATCTTTAAAGCCCTGGAAGAGCAGCCAGACAAGGCTATAAAATGGCACAGGTGCTGGGAAAAAGCTATGGCTTTAGGCCCAGCTGGCAGATTAAACAGGTTTTCTGCCTACACAGGTGAGTGGGTTATGTAGTGAGAGCTCCTGCAGAAGAACAGGTATGGAAAGGCCTTGTGGCCAGAGATTTTTGGGTTGCTGTAAAGAACTGAGTATTGCTGCCTAACTTGCAGAAGATAGGTGGTGCTGGCTGTTATGTCCTATTCTTGGACTGAAACTAACAACTTATTTTAGAGGTTTTTCACACCAGAATGCTGGTAGCTGTCACCCTGCATGATCAGTTTATGTGTCATGCTGTCTGCTCCTGAAGTGCAAGGTAAAAGTGTTCTTGTTGTTTATGTTAAGCTGATGTTACTCTATCTTTGGGAAGCTTTGTCATCCTTAATCTGCAAAGGTAAAAACTCAGCTGTTTTGTTAAATCCTTGCTGGCATAGGAAATGTCTTTGGAGCTTTTCCACTGCAAAAATGGAGAAAACCCTTACAGATGTTCACCATAGCCTATTGCCCCTACATACAGTGCTTCAGGGCCTCCCTGTGTGGTGATTTGTCTCTCACTTTCTTTGGAAAAACCAAGAAATAAGGGAAATCCTAAAGCATACTGAGCTTTCTTGATTTCAGGTGGAAGTGCATATGTGAAAGTTCTTGTCTAAGAGGACTCGGAAGGTGCAGCTTTGGAGAAAATATAACCTGTTTTCTGACTTCACCAGGGAAAAAAAAATGTTTCCTTTAAACTTACATATTGACCTTCACTTACTTTTTTACTGGCTTCTACTGATGTTGATTTGGGTCTCTGCATACTAGTAGGACTTTTGATAGCAGTATGAGTCTTTTGAAGCCAAGCACTGGTAACAGAAAATCATATTCCTGACAAAGTGGTAAAGTTAAACTGTTGAGCAATGGGTTTAGTATTTTTAGTCCATTAAAATGGGGCTGCCATATCTTTTCTGTAATACTCCCTATAAAGGTTCAGTCTCCCCTTGAGTGGGGAAACCAGATTAATAGAGGAAAGACTTCAGGAGACCTCTTTAATAAAAGTCATGAAATAAGGAGGATGCTATTGTGGGTAAAGGATTATTCTTGGTTTTTCTCCCAGTTGATGCAGATGAGTTCAGGTGTCAATGCTTTCATTTTAGGAATTCAAACTCAAATAATTCTGTTTCTTCAAGTTTAAAAGAAAGTGTTATTCTGCTCTTGTTAATGACCGAGGCTCAGTCTCATGCCGAGGCCATGAATTTATTTATGGCTTTGACCTGCTTTCAGTACCAGTTCACTCAGAGTCAGACTGATGATTTAATACAGATTATACCTTTTTATTTTAGGTAACAGTCTGAATTTGTTTAATAATACAGTGAGAAGTAGATAATATTTGAAGCCTTCCACAAATATTTACTAAATGTTTGCTATATGTGGGGGTAGAAAAAAGCCACAGAGATGAGCACAAAAGTTGTAGTGCACAACCCTGAATGAAGAGTAAGCAAAATGATTTTAGTAGACAAATCTGTGCATCTGCTTGGAAGGAAGAATCTTCAAGCAGTCATCCAGTCCTAGTAATGATCCTAATAAAATAAATATTCTCCTACTCTTCTTTATATGAAACTTCTTGAAAGTGATCAGAATCACACAAACCGAAACTTCTCAGAGTTTATGTCTAGGAACTAACTGGACAGATGTCTTCAGGGAGGATTGCTGAGGTGATGCTAGGGATAAACACAGCTCTCGCAGCTATTTCTGACTAAACAGGAAATAGCCAAAGCCATACCGGGTCCGTGCTTTGTTCTTCTGCAATGTGTCACCTTTACTGAGGATAAAAATGAGTCAGATACTGAATGTCACTGCTGAAAATACTTTTGTTTCTGTTAAAACAGAAAGACGAGTTTGTAGAAAACATAAAAATATATTAATATACACAAGTACTATATTTTACCATGTTTGAAGCTCTATTCTCAGAAGCCTACTTCAAGTGTACCTAATGCAAAATGTTGCAGAATTAATCCTGTAAGGCATAGTTGTTTACTAATAATAGATATTGTAAGCAAAGCTGTTTGAAGTGCTGCTTTACAGTCATCTGCTGAATTGAAAAATCCTTAAAAAGTAATTTTTTTACATTTCAAGGTAATAGTTAAATTATCTAGGCTTTGTAGCCCACACTCCAAATTCTACTTTACACTGGTGCGAGGAATGCTTATTTTAAGCACATCCAGTAAAATATATATTTTAAATGATATTTTACAGTTCAGTGTTCTCTCTAAGCTGAATATCCCAAGTGCTCCTCGGATGGAGGTGTTAGCTTAAGAGTAGTCCTATGAGCACAATTATTCCCATTTTACATACAAAGAAAATGAGCAATAAAAAGTGATGGTTTGTTGAAGGTTGCACAGAAGTGCTGGCAGTAAGAATAGAACCTGCACTTCTTGCCTCCCACTTCTGTGCTTTAGCTATAAAGCCACTACTAGGCTTTCCACATCATCCTGTGATTGAGTAACTTTCATTAGATCAGGAAAGATTCAGGAATTCTGAGGTAATTAATGCTCTGGCACTTTTCAGACCCTCAGTTGCTCTTTACCTCTGATGGTTCCATAGAGTTCAATGACTTGCAGTGATGTGTCTCTGAAGAGACAACAAAGAAAGGCAAATAAAGGATGGGGATTCACTAACCTTGTCTGACAAAGGTAGGGGCCATGCTCAGAAACATTTGCTTAGGTTTTATAGGCTCCTTACTCTTTTTAAAAAGGGTGTGAAAGCTTCTAAGAGGGACCCTGTCATGTTAAAATTTGATCATTTTAAAGCTTTCTTATCACCATCCTCTGCACTCCTCTTCGACTGATGACATAAATCATTTGAATTCTCTTTTAAAACTATGCCTTTTCAATGACAGCAGGTAATTTTTTCAGTCCCATTAACAGCACATGGCTTGTCAGTAATGTTTGGTCATCAAGTGGCAGCACATTGCAAGCAAGACAGAGGACTAAAGAACATTTATCATTAAATTCTAATGTCATCTGAATTCTCACTATTACTCTTGGTCTCTCTCCACATGGCAAGGGTTTGTGTTCTGTTTACATTTTACTTTGGTATTTTGGTATGTTCCAACAACTCAGAAGTGGGTCATCAGTGATGAATATGTATGTACCTGCTACTGGTAACTTACTGTGTTAGAAACAAAATGTACAAAATGCGAGCTTTTTCTAAACCTTCTTTTTATTTGACAACTTGTGGAGAATAGGAAGGCAGTTTTTAAAACATGATATTTTCTGAATCTAGGCTTCTAAATATGACTTAAATACTATCAATATATATACACCACTGCAGGAGCTGAATGCTTTGAATGGTTAAGAAAAGAATTTACAGTTTGCTCTTAAAAATCCGAACAAATCAGTGTGAGGAACACAGGGATGAAGTAACTTTACAGTGTTAATAGGGCTTAATATATAAAGTATTAAACACTGCTGTAGCACTCATAAAACAACACGGCTAATGCTTAAACTTGTTTGACATTGGAGCCTTTTTACTACTTATATTCCAGCATATTTACAAACTGAGAAGAGGCTTGTTGAATCTTGTTCCATGATAGACTTCTGAAGTATTCAGGCTGGTAGTTTTCAATTACTTCATCTTGGCTGGGATTCAAAGCAGGCCAGCACAAGAGGAGGAAGGCATTCAGCTTGACCAGCTGAAACACAGGAGGATAACACACTCTTAAAGGGGAAGAGCCCAAAGACCTGGCTCTTCTTGACATACATCATTAACTATTAATAGAGATTCATTATTTTGTGGATTTGTCACAATTGGCTCTTAGGACAGGGTGTCTACATGCTTTACTAATTATCCCTAACCTGCTTGGAGGCATATTTGTGAATGCCAATCATGTATTGCCAATTTACATACATGGAGGAGAGGACTGGGGGGAAAGATTCAGTGATATAAAACTATGTTAGAGTTAATGCATTAATGTTTCCCTCAAGATCACCCAGTGCCATGACTTGAGGTGTTTTGTCTGTCCTAAGTAAACCTAACCTCTTGCATCCTTCACAAGTGGCAGGAAAGCTGAACAATTTCCTTGAGATTACTTGAATTCCTTGAAATAATGTCAGTCATTGTATTAAATGTTAGGATGTTTTTAAAGAATGAAATGATGTATCTATGATAAAGTCCTGATTTACTTATTTTATATCAAATGTCAGTGTTTTCTTCTTGCATAACCCACTTTGCAGTGTGTCAGGAAGCATTTTCCTAACAATCCATAAAGGAACAGAAATCTCTTGTTTGAATACATATGAGTTTATTATACTCCTTGCCTTGAGATTTGAAGTGATGTGTTTTCATATGGTGAGAGGGTGGGCAAAGCTCAGTGTAGGTGTCAGGGTAATACCATTAGCCACCCATACCTAATCCAAGATGTCATGCCTGACTGTACTGTGCCATCATGACTGAGGTGTCTGTGCTTTGTCATCATTAAGTGGGTGGCTGCTGTGGCAAGATGCCTCTGTTCAATGAATTGACTATAAAATGAATGTTAGACTTCGGCAGGGGAGGTTTCATGCTGACTCCTGTGAATTCCCACCCCCCAAAATTTTCTTCCTCTGCTCCTCTGACATGCTGCAACAGCTTTATGATAATCAAATGCCTCAACTGTAAAACTAATACTTTACTGAAAACACACAGGGTTTATTCAGTGCTCAGCTCCTAGAGATCATGTTATTTGGCAATCCTCTCTTTCCTTACTCCATCTTACCAAGCAATCTTTAATATTAAAACACATGCCACACAGTGAAGGAGGCAAGTGTCAGCTTCCCAAGTTGTTTGAGAACTTCACAGTTCTTCAGTATTTCCTTTATGCAGGTCTGGATCCTTTGATCAGCTTAGGCAAAGTAGCCCTAACATGGACAGTAACAAGTTCTTCCTGCAGGACAGAGTTCTCCAGCCATACTTGCACCCAGGGGTTCTCCCTTCTCAGAGCCAGCTAAAGGAAAGACTTATAAACAGTGTTCTGTGACTTGAGGCTCCTGAGGATCTTGCCTTCAGTCCTTGCAGCTATTATTTGCATGATGCAGCTCCAAAATATCAACCATTAAGCTCCTTGCAACTGCTTCTCTCAAATGTGCTGCAACCTGGAAGTGATTTCAACCTGACTGGAGAAAGTTTTCTGTCTGTCTTTATTCTCTTTCTGAGGGTGAAGTGAACAGGATGCTCTGTGGGCATAGTTACTGTAACATGGCTGCTGCTAAAGACTTGCCCATACAAGCATGCCTTCAACTAATGAAATGGATTCATATTACTCTTTCAGAGCAGTTCCTATGTTAATCTAGGCAGAGAAGGGTACAGCAGAGCATGCCTCCCTGCCCTATTGAGGAAGTGGTACATGTGCCAGATGCAGAAGATGTTGTGTCCTGCTGTGTAGGTCCATGCCATGTGTTACAAGCATGTTTGTAGGCACATGGGTGTTGCAGAGGAGGACTGCACTTTGGGGAGATTTTGCAGTCCTGATGAGAAGTAGAATAAGCATATAAAATGCTGCTGTTGAAGAGCTTCCCAAGGAACTTCATAGCATTTCTGTGGTGTGTGATTGTTTTAGATGTAGCTTGGTATTGATCAAGAGGAAGTTGTCTCTTCCTCTTGCCACATAAACCTCTGAGAAGAGGGAGTCTCTTTCTAGGATAAGCACCAGCAGTGGGCAGCTTTGCACACTGTTCAGTTGGATTCCTATTTGTGAGACGAAGTTTTGTCTGTGCTTAAAATTGCTCAGCTCACTAAGATTGCCTACAAATAAATGAGGGTTTATTTTAGCTGTGATTTCTAAGTATCTGCTGTAATACTGCCTGGGGGTTATTTATCTCATTTATTCAGAAGTGGCTTCTTCTGAAAAAGAGGAGGAGGTGAAGAGCTACGGCTTCCTACGTAGTAGCAAATGCACACCGCGTGTGCATGACAATATAGGTCTCTGAGGTTTAATGGATCTGGAATAATGCCATTTGTTTCACACTAATTGAAGCATGTGTCTACAAGTGTGCTGTGCAAAACATAGGATAAATTAAGTTCATAAAATCAGGGTACTGCATAACCTATCTTATTATTAGACAGGCAGTCACTTGCTCAGCACCTGAAAATATGTTTTGTGAAAAAAAGAAGCTGGTCTTTTCTGTGCATATGTGTATACATACTAAGCTAATGGGATTTATTTCTGCTAAGCCAGTCTAAGACAACACACAGTCTTTTACAGCTTTTCAAAATCTTTCCTGTCTGTCCCTTGTGCTCATGAAAGATAGCACATACTTTTCAGTTCTTTTTAAATTGTGAGTCCAGAGTAACAGTGTGAGACTTAAAGCTGCTGCTGTATGAGACCGAGACATCTTGAAGAGTAAGTGTTGTATATTAAGCATGATTAAACTTAATTTGCTTATACACTGGACTCTCCATGAGAAGGTTTACATATTGTGTAGTTTCAAGAGACAGCTGCTGAGATGACGCTAAATCTGGTCACAATTTGAAGCAACCTGAATGGTACTGGAAAGAATGGGTATGTCTCTGTAACTGGCAGAGATGTTCAATGCAGTATGTAGGTTAGTGTAACGTGCTTGCTAGTGTAACTTGTCATTATATGACATATATTACCATGGTGTACATGAGATCTCATAATAAATGTTTTCAAGAAAGGGAATTAATGCATCTTTGCTACCTGAAGTTTGGTTCCACCAGTCAAGACAAATTGATCTGTGCTGTTGAGTTTGGGATCAGACACTTACAGAACATTTCTGTTGGTTTTGAATTGAAAACATTTTTTCCAATAAGTCCTTTATTTTCATTGCCATGTCTACAGTATAGCTGAGATGTGTTGAGCTATGCAGTGGGTAGGAAAGAGATGAGGGACTTAGTTATATTCGAGAGATATCAAACCATTGAGAGAGAAAACACTTTTGCTGTACGCCTGATTTCTGCAAACCACTGAGGCATCCATGCATAGGCTTGAAAACAAACAAAAAATTGAGAGGAAAAAAAGGGGGGGGAACCAGCCCCAAACACATTTTCTCTCTTTCTGTACGTTTCAGTGCATAACAAGTAGGCTGTGCTTTTTAGGCATGATTCACAAGGCAGATTCATGTGCAAGTGACTCTAGGTACAGCACTGGGGGTGGATTTGGATCATGTAAGGCTAGTGCAGAATGTGGGAAAATATCTTCCTCCCTCACTCCCCAGTAAACAATGTCAAATCAAAAGGTTTACATTGCTGTTTGATTGTTAACACACTAAGAGACCTGGGTCAAACTAAAGGTCAGTTCAATCTTATATTCTTTCTGCAATAGCAGTTAGTGTCTGGTGCTTAAGGAAAGATGGTAAAAATGAGGATAAATTGAGACAGACCTGCAAACACTAGCTTGGAGTAGAGGCAGTATTTGAACCATTGTGGTCAGAGCAGCCAGTGGAGTTAACTCTGTCTTTGAACCTATTTACACATTACAGTAGTCTATGATAGTGAAGTTCCACAATTTAATTGTGTACTGGGTGAAAAAGTATTTCTTTGTTCCTCGTTTTAAGCTTCCTATCTAATGGGTACCCTATGAAATTATCGGGATGCGAGGGGAAAAATTACTCATAGGCAGTTTCTCTGTTTTATAACCCTCCCACTTATCCACACATTAAGACTTTTCCAGTCTGAAAAATCCTAATTCTCTCTGTGTGAGAAAGTTATTCTATACCTTTAAGCAGCATTGTTACCATTCTTGTTACCTTTTCTGTACTTTAGAAAACAAAAAGGAAACAAAAAAACCCAAACAAACACAAAAAAAACAACCCACAAACAAAAGCAGCCTATAAAAATAAAAGGAATGATTTGAATCATCTGGAAGAATAGTTCATTAGAACTTCAACTCAAAGCAGAAGTTAGCCCAACTCCACTACTGAAAGGTGACAAAAGTTTAAGCATGAGAAAATAGGTGCTGTCAGGTGCTTGCTTTCAAATCCTACATGATTGATAAAAAGTGTTAAAGATATTGTAGATATTTCTCTTGACTAATAGAAAATAAAACTCAAAGGCTGGTGAAACTCAGAATGGAAGTTGTTACCAACCTGCTGTATGAACTTTTTACTGTTTTGCTCTCATGCATTTATATTTATTTTGAGTGGATTGATTGCAGAAGCTGATAAATGATCTGCTGTCAATTGTAATCCATTGTGTTTGTCATCAGTGCAAGTTCATTGTAGTCAGTGATGAAATTTCACCTGCTGTGTGAGAGAAAATAAAATGCACAGTTGTGGTTGTAATTAGGGTTGAAAATCAATAGTAAAAGATGTTTTAAAAATGAGAAAGACAGTAAAAGAGAAAATGAGGAGAAAACTGTGAAAACAGAATTAACTGGGGACAGATAAGATTAGTGAATGCAGAGATGCATTGGAGAAAATGGAACATTAATCCGAGGTGGAACAGCTACAATCACTTTCTGCAAGAGGCTTCATTTTGAGTGTAAGAAAGCATGTCTTTTCTAGTAAAAATCTCTCTTCCTGTGATGGTATGTGCATGTGTGTGAACAGAAAATGGAGCTGCTAATGGTGCTTTAAGATCCTCACATGTGTTTTTTAATGCTTCACTCCCTTGGTGGCCACCATCCTGGAAAATTAAGGACTTTGGATGAAACTCACTTTAGAATTCAGGAGGGGATGTCCCTAAATTAATGCGAGAGCAGCATGTCACAGTACAGTTCACAATAAAGAATGCTGCACCATTTTATGGGGTTTTATTTGCCTTTAAACTATTCTTCCATGGCCTTTGAGACAAAGTATCTGGGGGTTTGGGTATGACCAGATGGCTGAGCACTGAGCAGTCATCTTCTAAGTTGCTCTTAAAAAGCACCTGTACTAAAAAGGTGGAAAATTGAAAATTCTTGTTGGCTCTGCAGGGGATGACTTCTGTTTGGTTTTGATGGAGTGGAATATCTTCGATTATTGCTGATTATGAAAGGACTTATTACTGGCTAGGGAGTAGAAAAGGCAAAGCATTTCATTCTCTGCTTTTCTTAGCTTTCACCTCAAGAGCATCAACTTAGGAAATAGTGTGTCAGGATGTCAAAGAAATGCTCAGGCAGTTTGTGCTTTTCATTTTGTCTTTCTCTAAATATCATAAACCCTTGTCACAGAAAAGACAGTCTTTCTCTTTAATAAGACTCTTTCCAGTACAAAGCTAGCACAAGATGACAGGCAAATACAATAATCTAATTAAAGCATCTTCTGTATAACACACAAATGTGTGAAATGTTTTCTCCTAACTAAATAGCCCTTAGGAAAGTATGTGTACTGTGGTTACTTATGAGAGCATATTCTTGTATAACTTTGAAACTATGTCTTCTACGTTTTAAATAGTAACCTAAAAGTATGTTGAGATGGCAGAATAGTTTAATAGTGTCCTTTATCTGCCCAGAGAGCACGAAAGAAAAACAATGCAAATTGCTTATGAGGGGTAGAGCATTTTATCCTATCAATGTAGACAATTCCGCTTCTGTCTGGCAATTCAGTGCTATAACACAGAGATAAAAATGAATTCTTGCAGAGTGAAATTTCCTAGAAGTTCTTGTTGGAAATTGTTTCTGATGTTGTTAGTTAAGGAAGATTTACTTTACGCTGAAGGTATCAGACATCAGTTTCTTTATGCACAAATCCATAAGAAAGTAACATCTCAGTGGTATCAATGAACGTTTTTTTGAAGGGACAATAAATCAGTCAAACAGTTGACTCTGTAGAACTTGGGCATATGTCACATTAAGCAAAGGTATCCAACAAATAAAGATTTTATGTGGCTTTTGTAGAAAGGTACAAAGACCGGTGATGTCTGACACTGCTTGTAAGGGGTGTACAAGACCAAAAAAAGGAGGCAGGCAGCCTATCCACAAAGAGCAATGTTTGCTTTTACATCTGGGCATATAGGCTTCTTAAGTCAAGCATGTGTAGAACTACTCTTAGAAATAAGTAACATCCAGTGGGACTCTCTGCTCACGTAGACTCAGTATTATTTACTACACAGAATTAAAAAGGTGTGGTTAAACAAGTATTGCAACTTTTGCATACCTGTTTGTGGGTTTCTCTGGTTTACATGTCTAAAATACCCCTGTAGTTACAGAATAGAAACAGCTCCAAATCCAAAGCTTCTGCTGACTGCAGTGAGGTGCTGGGCTCTGGTATCATTTGAATCAGTTGGTCCCTTGTGCATCTGTGCACACCTCTTGCTGCCAGACATGATGGGATGGTATCCTCAAGCTGAGTATTCAACAGTCTACAGAACTGCTTAAATGTAGATCTGAGCCTATTCTCAAGTCCCAGCTTGTTCATTGTCAGTCTTGTTTATGCACAAGTCTATATTAAAGTGTGTATTTAGGCAAAGCTCCAGAGCACACCCAAGGGCACCAGCCCAGCGTGCTCAGCTCCACAGCAGCGGCTGGAGCTCATCTGTGCTGGCAGGATGGGTTGGATACAGTGGGGGGAACATGTTCTACCTGCAGCCCTCTCCAGCAACACACATCATGCTTTCAGATGTTCTGGAGAATGGGGAAGGTGGGTTACAATTGAGCTGTTAGCCAGCAACATGGGTGGAAAATATGCATGTCACAAACTCCATCATGCTAAACTCTATCTTTTCACCTTTTAATGGAGATAAGGTGGATGATAACTTTGTGCATCTGCAAGACTGAAGCTCCAAGCCTCTCACTGTGCTGTAGGTTCCACAGCCTGGTCCTCCACTTTCTATTGAAAGTAACATTGGCAATTGATGAGAAATTCATTTGCTGTGCAAAACTTAACTCCCAGGTGGTATGAATTTGAAAGTGATTTAATATTTTAGATGGTAATAGTGTTCCTTTACCCTGAATGGTAAATGGCCTCTATTATAAATAGGTAGCATTTAACATTTACGGTTTTTTAAATGTCATTATATAAAAGCAACGGGAAGGTTGAAAAAGGAGGAAGAAATATTAGCACTGTATTGTTTATTTAGTGTACAGAACACAACCCTGTAAAACCTTGATAGAAGTGTAGACTCTGCTATTTGTAGGGAAACAAATTAGCTAGCCATAACTACAGAATCAATTGCTCAGACTCAAGTTGAAAGTTGGCTTAAAAATCACAAGGATTTAGAAATAATATACTTCAATTTTCTATTCTCATACCTTTTGTTTAATTTGAGGTGGTTTTGTCTTATTTTCAGGCTCTTCTTTGTCACTAGAAACTCTTGAATCTGATTGAAATTTTAAAGGAAAAAAAATAAAATAGTTTACTACAGCACTTAAAGTTTAGGGTTCCATGTTTTGAGTTACCAATACTACTTAGATAATGAAGCTTTGAATTAGTTACAAAGCACTGGAAATTTAACATTTTCAGGGCAAAAATTAAGTGGGAATAGAAACAAAAGTACTCAGTAAATTAAAGGAAGGGCAAGTACAATCTTCAAATATCTCAAATGCAGGCGCAGTTCCACTGCTGATGTAACCTGCCATAGACCAGCAAAGCTTTCATTAGCTGAAGAGTCCTGGCCCAGTGATCATCAGCCAGTCTTGATCTAGGGTAAGAATTCGAACTGTGTTTCTGCTTTGCAAAAGGAATCCTAGGAAAATTACAGTATCTTATTAGGACCGTCATAAAGATTTTGGAGGCCCTGAGTGCACTGCACACATACAGAATAACTGTTAGATGTGAAGTAATGCTGGTCTCATTGCAGTTGCTGTGTTCAGGCCCTCTATGGATGTGGGCATTCACCAACGCACCTGCACTGCATTGGTGAAAGGTTTCAAGGAGTCTCTGACCAAAGCTCCATGTCTTAAAACAGGACTAAACCTGGACTCAGGCTGCTAAGAGGAATCATTTTAAGGAAAGAATTCCCTTAAGCAATCTAGGAGAGAAGTTTTTAAGTAACTGATATGAATTTTTAGGAGTAGATAGGGTTTATGCCTCCTCTCTGTATGAGGTCATTTTGTGGGTTTTATATCCAAATAAACACTATTCTGAAACATATTTTCATGGTTTTCTGTAAACCATAAAGCACATAGCGATAAGCTTCAATGACCATATCATCAGATGTTTCCCTGCAGATGGACAGATATCTCTTCCAGGTTACAGCACTGAGTATATAGACTGTAGGGTTTTGTTCTGAGCTGATTCATGGGACAAATTAACATGTGAAACTGGGGAGAGGAGTTTCCAAACAACGAGCCCCTCTGTTGGTGTAAATTAAGATAAACCTGTGCGTTTCACAGGGACTTCTGTGAGCTAAGGATCTGTTCCACAATTTAAACATTATATTGCATGATAAGGGAGTATCTCATACAATATTCTGATAAATTACTTTTTAGGCTTAAATATCTCTAGGAAAATAGGAGGGAACTCCAAAGCCTACTACCACCCAAAAGGGTTGGATTTGTAATAAATATTTCCAGGAAGTTGTGCTCCTAAATTCAATTACAGTGGTGGCTTCGGCGTAGATCCTGATGGACAGTCACCCACATCATAAAAAGTGCAGGTCATTTGCCACAACTGAGAAAAACTGTCATTTTCTGCCTAAAAGAAGCTGGGGCTAAGCTAAGACAGAAAATAAATCCTCTGTGACTCAGAGAGAGAGCGCTTTTTTAGGTCAGGTCAAGAACAAAGGCATTGGCAGTGCAGTGCTGAGAGGCTTATAGTGGTATATCCCTAAGGACAACTCCCAACACTGATAGGAATTTTTTTCATGATGGGGTGAATGGGTTTTGAATGGATTTGTAAATGCCCTGAAAATAATCAGTTTATTCAATTACCAATTTCTCCTTTAAATAGTGTGGGGTTTTTTACCAAACATACTGTTTAGTCCCTGTAGAAGGAGGAAAAAAGGATAACGCTCGGAACAGGGACAGAGTAAATGCTGTGGGGAGGGTGAGACTGGGAGAGAATGTTACCACTGCCCTCCCCTTTGCCACATATGTACACACACATGGTCTCCTAGCACTCTGCAGCTGCAGTGCTTTCAATATTGAAATGCCTTTGAGTCAAGGTGGTTGCTAGTAGTACTGAAATTAAATTATAATCTTGCCTCCAAGTTCAGATTTTTGTGTAAGTCTTGTTATTTCTGTGGATTTTTGTTTGCAGAATTAAGCAGCTGCTTTCCTAATTCACCCAGGTTAAATTTCTGAATTTTTACATTTATTTTCTTTTCTCCCCCCAAAACCACTGTGCTTGGGTTTTCCTATCAAATCCCATGGTGCTCAGTAGCAGGAACCATCTCGTGGTGCTTGTGCAGTGGATCTGCATGTTAAAGGCTAATAGTACCCTGATGAGAGGCGGTATAATCTTTCCCAGAAAGAGAAGTAGGAGAGCGCAAGAAAGCACGATGTATTTGCTTGTTTTAGTCTGAGAGCTCTTTTGTTCTTGTGGTTTGGATTTACTTTACCCTGAAATTATAATTATTCTTTAGAAAATAATTCAAGAGAGCAGTTTGGGGTTACTTGCTGCATTAACATTGATTTTATTTGTTTGTTTATTTTTCCCCTCAAGTGCTGTTGTGGACTGACAGTTGTATACATGTAAACCTTATTCATCCTTCCATTCTTGAACAGAGTTTAGAGCTGGCCAGTTTCAGAATTGGTGATGTACTCCTTTTCCTGCCCAAGCTGTTCCTTCCACACAAACTCTCTGCTTCCCCATGAAAGCAGGAAACTGTCTTGAAAGCTTTCATGGACCTCCTTCCAGCACTGGGTCACTAGGAATAAAGTTCATTTCTGCTTTTCACTTCCTCAGCTCCAGAGAACTGTCACAAAGTCCATAGATTGCTAGTGGCCAGTGGAAACCTGACTCTGTGACTTGTGCTCTGTGGAGATGAATGAGGCCAGCAGGACTGTTCTGGCAAACAAATATGCTGGTACCCCTAAGAGAGAAGGCACCTCTGAGAAGTCCTTTGCCTACTCTACCTGTCCATGAATCCTTCCATTGCAGCTGGAGGATCATGTAGTACATGGATCTAATATAAAATAAACCTCATGGGAGTGAGATCTCCTCTGTCCCTGTGGATTTCCACTGTTGTCTGACAGTGGGCTACCCTGAAGTGTGTGTAATATCATGTGGCTCAGTGAAAGTCTTCCTCTGAATCTTTGTTGGTCAAGGAATGAAAATGGAATTGTACAAGTTGCTTGTGAGTTACCTAGAAGAGTTTGCTCTTAGGAGGTGTTACACCTTCTCTAATTCAGGGAAATTGTGAACAGTGAGATGCTCATGACCATACAGGAGATAGGCAGGAACCTCCCTGGGCCACAGCTGAACAAAACTGGTCTGTCAGTCGTGGAACTGGCAGATCTCTCAAGGCAGCCTGACTTGCTCTCCATGCTGTTTCCTACAGGATCAAGTGATTTGGCATGCATGCAATTTGGTCTAAAATTTGCTTTGAGGAAATTAACTTAAGCCTTTTTGAGATCCTAAGATAAAATTTGGAGAAGCTTTCCATGTGCTCAGAATCATAGAATCATAGAATAGTCAGGGTTGGAAAGGACCTTAAGATCATCTAGTACCAACCCCCCTGCCATGGGCTAAACCCCACACTAAACCATGCCACCCAAGGCCTCATCCAACCTTGAACACCGTCAAGGATGGAGCATTCACAACCTCCCTGGGCAACCCATTCCAGTGCCTCACCACCCTCTCAGTAAAGAATTTCTTCCTTATATCCAATCTAAACTTCCCCTGTTTAAGTTTTAACCCGTTACCCCTTGTCCTATCACTACAGTCCCTGATGAATAGTCCCTGCCCAGCATCCTTGTAGGCCCCCTTCAGATACTGGAAGGCTGCTATGAGGTCTCCACGCAGCCTTCTCTTCTCCAGGCTGAACAGCCCCAACTTTCTCAGCCTGTCTTCATACGGGAGGTGCTCCAGTCCCCTGATCATCCTCGTGGCCCTCCTCTGGACTTGTTCCAACAGTTCCATGTCCTTTTTATGTTGAGGACACCAGAACTGCACACAAGACTCCAAGTGAGGTCTCCCAAGAGCAGAGTAGAGGGGCAGGATCACCTCCTTCAACCTGCTGGTCATGCTCCTTTTGATGCAGCCCAGGATATGGTTGGCTTTCTGGGCTGCGAGCGCACACTGAAGCTGGCTCATGTTCATTTTCTTATCGACCAACACCCCCAAGTCCTTCTCTGCAGGGCTGCTCTGAATCTCTTCTCTGCCCAACCTGTAGCTGTGCCTGGGATTGCTCCGACCCAGGTGCAGGACCTTGCACTTGGCATGGTTAAACTTCATCAGGTTGGCATCAGCCCACCTTACAAGACAGTAGAATAAATGCAGAAATGCACTATGAGGAAAGAAAGCCTTTCTACAAATTTCAGTCTATGCTAGATGAGGATGGACTGCAAATCTTGCATCAAGTTCTTTTTAGTGGTATTTCTAGCCTGGCTTTTTAGCTGAAGAGCTTCAGATATAAGCAGCCAAACTTTTGAATCCTAATGAATCCTTGTAAATCTTTGAAGCCTTGCCCATCATTAATCAGACCATCCATGAAAAAATATTCCAGACATACACACCATATGTACATGCATGTGCTTCTGTAACTATTAATAAAAACAGCAAGATTGCCATCTCAACATGATTATAATCCACACCTTATGGAATTGCCTTTCTAATGTTGAGGTTTAAGAAATTAGATCTCCATCTCCATTGTATAAACATTTTAAAAGCATCACCTAGTTGCAAAGTATTCCCCAAAATATATGGTTCTCTTTGATATTCCTACTAACGATGGGTTATTAGTGTGAAGGGCCAAATTATCTACTCATCTAATTGGTTCAGCTCCACTGTGCCGCAGAATTTAACATTATCATTTCTAGGTTCTAACGTAATTCATACAGAACATCAATTTGTTATATTTGCCATGTTAGTATAAAGCACCTTTAATAACAGAACATTTTACACAGCATTAGCTTTCCAGCATTTTTAGTGTAGAGATCTTTTTTCTTAGCATCAATTAAAGCAGCTCTTATTCAAATGGTTTTATTCCTCTGCTTTTATAAATTAAATAGTTTAATCATATTACAAATATTTATCTTCCCTAAGTTAATGTGGAATCAAAATTAATTGGTTTGAAAAATGTGAATTGCCATTTACCATCACATTTAAATACATAACGAATTAACAGGATAATTATTATGTTTTGCTCTTTGCATGTGAAAGCTGGCCGGTGTAAACCTCAAGATATGGTTTCCTTGTTCTTAGTTGTCAGTAAGCTCAGGCCTCTTTTGACATGTTTTTGACACATTGCTCTTCCATCAGGTTTCTTACTTTCGATTGTGGAATGACAAGTCTATTTTGTTGTGGTGTGAAATGAACCATGTACTGCTACTGCTGTCTCATGTCTCATAATGGAAGGTTCACAGCATGGACAATTGGGAATTTCTCCAGGCAGGGGAAAAGCACTTATTTTCAACCCCTGGCTTTAATCAATCAAGGAGAAACTGGAAATCGCTGTAAAGTAATGAATGTCAATTTATGTACATGCTATTGATTTTAGAAGTCTAATGTTCTGTTTCCCTATTTTATGTTGACCTTATGAAGCTCAAAGATGAACACAAAAGGTGAATATTCTTGAGCCAGAATGGTTTTCCCGCTGGAAATATGAACAAAAGGTTTTGTACCTTCTGGGTATAGAAAGGGTAAAAAATTTAAGCCAAAGGGCTGTACCAAGTCAAGGGACTATGGAGAACAGGGTCATGTTATTAAATCTATTTATTGCAAAATTGCCAAAACCATTCTTGCAAGACACATCCCAGTTGCTGTCTTGGAATCCTGAGGATTTGGGTTGTCAGAATTCATGCTTTGATTAAATGCACTCTCGGTTTAACATTCGTCATTTTTATATAAAATAGGAAGGCGTTGTTTTGAATATTTAACTGATCATCTACCTCATCTTTTGCATGCTTTGTGCTCCTTCATAACACTCTGACAGCGAGCGAGTGAGAGATTAGTAAACATGACCCTGGAAGACCTCTGTAAGTGCCTGTCTAGCATAACTTATTGGCTTCACTTTGTCTGCTCGAGGATCCTTAGCTTCACTGGATGCCTTACACGCAAGTGTTGCTATTGCTTAGCTCCACAAAGTTGACATCTCCCCAGTTTTTATTCCCAGTTAAGAACCTTGGAAACTGTCAGTTCAAGTATGCTCCAGGAACTGCCCTCTCCCCCTCAGAGGAAGAAAATTACTTCAGAGATTATATAATTTGAACCTGCGTTGAAAAGCCCCATTCTACAAATGTTGTTTCATTCCTCCTCAGCATGAAAAACAACTCCAGTCAGAAACTAAATGCTAGGCTGATGTTTTAATCAGTCACAACATTCTGCTCCTAGAGAAGCAGTGAGAAAACACGTACAGAATGTTTTGTTCACTTGGAGGACTTGTTGATCTCCACTGTATATCTGCACAAAAGCTCTCCGAAGATTTCTTGTGTTACTTCCCTGAATACACAGTAACAGGATTGGACAGGAGAAGTGCAGGTAGTAACAGTATGCTCTTGAACAGCATATTTCTTCTAGTACTCTGAATAGTGCAAGAATTGAAGCCTGCTCTGAAAGACTGTTTTTTTCCCCTCTTTGCAAGAGTTTTACAAATGTAATCACAGTACTCCCTGAAATTAGTAGTGCACTTGACTCCATGATCAATTTACTCCATTTTCAATATTGACTTTGACAAGAATGATTTGTTTATGCTGTCACATGAATCAGTCTCAGTAAATCAGATCTGTCAAAGTTACTTTTTCTGCACAATACAGTTTGCTTTATTTTTGACACCTGTGCAGTTGGGAAAGCTATTGTAAATAGGGTAAAGACTTGAGTCAGAAGGTAAGCGATCTGCCTTTAGATCCTGTTTCACATGTCAAAAGTACATCTTGGCAGTTCATGTGAGTATATTTTACTTCATTCGGAAGTGATAACTAATAATAATAATATAAATGTGATTTGAAGTTTGTGTACTCTGAAATGCATACAAAAGTCAAACAGATGCATCTGTGAGAATGTGCATGTAGAAGAATTTTGTACTATAGAACTGTATAGAGATATCCTATCACCATCAAAGTATATGTGCAGCATGTCAATGTAGCAGCAGCTCCCTTTTTTTATTAATTACTTTGCCCCCTTTTTGTGATCACATTTTAGCTAAAAGCAAGGTCTAGATTGTGTCCTGGGGTTTAGTGGGACTTCTTGTGTGACCTTGGCATCAGCAAACCTCAGTAAATTCTTCTCTGAGGTGAGCTCCCTCCCTGGTTTGAATTCTTGTTACCCTACATGTAGTGACGCATTGCTTATGCACTTGTCCCAAGTGGAAGGGAAGTAGCAGCTCAATACTTGAACTCGTTCCTTCTCATGGCCTGATACAGATGTAACCCTGATCAAAACTGAACCCTGACACAACTCACAGCAAGCTTCAAGGCACTGATGGAGAGTAATTGTAATGATAATTTCTTATGATAGCAAAACACTGTTTTCCTGGGTTCAGCTATAACAGGTTTTTTTTTTTACTTCTTAGTACCTGGTGCAGTGCTGTGTTTTTGACTTCAGTCTGAGAACAATGCCTGTAACATTCCAATGTTTTCAGTTGTCACTAAATAATGTTTACTCTGATCAAGGACTTTTCAGTCTCATGCTCTGCCGGTGAGGAGGCGCATGGGAAGCCAGGAGGAGGCAGAGACAGGACACCTGACCCAAACTAGCCAAAGAGGTATTCCATACCACAGCACATCATGCCCAGTATAGACACTGGGGGGAGTTACCTGGAAGGCCCAGATCACTGCTTGGGTAGGGCTGGGTATCAGTTACTGGGTGGTGAGCAATTGCATTGTGCATCACTTGTGCTTATTGTTTTCTTTTCCTTTTCCCCTTTTAGTTTCATATTCTCTTCCCTTGTTATTTCCCTTATCATTATTATTATTGGTGGTAGCAGTAGTGGTTTTGTGTTATACCTTAGTTACTGGACTGTTCTTATCTCAACCCATGGGATTTACATTCTTTCGATTCTCCTCCCCATCCCTCCTGGAGTTGGGGGGAAGAGGGAGGAGTGAGTGAGTGGCTGCGTGGGTCTGAGTTACCGGCTGGGCTTAAACCACAGCAACTATTTAATCTGTTTATGGACATTAAACTTGGTTTATGCTATTAATTACTATTAAGCAAAAAAAAAAAACCAAACCAAACCAAAACCAAACCTGAACTAGTAGCTACACACTGAAGAGTCACCAAAAATACCTCAGTGTTATCAGAGAAAGTTGCATCAGTTGAACTTGCCTATTTTGGTGCAAGATTCTTTGCCTTCTTCCTCCTGTGCCAGGGAAACTTTAGGTTTCATTTAGACTGATGTGCGGTCACCTTGAGTTAAACCAGAATGAACCTACTGTAAACCATAATAAAAGTATTGCCACTTTCAGCAGTGTAGCTCAGCTATTTTACGTAACAGGCTTTGTTTAATCTGGGGCAGCCTTTTTATGTAGACAGGCCCTTAGTGCTCATTAAAGCAATGGAGTGATGTCGGCTTAGATTGAGCCTGAATCTTGCACTTCAGGAAATCTTTCAAATTGAAGAAGGAAAAAAAAAGTAAAAATATTGAGATAAACTGAAATCAGTAACTGCTAAAGAAAAACAAGGCACACCAGTCATTATCAGGGTGATCTGCTACTAATTAAGTGAAGAACCAAATTACATTTGCTCTCTGGTTCCTAACTCTGCTTCTTTGTTTCAATTCACCTATGTCTCTTTAATTTGAATATTCTGCTAGAAAGTGAAGCACTTGGTGCTTAACAGACCTTCATGATAGAGTTCATTTGATCCAAGCAGGCCCAATTTATAGCTGCTACTCCCCAGAGCCTATTTACTTCGCTAGGATTATGATTTGCTGTTGTAATATTCGGATGTTGACAAAAGAAGCCAAAGACAAATGTTGTTGATTGATGGTACCCTATGTTTCTTCAAGAGGAGTGCTTTATCAACATCATAAAGAACCTTATCCTTTCCAAAACCAGGGTGGGTTTTGTAGCTGTGACAAACAGGAAGGGTTTTATCATTAACATTGTAAGCAGTTTTGTAATCAGACACATTTCTGTGTGTCCGAGCAACTCCTGCTTATTCGAAGTGTCTCTCTTTATTTGAAATTATGCTCTAAAAACTGAAAGTAAAGAGTGAATATAGGATTTTTAGAAGTAAAATAATTTTTAGATCAGCAGTATTGGCAGGGACCTACTGTTAGAATATTCGCTTCTTTCCTTCCTTCCAATGTACAGTTTTGGCTAGTCAATGATATTTTGTTATTATTGTTATTTGGAGTTAAAAAAAAGAAAAATGAGTTGAATGGTCCTGTCTGTTTTATAAGGTTTTGTTTCAGAAATGTCTCCATAATTCTCGCAAACCATAGCTTGTGTGAGTAGTTTTTACCTATGTGAATAATCTCATTTATTTCCTTGGGGCAGGAATACTTAGGTCATCTTAAAGAATATTTAAAAGATGAGGCTTTTGCTGGCAATAGTTTTTAACTCATACCATTCTGCCTCCTTTTCTGTCCTTCTATTAAAACCCGCATGAATCTGATCTCAGAATCAAGAGAAGCGAGACCTCACCGGCTATTACCAGTGTAACCTGTGCTCACCAGAGTGGTTCCAGTGGTTTGGAATAAGGGTTGCTTGCGTCAATTAAGCTTGCTGGATTAAGCCTTCTTTCAGTGTTAGGATATGATGTGCTTTTGGCACTGCTGCTTAAATATGCTACATGTGTCTGTTGCTAGATTTCACACCCTCGATAGTTGTCAGGGTCCTGAGTGCAAACAGTCCCCAGTGCCCTGCCCAGCCTCCCCAATACCCCTGCCCGTGGCCTAGGGACCCTACTGCAGCCTAGCACTGAGGCTTTGGTCCCTGCCAGAGCTTTGATGTGGTATGCATGGCCCCAGCCCTGCTCCTGAACTGTCACTTGCATTTCCTCAATTGACCTTGGAACTTGTGTATAACCTAGGGTTCACGTGTGGCTCTCTGGGCTGCCAGGACCTGTTGATGTCAATGTCCTGCTCTGCTTGTTGTGCCCTCATGGTCAGCACCCAGCCTCTACCATGGTCTCACAGCTCCTGGCTGGCCAGCCCTTGGAGAGCAGCCCCACTACTGCTGCTCCCTGACAGTATCACCAGGGACCTGCTTTGGGAAACATCTCTGGTTTGCGTTCCACACCTTTAGGGAAACCCAGAGAAGAATGTATTAATGGTTTTTGCAACAGCCATTAACTTCTGAAAGGTCATTTTTCCTGCTCTGAGATTTACCTACCCCAGAGGATATAGCCCTGGCTCTTGTTTTTATCTTGCTGGTGGTGTTCAAGCTCCCTAATTATAAAAAACAAACCAACCAACCAGCTGAAAAACAACCAACTGAAAAAAAAGTGTTTGCACAGGTTCTTTACTACGTGTCTGAGCTTGAGATCCTTGTTTGGGCAGAGCTCCCACTGGGCCTGATGTTTCCCCAGCACACCTGGCCTCAAACTATTGGATGGACTATTGAAGACTCCAGTTTATCAATGCTAAGATCAACCTTTCCTTTTTCATTCCACTTCGGTTGTCTTCTTTTACCTCTTTAAGTCATCCTTTCCCTTGTCTCTTGCTGCAGTTGCTTGCCTACCTTAGCATCATTATCTGCCCCGGGTGCCCTGCTTCTCTCTTCCCTAACATAAGTGTTCTTCTTCCTGTGTATCCTTCTTCTGGTTTGTTTGTTCGTTCGTTTCTGGGACCCCAGCAATCAAATAGCAGTGAGGTCTGAGGGAAGGTATTTCACTGTCAGACCAGTCAGAGCATGTAAGCCTTGTTATCCAGAATATGTGCACACTCTCCCAGCACCCCATGTGTGCTTCTTGACTGTCAGCCACGGACAACTCAAATAAATTGTCCTCTTGTTTGCATTCAACCCCTGGGCAACAGGATGAGTGGATCTGGACTAATATATGTGCACTATAGGTCTGATTTTTCACTTAGTTTATGACCACCTGCTTTCCTACAGTTGTATTTGATTTATAGGGTGTAATAAAGTGGAAGTATTTTCTGTGTAGATGGTACAGCCACTAAGGCTACTCAGTAGGCCTTGTGCAGACCAGGGAACGTGCTCAGAGATACTGTAGCTGTGAAGAGTTACTGGTGAAAAAGTAATCGGTGCTTCTGTAGCTTTCCTTAGTTTGAAAAAGGAAATACTCCTAGTGCCAGGAGTTGTACTTGGGTAATGAGTCTAGTACAGCTGTGAAGGTACGAAAGAACTTCATAGCAGTTGCATCCATTGGCATCTGGGGAAGAAAACTCAGCTGTCAGCTACCTGGTTTAGGGTTTATTCTGTCTACTGGATGTCAGAGAGGAGTCTGGGGGCTAAGTTCTCAGCTAGTACCCATTGGTTTACATACAACTGAAGCTGCAGAATGAAAAGTTCAGAAAAGTTGGCCCTTTGGTTTTCATGTGATGACAAATGTGAAAGCTTTGATTAGCCAAAGTGTATACAATGAACTGCATCTTAATTGACTTCTGACTTCTATGCATTCTTCAATTGTGCTGGTCATTTGCTGAGGTGAGCTGGTGAAGGAATTCACCAGTACACCCAAGCCTAATCCTGATCAAATGAGAAAATACCCGTCTATTAGGAAAGACTACTCACTGATCCTGTTGGCCATGATTTCAGCGTTTTGATGCCTTCAGGGAAGGACATGACAGCTGGGTATCTTGCAGGATTAAATTTAGAGTTAAACTTAGAACTTGAGTTTTGGAAACCCTGAGTTTGTGCCTGGCTTTGGGTGGCCCATGGAGAGAAGGGAAGAGGGTTTGTTAGGATTTGGGTTGTATGAAGAGGAATGAGTGTGCACGCTGGGATGGGATTTACAGCTTCAAACCAATTAGATTTTTAATTGTTTCCTTTTTTTCTGTTTGTTAGCAGTGTTATTAACTACCCTAGGCCGATAAATAGCTAAAGCACATCCCCAAGTAGGGACGCTACATCCCAACTAGTTTTGGAAATCTGTCACAACAGTGAATCCTGAATTATCTCTGTTATCCACAATGCACAAGGATTGCATAAACCTGGTAGGAGAATTGTGTTTGTTTACTGCTAACAAATCTTAGGGCAAATTGAGAATGTTTATTTTCTAAACACATTCCACTGTAATTTTCAAATGATGGGTTTTTTTCTTTACAAATAACAGTTTCAGTATCCTTTGCTTCACAAATGTTTGATGTAACCACAGTTGATGTTTAGCCATGGTAACACTTGAGATCTTTTTTTCATGCCTGTTGCTTTCCTGTTCCCCCTCAACCCCCCGAGACAGATTGATTTGGAAACTATCCAAGTTCTCTCAGGAGTGGTATCAAATTCACTCTGTTCTCTCCACACCTGACCCATCCTGGCTTCCTTTAAATGCTAAAACTAGCAAAGGCTCAGCCATAGTGGAAAAAAACAAACAAGACAATCTTCTTTATGTTATCACTTGTGTTACGTACAGGAATCGTAGCTTATGGAGAATGGTGTTTCAATGGATATGTAACAGACTATGTTAAAGGGAAGTTACCAGGCAGGTTTCTTTTTACATCAGATCATACTAAAGAAAGAGGGAAACGTAAATGTAGGCATTTCTCAACAGCTCTACCTACCTATGCACTGTTCTGTCTGTACCCATCTGTTTATTCCCCTTTACTCATGCAATAATAAAAACAAACTGTTTCCATATTCACACTTTAAAACACACTTTGCAGTTCAATCTAATATTTCATGTAATAATCAAACCAATTCCCCTGCTAATAGCTGCACACACATTTGTGCGTCAGTTCTTTAAATACCCAACCTTTGGGAAATAGGCTCTGGGTTGGAGCAGGAGGTACTCAGGCTGAGCATACAATGAGTTTAAATGGAATAAGCTAATTTGTCACTGTTTTGTTATGATTGAATATATGTGTTTAGAATAAAATTTAATTTAAATCCAATTTGTAACATCTCTGTGGGTGGGACAAAGAGGAAAAAAAGAACAACTCAAAGGATGTATTAACTGGATACTGTACTGTGAATGTAATGGGACTTCTGAGTTTAGTGTTCAATTAAAAAGCCCTGCATGTTCTTATTGCTGTTACAGGAGTGGGTTTGGGGGAGATTTATGTTATAAACCCCTCTCCCCAAACCTGTGCAACCCTTTTTTTCTCACCAGCAAAGCCTTTACCTGGTACAGTAAAATCATCTGTTATTCTTGAAGGAAAATTCAGTCATAGAGATATCAAGAGATAAAAAGAGGAGTTTTTTATCTAAACATGTGCCCGAGTTGCCATGTTGTGTTTTTACTTCAGAAAATGAAGATGACTTAGTGTAACTGGCTGTTGTATTCTGATATGAACCAGAAGAATCTAAGGAATAAGCAACTGTGAGGCTTGTGGGGGCTGATGAGTCTCAAGACTCCATTGGCATCGGAGCCAGGCTGCAGACCCTCACCTTAGCCGTGCCAGCTGCTAAGGGCTTGGCAAATCCTGACACCAGCAGCTTCACCTTTTATTCCCCACCTTCTCCTGCTACTTTAAAAGGAGTTGGAGAACCTGATAAATGGCAGGAAGAAAAGCAGCTTTTTTCCTGCTGGTCCATGGATTGGGAGTTTGTTACCAGGCACCTGGCTGGAGGGGGACAGAGTCTCTATTTGGGGTCCCAGCTAGTAAAAGCCAGGATTGCTCAGTGGGCTTCAATGAAATGACACTACTTTACACTGGATTTGTTGGTTTAGGTTGTTTTTTCCTCCCTCCTTTATTTGAGAAAAATGTCCAAAATATACATCAAGCAGGGTGTTTAAATAAGGTTCAGAATAAGGTACTAACCTGGGAAGAGCCAGGAACTGTGAAGTTGGAGGGAGGGAGGACTGGGCAGGCAGGTAGGCACTATTCTTTATATTAAGGATAAACAGCATGAATTAAAGGTATCTGAATGCATTGGCAGTCATTAGTTCATATCACCTTTGCATTGCTTATTTAACCTTGAATATCTGCTACTACCACCAATAATAATAATGATAAGAGAAATAACAAGGGGAGAGAATACAATTGCTCACCACCCACCACTGATACCCGGCCTGACCTGAGCAGCAGTCTAGCCCTTCCGGGTAACTGCCCCCAGTTTCTATACTGGGCATGATGTGCTGTGCTATGGAATACCCCTTTGGCTAGTTCGGGTCAGGTGTCCTGTCTCTGCTTCCTCCCAGCTTCTTGTGCCCCTCCTCACTGGCAGAGCATGAGACTGAAAAGTCCTTGATCGGAGTAAGCGTTATTTAGCACAACTAAAACATCAGTGTGTTATCAGCGTTGTTCTCTGGCTAAAGTCGAAAACACAGCACTGCACCGGCTACTAAAAAGGATAAAAATGACTGCTACTGCTGAACCCAGGACAGTATTGAATATACCCCTTACATTATCACTATTCACAGAGATAAATATATGCCTATAACAGACCCTGAAAAGACAGGGTTTTTTATTATAGACTCTTAAAATAAATACAAATAATTAAGTACTTTGTTGCTTATACAGTATGCTCTTTCATTTGCATGATATTTACCTAATACTAAGTAAAGGATGTATTGCAAGCTCTCAAAACAGATATATCCCTTATTGGGTAATTAATACTAATCTTGCAAACACATTAACAACACAGAGACAGTAACAGCTATCTCAGGAGCTGTTACAGTCCTGCCTTGTAAATCCTGTCTTAGTGCATGGATTAGTTCATGTTCCTTTGGAGATATGAGAATCTACAGGGTCAATTCTGATGCCATGCGTAGGGGCCAAGTCTGCAGGGCTTTTGAATGCAGCTCTAACAGTATATTTGAAGTGTATGCACATGTGGGTGGAGGACATACATAAACCCCACCCCTGCTATTTTGAACTACTTTAGTGTTTTCCATTGTATTTGGTTGGCATTAGGAATAAGCAAACTAAGTCTTTAATTTTTTAAAGTTAATAGGAAAAAAAAATCAGAATCCCCTTTTTAAAACTTTGCTTATTAAAGTAAACAAAAAGCATTGTTCAAGATGCTTGATGTGTGTTTTGTTTTGTTTCTTTTTAAAGTCTCAGAAACCTTGCAAGCATAATGTTTTCCCTTATATCTAAGTATGTTTTCAGGTTGACCTCCAGAAATTACTTCCCTAAAGGGAGTGCTGACTGAAATTATTGTAACCATGATTTCACTGTAATAACTTAAGAATAGAGATGGTGCAGAAAGTGTGATGGTTTTCATATACATTGCTCATGGCTTTTCATATTATCTTTGTGGCTATACAGTAAGACCAACCTGCTCTATCTTCCATATGTCTATTTATATTTGGCCATCTACTTGGACTATATTATCCTGGTTCTGAGTGGGAAGTGAATGGTATCTCCTGCCAGAATTGCCCACACTGGCTGTGCAACACTCTCACAGAGCAACTGATGTTACCTGCTGCCTATGCCTGCATTAAGCTTCCTAGAAATATAAGAACAATTTTATGGGTGCAGAGAAGAGTGTTTTGGGTACAGACCATGTTTACAATTCTATTTGGAATTAATAGAGAAAACAGACAGACTATACAGACAAAAAGAAAAGGTCCAGTGGCAGAGTATTGATTGAAATTAAATGGATTCTGTTCATGTAACCAAATTACCTCAAAAGTAAGCCAGGTCTGCATTCAAAGGCATGTGAAAGCCCAAGTTATTGCACATCCAGAACCACCTTCTGAGATCTGAAATATCAGGTTACTTCAAGCACTGCAGTAAATATATGTACTTACAGCCCTGTTTGGTTTGGAACTTGGCTTATCACCTGTTTGCCAGGACAAGAAACACTCTTACGTTGATTGACTGTATACAGCATCTTCTGACAGCCTCTCTTAGAAATGAGCATTCCTTCAATTTTCATACTTTCCTCTTTATCTGCATGTCAAGGCAGTGTTTGTAGAGGCACAAAAGGGAATATGCTATGGATAGTCCAACTTTCATTACACTGGTGCCCACTGATACAGGGGTGGGTTTCAGCTCATCATGGGAGAGTTAATGTAATTGTCTCAGAGCTTCATTAGCTGTCCGTCCTCCCCTCTGTGTCTGACATGTCAAAACCCAGAGACAAGCTGCTAATTTCTTGTTGAAAGCAGCCACAGTCTCTAGAGCTTGAAAAGATATACAGGCTCCTTCCTTTTATGCTAACACACCTGACAAGTGCAAAGTGCTCTTATCTCTCGGAGAAATCTAAAATCAATAGGTTTTGGGGGTGCTCAGATCTATCAAGTGGCTTTCTTAAAGCTAGAGGCCACTGTGCTTCAGCTGGGCTGTGTTTTAGGGGGCTCTTGGCATCCATCTCTGACTCTGACATGTGCATGCAGTTTCGCCTTGAGCAAGCCACTTAGCCTGCCTCTTCTTCAGGTTCTTGATCTCAAAACAGAGCCTGTAGTTTTTTGTACCTAACAGATCTCTGGTGAAGATTCACTTCTGAATGTTGTTAATGTGTTCAGGTTTTGTTTAGTAGTTGCTTTACAGACTAACATCACAAATAATATTTGGATCCTTAACGTGTTCAAATGGAGTTGTTTACGTCGCATCTATCTTGACTCCACATCTGGACAAGACTGAGGTCCTACCCAGCCCATGCTTTTATTTCCCTGAGATGGAAGATCAAGAGCATGTGCTGCAACACAACCACAATGTTGTGAGTGCACCATGGAGCACATCTGCCCTAATACTGTGAGGTGAGATGCTGTGACGTGCAACACAGTTTGTCTTCTCCTGAAGCTTGCCTTGTCAAGGATCTTAGCAGCTTTATTACTCCAGGCATGGTGATCCAGAGCAGTCCTTGGGGTAGTTCTGTGTAGGCTGTGGGTCCTGCCTACATGGTTGCCTTCAGCAGCAACATGATAAGCAGCAGCTTGTGGCACCATCACACCCTCCCACACTGGGGATGACTAGAATGTGCAGTTGTCTTCCTTGTTTCCTAAACTAGTACATGATTTTATAGCCTGCACCGGTCCTGGACAGGCATACAGATCTCACACACTTACAAAGCAGGAAACCCTGGGAAATGCTAAATGTCCACAACTTAAGCAGAGTTGTTAGTGAATTTCAGCTCTCAGAATTGCATCTTTTCTTTAATTAAAGTATGAAGTGTGCAGCCATTTTGCATTGAAAGAATACTTTTGATTACTTTTTTTTTTATAGGTGGCATTGGCTAAAACCATTGTCTAAACACACAGATGTTTATAGAGTCTTTACCGCGACTGCTTTCTGCAATTTTGAAGCTGTTATTTTTAGCTCTCCATTTCTACAGCAAGACCTTTTGGCATCTTTGTGGAACAGGAGCAGTGTCCTGATTTAGCACAGCTCCACGATACTGACACTGTATAACTGAAGGAAGGAAATAGCTCCCTTGGTATGTACTTTTACTGTAAGCAGCATAGGGATACTTGTTGAGGTTCATTGAAGAGCAGAGACTATAAGAAGTTGTGGAGTACAGTAGCTTTCCAGCAGAGAACAAAGGTATAGAGGCTCCAAGCGAAACAGCCTTTTTAATTCTCATAATGCTTACTATTCTTTGCTTCCAGATGAGCAAAGCAGCAAATATCAAGCAAAGGATGATGATTTGTATGCACAGCAATTGTTAGAATAAAAATCAGTTGCAGACCCCAGTGACTATTGCCAGCCCTTGTTATGGTGGTAGAAATGTGAATGCACAGAAAGTAAATGCAACTTAAAATTCAGGATACCCGTCAGATTGTGACTCCAAATAGATCATTCTCCTTTCCAGAAATGACTGGAAAGCTTCCATGGGCAGTTCCCAGAGGCAGCAGGGGAGCAGGACCTGTGGAACTGTGCTTGCGTAAGGGGCTGTATCATCAGCCCTGAGATGCTGCTGGCATTTTGTTTGTTGTCAAGTAACACAAAAATCTATTGCAGAGAAAAAGAAAATGAGAACTCTGTATCACTGTAGATGCCAGTCTTTCATTAATAAAACAATAAATTAAATTAATAATTTATCCATGGCTGTTTTTACTTTCTGGGTGGCTTTTGGGTTTCTTTTTTTAAACGCTAGTAGAAGGACATTTCCATTCAAACTGAACTGGAGTGAAATTACTTCTCCTATAGATAAAACATATTCAGATGAGTGGCATGCTTTCCCCACAAAGCTAACTGCAATCCCAATTAACACTTCTCAAAACTGATTTTATTTTTTTCCCCCTACTTCCTAATGAGGTTTTTTCCTCCCTGCTGTCTTGATACAAAGCTTTATGCCGTATGAGTGTGTTCATATGGTGCTTGAGTGCGTTATCTGACCTTGATTGGTGTTTTGGGAGCCAGTTAAATAGATTACATAGAGGTTACCTTGACAACTGTCTTTGCTGATTTAGCAATGCAGTTCATTCTTGGGCACAAGACTCTCAGCAACTGTGGAATTCCACTGACTTCATATTAATCATTAACACAATGTTCTGGGGAGGCTCTACCGAGCTAGCAATAAGGACTGTATTGAAATTAATTTTTTTACTGGGTAAATGTTATAGACCCAGATATGTTTACAATATGAAATGTTGTTCACAGTCATAAAATGAAAATATATGTTCCTGCTTATTTTTTCTCTCACTTCTAGTTTCAACAAAAATATTGGAATAATAAATCTCCTATCATGTCTGATGAGACAAGATGGTCATTTAAATGAAACTCTTTCTTCAGCGTTGATCTTACACCATACCTTCTTTTAGGTCTACGCTGTAACCTCGCAGGCATGACAGATAGTTAAATTCAGTGTGCAAAAGCCTATGAGCCTGGAATCTGATCTCTATTAACTTCAAGGAAATAGCTTCTGATTTACATTGCTGTTACTTATCAGTCAGAATCTGGCCCTTGTCAAAAGATGTTTGAAGAAAAGACAGACACTTTCTTCATCAAAACTGTTGTCCAAAATTGTTTACAATAGTCTTAAACATTAAAGATAGTATGTAATCAGGGCTTGGGGCTTTGTCTTTAAATTAGTCTTTTTCTTTTATGTACCCAGCTCAACCAGAATTTTGCAGGAGGATGTCAAGATTCTGGGGCTGTATTTTGCAAGAGACTGGAAACCTTGTGGAAATTAGATAAAGTTGGTTTTTTTTATAAATTAAAGATGAAAATTAATAATGTAGTCAGAGCAGGGGCCACACCATGTTTTTTTCTTCTGATATGATATTCCGTGTATCTCGTAATGTCTTGTTTGTCCTCCCCACTTTCCATCTGCAGTGCTGTACTGTAAATCCAGCTGGCTTTTGGGTTGAAAGTGCATAACGGTGTCATACAAAATGTCACGTACACAGTCAGCGAGGAACACAGTTGAGGTCTGTAGCACATGTGAAGGGAGACTGTATGGAATTTATACGTAGACATATTAGGTAAATATTTTTGCTAGTGCTATCAGGTAGTGCAATACTAAACTTTAAATTGCCATCATTAGGTTTCAGAGTTAGTGAATTACAAATAAGAGTCACTTGTATTTCCTAGAGCAGTTGTTTGCAAACTCAGAAAGACACAATCATGGTGTCTTCAACTCCTGATTCTGAAGTTAATGTTTGCCCAGTTTGAGAAATCTTTTCTTTCAACTGAAGTTAAACTGAAGAGTAATTCCTCCCAGCCTTGTTCTTTCATTCTTTTAGCAGTTTGGTGCTGGGCCAGTACCACCGGCATGAGCCTGCATTTTGTTTCTGATGAGGTCAGGGCACACATTGCTAAGCCGGGAGCTGCTGTGGATCCTGTGGCCACTGTGGCTACTGAGGGTTTTTCTTAGGTGTTTTCTGCAAACAGCACTAGAAATAACTGAAACTTTTCCCTCAAGCAGTGTCTGGGAAGGATCTCGTGCTGTCTGCAGTCAGGAAGGACCTTTCACTTACTTCAGTGCAGAGGACTCCATTTGACCACTCAAAGGGGCAGTTCTATCTAAACAGATACCAATTTTTTGGGAGGCAGGTATCTACTATCATTCTGTAAGTGGCTTAGTGAGGCATTACAGTTGCCTTTGTACTCCTGATTATGCATGCCCAATGCTGCCTTGGCACACTGATAGTATTTGAGACAAAACAGTGGAGGTATCAGTGGACAAGTCAGTAGAAACTGGGTTGTGTGGCTGAGTTACTGCACCCAAGTACCAGCCTTCCCTGGTTCACTTCAGCAGAGCTCTTTTGCAAGCCAAATTTAGGATTTCTTAGCATAAATATACACAGGTCTGCAACTGGAGCCTAATTTTGGACATGCACCAAAGTACCTCTGATACAGTGTACACCACATTTATTTTTTTGCTGGTACAAGTGAGATCAGAATCAGTCTGAAGCAAGCTGGTGTGGCTTGCTGGAAGACTTTCAGAAGAATACCCAAATCTTTCACTGCAAGTGGAATTGCTTATGGACTGCTTAAGGAAAGGAGCAAAACTTTGTTACTAGAGATTCTAATCTGTCACTTTAAAAGATAGTGAATGTTTCCAATATATGCTCCAGGGTGTTTCACAATTGGCAGAGCTGATTTATTTTGGAGGCTTGTAACCCTGCAAGAATTCAAAAGTAACATGCCTGGGGCCTCTGACTTTAAGTTACAGGGTTCAGACGATGGAAGTTGCCTTGACACAGTTTCTCTCTTATATTATCTGGGTTTGACTATTGAGCACAGGGGTTCCGATATTGTTCCTCCTGGAGAAGGGACATGGAATAGCCAAAGTATAAACAGAGAGAAGGTTGGTGGTAGGATTTGTGGTTTTTTGTTTGTTTTTATTATTATTGCAACTGGGACAAGGCACAGGTTTCATCAAAAGACGCTACAAGCATGAAACGTGTAGCTTCTGCATTTTGTAGGAATGGAACTTCCAGCTAACTTTGACTCATTTGAAAATCCAAGGATCAACAAAAGTCTTATTTTAGAACAAGATCTATTGCAGACTGCTTTTAGCCCTATGTCATTTTTACACCCATGTACTCATTCCTACATGTGATCAGAGTCAAACCCATTTCTCTCATCTGCCATCTAACCCTGCAGGAAAAGCAGGGAGATATTTTTGTCTTTCACAATAAATATCTCCTTGTTCATCTGCGAATCTTCTGCATAAATCTGGTGGCCCCATGCACTGAAATTGCCACATTCCAGCATTTATAGGAAAAGGGTTTTTCATAAACATCAAATTTCCACTGTTAAAGAAGAAAATGTAATCTGATGCCAAGTGTTTCTGCATATCAAAGTTTAATGGCTAGTCAAGACAAACATCCATGGTAACATCTGGGACATATATGTGCTTTAGCCATTTAACCAGTCGAGTCAGAAGTTTCAAGGTAATGCCCACTGGGCTTGAGAAAGTTTTCCCAAGATTACTGGATGCAGTTTGAACAGACCATCTTCTGGGATTAATGGATTTTTATGGCTTTCGAATTTCTGCAGAGGAGCAAAAAAGGAGAAACTTCACAGACTTGGATATCATAAGAGCAACTCATTGATTATCAGGAGGATATTTTGACTAGATACTATAGAATTGTTAAATTACGAGCAACAGCTCATACAGTATAGTTTCACAGGGGGTGCTCAAATCTACTGAACTATTGAAGTCATGCGAAGAGTTAAATAAGGCTTTCTCTGGGCTAATGAAGCAAATGGCTCTGGAAGCTATTAATTCTTTTCCCAGAGAATATTCCTGTGGTATTAGGGCATGGTTCCTAATGGGCTTTGGACTAGAACAAAAGGCATGTTTAGATGCTGATGCTGAAGGCTGCTCTAACTTATGCTTGGGGACTGTCTTAGCAATTAGCTTGGGATCAGGGGATTTCAAAAGTCACCTTTGCACCTTCTGTTTTGATCTACAGTGTGCATTTTTATCTTGTATCCCACATCATACCAGGGTAGGTGACTGGAACAGTAATTTATTGTATTACTTTTCCTTACACACCAGTAAATAGAAAACATTTTGTACCTTTCAGAGATTTATTCTTTTGAAATAACTTCAGAATTTAGGATTTGTACAATGTTTGTCTGGGAGGAGAACACCTTTTCAGGCTTTTGCCATTATATATATTTTTCTAAAGATCCTTAATGGAACAAGATAATTCCACCTGCATGTCATCATTCAATGTAAGGGAAAAGTTGTCAACAGATTGTACAGGGAGATGAGCAGTGTGATTCCCTTCATATTAAAGTGAGATATATGTGTGCTATTTCCTTACATGTCACCTGGAAGGTTTCCCCTGAGTATTACCAAGTCATGCAATTAACGCTGTTGAATTCCCCAAGAGAGGCTGTGCTTCTAATTTTCTACTACACTGACTGCTTTCAGCCCCGGACTAGCTTCAGTACTGGCTAACAGTGGAGTACAGAAGACTAGAAAAACTTATGTATCTGTATGTACAGCAAAGGCTCTACCAAAGCAAGACAAAGCACAGCTTAGAATAAAGAATGATTTCTCTGTCTCCTCTTTATTGTTTTCTCTTTCTTAAGGGGGTGGGGAAATGGGAAAGAAGAACCTCTTAGGTCAAGGTTGAAGACTTTGTAACAGAATGACAAAGCTTGACTGTGATAATCTACAGAGCACCTGCCCTGAGGATAAGCAAACAGTTTGCTTTTCAGTGCTTTCAAGTATGTTATGAGCAAAATAGCATGAGCAAAAGATTCTTTTGAACCTTATAGAAAAGGAAAAATGCAAATCTTAAGAACAAACAAAATGGTATTTTATATCCTGTGATGGATTTTGTGTTCAACGGAAGTTGCGGCATGCAAATCAAACTGATCAAAATCAACAATGTCATTAACCACACTGCTGGATCCAAGAGAAGAAGCTGTTCTCTCGGTTTTTACCAGCATATTCTTGAGCATAATTTTGTCTTCCAAGCAGTCCTGGGCTGCCCTGCACCTTGCTGATGGCAAAAGCACAGAGCTTACCTCAGGAAACATGCTTGCAGTTAGTTCCTCGCAGCCTTTTCTTTACTCTGCTGAAGATTCTAAATTCTAGGAAAAAATCCAAATTCAAGGAATTCAAAATTCCAGTTCAAGGAAAAATTTCCCTGTCAAGTCTGGGACTTCTTTCTACTAGTACAGGGGACCATTAACCAACTTTATATGATTAAGCATGGAGAGTAAGCTCTATATTGCTGCACTCTGTGGTCTTAAAGGTCTTCTCCAACCTGAATGATTCCACAATTCTAAGCTTGCTGGTGTCCTGAGAGTTATTACTGAGTACAGCCAGGCTCTATCTTGATCCCACTGGAAATCCCTAACAAAATTCCTATTTATTTCCATTGCTGCACAAATTGGCTCATGTAATTATTTCAAGATTTATTTGATAATCCTAGGAATAATAGAAACATCTATATGCAAAGAAAATGTGTGTGTTTATGATTCTCCTCTGGGTTCTATTTTCTCTAGAATCAAAGTCCCTGTTCCCACTTCATGATGAATCTAAATCTTCATTTCAGCTTCACTTCTGTTAACACCATGGAGAATTCTCTGACAAGACAGATGTCTGCAGCCACCAGAAGCCGTAAATTGAACACCTAAAAATAGAAAGCTGCAGAATTTATAAATATTTTTGCAAATCAACCTTTTATAACTACCCTCCTTTCGTAGCAGTGGTGGTTAGCATTGAAATCCAAGTGTATTTCAGCAAAAGATAAAGCTGACCAAGCAGCCCAGGAAATTCTGCAGAGTTCTGCAAATTGCAGGAGGCCCAGGGAAGGAAATCGCTGCATGCCAAATTTTCCCACTGATTTCTATTGTCTCTACTTATCATATGTAACATTAGGAATTCATTGTGGAGCACTGTATCTTCCCCACAATTCTTACCTAGCTAATAGGCTGATTATGTTTTATGACTTTGTATTCTCATTCAACATAATTTACTCTTGAGTTAGAAAATATGACTGTCCCCAGAGAAACATCCAGCCCTTTGTTCTGTTTGTTCACAAATTAGTTTGGAGAAGGATTGTCCGGTAGTGTAGAAAACCTGAACTAGATCTGCTAAGATCTCTTCCTATTCAGATTTGCTTTCTGTTGCTGGAGGCTACTCTTGATATTTATTTGGAATGAAATAGTGTTCATCCCCTTAACAAAGAGATTGTTGGTTCCATTCAGGACTTCCATGAACCTCAGACAGTGTTTATATAAAGTGTATCCAAAACATGACAGCTATTTCTTAACATCATGTAGTTTCTCTGACCATGGGCTGGGCTTCTGTTTTATCAATCAGAGGGCTTCTGTTAACCTGGCATCTTTTGTTGTTCTTTTACATACTTCTCTGTGCAGTCATTTCCTTACCTGCCTAAGTAAATATGATTGTGAAGAGGAAAAACTGCAAAATTTCTCCTGCAATAAATTCCTTCAGCTTTTCTTCCAAAGACTCACTCCTGTCACCCTTTCTCACACCTCAGGTTTGGATATGTCCATATAACTCTTGACAAAACCCAGTGCTCCCTTCTCTGCTTCCCTGATGCCTGCATATGGATAATACTGTGGAGTCCATGAGCAGGTCACTGTAGATAATTTCCATTTATATCTGATGGCTCAGGAAACCTCCATCTGGGGACTTCTCTCCTCTCTTATGTATTCCATAATCTGTTCCTCTATGGTTTCACATTGCTACTAGAGTGATCTGTAACAAATAGGAACAAAGTCAGGGGACTCTTTAAAGTTACTCACCCCTGAGTAATTTTTACTTCCAGGAGAGGTCTTTGCTGTTGGATATTTCTCTGAAGGTTGATCTGTACTACCAAGACTTTGCCAGTGAAGACAAATCAGTAAAAGCTTCTTGAGAAGGATCAAGTTCTGGGTATAAAAACTGCCACTCATGCTAACCAGGCTTCTCTCATTACGTAAGCCATCCTCCACAAATATTTCTTTTGCTTTTATAAATCGTGCCAGCCCAGGTGATTTCCTTCCAAAGCTATTTTGTCAAAATGCTGCCTATGCAATGCTTTGTAGGCTAAACTGATCCTTTATAGGGGATTATTTTTGAACCAGGTGAATTCTCTCTATTGGCCAGCTATGCATATCAATGGAAATGTAACTTGGGTCATACCAACGCCTTTGGATTAACCTGCAGGAGTGGGAAGATGACAGGAGGAAGGCAAAAGGAACCTGTGCTGAACTTAAATCCTAGGCACTGGAGACAAAAAAGCCCCTAGAAGACCTCAGTATGACTAATATAAGTAACTCACATATATGCATCAACTATCACCAGAGTATTGTGAACATTGGCAATACTTATCCTTCCTCTGCTGTGCATTGAAGTCATCATGGACAACACATAGGTATTTTCATAGTAGATACTATGTTTCTGCAGCCCTTTGAAAAATGCACCTATTTACACAGCTGACAACCTGGTCCACAGGTCACTACATGCTATTTGTAATTTTATTTTGTTTCCTAGACTGACAATAGAAATAACATTGATGCACAGGTCAGTCTGCATCAATCCTGCTGACGTAGCCTTAAGGGGGTTTTGTTTAATTTCTATTTTTCCCCTCTCCTGAGAGAATCTCCTTTACAGCTTTCTTTTTTGTCAATGTTTCTTTAATCAGATCAGCACATTGGCACTCTCATAAGCTTGTTATTTTATGTATCTCTCAATTTCTTTAGCTTTATTAATCACTGTGGTACTCAAGGTTGCTAGCATGAAAAATGCACTGTAAGAATAAATAATCATTATTATCAAAGTGCTTTCAGGAAAATGATCTGTAGGATTAAATCCTTATTAGAGCAGCATTATCAGTCATGATTATTATTACTATTACATATTAATTAGTAGTACCAAGATAGTGCAGCTTTCAGAATTATCTGTACTGAAGTCAGTTAAATGTGAAAGTTTAAATTTTCAATGGATTTAGTGGTTTAGGACATGATAGTGGGATTATAGTTAATATTATTTATTCAGTTCAGTACTTGTGAAGAGCTGATGATGTGCTCGGTGCTGTGCACAGCAGAACTTGCTGCCTCCAACATACTTTGAGAAAGGGAAAGGAAATAGTTGCATTAAAATAGGACCTTTTTTTTTCAACTTAATGCTGGGATCCAGGAGTTCAATATTGTTTATAGCTCTGCCATTTCCTGTGTCTATTAAATTTTGTGCTTTGTTATATATTTAATCTTCCTCTGCCTTAGTTAATTGATGTGCATGAAGTATGTTACATTAATTAATCTGTGTAAAGCTTTTTGAATTACAGGTATCATGGAGCATTTTTTACCTCACCTAAGAGGAAGCTCTAGTTTCCATGGGTTGCCATAGCATATGGCTGTGTATTTTGTATTTTTTCATAGATGTGTTACCTGTTTGGTTAATGTAACTGTGAGGTGACATGATGGGCAGATTGTGTACAGCATACTTCTCTCTTTTTCTTTTATCTGAAATGATACTATTACTCCTTCTCCTTGATGCAATAACCTAGTCAAGCTTCAAGAGACATAGGATGAGAAAAGACTGACAAAATATTGTTATGGCAGGTGTCATGAGATGGTGGTGTTATATAAGGTCTTGAATAGAGAAAGTCAAAGAAATACTTCATTTTGTTGCCTCAGCCGCTGGATGGTGTTATTCTGAAGACAGTCCCTCCCCAGTAGACAGGCATTAGTACTTGGCTAAATTCCTGAACAAAGTCATTGCTCTGCTGTTGCCATCTCTTCCAGGTCTAATTTTGCTTGTTGCCTTCCCTCTTTAGGTCATGCCTCAAATTTATCATCCCAGGCTTTTAAGAGCAAAGGCTCTGTGTAAAATACAGAAATCCAGCTTGGGCACAGAGTGTACCTGCAAAGCAGGAGGCAGGCTGGGTACTGAAAAATTACAGTCCCCGGAGCCAGCATAGTGAAAGGGAGTTAGTGAGGGAACTGCAAGCAGATGCCCTGGGAAAGGACAGCCTTTCAGTCTGGCCTCTGAGTGCAGAGGTGTCACCTGGGATGCTGACATTCCTCTTGAAGGTACCCACTCAAAAGAAGTTGACCCTTCCCTACCAAGTGAGGGAGAGACCATTTCTTTTTTCTTCTGTTATTTGGGCATTTTCTGCGAAATGGGAAGCTAAATGTCCCTCTGCCAAATCTGGAGTATGGAGTTAAATGTAGGTATCCCATTCTTCAGAAAGGCTTTTTGAGCCCTGTGGGCTCTTCCAGTCTGTTAGGGTGACACTGCTCAATTTGCATACCAATGAAATACCAGCAGTTGAAAGAATTGCCTGATGACGTGTCCCAGCTTTGTCATCTGCCATGCGAGTGATGTAACCATTGCTGCACAGGATCTTCCTGTCATAACTTTTCTGTCTTAAAAAGAGCCCAACACTTAAGAGATGGAAGAGATTCGAGTGAGGTAGAGTAGGGTCTGAAATGCTGATCACCCAGATCAAAGGCAAATCCTGTAGCTCCTAGAACATGATTTTTAGTATATGTTTACAAGGTATCTACTAAATTGGTCTATTTTGGTTAGTAAATAGAAGATCCTAAAGTCTGCTGTGCTGAGTAATCTGGTCTATACGCTTGTCATTACTATGCTATGGGGGGCTTGACATATTATGGACAAAATGGGTCTTCCTTTAAAAGCACCAAACTCTTGTATTCAGCAGCATTTTTGGACATACAAGGAATGCAAGAGCAGGCTGCTGAGAACAGCAGCTAGTCATTTTGAGCAGTCTGAACTTTTTGCTTGGCTGCCCTATTTAAAATGGGTACCAGTGGAGCAATAGATTGGCATCTGATGTTAGAAAAAAAACCTCCACACTTAAGTGATACAGCAGCAAAGTGATTTTTGTAAATCTCTGGAATTAATAACTACAGCTTTTTGAGAAGAGAAACAGTATCATTCATACTGAAAAATATTCTCTTCCCTCCCACAGGGGAAGCCTGTGTAGGTGTGGAGCTGTAGTCTGGGAAATTAAAAAATGCAAATTAAAAAATGCAAATGTAAAACAGAGGCATTGCTTGCTGCAGTGCTCTGAGGGTTTTCTTGAATAGCAGCAAATTAAAGGAATGCTATGTAATCAAAGTTTGTATCAAGCCTGTGAAAGAAAAGCACCATTATCTCTAAATATAGTGATAGTACTCTCTGCTCCTGATCTTTTACATTGTGTACATATTACCAGTAAATTACAAGATACTGTATTATAGTTTTCAACAAGTTCTTGATGAAAATGCACATTACCTTTTTATATGCCACTTTATTCTGTTGTATTAAAACGTTATGGTTAGGTAGGAAAACGGTAGTTGGGCTAAATTTTTTCAACCCAGTTCCCTCAAGTTTCTTCACTCCATTTCCCTTTGCTGCTTCCCAACTGCAGCTGTTCACCACTACTGTTAATACAGTTCAACCACATAAGCTGCACTGATTGTATGTAAGTTTAGGTAGTAGATATGTTCTGTCTTTCATATCCCCTCTCAACTTCTCCATATGCAACCTACATACCTTTTCTCCACTTCACACCAACTTTTTTGTGGTCCCATTTGCAATACTTCCCACAAAAGACCAAGGCAGGCCATCAAGGGAAAAATAAATGCACGTATTATCTGTTCAGTATTTCAAGGTAAGCACAACACATTATGGGAAGGAATGTAAGCCACATGGCTACTTAAGAACTTCCCAGCATAAGGTTGCCCTGGGCAATGTCCAAATGGTTTGACAGAATAGAGAGTGGGCAATGTGGCTGAGAAACAGGAGAGAGAATCAGGCAAATGGTGCATTGTCGTGACATCCAGGTAACCTGGTGGTCTTCAGGTCAATATGTAACTGGTTTGGAGAGTGGTGAGATCATTGCCAACTAAAATGAAAAATAAGCTGAGATGGTAATTACAAGAAGCCTCACTTCCTCCAGCAGAACCAGTTGGGCACAACTAAGAACACAGGCAAAACCATAAACCGTGTAGCTGGGAATTTCACCAAAGGTAAGTTCATGCTATTTAAGTTCTGATTCTTTTGAAGAGTGTTATTGTATAATGCTGTGATGATTTCTCAAGTTTCACTATTTTTTTGTGATTCTTGGCATTCTTCTTTGACAGAAAACTCACTGGGGCCAGAGATTTGTACGTAACTATCTCTGGGCTCCTGCATAGATTAGGGGGAAAGTCAAATATAATGGAAGTTTCATGGAGCCTTCTTTCCTCAAAAGTTTCAGAGGAAGCTTGCAACCACAGCAGGCCTTAACACAAATGCTTGTGATGACTGAATTCAGAGTCTTCTGGCTGAAAAGGTACCTGCAGCCTGAGCCATACACAGAATGCAGGTCTGTGGATTTGGCAGGTTGAACAAATGAAGACTTCAGCAGAATCTCTAGGCACTTGAAAAAACTAGGCCAAGCACACCCAGGTAGATAGGCACTGAATAAAATATCTTTTTAGACCCTCATTTTAATTAAAATAAAGCATAACTACCCCATTGTGACACCACTAGAGTTTACAATTCTTTCCTCATTATTTAATCAGTTGAAACAGATAAATCAACAAAGAGTCTTGCAAAGTCTCCTAGATTAAGAGATGAAACTCAGGTAGCCTTCACCAAACATGTTAATAAAACAGAATCAGCAAAATCCCCCAAATACCTCTATGGATGAAATATACTAAAGCGGTTTGAAAACAGCTCTTAACAATAGCTGTAACTAGCATATATTTTTAATTTAATACTGTAATGTAGAATACGCTGCTTACTGTGCTTTCTCATTAGACAGTAGATGTTTGAATAAAATTCAGGCCTGGATTGAGATACCCTGCAGTGGAAAATAGGTGGCATTTTCAGCAGCTGTTATCAGATGATGTGGTGAGGTGAGCAAAGATTCCTCCAGGGCTTCTTCTTGAGCTACATCATATTTCAGTGACTTTCCCTTTCTCTTGGTCTGTCAAAGAGGGAAGAAAACCCAGAATTGTGTTTGGGGTGCAAAACACTCACTGTTAGGACTATGAATGTCACTTATGATGTGATCTTTACCACCTCTGAGTGATGGGGAGGTGAACTTCTCCAATCCCAAATCAGTTGCTGGAAGGAGCAATCATCATCTCTGTTTCTTTACTCACATATTGTATCTTAACAGACTTTTGTAACTAGCCTAGCTCTGCTTCCAGTGTGGCAGTTTATTAGAAAAGAACTTGTTTCCATGATCATTATCCCAACTACTTTATGGTACAACACATGAAATGCAGGTCTACTTCTCCTTTGACATTTTAATAGTAAATGGAGATGGCCACTCAGATTTTACAACCTTCAGTGTCTCAGTGGTGTGCATTTGGTAGCCTTGAATCATTTCCAAATTGTCTGGCTTTAGCTTCTCAGATGATTCCATTACTCTCAAATTCAAATACCATCATAAAAGCTGCTGTAACACCAGAGGTCCTCAAAAGGTCTTTGTCTGATTCACCTAACATTATCAAAGTGCTTGTAACTGGACATTTATGTTATATTCCTAACTTTAGCCTATTTTTAATGCAACTGGCGCTGGGAAAAGATGGGAAATTTCTCAAGGTCTTAAAAGGATCTAATATATCTTTTCTATTGGGTCTCCTGTTCTTTTCACATTGTCTCTTGCTCCAGAGTCAAGTTCTGCTACCAGTAGTTACTGGTTTTATGGGTGTCAGTATTTGCTGTTCTTCAGCCTTTAAAACTGCTAAAGAAGTTACTGAAGTCATTATCATTTCTGAGGGGCAACACAGGCAAAACAAATTGAGGTGTCAAGCTTGTCATTTTTAAACCAACTAAATCGTATCTTCCTGCCCTGACATCATTGGAATTACCCATGTTTCCTGTATTTTAGTGCCTTGTTGATCTGAGGAATGCCTGCCTCGTGTTTCTTGCTAAAAGTGATGTGCTGAAGCACATCAGCAGGCATTGAAGCAAGCTTGCATTGAAGCACCTATTTGGTGGAAGAATTGAAGAACTTCTGCCTCTAAAGCTATTAATCTTGTAATTTCCAAGCACAGAAATCAATAATGTTTTGGAAAGTCAAATTGTTCATAAAGGAAATCTGGGTGGTGTCAGTGCAGAAAAAAACATTTACTGGAAAATGCAGACAAATGTATGTATTTATTTGGTATTGGGTGGCATGTATCAGAAATGTAACAAATACTTCTAGCAAGAAACACAAAGAAATTTTTGTAAAAGCCTGCTTGACCAACAAAAGGGGAAAACAGATCTAAAGCCAGAAGAAGCAGGGCTGTAAGAAATAATAATCAAATACACATAGTAACTAGAGCTGGGCTACAGTGCATAACCTTTTCCTTCAAATGTGAGTTGAAATATTTCCAAATATCAATTAATCCCTAATCTATCATGCATTTCCTAGTTGCTTCCTGTGCATTATTAATGGACTGGTCACCCTGAGATGAAGGTAGGAAGTAAAAGCAATTAAATTCCTCTCCCATCCCTGCAGATACAATTGACCTAGAGGATTCGGCTAGAAGTAAAAATGAAAAAGGTCCAAAAAAGAATAAACATACCCTTCTTGCCTGAGCCAGACTGTGTAGGTTTAAGAAGCAGCATGCAAGAGCAACAGCAAGCTCCCTTTATACGAAACATCAAATTCTAAGATTAAGGGCTGATCAAGGAAAAGAGCAGGTGCCCACTCTGATTTTCTCCTGGTGTTGTTCTGTAGCTGAATGAATACTTTGAGCCAGAACTCCAGACACTGATTCTTTTTTCAGTGTAGAAAAGAAAATCCCATCTGTCTCTTGAGAGGTATTGATCCCATTTGAATTTGAAGAAACAATTTTAACTTCATGTTTTTGTGCAGGGTGATGGCCACAGAATTCAGTAAGGCTTCTGACTGTATAATGTGGTTAACTCTGGTCTGAGAGGGATACAGTCATCCTAGCCTGCAATGATAATGCAGATCAGTCAGCAAGGATAACAAGGAGAGCTCTGTGGCTGCTATTTGCACTCCAGTGTTAAAAAATTCGTGCTTGTTTCCACAGTGTTGTAATACCAAGGTGAAAGTCTATCCTTTTGCGCTGTTCAGTATCACTGGAGATAACATATTAAGCTGAAATAGGCATCTTTCCAAATCACGCCGATTATCATTCTTTTTAGGAAAAGTCTCCTAGCTTAACAAAGATTATGTTACCAAATTCAGGGTGTAGGAAGAGCTAACTGGTAAGGGAAGAAGGAGGAAAACACTGACAGTGCCTACATAGCACAGGGAAGAGAGTGAAAGGAACATCATGCAATTTTGCTAATGCAGAGGATCAGTTCTAGATGTCTGTGAATGATGTCCTTGGCTATACCCACCCCATATGTGACTGGAAGTATTGTCTCACTGTTTCTTCTCCCACTATTTCTTTTTTGGTCTTTTAGAAACAAAAAGTCTTGGGAGCACACTGGCTCAGTTGAATGGCAGGGAGAAGAGAGGAAAGTTAGAAGAAAACATGAGCTAGACTTCCTTTTGTGCTTAAGATCTAGTAAGACAGCTGGG
The DNA here is from genome assembly GCF_963264785.1 of Psittacula echo. Classification (NCBI taxonomy): domain Eukaryota; kingdom Metazoa; phylum Chordata; class Aves; order Psittaciformes; family Psittacidae; genus Psittacula; species Psittacula echo. The sequence continues at coordinate 13,153,854 of NC_137744.1, forward strand.
CTTTCTTATGATAAGAAGTCTCAGAGGGGTGGCAATAGGAACACAACCGTTAGAAACAGAACCAGTGGCACTGCCAAAACAGATCTTTGATTTTCTCGAACCATTATTTTGCTGTCCATAATAAAGGTTCTGACATCAATATATGGTTCTCTGAATCTGTGCTGGTCTCAGGTGGGTCTGTCACACACAGCGCCTGCCCTTCTGGATGATTCTTTTTGAATGTTTTGAATTCAAAACAAATTCATTTGATTTGTTTTCAAATGAGCACCCAGCAGTTTTGCACAGCAGCCCAAGGTCTGCATGAAAAGGAATGTTTCAAATACAGTCATTGTGGGATGGATAAATCTAGAAACTTAAAGGTTAGGAAAAGCAAGGGTTTAGGGTTGTTGTAGGACTCTGACAGGGAAATTGTCACAGGACAGAGGAGGAGACTGAAGTCCAAAGCAAAACCAGGGAGGAGTAGAGCTGGGGAGGGGTAAAGTGAAGGAAGAAAGTTCCTGGAAAGCAGCCAGGGCTTTGCTGAGCTACTGGCTTTCCACATTGTCATATTTATTTCTTTTGTTACCGTTTATACCTACCAGAAAAAGAAATTTTGAGTAACCAACGTTGGCATTTCTTTTCCATTTTCTCATTGCATGTATTTTTTTCAGAACAATTTATGATACAAATGGCAAGGTTTTATGAACAACTTAGTTTCTGCATAAAGACATCAATCACTTGGCCTCATTTCGTGGGACTTCATTAGCTCTTTTGGGACATCCAGATGTTGCCATTAAGATACACAGTGAGTGAACCAAATACAGCTCTCCTCGTCATGAAATCTTGATGAAGTCAGGAAAGCTCCATGAATAGAAATGAGAGCTGACTCACGCCGAAAGGGTGAGTTGGGCTCACAGTGGAGTAGTTTAGTATGACTTGAATGACTGGATATGGGAGGTGTTTGAGTTGCATTGTAATTAAGAATGGCAATGGAAATGGAGTGCAGAAAGATGCCCTAATAGCTGAGACTGAAGTCACCGTAAAACCACAGGCAGGGTGCAAATTGGTATTGTCATAAAATGCTCAAACAGAATGATATCAGATACTGAAAACTATGCTTACATGGCAGCAAGACCAAAGTAAGAACTGAAAAAAGCCACAGAATATGAGATTTGGTTGATTCTGTGCCTTTTAATGAGATCATTGTATCTGTTCTTCATAACAACATAAATTAAAGAGAAACTGTACACTCTAATTTTGAATTTCTGTATGTTTCTCAAACTGTTTCTACAGCAATTTTTTTCTCTCTTTTTCTTTTAAAAGGACAAAAAGAAATTGAGATCATGTTATATTCTAATCACTTGTCAAAATTCCCTTTTTTAAATCATAGTTGTTTAATGTTAAAGAATCCTTTATATGTATATACAGTACTATGTTTTACTCTTCTATGATTTAAAACTGATTTTATTAATATTAGCAAAAATATTCTCACAGACAGACTAAACTCTTGTGCTGTAACTCAAATCCTGGCTAATTATGGCTCAGCCGTAAAGTTATAAGCCCTTGAAAAACAAGGTTTATAAGAGAAGTATTGACACAGTCTTAACTATAGCTATGTGAATGGAGCCACTGTAATATTGTTTGGAAATAGTGTTCGAAAAGGGAATCTTTTATGAAAAGAGATGCCAGCTGTTCACTTTGGAAACATTTATTTCATTGGCTCATGATAAAATTGGCTGTGGAAGATATTATTCTGAAACACAGCAACTTCCTAATTTCATTACAACCTGCAGTCACTGAGAAAGACATGATGCCTATGAGCTGTGAAAAAGGATTGTCACCATGTCTTTTGCTTATATCACTTTTCAAGAAATACATACATTTTCTTAGAATAATCTAGGCTGGACATCTAGTATCCTCTGCTCAAAGCAGGAGAAAACACATGATAGACCATTTTTATTTCATTTCTGAAACACAGATTTTCTTTCTATTTTAAAGAAAGAAGGCTTAAGAAAGCTTGCTTTTTAAAGGTATTTTTTGGTTTTTGGCAATGATTTGCCAGACAAGAACCTCTTACTTTGATGTGAGGAGGCAGAAGCCTACAAGCATGGCTAGAACCTCCTGCCAATCCCAGCTGCGCTACACAGTTCAGGATCACACATGAAGAGGTGGCTTTAACCACAAGAACCCAAAATCTGAAGGTAGAGGTAAGAAAAATACGAGAGAAACAGAGAAGAGTGTGTCCTTTTGACTGGCTCTTGATGATCTGCAACATGGAGTCTCATTTCTGAATCAAAAAGGTTGCTAGTCTGGGAATGAGATCCACAGTCTGGGAGTGCTGGCAGGAGAGATGCCGCAGCTGAAGATGCTGCTCCAGTGGTATTTTTCTATAGAGAACCTAACAGGAAATAGCTTTCCACCCTCAATAATAAGCTCTGTCATGAGTCTCTTGTACATCAAATGGAGCTTGTTCATCTCACAGCATCCTCTTGTCCCACAATTAAAGGATAGGTATTGAGTTGTATAACTCTATATGTGCCCTAATACACCTGGGTATGATGTCCTGAAAATCTATCCTATATATACTATATTATATTCTATATATCTTATGTCCTATTATAGATCATATTTTAATGATGCAGTGCTTTGGAGATGCAGGGGAGGAAAGAACTTCTGTTTACCTGAGTTATTTTTCTTTAAGACATGGTGCAACGCTGACACAGACCAGTGTGCGCTCATTCCTTACTGCTGCATCTCCTTGTCCTTAAATAGTGCTGATGAACTTCTCCTACTGCCCAGAGTCTGCTGCTGTTATTGACTACAGCCTCTATCCTCTGCCATGTCATTGAACTTTCATCACCATTGGCTTCATTAGCAATTATTGTTTTGGTGAAAAAAAAAAATCCTATGCCACATAATATGGAATGACCTGAGGCCATTATGAAACTGAACGTTCCCATAAGGATAATCTAGCCATAATATATCAAAGTGCTGAGAAAATATCCTTTGTCTCAGGTCATGTAACCAATGTGGCTGTTAAATGTTAAAAGCAGTTATATAACTGGCATTTAAAATGTTTTATTGAAAACCTTTAATGCTACTGTAACTAAAATGACCTTTAGCGGAGTAAAACACAGCACACCTTAAAATGGGATTTGATTAAAAATATTAAATGTTATAATGTACTCATGGCTGTACTTGGACCATCCTGTCATACCAACCACAGAAGCAGATGCACACTAGCTTTGGCTTATGAATGTTAGTTTCAGCTTAAACTTATAACTTAGTTACTTTACAAAGAATGAGTGTTACAAACTTTTAAACATGCCTGCAAATATTTGACATATAAGCACTTTATTATTGGTATTTTTTTATGAACACCTGGTATCTTTAAGGCAGATGTTCCCAAGCAGAGAGCATTTGATCTAGGGAGAGTTGGCTGATCAGAGGATTCTCTCTGGCTTCTTGTCTCTTCCCATGCTATGATTAGATCTTTTCAAGAAATAAAAAATACATCCATTAATCTGCACTGTCATAGAAGAAACCACAGAATGCAAGAAAGTAGAGAGGTGGTTTTACATGCTAATACAAAACAAGATAGCCATGAAAGTATTTTTTCTCTTAAGAGACTGCTCTTACTAGAAGCAATGTTAAAGGCCTCACAGAGCAAACTTGCATGTAAAAATATATTAAATGTCATGTTACAAGTCATATACTGCTGATGTCCGGAGTTCTGAAACACAAAACCGTCTGAATAGTGAGAGTGGAAATGCTTTTGAACTCAGGATAAGAGAGCTAGGAGTAGAACAGATACACAAGGCGGGGGGAGAAAGTAAAAAATTCCCTGAATGACAACGGAAATGAGAGATACTTTAAAAACCAGATGAATGCTCTCACTGAGTCTATCTGGCCCACTGAGAAAGATAATCCTTTTTTCACTTTCAAGCACTCTGAAGAGGGGTAGGTCAAAAAATCCCACTCCAACCTATGAGAGTGAAAGATCTTTTTATCTTTCTACCTACTTACCTGTCTGTAGCTCTTTCCCCACAACTTCATGAGAACTGGTCATTCCAAACAGATTATTATCCTCGTTATTTTACAGCTAAGAAGTTGAGTCATATAAGAATAAAGCAGGGTGTCCAAGATCACCAGGAAAGCCTGTGATATATGGAATCAGGAGCTGAACAGAGTCCCTGACACATGCTTTCATTACGTAAATACTCTCTGCACACCATACTCCACTCCGCAGTGCCTATGCAAATATGTCACCTATATTGACCTGATATCTGCAGGATGGGCAAGACTTCTGTTGTATACAAGATTGTCTGGAGCAGGATTCAGGATCCCAGAGGATGAATTTAGTACCAAAGAAGATGAGGATTTGCTGATAATGTGAATGTGTTCATAGGTGAAGTGTGTGACCAAAACAGACATACAGCTTTGAAAAATCTATACAGAGATACTGGAAAAAAGTTTATCAGAGATGTTAAGGAAAAAATGGACTGCTAACAAAGCTTTATGATAAAAAAATAGATTAAATAACATCCCCATATCTGTTTATAACTTCAAAACTCAACTCCACCCCAACAAACTTACAAGATGCAGCCTTTTAAATACATTGGTGGACATCTACTAACTGACCATTCAAGGCTTCAATTTAGCAACGACTGTAGCAAATTAGGAAAAACCCTGCAGGGAAGCACAGCTTTTGAGGTTTATTAGGTACTGTGTGGGAAAGAGGCTGCAGGTGTGCAAAGGTGAGGGAAAGGCTGGATAAGAGGAGGAGCTTAGGGGCTAGAAGCAATCCAGAGTATTGGAGGAGTTCAGAATGGCAAAGAGGAGAGATGGTGAGCACAAGGTGAGTAAGAAACTCTAGCAGAAGAAGTATTGCACTGCAGGTTGTTTGAGAAGGGAAGTGATGTTTCAGGTGTCAGGTTGTTTCTCTGTAGCTGGCATTTGACTGTGAATAGCATGGAGGTTGGCTGAATGAGTTATAGCTAGAATTGATGCTGTTATTACTAGAGCTGCAGTACATAGAAGGAGGGTGATCTTTGGAGCTGCTGGGGTGACTTAGGAAAATGTTTCCAAGTTGCAGGAAGTTGAGTCCTGTTAAATATGCTTAAAAACATAGGGAAGGTTCTGGTGTTGAACAAAATCTCTGGAAGTTAAAACCAACCAAGTGCAAGAGAGAGGGAAACATAGAAGAGGCTGAAAATAACTCTACTTGTGAGGATCACACTGAACAGTCAGATCAGCAGTTGTGTTCACTCAGACCAGGATCTGTCTGACAAAGAGTTTGATTTTGCAAAGTGAGAACAATGGAATCATGCATGCAAAAACTGATGCTTTGTGGAGGGGAATGTTGTCTCTTGACCAAAAGGAAAAGGCAGATGTAGGGAGTGTGGACTAAACGATGCTTAAAACTGGTATGTATGAGCAAGAAGAAATATGAAGAAATAAAGAAATAGGACAAGCAGAAACAATAATATCCCTCAATAAACAGCTCAAAAAGTTCCCGGATAAAATAGCAGGTATAAAGGTGGTGGCTTCTGTATGTATGAGGTGCTCGGTTGAGATATGAGCTAGGTTGTAGTGCGATACCCATTTTGGTGTCTTTGTGATCATCTTTGAGGTCCTTTCCACCCTAACCATTCAACAGCTCTATAAATGAGCAGTAACAACAAAAGAGGAACAAAATACATCTAAGAAATGTCACTGTGGAGCTGGAGAGCTCAGCAGCTTTCCCATGGAACTTCACCTAAAAGGAAAACATGAAATAACCCAGAGAACAGTAAATCCTCATAAATGTTTATACACTAAACTTCACTCTCTGATGTGCGCTTCAATCCCCTTCCACTACAGGGCCCTAGGGTGGAGCTGGCAATTAATCTACAATTGCCTGGGAGGGAGCAGTTCACAGCTGAAGGGGCTCTGTGGATTATAAATTTAGCAAACAAAGTGGGAAGTCAGCTGGTAATAAAGGAAGTGTCAATAGTTAAAGCTATAATCATCAGAACTTTAGGGCAGATAATCGACACCTATATGGCAATTCTCAATTCAGTAAATGAAGCTACCAGAGTTGCCTACCAACGCTGTTGAGCTGTGATTACAACTGGCAGCATCATGTAACTGTGACAACCAGATTGGGGGGGGGGGGAAGAGAAATGCATATATATTTCCCATCTTAGTTACTGAAGGAGTCTGGGGGATGGAGCCCCATATTTGACAGCTGCAGAGAGAGCATACAGTCCATTTTGGATATTCCTCATCAACACCCCAGGGATCTGCACACACATACACACACACACACACAAAAGGATTAGACAAAGGAACTTCTTTTTCCTACCATGAAAGTGGCACCAGAACCATGTTCCTTCTGTTCTTTAAATAATGCAGTCCAAGTATGTATACAGAACCTGGAGGCATGGCTAGCCTTGGTTCTAGCCACCAGTGTGGAATTCTGCACTGCAATGTTCACATGCTCAAATTTTACCATAGCAACCTCCACATCACATTTAATACACAGAGACATCCCTCCTCTTGCCTGTTTAAAGAGCCCTTGTTAAGTGGTTTTGCTGTATTTTAGATGCCAAGATGTCGGGAAGATTGATGGAAGGGTGCACAATCAAACTTGCAAGGCGAGCCTAGCATCTAGCTCATTATGTAAGAGAATTAGCAAGGCAGTTCTTTTGACATGACAGTCCATTATGGCGGCTGTCAATCATACCTCAGCATATGCTTTTTTGTCCTCTGCAGTGATTTTTTTTTTTTCCTTAAAGAAAGGTTGTTCCATTCCTTTTCATCAATAAGGCAGAGTGTAAATGCTTTGTGTGCATGCACAGTAGCTAATGCAGATCTCGATGGGCAGTGCTTTCTCCACAGTAATCGCTGGGTGAACATATTATTATGCATGCATGCATGTGTAATCCTTACTCATGTGGCTCTTTGTCCCAATTATATGTGCAGAGAGGCTTGAATCTGCTGTTGCTTCTCATCTATCTAGTTGTTTTGGTCCTTTCTTAGGAGATGGTTGGTGCTCTGGACATTTTGGTGCAGAAAGTCTAGGTTTACTGCCTGAGGAAAATCCATCTAGAAGGGCTGTGTATTTATTCATTCCTGCTTTAGGAGAGGCAAGAAAACCTTGCACCAAGAGTTGTCTTAAAATGACAGTGATACCGGAGTAATAAAACTTTTCATAACAATACTTCCATATAATGACCAGAGGGTAATGAGCTAAGCCTAGAAGATGGTTCAGTGTTCTAGTGGTTGGTAAGTGAGGAAATAAAAGTGTGGGGAATCTCAAGTTTCTGACTCTAGTTTTATATCCTTCCTGAAGTATCCTACAACTGAGCTATCTCCAATTAGAAAGGAACTGAGATGGAAAGGAAACAATTTCTAAGGAAGGCTCTTTTCATCTCCAAAACAACATCTGAGAGGGGGAGGGGAAACTAGAAGTACAGACTGCTTTTGAAAAATAAAGAAGTTCATCTGTAAAGCCACATCTTGACTGGTGTGCTCATTTGAGAGAGATGGTAACTGGCAGTAATGCGTACAAGGGAGCCTGGGAAGTTAACATCTATCAAACAATAGCACATTTGCAAACATAGAATATGTGTCAAGGTAGCATTATCTTTTCATGCTATTTTTAAGAAAAATATCCTCTGCGTTACAAGGCAACTCTTGTAAATTTTGCCTAAAATCTGTATTTGATTCATACATGTAGATCAAGCAGCACAGTTGAGACTAGATGCACACCTTACTAAATGTGGTTACATTTATGGTTACAGATAAGTTGGAAAAGAAGCTTGTTTCCCACACATCCATCTTTCTGCCACTCCTTTCTTAGTATCTGTCTCTCTTCTGCCTATGTAAAACTAGAGTCTTCTGGGGGAACATGAAAAATAACTACCACAAAGCTGCAGCGATGGGAAAGAGGTAGCACATCTATGCTAGTAAAGATGAACCTCCAGCAGGAGGTTAGTTGACTGAGAAACCAAGGTTCAACGCAGTAAAATGCTTTTTTATCTTGGTTATCACTTTTATTAGGGTGAGTAGGAAAGTGGGATTGCACTTTCAGAGCACAGAAGGAAGAAACCTTCCCAAACATTTGCTTTCTCAAAGTAAATGTTTTCTGAAAAGTCCTTTAAAATGTTCTCCAGTTTCTCTCCTCTTACTTTGTCTATAAAGGAAGAATGTGTGATTTACTTAAATAATCTGCTCAGTAGCCTTGAGAGAATTTATGTGTTGCTTGGTTTTTATGCTGTTATAAAGGTAGGTAGGACTGGGGCATCCTTGTATATATACATCATATAAATACAGATAAATTACACATTCTGCCCCAAGGATCGTACAGATCAAGGCTTCTGTCCTGGAATTTGCTGACTGAGGCAGATACTCTAGCTCATATACATTGACAATGATTTCAGGGGGGTCCTCCACAGCCAAAGCTTAAGAGGCCGTCCAGAAGAAAGAACAGGTCTTGGACAGTTGGTATTGTATGTAGTGGGCTTAGTCTGGCCTTTCTGCACAAATGGATTGAGCATCACTGACTTCATTGGTGCCTCTCAGATGTGCAGTTGTGTGCAGATGTTTGCTTCTGACCTTTCTAACATTCTTTTCCACTAAAAATAAATAAATGATGTCCTGAAATACAAACGGGAGTCATTCACATTATTCTAGCTGACTGCAGGTTAGAATTTTTTTCCTTTCCATGTTATTATTTGATATTCCTTAAATAGATAATTTTTTTTTCTTTTTTGGGGGGAGGGTGAGGGAGAGTGTAGGTATATATATATACACATACAACCTGTTAAACAACTTCAAGGATGCTTCGCACTATTTCAACCTTAGCCAGCTGTGTGGTGACTCTTCTCCTAATCTGGTCTGCAATGAAATCAATAGGAAGTATTCTGTTAAATTCGCTTGGCTTCTGATCAGATGCTGCCATTGAAAACCATAATACAAATGGCCTGGTTTTTGTGATATCTACCATAATGGCACAGTGTGGTCCCAATCCTGCAGTCTTACTCTGGGAAAATCCCTGTTGACTTCAATGAGAGCTCATCTTAACTAAAGATTTCACAATCAGGTAATGAGAAGCAATGAGCATACGCTGCCCTGTCTATTAGATCCTGTAGTCAGACTACTTCTGATAGGCTTCTATAAAGTGATTTTTCTATGGCAATGTGTGCTTGCAGAAGCACCTGCTCTGTTAGTCTCTTAATTCTTTGCTTAACAAAACAGCATGACACCACAGGTGAAAGAATCTGAAATGTTTTAATTAACTAGCTTGAGCACCATTTGATTTCTGTCTCCCTAGGTGTTTCAGAATTCTAAACTGCTTGGTTCTGTGACTGCCATCAAACAAGATTTGAATGTATGAAATAGGCCTCTGTAAGAGGAAAAGCTGCTGAATATATATTGGAAAGTCTACATGGAGCCACTGTAAACAGTATTTTTATGCAGGTCATTACTATTGGGAGATCTGACTGGCAATATTTCTTAGGTTGCAGGAATAGTTCTAGAATCACGGGCCAAATCTTATAGCGCTGAGTTAGTTAAAACTCCAATTGATGTTGGGACTTTTGGTTTGGTGCTCATCTTGAGCTTTAGAGAATGAAAGAAAAGTTCAATGGGAAGAGCAAAAAAAACCCCACCTGGGGTGGGGTGTGTTGAAGTATTCATTTTGCAGGTTATACAAGAATATGCATTTCAGTGGGCTGATGTACTGAAGTAATTGGAGCTCTCGGTCATAAAGGGAGCTCTTGGTCATACACTGCGACAATTATTGCAATGTTGTGGCCATATTAGCATAGCTCAGTTTAGCAGGTTAGTGCTGTGCACCTATTGCTGCACAACAGGGATCAAAGGCAGGACACACGACGGAGCACCAGCAATCTTCCTGTGACAGCCCCCACCACCACTGCCACACCTTCCCTGGCTGCGGAATGGATGAGCAGGAGATAAGGGCTTGTTGTCTAAATGCAAAGAAGTAGGTTCCCCTCAAAGGGCTCAAAATGAACCTATATTTAGCAGGGCTGTAATCTAGCAGGAGCAGCTATTATCTTGGAGAAGGCTTGTTTGTTAGCATCAGAGTTAATTGCTTATGAGGATTTGATAGCAGGCTTCTGAAAAAATGGGAAAAGTAGCATGTGCAAGGAGGGAAAGCCATTAGATGTCTGTTGTGGCCAGTGGGAATTTTTTCATAGTCCTGCCAAAATGGTGAAAATGTACCTTTAGTTAAAAGGTAAAAGCTAAACTTCTCCTGTAATAACTTGCCTCCATGGCCTCAAATATCACAGTGCTTATAAAGGGATGAAAGCATAACAATCTTGCCCGTACAGCAGCAAAGCCACAGTGTACATTTGTGGAATCCAGGATTTCAATGTGACTTAGTCTATATGGAATGAGTTTTAAATGTTCTATACATACTAAGTAGTACCAGTTACCAAAAAATCTTTAAAGTGCTGCTTGGATAAAAAAAAAAGTAGTCTCTTTTGCTTCTTTTTTTTTTCCCTCTTTTTTAAATCCGGGATTACTATACAGGTATCTTTGCAGAATTGTGTATTACTGTTCTGAAGTCTTAATCTGTATGGGGTTTTTTTCCCCCTCACATTAAGCACAGTAAGCTAAATGAAGTGTTCTGTGCCCCATTGTTTCATAGTTTCTGAACAGAAGCCAATTTAAATAGTTAAAATCCATTTACGGGTAACGTTCCTCACAAACACTGCACCACTGAGGCTATTTGTCTTTCTGAACTTGTGCTAGTGCTCACTGCATTAGCAGTTTAATCAGATTTGTTAATGAATAATGTTTCTCTTGCAAAGTATATATTACGTGCATTAAGCTCTTAACTGTGGAGTTGCCCCAAGCCCTGGATAAAAAGCAGCACGCACCGAAGATGCTGAGGAATCCAGATCACAGCTGGGTTCCTGCTCCCCCTTCCTCCTTGATGTAATTCCTACTTGCTGTGTACTGGATCTGGTGAGCCCATTCCAGTTTAGAGGAGTTTTGCCATGGGCTCTGAGCAGGGGAGACACATTGCTCTCCTGCTTCCCTCTAGTTCTTGGTGGGGCTCCAGTAGCAGGAGCAAAAAAGATTATTTTTCTGGTGTGGGTTTTTTGGGTTTTTGTGGATTGTTTGTTTGTTTTGTTTTTGTTGTTTGGGTGAGTTTTGGGGTGATTTGCTAGGATTTTTGGTAACTTGAAACAGGGGAGGGTAAGAGGATGTTGACTCCTGAAAACAACAATTTAACCCTGACAGTATTTCCTATATTGCTGATTACTGATGCATTTTTCCCTAATGATACCTTGTTTCTTTACTTTTCTCTTGTACTTTCACCCTTCAGCTTAGCATTATAAGAAGTTAACCAAAAATTGGAAGTTTGATGTAGGTCTACAGTTAATGTGTTCAGTCTTGAGCTGGTTTAGGCTGCTATTTCTTAATGCTTATTTTCATCTTGAAGTTCCCTTCATGTCTTTTTCTTGAGTGGATTTATGAGTCAAATACATTTACAGCTGGGCATCACAATTCTCCAAACTGGGCAGTCTTTTCTACTAAAGTACAAGCTAGCTTTTACATTCTGACTAACAATAAATCACAGTACTGTGTATGAAACTAGTCATTTAATTGCAACGTATAGCACTGGGACAGAAGTAGGAAGTGAGGGTTTATTTCTCTTTGAAGTTAAACACTCCATTTCTCATTTTCTTATCAAGTTTTCAGTTTCATCTGCCTTTGAAATACAGCAATTATATAAAACACTGGTTTGAACTATGTCATAGAAAACCGTGTGCCAAATTTTTTTAAGGCCTGGAAGTACATATACAAGTAAGATGTGAAACTGTATCTGGTTTGAGGGGGGTGGAATACAAACTAGAACATTGAATCAGAGTTAGGCACTTAAGGAAATAATGAAATCTAGAATTTATCAAGTAGGAAATCAGGTCCTGAATCCAGGTATTAGTGATAAATTCCTTCCTCAATTTGGTTGGCAAGCCACTTCTGCAATGTTTTTAATATATCCATTTTCTTCCGCAGTGATTTAAGGGGTTTTTCTTCCTGGGGAAGACCAGTATGGTCTCAGGTTGGATTATCTGAAAGTGTCTTCCTTAAACCATCATTTTCAGTACTGTGAATTGTAATTTTTGTTGAGTCATTTTGAAATCTGCTTGACTTCAAAGCAACAAGAGACGTGCTTCAATGGGATGGTTTCCCTGGCAGTTTCTGCGCTGTGCCTTTGCTGCTGGGCTTTGACCCAGCAATCTGAGCAACCCAAGGGCCATGCCCATGCCAGGGCACAGCCAGGCTGAGAGCAGGCAGGCTTGAACTATCAAAAGCACCCAAAGCCAGTAAGCTGATCTCAACGTTTGCTGTCCCTTGCCTTGGGAGACACCTGGAAGCAGAGGTAGAACAGTGTGCATGTGGGGGACCACTTGTGAGAGCCACCATAGACTTCTGTTACCAGGACCTTTCCCCTTTGGTCCCCTCCTCTGTTACTCTGTCCCCACTCCAGTAGTGGAGCCATTACCTCCTGGCTGCTGAGCATTACCTGGGCAGCAGGTAATGGTCCTCTGTTCCCTGAGTGTGATCAGAACCTGTGTACACACATCTTCCTCCAGCTGGCTGGGGAGGAAGCAGTCTCAGGTGAGAGGTGGTGCTAACAACTGTGACTCCTGGTACCACAAGGTACTTATGCAGACAGGCTCTGTAGTAAATACTCCTGTCCACCTGCATTCACTCACTTGCTCCTGCCCTTTCACAGCCAGTGCTGGGAATTGCCCTGCTCAAGTGGTGCTAATGCAGGAGTACAGTGCTGGCACGCTAGCCTGGGTCTGTGAAACAATCCTGCAGATTTTTTCCTCTTAAAAAGAGAAGAATAAAATGAAGTTCCTTAGGGCTCTCCAATGGTTTCACAGGTCTGCATTAGCTAGTGGAACCGCAGCCATGTGGCACCAGGGTGGCATGGCTGCTTCCCAGGCAGGGCTCCTCCTGTGTGGCTCCACCACCAAGCACCTATCCGGCTGGCAGGGGAGCCACTGGCGTGTCCCCATGGCAGAGGTGAGGAGCAGCACTCGCTTGTGCAACTAGGCTCCTGCTGACACTTTAACAATGTGCACAGTGAGTGAGGCTGGGCACAGGGCCAGCACAGAGCAGGGTCAAACGCACGCTGCAGACGTCACCGTTACTGACTGCTCTTCTCCTGGCCTGGAGTTCCTTCCTGGTGTTATTTATTCCTTGTGGTGCACACCAGCTGAATGCTCTGTTTTATCCCCACCAGGACAGGGCACACCCAGCCAGGAGCAGCAGAAAGTTCACTGCGGCTCCAGCCAAGCTGGGAGTCTCTACAGGGTTACTGTCAACAGTAGCTAGCAGGGCTCATTTGACCAGGGAAATATGACGAGTAAAACTGAAAGGAGGGGGCAGAGCCAAACCTGTCTGCTCTGTCCAAAGCAGAGCTAGGTAAAACTGCTGTTCATTGGGTTACACCAGGTGCCAGAGCCCCTTTTTCCTACTGTAAAGGCACATAGGAACCAGATTGTGACTGAAAACCTGATCTTGAGTTTACGGCTCTGAAGTCAGAAGGATGGGCATTGTTGAGATTAATGCATATATGATGGATTACTTGTGTTGTGTGTACTTCTCTGATACTTACGAATGGGTGGCACACCGAGTATCTCCCACAGATTCTGCAGCTAACTTCCTTCTACTCTGAGATTTCTGTGCAAGTTTATTTGGCTGTTCTTCCTAATCACTGTAAGGCTTTTATTTAGCATCTGACACTGTGTCAAGTTATTTCTATCTTCTTGTCTTCCAAATACACTCTATTCTTGAGAACAGATACATGATGCCCCCACCTCAAGAAGCGCTGCAGCCTGTCCTTCAGGTAATTGCTCTGCAGCCCCTGTGCCACAGAAAAGTATTTCAGAATGTTTCTAGACTGATACCAGTTTCTGCAAGCTTTCCTCATAAATCCAGCAGACTTGGAAGAAGTCCATTCAAGATAACTTCTGACCCCATGTAATGCTTTATAAATACTCAAGAGGCTGGGTTTTTCAGGACAGAAGTCACGCTACCTATTATTAAGTGCATGGGCAGTCAGCTCTGATTTTTTTTTTTTTTTTACCTTAGTGTTAGGCTCTTCTGAAGTTTTACTTTGGTAGAACCAGGATTTCACCTTTTTGGTAGACACAGGATGCTTTCAGCAGTTCAGTTCATGTTTATCAGCATAGTCACATCCACACCAAAATTATGTGATTTCATTTCTTAGTCACGTTCTTGCTTGCAACAAGATGCCTCATCTCTTAATATTCCTTGGGTAGCTCTGGAATCTGTATGTACAGTCTAATTTCCTTTCTGGACATAGTACTGAAATACAACTAGGTGCCAAGCTATAAAGGGCATATGAAAAGCAGACTAGCTCATCAGCACAGCAACTAGTACTAGAGCCAAGAGTCTCTGTACAGATTACATTTTTGTGTGGACTGAACTATGCTATAAACACATGAGAAAAAAATCCCAGGTCAATGAGAATACTGTTACATAAATAAAGCCATATTTATTTCTTTGCTGTAAGAAAATGTTGTGACTAAAACATTGACAGAGATCAAAGAGGCTAAAAAACCCACCCTAAATGAAACAGTTATAACTGGTGAGTCCAGCTTCCCTTGTATAAACTGGTCAAATGGGACAGAGCAAAACAAGTTCTTCAGCCCTTCAGTAATCACAATTGAAATAACTAGCTCCAGAGCACACAAGAGGGGAGGCTATTCTTAGCTATGTCCTAACTAACATAGACAAGTTAGCTAAAGGTATAGCTATAGCTGAACTAAGCAGCAGTGAGGTCAGTGAGTGGTGCTGGATTTTTTTGAAAGCAAAGCTTTCTCTTTTGTTCAGAACACATGGAAATATCTGAGAAAAAACTGACTTTTAGAATACTTTAGGAAATGGGCAAATCAGATCTGACAAAGTAGTGATATGTGCGACAGTGAATGCAGGATGAAAGGTTCATCGGGGAGTTCTCAAGATGTCTTTCATCAAAACAAAGCCAAAACCCGTGCAAGATACAGAAAAATATTTTTCTTTCAAGCTATGGATGTTTCCTACTTCCCCCTCTCCCTTTTTCTGGCACGCTTTTCCCAGTCAGAAGAGTGGGAGCCTCTCCTCCATCTGCTTGCAGTGCTGGGTTTTGCTTCCACAAGACTAGCAGGGAGTAAAGTTGCTTAGAGATCATACGTGCAAACAGAAAGTGTTTTCTTTCAGCCCATGTGTGGAACAAAATATTGAGACCTTACTGGTGTTCAAGAAAGGACAAGTAAGTGCTCAGAACCAGGTCATGAGCTTATCTACACCGATATTAACTAGGATAAAAATCTTAAGAGATTTAAATGCTTATGATTCACAGCACATGTAAGTACTGATTGATGAGACTTAAGGAAGTATTTCCCTTTAGGGCAGGCTTTTCCATAATCAACCATTACAGGCACACTTCTGGTCCATGATACCAGCCTACAGGGATAGCTAGTATGATCCAGGATGGCAGTTCCCATGTTCCTGCAAGGTGAATCCCTGTTCTGAGACATGCCTACTGCTAACCTAGAGTCCATTTTAGGCTTTCCTGAGGCAATATGGTTTCTTTCCACTTATTTTTTTTCCCATTTTAAGCTCCTGCCCAGGTAACCTTTTTGAAAAACTTCTAGAATTACTTTGTGGATTGACTGTTGATGTGATGCTTGCACCAGTCACTGGCTAATAGGGTGTTTCAAGGAGTGTTTGCATACACGTGTGCTGCTATTAAAGACCAGGCTGTGGACTATACAGAATATAATTTCAAGAGGAGATCCCAGTTAGCCTGAAAAAAAATTAATCTTGGCTGTATTGGGAGATCACTTAGTATCATAGGATCAGGTAGATTGTATCATCTACTTTGAGCAGGGGCTCACTTCTGTAGTTGTCACCTGCCTTACTTCAAGACCAGCAGAAACTGCAGGTGGGACTGGCTGGGGAGCAGATATGATTTTGAATGAGTATGGTGCTGTTAGATCAACAATGTAACCTGTCACATAAGACAGAGGTCCTGTCCGGCTGCTGCTTCTATGCTGTGAAACTAATGTATGGGTACATTACTAGGGTTGTCTGATACAAGCAAGGAGCGGGGGATCAGCAGCTGGTGAGGGCACCCACATCTCACGCATCTAAGGAGTAGCTTTGTACACTAATTGAAACAGCTCAGCATCCACAGCAGTAATGTGATCTGTAACAAGTCACCAGCACCATGATGATATTAAAGGTTAAAATCAGCTCCCTTTTCTGTTTACAGATCTTTATGATCCTCTCACTGGAAATACCAAAGTCTGCAGTTAAAACGGAAATAGAGTTAAGAAGTATACTTTTGTCTGTATTTTCCTTGTCTAGAGGTGGAAGCGAGTACAGTGTGCAAGTGTGATGCAATAAAGGAGGCTTCAAGAAAGAAAAGAGCATGCAGTGTGTATGTTAGGGATGTAAATATCACTAGAGAGCTGCGCTGCAGAATGAATTGAAAGGTTTATAATGGGTTTCTGTCAAGAGGTTGCATAATGGTTAGAAAGGCGATACATGGTTCAGATTCACAGTTCAAGTGTAGAAATGGCAGCAGATGGAAAAGTATTGTTTCATATTAGTGACAGTAGAAAAATAAAGGAAATAATTAAACTGCTACAGCTGGTTTCATGCTAAAAGAACAGTGTTCACGTTCTAGTTACTTGCTGCTACTGGGTGTCAGTGGCAACAATAGAAACGCCTGTATTTCAACCACTGATTTGCATCTTTGAGCGCCAAATAATATAATACCTATCAACACTGAATTTAATGGCATTGTTTTGTATTCAGCTAGTGCTACTGGAAGCAGAATTTTGCCTTAATGAAAACAAAACAAACAAAAATCTGTATTTCTACTAGAGTCTCTCTAGTAGCCCAATTCTACTCACCAAAGCAGAATGAGGAAGATGTCAAAGATGAACTATAACCACCTATATGCTGATGAGTCTATACTGACCCTGGATGACTTAAAATAATCATGAGATCACTCCAGTCTGTACTGCTAGAATGGAGTTTACATGAAATGGTGACTCACTGGAACACAGGATTCCAAATACCTGATATTTGGAATATATTCACCTGATATTTCCATTTCTGGTCACTTGAAACACAATGTGTTCCTTTGTGTGACCTGGCCAAGATCGGGCTTTCTAATTTAGGATTTGTAAGTCACCTGTACAGGAGCTGCATTTAGACTGAATGGTTTAGGAGGGTTCCCAGTGGGTCTGAGCCCCCCAGTCACCCAGAGCAATGCCCTTCTCCACAGGCAGCTTCCTGTGAAATCAGGAGGGCCAACGGTGAGTTGCTGGATCTCTGCTTGGCATGGGATAGCAAGACAGCTGAGGCATGAATCCGAAATGGGAATGTGTTTCTGTATCTCCCAGTTGAACCTGAGTTTGTGGCATAACCATCAGTTAACATCTAAACTGAAGAGCTGCATGAGGACTAACGTCCTGCTCTCTTACTCCTATTCTCTCCACTAATTTCTCATGTCTTTCCTGAGAAAAAAATGCTGATCTGAAGCAGGCCAGGTTCCAGTTTAGCTTCATCTCCCACAGGGCAGCATGCTGCCTTCCATTTCTTGGAGTCTAGACAAAATTTGACTTGCTTAAATGCAGCGTTTCCTATGAGTGTAGCTGCATGGTGGAGAAGTGTACCTGAATGCGTCTTGATGTACCTTAGTACCTTAGTCTTGTATTTGATGTCCAAACCAATAAAGGCTTTGTAAATTAAGATTAGAACTTTAAATTCAAATCAGAAATTATTCAGGAGTCAGCGAAGGCTGTGAATCATGTCGTGCAAAACTATGTAATAACTTCATGAGCTTTCTTTGCATGCTTTACCAGTAAGATAGTGACTCCTCTAGCTGAATTTATGCTGCAGTGAGGTTGCTTTCTGGCAGGAGGCCTGAAGGACCTTCCTTGTATTCCTTTGGAAACATGGGGTGTGCCCAGTCCTGGGGGTGTTGCAGGCAGGCATGCAGCTGATGTGTCCTGCCATTTTCCACCTGCTCATCTGTCCCAGTAAGGGATAATGCAAAGCAACAAAGATGACTGGGATATCTGGGGGACCCATGTTTCTTCCTAAAGGAATACTAACACTGGCTGCTGTGAGCAGATGGGATTTGTAGGAACCCCAAGCTCCATCTGTTCACAATAGACTGGATGAGCCCAAGATCCAGGGCACAGCTGAATGAAGTGGCTGGCCCAACACTATCAGATGGAGGTGAAGAACAAGTGGGTCACAGCAGTAAGATTAGAAACCAGACAGTAAAGGCTTCTTCCTCTAGGAAATGGCAGAAAACACTTTTCACTGCTGCTGAAATAGACTGGTAGTTGAATCAAAAGTCCAGCAAGGCCACCTGCTAAATACAACTGCATAGCCTTTGAGCAGCCTGATTTTACCTTCTCAGTTGCCTACGGTTGTGGATGTGCTGAACAAATCAGCTCACCGGCTGCAGCGCACAACCTTTTACTTAGTGGGTGGAGCTGGCACAGCAGCATTTGTAACCTCAGAAGCTTGAATAACCCAGTTTCTAAAATCATAGTACTTGCCAGCCTATGCAAAGAACATATAATTAGAGCAGCCTCGACTATTTCTGTTGAAACAGCTCTTGCAGCTTCTTGTTAGTTCTGATAACAGGAATGTTGCTGCTTCTGCACTAATTGCTCTAACAATCTTCTGAGGGCTCAGTCCTGCACTCAGTACATACAGTTCCTGCTGAGCATGCTGCTCTTAAAGCTAAGGGACTGTGAGCTCTGGCAAGAACAGGGAGCAGCTCTGGCTTATGTGCTCCAAGTTTTTCTTGTATAAGAGGTAGGAAAGACATGATCACTTGTTGTTGATACACGTCTTCACTCTCAGATAAACATCTTTGCTTCCATCAGGATCTCCACAGCTAACTTCTATCCCTGTTCATGAGCTCAGCTGTGACTTTCAGGAGCAGTCTTTCTCTACTGCAAAAAAAAAACCAACAAAACCCGTGAGTAAATGATGAGTTCATGTAAGATTGAACCCCTTCGCTCATTTACTTACTACTTCATATGGGGAGAAGATGCTAAAGCCACCTTAACTCTATTACCTGTGACATGCTTCCAGGATGGGAAAGCTTATGCCTTATTTTGGCAGTGATTCTCAATTGCCACCTGGTATTTCCATTTCTGGAGCACCAGGGCACAGTTTGCCTTTCCATAGCATAAATTCCTAGAGCTGCTCAGCCTCCAGTGAGGCCACGTTTGCAAGTGAGCTTGTTTTCTCAGCTATATCATCTTGCCACAGCAATCTCAAACTACAGCTTTGCACGCACAGAAGACAACATCAGCTCTGTACCCTGCAATGCCTAGGATCATCAGAACTTTGCACACAATAGGCAAAGCTTCCCTTTTAGAGCCTTGGCTGATGATGGGGTCAGGCTAATGCATTAGTAAGCCAGGATGTTGCCCATGTAACACAGGTTGGAGTGGTGTATTTGAAATACTTTTAACACTAATTTATCAGTAGCTGCCTGTGGGGAGTTTGCCTGATATGTTGCAATCATCTGGATATTTTAACAGAGTTTCAATAGACGCGCGTCAAAATCATTTTGCCATCATCTTGACATAGTAATGTAGTCTCCGGTGACTGCAGTGACATTATTTTGCCATCATCTCGATATGATCTGTTACAGCATTGTGGTCCCTGTGCTCTGGCATTGCTGAGTGCTTTGCCTCATTATATTATTTTCATAAGCTTGTTCTGAAATTAGTGCAAAATAGCTGTGGTTTTCATAGCAAGTTACATGCATAGGGGGAGTTCCATGAAATCAGAAAAGATATTTCAAGTATACGGATCCACTATTTTAAGAACACTCCAGATTTTTAACGTTTTTCCTTTAAATGACCAAAATGTTTAATTTGTACGAAACTGCCAGAAAAATGTTCATTTAGGAGGTAAATGATATTTTACTCAGAGTTTGGCAGCAGTGCAGAAAACTGGTTCCAAATTGTGCTTTGTTCAGTTCTCCATCACTGAAAGCAACATCAACTTCATCTTTCTGGGATGTACACTGGAGGAAACATTGCTTGTTGCAGCCTGAAATAGCCACATTTGTATGTTTGTGATCCAATGACTCGTATGTTTGGGACCCAGCTTTTGAATAAGCTTAGTTGTTGACTATATAATTTTAAGTCCCTATCACAAGCATATCCCAAATATCTTCAAAGGCACAGCTGATGTCAGAAATGTGTGTCCCTGCCCATGGCAGGGAGTTGGAACTAGATGATCTTTAATATCACTTCCAACCCAAACCATTCTATGATTCTGTGAAATGGAGAGTCTTGTTGAATTGTCTTGGGTAGGGAAAAGCTTGAGTTTGGGCTTAGCCTGGCCAGATCTAGCCAAACCATCTTAAACTCAGCCATTTGTTGTGGTTAAGACTATCCACAAAAAGCTTCTTCAATGGGATTGTTCATTTGAATATGATGTATGCATGTAGGTACTTGGAGAACCAAAGAGTGCAAGAGACGTGTAAAGATTCCCACTGACTTTCATGGCTTTAAAATGGCTTCAATAGCTTTATATCAGGTCCTTAGAGAGCATCTACGTGTTAATATTTGTAGAAACAGAAGGAAATGTTAAGCTCAGTGTATCAGTCAGTGCACAATGGTAAGCCTCTGGCAATCCTGCAAGTATTGGAGTTTGCAACTTCAGTATGGAAAATGCTGTCTGGAGCATTTCAGCTCTCTGTGAGCACTGGGAATGAGGAGGTACAACACTGACACAACCAGAGATTCAGCTGACGCAGGACCTGATGCCAAACAGCAGTTCATATTTTGCAACCTTTTGTAAATTGCTGTAGGGTACCTGCTTCTTAACACCCTGCCTTGGTGTTCCCATGTCTCTGTTCCACTGGTTGTCTTTCACTTTTTTAGTTAACCACATTTTCTAAAGAAAACTGCAGTTAAAAATAGGTATCCAGTGAAGGAATTAATCCTTTCTTTCATGCCTTGATAGGAGGCCATCAGATTGTAAACATGAAGTTGAAAAAAATGAGTGATTATTTCTTAAACACTGGAAAAAAATAGCTGGGGTTTCTTTTTTTGGTATTGACGTTGCCCTTCTCAAAAGTACACACATAGCAGGACTTTTAAAGTTTCAGCTTTTAAAGTGTGTTGTCTCTCATTCCAGTACTGATCCTTGCTGTATTGTCTCTTCGTTGGCTGCCCTTTCATTTCTTTTCAATTACAGCTCCCTCAAA
Organism: Psittacula echo; assembly: GCF_963264785.1. Lineage (NCBI taxonomy): Eukaryota > Metazoa > Chordata > Aves > Psittaciformes > Psittacidae > Psittacula > Psittacula echo. The sequence goes on from NC_137744.1 coordinate 13,175,143, forward strand.
AGCTGTATAGAAGAAGATGCAAAGGAATAACACAGGGTATTATTCTAGGCTTTCAGTGGTGATAGACTCCACTATAGCAGATATTCAAATAATGACTGAACTATCACTTCCCTCAGAAGCTGTTCTAACAAAACACCACCACCAAAATTCATGGAGTTAGTTAATGTTTAATTGTGGCAATTTATGGGATGATATGGAATCACTTTTTGTTTGAAACTAGAATAACCTCATGGCTCTGTTAGCTGTATTAAATCTTTATTAGTCAAAAAAAGAGATTGAAATCAGGCCATTCATACACTGACATCTGCTGCGCCTGCAGATGAATAAAACTTTGTGCTTCTCTCCTACATTCAGTGGGTTGGCAAACAAATAATTATTTTCTGTTTCTATTTAGTTCATACAAAGCCACCAAATCTTGGTGTAAATACATGCAATAGTAAATCTTCCATTGTCTCTAACCAGAGCCATGTCTGGGTCCATCTATATGCGAGTTAAGTCTGTCCTGAAGAAAGCTGCCTAGTAACCCTGTTAGTATGCCAACAATCATAAATGTGGTGTATTTTATGGAGCGTGCTGGAAAACTATTCGTGCTAGGGAAAAAGTTACTGACAGAAGCAGCTGCTGTCCCCAGGATGAGAAAGCAGGCATAGCCATTAGCAATTCCTTTGTCAGTAGAAGGAGCAGCTTATCTCCATAATGCAGCCGAGGGAAGTCTGAATTACTATCAGGAAAGCAGGCGAGTAGCTACTACTATAAGCTGAGTGGGAGGAGAAGGAGAATGGGGAGTAGGTCACAGGGACTCTCATCTTTTGTAGGGAGTGAGAGGGGAGTCAGAAAAAATTAAAATAGGGTCAGTGTCAAAATGAGGATGTTTAAGAGGCAGCAGCAGTGGAGTGAACAGGGGCACGAGGAAGGGGGACAGAAGATCACATGAGATAAAGGAATTGGGGGAGGGAAGTAACAGTCAAAAAGCTCAAGGGTCATCTTCTAATTCTCTGGGGTTTTGACAAGGAAAAACATTATTTCTGGAAAAGAACCTGTGCAATGCATCAGCAGTTGTGCTGGTAGGAGGCAGGCGCTGCAGGAGGAGAATCTCAGGGTTTTACTGATCCTCAGCAAGAAAGGTGCCTTAGGGAAAGGGGCATGGCTGCTGCAGGGGAGGAGAGGCTTTGCATGAGGAGCACTTCTTGCGTTTCAGTGTAGGTGAATAATTGTCACAGTAGGGACAGGCAGGTAGAGAGCCCCAAAGGCAGGGAATGGCTTTTGTGAGGCTATGTGCTCGCTGGTGAGATGAGGTGTGTGAGGAGTAGCTCAGCATGAAGGAAGGAAAAAGGGCTTTTGCCCTGGGCCCCAAGGCTAAAGCAAAGCACAGTGTTTAAAATGCTTGGCCAGGTTCTGCTCACATCTTTAATTGTAAAGCAATGAATTATCGTTATTCCTAATTTATTGCTGGATTCTCAGAGCTGGCAGATGACCAGTGTTGTTTCTTCTCTCTTGGATTAACCCAGGCAGCTCCCTCTGTATTTCCCTGAGCTACTGCTACCAGCATTGTTGTTTTGAATCCTGCAGCACCAGCTAAGTCAATCACTGCAGTCAGTGCTGACGTTGAGACACAAATAACATGTTAAAAAACCCCACTCTATAACCCAGCGGAGGGCTGGGTGGCACTGTGAAATCAAGAGCAGGCACATCCTGCCAGTGGCTGCATCATCTCCTTGTTGCCTGCTGTCTGCATGCACATGCACTGGGGCTTTCCTCTTGCCTGCTACAAGTTTAAGAATCTTGGCCTGATATGCTCTAAAAATCATATGCTGAAACAGCAAAACGCCCAATGCATCGTCTTTATGCCTCAAATCCACTCCAGGGTAAGCAGAATGGAGGAAGGATTTGTGATTAAATAATTAGTTTGACATATTCTTAGCACATGTTTTATTAGTATTTAACTAAGTGTTATTAATTGAATGAAATACCTTGTGTAATAGAATGCACCTCCTTTACAACTGCCACCCTAAGAAATATATCAGTGGTTGTACATGAGGGGAATGCAAGAATTCTTGTCCAGTTTTCATTTGCCAGCATTTCATTTTCTCTGCTGCCTTCTGACCTGCACCTCCAGATTAGTATTATTACAGCATTGTCAACTCATACTGTATATGTTCACATACATTAACTTTCTCATTTATTGGCAGCTGTGGCTTTCTACAGCACTGTGGCTTCAATGTGCAGAGATAAAGTTTATCAGGAACTTCTGTGGGTGGTAGGAACGTGAATATCTTTGTGACTGTGAACTTAGGTATCAAGATTTTAGAGACAATTGTAATAGACTCAACAACTGTGTCATTCAGCGTGCTCTGCACGTGGCTAGGACTGGGTTTAAGTGCATTTGTCACAGGGATCAGTTCTTGGCTAGTGGCCAGTGATGCAATGTCTCCACTTCGTGTGTTACCTACATACAGATCAAGCTGATGCTGGAGCAGGGCAGGAGGCATAATGGATAGGACTTGATCTGCCACATGAGACTGTAACTTGGGCTTCAGCATTTCTGGGGCTTAATGACAGTGTTCAGTACTTTCTCTTTCCCTCTGAAATGAATTCTTAGCTAGAGCATGGAGTGCAGGTTACATTTTCTCCCAGCAGTTAAATCTCTGGGAACATGGAGCAAAACTGTGCATTGAGTAAAGCCCCTCTGCGGCCTTCAGAAGAACTTCCAGGCTGAGCCTGTGGCCACAGATGCAGGCAGTAGATGGTAAATCTTGGAATTTGTGCCATGATTTAGTAGGGAAAAGGCTGCCAATTTAGCCCCCAGTTCAATAAAGCGTTAAAATATGTATTCAAGTACATTCAAGAAATTCCTGCAGGAGGGATCACCTCTCTGCTTGAGGTGAAGCACCTGCTTAAGCACACAGCTGAGGCTGTGACACTGTGAGAGGGACAGGATGGGGATTGCTGTAGTATTGTGCTGTACAGAGTGAATTATCCCTTCAAACTGGCAGAAAAACAGTCCTAGTGAAGTGCATTTTGAGAGGTCATCCAAGTCCATCTGCAACTATAAAAGCATGATTTCTGATAAGTGTGAGTCTTACATACTCCTGAAACTTTCCAAGGAGGTAGGCTCTGCAACCTCCCCAGGCGATCTTTTCCAGTGCTTAGCTAGCTGAGTTATTACCAAGTGTTTCCTAATATATAACCTAAATTTCCTGTGCTCCTGTTTAACCCACTTCTTATCCCATTCGCAGTGGCTAAGGAAGACTACTTACTCCTTTTCTCTTTTGTGCATATGTATAACATGTGTAGCCCTTCTCAGCCTTTTCTGCAGACTATATGGGAACATTCTTCCCAGTTCCCTTGCAGCTTCTGCTTCCTACACCTCTGGTTGCTCTCAGTGTTCTCTGCTAGATCTTTTCTGTTTGGTATCTTTCTTTGAGGCTGAAATGTGTTACCCTAAACTGGATATGCTGCTCCAGGTGTCAAAATCGCATTGTATTCTAAACAAGCATCCTCAGGCTCGCCTACCATCACTCATGTGGCCCTTCTCTTTTTTACTGTATGTGGAAAGTAAGTCACACTGTTCTAACAAACAAAACTGCAGTAGAAGTATTTCACAGAAGCAAATCCAGGGCAAATGCCTGCAGAAATGTACTTACCATACTTCCAGTTTGACAGAAAATTTTGTAGGTGGAGGGAGACTATATTTTTCCCAGCTCACTTATGACCATGAAGAGGCTGATACTGGAAAGCTTTAATAAAACTGAAATTTATCTACTGCTTGTCCCCTATTCCCACTGAAGGAAATTAAATTGGTTTAACAAATTTGTGTTTCTGACAAAGCCATGCTAGCTGTTACTCATCTCCTTGTTATTTCCTGAGTGGTTACAAATAACGTGATTGTTTCCGTATTTTTCCAAAACCTGACCTTCACTCACTGCTTTTTAATTCCCCGTTACAATCTTTTCCCTCTCCGTAAGGAAACGCACTATGTGCTATTTTCCTGTCATTGGGATATTCACCTATCTTCAGTAAAGATAACTAGTAATGGCTCTCAGATTGCTTCAAACAGACCAGTAGGATACCTCAGGACAAATTGTATCTGACCTAGCCAATTTGAAAGGTCTGATTTATCTAAGCACTATTTAATCTATTTTTTCCCGGTTTTCACTTGTGTTTCTACCCCTTTGTCACTACTGCTATTTCCTGCCTGATCTCGTTTGACCTTTTCGGTAAAGATTGCAGAAGAAAAGCTTTAAGCACCCAACCTTTTCAGCATCACCTGGCAATAACTTTCCCTGTCTTGTTCGATAGCAGGCCAACACTTTTCCCTCATCTTCCTCTTACTGTGAAGTGTGTTTGCAGCATGTTTTCTTGTTATCCTATCTGCACTGATGTGTTCCCTGTTCTCACTTGACCTCCTTGATTTGGGCCTTACACAGTCTCATCTTTTGTACTGGTCTTCAGCAATCTGACCTAGATTCAACTTTCTAAGCCTTTCTGGTGTTGGAGGTCAGCAAGGGGTTCATGATTTAGCTAAGGTGGTTTCTTACAGCACTTCTGATGGTTTCACTGCTTTGGGATAATTTGCACTTGTGCCCTTAATAGAACTATTTTGAGGAACTGTCAGCTACTCTGAGCTTGTTCCCTGAAGAAAATTACTTACCAATTCTGTGAGTTTATCTAAGCTGTTTTCCTTCCAGGCTGTTTTCTATTTTGCTGTTAGTTTTGCTTTCCAGGGCCAGTGGGTTTTCTCATTCTGTGATAACTATCACCCAAATCACCTTCTATTTTCTTATTTCTAAACCTGTTTCTCCTGATTCTTAAAATCAAGATTAAGCAGCCTTCCCTTCAGTTGCTTCTCCAGCCTTGGTAGCAAGATATTGGCAGCGTGGAATTTGTGTCCTGGGGGTACCCTGGGTCCCAGCAAGGTCTCCTCTACCCTCCCTACCATGTGCCTCCATCATCTTCAAGCCCAGTGCACTCTATGTATGATTCATCTTGTTGCCCTCCAAAACAAGTAGCTCTGTCCATCTGTTCATTGTGGCTTTACTGTAGACACCCCACACCCCCCATTGAGACAGCACCTGCGTTTGTTCCTCCTGTTGTTATTAGCTAGGGATTTTCAACTGGTTCATCTCTTTCCACATTTTATGCTGTGGAGTGAATGTGCCTATGGACAGCATTTCAGCCCTCTTCTCCCTGAACAAACTGTGTTATCTATATTAATATTCTAGTCATGCGAATTATCGCAACGAGTTTCTTGTGCCAATTAATTCATAATTTTGAGCACGTATTAAAACTTCCAAGTCCTCCTGTTTATTCCCTGTATTTCTTGCATAAGTTCTTGTGATTACTTTTTGTGATTGCACCCAGCTTGTATCAGAAACAACTCTGTGAAGTCAGCAGGTCGTGTTTCACTGTCATTTATATGAATGTCAATCCAAGTGATTCTACTGTTTGGCAAGAAGTTATTTCAGATTTACTTGCGTGAGAGTAAAGGCAGAATTTGGCCCATTGTAATGAGTTCTGTGTGAAATAGGTCTAGGGCAGGAGGATTAAGCATGTTTCTCTAATTGCTAGATGTGTTATATTGTATGTAATCAGTGTAGTGGCAGTAAAATATGATTGCCACACCCAGGATATTTCATCACGGAGCCTTTCAGATCCTATAATTGTCCTTCCCTTGTTACTGCACTCACATTAATAAGATGCAGGGTTTTGCATAATTGGGAAAATAAATTTAGAAAAAATTAGGGAACTCTGGCTGAGGTGTGCTCGCAAACAGGCGACACCACGAAGCTTGTGCTACAGCAAAGCAGCAGAATGCAAGGTAGAAAAAGTCAGCTTTTGAGGTTTTATTACTTTTGCTTTGTGATGACTGGCTTTGAGCCCACGCATTTCTTGAATACACAATAGGGAGTTGGGCAAGACTGCAGAAATAAATTTTATTAACACACAATCACTGCAGCACCAGACAGAATAATCTCCTTTAGTCTCCTCTAGCTGGCAGAGTCCTCTTTGTACCAGGTCAAGTCAATTAGCAGTATAATGTATGACAGGTTTTATTTAAAAAGGGTTTAATTAAAATTTTGTTACAAAGCTCATACAAACTAACAATCTGTCTTTTAGGGATATGTATTATCTAGAAATTGATTTTTAACTTAAACACTAATTTATAGACTGTCCCTTTTAATAAGTATAATTCCTTGGAAGATATTAAGGCCCTTCTGCCCCAAATAAATTCAGGTCCTGATTCAGCAAAACACATAATTACTAAGGACTTCAATGAGGCCACTCATGCACTAAAAGCTGAAGGTGTGCTTCAGCACTTGGCTGAATTGGGGCCTTTCAGTATAACCACTGCCCTGATTGCTCACATTGTTCAATTCAGCCATGTCTTTACAGGGAAAGATATTTAAAAGAATTAGTGATGTCTTTAAAACATCTCATACAGGCCATTAAAGATGGGAACTTTTCCTTCTGCTAGGTATATGTGATTTGTCACTAGTCCTGGCATCTTCTCAGTTCTTACATCTAACTACGGTGGTTTACCCATGTTACCTGTGCACATATTTTCCCAAAGAATATTGACCCTTCTAATCCTCTTATTTCTTTTGTCTCCTCCACAAGAGAGCACAGGCTGGCTCCCCAGCAGCTGTAGCTAGGTATAGCTGCATTAACTTAAATGGAGCTAAGTCAGTGTTTTGCACCCCAAAAGTTTATTGAAGTAGATTATCTTAATGAAAACTAGCTTTGTTATTCTACTGATTGCTAGCTAAAAACTTTCAGCTTATTCTTATCCTCATAGAATAATAATACCCCCAAAAGCTGAAGAATATGTCACATTTCAGGATAACTTATAAATCATTATTGTATATGACCTATTTATTTTTTTTGTTATTAGTCACAAGCTATATCATTTAGAATAACAAATGGGTGGATAGAAAGGATTTCTGTGTAGAAAAGATTCGAGGTGGTTTTCTGTGTCTCTCCTGGGCAGTGTGGTTATATTACATCCAAACCTCTGGATAATCAGTTTGCTCCATGGCCAGGGAGGCAGGCATGCTGGGTTCTGTAGTCAGCCTCAGAGACACCACAGAACCTGCTACATGTTGATAGGATGTGCAGGAGCCAGGAGTGATGGACTAGATCAAACACTGTCCCTGTGCTATGAGCAGCACTGGGAAGGACACAGAAGCACTCAGTTTGTCAGCTTATACCTATGGAGCCACAATGATGCCCAGAGATTCCATGAAGCCTTAGAAGGCAACTGTTTTCTCTTTGCAGCATATTTGGGAAAGTTGTGCAGTTTTGTTGCAACGTTTATTACCAAAGCAAAACCCCCTCATTTGTTATTTTTACTTTCTAAATCTCTGAGACACATGGAACAGCGGGCTAGGATTTGCTTTGATTAATCTTCTATCTGGTTCTACTGAGTTCTTCCCCATGGTATAAATCTAGACTGCAGTTTGTAGGGGGGTTGTATGCTTAAAAAAAGTCTCAGCACCAAAACATTCAAAGAAGCAAGCTTCTGTTGCCCTCTTCTAGTCTGAATAGTCTGAAAACCAAAATATAATCCAAATGCTACTATTTCTGCCACCTTCTGCCTGAGCCCAACAGGGATGAAGCAGGGAAGGCAGGTGTGTATCTGAAGTCTGTGACTGAAGAATGAAATGGGGGGCAAGCAGAGGGAAGGGGAAACAAGTGCATTCAGAAGAGCTGTAGAAGGGAATAAAGAAATTCTGTGGTACAAGTCCCACACTGATGGCTGCTGCCACAGGTCACCTGATTTCAGTGAGGCCTCTGACACAGTACGCTGCACAGGCTGTTTCATCTAGATGGCCTTACTTGTTTCAGCAAAGCTATTGGGTGGAGATGCCTGGCCCTAACATACATCACTGGCTGCCTGCGAGCTAGAAGAACAGGCTTGCTCATTTAAAACTGAACCAAGCTTTGAGCTTACATTTGCAACAGAGGAACATAAGAAATTAAATAGTTTGGGGGGGGGGGGGAAAATCTTAATCTTATAGATTCTCAAACCAAACTCTTCAAGGTTTGTCCAAGATGAGTGCCCAGTCATCCTGCAAGTTAAATGCGTGTCAGTGAAGGCATATTTTACAAAACCCCAAAGTGCCTATGATGTGTTCTGGAGGTCTGACCCATGCAATTAAACAGGAATATTTTCACAGATTGGATTTATTGTTGGTCAGTCAAGAAGTGTGGAATTCCTTTACATGCCATTTTACAAGTCTGTGTGTGACCCTGTTATTGACAGTGTGTGGGATTAAGGGAGAGATGAGTATTTAAGGATTTAAGTGCTATTTCCCTGGCTCTGTATATATACACACACACACAACTAGCTGTGGTGGAATGGCTGTGTTTGAGTGCGCGCAAACCCTTACAAGTTTGAGCACCAATGGAAGGTGGATGCTGAGAGGCAGGGTGTTGGGGATCAGCTTCTGTGCTGTCTGATGTTGCAAGGTGCTGAATGCCAGCCAGTGCCAGGTGACTAAGCTTCCAGGTACATGAGTAAGCTTCAAGGTCCCGCTGTGTTCACAGACACTTAAGTGTGGTCTTAAGAACACAGTTGGGTTTGGGGCCACATGGATCAGCATTCAAAGAGTTCAAGCCCAGAACTGTAAAGCAGAATAAACCTCCATGTGCCTCATGCGTTAGCCCACTCTTTCATCCACCCTTTCCTTCCCTCCCCTCCAGAAACAGTCTCACCCAGTTTTACTGTACTGTAATGGAAAATAAGAACCAGAACACACTTGGGCTTCCTTTTCTGTTTTTTTAGTGTCCAAATAGGTCCCACAGAGCTTCTCACTGAGAGATTTTGCTTCTGTCAGTCACAACGGGATAAAATACACACAGCATGAATCCTAAAAGACAAAGTACAGCAGAAGGCAGAGTTGCAATGAGAATTAAAATATCTGCAACTGAATTTAGCGTCCCCTCTCCTTTTAATGTTTGGAGTGATCTTCCTCTGGAAAAAAAGAAATTGAGGTCGACACACAAACTTCCTCTGCTTCCTGGAATTCTTACATATTTTCACTATGATAACATGATTTGTGTGTGTGTAAATGCGAGGGGAGAGGCGGACGAAAGCTGGCGGAGAGCCCCCCTCCCCCTCGGCCCTGGGAGAATGCCTGCAGCATGAGCTCAGCTGCTGGGCGCCAGGCGGGTGTCACACACTTCCACGAGCAAATTCGCAGTGACATTAAGAAAGGAAGATCTGGGGCCCTGGTCTCCGACGTGTTCGCAGCGCCCGCAACACAGCTCCGACAGAAAGGGCTGTTTGTTTGGTGAATTATCACATTGTTACCCATGGAGGGGGGTGGAAATATGTGAGCAGTCCTGGGGTTTTCTTTGGTATGGGCACAGAAATGGGTTTGCTTTTACGTTAGCTTTCTTTGACTGAAACACAGGTCTCTGCAGTTCTGCTTGTCCCTGCCTCCTCCCTTGTATATAAATACCCTTGGAAAAAAAGGTAGCCCACAATTAACCATTAATTAAGTCCTTTACGGGTTTAAAATAAATAGTTGATGGGAGCTCAGGAGGAGGATCTGGGCACAAAGCATGTCTGCATGGCATGGTGTGCATCTGAGAAACAGAATTTAAATGATTTGCATATGGCCACCTAAATATTTAATGGGTTTGCAGTTTAGGAAAGCAGGCTTAAAACAGTGCTGTGCAGCCTGTCGTCTTATCTGGCTCCGCTGGCTATGTTAGGTCAAACATGTTGTTATTTTTAGGCCTGATCCTGGAATTCCAGAAGCTGTCAGGAGCACTCGGCACCATTTTAAAGGGAGGCTGCTCCGCGGCAGTGTATCTGCGTGCAGCTGTGGCCAGTACACAGATTTCTAAAGCCACTGGAGTGTTTGAGGCTCTTTCAGCCCGAACCTGGCCATGTTGTTCCCTTGACAAAGGAGTTTCACACTAGCACGGCATCAGTTCTCAAGCTGCCTTACAGCCCCTGCTTTCTTTCCCTGGCCCCCATCCCCCATGGCCCACTATGTACATGCACCCGAACTCAGCTGAGCCTTGCATGAGCGTGCAGGGCTGAATGCACATTCACAGGAAACAAAACCGTGAGATACTTTCGGAAACACAGACACACAAAACACTTGTGGATGGCTACAGGCAGGTGCAGTGTTTACGCTTCAGATGACCATCCAGTTCTACAGCGTGGGATGGGGGCATTCGGATGAGGCTGCTCCTGAAGGCCACAGTGAAATATTAACTGAATGGGAAAGTTAAATAAAAAGAAGCAGCTCTTCCCACTGGAATTGTAGCATTCTCTCCTCTTCACATTCTTTTGAGCTCATTCATTCCTTTGAGCTGCAATAACAAGTCAGCTCTTTGTATATGGTGAGACTTGTAATGGAGAAGAGGGAGAAATTCTCTCAGAAGCAAAATCTTGTCCTGCTGTACTTTTTGCAGTGATCACTACACTTTTCCCCAGCCACAGACAGGATTCTTCCCCTTCTAGGCAGCCTAACTTTTTGGCACAGATACCTGATCCCTGTGGTTTAGAGATCAGGTCTCCCTGGTCTCTATCGCAAACATGCATCCAAATATCCAGCATTTCTGGAACCCTCACTCCAAGTACTCCATCCTCCAAACACGGGGGGTGAGGAGGCAAATAGCCTGGGGTTTCTTTATATCATATAGAGTCAGGTTTTACTGGCTCAGTCCTGGTTATCATAAATTCCTGTTGACACCAATGGGAGTTGCAGGTGCTTGAAAACCTCTAATATGTATGGATCTCTTCATTCATCATTCAGCTGCAGCCTTGTTTGGACAGAAAGACAGTAACCTTTAAAGAGAAACACTTCACAACCATTAAACAACTACTATTTTATGAATTTGTATCACAGTTGGCTCCAAAGCCAACCTTGGCAAATGTCTGGGAGTTTCTCTTGAGAGTCATTTTGTCTGTTTATTCTGCTGTTCTGTTTAAGGTGTTTAAGCGCTGTTTCCCTGATTCTTCTTCATTAGAGGTAATTGAATAGTTTCGAAGCCCGATCATTGTTCGGCTGAGTCCTCCGATCAACAACCCACTCATTGAATAATTGCTCATGAGATAGGGAGACACAGAAAGAGAAGTTTATCACAATTTTCTAGCAGTCAGAACATTGTCAAAGTGCTTGGCAGGGCACTAATTACATTTTTATAAATGGCTAAGGATTCGGAACTTGCCAAAATGCAGAAAGGTTCCTGTAGCTTGTGATTTCAACTTCCCTACAACTTCACTGGTGACTTGAGCAACAACATCCTTTGCACAGGCTCCTCACTTGGGGGAAAAATATTCCCTGTGGTTGCTTTGGAAAGAGGTTCTGTGCAACCCCAGGTGCCAGCCCGTTCCTGCAGGCTGCTGAGCAGCTCTGTATTCGTTCTGTGCTAAGAGATTTCCTTTCACCACCCCCAGTAAAACAGCATTTACTTTCTGCCTGAGGCAGAACTGCAGATCAGCCATGCCAATTATAAAAGATGCCTCCCAAACGTGTATTCCTGGTTTCCAGAGTGACTCTGAGGTGCTACCACACCTATCGTTAGAGTGGCTAAAAGTTACCAAGGCAGTGTGTGGTCACAGGGAGTCACATACCATGGTGATGAGCGTAACATGAATTGCTAACTAGACAGTCAGGAACACTTGGGTTCTCAATCCAGAATCCCAAACTGACAAAGGCAAATCTCTTTCTTGTGTGGGTGAATTGCTGTTTGGCTCTCCTTGTGTTGCTGGGAAGTATCATGCCTTGCTTCTCTGGCATATGTTATGCGCAAAGTTGCACTTACCTGCTTTTCGCCCTTTTCGGACTGCATGGGCAGTGGTTGGAGGTACTCAGAGGATCAGTTAGTCAAGCTGAAGAGGTGGGTTCTAAACGGCTGTCAAACAGGGATCATTAATACTGAAGATGTGAACTATCATATTCAAAGACAGGACTTTCTGGAAAGGAACGTGATAATTTAACATTGTACCTATTGTGTTTGTATCACAGCTTAGCTGGCTGTATCAGAGGTGAGCCCCGACTGAATAAACTGCTCTTAGCTGCATGCTTCTCCATTTCATTGCTGTTAACTTCAGTTTAGCTGTCTGGAAAATACTTTCTCATAGGCCCTACAGAAGTTGTGATCTGTGTTCATACTCGTATCTTACAAAAGCCTTTAAAATAGTGTGAATCCTGGTGAAGTTGTTTTCATCCTAGGATTGCTGCCTCCCCAAAGCTGCAGGATCATTGCACCAGAAACTGTACCAAGATCTGTGATAAGTGACCAGAGGGCAATGCAGCTAGACCAGTGGCAGGAGTACTGCACACAGGGAAAGGAGCACAATAATTTGGCTAGCAGGCTAGGGTTAGGGTCACCTGTGCTATAGATATTTCAAATTCATCCGATTAAATAATATTAATTAGTGATGGTTCTGTTTTCTGGAATAGTCGTGGCTGATCTTCCTTGTCTAATAATGGACGAATGCCATTATTCAAAAGTGATTTCTAAGAACTGATTAAGGAATATTGTTCAATTTAAGGAAGAATTAAGTCCTACGTATATGTTAATACATCACCACTAGCACAGAATGGCTTTTTCTTGTTCTCTGTCTGGAACGTGAGCAATTTATAGTCTCTTGCTGCATCTAATTAGAGGATCTGATCCTTAAATTGCAGCAGTAGAGGCTTGCGATTAAGTCCAACGTTTCCAGGCTCTATCACTGGAAGAAAAAAAAAGAAGGCTTCATCAAAGACTCAAAAGATGCAACATTTAAAATCCAAAGTCAGATACAGCCAGAAGAAAAAGGCGCGATCTTAAGCAGATGCGTGCCTGTCTTGGTTCAGATTCACAACACAGAGTGAAGGTAAACTGCATTCAACATAGATATGTGGGAAGAACTTGGCCCTGTATAGCTCCCTCCTTGGTACTAACCAAGATAAAAATACATCAGGATTACCAGCATCTAGGAAACCAGCATATGGTGCTACTGCAGAATGTAATACTAATATATTTTAAAGAACCATTATTTTTTTTCTCTTTTTATGCAATTCCCCATTAATCTAAATGCCATTCATTCTCTGCCTGGATTTGTCCCACATTTTTCCCATGAAAAGAGAGGATATGCTTGAATTAATTTAATTGCCAAATGTTTTGTTCAAATAGCTGTGATAGAAATAACTTTTAGTAGCCAGGTTAAATAGTCCACTGCAGCAGTTAATGCTTATTGTTGCTGTCAGCCCCTCTGCATTGATTAGGGATCATACTGCTGTTAGTGGCTTGGGAAGTTGCAGTGCTCCCTTTTCTCTCTGACTCTGTCCTTTCTTTTTTCTGCAAGAGCAAGATCTTGCTGTAATCTGGGAATAAGTTGTTTTCAAATACTTTAGGAAAAGACAGAGTGTTCAAAAGGAATTGAGGTTCATTTCCAAGCCAGCTGAAAGTCATATTTGAATGAGCATGTCTGATGCTTCACTAGTGTAAATAGCCATACTTCCATGGGGCTATACTGTTCCCATGAAGTAGGCATCAGCCAGGTGACCTCCCCTAAGACTGAAAGTCATCTAACCACATTTTCTGAACTGAAAGAACAGAACTGAAGAGCAGGGGGATCACCATCACCTTTCTGATGGGGAAATGCCTTCCTTGGTCCAGTCCCAGCTGCACTAGAAGGTAGGGAGGGAGGCTGTTCATGTACCTCACAGTCTTTACCTGCAAAGGTTAGACTGGTCATAGGAGGGCTGCACCCTTTTCTGTTGTTCCCCGCACTGTACAAAAACAAGTGAGGATGAAGTGACAAGACAAAAGAAAATGCAATGCTGTTGATTCTGTCATTTCTGCCACTGCTGTCAGCCCTGAAGCTTTTGTATTTTAGTAAACAGAGAACTCATTATGACATGCAAGTGACTTGAGAAAAGTGATGGTAAGCAGAGATTTCTTTTGGGGAGAAAAACATAAAATCAAAACCATGCTCTGAACACTGAGATGGGTATGCACCAGAGAGAGCATGCAGCAGAATTGTCAGCGTCCCTCACCAAATCTTACAAATGCTATTGAACTTCCATAAGCAGCTAATGACTGAGCCATAAATGTCCAAAACCTCCTGGACTCTTGTGTTGGTCTGGACAGATAACCACTGCTGAGCCCACGGTACAGTACAGCAGGTCTTGGTCACACTGGCATTCAACAAGCAGTAGGGCAGAGACAGACCCACCTCTACCTGGGAGTGTTCCCCTTGGGGAAGGGAGGGCTGCAGAGTGAGTAGCTGGGATTGGAAGCATGAGCATGGCAGAAGGACCAAGAGAATAACTTAAGGAGTAGTAGGGACAAATGAAGAAATGCTGTGCAGTAATGTGTGAGGTGACCAGGAGCAGGGGATGAGCAGGGGAACCTCAGGATGTGGGGGGACAGGCTGAGAGGACACCCATGCCCAAACTCCTAATGGCTGACAGTGATACTATCCTTTCTTTCTAATCTTTACAAGTGCTGACAGTTCAACTATCACTCTCAGCCCTAATGAACTGAGTTACTATACCCACCATCCTTTTGCGCTTGCATGTTATGTAACTTGCTCGTGACAGATCTGTCCTTAAAAGTAGTTAAATTCAAGCTGTTTCTTTAGCTGTATGAGAAGCTGTATGAGGCTGTACCTGTCTCCTAATTTAAAGATGCGCCATGAAATCTTTTTGAGCAATTTCCCTTTGGGTGGTGAGGGGAGCATGGTGCAGTTTCTCAAGACAGTGCCTTCATATTAATTTCAATAATGTATATTTCTCGATGGGTGCCATAGTTGTGCAAGTTGTCCTGATATCATATTGGACATAAAAATGCATCTTAATAGCTGGTATTTGTTCCTGCACTGAAGGGATGAGGGCTTTATTTTTTGGCTCAAGAAGCCTGACACTAGTTGAGACAACACACATTTTTATACAAGGCAGCAGCCGCTAGCAAATGGATTCATATTTATATGACAGGATATGCTCAGTAGCCCTGGGAAACCAAGACCTGAAATCAATAATTTCTAGTAAATCACAAACTGACATTGGCAACATTCTAGTCTGACTGACTCTGTATCATCACAGACACTTTTCCTTAATAAACAGAACACATGATGTTTCATGCATTGGTTTTGCATTTTCTTGACAACTGCATAAAAGTATAATTTCCATGCTGGATCCAAGGGATCTCTGACAAAGGGAAGAGGGTAACATTTGTTTCTGTGGGCTTATGCTTTTAAATCTCAGGGCCAATTCTGCCATCAGGTAGTTTATGAATATTCATGTAAATTGTTTTGAGTTGAAGAATATGTAACTTTGCCATGTATCTGGCATGGAAATTATAGTTTGACAGTCATGAAATAGAGAATGCTTTAAAAAATAGCGTCAGCTCTAGCAAAGAGGACAACTCTAGGAACGAAAGGGAAAATTAAGGAAGAAGGATGTGTATTTCCTGAAAGAAGCAGAATTATGTGATCCTGTCTTAAAAGCAGGGAATATAGAACAATTTTTGCAGACTTGGATATTTAAAGCAATTGGAATCTCTTGTATCAGGTATGGGCCAGAATCTGCCTTTCTGTTGACTTCTAGAGGAGTTGAGGCAGGTCCATAGGTTTCTGATCATTGCATATGTGTATGAACTGTATGATCCAGCAGTGAGAAAACAGCAAAGCTAGAATTATTACTAAGCCTTTTTTGCATTATTGTATCTTGTGAGTGGTGCCTTACTTGCAGTCAGGTACAGGAGTCATATAAGTGTCCTATTGCCCAGGCCTATTGCTAACTCAGAAATTCAGCGATGCCTGTCGCTGTTTGCTCCTGATCTGATAGCCCTTCCAAGGGCTGGAAGCTGCTTTTGTGCCCACT
Source organism: Psittacula echo (assembly GCF_963264785.1). Classification (NCBI taxonomy): domain Eukaryota; kingdom Metazoa; phylum Chordata; class Aves; order Psittaciformes; family Psittacidae; genus Psittacula; species Psittacula echo. Next base: position 13,190,979 of record NC_137744.1, read on the forward strand.
TGGCTGCTGGAGCTCTGCAGCAACTGACAAATGTGAGAATGCTACTGAATATAACACTTGGGAGAAAAGGCATCTCCTGGGTAGTGACAGGCATTGCAAATGCAGGCTCATTTAAATGATGCCTGTGTACTTGCACATCTACTTTCAGTTGAGCTTATGATGGCTTTTAGTCTTAGATGTAACAGAGGCTGCAGGTGAAACGTGCAGCAACCTCAGCCCTGCCACCCTCTGCCCCAAAACCCCAATGCTGTCACTGTTAAGGCCAGCGCATGGTATGTGCTCACCAGGCAGAGCCAGCAGCATCCACACAGGGAGAATGCCGTGTAAGAGGGAAGATGTTTTGTGCACAAGTCAGAGCTGGAGAAATATCATTAATTAGCAAACTTTTTCAATGTATCATTGCTAAGAATACAGCTATTAAATGTGATATTGTGTTCACTTGCACTATCTTCTGTATTTTAAATGGAAAATCTTATTAGCTGCAAGACAATCAGGATTGGCATGACCCAAAGTCCCATACAAAGGCAGTTAAACACATTGGTCATCATTCAGCCTTTCTATAGCAATTTTTTTGACCTTGATGAAGGTGCATCAGGTATTTTCTAATATTGCTTCCTAGCCTCAGTCATAGTGGAGATCTGCATTCAAGAGCACTTTGCAGCTTTGTATGGCCTGATGGCAAGTAGGAATGAAGAGAGGTAAAATATTGTAGAGCTAAATCCTGCAGGCCAGATCTCACTCAACTAAAAATGAAATGCCTGGATGGGATCAGCTGACTTTTGTTTACATGAAAAGATTTTGAGTAGTGGTCTTCAGTTTGGGATGTCAGTAGGGCTGGGATTTTTCCTCATGCAGGACTTGATCACCCCAGTGCTGATGGTGCAGATGTATGTGTGCTTACCTAAGCACTCCAGTAATCCCTTCAGTTTCTGAGAGTCATACAGAATGTTAAGCATGTGCTGAAGTGTATCTCTGAGCTGTGCAAATAATTGATTTCTGTATTTAAAATAGAAGTGCAGGGTAGACTGATTTGGAACAAGTATTTGGCAAGCGAACAGACATTAACAACATGATTTTAACTTTAGTAAAAGCTACATACTTTATGCTATGTGCCTTCCTATGAAAATTACTAATAGTGTTGTTATCTCTTCACTGCTAAGCACAGAGATTCTGGTTAGATCTGTGTCTGGTTTTCTGTACAACAGACAAAATCAGCAATCACTTTGATTTATATGATTTCTTAATTTAGTTCCTGTACCCACTGTTAGCATGTCAGTCCATCCTCTGATGCTTTCATATACATGCTCTTCCATGGACACTCATATAAATAATGACCTGCTGAAGGAAGAGTTGATCCTGAATTCTTCTTTCATGTCCAAATCAACAAAAAGCCATGCTTAAACCCATTAGCTAACTACTCACAAACTGAAGCTTTTTCTTTGAAGCTTCCTATTTTCCTAAAAGTAGCATTTCTCTAAAAAGTTAGAATTGATACATTAACAATTATACATATTTTTCTATACAACCTAGGAAATTACTTAATGTAGCAAGCATTATTGAGGAAATTCAATTTGCTTATTGATTCAATGTATCTATTTTCAGGCATTTCCCATATACTTTTAGTAGGTAACAAAGAACATCCAATTAAACACATTAAAAAATTACCTGAGATGTTTTGCTCAACACATGATGTTACTGATGGTATAATGGGTTTCAGAAATGAATTGAAATTTTGCATGCATTAGCAATCTCATCCCCAATATATTATAGTGTACTATGGGGAAAGTACACAAAGGACATGAGAGCCCTTCTGGTCCTGAGTATCAGCCAGTTACAGACTGAGCTTAGAAAGATACTTGCTAAGAAACTTGCACCGCTACGTGCAATTTGTCCTGCAGTCATTCAGTAAAGGTTTCTTTTCTATCTTTTGAAGCATCAGCTATTCCCCATGGTCAGAGACAAGATACCAGATTAGGTAGATCACTGATCTGACCTAGCATAGAAAAGCAATACTGACCAGTCAAACTGAAGAAGGTTTGCCTAGACCCCTATCTCTGCCTGAAATCGGTTGCTACTAGACCCTTAGGGAGGAACCTGCTTTGTACACAAGACATGGGCAGGGAGTGTCCATCCTCCCCTCAGGTCCCCTGCCAGTCTCCAGCAGTTAGTGGTTCAGAACCAGAGGTCACATCCAGACCTTCGTATTAAATAGCCATGGATTAATTTGCCCTCCATAAGTATCTCCAATCCTTTTTGAACCCATTTACTCTAAAATGTCCATTCATGGGAATGATATCCACTGTGTAATTAAATGCTTTCTGAAAATGGATATCACTGATATCTCCAAGAAAATACTGGCTAGGTGCATCTTTGACCTGATGGGAATTCTTACGTTCTTATTTATATTATACTGACTTGTGATTATGCCACAGTTGTCTCTGTTCCTTGAAAGCAAACACATTTACTGCATTTTTCTATCAGAGGAATAATTTCTTTTTTTATATATATTTTTCCTTATCATCTTGTTTACGTTTGGTCTAATAATTACCTTCACTGTGGGATGGAGCTGTCCACATCTCAGTTTGTATGTGTCTCCCTTGAATTTTGCACCTCATGCTCACATGCCAAGGGCTTGTGTTTGGGTTAGAATTAGGACAAACTCATGTTTTAGCTTATGAAGGCTTGTGTATATTTGTTGCAGGTCATGTGATTTTACTCCCTGGAGCTTTGCTTTCCATTTCAGCTCCCAGTAAGCACGCACACTCCAAGTGTATTTCAGCCAAAGCCATCGATTTCACCTGATTTCAAGCCAAAAACATGCAAGTAGCAAGCATCACATGATTTCCATTCATCTGATTCTGGGTCACTGACAGATTTGTGAATCCTTCAGTGAATCCGTGGTCAGTCTTTGCCCTGCTCAATTGCTGCTCCCCTTCAGTGCACAAGCCATGGTGCGGAGCAGCCCTTGTCTGCTTGGACTTCTGCTGTCCTTACTGATGTCAGGAACAGCCAGAGGGCCAGCTGGGAGCCAGACACGGTTCTCCTGGGAGAGCACAGTCCCAGCATGCAGGTTACCTGGATGCCCAGTTTGAGCATGTTTAGTTCACACCAACCTGAAAGATGCAAATCATTTCTCTAGCCCTTGGCCATCTTCACTAGTGCCTGTTGCTCACACAGCTTGTCAAGGTTGTCTTGGAGTCTGCGATCTTTTCACTTGGTGAACATAACACTTGGCAGTTATTTAGCACATTGCAGCTTTCCAGCTAGTGGTTCTCCTTTGGTAAAAGGATGCTGCTTTTTCAAAAACTGTGGAGTGCAGGGCAAGCATTAGTCCAGTCTGGGTGATGGGGGGAGGGGGGAGGGAGAATACTGATGAGCAGTTAGGTTTTGATTGTTTGGTTTGGGGGTTGTTTTGAGAAAAGAAACAGTTCAGTGCTCTCTTTTCCATCAATTGCTTATTTTTTGCATCCAGTTACAACTTCTGAGCTCTCAGACTGGCTTTTGAGTAAGATCTCTCCACTTGGAAAGAAAGGATGCTAGTTTTGTTAGAGAACAAAGCCACTTATGTTTTCTATTGATATTAAAGATGCTAAGTGAAATATGGCAAACTACTGTAAAACTGATAAAGAACAGGATTAATCCCAGGCAGTTAGGCCCAGGTTTGATACCCAGCCTTGGGGGAAGCGTTCAAGGTACCTCAATACATTTTAGCAAGCTTCAGCCTGTGGCCATAACAGCCTTGATATCCTTAGAATTGCCTCTTCCCTTCAGAATCCCACAGCTCACCTCTTCAAAATGAGACAGAAGCACAATAATAAAATAATCTGCAATTTGCTTAGGGTAAGCCTAGCCTAGGAAGATAAAATACTGCCCTGAAGAAGCCAGTGAAAGTTTAGTCATTGATTCCAGAGCAGTCAGGGATTCCCCGAGGTCAGCTGTAGTAAATATGCTTAAAGAAAGGGCTCATAATTTAATCACTGAAGATGAGAATTTCAGCTCTGAAATCCCCTGCTTAGCCATTACCCATCACTGAACACGAGTGATGTCTGCAAGGGTGTAACTTTTTGTTAAATGCTTACACTGCCTGGAATTAGGCTTCTGTGCACACCCAGACCTGTCCTTGTTGTGACACTGTTGAGCATCCCAGTACAGACCTTGAACCTTTGCCTGATCAACCCAGAGCTTCCTTTTGGAGAAGGCATTTGGTTTGGTTTTACAAAGCGACCAAAGCAAATGACAGTCCTTGGGAAATGCTGCCATTTATCAGAAACTTCGGATGTCTGCCAAGAGTCATGAAAGACGTGGTTTGTCCAAAACTTTTGGACAGATGACTGGTATGCTCTGTAGGTGCTGCATAGAACAACCGACATGGACCTACAATGCATTCATCATCTGGTCATGGTGGTGTTGGTAGGACCAGTATATCTACAGAATGTGGGAATCCCAGTGTCCCCCACATATTTTACACACGTGTATTTTAGTCCAGAACACTTCAGGCTGAAATAAGAGAGCTCTTGCACACACACATCTATCATTAAGGGAGGGTTCAAGGCATTGTGTATGGGACAGACATCAGCACCTCCTTGCAAGTGGAGCTTATGGTGTGTCTTCACTGAGCTTGCTTATTCTAGGTGACTCCTGCTCAGTATGTCAGCTTTTTTAGATCCCATGTTGATGCTCTAATGCTGTGTTTGAGCCTTGGCATTTCAGCCAGGGTTGTAGATTTGATCTGGGTAGCCCCATAGACACTGCCCTCAGAATTCAGGGTGTTCATGCCCCCACAAATTCAGTATTTTTGTACTACTTTTTCTCAACGGAAAAAATACATCAGAGTAACTTTAAACACTATACAAGACAAAATCAACAGAAAAGAAAACCTCTTCCAAATGATGCAAACTGCAGTAACACCAGTGCTGCTCAGGGGAACCAGCCTGTTGTTACAGCAGTGACAGAAAAGTCAGAGGCCTCAGCAAAGGTGAAAAACAATGTCTCTCTGCTAATGAACTGGTATTCCTGATATTTATCAGCTCAGAGTACAAAGATGGATTTGGTCTGTAAGTTAACTGCAAATTGAAGATGATTGCTGTCTGGAGAGCTTTCAGGAAAGTGAGGCCAGATAGTGGCTCCACTTATATGTATTTGGCCACAGTAATTGGGCTTTATTCAAATAACTTCTTAATTTTCTAAAACATAACTTACTAACATTACTATTGTAGGAATTATTTAAAAAAATTTAGACACTTTATTAGAAATGGTTCTATGGCTTCCACATCTCATCCGTTGAGCCAGTGTAGCAGGCCAGGGTTTCTAGCATCTCCAGTGTATTGGGACAGGAGTGACAACTGTACTGACTTAGCAAGGTAATGAGATTACACCAGCAATTATTTGTGGACCCAGTGTGCTCTCCTAGCTGCCTGCAGCTTCCTTTTCCCCATCCTTATGCACACCCAAGGGGAGGTTGGAACAGGTTCTGAGCTTTTGGTTGATGGTCTGTCAAAATGCATATTCAGAGATTGCAGCTTATAGCAAGCACATTTACAGTCATATGAGAAGTGTGTGGGTTTATGGGAGGTCTCCCTCTTCAGAGTTGTATCTGTCTTCAAAAATACAGGTACATAGCCCAAAAGGTGAGAATGAAACAACTCTGCTGTTTCCTTCTCAGTAACCTGGGTTCACCTGTGCAAGAGGAGTTTAACCCTTTTATGAGTGTTAAGAATATTGTATTGTAATGGCATAAAGAGACAGGAAACTACACTTTTAAAGAGTAACTCAAACCTTTTCATGCCTCGGGCTCTCTTTTCAGTTATTTGTACACTTCAGCTTGGAAGAAAAGGATATATATTATCCATTGATTGCCTGTCTTTTTTGGAGCTACCCCACTTTTGTAATAAATGAACATGAAGCTCTGCAAAGAAGGCACTAAACACGCCAAGCTGCTGTTTGCATGTTAAATACTGTCCGTGGGCTGCGTGGTTTTCGCCTTCTTGCACAGAAGGAAAAAAAGTAAGATCTTTGGGTCTGTGAGGTTTTCAGTTTCTGAAAAACGTGTTACTTCCCCTTTAAGCCCGAAGCCGGTCGTGTGTGTGTATGTGTGTGTGAGTGTGAGTGTGTCTCCTCCTCTTTGAGTGACACAGCACTTAGATATGCCTATCAGTAACTTAAACCCCACAAACTCCACCTTCTAAGTGAGGAAGCTGTGGGTTGATGGAAATGTAGTGAGCAGATTGAGACAGACAGTGAATCATTAGCAAACTGCAACGCCAGGATGAACTTGTCTGGAACCTAAAACGAGAAAACAGCCGGAGAGTCCTTCGCGGTGCTGGGTTTTGCTCAATACAGCCAAAGTGGATCTAAAAGCCGGTTGATCCCCAGTCCAAGATGCTGCTGGTTTCCCAGCGGGTAGAAGCACCACGCATGGAGCCTCATATTTCAGTAAGTAGTATTTGCAATTGATACGGGGTGGAAAAGTAGGAGTTGATTTAAAAGGACTGAAGCACCCTCGGAAGAGTCGCTAGCCCGGGCGCTCTCCGCCAGGCGAGTAAAGTTTGGAGACGCGGTTCGGGGCATCGCCCGCGGCGGTGCGGGGCTGCGCAGGGCTCGGGGGGACGCGGCCAGCAGCTTGGGGTGAGGATGCCTCCTCCTTTCTGGGGAGGGCTGGGGGCAGCCCGGGAGGGGAACGGGGTTCGCGGGGTGATGTGCGGTGTGGGCTGAGGGGGGGAGAAGACCCTGCGGCAGCGATGCTCCGGGGGTCTGTGTCATTGGTCGTGTGGCGATGTGCGGGGCGGATGCTGCCGGTCTCGGCCTGTGGGACCGGGGCTCGGCCGGCCCATGGGTCCGTATGCGCGCGTTGCCGGGCGGGCAGGCTGGCTCAACCCGGCGCGGGGGTCCTTTAAACTCCCATCAAACAGGGAGGGTAGGACAAACCCTGCGTCGCAAGGGGACTCCGCCGGGAACGTGTCACACGCAGAGAGGCTCGTGCTGGTCCGTATCGTGATGGTTTATTTAGTAACTCCCGGTATTTGCGCTGGCAGCGGCGTGCCGGGTTATTCGGGGAGTGTGAAGCGCGCGTTATAGAGGCAGAATTTTGAACAAAAGGCTCCGCCGAGCCCCGGAGGAGCCTTGGGTTGTTCCTGACGGGAGAGCGGAGCCCGGCGTGAGCCTCCCAGTGCCGGTACCGAGCGCGGCTTCCGAGCGAGGGGAGGGAGCGAACGCGGCGCTTTTTGCCGCTCTCCCCGCGACCACGCGTGTGTGTGAAATAAAACGCCTGCTGACTCACGGTTTAAACTGTTTTGGTTTCTCATCCTGTGATTAAGATCGGGGGTTAGAGCTATTGTCGGGTAAACAAGGCGCTCGTTGACTCGGTCCCGCGTCTCCTTCCAGAGCCCCGGTCAAGAGGCGAGCCTTACGCCGCCGCCTGCCCCGGCCTGTTGCTCTCGGCCAAGGGGCACCGCGGCTTTTGTACGGGTTCAGCTGGCAGGGGGTTGTCACCAGGGTGACTCGAAGGGATCCCGGGGAGAACGGCCACTTCTTGGAAGAAACCGAGCTTTGGTTTCCTTTCACACCGCCCCCTTCTCTCTCTCCCGCCCCCCCCCCCCCCCCCCCGGCGGAACAATAAATTAAAAGGCCGCTTTTGTTTTCCGCGGTGCTCCCGGCGGGGGGACGCGGCGGGGCCGGGAGGCGCCGAGGAGCCGCGGCCGGGCGGTCCCCGGTGCCGTGCGCGGACGCGTGGTCACCTCGTCCCGTCGGAAGCAGATGAGCTATAGGGGACCGGCCGCTTGCAAGGAGCCCCTCGGCACGGTAGCCCTCCACCGCCTCCGGCCCCGAGGGCGGGGGGGGAACCGCTTGGTCCCTCCCCCGACCCGCCACTGGGGACATTAAACTGCGTCTGGTCCCTTCCCCGCGCTGGGGGCGGAGGCACCGCCCCCCCACTTCCACCCCCCGCTGCCGCCGTGCGGCCGCCCCGGCTCGGGCTTGCTGTCGGGTTGTCGCTCGGTCGGGGTGTGGGAGCGCCGGGAGGGGCAAGCTGCTCCCTGTTATATAACGCGAGTGTTCCCCTGCCTGGCTCTGTAATCCCGCGTAATGACGAATGCCCGGGGGTTGGGGGTGTGTGTGTGTGTGTCCGTCCCTGAGCTCCCCCTCCGGGCCGAGTTGATGGGGAAATAAAGCTGCTGATGTGCGGGATGGGCCATATGGTGTTTCCGGGAGGTAGGAGGGGGAGCCGGAGCGGCCTTGAACCTGCCGGACCCGGCAGAGGTTTGCCACCCCCCACCCCTCCCACTCATGTGGGCATCCCTCGGTTGAGCGTGTCCTTGCTTTGCCACAATGCCCCAAGCCCGGTGCCCGCCGGAGCCTATTCACCGTGCGAGTGGAGTGGCAGAGGCGCCGGTTGCGCCCGGAGCCGCCCCGCAGCGGCGGGGTCTGCAACCGCGCTCCACCCGCTACCGGCGGCAGAAGCAGTGGAGGGACACGCCAGCACCTAAAAAACCAGCGACATGGTTCTGGCACTGACCATTTTCAGTTCCCGCTCCTTGCCATATGTTTGGAAGGAGGGGGGGAGGCAATTTGGGAAGGATGCTCCTAGCTGCAGGGAGGCGGTGGGCTGGGGGAGCGAGATACACGGAAATTCCATGTTAGGAAAGCATTAGCAAGGGGTGACTTCTAATGTTTTCCTGCCACTGACGTTGACAGTGACACACATGTGTGGGTTGAAATTGGAACGTCACTGAGTTTTTAAACTCAACCAGGAAATAGGCTGTTGCTCAGGGATAAAAAACAAATAGTGTATATTGTGAGGCAGGTAACAGGCAGTTAGCAGCTTCTCTCGAGTGAGTGAAAAGCTGTTTAATATTTAGAATCGAGCAGCTCAAATTTAATTGAGTTTTTTACTTTCAAAGGGTTTTAGTATTGTTTTAACTTGAAGTTTTCAATCTCTTGATTTTAATCCTTTTATCTTAATTCTTCGGAATCAGAAAAGCAAATATTGACAGGGCTTCACTTTTAGTCCCTTGTAACTAAGTAGTTTGAACCTGCAAAGTCTCTTGGATTTGTTTTAAAGCTAAGGTTTGGGGGGTTTGTTTTAAAGTTAAATGGTTTGAGGGGGGAATAGTAATTGCAAGAGACATTTATTAAGCTCTTTTTCGTGGTTTCCTGTTACACAGGTAGGGGTGTTTTATAAATACGGTGTTTGGTTTGGGTTTTGGTGGTTTATTTTGTTTGTTTGTTGGGGTTTTTTTGTTTTGTTTTTTACTGACCTTGTTACAATGTGGCAGCATTCAGAGATTTAAAATGGGACTAGGGAGCTGTTGTGCTAGGTACTTTCTGAACCTACAGGAAGATTTACGGCAGGAGTTCATGATTCAAGGTGTCAGGCTGACTTAAATGGTCCCTAACCTGCCTGGAGGCAAGTGTAGGACAAGGATCGACCTAGGAACTGGATTCATGAGAGAGGAAAAAGTTAGGAAGGCAGAAGGTAACACAAGGGCAAGGAGAACAGTAAGTAAAATCCCTGAGTCGTCCTGTAGGTTAAGTAGAGTGCAGCTCACTGGTTCCCAGTCATTTAATCAATAAATGTTCTATGTTACTTGCTGTTCTGATGAAAGTCGCCTTAAAATAACTTTTATGAGTACATAGCCATGGGAAAGTGAAGTAAATCTTGCAGAAGCTGTGACAAAGGGATTTATCCAAACTGGGGAATGGAGCAGTAGCAGGTTGTCTGAGCTCCTTAGGGAAAAAGACAGGATCCCGGGTTTTCATTGTTCCCTTGTGCTGGCTGCTTCCGAGCGTCAGCAGTTTTCAGCATTCAGGTGAAGGTGACTGTAAGTTCCAGTTCATGAGTGATAGGTATGGTCTTCAAATAAAGATAGCTAAATCAGTTTAAATTATGCTGGCACCTCTCCGAGGAGCCCTCTTTATATCTGATACATTTGCCACTCACTTCTTTAAGGAACAAGTAATGTTGCACGCTGCTATTTTTCCTCTATGGGAAGAGCAGGAGGGTAACTCCTCTGAAGCCTTTTTATTCTACCTGGTGTTCCAATTTGACTTGCTATGTTAGAAAAGAAGTATTTTGAACTGAAGGAAGCAGAAGACACACCAAGGCTTTCCGCTGGACTGTTTTATATCAATATTGATTTTTTAAGGGGGGTTGTGTTATAAAAGGGGAGCTTTTATCCCCCCAAGCTCTTTGGCAATTATCTTCTTGCCATAAATGTTGATACGAACATAATGGATGTAACTAAAAAATCTCCTTATCCCAGCAGAAAAAGCTGTTTGTTGGAGCAGAGAGAATGCTGAGAGTGTGAATAGACAAACCCATATGTCGCTGGTGAGAGAGATAAATGATGGACGAACAGGAGTTGGTTACTGTGGATCAGCACAATAAACCAATTCCCATCATACACCTCTCTTAATAATATACCAGTTTCAATGGCATTGACAGGTAACCTAGGTAGCACCAGTCAACTGTAAGTTTTTCAACTGTTCTTTTATACGTCTCAAAGAACAGTTGGGACTGTTCTAATTTTTTCAGATGTTGAGTGCTAAAATTATGCAAAACTTCCTTCCTTGCCAGGGATTTTGAAGGGGAACTTTAGAGCATTGGTGTAAGATGCCGAATGTGCACAATACTATTGTGTACTCAGTCAGTTTTAGTTTGTACACCTGTGTAAGAGGGGTGCACTCAAAAAGGCAACTGCTTATCAAATACATGAATAAACTGTTTAGGCATTTAGTAATACCCTCATTAGTGGTGTTTCAGATTGGACCGGATATTGGAAGTTTCTGGAGTATTGTTTTGAAGTGAAAATAGCTAAAGAACAATGCTGGTTTATTAAAAAAGAACAACCAAACAACAAAACCAAATCCCAAACCCTGACCCTGTAGAATAGGCAGTGATCAATATCACAGTTTTAACTTGCTGTAACCCATTTCAGATCTGCCAGCTGCTGAAGGGAAACTTCGCAAAACAGTCTGTGCTTGCACTGAGGTCTCCTTCCTGTGTTCTTTATTATTACTGCTAGTGCTTCGCACAGAAAACTGGAGTCTTTGTCAGTTAAAGGTTTCACTTTACGTTTGTGTCTTTTGGTGTATATTTTTCACTGCAGTTGCTGTGGACCAGCCTGTTTGCTCTCTTCAAAATGAAAGTATATCTCAGGGTGACAGCATAAGCGGGGCTCATGGCTCTGGGGATACGACTCCATCTTTTTCGAAGTCACCAGTTGCGCTACCAGAGCGTGATGCAGCCAGAGAGGGATAGCTAGCAAATGCAAATGAGCTATGAAGAGTCTTTATTCCTCTTGGGAAGCCTCCTCACTGATAATGATTTCCCAGTTTTAAATGGAAGAAAATGTATTACTAAGTCATTACTTGCCTTCAAGGGGAAAATACTTATTTTGTGCAGCATTTACTTGGAAAGTTGCAGGAGCTGTTTTCAGAGCTGTTGACTTTGTTGTGCATCTTGGGTGAACTGAATGGTGTTTGTTAGGCTGGGTGGTAGGAGAGGATACTAGCCTTTCTCCTACCAAGACCCAGCGGTCCTTTTTTGTTGTGCCCAAAGGGTAGAGCAAGGAAAAGAGTTGTGGGTTTCCTTCCTGTTGCAGCCCACGCAGTGACACAGGCTATGCCCGGGGAGCCTGTGCCCGGTGGGTGTTTGTGTGGGGTCAGTGAAGTGCCAGTGGGGCCCTGGTATGGGAAGGTGCAGGGGGATGCAGGATTTGGAATGGCCCTTCACACCTCATCGCTACAATGAGGCATTGATCTGTGCTTGCCTGATTAAAGGGCTACAGCTTACAGGAGGCTTGAGTGGCCCCAGGCTTCCAGAGGTGCTGTGGACTGACCACAGCTGCTTTGGAAATGGGCCGGGCTGAGGAGGGGAAACCAGAATTCGTTGTTGTTCCCTGTCCAAAGTGAGGTGTCACGTTATGACTTGTTGAAATTTGCTCTGCTGTTCATTGCACGGGACTTGGCAGTTTTATTGATAAAGAAGTGTTACATAAGTACCCCATCAAATGTGTCCTAATTTGTTAGTAATTGAGGATCTGGGTAGTATAGAAATACCAGTGATGTTAATGCACTCCCACACTGATCTGCAATCTCTGCAAGCCCCCTGCCTTACCGTAATTGTAATACAGGCTTTTCCTTTTTTTTTTTTTTTTTGCCATTTGCATTTACCTGGTGATCCAACCAGCGGTGCTGGTTGGGTTTTCCCGTTCAGGCAGGGACAGCTGGGGGCTCAGAGTGTCACAGACACAATATAGATTAACTCTGCGGGCGAGGGTGTTAACTATGTTATTGTTTCACCCCAGGCAATCTATTGAGTGGCATCAGGGATAGCCCGGGGGGAAGCCAGTTTTTTGCACCTTCCACCTTTGTAGGTAAGGTGTAAGTCAAGTGAGACAGATGCGGTTGTGAGTCTGTGGATTCTGTGCCACGATTCATAAGTGAGGGGAAGTCAGGGTGCTTTTTGCACAGCACAGAGCAGGCACCCTCCAGTTGCTCCCCTTCTGATAGCAAGCTGTACGTGCGCAGGTTTAAAAACCAGTTACTTCTGTCAGGCCACAGCTAGAGAGATCAGAAAAAATATTTGTTTTTGTTGACACACACAAAAAAGAGTTACTTAATGGGGTATCATTGGCATGATTTGCTGCCTCTTCTGTCTTGTGTTGGTTTTCCTTTGCATTTCAGTGGAAGTTCCTTTTTTCCTAGGATTAAGTGCCTCAGAATTTCAAGCAGGTTCAGGAGTTACGCCTACTCAAGACATAGCTAGTTATTGTTTTCAGAACAGCACAGCACATTTACTCTGTTGTGGGCAATGAAATCCATTACCTGGATTAAAATCAGAAGGAGCAAGGTAACTTTCTAGTTATGTTGTGAAATATAATGCCATTGTTCGCTTTTATTAATGTCTTGAGGTTGATTATATGGTGGTTAGAAGCCTGTTCTGCTGTGCAAAAGACTGTCCTTAATTTCAAGTGGCTGGTCCTAATCAGGCAGTTAGAGCGGCTGGAGCAACAATTGCTGGGAGCTGTAAATCACATTTGTCACAAGATCTGCCTGGTAGTAGTGGCTGCTCAAAGACTTACTCCAACTTCTCAGCATTTCCCTTTGGTTGGATTGCACTGGAGAGGGACTTGCCAATCTCGCCTGTTCTTTGTGCCTAATTCTGACAGACTGGCAAGCTCCATGCTATGTTTTCTGAAGAGGGCCCAGCTTTACTAAGCTGCCTGTCTGTCAGGGATTAATTTAACCTCTAATTACTACATTTTCTTCACAGTTTGCTGCACGAGTGTGTTATAACAAAAGCACAAAGAAGTATGTCATTTTATTTAACCACTACTCTGAAATTAATTTAGGTGGTATAGAGTCAGATCTGACACACTTGGTGTTAAAATAATTGTGCTGGCATTAGAATTAAAGTACATAATCTTGTTTCTAATGATACAACAGTACTAGTGTAAATAGTGTTGTTAACTCGTTAGTCATAGCCACAGTAATAGAAATGATATCTAGTTACAGAGAAGTGCTCAAATAAGCGTGGCAGCAAAAGTTTACCCAAAATAATTCTTGGTTTCCCCAAAATAATGCCTAGTTTCTGCTTGATTCCCCTCCACCACTTGGGTTTAGGATTACATGGCTAAGAGTAGTTTGTTGGTTTTTCTAAAAAGGTCTTCCAAACTGCAATAAACAAACATTTACAGTGGCTTGGGTTTCTTCCAGCCCAGATAATGATTTTTTATTTTATTTTATTTTTTTTTCAACATGCAGCATTTTGGAAGCAGTACAAAAGACCATATGTCCTCTTCTGCCTGCTCACACTGACATCAACAATGCCGCAGTTCGTGTTGCATTGAGAGCAGCGTGTAGTCTCGAAGGAAGACTGTTCCTGTTATGAAACAGGATGACTTTCTTCTTTCCCAGTTGTGCTCTGTAATATTTACAACAAAGGGGTTTTTTTCCCTTTGGGAAGGTTTGGATTGGGAAATGCAGCCTATCTCTCGTTTAGGTAGATACAGCTAAAAGAACTGTTGTTGCATGAGAAATTTGCAGTCACTCTCTCTTCGTTCTGCCCCATGTCCATCACCTCTGAGCAGGCTTGTTGGAAGGACTTTGGAAATGTAATTTCTCACGTAGGGTTGGATCTGCAAAATTCTTGGTTATGTTCTGACAATTTATTTCTAATGGAAACAGAAGATTGGTTGTGTATTTTTGTGTCATGCATTCAAGCATGGGCCCAACTCAGTAATTCTCCTTCAGTAAAAACTGTAACTGCATTTAATGGGAAACTTCCCCTGAAGATTCTCCAAGGTCAGACAGGACACAGTTACAAAGTCAAATCCTGCAGTCCCTTTCTCAAAAGGAGAATTAATGTGTCATCGCTTGTGACGATGATAACACAGGATTGCCAAAAAGACTAATGGAAGAAGATTGATTCTCTTTACGACAGTAGATCAGGTTATTTCTCTGAATTCTTCCTTCAGTTCTCTCAATTCCCAAATTGTAACTAGTTACTGTAATTATTTACTCTAATTACTTCCAATCTACAAGTAAATTGAACATAAATTAAGATCAACTGATGTAAGGGACAGGATAGCTCAGTGAGCTGACAGTAAGGTATAGAGATGCCTTTGCTGATGGGTAGTTACATGGGATGGCTGTTAGATAGTATGTGGACTGAGTGGGAAATCTCTGCTCTAATCTTTGTGAGTATGAGTTTTCATGTAACAATTTGGACATTTCCTAAGGTAGAAGCCAAGCCTGAATAATGCCTACTCTAACTTCGAAACTGTCAAGATATTTTTCCAGAGGGTTTGAATATCTGTAGCCCCACAGGCCTCCAGAGGTGGAAGCAATTTTTGGAGTAAATAGTGAAACAGAAATAATGGGGGTTTACCTTAATCTTCACACTAAGCATCCTTAAACAGCTAAATATTTTGTAAATCTCAAGTGCTTGTTACTAGCTGAGCTCTTTAGGGACTTTTCATGTAGTTGGAAATTACATTCAAAATAAAGTCAGGTACATCTTACTCTAAGACACTGTCAGCATGAATGATGGTTTTATTTCTTTGCTTCGGCTGTAGTGCCAACATGGGTGGATTTCTTTTTGTTTTTCCTTTCCGCTGACATCACATCAGTTATTTTCCTTTTTGCTGAAACTTCAGGTTTTGATATAGGGGGAAAGCAAATATTTAAAGACAAAAATAGCATCTACTCTCAGGTGTGTATTTTAACCTTTCATTCTCCATCAAAGGTCTTCATAGGTTAAGTTTTGGGCAAATGTAAATAAATATTTTTACAAATACATTTGTCATACACAGTTCCACTCACACATGAGCAACTTTTCCCCATAAGTATAACATTTAGTATGTAAACATTTTCATTAGTTTAAGAATAATTATGCAACATTAATTTCATGTGGTTATCAGAATAGATACCAAATATAATTTCATTTTGCTTTGACTAGTTACTTTAAATCTCACTAGGATTTTAACAATTCCAGATTTATATATGAAAGTAATTTCTGAATTCATCTGATATTTCAGTAACCCAGGAGATGAGGCTGACAGTCAGGTAATTTTAAGGACTTCACTTTTCCTGTTCCTTTAGCTTATTTATTTTCTTAATTAGCTGCATTGATTTAAATACAGTCACACAGACTGAGAAGCACCCAAGTATCTACAGTCTTGCAGTCAAAAATACAGGCAAAAGGTTTTGATCTCTGACTGCCAAACGGTGACTCATTAAAAAGGAATTTTTGTTCCTCCCTTTTCAAAGGGTTACTAACTACCAAGCAGTAAATATCTAGTTTTGATGCTACTGCATTGAAATGCCTGACATTGTTGGTGTATTAAGTCCAAACTTTGCAAGATTATTTGATCACAGGCTCCATGAAGTTTTGTTTTGTTGTTTTTCTTGATTAAAGAAACATGTTGGGGGATTTTCTTCAAGCTTTACCCTGCCAGTTTGAGCACAATCTGAAATGAAACATGTTTGAATTTTGATAACAGAGGACCCCTTCCATACTTTAAACAGTGGGTCATTCAAATTATTTTTAAGCACACAGGACCATGCAAGCTCTAACTTCTTTCTAATTTTGCATTGAGTAACATAGACAAGGACATTGGAATTTGTCTAAATAAAAAAAAATCTCCTTGTCTTCCACATGAGGGGTTGTATGCTAAACGTGTTCTAGTACTGCACTACATAAAGCTGAAAATAAATTGTACTGAAGAGGCACAGTCAAAATCCACTCAAAGGCATGCCCCTTTCTCAATTTCTTTATTAATCTTGACTCTCTCTCTTTGTCTTCCTGTTCTTACCTATCCTATATGTTTGATGAAAGGGCACAAAGGCATGTTTGAATCCTCCATCTCATCCCCTCTTCTTATTTATGGATTGGTTGGTTTGAACTTTACATAGCGCTGCAAGGATGTTTTCTTGGGTGCAGCAACACTTATGTTTGACTTGAAGCAGAAGGAGAGTGCGTTCGGGCTTTTCAGTCTTTATGAGAAGTGAATCTTGGTCCCTGATCCCAGAAGGGAGATCAGCCTTAATTTCAAGTGAAAGTCCTGCATCTTCAAATAACTTCCCATGTCAGTTCAAGTTCAATATTCTTGAATTCCAGAGATAGAGATGAGTCAAATCTAAAGATTATGGCAAGTGTGAAGGATGCAAGAGAAAATGTAGATGTTTCTTCTGATGCCACTCTCCCCTCCCCTTCAGGGCTCCTACAGTCTGTCAGTTGTAACGGAGTGATTTGATTACTTTGTAGTGTTAAGCTAAAAGAATAAATCTAAGTGCCTTGGGAATGGGGAACCAATCCAGCAATCAAAGCCAAACAAGTTAATAAATGTGAAGCATTTCTGCACGGTGCTGCTGCAGAAATGCTACTTCCAGAAAAGCTTGGGGGCAGGCGTGACTATTGGACCAGTCAATTAGTGTAAGTATGTTCACTGTACACACTGTCATTAATTGGATGTGGGGGGTGTGCTCTGTGTTTCAAAGGAGAAATGTGTGTCTTCTGTTTGTTACAGATTATGAAGATCTCGCGTGTTGCAGGCTGAACTGTTTATTGCTCACACTAGGAAAAGCTTGAGTTAGGCAGTCTTAATTGCCTTTCTTTAAAATACTTCTGGCTGTACCCATCATCTACAAATTCTGGTTTTCTCTTTGTCAGCTCTTCTCTCCCTCTGTCCCAGCCCCCAAAATCTAGCCAGAAATAGAGCATTTGAGTGACTGTCCACAGAGGCAATTATAAATCCAAATTATCCACTCAGACTGGTTTCTGATGCCCACGTGCCAGGCTCTGTACAGTCTGGAGTCGTTTGCAAGGACGGCATGAATAGAAATATTGTGAGCTACAGCAGCAATGCTGTTGTGTGTAAGAAAACCTCTACTACTCGCCTGCGTGGATGTTGGCACTTGCAGATAAGGCACGGGTTACTTACTGGGAGTCTTATGCCAGTCTTTAGCTTTAATTTTATCATGCCTAAGAATGGCAGTAATGGTGAACTAATGAGTAAATGACCAATTCTGTCTGCCCATGAGTCCTCCCTTTGGAACATCTCTGTTGGTAATTACGCATCTATTATTTCAGGATTTAAAGTGGTCGCCCGTATTGCAGCCTTCAGCTAGTCCAGCGAACGTCCCTTTGTTGGCGTTCACACCCAGAACAGAAGCAGGTATAGGTCTTTGTATGAGGACAGCAGAAAACGCCATTTGGGTACTTGGCCATCTGCTACCAAAAACATGGTGAGGCCAACTCTTAAACTTCGCATAGGGCTTGATTAACTTAAATTACCCTCCTGTTGTACATGTTTGCAATGCCGAGGGAATTAGGTAGCATATATTTTCAAGAAATACATGATCATTATTAAGAAAGGTTAAGCAATAGCATCCACTGGTCATTTCCTTTTGGAGCAGAGCTGTGTGTCTGCACCGTAATTTGTTTGTTTATGCATCCTGCTGGATCCCAACAAGGAGGTGGACCAGCACTGCAGGTGCTCCAGGCCCAGCTACGTGGGCTGGGGCTGCCCCAGCCACTGATGGAGAGCCAGAGACCTTGGGGCATAGAGGCAAAGAGGTCAAAAGTACGAGGAGGCAGTGGTAGGGGAGAGCAAGCAGGAGCGGGCTGGGACTGAAGGGAGAGCTGAAGAAGGTGGGCAGGTATTTGCGGGTGGATGGATGCACAGCAGGTCCAGGGCCACCTTGGTAAAGCTGGGATCTCTCATGTATCTGGTCCACAGGTCCAGCTTCTCCTATTGTTTCCACTCAGTGTTTCTTGTGTGCAAACTCCTGTGCTCCTTCAACACTGACTTGCAGACACTGCTTTTCTTTATCTCCCTTGTGTTCAACTTTGTAATTCCTGGGCTTTTTCCTTCTACTCTTGCTTTTATGCATTGTTGTGGTGGCTCTGCTGGAGAAATTGGATTTCCTTAGCAGTGAAGAGAAGCTCCTGGGAGGTAACCCTCTGTCATCTCTTCAGAGGCAGGCACACCTTGGCTTGCCTTGTGGTCATGTATTGGTTTGGTTTATTTTGTTGGAAGGACTTTGTCTGGGTGAGTACAGTGCTGGAGCAGCCCCACTACTGAGCAGCTGACCGAAGCTGTTCACTGAGCAGCTGTGGTATGTGCTGGCTGGCTTTGAGCCGGTGCTTACACTGGGACAGAAGTCATGGTATGTCCGTGCTGCCGTCCTCATGTAAATTCACTGGTTCAGGCAGAAACGTTGAAGACCACTTTCACCTGGCTAACCTGCTGCTTGCATGAGCTAAGTTTGAGCTGCAGAAGTTGCTCAATACATTAAGTAAATAATCTGGCACTTGACCCACATGGTGCCCAGAGCAGTGTCGCCAGCCTTCCCCGTGCCAGCCTCACGGGCATGTCTGTGTGAGATCAGTGCAACTCGCTGTGCCTGGGAAGCTGGTTTAGAAGATCAGCTGAGCTGCTAATGAACCATATTCCCAAATCTCCTTCAACAGGAATTTGGGATGTTAAGGTGGCCTTGGATTCTGTCAGCCTAAGATGGTAATGTTCTCTTTTACAGCTGGCTCTGAAGCATTGTAGCTTCTCTGAAGTAAGGAGATGTAGTTCAGTGTTTATACAGGCAGACAGGAAAGTAAAAGGTTCTTTGGTTCTCTCTGAAAGCTTTTTCAAATGTAGAGAGAATGAGTCACTCGACATTTCTTTATTGAATAGGAGCTGATTTACAAGTGTGTATGCTCCAAGATGAATGTCAGTGGAAGAACTCCTATAGTTTCCTCCATGACCATGTTGTAAATGGGCTTCAGCCTGTTTAATGTAATTCATTCTGTGGCACTTTGCTGTCTTTTGAAAGGGAAGCATCATCCTTCTTATGATCTTATGAAGGCTAACAGGCCAATTATCATGGGAATTTTTGATTAGCTTTAACACAGCTCTACTACTCCAGGAAAGCATAGTTCCTGAATTGCACAAAGGAAGACTTTTCAAGCACGCATCCAAATCACTGTACTGGAGATCCTGTTGGTAGGTGTGGTGTCTATGATTAATATTTACTCAATGCCTTTCATCTTCTAAGTTCTTTACACAGAACAAGCATTCCATCTTCACAAAAGATGTATGAGTTAGGTGAAGTAAGTTTTACTGTCTCTGCTTTATTAATAAAGGCAGAAAAACTGATGCAAAGAGATTAAAGTAGTTTGCAAAGAAGGCCAGTGCTAAAACTGTGTAATTTCTGGTTTCTATTTCTGTGTCCAAACTAATGTTTCTTTCTTGTGAGATGAAGCAGCAGGACAAACTTTTGAGTCAGAGCATCATAAGAACGTGGTGAGGCAATTAGCAGATCCTGCAGCTGCACCTGTAAGATGCAGTCTGCCCTGCAGAGTGATTCACAGTTCTCCTCCCTTGGCACTGCAGTCTCTCAGCCACCCTTATTGGAGGCATCACCAGAGATTGCTGAGTTGCAATGTATTGACCTTTTCTTAGATTGGTATAATGACTCAGTTTAGTCACTGGTCTGGCTGGACTGGTCTCTTGGAGACATAAGTATGTGTTGGGATTTCTGGAGTAAAGAGTTTCTGCTGGGTTGATTCTGTTGAGTTGCATGTGTGATTTAATTCAACTCACTGACTTCTTGGAGATGTTCCTTTGGAGATGCACCAGAAAGTGCTTAAATTATATTACTGAATTTTAAGCATGCAAGTGGGCTTGTTAATATGGAAAAATTATTTGTTCACCTTTCGCTTGGATAGGGCTACTTGTAGAGTGTATGCTCAAGTGCATTGCTGAATCAAGGCCCTGGCTAACAGCAAAGGCTGTGTCACCCTGAGCTGTAGACTTGGCAGAGAAGTTGTTGGGGGCCCAAAGGTAGTTTTTGGTTTAAAGAGCTTCCTATCAAGATGAGCCAGTGGACAAAGCTTAACATCTGAGAAAATTCTTATCTGAGAAGCATCTGACCTTTTGAAAGAGAAACCTGCTTTGTTAGATGCATATGAGTTGTGTGCACTCTCTATCAGATTGTACAGTGGGGTGTCTGGAATGGAAATCCTCAGCTGGGGAGGCCGTGCTGGCCAAGCCAGGAGCTCCCTTCCCTTTCTGTGGGGAAGAGCAATTGCGTTGTAGTTCCTCCAGTCCCACCTTAATGAAGGAAGACAAGATGCCCTTGCCTGAAACTGGAATGTGCTCAGAGATGGTGGCTGTAGAAACCACTTCATTTAGTCTAGATTTGACTATAAATTCAGTCTCCTGTTTCATGTGGAGTAGCGATTTTCACACTGCAGTGAAGAATCACTTGGCGAGAGAAGGGAGACAGGAGAGCAGAGCAATGCAGCCCTGCTGTCCTTGTAAGGCCACGGTTCAAAATGTTTAATTAGTTGTTTTGAAACGGTGGCTCTTCTCCTTTGAGGAAGGAATGATGTATCAGCAAAAGACGACTAAATTGATGTAGCAAATCAATTCTATGGTAATCCGTTTATTTAAACTTTGGTACTTAATTTTATAAGCTCTTCTCAAGTGTTTCTCTGCTCCCGTTCATTAGCCAGTATTCTTTTACACTGTTGATGGAGGTTTGTGCTGCAGATAGCAAAATGGTCAGGACATGCCACTTGAAACTGCCTCTAAATGTAATTCGAGCAGGTCTGCAATAATAGTGCTAAAAGAACAGCTATTTAGTGGCATTATTAATGGGCAAAGAGTTCAGGCAGGATTATGAAAAAGTAAATTTTTATTAAGAGTGGAGGAGCTAGAAGAATGGACTGATTGCCCTGAGTCCTCTGGGCCCTCAAGCAATCAATTTTCCTTTCTAGTATTCAGTTACTTGCTAATTGTATTGATTTTTATCAAATATGTGTACAAATCAATTTTATATTTTAGTGCTGTTAAAAGCTTCCTTACTTCCTTGCAGGCAGTGCTGCTCTGATCATTCTCATTGTCTTCCTTTATTTTAATGCTTTTATCTTAATGCATATTTTCATTAGGACACGCATGTTTTCCTTTAGGACATTTGGCTGGGTAGGGATTTTACCTGGATGCTCAGGGTTGGAGCAAACAGGCATCATGGGGATGGACCTCTGTGAACCCAGTGGAACTGTCTGCTGGAGTAAAAATTGCAGGAAAGGGATGTGTTGTGTTGTAGAATGGGTGGGTGCAATTGGGCATATAGTGTGACCCCCTGAGGAGCAGGAAGCGCTGACAGCACAGGAGGTGAATTGTGTTGCGGAAAGGTTGTAACTAGAAACAAAGAAGGGGATAAATGGTGCACTCTGAATGAATAAACATGAAAATGAAGCTGGGGTTACAAAAATGAAACTCCCGTTTTATCAGTCTGGCCTCCATCGTTTCTGAAACCGAGTCACTCGGGCACAGTAAAGTAGATGCTGGAGACATCTCTAAGCAAAGTGAACGTATCGAGCTCTGAACAAAATAAAACAACATTCTCCAGTTATGTTTGTTTATGCCTGTGGCGATTTAAATTGTTCCTGTCAAATGTACCTATTTTCTGAGCTTGCACACGCTCGCACTCTCTAACATAAGCTGCACAGTTTGGAGTTGAGGAGAAGCTCTCTGGCTGTGTGTGTAAGTCTGAGAAATTGGCTGTCGTAATTGAAATGTTTGGGGTATGTCCAGCGCTGCTGGAGATGGTGGTGGGGACTTTGAACTTCTAATGGAGCAATAGGCATGAGAACAGGGAGAGTTAGAGCTCTGCTTTTCCTCTTGCTTATGACTTAATATTACACTGCAGAGTTTACGATGCTGTGTTTTCTGCTCTTATTGCTAAGGTACTTCAAAAAAAATACTCTTACCCTTTTCTTCTGGAGGGAACAGTTGCATTAGCAACTGCCCAGGTTTTTACGTATATCCAGTAAAATACGCTTTACATTAAATAATCTAGAAACATAAAGCATTTTATATTAAACTCTTATCACTTTGGTATTTTTAGTTTTGTTCTACTCCCTGGTTCCGCTGATGTTTCTTCATTGCACCATGATCCCAGCTGGGAAAGCCAGCAGAAACCACAGGTCATTCAGCCCACCTTGTCTGCCAGTGGCTGCTCCCAAAGCTGTGGTATGAAAAGACATAGCCAAGCCCTCCTGTCAGTTCAGATGGCATGTAGGAACCTGGGTTGGGGTTCACTGGAGGCCTAGACAACAGCTCAGTAAGAAGCAGGTGCTGTCTGTGCCCCCGTAACATGATTGTGCCATGCTCCCTTGCTGCCACGACGGCTTTTATTGCTATGGGGCGCTTGATGTTTTCAGATCCAGTGTAGGCACTGCAACCATAATCATCAGTATGATGTTTTAGAAGCTGGTTAGGAGAAACCAGTCTTATTCTCCTTTGATGTGTGAGCAGTGAGATTCCTCGCTGCATTCCCAGCTGGACCAAGGGGCTGTATTCTGCCCTTGTAACAGGCAGCTGGCGGGCGCTGTGCCCCAAGGGCCGGGGCTCCAGAGGAGCAGAGCCTCTGACAGTGCTGCCTCTGGCTCAGCATCAGCTCACAAACTGTGAGTGTGGTTTTGTCATTAGGTTTATACAGCACCTCTTGTATGAGGAATCACAAACTGGATAAGCTGTATGAGGGGTCATTATAACACAGAGAAGATAAATGTACTGGTTCTGCTGGAGGCTGTCCTCAGGCTGTTTGTTATGTGTCTCTAACACTGTTACTACATCACACACTTCCTCGATCTCCGTATTACCCTACAAGCCTGTCTAATGGGATCCTCTGTTGCTGATTCCAGCTTACCCTGACCTACTTTTTTCTTGTGTCCCAGCAAGCTGTCAGGAGCTATCAGAGCACTGGGAGCTGAAATAAACACTCACTGAGGGGAAAAGCAAGGCTGTCTCTGGTGAATTTAATTAGCTTTGTTTAACTGGCTTGTTTGCTTTGTAAATCTCATCATTTTTAGTCAAATTTAAGGGATAAAAAAATCTGTAATTAAAATCAAATGATGCACAACCTTATTAAAAGTCAAGGGGTTTAGAAGTTCTGCACAAAAAGCCATTTGGTTTGTAACACGTTTGCAGCCCTCTGAATATCTGGGGGGAAAGAAGAATGAATTTGAGATGCTTTTTGGTTTGGGGGTCTTTCTTCAGACAGGAGGGAGATTGTTATTGAGTCGATATCTTTACTTTTCCTTGAATTTGAGGGGAAAAAAATTGCCTCTTTTTTTTTAAATCAAGACTTGAGACTTTTCATCAATATTGCAAGCTTGCTGGATAACATTTTTGAATCCAACAAAAGATTCTTACTGTTTCTTTCTGCCCTGTGGCCTAAGCATCAGTATATTATACATAGCTTGAACCCCTGCTGTTGTATGAGGCCATGGTTTAAATCATGGCTTCCCTCTGCACTTTTGTTGCATTTTAGAGCATTAGAACAGAAGCCATTGTAATTTTGGCTCTGCCAGACAAATGAAGCACTGACTCGGCAAGTCATCACTGGGTTGAATTTGAAAGTGCTTATAGTGTTTTTATCAGACAGTACATTATGTCTTTCAGGTGCTTTACCGTATTTCAGTGTGGCACATATTTCTTTTAACAATTGATGTTCTTGCTCTTGTAAGTGTAGGGTCTAATCCTCTTGCTGTTGAAAATGATAAAAGCCCTATGAATTCCTAATATGTCTTATCAAAATCTGGCTAAAATATAAAATGCCTGACCCCAGCTTCTGATTCTTCTTCAGCGGAAATACGTTTCTTCCTTGCACCATGCATGCATATTGATAGAGCCTTCTGAGTACATGGCTTATAGAAACACACCCGTCCTTGTGCTGAGCTGCAGCGCAAACAGAAAAGGATTAAAGGACCACTGAGAAGAAATAGATATGAATGAACTTGCAGTGTGCAAAGAGGGAAAATACAGGATAAAATGACTACCTGTGAGTATGAGAGGAATTCAAAGTCTGTTTCACAAAGCTGCAGTACTTCTTCCAGTCCTTTGAAAAGGGCGTAAGATTGGCCAACCTGTAGTACTGCACTGGGAATTACTCATGGTAATAATTTAATTGAGAAATATAATGAGCAGCCTGATTGCTCAATGGCTTCTAAGTAACTCCTAACTTACTGATCACTGCAAGGTTTCAAAGAAGGACTAGAGAAATATCGTTTCCTCAGTAGGTGTTTTGGAGGTCACTTGGCTCCCCTGGAGCGTGTGAGGCAGGAAGCTTTCTGCTGTGCCAGGGGAATGGAAGTCTTACCAAAAGAAACACATTGGTATAGCAGGGGAGTAGGGTGAACCATCCCTAAGCTGTTGAAGTCAAGTGTGAGTGACGGCAGTGGAGAATGAGGCAAGGAAAGCTGGGACATTCCAGTGGAAGAATCACAAATCTTCAATGACTCCACTGATTGGAGACCAGAAAATGTGAAGTATTATAACTTCAGAGACTTTGCTCACATTCTCCCGTTTTACCAGATCCTGTATCTCCTTTGTGGATTGAGGTCTTAAGTATTTTTGGCATCTGTAGCTGAGATGCATAGAGTGGGAGGAATACAAGTACTCCTGGGTCATTGCTCCAGGGGAAGTGGCTAAGGTGCATATTGTGGAGCTTTTATCATAGGCATGGAAGCAGACATGTTTTATAATCTGATCAAGTGTGAACTGCAAGAAAAATTTCATGGTCTTAATACCCTAGCAGAAGATGAGTGGTGGAGCAGTGAGATAACGAGGGAGCGGCTAATGCTCATTTGGACCCATTAGCTGCTGAGTGCAGCTTCCTGGAGCTGAGAATGGGGTGTGAGGGCAAGGAGACTTGAGCGCTGTGGGAAAGTGGGAATTTAGTGTATTTAGCAACAAACACATGATGAATAGATGTGTGGGTGTCACAGTGCCATAGTCCCTCCATTCATCTCCCCAGCCACCGGGGGGAGAGGGAGCAGGAGGGCTGCCCGTGCTCGGAGGGCACATTTGCTCTTGGTGTAAATCAGGAGCCAAGAAAGGACCTACCCTAGCGCCTCCCTCTGCACTTAGAAAAGTGCCTGGTGTGTTTTGGGCACCCCTTTAGTCTGAGCAATAAACACTTCATTGTGAGCGCCTCATATCTGGCAGAGGTTGTTCTGTTACATGATGCTTTGCTTAGAGGACACCTAAAGGGGCAAATGTTCGGTAAGACTTGAGTCGTTTAACTTCAATCAGCCTCCTCCTACCCACTATTGACATACCAAGGGACCCAATGAGACATGTTTAATTACACACGCACTGAGTTCACAATTAGTCTGCAGACAGTGATTTCTTTTATATATATATTTATTTTTTTAGTTTATTTTTTCTTTTTCTTCTGACACAGCAAGAAAAGATTTGATCCTGCAAAAGGTCTCAGTAGCTGTCACGTGAGCAGGGCTGGGTTCGGGGTTTTTTTCCATTTTAAATGCAAGTGGAATGTTTTTATCTGCTAGGTCAAATGATTTAATCTGATGCTCTAATGTTACATGGTTTAGCAATCTTGCTCCCCTTCTGCTTGTAATAAGTGACAAAGGTACGGCTTCTTGCTTGATAAATGGGTTAACAGTATTCACAAGGCAGGTAATAGAAATCCATATTAATAGGTGGAAATTGGCTCTTGATGCTAGGCAGGAGAGTCTAATGAAAGTATTATTGTTTTAGCTTCCAGCTCCTTTGGAAGCTGAAAGCTAAACGCCTGTATTACGTTCTTATTACCTATTTATCACACCATATAGCTGAGTGAATGTTTATTAAATTACATTCATGTTTAATGCTTGTTTGTATACTTTTCCCTGACTCTGTTCTCCAAGGAAATTTTCTGGAAGCATTTCAGAAATGCACAACTATTTTCCCATTCTCTTTTTATAAAGTAAAACCATTGTTGCCAACTGTCAATATACAATTGGCTTGGAAATTAAATTGTTTCCTGCTAAGCTGTAAGAACCAGCTAAACCTGCTCTATTTAATTTAGGAAATAAATATTTAAAAATCTGAAAAACACACAGTGTTCCTGAGTAGTGTTGATTCTATTCTAGTGTTTGAAAATACCCAAGATCCCAAGTGTTGGGCTTACCTAGTTTCAGCTTTAATTTAGCATTAAATTGCTTCATTGGGGATTTTATATATGACCTGCTGTATGTTTGTGATTCTTTTGAGACTATTTAAAATAGTACCGAATACCATCAAAGATAATAAATTAGGAGCCTGTTTATTAATACACCTACTTACAACGCTTCTTCAGTTTTGCATCCTTATTTTCTTCTTAAGTAGCACTTTCAATTCATTCCATCTAGATGAAAAGAAAAAACAAAAAAAAAAAGAAAAAAAAAGAAAATGAAAACCAACCAAACAGAAAAACTCAAAGCCCCAGCACAGCTCAAATATTCCTGCATAGCTTTGACCTGGAGAGTGCTGGGATTTCAAGGGCTTTCTGCACATTATTGGAGGCAAAAAAAGACAAAAAAAGGAAGGTAGGCTTGCATTTTCTTCTACCTGTATTAGTCTCAGTTCGTCCCTCTCATCAGAGCACTGTGACCATGCAGCATGGGGGGGTGATGTGGCTTCAGTCACAGTGTGAGTCAGGAGAGGACCATGGCTGATAGCCAAGGACTGCTGGTTGCATCTCTGTCTTGTCTGGAAGAGTCACACCACTTCCTTTCCTGACCCAGCATCCTGCCTTGACGCCTGTGTCCTGCACTTCCAAACCAGACAAGAGGGATGCCAGGCTTTTCTGGAAGCTCTATTTACTGGTCCTGGGCTGCAGACACCCATGGCTGGAAATCTGTGCCAGTTTATTTAAGCAATCCCAAACAGGAGGTTTGACTTTCACTCTCACACTCAGAAAGAGTTGTGTTCACCAGCTCAATGGCCAAGTGGAGACCAGTGATGAGTGACGTTCCTCAGGGGTTGGTGCTGGGACTGGTGCTGTTCACCATCTTTGTCAGCAACATGGACAATGGGAGCTTGACAATGGACAAACTCCACCCTCAGTGAGTTTGCTGATGACACCAAGCTGTGGTGGAGTCAACAATGTTGGAGGGAAGGGATGGGATCTGGAGAGACCTTGACAGGCTGGAGAGGCGGCCCATGCATACCCCATGAAGTTCATCAAAGCCAAGTGCAAGGTACTGCACCTGAGTTGGGGCAATCCCAAGCACCACTACAAGCTAGGCAGAGAATGGATTAAGAGCAGACCTGAGGAGAAGAACTTGGGGATGTTGGTCAATGAGAAGCTCACTGTGAGCCAGCAGTGTGCACTTGCAGCCCAGAAAGCCTGGGATTGTGACCAGCCAGTCCAAAGAGGGGATTCATCCCCTCTATTCCACTCTCGTGAGACCCCACCTGGAGTACTGGACTCAAATGAGTTCGACTTTTTTAATCAAAGGCTTTGATAGCTCTTGTCTGCTTGAAGTTTAAGTTCAGTGGAATAGTGTATTGATCCATCAGTTCAATTGGTTAAGTACTGATATTTGAACCATGCTTACTTAGTCATATTAAGAATAAACAAATAAATCAGAGCTGCTACGTGCATTTCAGCTCTGCTGTGCAGATAATGCAAACAGTCTCACGTCTGTAATGAGCAGGTTAATCACTTGATCACTTTTACTAAAATTTTGCTGCTGCTGTCTTTAAAGAGCTGATCTTTGTCATTAGTGGGTCCTAAAAAGGCACAATGAACAGACTTTCAAGTTCCAAAGGCTGAAAAAAATCCATATAAAAGAATGTCATGTTATGCTGACATACCTCATTTACAATATTAAGGCAACAGAACAATTCAAAACACAGTTGTAATCATCCTACCAATTTTTTTAATGGTGGGAAGAGAAACAATAAATCAGTCTCCCAGAGTATGTGGAGTATATGAAAAGGTAGTGCTGTGAACAATTTTTAGCAGGCTTACTGGGTATTGAAATTTCAGCTACCTTCCATCAGCAAATACTGTTGACATTAAATAAGAGCCACCGCAAGTGTTCCTTGGCTTTTATATATATAAAAAGTATATACTCTAAGAGAAGTTAATATGTATGTGTGTGTGTATATATATATATAGAGAGAAAAACTCCATCTTTGTTAAGCATTTTCATTGTCATGGGAATAAGCTCTTTAAACTGTTATGCTTTCAGGTTTAATAATCTTAAGTTCCTTTTCAGTACTTGCACCTCTGCTTTACCTTTGCATTCACTCAATTTGATAAAGGCCCCATGGAGTAATTAGTTTCATTTCTGCTTATGGCTAGTCTCTAGTTTTCATTCTTTTGGCTTCTCAGATCTTGGTCAGTGCTTTGGTATGTTTGCTGTAAGCACTGCAGGGAATGATTGTTCTCTTTTTTGTACCCCAGTAAAACACACTGCAGCTCTTTACTGGTTCTCCATCTGTAACACCTTTAAAATACACATCTATTTCAGTCAAAAATGCATACAGTGCTTTCTTAAATCATATTGAGAGAAACACTGCATTAGATCCTTTTTCATGTTGTGTAACAGTACGGCAGAATTTATAGCATTGGCAGTTATCTGAAAGACACCCATAATAACACTAGTGTTTTCTGACCTGCCTTAGTTTATTTTCTTATTCCAGGCGTCTGTGATTGCCTGTGTTATTTTTTTGTTTATTTGTTTATTGAAGTTCTTTAGGATGAGACTTTGACAGTTGGTGTTTGGGCAAGTCTTTAATAACAGTTCTTATTTTCTGCAGTTGTTTTCTTACCCTCCAACAGTTTGTGCATATTTGAGCTACGTGAGTTTGGATTCTGTCCTTGGAAGTCAACGTGAAGTGCTTAGCCTGAGGTAGAGATCTTGTAGATCCTACACGTAACATGAAGGCAGTTCGTGGGACTGCAAACAACAGCACAACCACTTACAGGTTTAATATGTTTGGATAGGGAATGCCCAAGAAAAGGTATCTCTGAGCCCTGTGTTGTTTGTTAAGTCTCACTGACGCACAGCCAAGGGCCTGAGGAGAAGTTCAGAAACAGAAAAGTTTGACAACACAGAGCGAGGGGAAACTTGTCCATGGAGCATTTCTGTTGAGACAGTTTGTCGGCTGCTTATTGATTGTGCAGGTCATTGGTGAAAGGTCAACAGCTCTGCTGTGCAGGCAGATAAAGATAGAGGAATGGCATGTTGAGGTCACATTGGAAAGGAATTCAGTCACGCTAAAGAAAGAGCATTGTAAACCTTTATTTACTCAAAATGGATTGTGAGGTATTGAGCTTGCACATTTACAACCCTTCAGTGTAAGATTACGAAACCTTATTCTCGGCTTTCCTTAGGAGTTTTCCCCTTTGCTTTACAATGGTTTCAGACTTGAACAATTTTCAGCTTCTCACTGCATTTCCTTGTGCCTGCTTGTGTTTCTTGCAAAGCATTAGAAAGGTATTTCTTTGTGCAAAAAAAAAGCTGGTGATTTTTTTCTGAACTAGCAAATTTTGAAGTGATTATACTCTGATTAATTTATGGTTTTTTCCCTTTTTTCCTCAAAGTGCCTTTAGCGTGCTGAGCACTCTTTATGCAGTTTATTTCTATTGTGTTTTGCTTTTACCCTGCTTGAAGGTAACTTGCATGGCAGAGCTGAGTTTGTTTAACACTTCTGAAAGGTAAACTGTTTATGCTCAGGACAGAGTTTAGATTAAAGGGATGCAGGTCTTGCCTGAACAAGGTAGTTACACTGTTATCGGCTGGTGTATGCTGAGGTTTAGACAGGCTGGGTGAACCCACTCCTTTTTATTTACCTTCATTAGGAACCAACATAAATGAAACCTATGAGGCCATTATTATGCTTTAGAAAAATTATAGAAACAGTTTAAGTTCACACTTTAATCTGATGCAGATTTCTTATGCAGGTAAGGTTGAAGTAGATGGCTTGCTGTTTTCTGGAGTGGGAGCCAAAACACCTTCTGATAAGCATGTTACTTAATGCAGAGTCCTGGTCCAGACCTTCCCTGTCACCAAATTCCACTTAATCCCTGGAAGTGGTGCAAGGTCTTTTCAGTACAGGGAACTACACTCAGACGAGGATTAACCTTGTGGAGAGATACCTCTGCAATCCCTTGGCAAAGTGAGTGGCAAAGAGCATGCTTGTTTCCTTTGTTGGGTTTGGCATGAAGGCAATGTGAGAATAAGATTTGCTTTTATAGAAGATGTGAGGTTTGTATGTTTGAGACAGGGTTGCTTTGACTGATGATTTTAATATTGCCTCTTATTCTGGGCGTCTCAACTCCAAAATTACATTTAGAAAAAATCCATGTCTTTTTCTCCAGCGACTCAAAGCCCCTGCGTTTATGATCAGGGTAGATTTTATTAATATTTTCATATTAAAACTAATAAATCCAGCCTGTTAGATCTTCTGAGAGTGCTCAGGTAGTTTGCTTCCCCCCCACCAGCCTTGGCACCAGGCACTGTGTAAAGATAAAAACTTCTGCTTTCATGCAGTTCCATGAAGACACTCAGAACTGCTCTAGGAAAGATGTGAAGGAGCATGTCCTCACTAACATCCTTGTGTACCCTCTGTCATCACTGCCAGCCAGGGCTTTGCTAGCTTGTCTTTATAGGTTGATATTTTCAAGTGCAATCTTCTGCACCTCATACGGAACACAGTAAAAGAATTAAATGTTTAACCTGCGTTTTGCAGTTGCCTTATCTCTGCTCTTCTCCAGCAGCCCATGTACGAGGGTGGAAGGTGGTGGCGTTCTTCCAAGCTCTGCCCATGGAGCAGAGTCTACCAGTCAGAGGTGGTTGTAACAGGACAGACACATAGAAAAGCTGCTTCCAGCTGTTGGTGTAATACAGCTGGGGGGGCGGCTGCATTTTGGGTGAAGTTTTGATACTCTGGGGAAGAAAGCTTTCCAGAGGCTAAGACTGGTGTGATGCTGAGTGCAGGATCTGTCTGCTGCTAATGTGTGGCAGTACTAATACTTCTCGTAGGGCTTCTGAATAGCGGAGGAGAAGGGTAAGAGATGTGTATTACATTAGATCGATAGTGACTATAATAGGAAAAGACTAAAGTAAGAATTATTAAACTGAATTTTAGTTTAATTTATTAAGAAAAAAATAGTCTAGAGGAGGCAAGGGATACACTGCAACTTGCCTGCAGTTGCTGAATCACATCCTGCTCCATGCAGAAGTAACTACATGTTAGCACCTAAATGCTGTTGAGTCACCTCTGCAATATGAACTGGTAATTTACATTCATATACTGGAAAAGTATCTCTGTTTTTTTTTGTATTTTATATATATATAAACATATTTCTGTTAAAATAATTTTTTAATGTTTTATATTTATATAAATATAAATATAAATATAAATATAAATATAAATCATTAAAAAACCACTTTCACAAGGGAAAAAAAAAAAAACCTACCCAAAATTCTGGAAGGAGTTAAGATTTCCATTGGCAACAGGCAGGGAGAGCTTTGTGAGGAACCTGCCCCGTGTAGCTTTTGGGAGAAGGTGCAGAGATCAGATACCCAGCTGGCAGTGTTGGCCATATCCAGGAAACCAGTGCTGAGGGTGCAGGAGCTCCAGCTCCCTCCTTTCTCATTATCACCTGGTCCCAAAACCTGAAGCAGAGCCTGGGAAGCAGAGTCCTACAAGTACCAGAGTCCTACAACTACCAGCAGAGCAACTTGCCAGCACCGTGCCCAACCTACCATGACTATGTTTTGTGGGGTGCGTGCCCTCCTCTTTGCAGAGAATCAGGCCTTTGTCTGAGCAACTCCTTTCTCCTTTTCTTTTCTTTCTGAAGTTTTCAGCTGGCGACTGGGAAGGCGGGAGGCACGGGGGGCAGCCTGCAAGGATGAAGCAGCTCATGAAAAGAAAGCTGCTGAATAGGCAAATTGTTTTATCTGGATGGGTGTTGTGCTCCTGACTCTGTGTTGCAGGCGAAGGTACAGTAGAAACAGTGTTCTGGCTCCTGCGCCCCTGCTCCAGCCAGCAGATCACTTTTTCTTCTGCTGCTTCTGATGTTCCGGGTGTGTTATCCTTTTCCTCCTCCTAAAATCCATTCGCTGCTGATGACATTTCTATTTAGTAATGGCTATGTTTACACACTGCAAAAATGGGAACTAGTCTCAAGGATTCTGCAGATTTGTGTGCCCCTGTGAAGTGGTATTTCCTGTGGCAGTTGACTACAAAAAGGTCCTGTGTTTCCAACCTTGTTTGCTTAAAAGTGGAAAGAAATCTGGGAAGTTGCCGATAAATCATATTCGTAAGCTTTAAAAGGAAATTGAAAAGCCCAGGCTTGGAGTGGGGATCCCACCTTGCTCTGATGTTGTCCAAATCTCTCGCTTCTCTCTTTATCCTTCAAAAATACTTTAGGAATAGCTGAGGCTCTGGTCAGCTGGTGATCACTTTCGTAGCCCGTGTAATCCCAGGCTCCAACATCTGATGTGCTGATAGTCTCTGAAATGGAGAGCTGATGGCCTCTTTATTATGATAGCTCATCAGGCATCTGTACATGCTGAAGGGATTTTGTGCTCTGAAGGCAAAAGAAAAAAAAAAAAAGGATGTATAATTTCTTAAAAGAAGAAAAAAATGATGGTAAATTTAGTACCTCAGCTCCAACACTGCAGGAAGGAACAGGAAGGTGGGATGTTTGTGTACAGGCAAAAAAATCCTGGTAAATCCTCTTGGTTCATGGCCCTTGAAAAGAGAATTCCTCATCTGATATGGCTGGGATTTT
Source organism: Psittacula echo (assembly GCF_963264785.1). Classification (NCBI taxonomy): domain Eukaryota; kingdom Metazoa; phylum Chordata; class Aves; order Psittaciformes; family Psittacidae; genus Psittacula; species Psittacula echo. The sequence goes on from NC_137744.1 coordinate 13,224,066, forward strand.
TTTCCCATCCTGAACTGTGTCAGTGAGATACTGAAATGTTCATCGGTGGCTGGGGGAAAGGAAAAGGGCTGTTGGCCTCTTTCATGCTGAAATAATGATTTAAGAGTAAGGGGGGCTTTAGGACTGCTACAAGTTTTCTGGCTTTTCATCTGAGAATAAAGTGCTATGGCATCCTCTGCTCAAAGGTGGAAAAACAGCGAGCAGGACTCTCCGCAAACACAATGGCTTTATCTCGCTCTATTATGCCACAAAGGAGTGGCTTGCTTAATCTCTGAAATTAATAGAGCAGAGAGGAAACGGCTTTTAAAGAGATGTGTGTCTGCTTCCTTCCTGTGCATAGCACTGGGAGCCTGGGGCTGTGAGGTAATGTCATTTCACATAACTAGAGGGCTCTTCTTATAAAGGACAATTACAGTAAGTGTAGTGAGTCTGGAATTTTTGACTTTTCGGTGGTTTTTTCCTGCTATGGTGGTGGGGATTTTCGTTTAAAACCTGGTACATGGTTTTGGTGAAAGATGATGCTGTGAGAGTTTGTCCCACATTTGATTTTCAAGAGATATTCATTTATTTATTTATTTATTTATTTATTTATTTATTTATTTTGGTCTGCCTCTTGTTTAGTGACATCAGAGAGAAGCCAGCCTGCTGCTCCATTCCCTGCCGTGCCTAGTACAATAGTCTAAACTTGTTTTGAGCCATCATCCTAGGAGAAATATCAGTTCAACCAGAATTAACAGAGTGATTCTGGTAGAACAGCTCCTTTTTCACACTGTGTTGGCCCTTTATAGTAGCATTACTCTTGATGTGAAGCCAAATTAAATGATAAGCAATGGACTAGATTTTCTTGCACGTGGTCAAGGCTGCTTACATCTACCCGCATGTTTTTAGCTTTAGGAAAAAGACCTAGCACTTACACAACTACACCCCACCTAGCCATTGTCACTTCAGAGAGAGTGACAGAGGAGAAGAGATTGGCTTTTAATTGCTTGAGGGAGAAAGATGGGAAGACCAGGAAGAGATACTGTAGGGACCAGGGCTCCTGGGTACTGTGCTGCCTCCAGCCCCTTTGACTTGAGAACAGGGGGATGGTTTGCAGCATGTTTCAGGAGCTGGCTTGAGTTGGACAGATAAAGCTTTGCTCTGCTCTCATTCCTTAACTTTTGTTAATAATTCATGTGTGATACTGCACAGTAGAAATATCCCTCCAGCACTGCATTTTAAACCACTGTCTAGAGCAGCATAATATAATCTAGCCATGTTGTGTATCTTGTGCAGTTATTCAAGAGAAAAGGTGAATAAAGCAGTTGGTTTTTGAGTCACAATCAGAGGTAATCTGCAATAAAATTACTGTCTATAAAATGCAGGGCAGTTTGTTCCCCAGTAGCAGCATGATGTATTTTACATATGAACAATAGGAGGTTACTTTGCAGAAAATGTGTTTTTGATGTAAAGATTATCAGTGCTGCCACCCCTCTTCCCTCATTTATTACTGGACTCACCACAGCAAGATTGCTGAGCTCCAAGTGCTTTTTCAGCTTTCATTCAGCTGCATGATTTGTAATGACTGTGGTGAGCTGGGGGAAGGAGGAAGTTTAAATTTGGGCAGTTGTACATCTATCCACAGTTAACGAGGCATCTAATTTCTCTGCAAATTCAACACAGCTTTACCACAGCCCTGGCTGTAGCTTCAAGTATGCTGCACTAATTTTCAATTTGTTTCTGTACCTTTGCTGTTATCTGCGTGTGTTAAGAGCTATCTATTTTGGATTTTATATATCTGAAAGATCAGATAAAGAACTGGCTTCATATCAGTGGCCCTCACTAATGGCGAGGGAGGCTCAGCCACCTTTTGCCTGCCTGACTCCATGCTGCCTATGGATGCTCCCAACCAGATACTGAGATCATATCACTGCAGTGTCCTTTTCCTCTTGATGTGTTTGCAGGAGTACCAAGTTGCCACGTCCATCTGTCTGAACCATCACTTTAACACACTGTACCAGATCTCCCTTCCAAGTGTCAATAAAGCTTAGGTTCAGAGTCACTGCAAGTGCCTGGGAGCAGAGAACATCTTTTCTTCTGGTTTTGGGCTAGTATCTAGCACCAACAGTTGTGACCCTCTCTGTTATGCAAGGAATTACTGTGATTCACATAATACTAAGAATGAACGGCAGCACAGCACAAGGTGGGATGGCTACAGTCTAAAATAGAAGATGGCATAATGAAGTTCTTAGGCTAAATGCCAACGTAAAATTAGCATTTAACCTCCTCCTTAGTGTTTGCCTGTTAATTGGGTGTCACTGTCTCTGTTGGCATAGTTTTTGGAGATTGTTACAGCAATATTAACATGATTGAAATGCACTGCATAAAATTACAATAGCCATCAAAGCTTTCTCCTGGTGGGGGCTTGGATCATCCAGCCCACAGCTGGGAATGGTGTTATTTTACTTGTTCTATTATAGACATCTAGACGCATACACAGCCCTCAGACTTACAAGAATGTGTCTGCAAGGTGAAATAATAAGTGTATACCAGACAGTCTGCAGGATTATAAGGCTATTTAAATGAGAAGAAAAAGTTGGGGGCAGAGATGAGAAACGAAGGAATTATATTGCTTGTAATGATTCTCTCTTTCACCTTCTAGCTAGGACTTCTCAAACTGGCTCAGGGCACTTGGCTTTCTCTTCTTAAAGCCAGGTCCAAGCATCTTGGAGCAGATTGGGTAGAGAGGATTTCCACCACATCCTTTCCTTGGACTCTTTTTTTTTTTTACTAACTCTTAATGCAGTGCCTTTCAGGAATTTTGATGTCAGGTTTCACCAACTTGCAGCCAGAGCTTCTCTGAAATCCTGTGAAGGTCTGGGGTCCAGTGTGTGGGGGTTGCCTGTTCCTTACATATCACAATGCCTCTCATTCCCATGCAGTCACTGTCTCTCTTTGGGGTCCCCTGGGATGTGGGGACCCATCCAGATGGCCTGTGATAGCTCTGCCCCTTCATTTTCCCCAGCTCCATTTCTCTCCTCACTTATAACTGGCATAGAGTTAGAGGGAGGATGGGCTAGATGCAGGCTGTGGGGTCCTGTGCCATACACCACAGGAGGAACAGAAGGTAGGCAATTTGCATTTTAATAACTCCCTCATTATGTATTTGTCTGATCTTGTCAATATTTTGCATTTTTTTAAGTTTTGCTGACTGCAGACATTGTGGGCTATTAAGTCAATAATTAGATTGCCTGGTTTTAAACACCTCAGTTATAAATCAGAGCAGCCCATTTCTATAGCCCAGTGCTTTGGCTGGAAAGCAGCTAGACGTCCTGGAAAGTCGTAGATGTGGAAGGGAAAAGATTTGAGGAAAGCATTGCACAAAGGTTTACCATTGTTAGGAATTCCTTCATGAACACATTTAAAATATGGGAGATTGATCCTTTTTCAGAAATAAAAATTACAGAAATTAAACCTTCACCACAGGATGTAGCCTCACCTTGCCTGTCAAGTGAGCGTGCTTCCTCCTACACCAAGTGAGATTGCCACAGACTTCACCTCCAGTTTATTCCACCTGTCTAATGAGTTTGGGGGTTTTTATTTCACCTAAAGCTTGAGCTAACAGCAAAAATGTTAAATGCAAATTGCACTTTCAGGGCCTCCTTTCACTTGCAAGCACAGCTTGAACTGCACTTTATGCTAGGTTTACCTGGATTGTTGTCTAAGGCTTTGGAATGATAAATGTTTGTGTTAGACACATACTTTCTCTTCCGTGTAGTGCAGTTATTTGTACTGCACATGGGGTTTGAAACAGGTCAAATATGGTGAGTGCAGAAACAATAAAATCTCTTTATAAGCGCAGGTATGTGGAAGATGAGAATAAGTGCTGGTATCATTATAAAAGATGTGGTGATCATTTTGTTCTCAAAAGTGCTAACTGTGGGTAGATATGCAGAGGAACTCCCACTGAAATCAGTAGGAAAGTTTCTAGTTGTTTCAGCAGCTCAGGTCTGGTTATAACACAGAATAGCACAGATTATTGTGAATGTAGAATATTGCAAAGACAGGTTTCAGAGGGAAAAAGAACAATTTCTGCTTTTATTTTAAAACATATTGCTGACAAGTGCTGAGACACCCAGACAGAAACATGTTTGATGCATGAGGCAGTGAAGAGCCCGAACCCCACAGGATCTGCAGTTGGCACTGGAGTGTGGCACATGGGTCCTGGGAGGCCATCTGCACAAAGGAGCACCCAGGAGCAAGTGAGCACAGGAAAGGCAAGCTTTGCTTCTTTACATGTGTATCAGGAACCAGTGGAAAGTTGTGTGCAGATGTGTCAGAGAGGGAGGCAAAGCAGTATTAGAGGTTGCATTATTACTCTTACTGTAAATAGCATTTTGTTCAGCATGGAAAGACTTCCATGGCTCTTCCTGGGGTTGTTTGCTGTTCTCACATGACTCTGTGGTGGTTGAGATCATTAATGGACCAAGTTTCTATTAAAAGTATTTAGTTATTTGACAACCATGTGTTTCAGACACCAGGAACATATTAGGTGCTATTGAAGGCTCCTGCCACTTTCTTATATGGAGATAAACATAAACACATTTTTAAGGGCTAACAAAAATTCCTCCTTGTTCTTGGATTACCTTTAGAGTTAAGCATAAACCATTAACAAGTAAAGGAAATGGACTGGAGGTTAATTTTCCTTCCCTCCCATTCAATTCATGAGCTTCTGCACATTTTAGGGTTAAAAAAGTTCAACCTCTTTCTGAAACTCAAAACTAAGATGTGGCAATGAGAGATCCAGACTGTGGCAATGCAAGAACTGTCTAGGAATACCGTTGCAGCTCTGCTTTGGCATAATTAAGTGTTCAGTCCCAGTGAGGTGGTGTTGTCAGAGTCATTTTGCAAGAGCTGCCAGAGGCATGCTCGGAGCAAAGCCCCATCCCCTTATCGACCAGCAGAATCTCATCTTGCACAACAGCCTGGTGAACAAGTGCAGTGACACAGCATCTGGTCAGCTCACGCTGCAGTTTTTGCAGGGATTGTATTTTCTTGGCTGGGTTAAGGAATTGTGCTTTGCCCTTTGCTGTCAGTGCAGCTCACTTGCAGGCAACCCAGTAAGCTACTTCCCTGCAATTCAATTTCATGTCTTACATTAGAGATGCTGTATTGTAAATGAGCAAAGTTTATTTTCAGGGAGTTATCATATTGACACTTCTGGCTTAGTGTCTGTCTTGTTACAGAACAGATTTGTCTTGCAAAAATCAGGAAATACCATGTAAGGGAAGATGCAGTGTGCTGATAGAGAAAAAATTTCCTTAAATCAAAAGACTATCCCAATGTCACCCCATTTCTTCCATGTGTTATTTTTGGTGTCTTGCTGTGTACCAACACAAAATATCTCAAATTGTGTTCAGTATTGTGAGTTAATTCTTAACTGGTGGTGACCAACTATAATACAGATTTGATTCTTGAAAAGTCAGCAGTACAGTTGGCAGGATTTGGAAGGTGCTGGATGATCAGGTAGGACCTGTAGATTCTCCAGTGATATAATAAGGCAAGTTTTCTTGGAAGTAAATAGAAACTTTGGAAAGGCAAGACAACTTCATAGAAAGAACAGACTAATCCATGAGGAAGAAGATTTTTCTTTTTCTTATTGGAGGACTGATAAATTGTGGTACATCTTTCCTTTGAGGATACAGTTGACATTTATCTTTCCCAGTTCATGTATAATGAATAGGGAAAGAAAAGAGGAAAACTGTATTTCAACTTAAGGTGTTTAAGAGGAAAAGAGGGGTATTTTTATTATATCCTTTCCTTACCCCCTGTTGTCATTTACACCTGGATAAAGGGGATATGAAATGCTGCCAGGTTAGAAAAGTACTATTTTACATCCACTGTCCAAATGATTGTGTAAAGAAGCAAGGGGAAGGAGTAGGTCTTTGTTGATTTTCTGCCTTGCGTTTTTTAATGGAAGCAAAATTAAGATGACTGTAACAGGGAGAGAAAGAAATATAACAGCTGAAACCTCCTAATAAATGTGCTTAATCATAGTACTGCATCAGCACCTCTCACATCGGCAGAGGTCCAGCAATATCAGTTCTTTAACAGTCTTTATTCTGGTACCAGAAGGAGTAAAAAATAGGTTGCACTTTTAATTTTTATTGATCTTACAAAATTCAGTTAAAACCATGCAGTTTGTCTTAGATGTGAATACAAATAGGCATGAAGCAGGGTATCTGCCTTTTGCATTAAAAAAAATAGGCAATGTGTTTGGCTTTTTATTCATTTTTCTCCAGACCTGACTCAAACGTTTGCATAAGAAAGGCTGCACTAAAAAGTGCAAGGTCAGGCCTTGGTGTGCTGCTCAGATGTGGCATGGAGGGAAGGGAAAGAATTGCGGCAATACATAAGGTTGACGTTTCCTGCTCATTTCCCGTATCACGTGTGACTGGGCGTGTGACTATATCATACTGACTGAAGCACAGGAAACCAGGTACAGTTTCTTTGCAGTCTCCACAACCAACCTCAATAGGTAATAGGTTTGTTTTGAAGAGCTGGAGCTCTCTTACTCCAAAGCAACCACATCGTTGGGATGAGGTGTATGGGGTTGGTACATGCTACACTATGATGTGGTACCAAGGGCACTGATGGGCACTAGGAGAGACTCTACTGAAAATTTGGTTCAGAAGAGAAGTTGGCTGTCCTTTAGAAACTTGGCAATGAGAGACTTGAGAAATGCATTCTTGATGCCAACGATGTGTGCTGGAAATACAGTCAAGGACCAAAGCTAAGCTGGCAGGAACTTTGCATAGTGGTAAGGATGAAGGAGAGGGGTTGCAGCTGTGGTAAGCACATGGAAGTGCTCAAGTTAGTCCATTTGAAGAAGCTGTGTTCCCTTCGAGAAAGCAGTACCTGACATCCTCTGTGCCAATATAAAATAAAATGGTTACCCTCAACCACTTTTAGTGGCTAACCTGTTACAATCTCCACTGGATTTGCAGTCGGTCAGCTCTTCTCAGCTGGAGTTCAGCAACTTCCACCTGAGGGGCTGTCATTTCTTATAGAGAACAGTCATCTTACCATGCCTAAGACATCCCTGTTTACCAGCACTGAATAAACTAATCCTCTCAGTAAAATTCAGCTTGAGATTGCTCAGACTACCTGGGCACAGTGCACACAATGTCCTGATGGAGTCCCAGCGTGGCCCAGCACAGTGGGTCACATTAACACAGTGCTCACCCATGGTAATTAGTCCCAGAGGTAGCTCAGCGCAGCCTTGGCCTCGGGATGTCTGAGCCCTAGGGAAGGAATATGGTCTAAAGTGATGAAGTGACCTCAAGCTTCTCCACTGGAATGAAGTGAATCTCATCTCTTTGGCCTAGCATTAAACTGGTGTTCTTTCAACTCCCTTAACGCCCTGACACTTGAAGGTGGACACAACACTGTGCTTAGTGACAGATCGGAGCACTTCCAGCAAATCCAAACTTTTGTTCCCAGTCTGCAAGGGCCTTGCAGCTCCCCAGTAACACTCTGTAGTGCTGTCTGGACATGACAGTCATTTCCTGATCGTTACAGCAGTTATATCCTCACTTAACTGTCTAACTGTAACTGAAAGAGGAAGTTCCTCCCATTCTGTCAGAAAACATGAAAAGCTGCCCACCCTCCAGCTCTGTATTTTAGGAGATTTCATACTTCCTTCAGGTCTGCAGACTTTGGTGTGAATGGTCATGTGTGGCTCGCCTGGGCAGCAGCTCTCCATTAGTTGCTACCCAGGAGGGTCAGGCTCCTCCAGCCCCTTCTTGAAGGCAGACAGGGTATCCCCATACATGTGTCTGCTGGTGGCTGGAGGCCTCTGGGAAGGAATGACTGTATTCTTGACAAACCACTGGATTCAATGACGAGTGATAAGTTAATACAGAAAGTTTTACCTTCACTTTCCAGCACTGGGAGAAAAGCATGCTCTTGGGCTTGAAAACTTTTAGGGGAAGTAGTGTAATTTTTGTGGGTAAACTGAAATGTCATAACTAAGAGGCAACAACAATTTTTTTTCATCCTAAACGATGTACCTACAGTTTAAGTGTTCTGACCTTTCAAGAATGTGTTTGCTCAAATCCAGACACTGTCTCCGTATTAGAAAATGGATGGGTAATTTTCTGTTGATGTTCAAAAGTATACAGTGAGTTTTCCTGTAATATTGTTTCATAGTAAAGGCCAAGTCTTGCAACCCACGGTTTCCAGTTGAGGAGCCCTTAGTGGGATGAGGACCATACCCCAGGATGTCAGCCTCGCATCCTGGGTAGAGGGGAAATTTCTACTCATTTAAAAATTAAGCCGTGTTAAGAAAAGGCTCAGAAAAAGCAAAGCCACCCTCAGGGTTTTTTTCCTTTTATCCTTAACCTGATGCTAATGTTACATAATGTGAATGCTTTGAATGATTAACTGTGATATTCTTCATTGAACATGTTCTATGCTTAAAAGGGAAAAATAACTCTTTCTGTTTTTTAAGAAGAAAAACCACAGAAAGGTATTGTAGATGTAGCTTACAGTATGTGCTGCTGCCTCCGGTGCATCTCAGCCTTGCTCTGGTTGCAGAGCCAAGGGGCACCCTTCTGGCCCTGATGCCATTTCCCCAGGTCTCACACCTCTGAGACATACAGCCATACCTGTGGTAGGGTGGAGGAAGCTAATGAACACGTTTTGTTTGGAAGGTCCTGTTATCATGTAAAGAATTTTAATAACAGAGTGTTCAATAGCACATCATAATGGGAGAGAAGATAAGTGTAAATGGGGAAATGAGGAGCCCATTTGTGAAGCACTCACAAGGTCTAAGGTTTTCTCAGGGTTTTCAGGTTATCTTATCCCCTTGAAATTAAATTGGAGCCAAGCATCTAGGCTCAGCTGCAAACCTCAGCTAAGGCACTTAATAAAAAAAATAGTTCCTTTACATAATTCCCTTCCCTTCACCATTAACAGGATATATGGGATTCCATCAGTGCTTCCTCTGTAAATCAAGATTTCGGAGGCTATTGTCTCCATATGCAGCTCCAGCTCAGTGTGGAAAGCATTTCAGATTTGAAGCTTCAAAGGTCAATCATCTGATTAATACTGCCATTCCCACGATGAGTCGTTTCTCTCTTTGTGGTAAACCTGTAGTTTTGAAATGCCTCATGCAAATGCCTCTAAAAACACTTCCTATGCACTCAGACTTGACCCAGCTGCTACAGCTGCATGTTGGAGCTTGTGGTGCTGCAGCCATTTTCAGAAGTTCCCCTAGGGAATGTTGGAGCAAGCTTGGGGCCATGCCCCAGTCATCCAGGAGGCTTCCACAAGGTAGTCTCACTCCAGTCAGCAGGAAGTTTCAAGCTCTTCCCCACCATGCAGTACATCTCTTTCCTAGAGTTTTACTAAGAGACCAGGACCCTGTAAAGTATTCCCAAACAGAGCAGCATCCTTCATTCTGTGTGTTCAAAACTGCCTCCTCTGTTATGACAGATAACTGCAGTCTGGCTACAAAATCCGTAGCAGGGATTGGTAACCCTCCAGGATGATACTTGGCACTCAAGAGCTAACACATGTTTTTGTTACATGAGCATGAGTCTAATAAAATGGCTCACTGGTTTAATATGCCTCTTTGTAAAAACAAGGTGCAGTTGGATTTAGACATTGTGATCACTTGGCAAGTTCAATTATTAACTTCTCTTGCAGGGTTAAGCTTTGACCAGAAATTTGTCATGAACCTATGGGCACATCCTGCTAGGAAACAACATCAGAAATCCTTCACTGTCCTCCTTGATTTATCTGCACAGTGCAAACTCAAGAGTGCAGAGCTGTATTTTCCCCGGAGGAAGTCACAGCAAGCTCCATTGCCACTCCAGAGCAGAATGCTGTCATGTTTTACTGTTTTAGTACTTTGATACAGCTCTGCTCCACTCAAGACAAAGCATCTAAGGAAACTTTGGCAGGTCCTGAACTGGCCTGTTGTATAGTCTGCTTTCATCATGTTTTGGAAGAAAAGTTGAATGTGGTGAAGAGCCCGAGCTATGTTAGCTATGCAGTGTCCTGTGGGATTGTTTGTGAGCACAGCAGCTAAAGATAGAAGTGCACCATAGAGATGCTAAAAATACTGTCCAGCTCTACAGTGGTTGTTTAGCATTTGGAGCGCTATAGTTGGCCTTACACAGACACAGGGGAGATGCAGTTTTGCAATTTGAATATGCAAATGAAATCCTGATCTTGCAAATGTGCAATCATATGCTCGACTCTAAAAAGACTGCTTGTATTCCAGAAGTCAAGCATTGGCAAGATTAAGAGTTTAATCAGTCAGATACGGTGTCATCACAAGTTAGGGTGATTGCGTGGCAATGTGGAGACTTGACTTCAAAAAGCAACCAAAAAAAAACAAAACAATCACATTGTGTGATTAAGATCAGATTTTAACATTCCACATGTTGATACTTGGAAACCGTGTTGTCTGATAAATCATCGCTTATTAACGCAGTAGGTTGCAAACAGTTTCTTCTTTACATTTATATGCATGATTTAGTAAACAGTATCTTAATATCAGTGGGAACACACGCTATGCTTCATAGCTTTCAACTGTGTGACCTTTAAAGGCAGAACAAAGGCTTAGAAATTAGAGTTTACATAAAACTGAGAAGTGTAGAAAGCTTAAAAGGCTGTGTAATTCATTTCTGAAGCAAGAACACCATTTTCTCTAACATTGTTTGCACAAGTCAGCATTTATGTTGTCAATTTGCAGTGATGAATGTGTGATTAACATTGCTTCTGGGACAGAGGGGAACTCGTATCTATAGCAAGTCAAGAGGTTCTCTGGCTAAAAACCAAGTAACTTCAGCATTGCATTTTCTGCTGGAGACAATTTCTCCAAATCCTGTGTATTTTTTAATTCACTCCTTTAGTTGATAGTAATGAAAAAGCAAAGAGTGAAATCCCATCCCTGCTGAAGTCAGTGTTCCAAAGTATTTATTTCATCGAGGCCAGGATTTCCTCAGCTTTATATAGAAAAAGGGCTTTAGGGCTGGGGCAATGGTCTGTGTTTGCCTTGGGGGTTTTAGTACCACTGCTTTCAAGAAACACTATAAAGCCCCTGGTAACAGCTACTGTTCAAAGCATGTGTGTTGTAGGAGCCAGAGCTGTGTGCTGGTCCGATCATCCTGCTGGTCCAGGAGGAAGGAAGCCTACAAATAACGTATTTCCAAGGAAGCACGTTCCTATTCCAATTAATGCATGCTGAGAATATTGGAGTTGCTGTATAGGTAAAGATGAAAGTGGTAGGATAAAACAAAGTAGTCAGAAACAGATTAAACGTGCACTACCAGACTCTTCTGCTTTCCAAGACATTTCTGCTTCTGGCTGTATAAAAACTTCTCTCTACACCCCCATTCAGTGAGAGACTCACTGCATTGATGATCCTTTTACTCTAAGTGAGGCTTGTTTTTATGTTTCTGTATTAATCAATATCCAGTTCATTGTTTCATTACTTGAAAGGCAGAGGACCATCCAGGAGGCTAACAGAGGCCCTGGATGGATGTGTAAGGGAGAATACGTTCCTTGCCCATTTGTTCCATCCTTCTTAGAGTTGTGCTTCAGTTTCTGATAGCACTTAGGAGAAACTTCAAACTGCTCTTTTAAACGTTGTGTCCCCCACCAAGCCTCCAGAAGAGCTCTGGATGCGGTAACACATTGCTTTCCAGTGCAGCAAGCGAGCAGAAGGCTGCTCAGCAGTCAGGCGTAAGGCAGCACAGTGGGAGCCTTTGGGTGCAGCCACACAGGTAAGGCTGTAGCTGTTATTCTTTGGGAGAGTAAGTGTGATACCTTCAGCTGTTGTAACAAAAATGCTCTTTTTCCAGACTGAAATCCCATTGTTCCTTATTGTTCTGAGAATTGGAGAGCTTTTTGTCCGCAGGTTTGACCTAATTGAAGGCTTTGCCTCCAGGCTGCTAATTCCCCAGCCATACCTTTTGACAAAATGGAATCTGCAGTTTTATCAAGTCAGGCTTTCAGGGTCTTGAAAAATAATGCAGTTATGTAGCTCAAAAGAAGTGTCAGGCTGGGTTTTATTTGGTTATCTACTAAATGGTAAACCTACCTCATAATTAAGCAATATACACAGCCTGTTTCTTACACAGCTTCTGTTAATTTGTGGTCATTGCATAACTGTGCCAGTGTTAGGGGCTGAAAAAAGAAGACAGAAAAGTAGCTTTCAAATCCCAGGAGACCCAAGTAGCAAAACCATCACTTTTTGCTCAGTGGAGAGGATCTGCAATTCTCCAGCCTAGCTATTGCTGTGAGAAATTAATGTAGTCTGCAAAATTACTGCAAAGTGTTCCATAGGACTTTGAAATTAATGGACTATAAAAAAAGATATAAAACAATACTGCCAGTATTAAAACTGAGGTAAGATGAGGTAATACTGATGGAAAGGCGTTGAGTCTAAGATTGATCTTGATTTATGGCCAGATATGAACGAAATGCTCTTGTACTACAGCTTAAAAACTAAGAGGCAGGGAACTTGTTCTGTCTTCAGCTGTCTAGATAATAACACTTGTCATTAAATGGAATGTGGAAGTTACAGCCAAACAATATGCATGACGTGATTGCTGTAAGTCTTCAGATGACTGATTAAGAGGCATCTGTACAGAGATCTCCTGCTAGCAGTACAACACAGGAGCAAGCAGTAGTCCTGTTCCTCCAGATCCATTTGTCAACAGCAATTTTTCTCCTAGAAAAATTTATATTCCAACAGTGCTGTTAATATTGAAAGCAGATGAATTGCTAAGGAAAGACAAGATTGAAAGGCTCTGAACATTTGTTTTGATAGGGCAGATCTCTGATGGTGCTTTCTAAATGAGATTTGTAATTCTGCCTGACCTGAAAAGTAGCAAAGCTGCTGGTTCAGGATGGTTTTTTCCTTTTTGCTTTTCTATAAGTGAATGTTACTCTGTCTCTTGTGTGAAGCTGGCTTGTGTGGGATAGCAAAGTAGGTATCTTCTTGGCAATGTGTTTCTTCTTGGAACTAATCCTACATTGGTACCTTCACACGGATATTAGTGATGTTGTCTGTAATTTACACAAGGGTAATTAGAAAAACCTTGTTCACGAACTTGCTGCTTTGCAAGATAAAGCAGGGTGTAGGTCACGTATTTCTGTCATTATGAGCACAACTGCATTCCCACAAATCGGTATGAGAAAATCATATTTGTAGTATTTCCTTCCCTTTAATTTTTGGTTAAGATTAGAAATGAAAAAGCTAATACCTTAGGCTCTTGGTAGTCCAGGTTGAATTTCCTGTTAGTTTCTGTGGTTTAAGTTTACTGTAAGATCACATCTTTCTGGTTTTGTATTGTCATGATGTTTTGGATTTTCGCACTTACTAGCTGAACAGTGCAGTTCTGAGTATTTGCAGCCAGGATTGCTTCCTATGCTGCATGGTAACTTGGGGAAGGAGACCACGTAGACAAAAGGAAGTGCTAGGTCAGCAGTCACCATTGAAAAGTTCACATATGTTCCAGAGTCAAACAGAATCTTGTTATACTGCAACAGTGCAATGGAGAAGGGGAATTGATAGTAGCTATGGAGCAACCGTGCAAGCAAGCAAAACCTTGTCATGGGCTCTGCTATGTCTGTCAGCTCAGATCTAGGTAATGCATACAGGCACGAGAGCAACAGTGCTGTTACTATGTTTTTGCACTCACAACAGGGAGCATCACCATATTATTAAGGGAAAGCACACACCTTGTCTTCTTTTTCTTCTAACACAGCTTGAGGTTCCTGATTTATTGAGGGAATAACTAGAGATCACAATGAGTGGTGACAATAATGGGGCAAAGGATCACAGCACGCTTCCATCAACGCAACTGATGTTTGTGGTACTGATCAAGTTCTAGAAATGTAGCAGTGGTGTTTAGGTGGTTTGCAAGTGCATAGCTTAAGTAGCAACTTCCAATCTATGTTAATACACTTGTTTTAAAGACAGCGGATTTCTTACTGCCACTGTAAATTATAGATTGGGAGATGCTATATTTCCAGGCAAAAATAATCCACATAATGCATGCAAGCTAGCTAATAACCACTGTCCTTTCAAGGTTAAAATGACTGCTTATATTCCCAGTTCCTCTTCCTTTATCCTCCTTTCCAGTTGCCTGTTTCCATGAGCCTGATGAATAGAAGGAAGTCTACTCTGTGAATTTTCCCTATTCGTAATCTTTTCTCTAGTGCCACACCTCATTACAAACAGATCTGCCACCTTTCCAGCCTACAGATACCCAGCAGACCCCAAAGCAAACTTTACTCTGGTAGTCTTTAGCTGAGGACTTGGGGTATTGCTATTTTTAAGCATGGTGAAATGTGTCTTTGGTAGCTTGGAATCGCATTGTGATCTCTTTCCTGACAATGTGAAATGACAACTTTATGTCCACTCATGCTGAAATAATTTGAAATCAGAAGGGTCAAATAGCCCAAAGCAGTAGGAGGAATGTGATTTTAGCTTATGTTTAATCTTGGTATGGAGAAAGTGAACGGTAGTTTTAATTGCTTGAGCCTCCTTGAGTTCTCCTTGTAGCCTGAGATGTGACTTTGATAAAGCATAGTTTATGTTCCTCATAGTCAAGGACTGCTTTGGCTACTCACTGGTCAGCAGGAGGCATTTTTTTTCTGGATTCAGATACAAAATGTGAGTGTTTGTTACCAAACTGCAGCCAGCATGCACTAATGGAAACTTGCAGATGTGCTAAATGCACTTAATGCAGTGCCAGGTTCTGCTTTAGTTAAGCAGGATCTTTGCCCATGAGCATCAGGGGTTTGTTGCTCATGTGCAAACCAGCCTTCTACTGAAAGCAGCACATCTGATCATTCAAGAAGGGCTGCAAGTAACTGCTGCCATTTAAAAGGTAATATTATATCAAATCTACTTTCCAGCCTTCAGACACACAGTCAAATTCTCACGTCTTTTTCATGCACTGTCCTCAAAGATTAGTAGAACATTAAAATCTATCTAGAGTGTGGATAAATGAGCAGTGGAGAGCACAGACCTTTACAAATTGTGTATTTAAGGCACAGGAGAAACATTTATGAAGTTTTCTTGTTTTACATGGAAAATTGCCAGTTCCATTTTCTCATTACATGACTGTTTTTGTCAGAACAGATAGAAACATTTTGGGCTGATGGGCAGATAGGTCTCGCTGAAGCTTGTTGAAGCCATGGAGACTGAAGTCTTGATCGCCGAATGCTGCAGTTTGCCTCTGGCAAATACATATTTCCAGTTTTGGCAGCGTCTAGTGTTTGCAAGACACAGAGAGTGATAGATTCTCTGGTCAGCTCAGTTGAGCAAACTTTAGGCTCAAGTTTTATACTTTGCAAGGGGAAAAAACAGATTGAAATATATCTTGAAAAAAATACTGGAAAGAAGATTTCCCTTCCCTTGTGCTGCTACATTGCTCAGCCCTTCCAACAAAAAGTAATCTCTATGAAGATAATTCAGCTATGACAGATCTTAGCAGCCTGTTGGTGACCTGGATTCCCCAGGTTTCTGAGGCACTGGGGTCTTGCTCTGAAAAGCTTTGTACACAGCTGCCACAACACTAGCAAATCCCCATATCTGTAGTGAGATGGAAGTTTTCCCCACCTGCCCCGTCTCCTTTTACCATCATTTCTCTTTCTTCAGTTGAATAAAGAGAAAAGCCAACAGCTGGCATTTTGCAAGAGTTACAAGGGTCTTGAGACTCCCAGCAAAAGAAGGTTATCTGACTCCCTGTCTGGATATCCAAGTCATGGATCCATGGATCCATTTTGTGCTATTAAATCAAGAGAGTCTCCACCAGTGATGGTGCATGCTGGAGGCAAGGGATGGTAGACCAGCCACCAAAGGAGGACACAGTGCAGGCTCTACAGACATCAGTTCAAGGTCCCATCGGGCTCAGTTCTTGCTTGAAGAAGCATGTAGGTGTGGGAATCACTGCTGTAGGTTGGATCTCTCAATAGCAGTGAGTGGGGTGGGGTGGCTGCGGATCAATAATCATCGCCCTGCGGTTGCTGTAAATCAAGGCTTGAATCTCCTCTGACAGACTGCAGAAGCCAGGATGAGGCACAGAAATACCTCGCCTAACGTATTCCCTCTCTCTCATTTCTGCATTGCATTGACCTAAATAGGAATCTTGAGTTTGATTTGGCTTCTTTCTGGTGGAAGGCCATTGCTGCAAGGCTGGAGAAACGATGCTCTCCTGAGCAGACCACAGTGGCTCCATCCTCACAGACACCATGCAGGCAAAGGAGCAAGCGATGGGTGGAGAATTAACAGGGGCTGGCAGCAGGGCCATGGGGCAGCCTGGCTCACAGGGAGAGCTGGAGTGGCAATCAAGGACAGCTGATGTGTTAAAGGAAGAAGGCTGAGTGACAGCAAGGCAGAGAGCCAGGCCAGAGGTGTCCGTTCAATTGGTTATTAAAATGCAATGGGACCACCACAGTGTGTGTTTATTAACACTCTGATCTCTGCTTCAGTTTTTGCCACATCCAGCCTTCCTTTCTCCCTTCATTGAGAAATAGTAAGTTACTCAAGGTCAGCACCACCTCCTGAGTTTGGAAAGAGCCTGATGTCAAAAGTGACCCGAGTGGGCAACTTCAGAGAGCTTGGTCTAGGAGAGGGTGCAGCTGAGGACTAGTTTCGCTTGCCGAGGCCACCTTGTCTTCTTTGCACAAGAGAAGCCTGCAAAGTGCTCTGCCCGTATGTCAGGAATCGGTTCTGTGCAAAGAGGTAGCATCGAACAAACTAGATGTTTGTAACCACAGCTGTATGGCTTCCTCAGACGGGGCAGAGTAAACAGCTATTACTTATTCTTGTTACACTGCCTTTGTGAAGTAGCAGCGCTACTTGTTTGTAACTTGGATCTCTCCCAGAAAGACGGCCTGTTGGTTTTGAAAGGATGGTAGTGCTGTGATCATGGCACTCGCACTTATAAAAGCAAACCTGAGATAATTGAGGACTCATAATCGGATATTCCCCAGACTGGACGGCCTGCCTTTGTTTTCCAGGTATTCCCAAACAGAAGTGAGGCTGTGCATGCCAATGCATTTTAATGAATTTTGACAAGGTCACAAGAGTCCCTTTGTTGCTTGTCTGCTTCGTCCTTGCTTGCAGATATGAATGGAGATTTCCCATACTTAGCCATAACAGCCTCCAGCCAGCTTAATGTGTGTGTGTGTGTGTGCGTGTGTTTTCTGTGTTTCTAGAATATTTCTATTCACTTCTCAGGCATTCAATTTGAGCTGCCCAATATACTAATCAGCAGAGAAAGGAAAAGAACATATTTTGGTGGTCGTTTCTGTTGATTTTGTCAAATAGTATAAGCTATAGGCTTTGAAGACATGATCTTGAAATGTCTTGAGAGCACTGGCTGCATGATTTGGTACAAGCAGCTTCTTGAATTAGTTACATCAAAAGCTCCTGGTGCTTAAAGTTGTAGTGCCTCACTGGTGATCTCCTGCCACTGTTGTTGTTAACATATTTGTATGGAGTCACAACTGCCTGTGTTTCAGTGGGGAATACTGAACCCCAGCCAGCCCAAGAAAAGATTTCTGCATGTACCTGATACTTCATGCTTATGCACCTGGTGAAATGCTGTGGTCTGCTTCTTTCATCTGTGAGCTGTTTGAAGCAGAGGGCTCATGATACATAGGCATTCCTTCTAACCAAGATTATTCTATGATTTCTTTAGTTGCTTTAAGGCCAGTGTCTTTCTCTCTCAAATTTGGGACTGTAGTCAAATCCAGCAATGCTACTAAATTGTGAGGAGTTACACCTGCCTGCACCTGGGGAAACTGGGGTTCTGGATTTTACAGTCCTTGTGCAAATGTTCACCTGGGAAACAGAAGGCTTGTTTTTCAAGAGAACACAACACATCAGCTAATTTCACTGCCTCTCTTATGGCCAGGCTTCTTGCGTGGGCTAAGCAACAACATCCTGTTTAAAAACCTATTTAAAGCCCCAGTTTTGGAATGCCCATGCCATCTGAAAGCTATGGCCTTATTTATCTGTTTCTATCTAGTAATAGTCTTGGGGAAATGGAGTTTTGTTTTCCCATCACATTTATTCCCCAGTGCAACAGTTAAAAAGCTATTTTTCAAAGTGTTTAGAAAGCCCAAATTTTTCCCCACTAACTCAGCACATAGGAATGTCCTATGGCAGAAGCAGCACTGGCAAGGACATGCATGCCAGCATGTCAGCTGGCCAAGTGTGGGAGATCCCCCACCACTTCCTGCCTGAAGGTTCCCAGGGTGCAACTTGGGAACATGCTGTGTTTATTTTGGATGTGTGAAACCCCTGTACAGATTCTCTATACGTGTCTGGGTTTAAATGTGTGTAGTTACGCTCTACCAACATGTTTCAGCCTACACAGGGCAACATTTGTTGAAACATGCAGCTCTGGCTTAGTTTTAGCACAGAAAATGAAGGAAAACAATTTCATCCATCATTAGACCCACACTTGGGAGAAGATTTAGGCCTTGTTCCATCTCCCAAAGCTAAGCAAATTTTGGCCTCATCAGCCTAGAGGAATAATCAAATCTCTGATGCTTCAGCTGTCTCTGGCGAGCTGCGAAGGCAGTGTCTCGCAGACCAGCGATTCAAACCGCACATAGCACTGTGACCAAGGAGGGCTGTGGGGTAACCTCTGAACAGCGGCTGAAAGCAATGCTCCAGCACTGGCTCTCACTTGCCAGTGGTTTTTGAGTGCAACCCATGTGAAAGCAGTGCAACTGGAGGTCACAGGGGAGCAGTATTCATTGCTCTAGTGAGGGGTAGCTCTTAGAGGGTAAGGGGAAAATATCCATGTCAAAGGGTCTTTGCCACAATGCCATGCAAAACTACTGCATCTGTTGGCAGAGGGTAGGTAAACTCCTCTTAAAAGCGGATCAGCAGCTCCCTGTAGCATGCAGGCCTGCTTTTCCATCTGCCATGATGATCATGTACAATTAGCTTGTATCTTCTCACTCTCCTCCAAATGTCTGGGTAAGCTGGATGCTAGCGTGGCAATGACCAGTACTAATCCTAAACTGCATCTGTAGCCTAAGCAACTGTAGGCACAAATCTGCAACCTTCTCTCTGTCCACCAAATCAGAAATAAGTGATGAGACAGCATTCGTGTGAGTCCCAACTGAATGAGCCACTGGGCAGCTCTCCCATGTTCGCAGGTCAAAATACAGCATGTTCAGGACTGCTTGAAAATAGGTTGAATTTAGTGGGGAGACAATGGCCTTCGTTGCAGAAGGAGCCACACAAGGTATGCCCACCTTGTACCCTGCAGCCTCCACACACCCTGTGGTGATGGTGCTCTAAGAGCACCAAAGTTGCTGGCTGTTGTGTAGTGATTCTCAGGCAAAACTGTGATGTGCTCAATCATTAGTGTAAAATTTAGAAGTTAGTCATCACCCATCACAGCCCTAGAATGCACCTGGTTGCACTGGGTTAGGTGGTGGGACTTTTCTGGTGACATGAGCTGATATTAATGTGATGTTCTTTCATGGCACTAGATGACTGGTAGCACTTGCAATTGTAGGCCAGAGCAGGGAGAGGCTTTACTGGGAGCTGCCTTAGAGGAACAGTGACCTTCTATGGTTTTCCCATTGCTGGTTAGATACTTATCAAAATGCTACCTCCCTCTATTGATAAATAAGAGTGTAACGCTTATTTCCCTTAACTTGAAGCAGCAATGTTAATGTCTGATTAATCCTATGGCATACAGGTCATGCTTCTTAAAACTGAAAACCACAGATAATTATATTTGGAAGACATTGCCATATCGTGCTGAATTAGTATTAGAAGAGTTGTTCTCAGTTTGAAGGCAGATGTTTTCCCCTAAGATTTGTGGATTTACAACCTTACAAATTCTTGTAGATCAAGATACTTATTTGATACATTTTGAAAACACTTCCATTTTTGTGAATGACTTGCAATCCTTCAAAAGAATAAAGCCCATACTGCCTTAGACTTAGAAGAATAAACAAAAAATAAGAGGTTATTTACTGTTTCTGAAATCCAAAACATCTGTGAGTTGGAGGCTTGAAAGTCTGTTTAGATAGATAGTTGAGAATTTGTTTTGGTTTGTTTTGTTTAGAAAGTATGCCAGTTATTTCAGATGTCCTGCCTATAAAGAATGTAAAACAATTTAGTTGTCCCAGGTCTGAATTTAATCTGAGTCACTGGCAGAAGGTCACTAAATTCAGTCCAGGGTTTCATTCAGATCTGCCATTTAGACCTAAAAAATGTTATCATAAAAATGTAGGCATGTTTGTTATGCAGGGAGTATAATGTCTTAATTGAAATGGAACCAGAAACTATTTAAAAAACTTCTATTACAGTTCACATGACAGACAGTACTGTATAGTTTTAACATCTGTTGTAAGGCCAATATGTGAGATTTAGCTTTTGTCTGACCATAATTCTTTTGATTTCAGTGAAGTTGCACCCACTTAAATCCTGATTGAATTTGTCTCAGATGATTGGTTTTTTAATTATATGATTTAATTTTCTTTATCTTCAACCCAGTGTTACAGTGTGGAGCTTCAGAGCATGTTAGAATAAGGTCAATAATGGATCCTTTCTTCTTCCTTTTTTATTTTCACAGTTACAGGGATCCATTAAAAGGAAACTGGAAGATGACAGCTCTCCTGCCTCCA
The DNA here is from genome assembly GCF_963264785.1 of Psittacula echo. Classification (NCBI taxonomy): domain Eukaryota; kingdom Metazoa; phylum Chordata; class Aves; order Psittaciformes; family Psittacidae; genus Psittacula; species Psittacula echo. The sequence goes on from NC_137744.1 coordinate 13,244,739, forward strand.
GCGGCGTGCCTGATGTCATTTTCCCAAATGACAGTAAAAGACTTTGTCTTGATGATGTAAACCTTGCCATGGGCCAAGGTGCCAATCCGAATGTGGCGTGTCCAGAAATGCAAAGTTCTTCATTCTCCACTGGTCACAGTGCTTCCTCCCTGGGAGTCGCAGGTCATCCAGTGCTCCTTGAAAACAATCACATAAATGGTGGTGGCATTGGTTCCCCATTTTCAGTGCCACCCAACACTGAAATAAATCAGAAGGGATCAATAGGAGCGCAAAACAATAACATTGTCCACTATGATGAGAAAGGAAACAGCTTGCAGTCTGTGGACCAAGAGCTGCAAGATCTATTGGAAGAGCTGACAAAAATGCCCGATCCTTCTCCCAATGACCTGGACCTGGAGAAGATTTTGTGCAGCAAGGCTGAAGAGCCACTTGGGCTGAGTCATTCTCAACCAAGCATAAGTACCACTCCAAAGTCCTCCCCACAGACCTCCCACTTGGAGAACCATGTTGCTAACAAAGATTTTTCTCCAGGTTGCAATCCGACCAGTGGAGGATCTCCTCAGATGAGACCATCATCTGCTGGAGCCAACTTCCAAGTTCCTTCCTCAAACAAACCTGTTGCATCGCCCATCTCTACAGCAGCTCAGAGCAAGAACCAGCCACCACCTATGCTTCCAGTACCCTTACCCAACATACCTGGCTCCAACTGGCATGCTCAGCAGCTAAAGCAGCTGGCAGCTAGCAAGCAGGTGTCTACTACTAAGCAACAAGTACAGCCTCCTAGCTGGCCAACTATGTCTCCTCCTGGTCTCTCTCCACCATACAGGGCAGGATCATCCCCACACCATCAACCTTTCAGTCCTCAAAATGTAATGGTGTCCGGCATGCCTGCTAATAATTTACCAGGAAACAACATTCAGAGTCCTCAAAACACCCTGCTTTCAAGCATGACTTCCAGCAGCACCCCATCCAGTGGCCCCTCTCCTCCCTATGGGTCTGAGAAGCTCTCTAGCCCAGCTCTGAACCAGCAGCCCTTCAGCCCACAGAGCTCCATGCTGCCCACCCTGACAGCAGCCAGCTTACCAGCCAACAACATTAAAAGTCCACAGAACAGCTTGGTTGCCGGCATGGCCTCCACAAATACTGGACCTTCCCCACCATACAGGCCAGAAAAGCTGTCAAGCCCGGCTCTGCATCAGCAGCCCTTCAGTCCCCAAGGTACATTAATCTCTAACATCACTCCCACCAGCAACCCCACGAATATGCAGAGCTCACTTTTTAAATCAATGACTACAAGCCAGTCCAAAAATATGAACATAATTATGCAACAGCCATCCACTAGCTTGCAGCCAGGTCTGGTGGCTGACAGCCCTGTTAGCCAAGACCAGTTTTCTTTCAATAACACCAAACCACTGTCTCACTTTGCCTCAGAGTCAGCTACTCAAAAGATACCACCTCTGACAGCAGGACAAGGGCAGCAGTCCCTCATTCACTATCTCCAGCAGCAACAGCCGCAGCAGCAGCAGCCATCTCCAGCTGCACAGCCGCCCCAGCAGACTAACAACAGCCAGTTTCTGCAGCAGCAGTTTCGGCAGCTGATGCAGCCACATCGGATGCAGAGGCACATGCAGCCTGCCACGTTGCCATCTCAGAGCAGACAGGTGAGAACATCTCTTCTGTATTACAGAGCTTGTGTGAAAATACTGAGTTGTTTGCTTTCTTATTTTTACTTTCCTTGGTGTTTCAAATGCGATGTCACTGAACTTCTGGGGTGTGCGCAGTGTATGCATGGACAAGGCCATGACATCATGCTGGTGTTATCAGAGTAATTTTATTTCTTTAGTTGAAATGTCTCATAATTCCACTGTGCATTGTCTCTTCTAGCCAAGTGGAGAACTTTTGTGCCATTAGGCAAAACACATTTCATGCCACTAAAATGAATTATTTTTATATATAGAGGTGATTGTGTTGGTTTTGGCTGGTTTTCCTCATAGAGCTAGCATGGAGCTATGTTTTGTATGTATTCTTAGTTAGCTTATATTGTAAGCTGTACGGATGTTCCTGTAACACGTTTCTCATCATCTTTTAGTGGGAGTATCTTTTCTTAGTGCCCTTCAAGAAGTTACTCTCTGTGTTATGCTTCTGAGGCTAGAAAAGATCAGGTGGGGTGAGAAGCAAAGTTAAAATATGACTCCATGTACAGCAGGTCAAACAGTACAGCTCCTGAATAGCAGAGGTAGACTTGAAATACCTGTTGCTAGCACTTGCCAGGAGCAATGTCCTGCTTTGGCTGAGGGCCATTCCCCACCCTCTGTTGATCTGTGATACCAGCCGAGCTGGTAAATGCAAAAATGCAGCTGGCAGCAGTGAGACACAGCCCTGATTTCTCTCCACCAATTTCTCCCTGAGACTCAAGGCAAGGCACAAAGCACTATCCCCTGCCACTGTGCACCAAAGATTTACTGTGAATGGGGACTTCAGGGCAAGGAAGGACGTGGGGGCTCAGTCCGAGAGCAGCCTGGGTATGAGGAATAAATAGCTATCTTTTGGCTAGCAAGAATAGTCTGAAACATTGAACCTCACCACCAAAGCCACTAACCTTGTTAGGCTGAACCAGCTTTGGAAGCAGAATCCTTCAAGTTTCTTAGTTGCACACACAGGCACACCACCAGCTCCTCATGAAGGACTGAAATGCTTCTCATCCAGCAAAACAGAGCTTGATTTCTGAAGCTTTGCCAGGATTTGCTGGAGAGTGTTGTGCTTAGCTGGGGAATATGCTCCAGAGCCTGGATTATTTTGCTCTTCTTCACTGCTAAGTGAGTGGCTCTTACAGAGGTGGATTTCTTCAGTGTAGGTAGATTTCTTCAATGTAGGTGACTTGGTATAACCTTGTCTTATGGTAGCAATGAGAAATAAGGGGATAGTTACAGCTTCTTTGTAGTAAATCAATGAGGTACATTCTCATTGTGCCACTTTAGGATCAAGTCACTATCTTTCAAGTTGTGCACACTCAGTACTCAGTATTTCAATACAGCAGCTTAAAACAGACAACTAGGCAGGACTGGTGGCTCTCCAAATTTGCTTATCCAAATGCATAACATGTAACAATATGGCATGGATAGTTCACTTTAAAGGGTTATCAATATAAGGACCCTAATTTAACGAAGGCCTGAAGCAAAGACCCTGTTTGTGTGCAGTGGGACCCAAATAAAACACAGAGGGTCTTTCTGGCTTGGGATCTAAGAGTATGGATGGGCAGTGAGATTGAAATGAGTAAGTTGCTGCAGCTTCATGCATTACAGCCCATCAGATGGTTTGGTCAGGAGCAGCGTGGGTGAAGAATACCTTCATGGTGCTTTACTGCATCTCAGATGATGGCTAGTAAGTTGTTCACTGCAGTAACACGATCGCTTTTGATCATGTGTCCATAACCTTTGAGCATATTTCTTTTTTCTGGCTCTGCTGCTGGGCGGAATTGCCACATCCCTGTTGGATTCCTGAGGTTTCCTGTGCCCTAGTTTTCCCTGCTTTGCATTTTGCATTTTTGTCTTACACCTCTGAACCCCCTCCATCACTGATTAGTCAAAAGGGGAAAAATTCCTGCACTGAGTCTCTTTAATTGGCCAAAAGAGCCCCTCTTCCAGCAACTTTCCTTTTCTGCCTGTGCTGTGGTTTAGCTGATTCTCACCATCCAGAGAGAGTTGTTATAATCCAGTGGCTATTAGTAAAGATCAAGGACAGTTAAGGCAATGATTACAGGTGATGAGCATTTTACATTTTCAGACTAGTTAGGTAAGCTTATGATGCCTCCCTCATTTTACAAGGAACACTTATGCTACAGTAATTACACACCAGATGCCAGTGCTTCAGTTGTACAGTCTGTTGAGCTGTGGAAGAAAGATGGTGGATGTTGAGGAGTGGAGCATTTTGTTAGGTTTTGATGACTTTATTGCAAATCTTGGAGAAGAAAATGGACCCTGAGTGCTAAATTAAAAGAAAAATGACATGGAAAAAAATACTCTAGGTGGGAAACCTTAAAATTCCAGGGTATTTGCTGTGTTTCTTTGACTCTAGCATGTTGATCTGGTATTTGTCTGCAACAGAGTTCTTATTTTCATTGGGACGTTGATATTGAAATTTTGGACCTGACCTGCTGTGCACCAGTTTTACTCCACTGTAGGAAAGTAGTTCCAATGACTGTGGTTTTGATTTCCAGCAGTGTACCCAGAGCTGAATTTGAGCTTTGCAGCATCTCCTTCCTAATTCCTTCCTAAGGCAGGTGATGAATGTGACTTTTCAAGCATGGAGCAGTTTTTTCATTAAAAGGCAATATGTTAAACGTTCAGAAGACGGGGGACACAACTTCACCATCTTCAAAAATTAGTAACCTTATGGTGGAAAGTTGCCTTTTTCAGCCTCATTCACAGAAATTCGCTCAACGAAAACCAGCAGCATTCCTTAGAATGTTTAGAAGTCATCCCCTTGCTCTGTGTGTGTTTGTAAATGTGACTAAAATTTACAAAAAGAAGGCATAGTGCTTTCTTCTTTTGAGCAAGAGGTGCAGCTTTGTGCGGGAGAAGAATGTGGATGGTGGCCAGTTGGAGGGAGAACAATAAACCATGAAATCTGATCCTTGTAGCAGGCAGAGCAACATGGGGAAGAGAGCAGCGCTGGGACACAGCCCCAGAATGAGCTTTTTGCTGTTGTTTCAATGCGTATTAAAGCAAAGACTCTGCATTCCAAAAGCTGGGTTACTAGCCGCAGCTCTGCCACTTCTGTACTTCATGATGTATCTCTTAAGCGTAATCAGTGTGCATCCCTGATCCTGTATTGCCTGGACAACTGGTAAATCTGATAAGGGCTAATCTTTTCCCATCCGAAGCACTATGTCTTTATTGTTGAGCATTGACAGATATTGATTGAGGCACTGACGGGTTGCATTGTGTGATATTGCAAAGCCTGGTGGTGCTAACATTGCTCTTGTGAATGTGTACAGGTTTTCATTTTACTCATGTAGGACTGATGCTTGCTGAGTGAAATTATACTCAAAGGTCTGGACTAATAAATCCACAATGTAAAGACAGTAGTAAATGTCAGAGAGTCAAAGATAGTCTCCAAAACTATCACACACTGCTTTCTGGGCTTAAGCTTAGCCACTTGACTTTATCGGCTGTTTCTAGGGGAATGAAAAGCTGCATTTGCCCAGGCAGGTTGAATAGTTGGGTATCTCCCTGATTTTCCTGATAAAATACAGTTTGGACTTGCACATCTCCTATTCTGGCATGTCAGATACATTGGGCCCAATTCTGCCTTCAGCAATGCTGATACTGCATCACCGCTTCCAGAAGAGGTCTTCTTTTGCTCTCACCAATATAAGAACAGACAGAGGTCTTCGTGAAGGGAAAGGAGGGTTCCCTTGAGGGCAGGAAAATGAAGCGGTGATCTTTGCAGTTTAAGACTGTGGAATAAAAGAAGCCCTTTGGGTGGCTATTACTTTTCCAAGCCCAAGTTTGTCTGAGTTAAAACTTGAGAGTCTGAGGGAGGAGGGACAGTCCTGCCCACTGCCCTGTGTATAAGATGTTGGAAACCAAAACACAACTTAAAAGGTTGTTTTGTTGGGGGGATGTAGCTAATAAATAGCCATTGTTTGGGTGGGACACACTGTGCATTTCTGAGCTCCACTTGCACTGTAGGAACTGAATGTGCTATTCTTAGAGCCCTCTGCATTCCTGCTGACATCCAGATACTTGTATACTGGATTGTCAGTGAAGGGTATATTTGTTTCAGCTCCATTGCCAAAAATGATGGCAGAGGAAAACTGATAGGAAAAGAGACAGAGAGAAAAACAGTATGATTTGCAGCAAAAATAGTTGTATTTTACTACATGTGGACAATATATGAGATAGTGAAGAACATACTGAGGACTAAGAAAACCTTTGAAAAGGACTTGACAGTGTTTCTTTAACTGTGGTAAAAGCAGCAATACAGTATCTGAGTTGTCAGAGTAAATTATAGGTTGCAGAGAAACACCAAAACCCCTGAGCAAGATTAAATATACTGAGGGGGAAAAGGGGAGTCAGTGCGAGGGAATTAAACAAAAAATCTTGTTTCTGAGCATGAGTTCTCTAAATATAGACACAAAACTGAAGAAATGCACTGATATAAAGAACAAATTGATCCAGAGCTTGGATGTCAAAGGTTAAATAAATATAATGGAATACAAAATTGTGCTGGTTCTTATATTAATATAAACAGAAAAGTTAATTCCAAGGACTGATTCCTGGTGTCTTGTGTTATGTGAAGTTATTGCTGCCCGTGAAAAGTCGGTGCACCATGACTGTTAGGTTAGACTGTTCTGATTCAGCAGCACTTCAGGTTTATAAGCTCTGATGCAGATTGATTGAGAGTTTAGAGAAGCAGAGAGCACAGCCCACACAGCACCTGAGTACATACAGTCCTCTTGTAACTACAGGCAAAAATCATGTTTTATTTGGGATTTCCATGATGTCACAAGGAATCTTCCTAACACATAAACCAGCTACAGTATCATGTGTTATTAGTAAGACCATAAATACTGGTCAGATTTCATCTGCAGTTTCATCCCCATCCCCCCTTTTTCTGTAAGTGTCAAACTTATCTTTAAAGCCACTTTGAATGAAACTCCGCTGGTATTTCCCCTCATCTTTGTTTCCCTCTCCCTCTCCTCTTTTTTCTCTGGAAAAAGTTTTTAAGATATTGGTGGATTTTTTTTCTTTTACTAAGGCTGTGGAGAAGTAAAACAGATTTGGTTTCAAAAGGCAATGGTAGCACAATACCAAAGCAAAGCCTTTGTGGGAGTGGAGAGCTTTTGAAGGCAAAGCAGCAAGCCCTCCAGCTAATTAAGTGCCTTTGAATAGGCGAACAAAGGAAGCTGGCGATGAATCTGGATTACAGAGAGCAATAAGGCTGAGCCTAAGTTTGACCTCTCCACAGACGTAAAAACATCTTCTTGAATGGTCATTTATGAATTTCTATCTATCTGTGCACTTGCAACTGCGTTGTTATCTTTTTCAAGACTGGAGATTCTCCCTTTGTTCAAAAGAGTCTGAAAGGAGCTTGACTGTTACTATCAGACTGGCATCTTGTCCCTTCTCCCTCCCCTGTGAATAAATACTGTAAGATAAGTTTTGGAAAGTAAGGAATAAACTTGTGAAAAGAAATGGGGTGCTTGGTCTCAACATGCCAACAGCAACGCAGCTTTTTCAGAAGAGCAGTAATCAAGATAAAATCTTGGTTCACATCTGACCTTCTTAGCCTATTGCTCCTTTGCAGTGTGTTTTAAATCACCTGTGTTGTCGCCATCTCTTAGACTACAGGTATTTCAAAGCATTTCTGTGCTGTGGTTGAGTCCTTGTAGCCATGTCTTAACCTTCCCAGTTCTTTGGCTTGTATTTAAAGATGTTTACAGGCACTGATATTTGTAGCAGCTCTGCCTAATGCACTCATCATTCCTTCCAGTTTAGCTATCTGTTGTGCTGAAAGCGCTTTTGGACACCACATAGCACATCATTATGGGGAGCAGTCTGCAGAGGAGGAGCTTGTAAATAGACCAGATCCTTCTGAACACCACATGGGGAGAATCCTCCCCCAACCTCACCATCACCCTCCTTTGTATCTGAAATTAATATGAACGCTAAACCAAAACTGCAGCACTTTCCTCAGTCCAGCCAGATCTTTCCCTTATTTATGACCCTTTTAATAAAATGGAAGATGTTTTGCCAGCAGTTTAACACTCGGGACACAGACAACTCTATGGGAATCTCACGCTGGACAAAAACGTCCATTTGGAAAGAAAGAAAGGACATGGAAGGTGCTATAAACACCAGAAAGGGGTGCTGGAAGGTGAAGACAGTCTTTGTTACCTACAGGACTATGAAGCGATGGGGGAGGAGGGCTGATGTGGTATTGTCCAGGGTTTTGGTGGGGAAAGACAAGAGGAAGTAGTACTCGTGTGCTGTGAACATCTAGATGGAAATGTGATTTGTCCTGAATTTCTCTTTCATTAAGGCATTTTATTTCAGCCTGACAGTGTGCTTTTAACAGGTTCCCTGGTGCCCAGGACACAAGCTGTATGGCAATGCTGTAGCCCCCAGCTCTGCATGGGGAGAGCGGAGCAGAGTGTGCATCGCACAGAGGTTCTACATTAACCCAAAAAAGCCCCTCTTGCTTCTGTGGTTTTGAATTTTAAGCAACAGACAGTTGTTTCCTTCTGCTCTGTAGTGCGTGGTGGAAGAGAACCTCTTCTCTCTACAGTGCTGATATCATGCTAAAAAGTATGTGATTAATTTGATGTGAAACCATATTCTGGCACCCATTTGTACCTAAACCACTCTGATCCTGACAGCCTGGGTGGGCAATTTCTCTCGGGTTTCCTAGGCAGCTTGGTAGCAGTATTCACAAGTTCCCCTGGGCTAAACATCAGCTGAATCAGGCCCCAGCTGCAGATTTTCTTGCTTTCTTTATTCCCGAGTAACCCATTCTGTTTCTTTTTTACCACGAAAAAACCTCAAATCCATCCATATGCAGAAATCTTTAAATTAATAAGCAGTTGAGCAAAAGGGTTTGAATGTATTTTTTTCTTAACTGTGCCCTTAGATGCAATGAAGCTATAAACAAGCAAGGAATCTAGGGGAAGACTCAGTGACCTTCGCACTGTTTGGCTTCATAATGAATGCCATAACTTCCTTCTTGTGTATCATTCTTAAAAATAACAACATGAATAGTGGTTACTGATGGGCAAAACACGCTACTTGCATCCTCATTTATAAGTTAGTGCACCCATAATACTTATATTAAAAAGGTGCGTTCATGGCATAGTCTCCTGCTGAATAGCAATGAGGAAATGGTTTCTATGACCCTATTGTACACCCAACTTGTTTCATCTGTGCTGTAAATACCCATTAATATCAGAACATCTTAACTCCACTTTCCCCCCACATTTGTGGAAGATAAATTTTTTGTTGTCTGTGTTTCCAGTATCCTTCCTAGTAAATGACAGTTTTGGGGGAGCTTATTTTGAACTAAAAGCAGGCTGGCTTTCAGTAAAAGTGCCTATTTCCCTAAAACCATGCCCTTCTTACTACCTCAAATTTGATGCTTACATTGACAACTGTCTTTAATACTTTTTGCAACGATACTGTGAAAGCACTGTTTGTACCTTTGAATTTGGGGGTGGCATCTACCTGGTATTGTCTTGTAGCAGCCAAAAATTACATCTGCATTTTCACCAGGCAGAAATAGTTACAGGTCCAAAGCCTAATTTAATAATTAGAATAAAAACCAAACAGACAAATAAGAGAGTCCCTCAGATGCTGTTAACCCATGTGCCTGGCGCCGGCCGGCGGTTCCGCAGGGTGGGGTGGCTGGAGCAGCCTACTGTGTCCTCCTGCTTCTCCATCATTCTGCCTCTCTGCAGTAAAGGCTGCTCACCAAATAAAAGTACAAACATGTTTTCTTTCAGATGCAATACCTAGAAATAACTTTCCTGGTAAAATGAACTCAGTCTCTCTTTTTTTTTCTTCTTCTCTTTGGGCATTTTGGAGAAATTTCAGCATGTGGGTGGGGGAAAACAAAGCCGTGGCTGTAAACAGGAACTGATATTGTCTACATGTCTGAATGGGGAGAGAAACTGAACTGGCCTTGGTGGTTCCCTCGTACATCTGCGAGTCTGGAAACACTGGGATGATTCACAGTTTGCTGGTTAATACAGGAGCAAGCAAAATGGTGTGAATTAACAGCCATTACAGAGCTGTATTGGATGGCAAATATCCCCCTAGAACAAATGATGTTTCACAGAGACTGCTTAGAGGAAGAGGTAGTGGGTCTTAAATACAAATTAGAAGCAGTCCCATCAAAGCTGTTAACATTAAGGTTTGAAAGCCAAACACTACCATGAGCTGTCTTCAAAAACTGTACATTTAGGAAGCGTATCAGCCTGACATGCTGGCTATGTAATAGTTCTTTCTTGAGCACTTTGTACTATTTCAAGCAGCCAGCACTACTAATTGATAGAAATCCACAATCAGAATGTAGCATCTCTTGTTAGGGCTTTGAAGGCTAATCACTTTATTGCATATCTGGTTTAAAGTTAAATTTTTTATAGCATACAGAAAGGCAAATACTACCATTATCAGTATGTAATTCTTAAAAAGCACTACTGTTAACAAAAAGTAGTCCTGTATTACAATTTAACCCTTTTCATATGGGAATGTTAAAAGAAGAAGACAGGAAATGCATTACTGTAGCATAAATAATATTCTCTGTAAAACCAGCAAAATTATTTATCATTTCTTATTGAAGTAATGAAAATATGATACCTTAGATCAGTGTCAGACAGATGCAGATGTGAATGAAGGTTATGGACAAGCTATGCCAAGCTATTTTTCCCCATTACAGAATTGATGAGAGACTCACAAAGGGTAAGCCCTGTAATGCAGACAAAATAGTATGATATCCTAGTCTAAGACATTACAATAACAGCTTGATCTTGTAAAGATTCAGACACATGCACCTAAATTTGTGCAGTGGGAGGTCATTCTAGGACAATGACAGGGTTATTTCTAAAAGCAGAGTGAATCATGTATGTGCATAGTCTCTGTATGCACAAGAAAAACTAAAGGTGGAGGAGAAGGATGCAGCAAAGGGCACAGTTGTCATTGACAATGGCATATTAGTACAACAAAAAAAAAGAGAGTGAGTTGGAAGCACTTGCTCCTATATCAGCTCCAGTTTACATTTGGATTATTTTTGGCTTTTTTGTTTTGGTTTTGTTTTTCCTGGGAGTTAGTACCAGCGTTTTGTAAACATGCCAAACTCTGAATAAGTTATATTTTAATCAGTCCAGTGATTATTTGCAGTCCTCTGGCATTTGTTTTTTACCGTCATGAATTGTGAAAGAAGCATTTGCCCCTTGCAGGAAGAAAAGCTGCCCCCTCGTCTCGGGCATGGCAATAACAAAAGCAAATGAGGAAAAAGAGTTCTTAACAAAGACTTTTGTGACACTGTTTCTTCCCTCTCCAGAAAGATTAAGACATGCTGTCCTGGGATAGCAGTAGTATGTATCCCTGTCATAAACAAACCCATTTCTTTCAGTACTTAAATACTCAGGGCTTTTGGAAGCTTCTCTTTGCATAATATATGTCTTTAATATTTCCTTTACTCTCAGGCATTATTAAGTATAAACTGTTACTGTACTGGATTGAAGGGTAGTTTACATGGCACTTGTATTTGGATAGTCTGCTTTCTTTTACCATTGCTCCGAAGGGTATATTTAAGCAATGAATGAATAATCATATGAGCATTAATTTTTGTTTCGTACAGCCCCCTTTTTCCCCTCCTTTCCAGCTCTGTCAGCACACTTTCCACATCAGCATTTTAGTTTTCTAAGTAGAAATGTGGCATTTAGCAGAATAGATGCATAACAAGAATGAGGTACTTTTTTCTCCTTTTCCTCTTCTCTCTAGAGATACCCTGTGACTTCCTCTATTAGTCCATTAATCGTTGTAGCTCAAAATTCAGTCTGATCAAAGGAGCAGAACGAGGTTGAAAAGTGCAGATTCTGGCAATTGACTTGACTGTTTAGATTCCCTGCTGAGCTCATTTAGAGCTGGAATTAAGCTATTCCTGCCGTATTTTTCGTCCTTGGCTTGGTAATAGCGCTGTGCCTTGTGCCACACCGGGAAGTGCCGAAGGCAGCGCAGCCATTCCCACCTCCTGGACCCAGCTTGCACCAGGGAGCAGCCTCCATGATCTAAAAAGCCGAGTCCTTCTGTGCCAGGAGAAAGCTGAGTAATCTTGTCTTAGTTTGATAAGAAGGTCTGTGTTTAGATTGCATTAGTTAGTCGACTGCAGAAAAAGTAGAGAACCGGTTAACTGAAGGTGCCAAAGTAAATACCGATGATTCTGTGGTTCTTCATTTAGGCTCTTTCCCGAGGTTGATTGAATGTGTTGTGAGTGGGAAGGAAAGAATTAAAAGCAAAAAGTAAATGGGAAATTTGTAAACAACATGAAGTTTTTTGTAAAAGTTTTCTTCACGGTGTAGTGACTCACTTGAGGAATACAGTTGGTTTTAATGCCTATTTATACGTGCAGTTAGGTGCTGCTTTCTCTCATTAACTGTCTTGTTGGTTCTTGTTTGCTTAAGGCAAAAATGCAGACTGCCCATACCTGTGTTGTTCGCTGCAGATTAACATCTGATTTTGCAATCCTTACACATCTCAAATTCCTTTTGCTGCAACCAGGACTTACAAGTTCTCCAGGAATAGCGTCGGGTTCTTGATGTCATTATTTGTGATTCTGCAGTTCCCCAAAGTGTGCTAATATTTCTCAGACTGAGGTAGAATCATTTGATGTGCAAGTTCGTATCTCATTAAAGTGAAATATTGTTAGTGAAATGTGAATGGTGTTCTATTATCAGAAAATATTACGTGTTTAATGGCTTAAGAGTGCTTAAGGTCAGCAAGAAGAGAGAAATGCTGGTAATATCACCATAGACTGTGTGGTGGTCCTGAAATGGGGTAAATCTTTAACTGAAAAAAGTTTTGCTAGACATACTGCTGTTTTCTCATCGGTGTTTTAGGACTTTGTCTAAATCCCCAACATTTATTTATGTTGTGTTTTACTTAAAAATAATTATTATTTAGTAAGAACTGTTTTTATTAAGAAAAAACATTTTCAGTGAGGGGGAAACGGACAAATCCACTTTGTGCCCAGTCCAGAGCCTGAGCCTCCTTTTCCTCCATAGGTGGCACACATCTATATGGCTATAAATTTTAATTCTAAAAAGAACTGTGACCTTTATCAGGGACCCTATGTGGAGTAAGATTAGAAATGAACTCATGACTTAGGTGTACAGCTCCATTATAGATTTATACTATATAAAACTACTGTGCTTTAGCTTGCAAAGGTTTCCTCTGTAAGTTTTCTTACTTTATAAAGCATTTGCCAGTATGGTGAGCTAAAATCTTGCTCACTCTGATTTCTTTTTTATTCTACTTATGATAACAATATTGAGGCTTTTCATAAGATGAAATGCTGTCTAGCTGCATTTAAAATACACATTTTTGCCTATTTCTATCTTACTGAAGTTAGAGGGAAGGTACCTACTAGCCATTTAGGTTACTGTGAAACTTAACTGAAAGTAAAGTTGAATTGTACTCTGTTCTCCTCACAGAGCCTATTTTTTCCTTCTAACTGGGTAACTAAAAGGCTTTTTACTGCTGCACTAACATTTTCCAAATAAAACGTTTTTGCCAGTTTCTGAAGAAACAGCAGAACAAGTATGTCCTTAGACATGCTGGACGGAGTCCTGCACCATGGATTATAAACTGAAACAGCTGGCAAGAATAAGGAATTAAAGTAATCCCTGATATTAGGAACATGGAAATTAGATGACCTGTATATGCCCTGTGTGAGTTTCTAACCCAGTTGCGTATGGGCCCCCCCTTTGTTGCTGCACCTTTATGGCGCAGAAAACAGAAGTCCAGCTATTCAGCTGGGAAACTGGAACACATGCTTGAGAATATTATGGACTTTAAATGCATTGTATTTTTAACAGTAGCTCGTGATTAGAATGACAGGAAGGAAATGAGCAGAAAACATCCTATTCTATCTCTATATAAAATCTTGCTTGTGAAAGATACAGTTACCACCATAATGATTGGATGCTAATTGATTCATTGTGCTGGGAGACAAGTGCTGAGTGGAGGAGCCAGCGGGGTCATTTTCTTGCTCTAGCTCCACTTTGGTTGTTTGCTGAGGAAGGGCAGGAGAGGGTTATAAAGCCACTACGTTCAGTGCATGTTTTTCTCAGAAAAGAAGAGACACCGCCAGCCAAGATCTCTTTCCTTTGGAAATTGTGGCTGGGAAGGGCCCCTTTGGCTCAGCAGACAAAGTGGGCAGGCAGACAGCCCCTTTCCTGAATCCCAGGCAGGCACCAGACGGCTGAAGGAAGAGAGGCACCAGGCTGAATTAGATTGCCTCCTGCTTTGGACAGTAAGGCAGAGGCAGGCTTAATTGCTTTGCAGCTGTTCATTTTTTCTCCTTCTCCCTCCCCGGCCCTCCTCTCCCTCCTCCCAGCTGACCCCGGTGCAGCCACAGCTCTTACCCCAAGGAAACCACCCCAGCTTGCGGAGACGTGTCAAGGGTTTCAGGACTTGTTTTATCAGCCTTGATATCCTCCCCTCAAGTCCGGCAGCAAACAGGAAGAGAAAGGAAAGTATTAAGGAAAGAAAGGAAAAAAGAAGACTCTTTGGTGTAACCTAGTGATTTGTGCTTTTGTGCTGGGTTAGTTTGTGCACTGCTCTGTGAATGCTGCTTGTGGCAAGGGGCAGACTGGGACAGGGCAGTGATAGGCAGATGTCTTGGGTGGTATCACAGAGGCAGCTGAGTGTCATTGCTGGCATCCTGTTGGAGTGGACAAACCCAACGAGCCCCCTGCGATGTGGCACTCCCTGCAGCAGGATTTATGAGACATTTGAGATTTCCTCTCCGGAGCTGATACCGTTTACGGAGATCTCCCAGGCTGCTGCCAGGCAGCGTGAATGTCAGCTGGGGTTGATTTGCCGGTGCTCTCCCTGGTAAAAGAGTCTCGACACTGAAATGTTCTTGACCTGACTATTAAAGGAAAAGCTTTTATGAACCTCAGAGAGCTTGCAGGGTTCTCCAGCCCTTTAGAAACTGGCTCAGGCCAGACTCGCAGATTTGCATGTATCTCATAATCCCAAACTGTCTGAACCTCATGTTTGTTCAGGAAATAGTTTGTTTTCTTAATTGCTCTGACTCCACTCCCAGATTTAAAGATCCAAAAACGTGTTTTCGTGCCCTAGCAATGAGGCCGCTGTCAGCCTTCTGCTCACCTGCTTTGCTTGGTTGCAGCTTAGCCAGCCTTCCTGGGTCTGTTCACCTCCAGCAGCAATGTCAAGCTAACCCAATTTTGCAGCTGGTATCAAGCGCCAGAGGCAAGCTTTGTAGATGTCTCTTTAATTCCTGCACTTGTAGAATTTAGTGTACATTTTCCCTCCAGTTCCACTGACTCACACAGTCCTTGGGGGCAGAGGCAGGGGGAGAACAAGAAGGCTATAACCCAGGTCTAATTTACTCATCTGGTAAAGCCAGTCGTCAGTGAGCCTTTCCCCTCTCTGTCCACAAAGATAGTCCCTCTCAGGAGTCTGTTTGGCCTCCCAGTTATAATTATGGCATCAGTAGTTTCGTACTTGGTTGTTCTCCTGGGCCAACTGCAGCTCCTCTGTCAGGGTGTCGTGTCTGGATGAGAGCATTAAACATGGAATGCCTGGTGAGCCAACAGGGTGAGGCAAGGTATGCAGCCCGGTGCTGTTTGGGAGCACGGGCTGTCATGGCATGCTGCTCTATTGATAAGGGACATATTTGTTGCTTATGTTTTATGAAATCCTTTACAGCGTAACAACAAACCAGTGCAGATTTGTAAGGCACAGAACTATAATGGGGATCTTGGCTCAGGGCCACTGGAGAGATAGAGGGTGTCATTCCTGGAAAGGTGCATGGGTACCAGGTGCTTTGGTGGTTGGAGGGATTTGTATCTGTAAGAAATGGATTTAGAGAGAAGGTACAGTAGCATGTAAGTGACTTTTTTTCCCTAATCTGTTCAACATGCAGCCTACAATAGCTCTGCCAGTTAGATTTGAATTAAAACCGACTTCACAAGGTACAAAGGCTCTCGAGCCTCATTGCCAAGACCGGAAATCCATTGTGGCGTCCTGATTAGTGCTGGTGAAATCGGAAACCTTTCTCAGGGCAGATAACAATCTCACAAATGAAAATATAACCTGTTAATCCTGAATTTTAGCAAGGATGGTTATGCAACTCCAAGCCAAATGCAGGATGTGTCCTATCTGTGTGCCCCTTGGTCAGAAAGGATTTGCTGATAGGGAAGGGTGGGATTGCACCCCTGCAGTACCCTCTCCCAAAAGCATCCCTGCTGTGGCGAGAAACAGGAGGAGGGGTGCTGGGGGTGAGGCTCAGCACAGAAATTGGGGGTCATGTGTTGGGCCAGACCCCTCTAAAGCTCTTAGCTGAAGCATCTTAAGATGGGGCCTCTAATGTTCTTCCTCCTGTAAGTCCTGAAGGAAGGGGTGGTCTGTTGGGACCATCCATGCTTTTGCAGCCTCATTATAGTCCCTTTAAATATGAGTAAGAGTAAGTTCTGTTTTTTTCCTATGTTAATAACCAGTTCCAGGGTATAAATAACTCTGCAATTAAAACAAAACACCTAACAATTTACCGTTAGACACCTATGCAATCTGCCAGATCCTTGACTGTGCAAGGAATTTTTTCTCCTGCCCTGAATATTTTAGGATTGTTTTACAAAAAGCGCATGGATGCTCCAGTCATTAAGTGCCAACCAGGGTACATTGTGGCACCGGGGAGCAGAGAACAAACAGCTATGCCTGTGCTGAGGCTGTAGAGAGCTCTCCTTTTGGACATGCAGACATGGTTTGTTTGACTGCTTCTGTATATTGACCTTTGTTTTTGAAGAAAAATGCAAACAATCAGGATTGCTTTATTGTAGGACCCATTAACTCCTTCAGAGACTTTGTGGTGTCTGTTCGTAAGAGCAGCACACATGCGGCCATGTCCTGCAGTCTGAGCTCTGCTGTGTTGGAATGTTTGCGGGCAGATGCTGTATGGCCCTTGCATTGTGCATTTGGAAGATCCAGACTATATGTAAAACTATATGGAAATAGGCCTGGGGGCTCTAATCACATTGGCCAAGGAGATAGGGGTCATGGGGAGAGGGAAGTTCACCTCTCCTTTCAGTGGGGAGGCATGGAGTGCTGTCTCCCATTTCCAAGAGACTGTGATGTGTTTGATGTGGAGCCTGCAAATGGAGTTGTTTAAATATACAAGCATGCCTAAAAATGTAAAAATAAAAGCAGTGCTATTTTAAGACTCTAGAATCAGGGATTATAAATAGCCCAGCTGGTGTGTTACTCCTGGCTGGGTGTGCCGGTCTTAAAACATCACCACAACTGTCACTTCCCTTTGAAGCAGCTTGTTGGCTAATGACCATGGTGGTGGAGCCTCCTCCACATTTCCATATTCTCTTGATAAGCACAGGGGAGTGATAAGATGCTCTCCAGGCTGATGAGTCCATCACACAAGCCTCCGCTTTGCCTTTGCACACACCAATGGAAAGGCAGGTGCATGCTGGCGGGAGCCTCTGAAGTTGGGATTCAGGGGCAGGAGGTGGTGTTAGCAGGGTGAAGGGAGCTCCTCTGAGCACCTCCTGTGGGGCCAGGGCTGCTGAGCCCCCGACTAAAGGCAAAATAGTTGAGTGGTAAAGCGCTGGTTTGGGACTTGAGATGTGGGTTTAGTGCTCTCTGCTGTCAGCCTTCCTCTGGGACACATCTTCCTGCTTCCATCATTTAGGCTCCTTTTGTGGACAGTGGAGGAAAAATATGTTTAGAAGGTAATTCCACCTCACCGTAATGTGCATCTCTGAGATATGATGAATGGGTGAGGAAAGCCTGGACAACACACTTGAGCTTGGCCCTTGTGAGCTGGACATACCTTTAGTCTCCATCTTTGGAAGCAGCAGCAGCTGTGCTGATTCAATATACCAAAGTCTGAAGTTGAGTGTCATTTAGGTTCCTTCAATAGCCAAATTCTTAACTTTCTGACTCTCAGAAAGCGTTTTTGTTTCTGGCTGGTTTTGCAGTGTGGTGGCTGGAAAGAACTATGTTTGATGGTGTTCTGCTGCCTTGTTACTGCGGGCATGTCGCTGGGGGACAGGTTCTTCTCTGGCGTTGTTTCCAAGAGGAATTCTGGCCGACTCCTGCATGGAGTAATGATATGTTTATTTGCAATGTATGGAGCCAGGAGATATCTCTGGGTGACAGGGAACTGGTAACTAGTACACAAAAGGAGGCAAGTTTTGCACTTAACCTGTAAGAAGGGTTGTTTTGGTCTAGAGAAAACAACTGTAAAACCAAATAATGATGGTGTTCCAACAGGTCTGTAGTGGTGCTCAGGACAAGGTGCAAATGTATCTGCCAAGCCCCTGCACTGGTAAGATGGCAAAATGCAGGTTATTCTTATCCAGGGAGCTCTAAACAGCTTATACTGAGGAGGTGAAGAAAAGGGAGCTTGTTGGCTTCTTCTTCTTTTTGTAATAGAAATGAGCCAGGAATCTCTCCTGGTGCAGCTGGGTCTTCCTCAGAAAGGGGGAGCTTATTTGATAATCTCTCAGTGGAGTAAAGCTTGCAAATAGGAAGTGTCATCATCAATAAACCCTATCAATAACACCCTGATATTTGAAGGTTTCAAAGTGTTCATGCTGAATTCTTCCTCCATAGCTTGTTTGTAACACAGGAGCCATGTCCTGACATGATGCTCCCTTGAGCAAAACAAGCTACTTGTATTTTATGGTGATAGAGAAGATGATTTCCATCAAGAAATTAATGGGGACAAAAGCGGTGACAAATAAGATCTTACATGTTCAAAACCGCTAAGCTGACAGCTCCGTTTTCAAACCTGGATGTCTTGAACTAACCACCCAGAAACATTATTTTGGCAATCCACTGTGGGCACCTGCATTCTCTGTACTGCTGACAATCAGGGAGCTTCTGGGGGGGGCCTGGACATGGATATGGAAAGTTACAGGTCAGAAATTCAAGCACTTGCCCAAAAGTGAAGTTGTTATTCCGGTGTGAAAGCGGGGACTTCTCCCACTGCTGGCTGTGGTCAGAGTTGCTCCTGGCAGGCAATAGAAGGCCTGATTTAATGCTCCATGTCCTTTTCCTTTACCCTGAACTCTTAATTATGCCTGCATTTCAGTGCAGATTAGCAGCTGTGCAGAGCCCAAGCCCCTCGGGGCGCAACGAGTGCCCCATCCCCTTTGCCTGGCCCTGGGCTGTATTTACAGAGGAGATCCGTGGCTCTGCGAAGATGCGCACGCACACGCACGCTGTTACAGCACGAAGCAGCTCAGTTTGCTTTTTATTCCTCCTCCCCCTCGCCTTCTTCTTTTCTATAATCGTTGCAAAACAGGAACAAATGAGTGTGTCACTTTAAACCATGAAACCACTTAGTCCGTAAAGACAGATTTGGCGTCTTTGTGCTGGCAGTGACAGGCCAGCCAGCACTCCATAGTGATCCCACTGTTCTCCCTCTGCCCCGCACCCCGCCACCTCTCCCCACCCCCTCCGAGATTTGCTCCGTGTTTGCCTGCCTCTGTTTTTGTGGTTAGTAACCAGCAAAAGAATGGAATGGATTTAATGATTTGTTGGCTGCGGTGCTGGCATGATTAAGTCAATAAAGCTGCAAGCTGAAAACAGTGTAGTTACAGTATATGACTTTAACCTTGTTAATGCATGTTTATGTCCTCCTGCCCACTGTATAGCTGTACGTTGCATAAAGAAGATCTGACCAATCTTTAACCCATTAAATAATTCATAAAGTGAGAGCAGACATCAGCTACTTGTGGAGCGGATCAGTAAGCTTGGGGTCAGCAATAACTTCGGCTCCCTGGATCATATCCAGCATGTTTAAACTCTGGTGATGTCACCAGGCAAGCTTCTAACCTTAATCATTTGGATGGGAACAAAGGGAAGTTAACTGTTGACATGCGGTGTCTCTGCAGAAGAAACACTTGCGGGTGCTCTGCAACACCTCTGCCTTGCAGGGAACGTGGACTAGCTCCAGGCTCTTGCTTCCTTAACACGCTTACCTATTCCCTTAGAGCAAATATGTCACTGACCAAATATTCAAAGGCACGTTTCCTAGAATCCTATTCTCTTAAGGGACAAAGCCACCAAAATCCCATAGAATTTCAGGGGAATGTTGGCTGACTTAAGAAGATGATATTTAGAGGCGCCTGGATGTTTTATCATCACGGATAATTTTTTAATCAAAGGTATTTCCTGCTGTGTAAATGACAGAGGAAGACACATAACGGGGATGGAAGGAGGCAGAAGCCAGGGATGCTGAAGAGGATGCTGAGTGAAGCAGGACTGTTCTCACAGCAGTAAAAGCTCTCAAAGTGAAGCATCAAGCATGACTTGTAGGAAAGTCCTAGGATTCTCACCTGTAACTACCTCAGCCAGCCTCTTACTTCTGGATTCTCCAGGTGTAGCAATGTCTGTAGTTGTTGCAGCAGCTTCTTTTGCCGGCACTTAAGGAGCGAGTCATGGGATCACAGGATGTGTTTCCAGGACATGCTGCGCTCCGCTGGTCTGTGCAGCGAGGTTAGATAGAGGCCTCAGGGGATCATTACAACTTGGTGTAGTTTAGTGCTGTTCTGAGATGCAACCAGCTGTGGCCGGACCCAGAGGAGAGATGCAGAGAAGAGGACATGACAAAGTCTTGTGTGTTGTCTGGAGCAGAAAAAGCCCTTCCACCTCTCCCAGGTGAGCAGCATGAAGTGCAGCTCTGCTGCAGGTCTTTGGGTCATAACCTGAGGGCATGGGAGAGGCACCGTTTCAGGAGGCTGAAGATGTAACCCCTCACACTGCCCCAGGTACTGACCCTCATCCTCCTACTCAGGGGGTAACTTTAATTCCTTTTGAGGGGAAACTGAGAGAGAAATGAAGCAACTTGTCCATAGTCATGTGAAGAAACTATGTATGATGGAACTGGGGACTGAACCTGCTCATGTGAGCCCAAGACCATGTGGCTGGCTTTTGTCCTGTGACTCAGTCATGAAACTCACTGTTCAAGATCATCTCCTTTAGAGGTAGCTGGGGAGTTCACCTTTAATGATCCCATTTTCTGCGTCTCCTTCTGACAAATTGCATGCTCACAGTCTCATGAGCTAACCCTGCACAGACCTCAAAGATGTGCATGTCTTCATGACTAGGAGTAGTGGGGCTATTAAAAACACCCAAGTAAAAAGTCTCACATGGTTATTTGGGAGCCAGATGGCTGCATACAGCAGAGCGTATCGCAGAATCCACTACATCAGCCCAGTAGTGAATTTTCCAGGTGCCAAAAGAGAGGCACCTTGTGTTGGAGATTAGAGGCGGGACCTTCAGTCTGCTGTTGCCAGCATCTGCAGCCAGAGACTGGAGGGGAGACTGACCCCCAGAGCTAGAGCTGATTACCCTTAATCACTCACTTATTCACTGTTTCTTTATGGGTGTGCTAATGAAGACTCTCAAATTAATTTACCCTGCTATTTTTTTTCCCTTGGTTGGTTTGGTTTTGCCATAATCCAAGCAACCCTAAGCAGCAGTTTCTGCTTAGGGGAAGATGCTCCAGAATTTATGGCAAATCAAAGCTGATCTGAATAGAAATTCCATGTGCTGTTTGCTTTGTTTTCAGCTTGGAACGTCATGTCATGTGCCTGAAAATCTTTTCTTAGTGGTCTATTGATTTCAATGCATGAACCCACATACACCTAGTGATGTTTTATTATCACTCACCCACCATAGGGTATATAGCAGCTGGTAATTTTTGTGTGCTGACTGCATTTTTTTTCTGCTTGATGGAAAGCAGAGTCACTCCAAGCATATGCTAATGCTGAATGGGGGGGTCCCAACTTCTGACCCATAGCTAATATCCTGCAAGTCACATGAAGCTACCAAGGATTCTTGAGCTGGAGTTCGAAATGCCTATGTTATCAGCAAAGAAACACCATTAATTGCTTCTAATATGTCATGCAGTGGCTAAATGACAAGATCCTTATTAATATGTGTGTATATCAGCATTTTCAGCGTGTGTGAGGGGGAGTATGAAGTGGTAAAATTATTTAAAATTAGTGGGGAGTATTTACAGGAAGGCATAAAGAACTGTCAGTTGAGGAAAGCAGCATTTTATGTTCTTGTCCCATATGACCTTGCTCCAAGGACAAATCAGAGCTTGATGAAATGAAGCTGCAGATGGCTAGTGATCTCAACTCTGTAATAATAAAATGACACAAGAAAAAAATGAGACATCTACAGTTTGTAAATACAATCTGAATGGAAGGGGAGAAAAGGAATTTTTAAGGGGAGATTGAGTTCAGTTCAGCTTCGGGTGTTTTAATAATAATTTCCATTTAAAAAAAATAATGGAATTGCACCTTGTTCCCCATACTCAAGGTCACCTTAATGCATTTTTCTTTTTCAGCATCTTGGTTTTAAAAATTTGTTCACAAGGACTACCTAGTCACAGCCTACTTTGCATCCATTGTTTTAGCATGTTATTTATCACTGCATATTGTTGTGTAAGTCATGGTGGTGATTTTTGGCACTTGATTGGGCCGACAGTCTGATACAACCATTTTAGATGTTTGTATAGGTTCATCTGTTCGGAAATAGTAAGCTTGTGAAAGGTTTAGTACTGAAAAAGTGATGTGATACTTCATGCCAGGGTGTGCTTTGTTTGTGCACTTACATGAGAAATCAGGAGTATAAGCTGTTGGGTTTTGCATGTGGGCAGGTTTTCATGCAAAGGGCTTCTCAGAAGCAGTTAGGCAGGCAACTGCTATTGAAAGTTAACAAGACATAGGCATCTACCTCTGCAAATTGACCCTTTGCATGAAAGAAAAAAGAAATACATGGAAACATTAACTTATGATAGGAAAAAGAAATACATGGAAACATTAACTTAGAGAAATCAAGGGATTCACTGAGAATCAGTAAGAGAAATCTCTGACTCAGACCACCTCACTGCCGTTCACAGAGCTTTTCAGAAATGGGCAGAGGACTGATTTGTCCCATTAGCTCAAGAATTCCCGATTTTCCCCTTCTTAGAATGAAATATTCACTTTTTTTCAATCAGATCTTTTCTGCTCTCCCTAATACAGAAATTCACCAGCCAGTCATTGCATTTCCTGTAGCAGTTTCTTCTGGGTGTCAAGCTAACCCAGCTCCTTTTGAATCTCAGCAACACCTCTGAGAGCATGCCTTGACATAACACAAGGATTGCTTGAGTCAAACCACTTTATAGATACGAGATGTTGCAGTTTGTCATCACAGCTAGCACAACCTTGTAGAGACAGGCAGAAGGACTACCAGCTGAAATTGGGTGAGCTAAATACAGTTTTAGATTATCTCATTGAATTTATAGGCAAGCTGCCCTCCATGGGAACGAAAGCATGGTGTCAAGGCCTGGAGAATCATAATAGCTGCACAAGCCAAATATAAATATTTTGTTCTTTGCAGAGAATTCAATTTGGGATCTTGACTCATGTTGTATAGACAGGTACAAAACACCCATCTCTGCATCTTTTGATATATAAACACAAAAACAATAACATATAGTTTATGTTGACATATGGGGGTGCAAAGACTGGTCGGGATGAGTCCAGCCCTAGAGTGTTCTCAAGCGGAGGAAAAGTGTGTTAACGCTGCAGGTACTCAGGTCCCATTGCCATCAGGGGTCTGGCAGAGCCTCTGTGCTCTCTCTTGCTCCTGAAAGGTTTGCCTTTCACTCGGGATGGTGGAGCAAAGCTGTTCTCTGGGCTTCCTTTACCTATGGCCTGGCAGTTCATCTGGTCCAAAGGATCTCTTTGTAGGGGAGCTGCTGTTGCTGGAGTCTTGCTCGTGCCTCTTTACAAGCACCACAGTTCCTGGGAGGCTGTGTGTGTCTGTGACACACCAACTCTCCCATCCAGGTTGTGCCTCAGGCTCCTGGTTGCTCCCAAAGCCATTTGCTATATTCTTTCTAACAACATGGTGCTGGTAACAGCATCACAGCTTGATTTCAACCTGCCTACTAAAGGATGCATTTTCATCTAAGAGAAAAATCACTGTTGCAATAATTCACTCTGGATTTTCTGTTTTTCTGTTGCTCTGATTGCTTCTGCTCTTTAAGGGCATGTTTTGATGGATGAAACCAGCTCTGAAAATACTGGTAGAGTCTTTGCACAAAAGCTTGATCTAATTTGATTAGTTTTTTTAAGAGAGGAAGTGGGCTCAGTTTCCATCTTATTTAAATTCTAGATGCGTTTTTAAAAGCACTTTGGATACTTCAATGGGATTTTGTTTTGTTTTGAACAACATTCAATATAATGAGCAGCTATAGGGAAATTAGTGTTTCATCTTCTTTGCTTGAAGGGAGGAGACCCTGACACAATCAGTAGCCAGGTGTGGCGATGTTGTAATTGCTTCTAGCACAGGACTAGCTTTGAAGGAAGCTGTACATGCTAGTGCCATATGAAAAGAAAGAAAAACTTTAAAGAACTTCTGTTTTAGAAACAGAACCATATCCTCATGGATCACTTACAGTCTTCAAACAAAGCCTTTTCCTGACTGACAGCCCCCCAAGATAAGCTTAGAAACTTGAGTCTGGTAGTATTTCACATGCTTGTATAGCAAGTAAATGGGTGAAAGATGGGTAAAAAAAGATTCATCGAGCAGCAAAGTTTGTTTTATCAATGTTCATACATTGGGCTAAAACAAACATGCAAACAAACAGAAAGCTTTGGAGCCTTTCTGAACTGAAAGGCTGTTTTATCTTGAAGAGCATCTCTGAATTGTGAGCAGAACAGAGGAGAGAAAAAAAGACAGAAAACTTCCAAAGAGCAAATAGAGAGTTTTGTTAAAGGCAAGAAGCAGAGGCAAGAAGCATAGGTAACCTCGGACTTCCATGTGAAGCAGATGATCATGGCATCTCACAGACATTGCACTCTTGACTGGGTTGATACCGTCATTCTGCCAAACCATAACCCTGAATTTTGTTTGCTCTGTTTGTATGCATTGGCCAGACAGATTTACCATCTTGGTGTCTACTTGGATTAACAGCTGTGGAGGCAATGATCCTCCTTTGTAAAGGCAGTTTTCTATAGGGCTGCACAAGGTTGCTAGACACCAGGAGTCTATGTCTGGCTTCTCTGCAGGCCTAAACACAAAACTCTTATACTGTGAAATTCTATGGGTGAGGCAACTTTAATGCTACTAATGTTTTAATTGTTTAGTTCGTAGCATTTGTAGAGTCATTGCACCTAGGAGTCCTAGACAGGGACTTCAAAGGAAGGTGCTGCCCAGGCATCCACCAAGGAGATGCACCACCTACTAGACAGGAGACAATGCAGGCAGGCAGGAGCTCAGGGAAACACAGAGGCATTAGGTTGAAACTAGCATTTGCGTTTCCTCAGCAGAGTACAGAACTCCCCATATGTAACAGATGTTCTTCAAATACAGAACAAAACTGGGTTAATGAAACTTCACCCCACCCCTAGAGAGCAGCTGTCCCTCCTGGGAATACGGACCCACCTCCAGTCCCTGGCTGAGCACATCAGTAGTACAAGCTCTTGTCAAGTCCAGTGCCGTGTTTTTCCTCTCTTTATTCTTTACTTGTTCATTTGTTACTGTGTGATGTCTTGGTAAATACTTCAAGTATGTTATCTTTGGTTACCAAAATAAAAATGGAAAAAGCAGTTTGTCCCTTTCTTATATTTCTAGCTTGAAATATATTCTATATTTCTTACATTTCATCTACCTTGAACCGATCATTTCCTTCAGTCTTTCCCTTTTATGCCAGGGTGCTGTGGCTCATCTCAACAGCTCTTCTGTTTTAAGCTCTATAATTACTGGATTCAGACTGAATGCCCCATTGAAAGTGGAGGGAATATTTCTCAAATCAGCATTGTCTTTTGAAATGCAATAAACTTTTCACATGCAGGTACTGTAGGCATTTTTAATTAGACGTGTTTCTGTTCTTCCACTGCTGCTGACGCTTTCAGTTAGGAAGTGCAGTTCTTCCTTGACTCTACAAATATCTGCTGAAATTTGCAAAGCTGCCTGTCTCTCTCTCAGTAACCTTGCTGTGACCTGGTTATCTGTTAGAACCACAAAGAATTCAGTCTCTAATTAGTCCATCTGTTAACTATTGAAATTCATGGCTTAGTTTTATTGTCTGTGTCTGTAACATAATGCTGAATGGTCTCACCTGGCAGCTGATTTCTTATAAAGCAAATGTGCCTTTCCAAGAGCCGTTTTGGTGCAGATAACTGTCTTTTCAGCATTGGACAAATGACTCTGTATAGCAGCCTGCCGTCCCCCTCATGCCCTCACTGAAATAAATTGTACATCTCCAATAGCTCTGGGCTTAAGTCAATACAATTTAACATGTACATTTCTTTGTTATATTCTTTGGAGTTACACCATAAGAGCAGATGGGAAAGTTTAATAATGATAAATGAGTTTAGTTTTTGCACATAGTCCTAAAAAACAATGCATGCTCTTTATTAATGATTAGAAGGATTTTTACATACTTGCCAAAGAGTGATTAAAGCTCCAGCTCAGATCCTCAGAAAGTCTTGCTTTTAAATTCTTTTTGGACTGTTTGTTAATGAGGATTCAGAGGAATTAGGGGCCATAAATTTCTTCATTCTCGCTTAAGTGAAGCCACAGAGTGATTGCTGGGTCTATAACTAAGTGCTGAGGACTGGAGTTCATCAGCAGAACTATTCATCTCCGTGCTTATTTACTGCAGTTGTGCATCTTGTACATAATCAGATGATGGGGCTGGGCAGGTCAAGCCTGTGAGTGGATGTTTAGAAGGATGTAGATTCATAAATGTACATGGTAGGTCGCAGTGGGACTGTTTACACATTTGCCATTAAGTGGTTGCCTGAATGTTTTATTGGACCAGACCCACGCTCACTGCAACTGGGTGCAGTGATCTGCAAATGGCTTTGCCTAGCCTGGACAGCTTCCCATCAGGCACCAGCTGGCATGAACTGGTTTCACTGGGCTTTCACAATTACAGCCAGTGGCTGGATACTGACACAATCAGTATATGTTCCTTCAGACCTGGAACCTGATTCTTTTCTGCTTTGCTCTCAAAACTAGTGCATGAGATACTAAGTCAAAACCATGAAGTTAACCCCAGTGCCTTTTTGAACAAAAATTGCCATATTAGAAAGCTCAGGGAGTGCTGCAGGAGGTCCAGACCTGCTGTGTGACACTTTCCTTGGCAACATAAACCCATGCTCTCCAATTCTAGGGCTGTGTGGTGTGCTGTTTAGTTAGGGATTCTGCCCGTTTGATGTTTTAATATAAATTTTTTGGAGGGAAAAATGGCAAAAAACCCTGATACCTACATACAAACACTTTTTTAAGTTAAAGAATAAGAATCCCCGTGGCCATCTATGCCCTGCAGTTTAGCTTACAGCGGGCTTAGATGCAGGAGCCTTTGGGTGTGAACACACACTTCCATCATTCCCAACTTCAGCACTAGAATCCTCCTCTTTTTGCTGCCTTCCTGGATTTTAAAATGAGATAGCCCAAACTATAGACCAGTTAAGATTATGGCTTGTGTGGCTTGGCCTTACTGTGGGAAGGAAAGTGATTTTTCTTAGGGAGTGATGAAAAGGGAAAATGTTTAAAGTTCATTAACCTTTGGTTCAGATAGCAGTGTCCTTTAGACTACACCAGAGCTATTCTTAGTCATGACGTTTAAGTAGTTATTTTATAGTGTAAGAGAATACAGTAGTTCCCACTAGTGGTTAAAAGAGAGAACTTTTTCTTTTCTCTTTTTTTCGCTTGCTTTTTTTTTTTTTTTGGCTTAACCTAAATGTGAACTGTAGAAGGCAAGATTTTGAATTCATTCTTTGTCTTCCCATCTATGGTATTTTGTCCTAATTTCCCCAAAAGCAAAATGTATGTCTATAGATTGTGGTTTTAGTGGCTAATTACGTGTTATACAACTTTGCTCTGAAAAACTCAGCAACCCATTCTGTGTATTTGTAAATGAACTTCACTGATTGTCATTATTGCTATAGGGTGCCTGCAGAAAATCCCATATAATTAAGCTGCTGTATTGCCACAGCACAAGAGCAGCAATTAGTAATGTGATTTACACTTCTTTACCATTAATAATATGGAAAAATCAACATTATTTTCTTGATGATGTTTAGAAGAAATTAGAATGAGGTGGACATGATTAGGAAAAGAGACTTTAATGTTATGACTTGTTAATGCAATAGCTCTGAGCAAGACATCAGGATGATTGTCCTTGCACTAAACTCATTTGCTTCAGTGAGCACAGACCCTCTGCACGCAACAAGACAAGTTTGGAGGAAATTGCATAGATGGCAGGGATTTTGGTGGCATGAACATTTCAGTGCCTTTCATGTGCAGAGTACACAAACTGAATCCCTCCACTTTCAAATATTCCCCTAGAGGCAATCTGCATTATTCAAAGCTTAACTATGGCTGCAGAATCCTGTCTGACATGAAAGCAGAGTGCTAGCTTTACATGAACTTTCATATTTACATCTGTAGTAAATCATATTTACTTTTCTCCTGCTCTCCCTCTTTTTCTGTGGGAGAGAGGAGGTAAAATGGGTAAGAGGGAAGGGAGAGGAAGAGAGAATTACAAGTCCAGCAGAATTGTAAGCAAAGCACCAGTAATAAAGACTAGTCTTATGAGACTGCCCATGAATAGGAATGATAATGAGAGCAGTGATGAGCTGCAGGTCTGTGTCTTTTAGTAAATTATCTAGCAGGCATTTACATTTCATCAATTGTACTTTTGCATAATAGACAGAAGTGCTACAACAAAAGGAGGCACCATAAAAATGAGTCATTTCAGTGACCTTCTTGACAATCAGTCTTACAAAGAATATCTTGGAAGGAGTTTGGTGATTCCTCATAGTGAAGCTGCTGTGGAAAGGTGCCCCAGGCCCAAAAAGCTTGCCTGGTGACAAATGCCTTTCAAGGCTTTCTTATGGCCATTCTGAAACACTGCTCGTATCCTGTTTTCCCCATCTGAGCATGCTTCTAATTGTCAGATGTCAAAAGGCAACAACCATTTTCTTCTTGCTTATCTCCTGATAACATTGATTCTCAAACAAAGGATGTGGGCTTCCATTTTGAAAACAAAGGAAGCATGGCCCAGCTAAGGATGCCGGATATAATATACAAACTTCTCCCTGCCAATAATAACAAAAGATCATAAATAATGTAGACACTGGATGTGAAAATGGAGAAAGGGGAATACACTGGTACTGCTGTTCTGGGGACAGTGCTCACAGAATCTTGTCCTCAGTCAGGCCTTGACTTCTTCCCTAGTTTTTCGTTTGTATTTCCCTGACCACCTGCCAGCACCAAAGATGTTTAGACTTCAATACTTTCTTTAAGTATTTTTCCATTTTGGGTTGTGTCTTCCTCTGTTCTTGAGAATATTCTTTTCCTCTTCTCTCCACAGTGCTCTTTCTTTGAAGGCAAGTCCACCTGATGAAAAGCACCTCAGATGTTTCATTGAGGACTTATAGTGAGGCCAGTTTGCACCACCCAGGAGTCAGACCCAGTGCATCACTGATTTGTGCCCAGCCATGACCTGACCATTCTCCTTTCACAATTGGCTATCCTCATTTGTCCACTCACAGAACACACAAGAACCACTTAATTCCAGGCCCATGTCTTCTTTCTTCCTTTCTTGGTCCCTGGTCTGAGGGCACCTTTTTCCCTCTTCTGCCTTTAGTTTGCTGTTTGCTTTTCCTGTAGGCTTCTCCTTTACATTCAACTGCCAAATCCTACCCTCATGCAACTCTTCTTTCCTTATGTCTTTCAGTGTAACAGTTGGGGAACTGGTGGGAAATGTGACGCTTTACTCACATCCCTTCTGCCAGCCAGGCTGCCATGTGACTCCAGTAATGGTAGTGAATCAGTCCTGTAGCCTTGGGCTAGTCACAAAGAATTTTGGATTAACTTTTTTTGCTTCTCTCACTTCTTCTTGTGCTGATCCTCAGAAATCAGAGCAGTCCCCTGCCCCTCACTGTCCTCACCATGATATGCAGGTCCGTGTGAACCCACAAGGTGTTTTGGCCTTGGGACAGCCAAGGACTGGAGAGAGGGCATCAGCAGAGAGGATAAGGGCTTCTGTTGTTATCTCCCTGATGAGATTCATTTTCTTTTTTCATCTTTCTTGGCAGGATCAAAATCCAGGAATTGTTGCCAGACTTCAGGAGCCGGGCTCCATCCCAAGCGGAGGCTCTGTGCCGGCACCAGCCACGGTGAATGGGTACACGATGAGGAACCATTTACTGAAGCAGCAAATAATGAAACGGCAGCTGATGCAGGTACAATGCTGGGTGCCTCTGTGGGTTGCTCTGCTGTCCACCTCACTGGGAAGGACAAGACTAACTGTCCTAACAGGAATGGGGAAATCACCAGTCAGCAAGCAGAAAAAAGTGACCCTGGAACTGCTGGCTTGAGTCAGACTAGGGCTGTGGTGAGTCCAGGATGTCATGCCCAAGGGAAGCCAAGGCCAAGTGCTGCTCAGCAAGTCCAAGTGCAGATCTGCCCACTAATGTGCAAGGGAAGGATTCAGTCACCTCTGTATCATTGCTGTCATCCTTGGTCAGCCACAATGCTGGGAGGGAAGATGCAGAGAAGGAGAGTGAGTCAGCCCCAGGAGAGATGTCCTCCATGTATTGCTTTTCACTCTGGTTCCCTTGGGCTTTACCAGAGCAGATGTTAGACTTCAGTTTGTCCTGGACTTGGCCGGTCTCTCTAGCAACAGAAGTCCCTGTACGAGTTTTGTAACATACTGTGTGAAGGAGCAGGGATAGAGGAATCCCACAGACAAGTTGGGTGAGGCAGCGCTGAACATGTGCCTCTGAGTTCTGAGCGTGCCTCATTTTTCCCATTCAAAGAAATGAGGAGTCTCATTTCTTTGGATGGAAATGAAATGAGAAGTGGCTCAGTAAAACCCTCAACAAAGTACTGTCCTGCTTATTGATCAAACTCCCTTTCAAAACCAACTCTGCCTCTTTGCTGTCAGTTGGCTTCAAGCTTATCTGTGCTGCATAGACACAGTGGGAGCCAGGCCTTGGCTTCCACTGTCCACAGAGAGTTCCCCAGGTCCACAGCAGGGATGCAACTGCAGCGGTGGGTTCTGGGGTTAAATGGTGGGAGACACAACTCAGGTCACTTGGAGAAAGCCCCCAGTGCCTTGCTCAGGGTCCCTGGCTTCCTGTGGTCTAGTGCTAGCTGCTTAGAAGTGGCAACCAGCACAAAGTGAGGTTACACAGGAGCAGAGCCATCCTGCAGACAGGGTAATGGCCACCACACCATTTGTCGGTGTGTCCCTGCAATACTGCCACAGATTCTGTTCACTAATAGACTTCCAGGCACCTTTTGTCCCTGGATTGAGTACTTAACAGGACACATCCAAACAGTAAACACAAGAGGCACTGAGGAGATGCCAGGATTCCTGCAGCATCTGGCTGTGCTGCACTTCCTCATAAGCCAGTGACACGAGGGTCTCTGTGTTTGTCCAGCTCCCCTTGGGGCACCTGTACAGCATCTGCTGAAGGCTGCGCTTCCTAATGCAGGGCTGTTGTCAGGGCACCTTTGCAAGAAGAGGCATGTGAGCAATTAAGACCCAGCCTGAAATGAACTGGGGGGCGTGTGTGGTGTGTACGTACAGGAGAGGTTGTTAATGATGACAGTGGCTACACTTCAGTTGTCTACTGCTATTCTTGCTTGTCAAGAAGATGCAACTTGAATGTTATGCCCCTTGTTTTCCAGGAAAAGCAGAGACAAAATATGCTGGGAGTAACATCTGAGCAGAGGAGTTTATTTGCAGCTCAGCAGATAAATCAGTTTCAAGGTAAGGAGGGAAATGGCGTGCTCTGAAAAGCCTTGAGGAGCTAGTGCCTAGGGTCTGATTAAATACAGGGCACTTAATGATCCTCTGTCCTGGAATAAAAGCATTTCATGTTTTATCACATATCATGAGATTCACCAATTTACTTGTCACTCCAGTAACAGCTGTTACAAAGAACACAGAGAGGCCCATGTAATGAAAGAGAAGGACAGAGCAGCAGCTTTTTAAGGCTCTGCCATGTTTCCAGGGTGAATGTGTGCTCACCAGCTAACATGTCTCTTTGTCCGCAGCTGTGCAGCAGCCCATTCCCACTGACTGCAGCCAGGTGATGCCAGCTCCTCCGCCCAACCACCGCATGCTGCCATCTAACCCAGCCATGCTTCAGAGCACCTTGGGCTCTGGCATGGCCCCAGCCACCGCCAGCCAGAGCAGCGGGACAATGGTGATGATTCCACACAACCCTGGCAAGCAGCAGGGGATTTTTCCACCTAATTCTGACTTTAACATCCCACTGCGGCCGAGCCAGAACTCACTGGGCATCAACTCAGGGTGCCAAACAGTACACAACCACTCTGCTGTGCGGCCAGGAATGCCAATGATAGGTTTCAGTTCTGGTTCCTTAGCAAATCACTCTGCAACTCAGCAACACTTGAGGCAGCCGGGTATGCCAAGGGTCCCTAACGTCTACCCCAACTCATCTGCCCAGATGTGGACGCCGACCACTGTGCCAAGAATGCCAAATCAAAGCCAAATGGATACCAGCATGCAGCAGTTCTCCGGTAACACTCTCTTCTCCAAACAGAACGTGAGGCCAAGCGCAGCAGGTCAGCAGTTCTCCCAGCAGGCTGTAGTGCCACCTAATCAGATTGCTCCCAGCGTCCAGGTCAGACAGATGCAAAAACTGAGCATGGGCCAGTCTGGCCAGGGCTTGAGCTCAATGAGTAATCAGACCTTGAGACACAATTTAACCAGAGCACCGCTGCCAGCTATGAATGTTATGAAATCAATGCCACAAGGAGTGTCCAGTTTTAACCAGCTCAATCCTGCCCCGGGCCTTGGCCCACCAAGCTACTCTTCCTCAGGCCAGCCACCTGATGCCTTCAACAGGCTGAGTGCCACCGCCGAGCTGCCGCAATACGATTTTGTGTCCCAGCACAGCAACTCCATCATGCCTGCCAACTGCAGTGACACTGATTTCCTTGACTCTCTCATGAAGAACAGTAGCAGCAGCAACGATGAAGAGTGGTTGAACAATCTGACAATGATAGATGACATTTTGGGACAGCACGCTCAAAGCTCCGGACATGTTTAGCTCAGAGAAAAGCAGTCTCGTTGTAAATAACATACGTATGGCTTTTGAACAGAACAGACAGCCTGGGAAAGCCAGCGCCTCTTTCAATACAGAATGAATAGACTCAGCCAATTCTTTGCCTGCATCAAAGTTTAATGTTGGCAGTTTTTCAGATGACTGTATATATTTGAATATTTTGTAAATTATGTTTTCCTAAACCTTAAATGTAGAAGTATTTATACTTCTTTGCTGGACTGTTTGTAAATAAATCTATAGCGTAACTTTTGGTTTTATTATAGGGATTTCATTATACCTTGTTATAAATATGCAAATAATATTGTTAGTTTCAGTAATACTGTGTATTACAGCATAAACTTCTTATGTTTTTGACATAACTTAACACATGAACTAGGGGTGTCATTGCAGCCAGACTAAGCAGAAATCAAATGTGGCATCTGTTCTCCCATATCACGAGAAAAGATTGAAAAGTTGCATTAAAGAACCCATAAAATCCATAAGAAGAGACTCGTAGTTCAGGCTTGCAGCCCAATCCTGGTATGTAGGTCCTATCTGGGCTCCCAGTGCGTTGCCTGCAGAGATCCTGGACACATTATCAGCTCAATACACTCCAGTAGGTCAATCCGACGCTGACAACGCACCGTCATTGTCCTGCAGTGAGTGTGTGCTTGTGATGTTCCCGCTGCTGACCAGCGTATGCATGCATGGCGAGGAGGCACTGTGCTCTGAGGTGGGCTGTGCCGGAGAGGAGGCACAGGGCAGGCACTGTCTGCCCTCCCTGGTGGAAAGGTAGCTCTGGTTTGCACACCTCTGCCATGTATATTTGTAGTGTACAGGTGATTTGTTCCTGGTTTTGAGGCTTTTCATAATTTCTGTTTCAATGTGAGACTTCTCTTCTTTTTTTTTTTTTTTTTCAGGGGAAAAGTCTATAAACATTAATAGTTAATTTTTGATGGTTTTTCGGTCAGCTACTATTGTCCTATGTATATTTAAGAGTCTGTTTATAAAAGATTCACTGTACTGTAAACTTCTTAAAATGACTTTGTGTAATCATATTTTAATAGTCACGTCATACTTTGCAATACATTTGTAATATTACGTCAGCTTCAAGCACAGAATGTTTTTTTTTCTTCATACCATAATAAACTGCCAGGGGAAAATTGCATATACTTTATGTGTTCATTTCTCATCTACAACATTTCATACCTGCAGATATTTGGATTAATTTGATTTGTCCAGGATGCTACAACGTCAATCTAATAACGTACAAATGCATGTGTGCTGTTGGTAGAAATAGGCTAGACGAAGGATTGAAGCAGGCTTTAATTTTATTTTAAGATGGGATTTCTTAGCCGCACTCTCATTTTTCAGTGTAATTATAGGTGAATGTGAAATTAATCTCTGTTGGGTTGTGGTTTTTTTTTTTTGCATGGCCCCATGTTTATTTAAGTGACAGTTCTTACTTCTAAATGCCCGTTTCATTAGAAAATCAAGCCATGCCCAGCATGAGGTGCAGTCCCACCTTGCTCATTCAGTGATGCCTATGAGGGCAGCGTCACTTCTTTGACACGGAAATGATCTGATGGTAGAGCTGGTGCCTGCCCTGGGGCAGGCGAGGCTGGGAAGAGGGGTAGGAAGGAACAGGAAAATCTTAGCAAACTTAAATGCACAAATAGAATCTGTAGCTCAAATAGCCTGTTCAAACAGAGCCAGATGCCAGATTCTTAGCGCTGATGAAGATCTGTCAGTGTTTCCCTTTGTCCTAGGCACACTGTGGGCAAGGCAAACCTGAAGAATGGTCCTCAACATGGTCCATGCTGGGAGAAGGGGTTTGGCAAGGTCCTCCTCAGGCTAGGGAGGGTCCTTCCAGAAGCCTGTTCTCCAGAGCTGGATGGCAGAAAACAGCTTCTGAAGTCAAAAATGGGAGGGGGCAGTCAGGGTTGAGAGCACTCAGGTACAAGCTCTGCTTCTGGTGCTCAGCTGGGCAGGAGACCTTTCCCAAGTACAACCACCCCAGACCTGTGTGGCTTCATGACAGCAAGGCAGGTCCTCGCGGTGCAAGAGGCTCCAAGGACAAAGAATCCTAACTGGCTCCACCTCAAGAATGGCATGTACTTGTGTGAAACCAGCGCCAGCAGGACAGGAGCCAGTTTTTCCAGCAAAGGAAATCAACCCCACCAAACAGTTGCCCAAAACAGAGGCTGTAGAACTCAGCAAGCATCTGAATGAGACAGAAAAGCCAGCTCACCTCCAGAAAGGGGAGAAATGCCTGTGAGTCCATCTGTGGTGAGGACAAAGGTGAGTTTGTTTGGCTGTGAAAACTGGCATCGCTTCAGCAGCTTTTCTGTCATGAGCTGTGTCCTGCCAGGAAGCAGCACTGGCTGCTTTGTGGAGCCACGGGTCTGACTGCAGCTCTGGGAGCCAGCGGCGCCCACTCCGCATGAGCAGCACAGCACTTGCAGTGGCAGACAAAGCTGCTGCCCACAAGCTCTTCTCTAGGGTGTTAAAAACAACAAAAATGCCCTCTTCTTGCTCTTCATTTTATTTGTGTCAATGCATCTTTCAGCTTTTCAGTTCTGCAGGATTCGGGTAACAAACACTGTGGGGGGATGTGTTCAAAAGCCAACAGTTTCCAACAGAATTTATTCAAGAGTTTATCTTGTACCTGCAATGTGTTACCCACTTGTTTTCACTCTGGTTTCTTTTGTCAAGCTTTGCTGCTGGTAGAGCTTTTCATCCCTCTATATCCCAGTTCTTTATGCCTCAAGAGGGAATGATGATCCTTCCTTGCCAGAGAGGTGCTATGAGGAATCAAGTTTGGAAAAAGAATGGACTAAGTATTATTATTACCTTGCTGTCTTTGGTCATACTTGTAACTGCTGATTCTTGAACGTGTCTTTTGGGGAGGTGGCATGTAACCAGTATGCTCTGCTTGGGTTGCAGCCTGAGAGCTGGGCTGCTGCCTCTGCCTCAGGTCAGCGGGGAGCTTGGCTGGAGCACGGAGTGCAGGGATGTACAGGGTGAAGGCATGGAGACCATTGGGTAACATTTCAGTCACTGGAGCTCTATGGAACACTGTGGTTCTTGCTGGTGTGAACCTGTAACTGGTAATGCCTCTGTCACGATAAATTGTCTGTTTTGTTCTGCAGAAAAAATACCTTTGTCTGTACTTTGCCTTGCCCCTTTCTTCACTATGT
This sequence comes from Psittacula echo, assembly GCF_963264785.1. Classification (NCBI taxonomy): domain Eukaryota; kingdom Metazoa; phylum Chordata; class Aves; order Psittaciformes; family Psittacidae; genus Psittacula; species Psittacula echo. The sequence continues at coordinate 13,280,802 of NC_137744.1, forward strand.
TTAAAGTGTGAAAATGCCCAGAGTGTGATCCTGCCTTTGCTTTCATGGTCCTACTACCAAGGCAAATAGTTGCAGCTAGTGAGGGAGTAAGACTACATCTGCACGGCTCTCTCATTGTACTTACTGGACTAGCAGATCACTCCAAAAGGCGTATGTAGACTTATGCCGCAAGCCATATTCTGCTGCCTTGCACACAGTGTAAATGCAGAATAGGTCTCCTGAAGGCAGTGGGGTAGCACAGGATTTACACAAGCATAAATAATAGCAGTATCTGGTGCTGTGGAAGTGCAAAATGAATTAGGATTTCTAAAATGGTTACAAGGAGTGAAGTGTCTGACAGCACTTGCTGTTGAAAGCTATCATTTATTTCCCAAACAAGTTACGTCACCAGACTGCCCTCATAATTATGGCCGTGAAAACAGAGGCAAGGCAGTAAGCTTTTTCCTCTTGGATTCTAAAATAACATCAAATGCCCATAAATGCTAGAATTTCCAAAGAGCTGAGCTCGCTAAAAGCCTGCCTGTCTGAAAGGTCGCATAGTAAGTTGGGTTTACTATGGAAAAATTCTCTTTGTGGATTATATTAATCTAAAGCAGCCCATTTTTGAAAAATTAAAACGGAAGAACACACTCCTATCAGAGAGCATGGAGGGAGCACCTAAGAATAGATGTCATGGAAGCCTGGATCAGGCAATTTCCCTGGGAAGCCCAGCCCTGACTTATGCAGAACCTAAGCTCTGCTGCTCAGTGTCTCTCCAGGATTGATTACATGTCTGTCTTAAGAAGCTTTCAACAAAGGAAGTGGCACTGATGTTGAAGCGTAAGGTCAAGTTGTCCTCTTGTGTAGGGTGTTGTAAATCAGGAGCTGTGCCACTGCCTGCATCAGGGTAACCCCTGATTTACATCAGCCTGGGAGCAGGAGCCAAAGGCTGGCACCAGCCGTGTGGTCCTGCCCTAGTGGCCCCATGCTCTGCCGGGTGGCCCCCGCAGAGCACCCGCTCTGCACTGTCATCTGGTTGCAGGGCAGGCAAGGATGAGGGTCTCTGCCTCCTCTGCTGCTGCGCTCAGGGCAGCTGGCACATGCTCCCGGGGGGACACATGGCCCTGGCACATCTGCCCTGCCATCTATTCAGGCTGAGCTCAGGGTTTGGTGCTTAATGCCAAATTAATGTCTGTTTCACTCGCTATTCCCTGCTGTATACATAGCAGATTTATTTATTGTATTTATTTTTTTTTAAAGTCTGGAAGAGAGTGAGGTGCTTTAAAACCAATAAGGGTCTCTCCTGGGTAAGCTAAAACACAAGTACTGGTTGGCAGCTGCAAGAGTTACTGAGAACTTAAGACTGGCTGGTCAAGAGGCCTCCTGTGTACAATCCTGCATAAAGCCAGGGAAAGGCATCTTATTAAAGCAGCCAGGCTGAAAACAGTAGAGCTGTAGTTAGCTGCAGCCATTTTCTTTGCTCACTCAATGGGTTTGTAGCACTTTACAGAACAAATATGCTGGTTTATACACATCTGGATCCATTTCCTGTTACGTGGCAGGTACTTGGCTTATACCCTTGGTCTGCCCGAGGCAGCCATTTGCCTAACAAGGGCTTGTGCTGTCTGCACTGGTCTGTGTGTGTTAGTGTTGGGCTATCTGCACTGGGCTGTGTGTATTGATGTTGGGCTGTCTGCATTGGGCTTTGCGTGTTGGTGTTGGGCTGTCTGCATTGGGCTGTGTGTGCTGGGCTGTGTGCCCTCTGTGTAGCCAAGCACGCATGACCAGGCACATGGTGGGGACACAGAGCCCAGGTTTTTTGCCTTCCTGAGCTCAGGAAGAAGAGATTGTTGGATGTTTTTTTCTCAGGGGTGGCATGAAGCTGGTCTGGGTTGGATCATGGTTACCTGTCAATTAAAACAACACACAGCCACAGCAGTGATTTGCCCCCACAACCCAAAAGGCCCTTTGCTGCACAGCTGGACCCTGCTGCCAGTCTCACATGTGTCAGAGCCAGAAACTAGTGAGAAGCTCCTGGGTTTTGTGCATCACATTGTTTTTGTCCTTATCAAGGTTTATGATGCTGCAATTTAATGTCTGAGATTTAAACAATTTGGTTGGAGAAGAAAAAAGAAATGCCATTTTAAGCTCTAAGTCAGATTTGCATTAAAAAGGGGACATTTTAATTGTTCTGATGTTGTCTTAATCCTTTTCAAGGAGCAAAAGGACTCAAGTGTTGACTCTGCTGGGTTCCACATCCTGGAGCTGTGCTGTATGTGATGAATAGCTGAGACAGACAAGATCCGGGGCAGTGGCAGGAGGTGGTGAGACTGGCTTATTTTCACTCCCTGAGGGGAAACTAGCCCAAAGCTACAAAGCTGTGAAATCTTTTTTTTTCTTTGCTAATACAGAGCTGTGCTTGACTTCTGCCAGCTGCAGAAACATGTAATCATAGAATCATAGAATAGTCAGGGTTGGAAAGGACCTTAAGATCATCAAGTTCCAACCCTCCTGCCATGGGCAGGGACACCTCACACTGAACCATGCCACCCAAGGCTCTGTCCAATCCAGCCTTGAACACCACCAGGGATGAAGCATTCACAACTTCCCTGGGCAACCCATTCCAGTGCCTCATCGCCCTTACAGTGAAGAATTTCTTCCGTATATCCAATCTAAACTTCCCCTGTTTAAGTTTTAACCCGTTACCCCTTGTCCTGTCACTACAGTCCCTAATGAAGATTCTTTCCCCAGCATCCTTCAGATACTGGAAGGCTGCTCTGAGGTCTCCACGCAGCCTTCTCTTTTCCAGGCTGAACAGCCCCAACTTTCTCAGCCTGTCTCCATACGGGAGGTGCTCCAGTCCCCTGATCGTCCTTGTGGTCTCCTCTGGACTTGCTCTAATAGCTCCATATCCCTCCATTGCTTGTGCCAGGCTGTACTGTCCTTCCAACACATATCAGGATGGCTGAAGTCCCCCATGAGGACAAGGGCCTGTGAGCGTGAGGCTGCTCCTATCTGTCTATAGTGCACTTCATGCATAGTCTTCCTATAACAGATCCCCACAGTAATGTCCCCCATTACTGTTCTTTCTTTGACCCTGTTGACTGATCACCTGTCCCCAGACAGAGTTCCATACTCTCCAGCCTATCACTGACATAAATGGCTACTCCCACTCCTCGTCTGCCTGGCCTATCTTTCCTAAAGAGCCTATAACCTTCCATTCCAACACTCCAGCCATAGGAGCCATGCCTCCATGTTTCTGTGATGCCAATTATATCATATACCTGTAGACGTGCACAAATCTCTAATTCCCTTGTTTATTGCCCGTACTACTTGAAACATGCTTTGTTTCAAGTTTACAGACTGCTCCTTGTCAGCCCTGCTGATTTTGTATGGCAGCCGGGAAAGCAGAATTACCTGGCAGAGCAGGACCTGTGTTCCTTTCCTCTACCCAGCCCATAAGTTATTATTCTTTTTTACCTATTAGCTGGCTACACTATTTGCCTAAGCAGTTCCCATTAACCCCCTCTTTGAGCCTCACAATCCTTAATAAATATCTGTGTTTTCCTGTGCCCTTTCAGGATAGTTGATGGTGTCCTCAGCAGCAGGGGACTGTGGGGCACAAAAGGCTCAGGACTGGAATTCCAAAGATATTTAAGTGCCTAATGAGGCAGGCGGGCAGGCAGACACCAGTGGGGTTTTTCAAGTTTAGTTAAGAAGGACTGGCAGCCATGTCTCATGGCCAGGGTGTTGTGCATGACCATCTGTGCACCAGTTTGGACTTTGTTTCGCACATCTGGGAGGATAAGCTGGCTGTTTCTGTACGGCTTGTTGCGGGCAAGATAGGGCTGTGAGTCAGGCCTCTTGGTGTCTTAATTTTCCAACCTCAAGAGCCAGTTGACTCATTCTGGCCAGGAGAGCATGCAGCCCAGCAGGTAGGCAGTGGAGGATGAGCCATTGATTTCACCTACTTTCTGTGCAAGCTCTGAGACATGGCACACCTCACCATGCTAGAGCTCATGGTGAAAATGTGAGTGGTTCATTCTTCTTAGCCAATATTCCTGCCAACAAGGTCTTTGCAAGTGCCACCTCTGAATCTTGAAGAGCAAGTGGAGTCCTACTTCTGCTTCAAACCTCCAGATCTTTACTCTGCTAAGGTGTTTTGGCTTGTGACCTGTGGTTGAAAAAACATAGCAGTATGCTACTAATAGTAATGCAGCAAGTGCCCAGACAGCTAGTACGGGAAAGCAGACCTGTGGGGAAACAGCAAGAGAAAAGGGACGGATGTGAGTTTTGATCTATCCCCAGAGGAAGCAGGAAGCTCCCCTGTGTAGCACGGATGTGTGAAGGGTGTGTGTTCACATGGGGAGCAGCCTGGCTTTGGCCTCGCTCTGTGGCGCAGCAGCTCCCGAGTGGGCTAGGGGACTGTTGCTGCTCTGGGTAGCCTGGTGCAGCGTTATCACTCCAATGCCAAGCTGGCCGTGGTGCCAAGGTGGAATGCTGTGAATGTAACATTGCTGGGGTGTACCTGAAGTGGAGGAATGAGGGAGAGGTAGGGACGAAGGGCACATAAATGCCCTGGAGACAGATTTCATGGCTAGCACTTCACTTACACCCTCAAGTGATGCCTCCACACAGGGATAGCCTTTCCCTAAATCCTGCGGCATGGTCACCTCAGACCAAAACCTGCAGAAATGTAATGGTATCTTTTTTGTCAGTGGAGGGCTGGGAGTGTGGTTAGGTGGTTTTGATTGCTGGATACTTGCTGCTGCTCTGCAGAGTCCTTTCCTTTGTTTGGGGAGGGTTTCTAGCCCAGCAGTGGGCTCATCAGTGTAAATCAGAAGCTGCTAGTGTCCCAGCCAAGCTTTGCACCTCAGTTTACCTACCCATAAAATAAAGGTAGTCCCTCTTCCACAGAGATAGTTTGATGGGTAATTGGTTAACACTGATAAAGTGCTTCGAGCAGCTAGGCCTGTAAAAGTGCCAAGTATTATTAGTATTAGTCCCATGTCTTTGCTTTGCTGTGTCAACCAGATCAAAGAGCCTCCTGGTACTGCAGCAGCTTCCTGCAGCCCCTGCTCCCCGCATGACACAGGCCATGCAAAGCAGATTAGCCTGCAGCTGGCCTTTTCAGCCCAAAAGCAGCAGTTCCTGCTGCCTGCAGCGGGTGACTGACTATTCAAAGAGAAACTTAAATGAAATACTTGTAAATGCTTGGCTGTAACTGGCTGAGTTTTGCTGCTTGAGTGATCGAGAACCCAATCCCTTGTTCAAGAGGGAAATGAGTTTTCCAATGAATTTCAGGCCACACTCTGAACCTGGAAAATTAGTGTTGTGTTGGTGTTTCACAATTTGTGTGGACAATTGTACATTTGTAGTTATTTGCAGTCACTCAGAGACTGAGTTCCTGCTGTTCAGCTACCTGAGTGCTCCAAGAGGCTATCTGCTCTCACATTTGCAATTTGGCTTTAACGTGTTTCTTGATCAGTTTTTCCCCAAACAGTGGAAGTGATTTCTTACAGATGTGGCATTTACAGCTGTTCTGAATTTTTAACTAAGGCATGTTTTTTTGATGGGCTTCTTTCTGGTTGGTTGGTTGGTTTGTTTGTGGCTTTGGGTTTTTTTAATCTCCTCATACACCTATACATTTCCTTTATTTTCTTCACACATATAACAATAACCTGCCATGTCTGGCTGTCAAGAATGGTTGATGGGAATCCAAGGTTATAAGAGATGAACTGGTGAGTATTTGGGAAGTGACCCCTTTTCCCTGGATGTCTACTCTATGAAACCTAATTCTTGAGAGCCCTAGTGTGTTTTGAACTCGGTACAATCAATCAACAGCTCAAAATCATCTACTAGGGGGGAGGGTGGGGTGCCTAGACACAGAAAAGCTTCCATCAGGCTCATTCTCAGAGGAAACTGGCTAGAAATGAGTTGTGAGATTAATACAGCAGTCAACAGAGAGGAGCCCAACATTATTTACTAGAAGAAGCAAAAAAACACCATTGCGTCCTGGAATGGTTACCAGTGTGTAAGCCAGAAAACATGCCCACGTTTCCAGCTGCTATGCCAAAAGCTAACACACTAAGCCACATATAAATCTACCATCACAGGCGCATGCTTTTCCAGCACTCTCTAACTCACAGGGATACGCATCCGCTTCATAATTTTATCCTCTGTTTCATCTTGCAGACATCTCCATGATCGACTGGTTTAGAAACTCAAATGCCTGACAACTCTTGAGCTTCTTATGCATGGCTAATGTACCCAAGAGTGTAGCAAGACACCATCTGCAACCATGCTCAGCCTGGCATGAAATCAGACAGGGAAGCTCTTTTCATCTTCTTGCACCTTGAGGTCTCATCCCAGAATAATGTTTTAATTTTAATTGTCTGTCAGTAGGTAATTTTAATTCCGGTGTCAGCATCCACAATAAACATGAAGGTAGTTTTGCCCCTGGCTGTGCCCATAATAATAGCTATAGTACCTCTTGTCCACATCCTCGAACTTAAACTGTGAGCTATTCTGGAGAGCAAATATATTGTTTGCGTATTTTATGCAACAAAACAAGGGCCTGGTCTCTAGAAGCTACCATAATACTACTAATAAATAATAACTCAACATAGAAATTAACACAGCCACACAGAGATTTTCTGATTTGGTACATTAACTTCTTATTCTTTTCATGCTGTGAATGTAAGCTGTAGATGGAGATACAAAGTGCTGTGAAGATTACTGTAAGTACTCTGATCTTCTGAACCCTGAATGGAGGTCGCAGTTGTATAATAAATTGCATTAAAATATAAATGAAAAGAAATCATGTACAATTTTTCCAGCAAGATTTATTCACAAGAAGCTTCATGGAAGAAATGACTGCATTAGCCCCAATAAAAGCCACTATTTCTTTCCGGTAGCTGCTTGACGCTTTGCTAATTGTCTGAAGAAACCTGTATCAGCATCTGATGTGATATTCAGGGCTTCCAAAGACCTTACTTGGCTCAGTGATTTTGCAGAGCTGAGAGGAGTTTTATTTCACTCATTAGATCAACTAGAGAAAATCTGCTTCATAATATAACGATTTTCTCCTACTCACCAGAGTGCAAAGATGAGCCAGGCTAGCTGATCGACAGCTGCATGGCTTTTTCAGTCCCATGGGAATGATCCTTAGACCCGTGGGAGTTAAGAGAAAAACATTCATTGACTGCTGCAATGGAGATTCCTGCTAACACCATGAATGCCAGTTGTTTTTAATCCTGCCAATAAATGGTGATTTTCTCTAACAATGGGAAAGAAAATTGCATCTGAAACTGAGTTTCTCTCCTCCCCACTGTGACATATTTAGGGAAACTGACTATGGTGGTGGGTTTTCTTTTTTACTATAAAGAATAATGCCTTAGAATAACAAGATTAGATCCATTTTCCCTAAGAAACATAGTTGGAGAAATTTGAATTAAACCAAAATCAATAACGCATGAGCTTTGGAGAGCCCAGAAGAAACTATATTCTCAATTCCTCTAGCTATGCACTGGCAGCCTCTGCTGACACAGGCTTGAATCCAACCTGAAGTTCATCACCAACACCTGAGAGTGCAAAATTTCTTTAGAATTAATTTGTCAGCTGGGCTTTAGAGAGAGAAATCATAGAACGGTTTGGGTTGCATGGGTAAAGCTCTGATGGATAGTGGTGCCTGGAACAGTTTGCCAACTCATTGGTTGCCTATCGTGCATAAGCAGTCACTACTGCTGACAATATGACAGCAAATACTATTATGGAAATCAAGTGGAAATGTGTACTGATCTAAATAGATGCACATTTCTAAAGAGGAGGGGCTTTCCCAGTGCTGACCTTTCTACATGCTCACTGCTGTTCCTGTGACCTCAGGACTCTTTGCCGCTCAGCAACCACAGTCTGCTGCCTGGAGCCTGTCCGAGTTCAAAAGCTAACTCCTCTTCATCAGGGATGACAGCTGAGAGGGGCTGTGCTGTGTTTTCAAAATGCACAAATATTCCACTGTGAGTATAAATGCTGGTGGAAATGTCTCCCTTCCTGTCCTGTCAGCTGCTGTGACTCTTGTGCTATAAAACAGAGTATTTCTGAGCAGAGCATGTATTATCTCTGTTTTGACAGGCCACCTCTCTTATGCTCATTGGCATAGTTAAAATGGTGCTTAGAATAATTTACATGCTGAATTTTAAGTGATTCAGACACTACTGTAGTTTAAGTTGTACATGCGTGGACCTTGGCAATGGAAGGAGGGTGTTAGGGGGCTCCATCTTACACAGGTTTTTTATGCTGATGAAACTGTTTGATGCCAATATGCTGTGTTTTTACAGGATATTTTAACTTTAACAACAGCACTGGTGCGGTCTCAGTTGCCCTGTGCCACTAGAGTTCTTTTGGGATTTGAATGGAACCTCAGCCCTTCAGAGAACTTCAGAGCACAGAGCAAAAGCAAAGCAATTAACAGGTATTAGTCTGAAAGATCCTTCTGTTTTATGAGCTCTATTTACACATTTAACAGGTAACTTTCCATTGCAATTTACATTGAAGTGTACTGGAAGCTTATTCCTTTGTGTGCTATTTAATTTAAAAGGATTTTTTTCTATTTGTCTTAATTTGGAACATTGTTCTGAAGGTACTAAAATTAATTCCACTAACAGTTCTGGTAATTCAGTGGCTATTACTAACTTCCAATTGTTTGTTTCTTTTCATCCCAATTCATTCCAGTTCTCTCAAAACCTTTTACTTACTATGCAAATTAGATATGATGCATGTGAGGATGAGTTTGCCTTCTTGTGAAATGCAGCTATTTTTCAAAGAAACCCATACTAGCTGCTTCTAATATTTGCATGGAGAAAATGACAGCCTTTTCTTCTACGTAAATATAGAACCAGCAAGTACCTGATACTTATTTTCTCTGTCTCTGAAGACAAAGAATCAGCATCTAATGGGAGCTATATGTCCACCAGTCACAGCAGATGTGTGTGTGTATATATATACACACTCATATATATATGTACGCTTTAGTTGCCATTTGCCAGGTTTTCGTGACAGCAGTACCGTGCATGACAAAACTTAGGTATCTGAAAGCTCGCATCTGCCTCAATCCACAATAACAAGTATGTACATTCAGTCAGTGTTTCTGAAATGGTTCCCAAAATACAATTGCTATTTCCAGCCCTTGGGAGTAGCAGGATTCATAAATACAACGAGCCTCTTACATAACTCACCTTATTGCTATTGTGAGTCAAGCAGCAAGGGGTAGATTTTTTTTTTTTTAGGGTGCTATAGGTGTTTTATTTGGTAATGTATTACTTGATAAAGAAATGTTTAGGATAATTGAGGGGAAAGGTAGCTAGAAATAGGTTAAAGAGGTCTTAAAGTACAGCTTAAAAGAATTAAATCTGTCAGTCTTTATTTAGCAGAGACAAAAATAAACATCAAGTTAGCAAACAAAGGACAATAACAGGAAACAAAAGGTGTAAGGGGCACAGTGCTGGAAAAGCCACAGAATCACTGATATACCATATCTTTTCTAATATCTAACTCATAGAAGGAAAAAAATGTACACATGTGAACATACAGACATACCTATGTGTGTATGACATGTTTAACACTACATTGACTTTGCTATTTAAATGTCAGACAGAACAGCAAAAACTGTTGCAAGGTAGATGGATATATATCATCTTTAACTTGACTTACGGGCTTGATTTAAAGATGTAAACACCCCATCTTCCCTTAGTTTTGCCCCTCTACTCACCAGAATAGCAGGAAAGCAAGTTAATATTACAATCCGGAATTGTTATGCTCCCAAATTGCACTTTATTGTCACCAGTCTTGTAATACCTAGGTTCTCCCTAGCATCTCAGATCCACATGTGTAGTTATTATTTGCATTGACATAGTGCTACAGTGCTGCATATGGATCAGAATCAATGCAAAGAATGGTCCTTCTCTGAGATCTTTACAAAGTATGAAATGAGCGAACTGAGGAATACAGGCAGGAGAGGCAGCACAAAGAACTGCGATGCTATATTGTAGACATTACAGGAAACAAAAGTTTTAAGAAGAGTTTTGAAGAAAAAATATCAGTAACTGTTGGGCTGTATATAGGATCCTTATAAAAAAAAAAGGCAGCCAAAAGAATGCACAAAAGAACCTTGTTAAATGTATTACAAGTGGGCTGTGAAACCTGGCATCGTGAGTTAGATCTCAGCAGTGAATGGAAATGGCAAACAAGCTGAAGACAGGCTACCAAGGCCTTCCAAAGTAAAAAACATTTGGGTAGGGATCAACATGATAGAGTAGGCTGAGCCAGCCCAGGGATGAAAAGAGAGGAATAACACAGTGGAAATGACAGACTAAGAAAAATGGTCTTTATAGCAGTGTTCTCAATAAGTATGAGCAAGACAAGGTTATATTTTCCAAGGCCAAAGGAAAGGATGTAGAGGTAATTGAGATTTGAGAAGATGAGAGTTTTAGCTATACGGACAGATTTAGACATAGCCTGAACATAAAGGGCTAGGGAAAGGTCTGAGTCAAAGATGATTACAGACAGGCAGATAATAGTGTAATAGATAAAGTAGAAAGTACTTAAGGGAGAAGACTTGACACTATTTTAACTGTACTGAGCTTAAAATGACATTAGGGTTGTCAATTAGCCAGTTTTTATCCAGATGGTCCAGGGATTTGAGGCTGGAGTATTTGTGTGCTGGCTGGGCTGATCATGACCCAGGCACCATACCCTGCGATACAAAAGAATGAGGACCAGGCTCGAAAATAAGAGACACCTCCTAAATATCACACATATAACTTTAATAATGTATGCCCTTACAGATCCAAATAGCTACCCAGTGAATCATCAGCCGAGTGACTCAAAGCATGTTTCTTCCAGCTCACATTATCTTCTGGTGCTTGACCATGCAGGTGTGGGACTCACAGGGCACCTGTGGCTGTGTGCAGTGGAAGGTGAAGCCACACTAAACACTTGGAGATGTGCTCCTGAGCGTCTTTGTGACCCCTCTGGACTTGCTCCAACAGGTCCATGTCCTTCTTGTGTTTGGGGCCTCAGAGCTGGATGCAGAACTGCAGGGCGGTCTCATGAATGCAGAGTAGGGAGCAGAATCACTTCCCTTGACCTGCTGGTCATGCTCCTTTTAGAATCCTAAAATCAGCTAGGTTGGAAAAGACCTTAAGATCGTCAAGTCCAGTCATTACCCGAGAACCGTCAAGTCCACCACTAAACTGTGTCACTGAGGGCCTCATCTGCACAGTTTTTGAACACTTTCAGGGATGGTGACTCCACTTCCCTGGGCAGCCTGTTCCAATGCTTGACAACCCTTTTGGTGAAGAAATTGTTCCCAATATCCAACCCAAACCTCCCCTGGTGTAGCTCGAAGCCACTACCCCTTCTCCTACCACTTGCTCATGGGGAAAAGATCCACCCGTCCTGAGCGTGGCCTCACGCACTTCCCGCCCCCGAGCCCCGCCTCCCCGGACTACAACTCCCGGCAGGCAGCGGGGCCGTGTCCTGCAGGGCGGAGCAGGCGCCAGCTGGTCACGTGAGCGCGCGAGGTGGGCCCGTGCGGCGTGTGCTCGGAGCCTCGCCCGGGTCCGTGGTGGCGTCGCGGTGAGTGTTTGTGGGGCTCGGTTCAACGGCGGAGCTGTCCCGCACTCGGCCCCGCTCCCCGGACAGGTACCCGGCCCTAACTCCTGGCCCTCGGATCCGCTCCTCCCAGCTGCCCCGCCGATGTACTCGGGCGGGGACTGTTCCCGGCCCGGGCCTTTCCTCCGGCCCAGCCCCTCTCCCTCGCGACCCCAGTCCCTTGCCTCTTCGCCTCCTGGGGTGGTCAGGGAGGTTGCTGGAGACTGCTGCGGGGGTATCTCCTTGCCGTCCCGAGCGCTTTGGGAGCCCGCGGGCCGTGGGACACCTGTGGCCGGCAACCGGGGGAACAGGGACTCGGACTGAGACTGGAAGGGTGGTAGGACTGGGCGGCCCGAAGTCGTTTGTTGCTGTTCCTGACTCGCATCCTGACGCGCTGAATCAGTCTGAAAGCAAGCCGTTGCTGAAGCGCATAGCCTAGCGTCATTGCTTCAGCAGCAAATTCGAGTTTGCTATTGAAGTTGGACTCTTGATTTTTACCTTTCACGTAAAAAGAAGTTCTCTCCTGTTACATTAAAATATTCCGAGTGCTCATGATTTCCTTTCAGACTTTTAAGTCGCTGCAATATTCTTCTCTGACTGGCTTGAATTTTTGTTCTGAAGCATGTGGCTGCTTTCAGTGTTCACGGCTAAAAAGCTTAAACCTTCCATTTCAGAGCAAACGTTTTTAGTTGATTTAAAACAAGAGATGACTCCTGAAGATGCTACATGGCTTCTGCCTGCTCTCCTCGTGCTATGGCAGTCACACCCCATAATTCTTACTTTGAGTGTTTGGTGTTTTCTTTTGGTTGGTTGGCTTGGTGGTTTTTGTGTTTTTTGTGTGTGTGGGTTTGTTTGTTTGTTTGGGGGTTTTTTTGTTTTTATTTTTCAGATGCATTTTGTGTAATTAAGAGCATAAGAAGGGTATTAGCTGTACTCTTTTCACGGAAACCCCTATTTTTCTTGGTACTATATAAAGCAAATTCAGTTTTCAAGTTGTGTAGATGTTGAGTAATTTGAAATTGACCTGTAAATTGACTTGTTACAGTAGGTACTAATCAAAGCTATGTTTAAAAAGCCCATGGCTTTGCTGTTTTGAGGCATTATTGTGCTTATTGCTTGCTAGTAATATATTTGTTTATAGTTAACTGATTTTGAAGGGCAGATATCTCATGATACAGGATTGGCACTGTGCAAAACCAGAACCTCTTTCCTGCTACAGTTTTCTATTTAAGATTAATTTGTGGTTTAGGTGGTTAAAGAAGTTAGGCTGTACAGTTATTAACAAAGCCGGTAAGTGCAGTGAGCCTTAACGCACAACGTACAATGTTTGGGGCTGTATGTAGCTCCACTGTGTGGCAAACAGCACAAGAGATGTGATACAGAAGTGTGTTCAGTAAAACGTGGGATTTTCCCTTTTTGCACTGTTTATCATCCTATGCTTGGTTAGAAGGAAACTTTCAGAATATGCACTTGCTGAAGAGATGGGCCTCTAGCATCCTCGAGGCTGAGCAGAGTCTAGTGTTAATGTATTCCTGAGCTGTAGAGTTAATGTTAACTAGCAATCGTTAATTTGGAATGCAAAACTAATGAGGAGTAACTGTAAAATCTTTAATATCATATGTGTTCTTTTAAAGGAGAGAATTTTTCTAAGAATGCAAATTAGGCAAAAGTAAGTTTTGTTTCATGGTCTATTCCTTCTGACTTCACCAAGTTGCATAGCAGCTTTCATGTGAAAGTCATTCCTGCGTGTATTTTGGGAGAAGAAACAAATAAATGGCAGTATTCTTTGGGAAGGGATGAGAGAGGAAATGCTTAACTGTGTGCAGAAAGATGCCTAAATATGTATGGGGACAGAAGCATGGTTAGAAGTCTGCATACAATTCACACATTAGAAACATTTATCTTAAAGCTTTAGAAGAGAAAGTTCCTTTCAATTCCAACTAGTTGATGCCAAACCTTCCTTACACAAGATAAAACATAAAAAGAACTCATACTGGTTTTTTTTCTGCAGAATGTTTTTAGTAGCAACTGTTCTGGGGTTTGCTTCCATTCTAAAAAGTTGTATTGAAATATTCTGGCAGTGCTAACAGCATCTTCCTACCTGTTCCATTCCTGTCAGGGGCCAGCTACAGCACAAAAGCCAAATGCTGTTTGAAAGTTGAAGAAATGAGCACACTGTTGTCTTCTCATCTCACGCTGAACTGGGTGTCTCTGTATTTTCTACGGCTGAAATGACTTATTAAACCTGGAGGCTTCTGAGCAAGCGAAAACAGAAGTAAGTGTTTTAAAGTAGACTGGGTTACACTTTTGTGTATGATAGGGTGTTTGTGTCAACAAAATCTAGGTGATTGGTGCACAACCTCTTTGCTGGGTTGTTGTTTGTTATAAATGGATGGAAAGGCTGTATGCCAGAGATGGTGTGATCGGAGTGGACCCATTAATGCATAACATACGCAGGCAGATATGGAATGCAGAAGTATCAAACTTTCTGTGCTCAGCAAGCTACCTGCCTGTTACTTGAAAGGGAGTATACTCAAAAGTGTGGTGCTGTCCCATGAATGATTTAGGCAGGATACTCCCAATCTCCCCTTTCTTTGGGACCGAAGCAGAAAATGGTTTGTGGATGGCTTCATCATAGTCACAGAATCATGGAATGGTTTGGGTTGGAAAGGACTTTAAAGATCATCTAGTTCCAACCCATTGTTTTAAACAATCTCAGAATGGTACTTTCTTAATAGTAGTACGTGTATTCAGAGAAGCAAGTCATGTAGTGGAAGAAGGAACTAAAAGCAGCACATGAAAGAGAATTGAGTCTGATGCATTGGTTTTACATGTTCTGAAAGGAAAGTGGAGGAAAGCCCAAGCAGGGGATGTAATTTTAGCTGTTAGTATAATTTTTTTTTTATACAGTATATCATTATATAACATGAAATTTCCATTTCTCTTGTGGAATCATCGGTTGAATCTTTAGCAATAGAACTACAGTGGCCTAAGGGGATATCTTTCAAGAAGAATGAGCAAAAGCAACTGAAAGCTTTCTTAATAGAAATCTTTGAAGCTGTATTTACTATCCCATAGGCCTTCCTGTCAACTGCATCAGCTTTTGACAATGTGGGAGGTATGCATTCCCTGCAGGGAATGCAGTGTAGAGAAAATAGACTGGGTGGGTTTAGAAAGCCATGGATCAACCTTCAGGCATAGGTTTCCTACAGATGTAATGCTGATTCTAGTGGTAATGTGACAAGTGATTCTAAAAAAATCCACTTGCCTCTGTCATGCTACCTAACATAGCTAAATTTAACAGCTACTTGCTATACAGGGCTACGTGTATAGAGAGAAGCTACTACTTTCTTTGATCCACTCACATGACTGAATTTTCAGTTTAGAATTTGGCAACCAGATATTAAGAAAAGTCAGGAAAAAATATAATCATGGCAAAAGAAACATATTATGCGTAGAATAATACAGAAGCAATAAGTTTGTAAAAGTGGAGAGAAATAATTGGTGCCATAAATTACAAGGAATAGACTTCTGACAATTGCTAGAAAACAGGCCTTAGCAAATAATTATATTTATTGTTGCTGAAGTAGGTGCTGCTTTTTCTTGTTACTGTGATATAAAGCATGAGAACTATCTAACAGGTCCATCAGTAGATAAATTACTCAATGTCCATGATGTCATGTGTCCTACTATATCATTGCTCTCTTGCAAAGAGCTTGTAATTCTCTTACAAGAAAGCTTGCCAGGATAGAAGCCAGGGATATCACCCTAAGCTACATTTTCAATATAATTTGAAAGGGGGAAGCAATTGAGCTGATAATTAGAAAAAGTAATGTTACAAACTTTTATGCTGGGTCTTGTTGGAAGTTGTGATTTTCTTTGAAAATAAGGTGGGAGTCAGATTCCAAGAGAAGTTAAGACAGTAAAAAAAAAAACCCAACCCACCTTCAAACAGAGACAGCGGAAATATCAATCAGGGCAGAACTGAAGAGTTTTTTACTCCCTCCAGCTTTTTTTTTTTTAAGAAACATATACACAGCAGTGCTCTGAGAAAATATTTGCCAAGATTTCCACGAAGCTACTTGTTGTTACTTGTACAGCTTCATTGTCAGTATATTATTTTTTGTTAGTGCAAGGTCTTCCTTCTAATGTCTTCAAAACTACCTGGTATCGTAAGCCTGTAAAATAGGAGTGGGCAGGCAACTGGTCCACTTCTGATTTGTTTGTTGAATTAGCAGCCACTTGACTGTTGTGAACTTTTGTTCGTTTGTGCTAGTTCATACTGAGTCCTCTGGGGATGATGACTTGCCCTTTCAAATACAGGGCACATTAGGGAACAAGAGAATGCTTTCCCTGGGAGAGGAGCCTTTCTGATTCTTCGCAAACAGATTCAGCAGTGGGTGTGGAGTTGTACAGCTTGCAGAGAGTTGGCAACTTGAGGGATTCCGGAGTGCTTTTTTCTGAGAGACAGGAAGCTGGGCCAAGAATTTGAGCTAGGGAAACAAATAGCTCCAGATTGCAACTTTTTGTGAAGTGATACTTCTTTTGTAGGATCCAGGATTTTTTTCATAATGCGTTACTGATGAATTTGATTAACTGACTTAGAAACTCCAGTGCAGAAAGGCAAATACTAACATATATTCTACCTGCACATTATCCCATTGATGCTATACTGCTGGCATGCTTTCTGTGTTCTAGCTATGGCTTGAATTGAGAAGCCTTTTGAAGAGACTTGAAAGCTCATATGGTTTGTCTGGAAAATGTACACTTAGTAAGTACATGTGAATAGGGAATGTCATTTAGACATTAAGGGAGAAGACCCACCAGTCTTATATCAGTAGAATAATGAGTATTGCTTGAGGAAAGGTAAGGGCTGCAGACTCCATTACTAAGAGGTTGCAGGTGGAAGGATTTTACACCCTGTGTCTGTGATAGTAAATTAAAAATAGGAGATTCCATGATCACTACTCCATGTCATAGAATCATAGAATAGTTAGGGTTGGAAAGGACCTTAAGATCATCTAGTTCCAACCCCCCTGCCATGGGCAGGGACACTCCACACTAAACCATGCCACCCAAGGCCTCATCCAGCCTGGCCTTGAACACCACCAAGGACGGAGCATTCACAACCTCCCTGGGCAACCCATTCCAGTGCCTCACCACCCTCTCAGTAAAGAATTTCTTCCTTATATCCAGTCTAAACTTCCCCCGTTTAAGTTTGAACCTGTTACCCCTTGTCCTGTCACTACAGTCCCTGATGAATAGTTCCTCCCCAGCATCCTTGTAGGCCCCCTTCAGATACTGGAAGGCTGCTATGAGGTCTCCACGCAGCCTTCTCTTCTCCAGGCTGAACAGCTCCAACTTTCTCAGCCTGTCTTCATAGGGGAGGTGCTCCAGTCCCCTGATCGTCCTCGTGGCCCTCCTCTGGACTTGTTCCAACAGTTCCATGTCCTTTTTATGTTGAGGACACCAGAACTGCACACAATACTCCAAGTCGACTCCACTCTGGAATAAGTACAGGTAGAAGTTTATGACTGGATGTGTAAAGGTGGTTTGTTGGTGTGCATCACAGTTGATACATTTAACTATGATGCCTGAATTGGCGTTACTCGGAGCCTGATTTTAATGTCAGTACTGTATTACTTTTAAATGTTAAAATCTATTTTTCAGTTAAGTAGTCTAAATGTATCAGGTCAGAGAGCATGGGTGACATCATGGTGAGTAATGATCGAGGACTGGAGGACCTATTCTATGAAGACAGGCTGAGAGAGCTGGGCTTGTTCAGCCTGGAGAAGAGAAGACTCTGGGGAGAACTTAGAGCAGCCTCTATCTAAAGGGGGCCTATAAGAATGCTGGAGAGGGACTTTTTACAAGGGTATGTAGTGATAGGACAAGGGGGAATGGCTTTGAACTGGAAAGAGGGTAGTCTTAGATGAGATACAAGGAAGTAGTTCTTCCCTGTGAGGGTGGTGAGGCACTGGCACAGGTTGTCCAGAGAAGTTATGGCTGCCCCATCTGTAGCAGTGTTCAAGACCAGGTTGGATGGAGCTTGGAGCAAGCTGCTCTAGTGGAAGATGTCCCTGCCTATGGCAGGGGGTTGAAACTGGAGGAACTTTAAGGTTCCTTCTAACCCAAGCCAGTCTGTGATTCCATGATATGGTAATTCTAAAATTTTATTACCCTTTAATGAGATGAGTGACTACTTTTGACTTCATTAGATTAAATGCTCATTTACTAGTGTTAAAGTTGCTGATGCTTATGTCAGTGGCTCTCTGATATGATAACTTGAATGCTGTTGCTGGCGTTCAAGACCCTTGAGGACTTTTGCTTTTCCATATTTTTTTTAAGGATTTATGCTCCTTTATGCTTAATATGTGGAGTGAAATGCTTTCCCCTCCCCTTTCGCTCCCTTCATGGTTGCTTTAGCTTAATTTTGCTACTGTCTTAGAAATTCCTAGAGTCTTGCCCTGTTCTAGATGTTATTTCTGAAACCTAATGTATTCTCTGTTATCTCTTCCGTGCAGTTGTTGTGCTGACAGATGTGGTTTTGGTTTTAGGACCTTGTATTTTATGCTTTTATTTTATTAGGGGAAACACAAGGCAGCATATTCATACTGGCTCTGTAGGTTGTTACTCTACCAAATAAAACCCTACAGTCTTTGTATGACACCAGCATATCTTGTCATTAGAAACCTGATGTTTCATTTTTTGCATCTTCTGTTTAAATGAAGATGCAAGAAGCTTTTCTGTGTCCCCACACTAATCTACACTTATCTTTCAAGCACAGCAAACAATTGTTTACTAATATGATACTGGTTTTCTTCGCTTTGAAATAATTCCTTATTTGGCATCAGGTCTAACTATGAAAATAACATAATTTTTTGATTTAGACTGGCAGATGCCTTGCAGATCTTAAATGATTAACCCAGAGCACTCATCGCTTTCAAGTTTCATATAATTGCCCAGTTGTAACTCTTTTTGGAAGTCTTCTAGTTGTTTTCTGAATTACTATGACAGCAAATGGAGAGGTTTAGTAAATTTTGTACCTGTATTTTTAGGAGAGGCCTTGGAGATGCACAGACTTTTTTCATTCTTGCACAAATCACTATCTGGAGCAGGTTTATTAGAAGTTTGGCTTTATCCTGTGTCATGGTTATTGATGTGTGACAGAAATCGGAATGCTTCTAGAAAATGCCCTAACTTTTTGTTGTTCATTTATACTATATTGATAAATCTGATACTTGTAAAAGCATCCAGTTTCCCTTATATTTGTTTAAGTATATTTACATGCCCACACAATAACTGTTTCAACATATAATAATATGTCACTAATGTTTTTTTCATCATGTTTACTTCTTAGTATATTCTGTGTCTTTTGTGTGTGGTAATTTTATTTTCTCAATCTTTCCGGATTAACAGTGAACATTATTGACTATAGAAAGTTTAAAACTTCATTTTAGGTTAAGTGTTGTCAAAATTGTTGTTGCTCCAAATGATTGATGTTGGTACAAATTTGAAAGTGGATTTGTCCAAAGTTTTAATCCAGTGATGGATGGTCAATAATATTAAATATCTGGAAAGTGGTGCTCACAATTTACTTGATGTGTTTACTTGATCTCAGATGTTTGTGATAGTAATCCTTTGGCAGGTGCAGATTATGTTGTGTTTGGGAACAAACTAGTTCTTTATATATGTAAAGATTTTAGGTTGACACATGCATAGCTTAGTTGTATAATAGTTACAAATTATTTGGTGTGATTCTGGTGTGAAGGACCAGCAAAATGTCAAATTAGCTTTAATTTGTTTGTGGATCATAAACAATGAGAATTAGTTTCACCAGGATGTTGTCAGTCTTAACATGGCTTATAAGAGTTTAGGTGGTCTTTCCAAGCTGCGCTGCACACATCCTCTAATCTGTTGGCAGTGAAGAACCTTAGGAGTGGCCTGTCACTTCAGGTTTCTTAACCCTCAAAAGCTTGTTTACATGTTTTGGCGTTTGTTTAGATTTTCTGGGTGGGTATGTGCTTGTGTTATTTGTAAAGAGCAGATTGGATCCTTGAATTGACTTCTTAAAACCTGATCTTCAGTGCCTATCCTTTCAAATGTGATTGTGCCTCCATTCCCATGAATCCTAGGAAGCACAAGTCTAAATATAATATTTAATGAAAATACAGATCACAAATAGTTTAATTGTTATTGTAAGATCATTGGAGCCTACATTTCTTGGTAGTGTTACTATATTAAGTCCTGGTAACTTTAACAACGCTTTGTTTATTAGTTCAAGTTAAATCCAGTAAAATTGCTTTGTCTCCTTCCTATTATGGATTCAGGGAAGAATGCTCACTGTTTGTAACTTCAGAATATCATAAACACAGTTGTCTGATTTGTTTTAAATTTGCAGAGTAATTGTACTTCTGTTCAGCTCCTGACAAGCATGAGGTTTGCATGGTTTTCATTTTTTTGTATAGAAGTGCATATGGGTGATACTGGGAAATAAAAAGTGTTTGCAGTGGAAAACTACTTGCCAGATTTTTCCCTGTGTGGCAGGACTGCTGTGGCTCTGTGATAATGAGAAAGTTGTAGCTATTTTAAGACTACGATGGAGTATGGTTTTGAATTGTTCATGGTAATATTACTTTGGGAGGTTGCCAGAAGCTGCTGCTGCAGTTTGACAGAAAAAGAAATATTATAAAAGGAAATATTTTATGTTAATTTAGAATGATTTTGAAATCTTGTTTGCTCTTTTGATACAGAGGAGTCCACTTCTTTAAGGGTGTGTCCTTGTTTGATCAATAATTTTAAATGAGAATTTGATTTTCTCTGTTGTCTGAAGGTCATAGAAGCATAGAGTAATTCAGATAGGGTGAAACTTCAGAAGGTCTCCGCTTGCTCAAAGCTTTATTGGGTCTTAAAAAACTCTAAGGATGGAGTCTGCAACCTCCCTGGGTCCTATTTTCACTGTCTCGCAGTGCAAAAGGAGGTTGGAGGGGGGTTTGGTTTAGTTCTTCCTTAAGTCAAGCTGGAATCTAGTTTGTTTCAGCTGCTGTTGTGTGTTGTCCTCTCATCACTTTGAGGACTCTGGCTCTGTCTTCTAAGTAACCACCTTAAAAGTACTGGTGGGTAGCTGTGAGTCCCACTGAAGCTGTCTATTCTTCAGATGGAATAATTCTCAGCTCCCTCAGCCTCTCATTATAGGACAGGTGCTCCAGGTTCTGCGCCTCTTGGTGATCTTCCTGTCTATTGGGTGTTCTATAATGCAAAGTTTAATTACATGACCATAGTTTGTATAGAGAAATCAGGGAAATGTGGGTGGTTATAAACGTGCTTATTTGTATTTGGGTTTTTCAAGTGTGATTTGAATTCAAAGCAAAATGGAGGTAGCGCAAAAAAAAAAATTCACTTACATAGTGATGTGACTGGCATTAATTTTAGTGAAAATGTTTTATGGATTTAAAGGAAAACCATCTGACATATAACACCTTCAATACATATTTATTCAACTTAATTAGCTCTAAATAAGCCTGATTTGCATTATTGAAGTGTTGGAAATGAAACAGTAGATGGTTGTAATTCTACAATGAAATACTCTGTAGAAATTGAAGTAGATGAGTAAATTCATTTACTGTGAAAAAAGAAATCAGCCTCATGGGGTATTGGGGGAATGTTACACAAAATAGATTTCCATACACCGAAACACACACACGAGGGTCTGCTGTAAGAGCTGCCAGGCATCTTGGTGTTTGAAATTGCCTTGTGGGGTAGCAGCATGGAGGGAAGGTGAGCACTTTCCTGCTGTGCTTCTGATTCTACAAAGAGACATTTTTCTGAGCTTCTGAAAGGATCTCTGCTTATGAGTTTGGGAAAAGTTATAGTCAGTGAGTTGTAGTCAGGAGTCAGATGATTATTTCAGAATCGTAACTCACTTGATGTGCTACTGCTCAGCCAAAACTTAGTGAATGTGCAGTAAGGGAAGAAATAATGTAGAAAGCAAAGGAGGAAACAGAAAACTTATAAAACACTTCATGCCGTTCCCTGTGTGAGCAGCAGAAGTAGGCTGTGATTGGATATAGAATTGAAAGGCATAAGGAATATCCAAATGAGCTTTTGTTTTGCTGAGCTGAGGCAGTGGGTTGGCATGAGGTGGGCACCCAGTATCCCTGTTGGGCTTGCGTGACCTCTGATGCAGCTCGTCTCTCTGTGGCTTTGCTGATGGAGTAGCTGCGGTTGCAAGATCAACACCTAGAGTGTGCCTGTACCTACTGCAGTCAATGTTTCCATTTGGCAGTGCAGGTCTATTTAGGGGTGTCACATCTTTTTAAAAAGTCACTTTTCTAGGGGTTGTTTATGCTCCCATGTCTCTCTTGGTTGGTACGACCTTAATTTACATTTATGTGAGCTGAAATTAAAACCACTTTCTATGCTGACGTAGAAAAAACTGGGGCTGCTGTGCTTTTCTCTTTGTCCCATCTGTTATTTCTCACTTAAAATATGAACAAAAACCATATGGAAAACATTTTAAAACAAGCTTCTCAGTAAATATACTTTTAACCTTTATAAGTCTCTCATTATTAGAAAACTTCTGTGGATTAAGGAAAGTAATCTGAACAAATACTGGATATTCACAAGTTAACATAGCAATGTAAAAAATGTTAAAACTGCCTTAAGCTTAATAGTATGCAAGATGCTGGAAGGAAGGAAAAAGTTCTCTGAAGATTATAAGCTTTATTGTCAAAACTCAGGTCATAGTTTTCCAGCTTCTTCACACAGGCATATTCCTGTATTGTTATAGTAGCTTCAAAGCATTTTTGATCTGGCAGTTTGTGTTGCTGTTGCTTGTCTGGGACTGCTGCAGTGTCACTGTGAGCCCACTGTTATGCAGCAGCATGGGCTGATTTGTCATGGTGCAGAGAGCTTGGTGCAAGCTTACCAGTGTTGAGAGGGGTGTGAAAGTGCTTGTTTAAGGCTACAAATTCCAATTATGGAATACAAACAAAGATGGTGTGGTCTGTAATCATCTATTCCCCCCCTCCCCCCCCAAGCAACAAACAGTAAGAACTCAAGGTTGTACCTACTTGTGCGATGATGGTGGCTTCACCGAGGGTATGTGACTAGTGAAAAGGAAGTACAATGTGCCACAAAGTTACTGTTTGGAGTAACTTCAGAAATGATCGTTTTCACAGTGTCTGTTCTAGCGACCCCCTGTGCAATGTCAGGAAATGATTGACATGATGAATCCTGTATCATGTGATTCTGTCTTTAATCAATAGCATTTAAAATGGAAATAAAATCTTTTCCTTTATAGGAAGGAAATCTCAAGGCTCTTCAGACGAGGAGACCGGACACTCCCCCTTCTGGTGCGCTAGCTGCAGTTTCAGTTTAGGAAATGGGTTGTTTTTAAATGTAAAAGTACTGGGGAACATTTTTCCTTCTATGTACTGATGTGCTTGTGATTTCAAGAGCTGTGTCATAATTTTACAGTTTGTTCCTGTTTTCCTAAATGAAAAGTCTTAATACAAATACTCCAAGTAGGATGCATTTCATAATATGTGTATCCTGTTGCTTAAAACAAATGCTAATGCCTCTTGACTGAACTAATAATAGTATTCAAACAACGGAATTCCAAAATACTGCTTGACTTGAAGTAGACCTTATGATAAGAACCAATCTCAGAGCTAGTAATGGATTTCTTGGTAGATTTGGATGCTTTTAAATAGTGACCTTCACTTACAAGGCATTGTGTAGTTTTTTAAAATCAAGAGCAACTTGCAAAACCTTCCTGAAGGTTCTTGATGTCTGCCTGTGCACCTCCAAAGTCTAAAATCTCTCCTGTAAATGGAACGTAGTCCAGGTGGAAGTTTATGTCTCCAATTTGTGTTTTCTCATCAGATACCCAGTATGGCCTCGTCATCAACACCTAAATATAATTCAAACTCCTTGGAGAGCTCCTCAAGTAAAAGGGTGAGTGGAGCTTTTTTCATGTGTTTTATGTCAAAGGTCACAGAGATCATTATCTTCCGTATTTGGGTAGAATAATGCATCTTTGACTTTCTACTTTCTTGAATGTATGTATGTATTTTTATCACTAAGATTCTAATTCAGTTAACTGAGTTGATTTAAAACTTTTCATAGTGGATGCTTGAAGTACTCTATCACAAATTATGAGCGCCTCCTTAAAAATCAATTCTAATTTACTCTTTGCTTTCTACACTGAAATATTCTGTGGCATTCTTGGAAGTTTTTGGTACTTTGATGCTGTAGAAAGACTCTCTAGTGCAACTTGTAAGATACACCTAGTTATGTTTGGCTGGCTTGTTATTATAATGTCCATCTGTAGTGGAAAATACATTGAAGCATTCTAAGTCGCATTCCCTCCTGCTTTTGATGCTGTGTGGCTGAGGAAAATGTAACCTGTGTGCAAGAAAATGGAAATGAAGGTTTTATTTAGCTTTTTAAACATTGCTTCAAAACCATAGATTATTTTCCTGTTAATCATTCTTGAAAACTACTGAATGTGGGAAAGTCACAAGTGAGTAGATTGTGTGTAATGGTTCTGAATATGCTGCTTAAATGACTTTGGTTGATTTGTTCTTCCAAGCCTAGTGTACTTGGAAAATTAAATGCACAAAGCTTTCAGAGAACTTTCAGTATAGGAATTTAATTCCAATTTAATGTAAATACAATTAACTATTCTTTTAAAAGGAGAAAGACTAAAACATTCTTATGTTTCAGAGCTGTTCAACCTTCAGATATTTAATAGTTGCTGTTTAGGATAGTGGGGTGTATTCCTGGTATAGTTCAGTCTGTCAGTTTCTACTGTGGAAGAACCTGGTTTTCCATGCAGAAATTACCTTGTTGTTTTTAAATCTGGAACTTGAAGGGATTGTAAATAATGATGTGCTGTTGTACTTCTCTTTCTTTAGACTCTGAAAGATGGAACTAACTGGGAACAAAATGAAGAAATACCTCGTCTGCCAGGAGAGACTAGAGTTACAGGTATGAAGCTATGTAACTGCCTAGTGCAGTGTGTGTTCAGGAGTCTGGCATATACGTATCTTATGTATGGTGTATATGTATCTTACTGGGTTGTTTCATAATTTGGACTTCTTTGGGCTGGGTGTGGGTGTGAGTGGCATGCATTTTTTTTTAGTTAATTGTGGGATGGACTTTTTGTTAGTAATCACAAGTAACTTTTTAAGTCTTTGAAATCTTTGTTTGCACACATGGTAGATCCTGTGATACAAAGAAGTGGCAAGTCAAGATGTGTCATAACTGTACAGACTGGGTAGCACATGTCTTCTAATGAGAGCCACTCCAAGCTTTCCAAAGTCAAGAGAATTTTACCCACTGTGTATCAGCATGTTGTGTAGTGAGCCTTAGCCCAAACTGACTACCTTAAGTACAGTCTTATGCTTCCTAGACACAACATGGCATGCATGTAGCTACTGTGCACTTGTTAGCCTTTACATGCAGTAATGTTGTAGCATAAGGAGGATTGTTTACAGTGGTTCTTTACATGATGGAGGCTCTTCCTGGGATAGAGTCTTCCACTGATGGGAATTTGTGCTGGGATATCAGAATGCAGCGTAAGTGGTCTGTTTAATTTGTGAAGCTTCTCCTTCCCCCCTGCCCAGGATTTGTTAGTTGGGTTCGTAAACAAGATTGGCTGAAGTGAAACAAAAGTGGTGATTCAGAGGAAGTAGTTACATTATTAATGAGGAAAGTTGTGGGGAAGGCACGAGGGAGAGGGCGTGGGACTAAGATGAATGTTTGATATGAACCTTATGAAAATTGTGCTTTGAGGCAGCACGCTGGAAAGAGCATGCTTGTTGTGGAAGGCAGATAAATGGATTGGGCTAAAGAAATGAGTGGACAGGGAGAAATAGGTGGTTTGTAATGCTTCACTTAAGTTTAATGGCATTGCTTCAGTTAAATCTTCCTTTTTTGAGTAGTATGTGTTAGTACTCATTTTGTTACTGCCCTTGCTGAAACAGTGCTGATGGCCCTGCTGTATTTGATTGCCTCAAATTGAAATGTAATGTCTCTCTTCAGGATGGTGAGTTCCCTAAACACTTTACAGCTGGAACTACTACTTCAATGCAGAATTGGTTACAGAGCACTGAAAGATATAATGGTATCAAAGAATGTATTTGTTCTGTGATAGTGAATAGATTGGTTTAGTAATTACAGAGAGGACTTAAATCTACTCCCTGTGTGACATGCCCTCTCCCACATAGTGCTGAGAAGGAGAACACAAATGTAAATAGGGAAGGCTGCTGAAATGTCCTGATTTAATTTGAACAGGTGTAATGTATGAAACTTGCACATTTTCTTAATTCAAGTGCCTAAATTCAGATTTACTGCTTTCTAAATTCATCTCTGAGTGCAGCTCTTTTTATTTTACTGCTACTTAACTAATGCTGTCCTTAGCTCCAGTTTTTTTTTTCTTTTTGCAATCTCTAAGAAATGCTGCATTTCTTACAGACAAGGAAGTTATTTATATGTGTCCATTTAATGGCCCTGTTAAAGGAAGAGTGTACATCACAAATTACAGGCTGTACCTAAGAAGTGTGGAAAATGTGAGTAATATGCCACAATTACTTCCGTGGGATGAATTGGCTTTAACCCCCTTCCCTTCACCCCCACTGCCTTTGATGTATTTTGTGACCAGTTCATTTGTTTTAGTTTTGGCATACACATGCTTGTGGAATTGCATGGGAGGCTTTTTACTTGAAGTGGTCTGTTATGTTTGTAATAACCATATCGTAACTGTGTAATGACTAAATAGTAATTGCCTTTGTGCCACTGTGAAATCCATATAAAAATGGAAGTTCTTTAAAGTTAAATGTGTTATAAAAATGTGGGTTTTGCCTGGTAAAATTACAGTTTAATCACACTGAACTGATACCTTTATCTTTTGCCTGTTGGAGCTTTTTTGATAGCTGTTCCCTTTACACTTATTCTGTGATAGATCAAGGGCAGCGACTAATGATGTGCAATAGCTCTTGAAATGCTTATCAGTAAACCAAGGTTTAAGATTGCCCTTCCTGTTAGAAAAGAAAAATAGTTTGATCGATAGAACCTCACATGGGTGCTAGAAGCGGTAGCGTGTTCGATAAGCAGTGACGTGAAAGAATAAAATATGCCTGTTACCTGTTTAATAATTTATTTTTCTTAAATAATGTTTTAGGACTATTGAACTGAGATCTTTCTGGTTGCAGCTAACTCTACTAGTAATACCTTTTTTATTTTGTTCTACTGTATTCTGCATGTTGATAAAGCAGTCTGAGCAAGCAGAGGCATTCAGAAGTACATAGCAGAATACATATTTCAGAATTTTGCCACCTTTATTCCCTGCATTCTGTATTAGGCATGAAGTGTTTTTGTTGAATGTTTAATTGGATGATGTTCAAACTGTGAAGTGACTGTACAGACTTCATAACATGTTGGCAGGGGAGACTCAAATCAAATGCAGAAATACACTTTTGCTTCCTATATGTATTTAATGTCTGCTTTCTATTCTCGAATGCGTAGGAGCAGTTTGCTTCAGTCTTCAGATTAATCTTTTCCTTACTTGAACTTTCCTTGCAGGATCCAGTTGTGGTGTTGAATGTTCCATTGGGTGTAATTTCAAGGATTGAAAAAATGGGAGGGGCTTCCAGCAGAGGAGAGAACTCTTATGGATTAGATATAACCTGTAAAGTAAGACTTTCCAATAATTCAGTAGGAAATGAAATCCGGAGATTCTGTTTCTCACTGCTTACCTATTTATAGGAATTAAAATACAGCAAGTTCCCCACAGCTAAATTTAAAAAGAGGTTTTTGGAGCTGAAGAGGGAAATACCTATTGTATAAAGGGCTGTCTTCTCTGTGTGTGAGGGGAGTGATTGGACTTCCTTTCTGAATCACTAACTAATGACAGGTTTTGCACAGCAGTTATGTTGTAGGGCTTTATTCCTGCATTGCTTCATTATTTCATTTGTTCTGTAAGTAATTTTTTTTATAATCCTGAAATCTTTTTGGAGAGCACCTCTGATGGGGGTTTTGTGAGGTGTAAAGGCAGTGAAAAGCCTAGGAACTCTCTGCTTCCTTAGTAACACACAAAAATTATGTCGCCATGAAAAAATATGGTCACTGGGGAGTTCCCAGTGGATAATTTGGGATTCTTTGACTCATTAATGGAGTATCTATACACATTTGATTCTCTAGTTAATGCATAGATTGCTTATTTTTGACATTAGTGATGAGAAAATAGCTAGGGACAATGTAGTCTAGACAGATAATTGGCAAATTTTCATTTTGAAAACATAGAGTAATTCCCATCCTGCAAATATTTGGTAGCTCAGGAGACTTTTTAGTGAATCAGATACAGTCATTTTTGATGGCTTTGTGACAAAGCAGTGTTTGCATCGCAGAGTGTGGTACTGCTTTATTTGTAGAATTTTTATGCTCTATTTTATTTTATGGGATAAGAAAGAAAACTGAACACTCACAATGGCTTGAGGTGTGTTGCAAGCAGATTCTAAATCATGCTTAGTGAATAATGTAGCATTTGTATGTCAGATAAAAATATCTTGCTGCTTTCGTTCACTTAGAAGATAATGCCTTTGTTTTAGGACATGAGAAATTTACGGTTTGCATTAAAACAAGAAGGGCACAGTAGAAGAGATATATTCGAAGTCCTCACAAAATATGCTTTTCCCCAGTCACATAACTTGGTAAGTTACATCATTTATGCTATTGAGTTGTTTTAATGCAGGGTTCTTGCCAAGTAACTGTCCACTAATGGGCATCATGGTTACTTAAAAAGAATAAGCATGAAATCTGCATAAACTAAAGAGTTAATTTTATTTTTTACATTTACAACACTTAGATCTACATATTTGTAAAATCATGTTATATGCTATATGTCTGGTAAACTATTGAATACTTATGATCCATATGGATTTCATTTCTTAGAGACTGCAAGTTATCCTCCCTAATTAGGAAATGCAATAGTACATGCCTTGATTTCTTGAAAATGTTTGA
Source organism: Psittacula echo (assembly GCF_963264785.1). Taxonomy (NCBI): domain Eukaryota; kingdom Metazoa; phylum Chordata; class Aves; order Psittaciformes; family Psittacidae; genus Psittacula; species Psittacula echo. Next base: position 13,309,455 of record NC_137744.1, read on the forward strand.
TTTTTGGGGAGCCTCCAAGGCAATGATAAATCTGCATAACCAAGAGTTTTACTTCACAGTATCACAGTATGCTAGAGATTGGAAGGGACCTCAAAAGATCATCTAGTCCAATCCCCCTGCTGGAGCAGGAACACCTAGATAAGGTTACACAGGAATATGTCCAGGCGGGTTTTGAATGTCTCCAGAGAAGGAGACTCCACAACCCCCCGGGCAGTCTGTTCCAGTGTTCTGTCACCCTCACTGAGAAGAAGTTTCTTCTCAAGTTTAAGTGGAACTTCTTGTTTTCCAGTTTGTACCCTACTACTACTTCAGAAAAAGGAGACATGTTAAGACAATGCTTGTTTTATTGATGAAACTGATGAAAAATAGAACAGGCAGCTAATATAGTAATGAATTTACAGATTTATTTCAAGTTAAAAAACGATCTAACGGAAGGAATTGAATGACAATGATAACTAACCATTATCTTCTGTTTCTATGCCAAAATCTGTGTATTGTGCTTGGTGTGGATAATTTTGACAGCTCTTCATTAAATTCTTCGTTTTGTCTTTTGTAAAATTCAGTTTACGCTTTATTGGGATGGTTTCATTTAGAATAATTGAGTAACTGTTCACAAAATGTTAGAGGGTTCTGCTATGAATCTTTAAGAACTTTGTTCAGAGAATTGTTGAGTCTGAGGCTGCAGCAAGAGTCTTATTTCCTTCTCTGAAGATAACGTGTCAATCAATGGGCTATACTCTATACACATTTAATTCTTTAAAACTTTTTTGCAGAAATTCAGAATTCAATTTGCAAACAGTCTGGAACGAAAACATAAGGAAAAATAAATGCTTTTGGTTAAAATATTTTGTAGTGTTAATGGGTAGGTCTCAAGAAACGAAACATTTCTACATTTGAGTAGGTGTGAGGAGTTCTACAACAGGCTTCTTTGTGAGTACAAGAAGCAAATATATCACTAAGTACTGTTGTTTTTTGCCTCAATATGAGAGAACGATTGAAAGCATAACAGGATATATGGACTTTGAAAGGATGATGGAAAAGAGAAAGCTATATGTAGAAAAATTATAGAGAAGTTTGTGTCAAGAGGGGCTTCTGTTGCAAGTAGGGCTGTAGATAAGGGTATCCAGGGCACAGTCAAGCCTAGTCTTGAATTTTTCCTGTGAGGTAGGTTCTGTCATGTCTCTGGACAATCTCATCCCGTATTTGATCTCATGGTGAAGAATTCTGTTTTTCCTTGCATTCAAGACCAGTATGGATTTGCATGTAGTGCATATGGGCAAATTAAGTTGTAACTGACTTAGAAAAGTCCCTTGTGGGTTTTTTTCTGGCGTACAATCCAACTACAGGGCTTGAATAACATGGTAATGACATGTGGACTTGTATGAGGTTTTGTCACCTCAGCCCTGGTGTTCCTGTCTAGCAATGGTTGTGAGTAATGTGAGTAGTGCACTTCCTGCTTTATTGTTGCACCTGTTGAACATAGTACAACTCATCATTACATGGCCTGGCCCATTCTGAATGTAGCTTGCCAGTAGAAGTTATGTTGAATAATGAAATGCTCAGTCAAGGCAGAGGTAAGTTTGTCTTCAGATTCAGCAAAGCACTAAAACTGGGGAAGACAGTGACAATATGAAGAATGGCTGTACTTTATATCTCTTGGCTACGTTTGGAGCTGGGTATAACCACTAGAAATTATGATTACTTTGGAGTGAAGTAAGCCTATGCTGTATCATGAAGTTGCACCTTCCCTGATTTTCTAATGTCACAAAGTGAATAAGCCCTTAACTTTAAAATGAGCTAAGCAAATGTGTGATATTTTTTGTGTGCTTTCACTGTATTGCAGCAAGCAGTTTAAATTGATCCTGCCAAAGGTGGGTGTTTCTGCCTGGTTGCTCATCCCTGCCTTGGCTTTCCTTGCATGAGTTTGAGGCTCTATGATGAACCAGATAGGGGATTAAAGGGACTAAAGCTAAACAAGGTAAAAAAAAAAAAAAATAAAATAAACAAAAAGCTTTACCCTGAGTCGTTTCCTCAGTCTTGTCAGCCCAGTGTGAGGATGGAGTTGAGGCATCTGTGGCTGGTTATGAATAAAGAGTAATGATGGGACTGCCTCTTTCAGTGACTGGTTTAGAACAAGGTTTCACTGTCTTAATGTGACAGTATGTCCGGGCTGTGCATGCCTGCCTTTTCCTTTGAATGTAGGGTAATACTCTGACCATGCAGCCAGCTCCATCAGAGAAATCTTTTTATAAAGAACATGCTGTGGCTTCAGATGACAGCTGGGTGAAGATGACAGCCTCCTGCTACTCATATGCTCAGTTCTTGCTTTTTATCTGGTCTCCTTCTCTCTACCTTCCAGCTATGTGGTTGATTATTCCTGTTGTACCAAATATAGTTGTATAATTGCCAAGTAAGCCCATGCAGCTCACTTACCAAGCACAAAATATTCTGTTTTCTGAGGTAGTCTTGTGCACTTTCATAATTTGAGGAGACCAGGTTTGAAATGAGTATGCATCAGAACCAGTGCGAGAGAGGGCATGTGAGTGGAATAGGGAGCAGGCAGGGGAGAAAAGAGAGGGATGCCCTATTTTTATCAGTGTTAAACAGATAATTTTGCACAGACTACCTTGTGGAACTGCATCCTTGATCTTCAGCTGGTTCAGCAGCACTGATGCTTGTGCAGCTTTGTGGTGGAAAGAAAGCATCATCAGGACAGTAAAGGTCTAAGCCTTCAGTGCGCTGATTTTTATCTGTGGTTTTGTATTTTCTGTTAGATTTTTACCTGACTGGTTTTTGTATGTAGTGGAACTACGTATATCCTTAGAGCTGACCCTAAGCAAGAGCTTTTAGAGATACCTTGCTTCTGTTTTCTTCATGTTACACTGTTTTCTGACAAACAGATAGTAAACACAGCCCAAAACATTATTTCTCAGAGTGTATGCACTGTTTTCAAGATTTTTCTCCATCATTATATGAACAGCAGTGTTGAAAGCCTGTAATAAATCACAGGTCTGTTTGCAACTGTTTGTTAGTTTCTCAACATTGTCCTGTGTGCTTGCTTCCAGAAGCTAATTCTTGTCTCTCTCCAGTTGGAGCATAGTTTAGGTTCAGATCTCCTGGAATTGATAATGTGATGTAAAAATTTGCCTGGCAGCTTAGCTGATGTGGAACAAACAGCATAATCCTTTGTTGCACTTACAGACTTGTGCTAATTGGCAGAAAATTGTTGATGAATGGTTTCTTTTTTTAAAGTTTGTTTGGGTTTTGTTTTTTATTGAAGCAAACAAAACAGAAAAACATCCCCCCCAAAATGTTTGTATTACCCCACAAAAGATGAGATCTATTTAGTCTCTGTAGTTTAGTTTCTGCAGAGCAGCTGCTTCACTTCCTGATCTTATCTTGAAACTACATATCATTTTTATAAGATTATTTGCCACCATCATACCTGTTATATATATATTTATTTCTAACCATGATAGCTCTGTGGGAATGCCAGTTTTGGTGAGACACACTGGTAGTCATGCTGTCTTTGACCTCTCCTGCTCTCGATGTAGCTAGTTATCCTGGTAAAGTGTGTGAGTCAGATCATGCCAGTGTTGTCACTGAATCTATAAAGATGATCTTAGATGGCAGTGAAGTCTGGCATAAGTGCCTATCAATGGAAAACTTGATTTTGCAAAAAGCATCTTGACTTGGGGCTTCATTCTGAACAACTTCTGTCAATCTCAGTGCAATAATGGTATACGGTTACCATATTCACAAATGATCACAAGTTAATTATGTAAATACTGTGATGTCTGATCTTAGCTTTCAGATGAACAACTGGCTGAGTTGCAGTAATGGCATATTAAAGGCAAGGATAATGATATCTTTAGTTTTAAACATGCTGAGAAACTGACAGCCTTTTCTACTGAGTAAAAGCTTAGTGATTTATAATATATGAAAAGCATCAACCAGTAAGTTAGATGTAGAAAAAACAATTTTCTTTGCATGTTTGTAAGACCTTGTTGTAGTTCTGCTGCTTTCTTCTTTTGTAATGCATAAGGGTTGGGCAAGTATTTAATAAATTGTATATATGTTATATGCTGAAGTAGCATGTGTATTTATCTACTGTGATTCCATAAATAGAGTAAATATGTAACCATTTGTAAATAGACTGCTTGCCCAACTGTGTTGTCAGATTGCAGCTGCTCTCTCCTTTATCTCACATAACTACATTGTGTTGTGAGCAACCAGTGTATCGCATACTATTTTTCTGTGCAAAATGATACCCAGGACAAATTGAAAGTTGAAGGCAAGTACTTAATCTGTAGGAAGACTGAAAAAGAGACTGTGTGTTGAAATTGCAGGTTAGCACCTGCATTTTCAAAATTACTGCAAATAAGTAAACAGAACTATTTGCACAGTGAAGCGTAAAAAACAGCTCACCAAAAACATTGCAAGATTTTAAAGCCTTTCTTGAAGTGAAGCAGTAGCCTTTTAGACTATGGATCTGCAATGAAAACCCTACTTCCATTCTATGCAAAGAGGCCTTAATTTGCTTCTGCAAAAATCTTACCTGATTATTAGGAATCTTACCTGGTTTTACCAACTACAGGTATTGATAAATCGCAAGCCTTGCTCCCCATAAGCTTTCTGAGTGGTGGTTTACTATACTTTTTTTTTTTCATACCTCTTTAGTGCTTTCCTTGATATTTTTTTTTCCCCATGGCACTTTGAAAGAATTTGGAACTGATTTTTACATAGACTAATAGGAATTGTTGGGCTTCCATCAGACATGGAAGTCTGAACCTCAATATCTCTTGTGTGCAGGCTTTACTTTTTTAAATTTCCAACCATTCTTCTTTAATTTAGACACATCTCATGAAGCTGCAGTTGATTTAATTCCTGGGAAAATAGGTGGGGTGCAGTAGGAGCTGGGGAGAAGTGCTTTTCATTGAAGAGGCAGAATTAATGACAGTCTGAGGGAACAGAATTTCTTGTGTGGAGGGAAGAAAGAAATCATAGAATCATAGAATAGTTAGGGTTGGAAAGGACCTTAAGATCATCTAGTTCCAACCCCCCTGCCATGGGCAGGGACACCCCACACTAAACCATGCCACCCAAGGCCTCATCCAACCTGGCCTTGAACACCACCAAGGATGGAGCATTCACAACCTCCCTGGGCAACCCATTCCAGTGCCTCACCACCCTCTCAGTAAAGAATTTCTTCCTTATATCCAATCTAAACCTTCCCCTGTTTAAGTTTGAACCCATTACCCCTTGTCCTGTCACTACAGTCCCTGATGAATAGTCCCTCCCCAGCATCCTTGTAGGCCCCCTTCAGATACTGGAAGGCTGCTCTGAGGTCTCCACGCAGCCTTCTCTTCTCCAGGCTGAACAGGCCCAACTTTCTCAGCCTGTCTTCATAGGGGAGGTGCTCCAGTCCCCTGATCATCCTCGTGGCCCTCCTCTGGACTTGTTCCAACAGTTCCATGTCCTTTTTATGTTGAGGTCACCAGAACTGCACACAATACTGCAAGTGAGGTCTCACAAGAGCAGAGTAGAGGGGCAGGATCACCTCCTTCGACCTGCTGGTCACGCTGCTTTTGATGCAGCCCAGGATACGGTTGGCTTTCTGGGCTGCGAGCGCACACTGAAGCCGCCTCATGTTCATTTTCTCATCGACCAACACCCCCAAGTCCTTCTCTGCAAGGCTGCTCTGAATCTCTTCTCTGCCCAACCTGTAGCTGTGCCTGGGATTGCTCCGACCCAGATGTAGGACCTTGCACTTGGCATGGTTAAACTTCATAAGGTTGGCATCAGCCCAACTTACAAGCGTGTCGAGGTCCCTCTGGATGGCATTCCTTCCCTCCTGTGTATCAACTGAACCACACAGCTTGGTGTCATCGGCAAACTTGCTGAGGGCGCATCAATCCCACTGTCCATGTCACTGACAAAGATGTTGAACAAGACCGGTCCCAACACCGAACCCTGAGGGACACCAGTTGTTACTGGTCTCCAGCTGAACATTGAGCCATTGACAACAACTCTTTGCATGCGGCCATCCAGCCAGTTCTTTATCCACCGAGTGGTCCACCCATCAAATTGATGTCTCTCCAGTTTAGAGACAAGGATGTCATGTGGGGCAGTGTCGAACGCTTATGGTTAGAAATGACTAAAAGTTAGGTTGGAGCTCAGAGTACCTGAAGTGTTGTTTGGAGAGGAGAGTTTAGGAGGAATATACCATAGATGTGGAGGGATGGAAAGTTGTGTGGAGGCATTTTTTGCCACCTTTTTTGTGGTGGCCAACTTTTTAATAGACTCTGGTATTTGAAAGGCTTGTCTGTGTGCACAGTGGTGCACTGAGAGAGGCAAGCAGGGCTTTTCTGCTTTGTGGAGCCCTATGATTCCTACAGCTGGTCTTGTAGTCACTTCTCCGACCTTCTTCTGCTCTCTGCACTCTGATGGTATAAATACACCCAGCTGGTCCATACAAAATGCCTGTGGGCAGTGAAATGACTTCCCTGTTTTCATCCTGACACAAGAATTGTGTTTGAGGGGCATGAATACAAAGGAACCTGTATGCACAAAAAGCTATGCCTTGTATTTTTACTAGGGTAGCACCTGAAATCTTACCTCAAGTGATATGAGAACAGTATATTATAAATGGCATAGTTTCTTCTTCCCATAATTTTTCTGTCCCATTTGCCTGCTGTGCTGTAGAATTGCATTCAGATTATGTACACTGTGAGATGTAAGCTTCATAAATGTAAAGTTAAATCAGGACATACAAATACAAACGTACTGTGCTTAATCCGTAAGCTTGGGTTATATAGGACAAAAGTGGAAATATGTGGGTCATTAGTGCAGCTGTGAAGCTTACCTGAGCTGTAATAAATGCTTCTGGGATCTAAACATGTATTTATCACATTGACAAACCCAGTTATAATGAACAAATCTGTTTGGTTTGTCATCAGAATAATAGAAACTCCAATGAATAAATGTTATTCAATAGAAATTACTTTACATTGCTCATATCACATTTTTTCTAAGAAAAATAATGTACAAATGTGTGCTAAATATGGTTTGTACTGACACAAGTAAGGAAATACGATTGTATCCAAGCATATATCATGTTTGCTAAAGTGTCAGTTTCTCAGTATTAAGATGGGGTTGCTTGTTTCACTGCAGTTAAACTGTGGTTTGAAATCAGAACTGTGAAAGGAGTATAAATGATGTGGAGTTGTAAATGCTCAATCTGCTACTCTGACTTTTCTACTGTATCATGTTGGAATGCATAGAAGGATACAAATTTTACTTACATCTACTGAGCTGCTTAAGTGGATATGAATGTATGAAAATCTGAGGTTGAGAAATTACTTTAAGCTGTGTATTGTTGAATGGAACCATGCTATGGTCATCAGAGTGGGAAAGGAGACATTTTTACTCTCTGAAACTTCTTTATGTATTGCTTTGTGTATTTTGTTGTGAGAGACAGGTCTAAGGTAGGCTGGAGATGCTGCTGTGCTTCAGACTCGAGCATTTATCCTGGACTGAAGCTCAGGCTATCCTCAAAGAATATTTTCAAAACTTGAAAAATCATGTCTTAAGTGAAAGGCCTTTGGGGGTGCTGGGGTAGGATTCAGATCTTTAATCTCTTCCGTACAATGAGTAAGAGTTCTAGTAGTAACCACACTAACTGTACAGCGTGTACCCAGTGTGCACATTGAACTGTGTATAATTTGTTATAATTCAGTGAACTCTTGCAGGAGGAAAATAATTTTTAGTCTTCAGGGTTTTATATACAGCTCACTTTTAACTAATGTTCTTGTTGGAGTATACTTGAAGAGCTTTCTAGGAATTGCTTGTATAAAAATCTAAGCCCAAGTTTTGTTCCATCACCTTCGCATTCATTATAGTGTCCTGTTATTTGTTAGGCTGCAGGTTTTTGCTGAGTTGATTCATACTGCCAATGTTTGGTTGTTTTTTTTTCCTTGAGCAATATAGGAAGAATTTGAAGAATGAAGGCATTCACTACCATGAATGTCAACAGAACTGATGAAGCATAATTGTCAGCTTTAATGGCTGTGGGTTTTCTGACTGAAAGCTTTTGCAGCAGATATGGTAAAGCTGCCTAGCAAAGTGTTTTAAGTGAAACATACTATATATAGTAGGAAATTATTCTTTCAGAAACAATGTTGTTCATCCCCTCCTCACGCCTAGTAAATTTATCCCTGTTTTTTAAAAAGGTGAAAACAAAATACACTTTTCCATCTGCGTTCTTGTGGGTTATTTTGTGGGGTTACATGAATAACGTAGCTGCCACTTGTTTCTTTCTAGTTTGGAGCAGCACCCTCTTTATCAGTAAAATCTCTTATGAAACAGTACACTGTAATAAACTCGTGTTGCTTAAGCTGGGTAGTTTTTAAGTTCTCACATGGGACTTGCAGTAAGTGGCAACTTAAATAATATATTCCTGCCTTTGAGACATCTTTTAAATGATCTGTTAGGATTCGTGTGTTTCTGTTTTCTACTGTTATAAGATTCTCCTTTGTCTGTAATTCCTTGGTGAATTCTTAGCATAGTTGCTCTTCAGGATATGGCAAATTCCTTTAGGGAGGAGGGGATGTTTTTTGTGTGTAGCTGTTTATTTATAGTTCAGCAAATCACATCTACTGCTTTAGATAGTGATATTTCTATTTTGCTGTATTCCTAGTTTACAATGAAAACAACCTTTTTCAGGCTTGGTTTTCTTTTATTTAGTTTCTGATACTTGTATGTACTTCTGATGGAATATTTTTTTTTTCTGATACAGTTGATGTCCACCTCTTTAATTTTCCTTTCTTAACCTCTCCCTCTATCCCACTTGATAGTAGGAGGTTTTTTTAGACAAAAAAATCAGTAATGCTTACTTACACTTACTTACTACTTTAAAAATGGTGAAGAGGTTCAGAAAACGCAACTTGGGAATGCATTGTTCACTTCTGCAAACTTGCCAGTGAATGTACTCGCTCTAAAATACTGATGTAATTTAAAAATCCAGTTTCTAGAAACTAGTGGCATAAAGTATATTGTGTGAGCAATGACATCCTGTTAAAATGCTTGTTGATTTGAAACACATGAGGGGAAAAACCCTCCTTCTGGAGGGATTCAGTTTTGTGGTTTGATTAGAGCTGTTTACTGTTTTATACCATTGTAACATATTAGGCTAAACAGAATTGCCTTGAGTCCTTGAGGTCTGCCCTCATAAGTTCTAAAGAAACCTCTGTCTGAGCATGTGGTGCAGTTGGGAAGCATTGCCTTACCTCAGTAGATGTAACCGTGGCACCTTAGAAAGATGATTATGGGGCTTTTTCTTGCTTGTCAGGTTTTCTTCATTTCTGCTTCGTTCAGAAAAGCAGAAATGCAGAAAATAATTGCCTTTTGAAAATGATGTATATTTGGGATGTTAAGTTATACTCTCCAGTTTCTTCTTTTAATGTCTTTGAATAGCTAGGAGACTTTCAGCTTTTTTGTTACAAACAAGCTACGATGGGCTCCGGAATGCTCTCAGCTCTGGCTGCTGTTGCTTAATTAGCTCAGGACAACACGTTCTCTTCTGTGTTCTGTAACAACTTAGTTTCATGCTCCAGTTGGCATCTGAAGAATTTGTAAGCCACCAAAATCCATTTTCTCAATGAAGGAGATTCTTGAAATAAACATTTCTGCTTTCATCATAAACTGTAAAAACAAACCAAGGAAAAACTGGGGTTAGTTAGGTAATAGAGCCCACTTGGAATTGGTTGAAAGGAGAAGGAAGCTAAAAGGTATGAAGAATTTCTTGAAAATCCTGGGTGAGGATGCAGAGTCTTGAGAGTGAGCAACAAAGCAAGAGAAAAGTAGATAGTATAACCTGTTAACAACATGTTTTTGTATTGGTTTTGGTGGCAATTTTTTAATTTTTATGGAATTTTGCAGTAAACTGGATTTCTTTTAGTAAAGATCAACTGGGGAGAGGATGCAGAAAGAAGGCTGCTTCCTAATGGCAGTGAATAGAAATTAAAATATTTTTATGCTTTCAATTTAGCATCTAATATTTTATGTAGTAATTGCAGATACACCTGTTGTCACTTCTCGTTTCAAATATTGTCACATTTTCATTATTTCATTGCAGGTCTGTATTGTTTGTTCTTGCTCTTTGCTTTACAATCTTATACATACCAGATTTAAATGGAGAGAACGGGGCTGGCATGGAAATGTTTTGTGGCAGGCATTAGGTTATACATAATGATGATGATGAGCCCTCATATTTGCCACTTTCAGTCAGAGCTTGGTGTAATAAGTCTCCTTTACATCCTACAGCTTTTTTTTGCATTTGTGAATGAAGAAAAGTTTTCTGAAAATGGATGGATGGTGTACAGGCCGATGTCTGAATACAGGAGACAAGTGAGTTATCGAAGTTGCTGTTGCCTGGTGCTTTCCTATCTGACAACTGACATAGAAGAATTCTTGTTTGTACATTTCTCTTATGAGCTCCTTTATGGGGGGAGCAGAGAATGGGAGAAGATGGGAATACAACTTGGAAAAGAAAATAAAGAAAAAATGCTGGAACCTTTAAGAAAAAAAAAATAACTAGAATGTCACTGGAAGGTAGTCCTTGCTCTTTCAAGGAAGTTATTGATACCTCTTACAATGTGCCACTGTTAATTGGGCAGGGTACAGGGAGAATGTGCCCAATATGTAACTACAGTGTCCTAAATATAGGTTTGATTTGGTCTGCGCCTTCCTGAGGTGAAGGGGGGGAGCAGATTATTTTAGAAGCAGCGTTGCTTTACAGAAGTTATTTATGTGTCTGTATTCTACCTTGCTCTTTAGGTGATTTCAGAAACGTGTCAATGAAAGAGGATGATATATTCAATTTTAAAATGTCATTGAGACAATTTATTTTTGCTTTAAATATTACTTTTTCTTTTAAGCAAACAATAGGGACTACCTTAGATGTTTTTGTCCCTCCATAGTTTTCTGGTTTGACATTTAGATGTCTAAGATTCAAAAAAGATAAAATACAAACACCCACGTGTGCATGAACCCCACTGTGCATGTGAAGAGGGCTTATCAGTCTTTCTCAGTTTCCTGGCTCCTGTTTCTGAAATGCCTTACTGAGCAGACTGCAGCTGAAAGTTCTTGTTTCTCCATAAGTAAGCTACGCTGAATCTTATTTCTAACCTAAAGCTACTATCAGGCTACAGGGAAGAAGAGTTGAGGAGAGACTGCTTCCCCCTGTCTTCTCAGAACCATAGTTTCTTTTCAACAAAGGAAAATGGAAAGGCAGAGCTTTGAGGGAGGAGAGAAGATGGTTTTCTTTCCTCAGTCCCACAGTTAAAGAAATACTTCTGCTAGTTTTAATCACTGTTTCGAAACTTGTTGCAAGAATAGATTAGTATGTGTGATAAGAATAGAATTGTGTATGTAGGAGCATGAGAGAGAGTTGTTTAAAGCTGTGAATCCATCAGCAATGAGCTGTTTTGTAATCTCTTTTTTCTTCTATTGTTTTGAAGCAGTGCTGTAGTTTAATTAAATTGGTAGGTTGTTGCCACCATGTGGCCATAATGTCATGTAAAATTCAAGAGCAGAGTTATCATTTCTACAGCCAAAAGTACATTGAAAAAACTTTGTGTTATGTTTTAGGGACTGCCTAATGATCGGTGGCGAGTAAGTTTTATTAATGAACATTATGGGCTGTGTGACACATATCCATCACTCTTGGTAGTGCCATATAACGCAACAGATGATGATCTCAAGAAAGTTGCTGCCTTTAGGTCTCGAAATAGAATCCCGGTGAGTATTATGAGATGAAAGCTCCCTTGCAGTCTATCTAGTTTTAAGTATGCATCCAAACAATATTTTGCTGAGCATGACAGAGGATGCTTTTTTGGAAATGGTTAGAGCAAAAGAGTTTTGATTGGCTGGTGGTTTTTGCTGCTTGAAACTAGTGTCTTGGCCAAGCCACAGTTCTGTTTTCCCCCCCCGCAACAGTCACCCGTTCCAACTTGGTTGGTTTTAACTTGACTTTTCTATGCTAGCATTGCAGATTCACTTTTCTTAGTGAAGTATGAGCCTCAGACTGCCATCTGTACTAGTTATTGACTATTGTTGGATGCACGTAACATGTGATCACAACTGTTTTTCTCCTGTAAGCAAACCACATGGCATTTAAACATAGCTCCAATGGTCAGTCCTAAAATAAGATCTCATGCGTAGTCTGTGGAGTGAGTTCTTGGGCTTTTTAGGCCTTTAAACTGGGATGTGCAATTTAAAATAAACCTATTTGACATTTTGGGTATATTTCTGTAACTAAAATTCTTTGAGGTGAGAGAATTTTTAAGTATCGGCTCCTTACAGCACTACAGAAAATACTCATTTCTGTCATAATACAATCTGTTTAAACTAGTATTTCCATTTGGTAAACTCAGAGGAGGTGCTAGATTCTTAGCCAGTATCAGAAAGCTGCCTTGAATCTCACTTAATCTCAAACAGATGCAAAACTCAATATTATAAATATTTATTAGATATGGTATTCACTAACTAGTGAATCCCATATCTAGAATAGGCTAGGCCTATAATTACATTTACTATATATGCACATATGTGTATGTATAATATATGTGTATAAAATATGTATGTGTTTTGTATATATATAGTGTGTGCATAAGTTCTTGTAACTGGGCTGTATCTTCTCAGTCATCTAAAAATTCATGACAGGGCTTTTGTGTGCCTGTACCAGTGAGAGTCATTTCCTTGGTAATAGTAATTTTATTCTTGTCAGGAAATAACCAGTCATGCTCACCTGCACACACACTGACAGGTCTCATGTCTGGATATTTCCCTGGGCAGCTCACTACCACTTGTTTCTGGTAAGTGTCCCCTGTCTCATAAGAACAAGAAAGGCAGTGTGTGCTTTGCTCCAGAGCCTCCTCTTTGTAAAGAGAGCTGAGGAACAAAATGTGCTTTAAAGAGAAGGTTAAACATTAAGATAACTGCAGAAAGGTTTAACTTTCCTTCTTTGTCTGAAAAAAGGGAAAGTTCTACAAGAACTGGAGCGTCTTAGTCATAGTTTCTACAATGAGTTCATTCTTCTGAATTGTTTATTAGTTTCAGCAGACATTGCTGTGTTTGTTTCCAGTTTGCTTTTCAGAATTACTTGTGTAACCTAAAACCTGTAGGAAAATATTAAAATACACTGGACTGTATAGGTTAGTATAACCCCAGTAAAAGTTAAATGTGTAAAAGAATGAACTTTTTAATTATTATTAAACTTTATGAGCCTAAAGTGGAAGCAGTTGACATGTCTGGGGATGATCTTTTGAAGAAATAAAGTAATTGTTAATTTTCATATTATCTAGTTGAAAGAATAGATCAGAGTTTAAAGTTATTAGAAGAAATACATTTTTTTAAAAAAAAATTACTATGTTTTTGATATGTGACTAGGTTCTGTCGTGGATTCATCCAGAGACTCAAGCTGTTATTATGCGCTGCAGTCAACCCCTTGTTGGAATGAGTGGCAAACGGAATAAAGATGATGAAAAATACCTTGATATCATCAGGGAGGCCAATGGGCAAATCTCAAAACTGACCATCTATGACGCTAGGCCCAATGTCAATGCTGTTGCAAACAAGGTAAACAGATGCTTAATAGTCATATTTGTGAAGGAAGGTGGGGAGAAGACTGAGTTCGAAGTTTTCTGTGAGAAGGTTTTTGGGAACATTAGTAATCTTAATGTAGATAAATTTACATCATCAAATATATACTTGCATAATCAAATACTAAGGCTCAAGGCCATGAAAGACCTGGCAGCTCTGAGAATACCCCATCATCTGAGGAAGGACATAGAGAGCATCGAATAGAGATACTATGCTACTATACGGAAATGTAGGTGGTACTAATGGGGAAAGGCTATACTGTACTTCAGGTTATTGTCTGATGTGTTGCTGGTGGCATAATGGCTTATAAAGGCAAAATTTATTTATCACAATTCATGGCGTGGCAAGTTTTTGCTATCTGCAGGAAATGCTGTGAATATGCAGCCCTTTGAGGCTGAGGGAGCTGGGATTGTTTAGCTTGGAGAAAAGGAGGTTCAGGGGGAGACCTTATCATTCTCTGCAACTACCCGAAAGGAGGATGGAGTGAGGTGGGGGTTGACCCGTTCTTCCAAGTCACAAGTGATAGGACAAGAGGAAATGGCCTCAAGGTGTGCTGGGGAGGTTTAGATTGGATATTAGGAACAATTTCTTCCCCAGAAGTGTTGTCAGGCATTGGAACAGGCTGCCCAGGGCAGTGGTTGAGTCACCATCCCTGGAGAGATGTGAAAGCTGTGTAAATGTGGCCCTTAGTGACATGGTTTAGTGGTGGATTTGGCAGTGCTGAGGAAACAGTTGCACTCAATGATCTTAAAGGTCTTTTCCAATCTAAATGATTCTATGATCCTGACTTTGGAAAATCTTGTCAATGGCACTGTGTCCTAAAATAGTGTGGGTTTCTGCTTCCTTCTGTGACCAGGCACATCCTTTGCTATGGTGGTGATTAAATGCTTTGAGAGAGCAGCAGTAGAACGAACTTATTTATGTGGCTTTTTAATTTCTTTACATCTAAATACATGTTTAGCCTTTAGCAGTAAAATTTAATGTTAGAAATGTAACTTTAAACTTTAATGTTATTATGAATTTACTTCTTAGAGGCAGAATCAAAGGTTCTTGAACTTAATTCTTAAATGAAATGTAGTTTATTCTTAACACTTGAATTTAATTTTATGCAGCCGAACATTTTTATTATTTTTACCTATTTGTATATCAATTCAATTTTAGTAGTAAATAACCAGGCAGTTTAAACACAGGAAAGGAGGATTTATTTATTTATTTATTTATTATTTAGTTTTATTTATTTATTGGTGGTGGTTTTTTTGGTAGCAAGTTTGCACTGGCAAATCTGAGATCTGCTCTCTTTTGAATTAATGGTGTAAAGAAACAGACAAATCCTTTGAATTTTTTCCTAATTTATCCCCTGGGAGTGATGATCTATTATGTGTTGAGTAATTGTTGTTTTGTGTGCTATGCTTTACATTTTAATTTAACCTTAATAATCTGTCTGGGAAGTCAGTTGGTTTCTTTTGTATTCAGAATCATGAGTTTGTTTAGTCCTTGGTGGGAAAAGTGAACATAAATGAATTAAAAAATATTAACATTGTAATGTCAGTTGGTCAAGAAAGGAACAAGGCTACCTGAAGCAACTTCAGTGTCTTTCTGGCCATGTGCTATACTTAATAAACTTTGTCCCTTTGGATAAAGGAAAGCCCCCAAATATTCTTTGCCAGAATGTGCCCCTTCAAAGCTTGTATCTGAGACTGATGTTTTACACAAGCAGCTGAAATTCTATGTTGCCCAACTACAAAATAAAGTATAAATGAAATTCCCTTCTTGCTCCATTGAAAAGTTGCTATGTGAGTGCATATATACTAAAGTTCATTTTAGAAATGTTGTTTGTAGGCAACTGGGGGAGGTTATGAAAGTGAAGATGCATATCCCAATGCAGAACTTTTCTTCTTGGACATTCATAATATTCATGTCATGCGGGAATCTTTGAAGAAGTTGAAGGACATTGTTTATCCTAATGTGGAAGAATCACACTGGTTGTCAAGTCTGGAATCCACTCATTGGTTAGAACATATAAAGGTAACTTTTTACTGTTTGTTTGAAATAACATTTGTCTATATCTGTTGTATCAGACTTGTTTTCTTTGTTAGACTTTGAGATAGTCGTGATGTGGAACACGTCAAACTACTTGGACTGCAAAACCAGTGTCACTGAGTGTTGGCTTTTTACCAACTAGTCCTAGAGTATGTTATGAGAGCTCATTACTAAGCAACAGTAGGTAAAGTCAACATTTATTGTCTGCTTCAAGTCAAATGTCAGTCTTTAATAGAGGAATGCATTGTTATTCTGATTGTGTATTATGTGTGTGAGAACTGATTTTTTTTGGTCTCTGGCAGAGCAGGACTTACAGGTAGAGTGTCATTGTGAAGGTTAGTAATTACTTTAGTTGTCAGTATGTATGTGACTATTTTGTGAATTATGGTTTTGTACATAAATCTTGTAAATGTAAACTTTGTACTTTCCATCTTGTAGCACAAATAAAATACTTAAACTGGTAATTCACCAGTGTTCTTACCAGTTGTCCTTTGAACCTTTTGCCTCAAGTACAGCTCTGTAAAAGAATTAAGCATTATGTAATGAGTTCTACTTAATAAATTTTTAATTTTGTTTGTATTTGGAAAATGAACATATTAAAATAGTACAAGTTCCTTTTTCCAACAACTGAGACATTTCAGTCATTTAGTTAAAAGAAAAGAGACAAATAAAAAACAGAATTTTTAGAATATATCCTATGGTAAGTCTTCTCTTTCTTCAAAAAGCAGCTTATGTTCTTCAGTTTATCAAGGTTACTGTTTTCTGTCCTATTTATTAAGAATTTGCTGTGAGATGAATTAGATCTTACTAACGGATTAGGGAACCAATCTGTCTATTTTTATACAAGAAATCTACTTGATCTCCTAGAAAATTCTCTTCCAATTAGTGTAGCATGCTGTTTAGGTCTTTTAATCAAAACGCTAACAATTTGGATACTGCGTTGATACAAAGAAATCAGTTTATTTTTGTTAGAATGATAATACTGATATGTGATTGGTGTCTGTTTCTCTTCGCCAGCTTGTCTTGACAGGAGCTATTCAAGTGGCAGACAAGGTATCCTCAGGAAGGAGCTCTGTGTTGGTTCACTGCAGCGATGGCTGGGACCGGACAGCCCAGCTAACATCACTGGCCATGCTGATGCTTGACAGCTACTACAGAACGATTGAAGGCTTTGAAGTTCTGGTGCAGAAAGAGTGGATAAGCTTTGGACACAAATTTGCATCGGTAAGAGAAGATAATTGCCAGGAATGCAACATTAACATTCTGAAAAGCTTTTAATGTTAAACTACTTGTTGTGCTAACGTTTAATAATACTTTTCATTACTTTAGAATTCTGATTTAAAACATTTCCAGGTAGATCTGAGTAGAGGTTTTGGTTTTAGACCTGTTTGGTTAGTATTTTTTTTTTTTTTTGTGCTATTCTTCCCCTGAGAGCTCGTATTTTGTCCTTTCCAGCCTTTTAAAAGCACGGAATCGCTAGGGTCATATGTGGTTTTTGAGCAAAGAAAATGAGAAGGCACAGAAATTATGTCTTCCCAACTTCTCAGAAGAAGATCAAATAAGGCTTGGACATGAGGCTTCTCCCTCACCCTGCTTTTGGACTACTTTGAATCTTGTGAGAGGCAGATGCATCTGGCCATAATTTATTACTTCTTCCCAAATGCTCTAAACTTGTCATAATAGCTCTCAGGAGGCTGTCACTGGTAGTGCTGGCTCTAGCTCTGTTGAATTGTCTTCTGAATGCTTAGAAGGTTAAGTAGAAATTGTCCATGGCAAGTCCTTAATATCCTACTCACGTGTGGTTTGAAATCATGAGTGTTTGTGTTAGGGAACTTCCCAGTTGAAACTTAGTGAACTTCTGTTACATTTGGCAACTAACCATTTAACCAGGATATCTATGTGAAGAACGTCTATGGAGGGGAAATCTATGGAGAAGCAGAATAGGTTGCCAGGGAGAGTGTGCTGGGATATGTAAGCGTACAACACAAGTTGAGAGCTTTACAAGACTCTTCCTTGTTGATGCTGAACCTTGTAGTTAACACCAAGAAGTTTCCACACCTTCAGTAGAAGTTATTTGCACAGACAGTTTGTCCCTAGTGGAATATACTAAAGATATTACTTAATATGGCTAAAACTGGGAAAATTGGCCATCTGGAAAAATAAAGAAATGGACAAATATGCCTGTGTGTGCATTTCATGCCCACCTTACATTTGCAAGAGTGTCTCGGTAATTTGGAAATTCATGTATAGCTACTCAGCATGAATCACTGCATGGCTTAAGTGTGCTAGTAGGCTGTGGCAGGCTTTGATCTGACACTATAAAGGTGCTATGAGGCTTGGGAGAGTTGCGTTCTGATTGTGGAGAGTGATATCTGCAGTAGTCCATTTTTTTGGTTTTTTTTGCATGCTTACCTGTAGTCTTCAAATAGTGATGTGTTACATGAACTTCTGAAGTATTCTATCTTGGTACAAAAAAATGGCTTGACGTTTCATTCTCTTATTGTGTATTTTAAAAAATGTTATAGTCGTGATACAGATAAAATCAGCTTTTGTAACTAGGAGATATGTAACCTAGCGCATGTGTTATGGTTTAGTACAAGGCTTAAAAAGATGTGTCCTTCACCATGATGAATAAATTCAAATAATCTATGTTTTTTTTCATTAAACCATTAATTTTGCTTTGAGTAATCAAAGGAGCTTGTTTTTCAACAGATAATGTTTTCCACTTGTTAGTGAGACAGGACTTTTACACGCCTTCCAGATGACTAGCTCAGTCCACTGGTTCATCTCTGACAATGCAGCAGCAATAAGGGTGGTTTAAATAGCTTGTGTTTGCTTAAACTGCTGTTTTATTTTCCTGACTTTCTTACTCGAGTAATAATCTTTGGAAATGGTTAAAGGCACTCTCCCTTAGCCATCTGCTGTTTTCTAGGTGTACTGTATATTTTGATTTGATGGGTTGCTTATAGTGAAAGTAGTCCTCTTCTGGAGTTTCTGTAGAAGTGGTGGAGTCACCATCCCTGCAAGTATTTAAAAGATGTGTAAATGCGGCACTTAGTGACAGAGTTTAGTGGTGGACTTGGAAGTGCTGGGTTAATGGGTGGACTCAATAATCTTAAATGTCTTTTCCAACCTAAACAATTATTTGATAAAAACTGATAATGGAAGCAGAAAATACTGTGATCGTACATGCAGTAGTTTAGTTTGAGTTGTAATAGTGAGGATTAGGCACTTCTGTGCATTTGGCAGTTCCTGAACCTCATCTCTGGAACTGTTGTTGTTATGCCTTCCCTCAATCAGGGAGTTGAAGAAGAGTAGGTGTTTCTTATATTGTCTGGGTTACAGCAAGGTTCATGTTTTCATGAACATAACAAATAAATAGTAGACTATGTAATAGTTCCTCTCTATAATTTCTATCTAATGAAGTGCACAGTAAATTTCCTTGTTGAAAAGGAATTCCCTAACCCAGCTTTTCTATGTATAGTGAACTTAATGCACTATGCAGATGATAGAATTGCTTGCTATGTGGAAGATCATTCTTATAATGCATTCTAGCATAAGAAATATGAGACAAACATAATTATAGATGGAGAATACTCAGACATCCTGAAACTGCTAACTATAGTGGAAGTGGAGGGACTTTCAGTCCTTACTGAACACATGTATGGCTCTGTTAACAGATACCATGGATTTTTAAACCAGGAAAACTGAAGAGGATGGAGGCCAATTTGTTTGTTTTCTCTATGGTGCTTTTTCTAGTCATTTGCTATTGCTGACTGAGTTCAGCTATTATCAATCCCTCATCTCCCTCTATTTCCTGCTGTTCAGTTCTATTATTCTAAACTATCTTGCAAGTCCTTGCACAGAATAGCATACTGGTTTTATGATTTGTCACATCCTTAAGACATTAAGCTTGCTATCTTGCAGGCAGATAGACACTATCTTAGTGTCTATACATGATCATCTTTCCTCTCCTCCAGGTAAGTACATTCAAGCAGGATTATAGAGCTAACAGATTCTCTTCCCTGAATCTCTTACCTGTTCTCAGCTATCAAATGTGAAAAAGAAGCTTTTAACAAACCTACTTTTTGTCTGTAGGGAGAATTCCTTTGTTACTTTGGACTCCTCACAATAAGTGGCTCACCCAAGCTTTGAAAATGTTGCGTTATTTCTTTGTCAAGACCATTAATGTTAACCTTGAGCTCTTTCATGTTCTGCCTCGGGGTGAATCTTTAGGTTGTGAGGTAGGGGAAGAGAAGAATCTGTGTGGATAGTTTGATCTAGGTTCTCTGGTGACTTAGATTACAAAAGAAGACAAAGTATATAACTTGGATTTTGACAAACTTACTACATAAATACAGTTTGAAACAAGGCTTGTTTACTTGCAAAGTAATGGATGCTTGAACAGTTCTGCTTGTCCAGTAACTAGAAGGTTTTTTTAATGGAACTAATTGTTTCTTTGGAATATTTCTCAGGCACCTTTGGAACAGCTTTGCAGTATTTCTATGTATCTGAATCTCTCATTGGTGCAGTGACTAATTTTGAAATCATAAGAATAAGTTGCTCTATTACGGAAGCATTAATATTCTACTGCAAAATACGAAACAATGTCTGTTGGCCATAAAATAGACTGTTTTGGTTAACAGGAGGCTGTATTGCTTCATTTCAGAGAATAGGCCACGGTGACAAAAATCATGCTGACGCAGACAGATCACCCATCTTTCTCCAGTTCATTGATTGTGTGTGGCAGGTGTCTAAACAGGTATGTGTTCTTCTTCAGAAGGTAACATCGTTAAGAGCTTACTGAGTTAAAACCCTAGAGTTTTGTTTAAACAAAAGTATTTGCAGAGGACAGCATACCCCTCTGCTCTGATGCTGTAGCCAGAAAGCATGGTTTTACTTTTAAACCATACTATCTCTCTAACGGATTTCCAAAAGTGGTGTACAAGCTGTAGTTTTGTTGCATAATCCAGCATTGGCTATGCATGGAAGGCTGCTGTGTCTTGGATCTGGGCTTCTCAGAAACACATGGAGAGATGTGACCCAGCAAAATGCTTTTACCAGAATTGCATCCAGCTATCTCAGTAGGGTTTGTGTTTCACTTCGCTATTTTTGTAAAGCTGTCCCTTGGAACACAAGAACAAATGTGCTTTTATCAAAGCTTGGGAGCTGTTGAGTGCTGTGATTTAAACTTCGTATTTTCAATAAATAATGAAACAAACCAGCAAATTTAGTCTGTTTAGATCAAGAATTAGAAATAGTCTTTATTTTCCTGATTGGTGCACTATGCACATCTTACTCTTTTGTGATAGTAAAGATGCAACTGTAACCATTCTGTATTTTATTCTTTTTAGAAATTAAAGGCAGTTAGAATGTTTTGAGAAGAGTTCTTTTCATTGACTAGTTTGAGAAAGTTGAACACCTCATGTCATCTGTACACTTATTCTGCTATAAGGCATATGAAAATAACTGCCTTAAAAAGTATTTGTAGATGTGTTCAGGCCTCTAAATGCCACTTTTAGCAAGGCATGTGCATCCCTCCCTGCTTTTACAATGTAAAGAACAAATTTGTCTTTTCTGGTTTTAGTTTCCTACAGCTTTTGAATTCAATGAGCAATTCTTGATTACAATCCTGGATCACTTGTACAGCTGCCGGTTTGGTACTTTCTTGTATAACAGCGAGTCTTCTAGAGAAAAAGAGGTTAGTGTTTTCCTGTCTAAAAAGCTGTGTTAGTTAGAAGCATATGCTTGTGTATGTTGTACTGTTGTCTTGACTCTAGATGATCACAGACAGTTTTGGTTGTGTTGTATTTGGTTGTATTCCTTGTATGACAGTGGGTTTGAGCTGCCTTTCTTATTATAGAATAGTTACATGGTAAATTCTTTAGGTTTGGTAACTTAAATACTATGTGGTTTTGAAAAGACTTCTCAAGCACTGGGCTTGGAATGTTTCTAATACAGTAACTTATTAGTATAGTAACTTACAATAACTTCTGCTTCTAAATAAATCAGAAGTATATTGATTTTAGAATGTAACTGTGGCTTCTGTGATGGATTTCGTGTAAATATTTACTGTTCTTATTTCATTTTAGAAAGTGACTGAGAAAACCTTGTCATTATGGTCTTTGATAAACAGTGAAAAATCTAAGTACACCAATCCTTTCTATACTAAAGAGCTAAATCGAGCGCTCTATCCGGTAGCCAGTATGCGTCACTTAGAGCTCTGGGTCAATTACTACATCAGGTGGAACCCAAGAATTCGGCAACAAGTAAGTAAATTCTCTACAATGTACAAAATGTTTTTAGACTTAGGAAATAAGATTTTGTGTCATAACTGACTTGTAGAATAGTCCTGTAATCTGTTTGGGTTTTTATTATTATATTTTAAAGATGGAGAAAAAGGTGAAAATGATTATTTCACAAGTCATTCTCAAGCTCCTTCTAAGCTGTTGTCTTGGGGACTGGGCTTGGGAAGCATATTTTAAGGGCATTTGGTGGATACTAACGGGTGAATGACAACCCTTAGAAATAGGGCTTACTGATCCCTGAACAGTTGGGCATTAGCATTACAAACACATGTAGTTGCATTTGCTTAAATCTTTCTCCTTTTTTCTCAGAGAGCCTATGAAGTATTCTACAAACTAAGATGACCTATTCTGTCCTTTCTCTTTGTTATCTGTATTGATGGCTTATGGCAAGATATTTTTTATGTAATGTTTAATGACCCAACATCGTTTGCACTGTGTAACAGTTGGATAAAAGCTGTTATTGAAAATTATACAAGTGAATCAGATCAGAAGCCCAGGAAAGCTTTTATCAAATTACACATAGTTCAGTTCTGTGCTTTTAATGTTTAATATATGGATACTCAATGTTTGTTACAAACTTGTTAGAAATTTCAACAATGTGGCACATAGTTTATAGAGATTTATCTTTCTTAACAAGTTGTGGAGTTTTGAGTGGGAGAAAATAGAGGAGCACTTTCTTTGACAGAAGCAGTCTTCACGATGCAGCCCCTGGAATGAATCAGGAGTTTTCAAGCAGTGCACTTCCTTTTCTGCAGCTGATCTCCTGCATTATTTACAACAGGAGGCTGCAAGAAAGGCAGACAATTTGCCATGTTTTCTCACAAGTATGTTGCCAGCTTTAAAGTTTTAGTTTTAGAGCTTTTGTTGCTTGCTGTGAAAGATGAGGGCATTTTGCAAAAGGTGAACCCAAAGATTTATTTTAGAAAGTGAAGAATTATAGGGCAAGCAGATTAGCTGTAAATCTAGTTAAAAATGCACATTGCCATCATTCAGGAAAGATTTTTTTTTTTTTTTTGGCAGGAATTTCTCATTAGAAATGCAAACCCGTGGGAGAATTTTCTATGTTACTACTGCTGGTCCTACATTTTCATCACTTTTATATACAAAATGCAATTTTTTTTTTTTTTTTTCTGCACATGAAATCTATGCTTCATCTTGACTTAAGCAACTGACTAGTGCACATGTGGCCTGAATCAGGTCTTTTTATGACCTTTCTTAGTGCCATTACTTAGAAGCATGTTCTGCATCAGACTCAGACTTAAGCCTGATGAGGAGTCTGATCTGTCACTAGCCACATCATTAACCCTACATCTCTAATCATCTTAGTAACTACATTCAGTCGTTGATCCAACTTCCACAGTTGCCATCTCTGTCAGGGGTGCATAGCGAGTGGTGTGCTTCAGAGTGTTGCTTCAGCCCGTCTTGAATTGGTGAGGCATTTACATTTGCTTCTGGAACTGTGCTGCTAGTAGCTTTTAATTACAGGCAGTTGACTGTGAAACAGTGGCAACTTTTTGACAGGTATATACAGCTGAGGAGAACTTTCAGCTCTCTATGTGTGTTTCCCATTTGTTTCATTACTCTATCTGAAAAAGGAAGCAGTTATGATGTTCTTTCAAGTGAGCAATCTCCTGAAAGCAGGGGCAGTTGATTTTAAACACATTCAAGCTTGCTTACGGAATTCATTATTAATTTTTTGCATTTATTTCGCTTGTTTATTTACACAAAGTTGCAAATTTGCTATTAAAAACTGCAGGAAATTTCATCAGTAAGGGAAGCTTAATCTGAAGACATGGGTTCCATCTTAATCTGATTAGTGCAGCTAAAATAGTCTGTTTAACACTATTTTTAAGGAAGATGGTGAGACATTTGATCTCTGGAATCTAAAATCTTCTAATAAGTCAAGAAGAGCAAAACTTTTGACAAGATAGTCTCACTTTTCTTCCTCACACTATTAGATATTAAGAAAATAAAATCCATATGCTCCAGGAAGTGCTGGCTGGTTTTATTGAGGTGGGAAGAACTGTTTTGTGTAAAGATTTTCTTTGGATGAGAGCAAAAGAAAGGCAGAGGGCTCTTGCATTATAGATATAAACATTTCTGTTTAGCTACAACTTGTTACATATGTTGGAAACTACAAATACAGAGTAATGCCAGGAAAGCAGAAATACTGCAGCAGCCTAACTGCGTAGAAGAAGTGGAACTGAAGTGACAAGACTAATACAGATTTCTTTCTAGCAGCCAAATCCAATGGAGCAGCGATACATGGAGCTTCTTGCTTTACGTGATGATTATATAAGGAGACTTGAAGAACTACAGATCACAAATAATTCCAAGATACCCAATTCATCAGCCTCATCGTCATCTCCCTCACAAATGGTGTCCCAAGTACAAACACATTTTTGAAGGAAATGTTGGCTTCTTCCTGTGCTGTCCTAGCAAGCGGTGCTTAATGTAGATCTATAGCATAAAGAGGAAGATTTTAATGCCTTACATTAGACTCTCCAAACACAAAGTATTTTAGGCTGTCTTCACTTGAGGGCAACTTCAAAGCAAACAAAACCAACTTCCGTTATGTGCCTTTCAGAACCTGTGGACTGGGAACATTATTAATCATCTTCTAGTTATGGAGGGCTTCAAGAGTTATTTTGGAACGTCCGGTGCAATTGAAATGAATTTGATTGGTTTCATTAAGAATGCTTTAATTTATTACACTGTAGGAAATTCATGCTCAGTCTTGCATCTCATGAGTAAACCATTAATGGCAATAGGAATATCCACATTATGTGAAATTAGGTATCGTGTATTCCTTCTAGGTATTCTTTGTGGAGTTCATGAGAGAAAAATAAATTCTGTTGCAAGATTTCAGAGAGAAGTGTTGAAATTTTCAGATTACCTGAGAATTGCAGATTTTCCTTTTTTGAAATAAAAATATGGAAGGGGTTTCACTGAAATGCTTCTAAGGAAGAAGTTCAGATAGTTCAGTAGATAGTAAAATAAAAGAAAAAAACCTATTTTTTGTAAAAAATAATCAATTTTCAAATGGCAATTGTACTGGATTCTGAGAAGTCCTGTTTTGTCTAACTGTTCAGCACTAAATTATCACTGTTGGCAATATTAGTTCTTTGGATTAATACAGAGTAAAATGGTTCTAAAGAAGGTTTATATCATTAAAAACAGACCCCCAGAGACCTTGCTTAAATATCCAGCAATAGCCATAGGATAAATGCTTGTGTTTGTCTTCTAAAAGTAAATGTGCCTGTTTAAAGGAGCTTTTATACCAAAGTAGGCAAAAATTTTTAGTTATAAATACTGTTGAAAACTTGTGCATTTATAGCTTACTGTTTAATTTAATTTTTGTTCAACAGACATTAAGTATTCAAGGGACTTCAGTATACAAGAGTTGCATATATACACTGAACCTTCCATTAAATTCTAGTTTCAAGCCTTCATTTCAGAGGCTTCTTGTAAACCTTTAATTTGTTCCTTTCAGGTATTTTTTTAAGTAGTTTCAAAAGTAGCACAAACCTTGCTGCTTGATATTTAATTAATATTTTGCATATTCTCAGAAGTTAAATGATATTCAGGCAGTCCAGGAAATACTGCAATTCCCAATTTGTAGTGGACTCTAATATTGTTCTTTTAAAGGAGATATTTTGATGCTTGAGGCTTCTGTCATTGTAAATTATTGTACATGTGGTGAGTTTTGATCTGCAAGATATAATAGGATTATATATAAATTAAGTTCTGTGTAATTATATATTATATAGTTTATTAGAAATTCTGAAAGTTTATAAAGTGTAAATATTTTGCATATGAAAACTAAATTTAAAGCTAGTTGCTTAAAATAAGTTGAAGTTTAGAGGACATCTGAGTATTTTTAGAATGGTATTTTTTCAAAGGAATAAAAGTATACCGCCTCTTGATTAAATTCAGTAGATACACTGAGTTGCACTATTGTTTTCAGGGAAGCTCAGAGCATACACCATGCAAGTTCTAAATATGCACAATTTATGACTTATTTTTGTCCTCTAAATTTCATTCTTCCATTAATGGTCTTCACTGTGTGTTTCCAAAATAACAATGTTGTCCCAAAATCTTGACTTGTTAAGGTAAATGAGATGCATTACATCAGATAAATGAAGAAGGATACTCAATTGTTCATGATGTATTTACATTTTGAAAGCTATGCATACTCTGGTATATTTGCCTTCTATTTACTTGTGGTTTATAAAAAAAGCTATTTTTACTAGAATATTTGAAGTTTCTATATTTGAGTTGAACATATGGGGGACATCTCTGAGCAGTGTGGAGAAGTTCAGAAAATGTAATTGTTTTACTGTGTAAACACTACATGTTAACCTACTGCATTTGGGAGAGTTTAATATGGAAAGGAGTTTTTTGCACTTATTACATATATACCATTCTTCATATTACTGCTTCAGTCGAACTTCAGTCTTTGAAGCTCTCTAAGAGGTCTGTGTGGGCTTGGATTTTTATTTTTCTTTCTTTTTTTTTTTCCCAAGTCAACAGTAAGATACTTGTTTTAATTCTATTTGTTACATGGCAATGGGAGGCAAATGTAGGTGTGTTTTTAATACAGTACTTTCTGGAAAATACTAGTTTAAAGTTGTGAATGTCAGCATACAAACTGATCTATGTTAACAGGAAGCACTTCTTCCCCTTGCGTGCATGATCTTGGCTGTCACTGTGCTTGTTGAGCATTGCCTGGTGCCTCCATCCCTTTGGACCATCCATCTCCTGCAGCCGACAGCAAGCCTGAGGCAGTGAGTGAGGGAGTTCCAGGTGCCGTGTGCCTTTCCTGGAGGGGTAAAAGAGCAGGGATGTAAACAGCAGCTCTAAGTGCTTCATGTCCCATGTGAAATGTCCATCCCAGAATGTTGGTTTGTTTTTTTTCCTTTCTTTGTTTGTACTTCCATGGACCTGAGAAGATAAACTTTATAAATAACTGAAGCCCACCACACAAATTAGGTTCTGTGTTGGATGCCTTCTTTATTTGCTTTTGCCTTATTCCCCCCCAGCATTACTCTTATGGGTATCCCTTAGAACTAATTTGTGTACTACCTCCTTTTGATGTATTTTTCTAACGCTGCCTTGAGTTCAGTTGTTGCCTCGCAGTGAGCATTTTGTCATGCTTGAGGAAGCAGTCTGTCATACCTGACCAGTACTCTCCCTTGGTGACCGTGTCCCTGGAGACCGCAGCACTGCGCTGGAGCCGGGTGTGACTTGTGAAGCGACTTTGGGGCGTTGAGGGGGAGAGTTTAACATCCGTCTGCCATGTACTTGTGTGAGCGGAGGAGCAATAAACATGATGTCAATTTCAAACCCTTTGCCTCTGACAGGCAGTTTTCTATGGCAGGCGGTCCATGCCTGCCCGGGTTAGTGCCGGAGGGTCCCCCGTCGCCCTCCCCTCAGCCCCGGCCCGGCCTTCCCCCGCCGCGCGGGGCCGCTGCCCGCCCTCGCGGCGGCGCGGAGGCCTGTGGGTAAGCCCAGCCGCCAGGTGACAGCTCTCGGCCGCCGGCGGGGCCCGAGCGGGCCGGGCTGAGGCGCCAGGGCCAGGGCCGGGCGGTGAAGCGGGGCGGGGAACGTGGAGGGGCGGCAGCACTCCATCCCGGCGGCGCGGCGAGCCCCCCGCCGGCGGCCGGAAACATGGAGCGAGCGGCAGCGGCGGCTGGGCCGGCGGTGGAGGGCGGCGGCGTGAACCGGCGAGCCGTGCGGGCGGCGAGCGGGGCGGCAGGGGCAGGGTCGCGGCAGCCGAGCACGGAGACTCTGGACAGGTGAGCGGAGCCGGCGGGAGAAGGCGACTCCGCTTCCCGCGCTCGGTGCGGAGCGCCGCGGCCTGCCCTCCGCGGAGGGCGCCCCTCGGCCCGTGCCCCTCGGCCCGCGCCCCGGCGCAGCGCGGCCCCCGGCCATGGGGAGGGCTCTCCCCGCTTCTCCGTGCCCCGAAACCGGCCTGGAAGCGGGCGCGGAGCCGGGGGACTTAAATCTGGGAGTTCACTCCAGTGCGCGCGGGCTGACGGTGGATTGTCCCCGGCGAGGAACCCGCCGTTGTCAAAGTTTCCTGCTCGCGGTTGTGTGTTTTTCATCATTATCGTCATTGATGGTTCGGCGGAGGCCGGGGCCGCAGGGCGGAGCTCGGGCCGGGTGTTTTGGGGTAGTGCGTAGCTTCTCCGCGAACTCAAGTGAGGCTGTTCTCAGCCTTTAAGCGTTTATTCCCGATTTTGTTATTCATTTATTTCCCATGCACGCGTGTATTTCCCCTGCAGGGTGTAACTGACTTACCGTCGGTGCGTGTGGTGGCTCCTTGCCTGGTGCCGCCGGTGCAGGTGCTCGGGTTTCACACAGGGGCTGGACCCGGCCAGGTGTTGTCACATCTGCTTGTACACTCGCCAGCACGGTACCTCCTTCCTTTAGAAGGTTCCAGCTGGCGGCAGACTACAGAGCTGAGTTCAAAAATCCTTAAACAAGGACTAGAAACTAGGGGAAGCTTCACCCAGATGAAAAATAAAGAAAAAACACCGTATTTAAGAATCACTGCCCGGTTGCAGTCTCCGTATTCTGTCTATATTAGGAGAAATACGGAATTTTACATTGCTCTAGTGAAGGTAGAGATCAAATGTCCATTTTCTGTCACTGAAACTCACAACTTTGTATTTCTTAATAATGCACATTCTTATCACAGTTTCCTTGTTGCTTCTCCTCATCTTGTTCTACTCTGGAAAAGTTACAATGTCCATTTTTCATACATTTTACTTATTTGCCAGTATGGTTGTACATACATACCAGTATGTATGCTGATGTGCACGACCTCAGGTGAGACAGAATGAAAAGACATGTGCTGGTATTTGTCCCGCTTGACAAATGGTTATAAGTCACAGCTATGATCAGCATCCTGAGGTTCACTGATACATCCTCAGACACTGATTGTAGGAGATGGCGTTGCCTTAACATTTTTGCCTTCTGCTGTTGTGTTTGTTAATATAGTGATACCCGATGAAGATAAGCCATAGAAAAATAAATCCTTTTCTTAATTAACAAGTAAATGCGTATTTGGAAACAAACTTAGGCAAACCCTAGGAAGATGTACTAGAAATTAAGAGATGTGAGAGAAGGAGAAATGGATGGGATCAGAAAAGGTATATTCCAGGGTTAGCTCATGCACTCTATTACAAAACTGCAGTGAAAAGTTTCCTTAAGTGAATCTGACAGTTGCCTTCATTGTTCGAGCAGGAATACCATACATGTGTTTTAGTTGCAAAACAACATTTTGTGATCTAATACTCTGTAGAATCTTGCAGGTGGAGAGAAGGCTACAAAAATGTATCAGTTCCGAAGGAGCTTTCATGTCAGTTATTGCATGCAGCTTCACCTTGTCTCTACCTATACCAGCATAGTCAGTGTGTGAAAAGACCTCTTGGTAAGGTGAATTGGTCATCTTATGTGAGTATCCCACCCTTTTATTGTCCAGGTCATGGTGCACCTATTGGGTGCTGAGTATGCACTGATTTCAGAGTCACTGGATACTCACAGAATCCAAAGCTGGTTTATGAATGAATTCTAAAAATGAACTAACATTTTCTTTCTGTATTTGACTTCTAAATAAGCATTAAATCTGTTGAAGAGCCCAGCTGAACTGTTTGTAGAACTGGCACTTAGGGAACAGTTCCTTCTGGCATTCCCAGTTTTCCATCAGATACTAGTGTTTCTTGAAGCAGACCTAGCACACTTCAAAGTGGCTGGCAGTAAACTGTAGTTGCTTTTTGCTCCCAATACTATGTTATTTGTGAGCAGCACTAGTTCAGGAGACTGTTCTCAAGACCATCATCTTGGGTTTAGTGCTATTCTGCTGTTCAGATACTTTGTCCCTAAAGGGTTCTTACAAACACGGTGCACTGCAGAATTCCTTACTGTGGCATGGGAAGGCCTGTCTGGAAGATTATTCAGAGATTATTTTATGAGTAGGAAAAAAATATGCCTAACTAGAAGTTACACATTAGAAAACATGTATTTTCTACATTAAATATTGATATAGAATATAACTCTAGCTTAGTTGAAATTTTTAAATACTAGCATGGAGTAATTTCATTTTGAGGATTTACTGAATAACCAGGAAATCATACTACGGAAAGTGTAAGGAGTTTCGTGTTACTTGATCAAATGCATTCAATGGATGGCTTTAAGAAAAAAATATGGGAATGACGACAAAAATTACACTGGATAAGGGAACCAACGTTTTTAGAAGTTCCTAAGACCCTATCCTTGCTTTTAACCTACTGGCAGCTCAACATCTCTGACAAAATCTAGTAAAATTCTCTTCCCTGATTTGATCAGCCAAACAGTTGCATTCTGCCTATAAAGCAAGCTGATTTTCATGATGTTAGTGGTCATTTATGGTTTTGTTTTCTGGATGTACTCAGTTGCTTTGCTGTTCTCAATATACGTTTTGAATTACTGCTAACTAATTTGACATATTCTGGTTTTGCAGCCCAACTGGATCCCATGTGGAATGGTGTAAACAGCTGATAGCTGCAACTATTTCTAGTCAGATTTCAGGGTCTGTCCCATCAGAAGGTGTGTCCAGGGACTACAGGGTAAGTGACTTGAGGAATGCATTGATTTGTTTAAGAGAAAAGAGTGAATGATCAGAAAAGTCTTTGCTACCTTGATTATCAGGTGGTAAGTACTTAAGCTATTGCTGAATGTTTCAGAACTAGAAACATCTCATTATGTGTAGGAGTCTTTTGAATCTGCTTTGTGTTTTTCTCTGTATTTAGAATAGTGGCATTGAAGTCTACAGAATAAAAATTAAGAGGTGAAAGGAAAATTAAAAGCCAATGTTTTGAATAAAATGCCAAAAGTGAGTTGTCTTTTCGTTTGATTACTACATTTAACAAAAAAAAATAGTAAAGTAAATTAATAGTTACAGGTTTGAAAGTGTTTCTAGTATGTGTCATTCAGAATACAGAATTGAGCTTTTCAGATTTCACAAATAAGAAATGCAGATGTCTTTGTTGCCATGTAAAGGACAGAAATTATTATTATTTTTCACTGGGTTTCACCAGAGAAAATTTAACACCAAACAAACAAACAAAAGATCACCTTTTTTGTTCCCTCCCAGCAACATTTTTATCACTAAGGTAATGATTGCACAGTGTGGTTTACTTGTTAGGTTCCATTACGCTTTTTTACCCCAATTCTTTCATGTTCATTTGCTGTTTCCTATGTGTAGCCAGCCAACTGAACTATCAGGAGTGGAGTATATGCAGTTTTCCTTCTCTTACAAATTGGCAGAAGTCACCTTTGTTTCAAGTCTCTTTCAGAAACCCAGGCTTCAGCTATCTAGATCCTTTTTCCTTTCCCGATTTGAAACACTTTCATGATCTTTATTTAAAATGGCCAAGTGAAGATTTTTGTCTTTTTGTTTGTTGTTTATTTGTTTTTAATGAGATTTTAAATTATTTTCTAGCAAGCTTTGTGGTTTATAAGTTTGTTGTCCAGAACCAGGGTATTTTAGATTCTGTGACAGCAGATTGGATTCAGCCCAGGCCTGAAGATGAATCCACAAAATGTTTTTGGCTGTAGCCTACTTAAAAATTCACCTTCACAGAGTTTCACACTATTGGCACAGTCAGCAACTTATGCTTATAAGAAAGTGTAGCTCTTCCATACTATGACAGCTGAATTGCAAATGCTTACTTTCGGTCAAGGCTAACATCTTTGATGAAACATTGTGGGAAGCCTTGCATAACAGCTGTCGATGTTGTATTTGCCCTGTAGATCAAGGACTTCATTTTAGTAAAATCCAAGTATGTAAGCTTGGTGTTCAGCTTATCTCTGAGTTAGAACACATTCCTCTGCTCTAAAGAGCACTTTTGAATTCTAAGTAACGTCCTTCTCTATACCAAAGTCCTCTTGGGTGTTATTTAACAGGAATAAGTCTTTCAAGGCCTAATTAAATTCTACATCATTCTCTTTCATAAAATGAAAGAAAAAACCCCCAAACCTGGTGGTATTCAGAATTTTGTGTATAAATTGTATTTGGCACCATTGCATTGCAGTGATTTGGAATCCCGTATTTGTGTATAACATGATGGAATTTTTTATCCTAGAATACCTTTAGTTACGTTCAGGCCTATATTTTGTGAAGTGGTGTCTATGCTTTAGGAGAAGGTTTCCTTTGCACTTAGCTTCTGCAAGAGTTCAGTGGTATGAAGAGTTGCTTGGTCAGTACCACCGTCAGGCTGGGTTTATTCATTATTAATGCAGAATTCACGTGTAAAAAGATAATGCCCATTTATAACTCAGTTTTCCTTTGAGACATCTTTCTCTGTTGATGTACACTGATCAATTTTCTGGGTCTTCATTACCTTTGCTTACCTTGAATTGCTGCATTTAGAGACTGTCTTACAACAACGTGGAACATTCAGGTAGGGCCGGATGTGTGTGTGTGTGTTTCTGGAACTGGTTCAGACAGTTCTGTTGCTTTCTGCTGGATTTATCAGGAACTCACTGCTTTATTCTTTCTTTCATCTTTTTTTTTTTTTTAATGTTTCAATCAATATGTTTCCAAAAATAGGCAAATATATCGATTCTTATATCTAATGGTGTTACGCATGTTACTTTGTTTAACCTGCCTTACCAGAATGTAATTTAGGGGAGGTTGAAGATGCAAGCAAAGGGACTGCAAATGAAATGGTCAAAACTGGAGAGCACCAAGCAAGCTCTTGCTTGCTAAACCCTTCAGCAGCATGGTTTCGCTGAACTCTGCTGTGTATGTCTTCTCTGACATACTCTCTGCCTGGAGAGTATTCTTGAATGAGGGGTTCATGTAGATGAAAATTACTTAGATTATAGTAGCTGAGCATAGACACTTTCAGAAATAAGTTGAAAAGAGCTGACGCTTCCTTGTTTTGCCTTTTGAATCTAAAGGATTGTACTTGTACTTGGTTGTACTTCAAGGTTGTTACTGCAGGTTCATTGTCTTCCACCTAGAAGGATTACCAGGCTCTTTCTTCTCTTTTCACAATAGCACGTTGTAACTGGATAAAATGGTGATTAGTAATGAACATTTCAAAAGAGCTTGGCATTTGTTGCATCACTAAAGTGAAGTGGTAAGATTGTTTTTAGACCAAAACAATTCTGCAAATGAGAGCTACTAGGTCTGTTTCATTCTTTCAAAATCCAGCTATAATTTAAATGTTTGGAAGTAGAGTTCTTCTGAAAATCTGATGAACTTAGATGATATATTTAACGAATCAAATATGTGTGATTTGTTGGATAACCTTTTATATTTTAACTAACAGGTGTACAGGAGGCCTGTTATACGGGTAAGATTACCTTTGGCTAATAGTAAAACGGCCTCCTACCTGTTTGTCTTTTGTGCTGTGTGAGATCTTCGTGTGTCAGGCGTTCTTCTTTACTTCATTAATGGTTTTTATGAACCAGTCAGACCATTTTGCTACGCAGTGCAACAGCTTCTTTGCCATAGAAATGCTTTATATACATTACAATGTTTTCATGAGCAATAAAAGTCAATGTGTAAGAGAGCAGTATTTTTAAATTATGTTTTGAATGTGCAACACTAACTTCAGTTTTATTACATTAATTTTGACAAAATGGATGCTTGCAGCTGAAGCTTACATGCTTCGGACTACGGAGTGCTGTATTAGCAGCTCTAACATGTTATCTATGCTAAAGAATATTAGTGGTAAAAGCATTATGTCTTTGTCTGTCATATTTAAATAAGATACCAATTCTTGCTTGCCTTTGTACCTGTTTTGCTTTAATTGTTACCACTCTTGTAATACAATCAAAAGTTAAGTTTGAACTTAAGACACCAGTGCAATGACTTGCATCTTTTTAATAATTTTGAGACTGGGTCTTGCCTATTGTTCACTGGAGAGAGAAAAAGGGCATGCCTTGTTTTCTTGTCCCTCTCTCTTAGTAATGTTTATGGAGTGAGAAATGATCTGGATAGTGTTCTGACATTGTTCATGAAATGTGTCTAACACTTACATTGAAACAAAGACCTCTTGTTCCGTCTCAAACCAAGAGATGAAGTCTGAATGATTTCTTTTTCTCATCTGTTGTTTACATATTTGAAAATGGTGTGTTTAGTGCAATCATACAAACACACAAGTTGATTATTTTATTTTTAAATAGAAATAATTGGTCTGGGTTGACTAATAAAAATTGATTGTTTTCATTCTGTTTTTTCATAGTTCTTTGTAAAGGCTTTCGTCTTTGACGGATCTGCTGTGCTTCTTTATCTTTCATTTATTTAAAATCTCTTGGTGTAGTTGCTGGTTGTCTTTCTGGTTTTCTGCCAGAGATCACAATATCTGCTTTGCTTTAATTTCAGAAACAATGTTTGTATGGTCTGAAATGTAATTAATTTCTATGGAACAGTATTCCACCAAAACATAAATGTTAGGAGTTCTATATCATTTGAAAAGTTTTTTTAATTAATTTCTAAACTCTTGTAGAGTTCAAATTATCTGAAGATATCTGAAGCCCTTCCTCTAAGTTTTCCTTTATTTAGGGTTCTGTAGAAAGAAAAAATGACTTTAGCAAACATTTGTAAATTTAGACTGAGGCTGGTTTTGCAGTCTATCAAGTGAGAAGTGCTTTGCATGTGAACTGGGAATAATAGACTGTCATGAGCACAACTTCTCTCCAGTTAATAAAGAAAGAAGACAGAAAACCAATTTTGGCCGAATATATTAAAACAATTTCTTCATATGACCCTATGACATTTGTGCTTCTCTCTGGAGTACATAAGGACCTCATGTTTATTAAAGAGATTTAATTAATATTCAGTATTTCCTGCCAACATGATGTGAAATTACCACAAAAATGTGAATTGTTTGCATACTTTGCTATGAAGAATAATTTCGGGTAAAATTACTAGATTTTCAGCAACAACACAGAAGTTGCTGGAAGTATATGTGAAACCATGAAACTGGAAGTTCAATTAAAACATGTTTTACACAGTGGAGTGTTTTCTAATTTGTTGAGATACTTCTATTTGATGTCAACCTATATTTTCCTTAAAAGATTGCATGAGTCTTCCCCTAATGCTACGATTGCAAGCTGTACTCAGTTTCTTCTATTGATAAGCATGTGACATACTTTGAATTCATTTTCTTCACTATGAGGTTGTTTGTCTTAAACCGACAGTACATACTTTTATGTTCTTACCTACCAGCACTGACTCTTTTGTGAAAAAGGGAGTGTATTTTTCTTTTTGTGCTGTGCCAAATAACATCAAAAGGATAGTGCTAACAGCTTGGATTCTTTTCTGTGGCAAGTAGTTTGTGCCAGGAGTAGAAGATTTTGAATAGCTAAACTGGAGTTAAAGTATATGCTGTCTTCTTTTTAAGGAAAGGCAAAAAACAAAGAAAAGATTCTGTCCTTTCACCTGTTGTCTGCATGTTTTTTCCTGTTACTTCTCTCTTGCCCTACTGCTGCCTCATGCAATGCAGGAGATTCAGGATGGACACAATGGCTATCATTCTGAAGCAGAACCTGATCAGGTGGCAAGTTTTACTCATGTTTCATTCATTAACTGTGTAGCAAGGTACTATATATTGGTACTTTTAGATTACATAGAAATCTTTTTCATGCAGGAGAATACATAGAAAGCATTTAATATGCTAACTAGTTACACGCTAGGTAGGGTTTTTGTGTAATGTCAAGTAGTCTAAAATGTAATACTGCACATAAACCCCTACCTGACAGATAGCATTCATCCTTCTAAATCTGCAAGTATTGGCCGATTCTTTAAATGTCATCTCTCGTGATAGGGTGCTGAATATAAAATTTTGTTAGTTTAGAAGAAAATCTAAACCCGGAGATCAATTTAAATATCTTTAGAAATTATTTATTAATGCGGACTTGGGGTAGTTTGCTTGGAGGCAGACAGATCATACCAATTATTTAATGTAAATCTGACCTCTGATATAAAAGAAGAGTTATTAACGTAGTCCATTATATTTATTCTCACTTCAGGATGTAAAATTTGACACCTTACTATGTCATCATGTTGACCTGAGAGAGATCACTTTCTCACATGGTCCTTAAAAGTCCCGTAAACCCTTTTTTTCTTAATTAAAATCTTTAGTATGTTGTAAATCTTAGCTACCAGTGAAGGACCCAAAGGTTCAATCCTGTATCATCCAGGAATAAAGCAATTTACCTAAATGAAAATTTATGGAATAGCCCTTATTTTAAAATTGCTAATTGTTCTTCTATATTTCACTATTGCTTCATTCTTTAAGCTGACCTTCTGGATCCAAAATTTCTATAATGGACCTCTTCCTTAACCTGTGGCACTCTCAATAGAGTATTGATTGCAATAGAGCATCATGGAGTGCTTCTGACTTAATCCTATGAAAAATACAAAGTTAGAGTATTAAATAAATAAAGCTTCTGCCATAAAATTCTCTCAGATGAAAATACTCAAATAAACAACATTAAAAATAGAAAAAAATTAACATGAGCTTTAAAATGTTCTCAAGTAGATAAAATACCCCAAATAATACCTGCATTTAGCAAAAGACTAACAACTTAATTATAAATTTGGGCTGATCTCACTGTTCATGTTTTTGTATGCTATATGTATCTAGCATGTGAAACTACTTGTTGCATAAATGCTTCATTACTGATATGTTACTAACATGTATGCCTGTGTAATAGTTATAATAGCAAGTGTTGTGTTTGTGGTTTTGTTTTTTTACTATGGTACCGTTTAATACAGTTGTGCCTTGTAGAAAAAGATACTTCTTGTGTTCCAGTAATCTGGTAGTAAAAGCACTTTGCATCAAAATGTATCGATGTAGTACAGATGGGAAGTGAGATTTACTCATGGTTTTGGATTTCTGCCAGGCACTGCGGGACGGAAACAAACTAGCACAGATGGAAGAGGCTCCACTTTTTCCTGGAGAATCAATCAAAGTTATTGGTAAGCATACTACTGAGTACTATACTGAATACTGTTAAATCACTAGTTTATTTATTTATAACCAGAATATTGTTTCCTTTTGACTTTTGATATTTTAATTTAATGCCTCTTTAGATTAGCTGATTTGGTGTGGATTTCTTTTGTCTTTCAAATCCAAATGTAGGAAGGAAAAATCAGTTCCAGAGGATGGCTTGCTCCCTGTAGATAAATCAGCTTTTTCAAGGGTTAGTTTGTTCCGTTAGTTTGTGTGTATGGGGTTGTATTTCTGCGTGGGGATGCCAAGGATACTTCATAGATTCGAAAGCTTCAAAACTGTGATAGCAAAGAAGATGAAGCTATAGAAAACTTAGTTTCTAGTTCTTAATGAGACTTATTTCACTTTGACCTGTGACAGCAGACTGTGTTAGCAGTACAGTACTTGGCTGGAAAAGAATACTAGGTCTTTCAAATAAAAGTGAACATGAAGATATGGGGCTATAATTGAATTAGGTGGAAGTCAGTTGTGTACAGATGAGTAATTGGATGATCTGAGGTGACTGTGGGTGCTTTACACCTCAGGGTGGGGACCAGAGCCACCCAAAGCTAAGAATACCAGCAGGGTGGTTTGTTACCTGCAT
The DNA here is from genome assembly GCF_963264785.1 of Psittacula echo. NCBI lineage: Eukaryota > Metazoa > Chordata > Aves > Psittaciformes > Psittacidae > Psittacula > Psittacula echo. The sequence goes on from NC_137744.1 coordinate 13,347,065, forward strand.
GCCTTTACTGCAGCCCATGCTAGCTGAGCCCTGTCCCAGTTCCTGAGCAGCCATGGGACTGAGGGATTTGATTGTTTTCACCATTGAGCTAAGGACAGCTCTCAGTCCTGACAGCATCTGAAGAGTAGCTTTACTATAGAGGTCAAGGATCAAAATCTTACAGAACTGCTAAAATCTTGCTGTTTTTAAATGGAAATAGATTTTTTTTTTTTTTTTTTTTTGTGGAAAAAATGCCTGTAATAGTAAAACAAAGCTTTAATTGGTCTGTTTTCCAGCAAAAGATGTTATGTATATCTGTCCATTTTTGGGAGCAGTCAGTGGTACTCTAACAGTGACGGACTTCAGAATGTATATCAAAAGTGTTGAAAGGGTAAGACTTCACTATCTATCTGCGTATTGTTTCACATAAGACTGTTGCTGAGGTAGATTTCAGAAAGTGTTAGGTTTGATGTAAGTGAATGTGTTAAATGGGAATTGTAGTTGACTCTGAAGAAACATATATGAACAATATTAGTTTGTGTTCCTCCCATTGTGTAACAAAATTGCTTTACAAATTTCAGGATCCACCTTTTGTTGTTGATGTTCCCCTTGGAGTCATAAGTAGAGTTGAAAAAATTGGAGTACAGAGCCACGGAGACAACTCGTGTGGTATAGAAATAGTTTGCAAGGTATGGCATGGTAGAGATTTATTCATATTAAAGTATTTTCATCTCATTTTCCTGTAAGAGGAATCTGCATGCACATGTGCTATTTTTCTGTCTGTTCAGTTCCCTGTATTTGAACCCTGCTTCATCTAGATAATATATTTCAATTCCTCTTATGATACTTGCAGTCTTAAATACTTCTGCCTTTTGTCTCAAGAGTGAATTCAAAGGAAAAGTGGACATTTTTATATCTAGCTACTCCAATGATGATCCTTATCATCTGATACAAATACAAAACTCTGTTCTGATGTGGATTAGATGATGTCAGTGTCTTAGTGCTACATATGCCTTCCTTCAATCAAATTTCTTATAACTGCCTTTGTTTTTTTCATAGAGTAAAATAGTGTAACTTATTTTTGACAGGATATGAGAAATTTGCGGCTGGCCTATAAACAGGAAGAGCAGAACAGATTAGAGATCTTTGAAAACCTTGTAACACGTGCATTTCCTGTTTCTAATGGGCTGGTAAGTCTTAAAACGTAGAGCAGGCTGTCACTGGCCATCATCTTTTTGGAAAATATAGGTGGGGAAATAAAGGGCTGCATAACAACAATAGAAATGTTGATTCATAAAATCTGTTACAGAGCACCAAGCTACTCTGTCCCTGTTTCCTTGTTGCATTAATTATTAGAACATTATGCTGTGTCCTGCTAGCAGTGAAGTTAGTTAACTTGTACATAACTGCTGAGATCTACATTTGTCCAATGTTGCTGATTAAAAATATATATGTATTGACTCTTATTTTCTGGAGCAGATAATTCAGTCTGGAAGTTCTGTTGAAAATAACAAAAAGTACAATTAGTTTTTTTATTAGTTAGCTGCAAAATGCTATTTCATTTGCTTGTATGGGTATGGAGCTAGTTGAGAGGTAGGAGACCAAGGTCCTCATCCTGGCTTTGCCATTGATGTGTTGTATGATCACAGGCAAGTAACTTCAGGTCTCTGTATTTCTTATCTTGATTTTGTTAATTATATGGCATGTATTTGAAGGAGGAAATGCTGTTTTATTTTCTTTCTAGCACAGTGTTGTCCAGTCTTGACTGAAGGTTTCATGTTTGCTGTTAGGGAGTATTGTGTACAGTTCTGGTGTCCTCAACATAAAAAGGACATGGAACTGTTGGGACAAGTTCAGAGGAGGGCCACGAGGATGATCAGGGAACTGGAGCACCTCCCATATGAAAACAGGCTGAGAAAGTTGGGGCTGTTCAGCCTGGCGAAGAGAAGGCTGCATGGAGACCTCATAGCAGCCTTCCAGTATCTGAAGGGGGCCTACAAGGATGCTGGGAATGGACTCTTCATTAGGGACTGTAGTGACAGGACAAGAGGTAACAGATTCAAACTTAAACAGGGGAAGGTTTAGATTAGATATACGGAAGAAATTCTTTACTGAGAGGGTGGTGAGGCACTGGAATGGGTTTCCCAGGGAAGTTGTGAATGCTCCATCCCTGGCAGTGTTCAAGGCTAGGTTGGACAAAGCCTTGGGTGACCTGGTTTAGTGTGGGGTGTCCCTGCCCATGGCAGGGGGGTTGGAACTAGATGATCTCAAGGTCCTTTCCAACCCTGACTATTCTATGATTCTATGATTCTAAGTGTTATGTTTGTAATATTTGAAGGTTTGCTCTTTTGGAACTTACTGTGCATACAGCCCATCAGACAGTAATTTATGCCTTTGCTTTGTTGTCTGTAGCCTCTTTTTGCATTCAGCTATAAAGAGAAGTTTGCTGTTAATGGCTGGAAAGTGTATGATCCAATTGTGGAATATAAGAGGCAGGTAAGTTATAGAAGTACTTAGTGTATTATTTTTTCTCCATCTCCCCCAGACACATTTAAACAAGAAAAAAATACTAAAGAAAATCCAAAGTTTTCAACTCTGGGTACAAACACACACTATCTAGATCTCCTGTTTAGATAATGAAATGCAAGTGACACCAAGTGCCTGCTGAAGTTGGTGGAAGTAACATGTGCTGAGTACCTGAGCAATTTGGTCTATTTTAATGTGCATTCTTAAATCCCCATTTTCCAAGTGCTCTTTCTAGAAAATATATACTTTATAAAAATATAGACTTTATAAAAACCTGAATTTGAATAAGCATAAAACAGAAGAGTAACTGTTGTTTGTCATTGTGGATCTACAGTTTGATAGTTGCAAAAGTATTTTTGTTCAGTATATGGTCACTTTTTACCTGAGCGTGCCACCCATTCAATTGGTTATTTCACGTATCAGTTTTAAAGATAGTAATAGGAAAGGCTTTTGGTGTTTTGGTTTATGGTTCAATCTGGAGACCTAAATTTTTTAACTTATTTAAAAGAAAAATGTGGTTACACTTCTTTTTAAAAAAGCATGCAGCCTATAAAAATATTCATTGCCCCAAATTCATGTGTAAAGATCTAACCTGAAAAACACAAAAATGTTTTGCTTTCATACAGGGCTTGCCTAATGAGAGTTGGAAAATATCCAAAATTAACAGCACCTATGAGCTTTGTGATACATATCCTGCTATTCTTGTTGTGCCAACCAGTGTAAAGGATGATGACCTCTCAAAAGTGGCAGCATTTAGAGCAAAAGGCAGAGTTCCAGTAAGTGAAACTTCTACAAGGAGGTATAAGTACTCTACAAATTTGTAGCTTATAAGAAATTATTTGAGTTCTTTTAAGGCTTTTTTTAATTATTATTTTTAATAACAGTGGGTTGGCTTCCTTCCTGAAGCAGTGAGGGAGGGAGCAAAGAAAGAAAAATTAGGGATTAGGCTTGATGGATTTATACCTGAAGAGAACAACTACAGTGTTGAAATGTGAGTCTAATTGCTTGATTATTGTGCCATATAATAAATTTTTGTTTGGAGTTAACACTTCTAAACAACAATGGGATCTGGTGCTAATTCACGTGTTAGCTTGTGTTCTGATTTGGTGTGGAATATATTACCATCATAGCGGTTTTATTGAGAATAGACAAGTTTTGCAGGTAGCATAGGAACACCTTTAAATATATTAAATAGTGACAGTTTTCATGCTATAGATCTGCTTACAAAGGTAGTGTACAGGTCCGTAGACTTCCACACGGAAGAAGTTTTTTGTCTTCCGTTGTTTCTAGAGGGGTTTTCTTGTTTGTCTTATGTTCCTTTGGTTGGTTAGTTGGGTGTTTTTTGTTTGTTTGTTTTTCTAATTAGTATGATGCAGTACAGGCTTAGTTCTTATTAGAAATAAAAGCTAAGATGTTTAGAATCACTTTGCATTTCAAGCTGAGATCTGGGATGAGCAGTGCTAGTGTGCTGTCAGTATGGTTTTGCATCAGCTTGTCCTGAAATTTGCATTTGTTGATTTGCCAGGAAGTAACATGTAGGCAGTATAATTGTCTAATTGCACTCTGGTCTACTGCTTTTTTAGTAGTATAGTAAACTAAAATAATTTTCTTTTCTTCCAGGTGTTATCCTGGATTCATCCTGAGAGCCAAGCAACAATAACACGATGCAGTCAGCCATCGGTTGGCCCAAATGATAAGCGTTGCAAAGAAGATGAAAAATATTTACAGACAATAATGGATGCCAATGCTCAGTCACATAAACTGATCATCTTTGATGCCAGACAGAATAGTGTTGCAGACACAAACAAGGTAAGTTTGTATCATAACTAACATTAGTAGTTCTGTCTTTATTGCAAGGCTAAAGATTGAGTAAGAGATGAGAATGAGGAAAGCTTGATGTTGAAAAGAGATGAAAAAGAGTCTCTAAAGAGGGTGTGGAAAGGAAGGTAAACTGCTTGTAGAATTTTGGAAGGGCTGTCAGGAACTGAAAGCAGCATGAAGACATAGCTAAGAAATCATGTGGTAAAGCCCAGAAAAGACCAAAGGTTTCAGTAGTAGCAGTTATTTTTCTCCTTCCTAGTAGCTGGTGCAGTGCTGTTTTTTCGACTTTAGCCTGAGAACAACGCTGACAACGCACTGATGTTTTTAGTTGTTGCTAAGTAACGCTTACTCTGATCAAGGACTTTTCAGTCTCATGCTCTGCCAGTGAGGAGGGGCACGGGAAGCCAGGAGGAAGGAGAGGCAGGACACCTGACCCAAACTAGCTAAAGGGGTATTCCATACCACAGCACATAGTGTACAGTATCTAAGCTGAGGGGAGTTACCCTGAAGGCCCAGATCACTGCTCCAGTTGGGCTGGGTGTCAGTGGGCGGGTGGTGGGCAATTGTATTGTGCATCACTTGTGGTGCATTTATTGTTTTCCTTTCCTTTTCCCCTTGTTATTTCCCTTATTATTATTGGTGGTAGCAGTAGTAGTTTTGTGTTATACCTTAGTTACTGGACTGTTCTTATCTCAACCCATGGGATTTACATTCTTTCGATTCTCCTCCCCATTCCTCCAGGAGGTGGGGGGGAGTGAGTTGAATGGCTGCGTGGTTCTGAGTTACTGGCTGGGCTTAAACTATGACAATGAATGTATTATCATACGTAGCCTCTTACAATTAGAATTTCTTTCATCTAAAAAAATAGTCTAGTGCTTCTTAGAAAAACAAAAGCCAAAAATATCTTTTTGTTATGCTAAAATAATTGTGTCTCAGAAAATCCCAAAATCTGACCAGAATCACTCTTAACCTTATACTGAAATCCTGTACGTGTTCTTTTCTTCATCTGTTTTTACTTTTTGAATGACAGGCTAAAGGTGGAGGATATGAAAGTGAAAGTGCCTATCCAAATGCAGAGCTGGTCTTTCTGGAAATTCATAATATACACGTGATGAGAGAATCCCTGCGTAAACTTAAAGAAATAGTTTATCCTACTATTGATGAGACTCGGTGGTTATCAAATGTGGACTCCACACATTGGCTGGAATATATAAGGGTAAAATACTTTTGATATGAAAAATCAGTTGTGTTTTTAAACCATGTTTTTAACTTGCATTTCTGAAAATACTAATGAAATAATGTCTAGATTTAAGCATGTTGCTTTCATCAGGATAATCATCTTAAAACCCCCTAATTTTTAAATCAGTATTCCATAATAACTTTGTGTTTCCAGTTTTATGTATTGGTAGGTAATGAGTTAATTCCTGATAGCACAGGATTGTATTTAGTGTTGGACAATGTTTTATTTTCTTGAGAGGGAATGTTTGTGAGCAGTCCAGGGTTATCCCTGCTTTTTGGAAGAATGCCCTGGGAACTTCAGATTCTATTTGAACCACTGCCAAAAGGCCTTGACTGTAAATCCTGCAGTCTTTCTCATCCTTCCCTCCTTCAATGCAATGTTGGTGTTCTTGTGCTGGGCACCTACATGTTCACGGCCTATTTATAGTCAGCACTCTACTGACTTATAATCTGCTCTATTATTTAACATAATATGAAAATAAATCACTACCATACTCAGTTTTACACTTTGTTTCACTGACCTCTGAAATATTTCATTCTCATGTCCACTCTACTGTTTATGATGAATATGGATGGAGTGGAATTTGTTTTATTAGCAACTCCCTCAAATGTCACTCATGCAAAACATGTTTGGGATCGTTCATTAGTTTTACTCTTCTATTAACTACTGCTTGCTATCTGCTTCAGAAGAACCAGTAGAGGGAGCAAACACTAAATTAAGAATTAAACAAATTTAATGATCTTTTGGGACAGTTTAATGTTTTTATTCTCTTGAAGTTGGACTATTTCAAATAGCTTTGGGAATCTGAGTATCTGGAAACCTTTTCTGATCAGCCTGGCATTAAATGTGATAATCTGTTTAAAAAAAAAAAGTGGAGTTGTTCGAGATGGTGGTCCCCGTTGAAGTCGTTGAAGTCATTGACTTCAGTGGGGTTCCTGGGCTTGGACCTGTCTGAAGTGGACCTTGATGCCATTGTTGCACAGATGATAATAGCATGGCAATTTTAAATTCCATTTAAATTATTTTAAAGAGTTGACACACACATAACATTCTTTATGGATGTGTCTCTTACGTGATACTTCATGCTTATGTCTTGACAGCACAAACTGTGGCCTGATTTCTTACAAACTGCCACTACTGTGTTGGCAGTGTTGATAGTATATCCCTGTGCTTTTACCCAAGAATCACTTGTCTGCCTTCTCTTCTTGAGGCTGAACAGCCCCAGCTTTCTCAGCCTGTCTTCATACGGGAGGTGCTCCAGCCCCCTGATCATCCTCATGGCCCTCCTCTGGACTTGTTCCACCAGTTCCATGTCCTTTTTATGTTGAGGACACCAGAACTGCACACAATACTCCAAGTGAGGTCTCACAAGAGCAGAGTAGAGGGGCAGGATCACCTCCTTCAGCCTGCTGGTCACGCTCCTTTTGATACAGCCCAGGATACAGTTGGCTTTCTGGGTTGCGAGCGCACACTGAAGCTGGCTCACGTTAAGTTTCTCGTTGACCAACACCTCCAAGTCCTTCTCTGCAAGGCTGCTCTGAATCTCTTCTCTGCCCAACCTGTAGCTGTGCCTGGGATTGCTCCGACCCAGGTGTAGGACCTTGCACTTGGCATGGTTAAACTTCATAAGGTTGGCATCAGCCCACCTCACAAGTGCGTCAAGGTCCCTCTGGATGGCATCCCTTCCGTCCGGTGTATCAACAGAACCACACAGCTTGGTGTCATCGGCAAACTTGCTGAGGGCGCACTCAATCCCACTGTCCATGTCACTGACAAAGATGTTGAACAAGACCAGTCTCAACACTGATCCCTGAGGGACACCAGTCGTTACTGGTCTCCAACTGGACATTGAGCCATTGACCACAACTCTTTGCATGTGACCATCCAGCCAGTTCTTTATCCACTGAGTGGTCCATCTATCAAATTGATGTCTCTCCAATTTAGAGACAAGGATGTTGTGCGGGACAGTGTCGAACACTTTGCCCAAGTGCAGGTAGATGACCTCAACAGCTCTACCCCTGTCCATCGGTTCCACAGCCCCATCATAGAAGGCCACCAAATTGGTCAGGCAGGATTTCCCATTAGTGAAGCCGTGCTAGCTGACACCAAGCACCTTGTTTTTCATGTGCCTTAGCATGCTTTCCAGAAGAATCTGCTTCAAGATTTTGCCAGGCACAGAGGTGAGACTGACTGGCCTATAGTTCCCTAGGTCTTCCATTTTCCCCTTCTTGAAAATGGGGGTTATATTTCCCTTTTTCCAGTTGTAGGGAACTTCACCTGACTGCCATGATTTTTCAAGTATGATGGGCAGTGACTTAGCAACTTCATTTGCCGGCTCCTTCAGGACCTGCAGATGGATTTCATCAGGTCCCATGGACCTGTGCACATTCAGGTCCTTAAGATGATCTCGAACCTGATCCTGTTCTACAGTGGGCCTAAGGTCTTCATTCTCACAGTCCCTGCACCTGCTTTCCAAATGTTATGTAGATTATTTGTATGTTATATAGATTAGTTTTCTGCTTTTATTGAAGACCAAGCTGGTTTAGTATTTGCACTTTTTTAGTGCAGTAAAGTTTTGTAACAGGTTAGGCAGAGAAGAGATTCAGAGCAGCCCTGTGGAGAAGGGCTTGGGGTTGCTGGTTGATGAGAAACTTAACATGAGCCAGCTTCAGTGTGTGCTTGCAGCCCAGAAAGCCAACCATATCCTGGGCTGCATCAAAAGGAGCATGACCAGAAGGTTGAAGGAGGTGATCCTGCCCCTCTACTCTGCTCTTGTGAGACCTCACTTGGAGTATTGTGTGCAGTTCTGGTGTCCTCAACATAAAAAGGACATGGAACTGGTGGAACAAGTCCAGAGGAGGGCCATGAGGATGATCAGGGGACTGGAGCACCTCCCGTATGAAAACAGGCTGAGAAAGTTGGGCCTGTTCAGCCTGGAGAAGAGAAGGCTGCATGGAGACCTCATAGCAGCCTTCCAGTATCTGAAGGGGGCCTACAAGGATGCTGGGGAGGGACTCCTCATTAGGGACTGTAGTGATAGGACAAGAGGTAAGAGATTAAAACTTAAACAGGGGAAGTTTAGATTGGATATAAGGAGGAAGTTCTTTACTGTAAGGGTGGTGAGGCACTGGAATGGGTTTCCCAGGGAAGTTGTGAATGCTCCATCCCTGGTGGTGTTGAAGGCCAGGTTGGACAGAGCCTTGGGTGACCTGGTTTAGTGTGAGATGTCCCTGCCTATGGCAAGGGGGTTGGAACTGGATGATCTTAAGGTCCTTTCCAACCCTAACTATTCTATGATTTTATGATTCTGTTGTCCCATAGAAGCTTTTGTATTTTTTTCCTGCTGTTTCCATCCTGGCATCCTTCAGTTTTACCATTAAAGATGCTATCACTGAAATATCTAATCAATGAAAATTGTCTCTAAAGTATGGTTCTTGAAATAGCTTCCAAGACTGGTCTTGTACACAGCTTCTCCAGTGGATGCTGGCTTTCTTCCTTCCCAAAAGATGTTTTTACTTGCCTTGGAAGGGAAAATGCAAGTATTTTGCAAGATTCCATTTTCTGACGTTGGAATGCAACACAGGAGTTTCTTCTCTGGTCCTGTTCTAGTGGTTGGTTTTTTTTTTCCACATATTTTTCAGTCCTGTTATAGGTCATGTTATAGAGACAAATCTTCACAGGAGAGAGATTTTTCAGCTGTTTTAAAAATACTACAGAGCAGCATAAGAGAACAAGAGAGGGGTTTTTTCTTGTGGGGGAGGAGAATAACAAGTTCACACAGGTTATCTCCGTCCTGTGCCATCTCTATACTTTGCTGTCCAGCATGCTTCTGAATCCATGCTTTTAATGGTCTACTTATGGGTTGAATACAATGTATGATTCATGCACCAAGTAATCAGCACACGCTCCCAGCCAGGGGTGTCTGGGTTGGTTTGGATTGTGTTTTGATTTAGATTAGCTGGATGGTTTGTCCTTTTTTCTAAAGGTAGTAGTTAAAAACTGAAAGCTGAGGAAGAAAGAGTGATAATGAACTTTGAAAACACTGATCCTTCAGCCTGTGGAATAGGTTGCGGTGTTCGTGTCTGTTCATCATGGTACAGAATTTTAGATTAAATTTAGAGGAGGTTCTTTTGCTATGTGCTACTAATAATGGAGGCTGGTTAGAACTCTCTCTTGGACAAGAGTGCACACAGTTTTTGTACCTCTTGAATTGTACCTACCACCATTCAGAAATCTCCAATTTAAAGCAATGTTATCCAGATGATTATGTAATTAATAAGAAACTTTAATATATATTTACCTTAAGAGTATAAAATTATAACTTTTGGGGGGTAGATTTTTGTTTCGTATTTAATATGTTTGGGGTTTGTTTGTTTAAGATGCTTCTTGCCGGAGCAGTAAGAATTGCGGATAAAATTGAGTCTGGTAAAACATCTGTAGTGGTACATTGCAGCGATGGTTGGGATCGAACTGCACAGCTCACAGCACTAGCTATGCTTATGCTGGACAGCTATTACAGAACTATCAAGGGGTTTGAAGTTCTCATAGAGAAAGAATGGATAAGTTTTGGCCACCGATTTGCAATGGTAAGTTGAAACATTTCGCATGCAGTTTGTCACTTTCAGAGCTTGTATTTTGAATAGCATGTTTTCTCATAGTACTCTGCTGCATCTTAGTTATCTCTGGTGTCCTTCTTTTAGTGATGTGATTGCATCAGAGAATTATGGCCTGTTCGTTTTTAACAGGAAATCTCTGTGTGAGATAATATAAAGTAAATAAGAATGAAGTGGCTTGAATATAATGGTTAGAAAAAATCACATGACTTTTTTTGTAAGGAAGAGAGACTGTAACACGTTGCTTTATCTTTTACCAAGCTTATGAATGGAGAAACAAGGAAAACAATTAAGGTGTCTAGAAGGTAACATTGCTGGAACCATTACCCTGATTTAAGGTTGAAGTGTAATTTAACACATGGGCTAGAAGGGAATTAGGACATAAATTATTAAGATGTTTTGTGGGCTCTGACTTTGAGATGGTTTAAGGAGAAATGACATGTAGTTATGGCAGGTGGATATGGAATAGTTTCTGTTTCAGTACAGTCTTAGTAAATACCTACCAGTTTGATCCCACTCGTAGAGATAAATGGTTGTACAGTAAAAGAGGGGAAACAACTGGCACAGATTTGTTGACCAAGTGGAATTCCAGCTCTGCTCAACAGCAAAGGCATATACATGTGAATATTGGAATGTGTTTTTCAGTAGTTGAAAAATATGGGTTAGCGTTACGGAATTTTGTATGCAGTTTGCCTGTCTTGTTCCACCGCTGGAACATATTTAAGAGTTTCTGAGCTTTAAAGTGTTGGGTCAGTACTATAAATATACTAGACTGAAATTAAAAATTTGATTTGACTTTCAGCGAGTAGGACATGGAGATGATGATCATGCTGATGCAGACCGATCTCCCATTTTCCTTCAGTTCATTGACTGTGTCTGGCAAATGACAAAGCAGGTAAGATGCTTACGAGTATATTTCTAAGAAGTCTCAGACTTTTTCTTGGGAACATAATGCATTATTTAGGAGAACACATTCCTTTGCTGAGCAGTAGCAAGTTTTGCTGAAGTTGGTTGTGCAGTGACTGCACCATGCACAGATATGGAAACTTTTGCTCAAAGTGAGGTACAAGGAACTAGAGTAGAAATATTGACTTAAAACCAAAATATCAGCAATCCTTTTTGTTTAAAATAGGCTTTCAACGGATTTTCTGATTACATAAATGAGGGTTATTGAGGAGGTAAATTATTTGCATTGCACATTCACTGGTAGAATATATGTTCATACGGATTTATATTGTCCTCAAGAAACAGCAAAAATCCAGGCTGATTGTGAACTGAGGGGAGGAAAGGGTTCTTCTATGTGTGTCAAATGTGAAGTATAAGTTAATGTTGGATTCATTATGCATACAGGACAGCCTTTCTAATGTACAAGCCTATTCTCAGATAAATTTTATTACTTCCAGCACTGCTGTTAGCTCTGGTTCAGGGGAGATCTTAGAAATTTGAGATATCAAAATGTTAAAATTCTCATTTTTTTCTGAGTATGTTAAATTATAGCATGGCTTTAGCCTTTGTTTTCCTTACTTGCACCTCCATGAGCGTAAACCTAAGATTTTTCTGAGCTTTTATACTGCTGTTTCTTAATGGGTTTCCTGAAATAGGTTGTCCACATGAAGGCTTTATTTCCAAGTAAATAGAAGTGCTTGACTCCTCTTTTTGTTTTTTAACTCCTTGAAGTCTAACATAGATCTGTGCTGTTACGGTAAAAGCAATTATACTGAAGTCTGCATAGTATGTGGTTTGTTTTGAAGAGGGGAGGTTAACTGTCTGGTTCCATATGATTCTAGAGCTCCCAGGTCTCTTAGCTTAGTCTCCTTGTTCTGAACTTGATTCTTAAAACCTTACATCATAGTTTCCAAAACTTGTATTCAAAACAGTCATCGTCGGTGCTTTATGAAAGTTCTCTGCTGTAATACCGGGCCCTTGTTCAGAGTCCCTTGAAAACTGTTGCTTTCTGTGTATCTGTATTTCAGCATTAATGTGCTGCTTAGTATAGCTGCAGAAAATAAATGAAAAATTCTGCCCCTCTCAGAGGAAAGCTAATAGCAATAGCAAAAAGAAGCAGTTCTAAACACCTGGCAGGAACAGAAGTCCTCTGGGGAGATTCTTAACTGAGAGCAGCCTCTTCTATTTTTGTGATCACCCTTGCCACCTCCTCTTTCTTGCTATAAACAGTTTAGTTCCCTCTACTTAAAAAAAAAAACAACAGACGGGGAGTAGAGAGGAATCTGTGAAGCATTTTGCCAATATCATATCTGTTCAAAACATACATCCAGAAACTGCTCTGAAATATGTGAATGGCGGCGGCATTGAGAAATCATTATTGTTACAGCAGGGTGGGGAAAAAAAGAAAATGGCATTCTTGGAGAGTTCTTGCCCACTTATTTTTATCTTTTAGTCAACTTTTAACACCTAGAGAATAGATGTGAATGTTGTGATTACCTTGACATAGACCTATGAAAATCAGGGTTCTGTTTTATACGTGTGTAGATCATTGACTTGTAAAACAGTGCTAGTTTCATACTTTAGAAACCATGGTAAACATATGTGAAATATTCCAAAGCTCAAATAAGTGTTAATGACTGCGGGAGGGTGTCAGGGCCCGGGTCTGGGCTTGGGCTCAAAGCATGCAAATCTTTTAGGTTCTGAGAACTACATTCTTAAAACAGTCAATGCAGTGAGAGAATCTCTTTACTTCCCACTAAGATGCAAATTCCCACATAGCTTCAGACAATGAAACTTAATACTTGACAGCCTTATATCTTCCCTTGTTTTTTTATGGTCTTCTTGACACACAATTACAGTAATGAGAACTGGTGAGAAGTACGATGATATCAGATCTTAATAAAAAACACATGGTGAAGTAATTTCTCTGTTAGTAAATTCTGATGATTTTGAGTAGCAGATACCAAACTGGAAGAGCCACAAGTGATCTGATGCAATACTGATGCCCTGTTAAAAATTCAACAAAGCTGTAAAAAATTTGCATGTTGTATTGCAGCGCAACTAGCAGCTTTCTGCCTTTCATACACGGTACCCACACAGGAGGAAGGTTTGTTTAAAGTTGGTAGAAAGTTGCATCCTGTTTGTTACTGGATGTCATCCTTTGCTAGAGATGCATTTTCACTAGTTTCAGTGGTGAAGCCTCTTAAGATTCAGCTGACCCAGTTCAGTCCAATTCCACAATCATAAGAACTATTTTGCAAAGTGTTTCAACTTTAAATGTGACTGTAGTAAAGAATGAGTTCATTGATTAAGAAGCAAGTTTTATTTTGCATGTTTCTGAATCAGATGTCACTTGGCATCGTCAGACTTATTGAACAAGAGACCTCCTTTACAAAAACCCCCAACAACTCCAGCAGCATCAAGTGGGAGATTTTAATGACCCATGTGTTCTCTCACAATTAGTGGATTTGACAAGAAGTTTATTTTCATTTGGGGAGTTTTTCCACCTGAATCTTCAAACAGATGCTAATAGGATTGGAACTACAGAGAAAAGCATTTTTAGGTCAGTGATTTTTCAGCAGCGGTTATAGAAGCTTTACAATCTTAATACATCAGCTCCAACAGTAGAACTCTTGTATCCAAAGACAGGGTTTCAATAAGTGCTATCGCTTATTAATAAATTAGTTGGAGTGCAACCACTGATGTATGGAATTTTGAATATGCTTCACTGGATTGGAATAGCAGCCATGTCAGCATCCATCTGATTAGTATGGACCCGTCACAACACAGAACCCTAACGTGACAAGGCTCATTAAGTGCTTTCAGCTAAAGAGAGTCCCTTTAGGAGAGAGTTTTGCCTTCAAAGTTATTTCCAAATATTATTTTGATCCTTTGCAAATTGTTGTTGCTCTCTGTATCTGATTCCTGCTTTGGGCTGGACACAGAGATTGAGGTCTGAAACCCACTGAATTTTCCGCTGACTAGGTTCAGCACACCTTCTTATCAAGTTCTGTTGATACCTTTTTAAAATCATAGGTGCATTATCAACATTATTGTATTGTAATTTAGGCATGATTTCCTAGAGAGAAGGAAGTGCTGTAAGTGATGATGTGAATTTTTGAAGTGATTTTGAACATTACTGAAAAAGAAAATTCGATAATCTTAAGTTCCTGGATGTTTTATGAAAACAAATGGCTAGATGATTGAAACCAAACCAGTGATTTGAGAGAGAAGCCCCAGTGTGAGCATGCTGTGCTGCCAAACAGTATAGCCAGTGGAAGGAAAGCTCCCATTCGTTCATTTTGTGAGCCATGATATTGATAATTTCCCTACCCACAATTTTCAGATGAAAGTTGGCATATCTTGCCAGGTCTTGGAAAGAGAATGTCTTTGCAGTGTTTGACTTAAATCAAATATTCTTTTGAAAGAACATTGCTTAAAACTTACATCTTTCTGGGTTTAATACAAGCACACCCATTGTGTGTTACTCAGTTCTTTGCTTTCAGCATGAATAAACATTTGCCCTTCGTTAAATCACAGATGACACTGAAGAGGAGTTTCTAGATCAGCTAGTTCATCCACAATCCCAGTTACTGTGTTATTCCTCCTAGCTATACTTGCCTTTTTTCTTTTTTTATTTAAAGTAGCTCTTGAGTCACTCTGCCAAGGTGTTCAGTGTTCTTCAGTGGCACATTACAGAAACCAGTCTTCTGCTTTCTTCAGGTCTAAAATATTAACTTGAGATTTCTCCATATAGCAGGAAATTCTTCCTTCTGAATCTGTAACTTTGCATTTTAGACTTCTGTAAAGATTTAGTCTTTCAGTGAGAATGAACAAAATTTGTTTAATTTCTCCTGAAAATTAGCCTGTTATAACATTCTGTGTCATGGTAATGAGAGAAATGCTACTTCTTAAGTTTTCCTTTAGTCTTCTAATTTTTTTTCCCTCCTAAATGTTTATCATTCTGTATCTGTGTTTGCAACCCTTGTCATACTGAGCACAAACTTATTTTGACACATCAAGCAGTTGCCATATGCAGTCCTATCATAAAATCTGATTGAAGTAAGACCTTTTCCATCTGAATAGCTAGCAGCCCATGCAGTTTGCATTCATCCTTTCCTTTATGATTTTAGAGCACTACAGATTAAGATATATTTTTAACTTTTTGATTGTTTTCAAATTTCTAACTCTTTTTCCTAGAATTAGTTTTTCCTTTGGTGGTGAATGAAGTGCCTAGTGGTGCTCTGTGGAATAACAGTACTTTCATTTCACATGTATAGGATTTACTTTCCAATAGAAAAGAAGAGAGATTAAAGGCTTATTGTATACATAGCTGATGGTAAACTCAAGGGGTGAAATGGAGAAAAGTAACTTTCTTGGATAGAAAGTAAAAGAAACATGTTAAATGTATGTTAAGGACATTGTACATGCAGTGGACTTTATTATCCAATTCATTGCATGTTAGAATAGGAAATAAAACTCTTAAAAGTCATCATTCTCCCCCCTCCCTTGATTTGTCCTGTAACAAGAGACATAAAGCATTGTTGAAGACAGTTTGGGGTGGCTTAGAACAGAATACTGTTTGAGCTCCTTAAATGGACTGCTTTGTGTCACCAGTTTCACATTAGCTAATGTTCCTATGTTTGTATTCTGCTATACTTGGATAATGAATGTAAAGTTTGTCTCTGAGGAGTATTTATAAAGAAGTATGTAGGTAAAATGTATATTGCAGTGGGAGTTACTGAATTTGCTGAGTTTTCCTGAAAATAATCACTAAATAAATAAATAAATAAATCTTATGTGCATATTTTGTGTATTTCTTATGTCTGAGTTTCTTTTTCCACTGCTTAAAATAAGGTTTAAAGTAATTTTTCCAATTTTTTATTTCAGTTCCCTGCAGCCTTTGAATTCAATGAGTTATTTTTGATCACCATTCTTGATCACCTTTACAGTTGTCTCTTTGGGACTTTCTTATGGAATTGTGAAAAAGAGAGATTAAAAGAGGTAAATAATTAGTGTAATGCACATTGTTAACATGTTGATTTTATATGAAGATGCTTAGAATACAAGACCTAAGAACATCTGTACTGTGGCATTGATACATTTGTTACATAGTCTTAAAAGACAATGTGGACATGAAATATCATGGTATGAGAAATATATATTGCATGCCCTGCTATTAAATGTTCTTTAGTTATTACATGTTTGGAGGGTTGAGGGATTCAGAAGGTACTCTGCCAGATTTCTAGCCAACATACACAATTTTAAATGATCATTATCAAATTCTATTAACATTTCTTTCACTGTTTCCAAAGGAACTCGTATGGATGACTTTGCAGGTCACTTTAGGATATAATTGGAACGTATGGTTGAAGACTACAGAAATTTACAATATTTAAATCATAGAATCATAGAATCGTAGAATAGTTCTGGTTGTAAAGGACCTTAAGATCATCTAGTTCCAACCCCCCTGCCATAGGCAGGGACACCTCACACTAAACAAGGTCACCCAAGGCTCTGTCCAACCTGGCCTTGAACGCCGCCAGTGATGGAGCATTCACAACTTCCCTGGGCAACCCATTCCAGTGCCTCATCACTCTCACAGTAAAGAACTTCTTCCTTACATCCAATCTAAACTTTCCTTGTTGAAGTTTTAACCCATTACCTACCCCTTGTCTTGAATGAAGTTAATGAAATCTCAAACTCAATGAAATATTTTGAGTTTGAAAACAAAATAATTAAAAAGTTTGTTAATATTCTAGATACAATTTTGCTTACTTTTGGTTTTTAGTCCTTCGTATTTTTTAAAGCAAGGAACAATTTGTTGTCATATTTAGTTTGCTGGTTTTTCTGGTTTGTCTCTACTGCTTCTATATGGAAAAAGTTGCATGTAAATACCACAAGATGGAGCTAAATAACATGTTGTCAGCAAATGCAAGATTTCCACGCGGCTTTCTTTCATTAGTGAATAGTCAGATGCAATTCTCAATAAAGAAATTCAATTTAAGACACAGTGGTAGCAGAAACACATGGTTTACAACACTGAAGGAGTGTAGAATTGCAGAACAAATCTGATACAAGTTCAGATTTCCAATCTCTGATCTAACCATGATTATGCTGATTGCATTTAGAATAATGCAACTTTCAGAAGTGCAAATAAAGGTAAAATAGGCATTTTAAAGCATAATACCAATTGACAGAAGCAAATAGTGTGAGAGAGAATTGAATAGTTTTTTTCACAGATGCTGTTTAAATCTTCTAAGCTACGTATCTCAACTAATTTTCTGCTCAATGCTAATTTAATTTTACTTTGGGATTTTTAGTTGGTCAGTGTGTAAAACCATATGTTTAAGTAGCTGTAACCATTGCTGTAAATTCTGAGCAGTACAGATTTATTTTGCTCAATTAGACCTTAGTGTCTCTGAAACTAATATGCCTGAGTCTCCTTTCTCAGTTAGCCTTGGACCAGATTAAGTGCTGAAATGTTTTCCTAAAGTTTTAAGGCTGTTCAATAATCAGCTTCTGTAAGTGTTCTCAGAGTGCTTACAATTTTCTAGTAGATAAGGTAAATTTCACAAACAAAAATGCTGATCTGTAGATGCTAATCTCATATTTTAAGAGTTTATAATCCATATAATAAATTTTATTATTTTTTCAATCAGGAGGTAAGCACAAAGACTGTCTCGCTGTGGTCCTACATAAACAGCCAGTTAGATGAGTTCACAAATCCTTTCTATGTGAACTATGAAAACCATGTCCTGTATCCTGTTGCTAGTCTGAGCCATTTGGAACTGTGGGTCAACTACTACGTCAGATGGAATCCCAGGATGCGGCCTCAGGTATGAGCTTTCATGTGACTTTTAGTCAAGAGCACAGAAATTAAAAAAAATAAATAAATATTATTTGTCATAGTGTGGAATGCAGCATTTCATGGGCCTACAAGGATGCTGGGGATGGACTATTCATCAGGGACTGTAGTGACAGGACAAGGGGTAACGGGTTCAAAGTTAAACAGGGGAAGTTTAGATTGGATATACGGAAGAAATTCTTTACTGAGAGGGTGGTGAGGCACTGGAATGGGTTGCCCAGGGAGGTTGTGAATGCTCCATCCTTGGTGGTGTTCAAGGCCAGGTTGGATGAGGCCTTGGGTGACATGGTTTAGGTATGGGGTGTCCCTGCTCATGGCAGGGGGGTTGGAACTAGATGATCTCAAGGTCCTTTCCAGCCCTGACTGTTCTATGATTCTATGATTTCATTTCAAAAGTGCTCATCTCTTGCACAGCTCACACAGCTTGGTAGG
Source organism: Psittacula echo (assembly GCF_963264785.1). Classification (NCBI taxonomy): domain Eukaryota; kingdom Metazoa; phylum Chordata; class Aves; order Psittaciformes; family Psittacidae; genus Psittacula; species Psittacula echo. The sequence goes on from NC_137744.1 coordinate 13,365,489, forward strand.
AAAAAGGGGGATGTTTCTGAAGAAGATGCAGCATGTGTTCAAACCTGGTAAAATGATGTTTTCAGTGAAGTCACCAGTAGAACAGGGAGAGTTACAGTATCACTTTATTGGCTTTTGAAAGGTAACAGATTAACAATCCTTGTTGTTAGAAGATTCCTTTTGTAACACTCCCGTAATTCTTTCTAACACTTTTTAATACTTTTGTTGCCTGAACCTTCTGGTAGAAGTTAGCGTACCTTTGTTTTTAATCATGTTTTCCCTTTACCAACAATGATATAAAGTATAGCAGCAGTTTCTGAAAGAACTGGACTACACACCAGCTCAGTCTGTAGGCTCTCTAAACTTAGCATCCCATAGATGCTTATTTTCAATTGACCTTTATGGTTTCAAACTGGCATGCTAAAGATTAAGCACTCTGTGCACATGCTCCTTTATTCATCCTAGCATTTGTTCTTATAAATAATGTCTGCTATTCAGATAAATCTCTAAATCTCATCAGACAAATACTCCATATGCTATCATGTGTAGAAGTCTGAAGAAAGGACATTAAGTTTGTGTCACAACCATAATATATCTGATGGTGCTACACCATCTCTTTATTAAAGTAACATTCCTAGGTATCCCCAAGCATATTATGATAAATTACCTGTATTAAGTTACTGCTCAAAAGCTGCTGTCATCTTCTAGCAGTTAGAATGAAACATGAGTTTCAAATTTATTAGATGCTCACAGGTCAGAGGCTGTTGTAAAAGATGATGTTCCGAGGTAAGTCTGAAGGACGGTACACTGGTAGATACACCAGGTATCTAAGAAATACTTTTTAAGGTCCTGGAAAAGTCGGAATTGCTTGCTTTCTCACTGAGATGTTTCCTCTGAACTGCTTTGTTTCCCTTACTTGTTCTGTTTTGTTTGATGACCTGTGACTGTTGGGTATCTGTTAGGTGGTAGCATGAGGTAAAACTTGAAAGATGGTGTATTTTAATCTTTATGGGTTTAATGAAAAATTGTTAACTGGGTGGTGGTGTTGTTTTGGTTTTTTGTTTAGCAAAATACATCTTTCCCTTACGCTATTTGCTGAAAAAACATTTGTGAGGTGGTTTATACAGGTTTTAGTATAATCAACCTGCAGCAGTGTCAGTTTATTACTTGTATTTAATTGAGATCTATAAGCTCTGAAAGTGAGCCAGCTTTATAAACACACATGAAAAGACATGGGGGTGGGGAAGAGATGACATAAAGTAGAGATATCAGAACTATCATATACTTACAGGCAAGCTCTGCTCACTGCCTCTCTGTTGGAGAGCACTCTGCCCACTTCTTTTAGAGAGTGCTCTGCAGTCACTCCAGTGTGTGTGACTCATTGATCTTCCTCGGCCTTTGAGAAAAGATTCCTCAGATCAGCAGGCTGAAGGCAGCAAAACCTCACGATCCTGGTAACTGTCCTAACTTTACTACCACCTTACTAATACAACTGGTTTGACTTCTTAGTTTTACCACCTTAGCTTTGTCTTGTGAAGACACATCATGCCTTTCCTTTTGTCTCTGGCCTGAATTGATATTATATTTGTGACAAATATATGGAATATAAGGCTCTGTCCAACATGGCCTTGAACATCACCAGGGATGGAGTATTCACAACTTCCCTGGGAAACCCATTCCAGTGCCTCACCACCCTTACAGTAAAGAACTTCCTCTTTATATGCAATCTAAACTTCCCCTGTTTAAGTTTTAACCCGTTACCCCTTGTCCTATTACTACAGTCCCTAATGAGGAGTCCCTCCCCAGCATCCTTGTAGGCCCCCTTCAGATACTGGAAGGCTGCTATGAGGTCTCCATGCAGCCTTCTCTTCTCCAGGCTGAACAGCCCCAACTTTCTCAGCCTATCTTCATGTGGGAGGTGCTCCAGTCCCCTGATCATCCTCATGGCCCTCCTCTGGACTTGTTCCAACAGTTCCATGTCCTTTTTATGTTGAGGACACCAGAACTGCACACAATACTCCAAGTGAGGTCTCACAAGAGCAGAGTAGAGGGGCAGGATCACCTCCTTCGACCAGCTGGTCACGCTTCTTTTGATGCAGCCCAGGATATGGGTGGCTTTCCCAATATACAGTATACTAAGTTTCCTTTTTCTGTTTGCTTTGTCTAGTTTCACACCCTGATAGCTGATTCAGTAACATTCAGACCTATTCAGTGATAAAAAAAAAGACAATGACCATTGTGATGCCCAGCAGGTCTTCACTTATCTCCTGTGGAAAAAAAAATATCTTAATCAGTGGATTTATTAAAGGAAAGGGCACCTCTGCCTACTGATAAAAGGTGTTTTTGTCGAATACCTTTTAATGTGGTTCTTTTGGTTTTCAACTGTAATAAGAGAAAATTAAATATTTAATGTGAATGAAGAGCTCTCTGATGAACAGCAGTTCAAGGCAAACTCACATGCTGTTTTATCAGCTGCAAAAACATCTTCAGGAAGCTAGAAAATGTTTATTGTTTTCTAGGAGCTCATCAAAAAGGAGAAATGCCCAACAGATAAATTTAAGGGATGATGAATAGTAGTCCTTTAATATAGTCAGGGTGGTTGTTTGATACCCCTTTTCAACCAAGTTTATATTGTGGGAGAGAAAACTCAGGAGCAGAAAGGCAGGTTTTGATTTGAAGCAACATTTTAGGTTTTCTAATTTTGAATTTTTGACTGGTCTGAGAGAAGTTCCCATCCCTGGCAGTGTTCAGGGCCAGGCTGGATGGGGCTTTGAGCAATCTGGTCTAGTGGAAGGTGTCTCTGCTCCTGGCAGGGGGTTAGAACTAGGTGATTTTAAGGTCCCTTCCAACACAAACCATCTAAATTAGTCATTGCACTTCATTGAGTTTGCTTATTGGATATGAGCATACATCACCTCTATTTTTTTTTAATTTGAAAATTACTGAATGCTAACTAGATATAACCATTTACTTTTGCATTGTTGTACTCTCTTTGATATCTGTGTCTCATCAGACCTTTAACAGTACAGTAAGGTCTGAGTATATTCTTCACTGCACATACCGAGTTTAGAGTTATGTTTTGGAAAAGGAAGATTGCTTATAATGGTAGATTTTCAGTTCTATCCAAGTTCTGTGGAAGGCTGATTTAGTGGGTTTGGTGGTCTTTATTTGCATCAAGAATCCCATTTTAGGATTACAGCTGTATTGCAATAGATCCTATGCAATTAGGTGACACAAAAGGTTCAAAGTCAAGTGTCGAAGAAGTGAACACCATAGAAAATTTGAAATGTGAACATCTTTTGTAGGTTCTCCTTTTGCTAAACTCCTCTTCAACAAGGTCATTCTAAATAGTGAAATAAAATGTTACTTGGTTTCCATTTGGAGGTTTTACATCATTATTGACTTCTTGTCCCAAGAAAATTAGATAGACTTTAGTCCTATCTTGTTTGAGTTCATTGATTGAGAAGATATTTTTTTTCCCCAGATTTGCCCTTTCCTTGGGTTGTAGAAATGTGTATTTGTATGTGACATGTGGAAGATAAGCTCTTTCATTTTATCATACAGAGGTGTGTGTTCTGTGGGTACCTGCTACTGGGCTTACAGATGACCCTACTAGCCTAGAGCAGATAAGATAGTTTGATGTTTTGAATTATTTCAGTTGATAGCATGTATTTCTCTTTACTTTTCCATATATCACTCAGAAGTCATTTTTACACTGGTTTCAGGAGTTCTGGCTGCCAGATGTCAGTTAGTTATCTGCTTGGGCAACGCTGGAAGGTGGGGGGAATGCAGCAAATGGTCCTCCTGAATATGACTTCTGCAGGGGCAGTATTTTTGAGCCAATATACTCTTAGCATTCATACATGCAGAGCATGAGTAAAAGTTCTTGTCCTGTCAGTTCAGGCTGTGTCTTGCTACGTGGGAGGCAATAGTCACAAAATTTGCATAGTCCATTAGGATATAGTTATTTTTTTATGCCTTCTAGGAAATGACGTTTTAACCCTTGGAGTACAAGGCTTAAACTTGTTTTTTTTTAATTTTTTTGTTGTTTGGAATTTTTTTGTGATTTTTTTTGGAATTTAGCTGCTGTGCTAGAGAAACTATCATAGCAATCCCTGGAAGTTTTTCAAATAAATTCTTTCATTTGTATATGTGGACTTTCATCTAGAATATAAGGCTAGCACGATCTATAACATAGAAATTCGGTTCAGCTGCTGGAATAGGATCATCTTCGGAGCTTCCATCAAAACCCAAGGAAAGTCTGTTTGTAGGTTAAGAGCTGGCTTAAAAAAAGGCAAGGAAAAGGTAGGAATAAATGGTTTTTTACTATATACAGAAATGTCTGGAAAGCATATAAATAGGTTGCCATGATTGCTGCTATTGTTTTTTTAATCCTGTGTATTGAACTGCAGAGTTTGATGTGTAACAGTTGAGTGGTTAGATGTCAGCTGGACTGCAGTGTCAATAAACATTAAATATAGTATATTTAAAAGAACAAATAAGATCCTAAGCATCAGTGGAAAACTTTTTGACCATAAACTGGAAAACAGGGTTACTGAGATGCTTTATCTTGCATATAATGGAATATGACCTGGCATGTGGACTGTTAGTATTATTTGTACGTGCCTTCAGTCGTGTTGCCCAGCATTTTCCTCTCTAAGGATCTTGACATAGGTTGTAATATTTTCAAAGTTCATATGTCTGATTTAACACCATTTTGTGTCAGGACAAAGCCACCACATGGCTCTGGAAATGCTTGGCATTGCTGGTCTGCAAGCCATGGTCTTGAGTCCATCTTTTTGCATAAAAAACTGAGGCAGGAGATCTCAGGAGAAAGGATCTGGGGTTTGATAGCTAAGTGTTAACCTACCTAAAGGGATTTCATTCCTGCATTTCCCACAGAGTTTCGTGTGAGACAAGGCAGGTTTCTTTCTATCCAGGGGTCTAAGTCAAGATTTCGAGCGTCTGATTTATTGCAGGTAACTTACATCTGCATATAAAACTCTCAGCATTCAGTAGATATAGAATAAACTGACTGCTTATCCTGTGTGCTGAAAGAATCTAGCCATTTAAGAAAGAAAGGGAAAAGAAAAAGATTGGTGTCTTGTAGTGAGCACAGCATCAGAACATACACAGAAAAGAAAAACCAGTACTGTACAAGTTACCTTCATTGTGGGGAGTTTCTAACATTTTGAAGAGCAAGCACTAAAAGCATTTCTCTGATCTATCACATTTCTAAATCTAAATGGGCTGTAGGTTGCAATGGCATCAGCTTGTACCATGTTGAGTTTCCTGAGTCTGGATATCTATGCAGATGTCCCTGGTACTTCTACATAAGTGTGAAAGTATTGATTATCATTGAAAACTGCTGTTGTCATCATTTGAGATTGCCTTTTGGTATGAGTATACTTTTGACTACTTTTTAAAAGCAAGTCTGTCAAAGTTCCAGCTCTTCATGAAGATGAACAAAAATCTCAAGTGAAAGATACTGTTGTCTTTCCAATGCACAGAGGAGGGTTTTGAAAAACCAACAGTCTTAAGTCAAGCAATGAATTTAAAGTAACCGTTTTCCTCTGCAGCTCAAATAGATAAAGTATACTTGCTGAACAAGACAAAATGTCTTGTTCACTGTTGAACTATTTTCATGTGAATGACTGTCCTTGAGCTAGTACAGTAATACACAGTAGATAGCCATCCAATTAAGACTTTGTGGTACTGTGAGTAGCTATTATAATTTCTTTTATACCTGTCCTTTTGTTGACAAATTTTGCTATCCAACAGCACTCCAGGATCCTGAAGGATTACTTGGGAATGAGAACCTGAAGGTCAATACTGAAAGTGAACTGTAGTAATTCTGTGAAGAGGAAGGTTTGAATTTTGTAGGAAATGAAGCTGTCTTGTGTCTGGATGTTTTTTATATGTGTTGTAGCATGTATATTGTGTGGCATAGTTGTGGTTTCTGTCTGGGTATAATTAAAAAAGCAACTTTATCTTTCCTCAAGTCCTCACCCAGAAGGAATACTTTACTGTAACTGTGGTGTGATCTGAGAGTTACAGTTCTGCACCAGGTTCTGCTTTCAATGTTGATAATTCAGTTTAAAAAATGGTTTCATATCAATGGCATTTTAAGCAATAAGGAAAGTTTCTTTAGCAGTGTTCTAAGTATTTTTTTAGTTCATTACAGGCAGTTAGTACCTTATCTTTAAAATGTAGGAAAAGTATCTGCTTTTGAATGGAACCTACAATTAGATCTATCTGAGTAAAGAACACTACTTGGCTCACTCAATTTTGCAGCAGTTGCTGGTTTTTACTGATTGGGGGTGGGATTTCAAATACTGTAAATATTACTGACAGTGGGAGAATCAAGTCTTACAAGGAAAAGAGAGTGCTTGTATCAGTGAAAAGAAACTCTCTGGGGAGACAGAACAGCTGGCAATATGATAGGTAAGGAAGGGAAGGGAGAAGCAAGTAGCAGGGAAGAAGTGCAAGGGTATAAGGAAGATGCATGTAAATAGGTTGTGTGAGGAGGGGGATCAGGTCCTAAGTTTAATCATGGCTTGAGGCAGAAAAGCTAGACTGGGAACTTAATGTTGAAATAGGTAAAAGTACAATTTGTTAAAAAGCTAGAGAAACCCAAGATCTTTGCTAAATAAAACCTTCCTGATGGGTTCTAGTTATTTATGTATTTACAAAAAAAGTAGTTCCTTAAGATGGCTCAGTGAGAGAGGAGTGTCCTGGGTTCAGCTGTAACAGTTATTTTTCTCCTTCCTAGTAGATGGTGCAGTGCTATGTTTTTTGACTTTAGCCTGAGAACAACGCTGATAACGCACTGATGTTTTAGTTGTTGCTAAATAATGTTTACTCCGATCTAGGACTTTTCAGTCTCATGCTCTGCCAGTGAGGAGGGGCACGGGAAGCCAGGAGGAAGGAGAGGCAGGGCACCTGACCCAAACTAGCTAAAGGGGTATTCCATACCACAGCACATAGTGTACAGTATCTAAGCTGAGGGGAGTTACCCTGAAGGCCCAGATCACTGCTCCAGTTGGGCTGGGTGTCAGTGGGCGAGTGGTGGGCAATTGTATTGTGCATCACTTGTGGTGCATTTATTGTTTTCTTTTCCTTTTCCCCTTTTAGTTTTATATTCTCTTGCCTCGTTATTTCCCTTATCATTATTATTATTGGTGGTAGCAGTAGTAGTTTTGTGTTATACCTTAGTTACTGGACTGTTCTTATCTCAACCCATTGGATTTACATTCTTTCGATTCTCTTCCCCATCCCTCTGGGAGCAAGGGGAGGGGAAGAAAAGGAGGGAGTGAGCAAGTGGCTGCGTGGTTCTGAGTTACCAGCTGGGCTTAAACCACAACAAGGCATAATGGAATAAAAATAGGGATTTGAATGGGAAGGGACTACAAAACTTGTTGAGAGCTTAAACCAAACAAAAAGATGCTGGGATTGCAAACTACTGGGCTAAGTCTGTAAAGCTTATGTTTAGTGCTAAAGTTGTTGCTCAGGACAGGTAAAAGGACTAAGAACATGGGGTTTGGGTAAGTGGCTGGAAAAAGTTGGTTATGTGTTAGGGAGGGGAAGAACATGCAGTCTCAGTCATAATCTGCTTAGTTCCCAAGTCACTATTACAGTAGCAATTAAAAAGAAAAAAAAAACCCAACACTGAAAAGTCTTCTTGAAGTGTTGCAGGTAAATGCTTCTCCAGCTTTTACAGGGCCAGCTTTTTTGTTAATTCCTGGATTCCAGGGTCAGATTTCCCAAGGATCTGGGGCTTTCCCCCCACTGCTTAGTGCTGCTACAAACTCTTTCTCCTTGTCCCTCCCTGGATTGTCTTGCTAGCTATATTAGATGTAAATGACAATTTTATTTTGGACCGATCAAGTTCTAATCTGTTTTTATGTGATTAGAGAAATCTGATTTTATTTCTTATAAGTAATCAAATGACAGATTTCTTTTTTATGAGGTTAACTCACCAAAGTCTGTTAAAATGTAGTATGTTCACCATTCTGTTTCTACTTTATTTTTTACTACAATGTTTTGTAGTAAAGCAGAAAGTAAATTTATTGTTTCTTCAGTAAATTGAAGTAATAGTTTAAATAAATTGTGAAAAACATCCTGAAGACCTAATGGGTAATTTTCCAGCCCAACAAAACCACAGATGCACTGCCAGGTTGGGTTTCATCTGCGTAAGCTCATCTTGTGCAGCAGAAGTAGGGCTTTGCTTTCCCCTCGAGTATGGACAGAAGTGATGGGGACCTGGTGGTAGTGGCTGGGAGTTGCCTAGCAGTATTACTGTGGCAACACACTGGGAAGCTAGTGTGACACAAGGAAGGATGCACACTCTTCTGAAAACAAGGTATTGATTACAGTGAAGTAGAGAAGAAAAAATAACATGAATGCGACTGAGTGGTGGGTTCAGAGTCCTCTTTTGAGCTTCCACTCCTAATTTGAGAAGGCAGGATGAGAGAGTAGAAAGCAGTACATCTGCTGTCAGGCTCCCAACAAACTCATCTCAGTCAAATCAATTATATGATTTCTCAACAAGACTGTAATAAAAGCTTGCCATGGAGACACTACTTGTGCTGTGCCAGCCTACACTTCTAGGGTTAAGGTGGTAACAAGATCTTTTAATAAACATTCTTCTCCAAACTCTTGTTCCTTACAGAATCTGTCACTCTCCCACTTCCTTTCAATCTAAACAGTAGCAAAATAATGGAGAACCTCGTTCACAGCAAGCCATTACAGGTGTTATTGTGAAGGTTGCTGGATCCATTTCCTCATGAAGAAGGCTTTGAGAGAGGAATCACACACTGAAATATAATGGTGTGAGGTGACAAAAATGAAGATAGTGATCTGTAAGAACATGCAAAGGATGGTACGAGGAAACACTGGCAGCAACAGGTCTTCCTGGGAAAAAGTCTCTAGGAAATGTAAAAATAAACTTCTTTCTTACCATTATTTTAATGGGTTTTGTTACAGAATTAATTTAAAGATGCTTCATCCTCTTAATTCTTCCTGCTCCTTCCAAGATGGAAGGAGGCTTTCAGAAAGATGCAGAATTCCAGTTCTATTTGGTTCTCTTAACAGTTTAGTTAAAAAAAAAAAAAAAAAAAAAGAATTAAAAATATACATGACTTGAGATTGAGGCTTAGTTTGGGGCATTTTCCCCCTTTTTCCCCCTAGCACCGCTGTTGGCCTTTTTGTTCTTTTACATTTGAATTTGCAGCTTTGTTCAAAAAAGGGAAGTTACAGTAGCAGGATTGAAGACATCTGGGGAAAAGCAGAGCCCCTCATGGCAGGCTGCTTTTCAGGTCTTTTTATGAGAACTGTACTATTTTTTTATATCTTTCAGCTGTCTATACCACCTTTTTTCTCACCCCATGAGTATGTGGTTTTAACATGGGCATTTATCACTAATAAATCAGGTAGTGTCAGCTGCCTGAAAATACTCTGAAAGTGCTAAACTCTAGGCTCAATTTGACATGTTATTTAACGAAATTAAAGTCTGTATTGGAAGCTTAATGTGTGAAAGCTGGTTTTGGAATCTTACTGTTTTACATCGAGGTGCATCTCTCTATATGATGCTTTGGGAAACATCAAGCAGCAAGAATCTTTTCTTGGGAAAGACCTGACATCAGAAAACCATTCGTGCTTACACTACCATATGACATGGCATGATGATGTTTATGTAGAACTGTCTTACAGTTCATATCTAATGTGCATTCATTAAAAGGTGGGCAACATTTTAAAGGTGACCCTTTTTTTCTTTGCCCATTATAAGACCCTACTCTGCCTTGCTTACAGCTTTTCTGGACTGCTTTATATTGACTCATCAAGTATGTGTGATTGACTTAATTGTTTTGTAAAACTTCATCCAAAAAGGCTCAGTTGCTCATGAGAATGTGGCTAAAAAAATGTTTTCCCATATGAAAATATTGGTTCTATAAACTTCTTTTGTTGGGGTAAGGGCTGTTTTTCTGTAAGTATTCCATCTCTAGGGCAAACACAAGATTTTATGAAGAGAGATTGTGTTTCAGAAATGTGACTGCTCATATCCTGGAAGAAATTCATCCAATTTGGAGGTCTGAGGCTGCAACAATCTCAGTGAATTCTCAAGGACTGAGAATAAATGAAAATTAAAGGATTAAGAGGTGGATTTGATACAGAGTCTATGAGAGAGTTGTGGCTAACTGGGAATAGGAATTAGGAGTGAATGGAGCTCCCAGTTTTAGAGGTCTTTGCTCTCGTTCAACCCATGGAATGCAATCTGGGAAAGCAGGCTGCGGCGGGCATGGCTGCAGACAAAGAAAGAATTGTTTCATGGGTGAGGGAACAGGATACTCCTCTGGAAGTGAAGTTGCTCCCTGCCTTTGCCACAGGATCCCTCTGTTGTAAGGGGCATCACCTGGAGCAGCATGGTCATTGTGGGTGTGCTACTTATTTACTGGGTGTCCTGCCTGATACCCACAAGGTTGAATTGCAGAATTCCTAAGTCCGCTGTTAAACCAATTTAAGATCCAAGGTATGCTTGCTCCAGATCCTTGTTTGTAAAAGTGGAGTGTTAGTACTCCCATCCCTCATTAGGGTGCTGCATAAATAAATTTGTTTCTTGACATGAGATGTAAGTGCAGAAAAGGAAACTTAAGCATTTTATGTTCAGAAGAATAAATAAAGGATGGGGTCAGACACTGCAAAGACAGCTAAATATTGAATAACTGCTCACGAATTGAGTAGCATCAAACTGTGCACTGAATAAATGAGCAATGCAAGAGGGAAGCTAGTATTTTAATGTTTACTTAACCAACAATTTTATACAGATGTACAGGATGGCTGACTTGAGTTCGGAGAAGTAATCTTCATTCTGACACATCCTAATTATTGAGAGCATAATTTTGAAGTCTTAAAGTTGTAGGTTTTTTGTGACTTGAATATACAGACTTTTAAAATGTCATTATTGTTATTTAGCTGATTTATTTAAAGACAGTCGTGTTCTTTGAGATGGACATGTGGGGAGAATAGTGCTTGCAGCGAAGTTTGAGGATGTGTCTTATTGAATTAGGTTCTGGGGGAATGCAGAAGAAGGATTGAGATGTGCAGCCACACTTCTCCTCCTTGGAGCACCTTACTCAGCATGCCAAGTTCTGCAATGGCTTTTTGTAGTATATTCCAAAAGGATTTGTAGTAGGTTCCCCAAAAGCCATTTGTATGGAACTGCTTTTTATGAGTGTTTGAACATTGTGCAGAGGAACACACCAAGGTTGTCTAAGAGGAATTGGCCTGTTATGCTGAATCATGATTGAGCAGTGCAGAAATCAGATGTACAAATCTCCTATGACCCAGGGCTTGCGTGACTAATGATACCAATGTAAATCAGTCTGTTACAGACCCAAGTGTTTCAGGAAGATGTCTTCATAAAGAAAAGCTCTGAAGTGGGAGTGTATGAGGAAGGGATCTTTTATTTAAGGAAAGAAAAAAATATGGGGGGGGGGGCCTAATTCCAGAAAGCCTTGATCTTCATTGAAACCTGAATTTTCCATAGTGTGCATTACAGCATCTTGGACAAAATTCATCACCAGTCTTGATTTTGCCATATTTTAGGAGTGTACATTTTCTGTAGATCACCTCAGAAAAAATGAGATTGGCTCTCTGGAGGGTGTGCTTTGTGTTTGGTTAGTGAAGGAGGCTGTTGCCTGTAGTCTTGTTAAAGAGTTTCTATGGTGGATGCAGGAGAAGATTGCAAGAAGAGAAAGAAATCCTTGCATAGTGAAGGCAGGACTCCAGGGTCATTGGGAGCTTGGTGATGTGCACTGATTGTTCTGCTGAAGACTCAAAAAGTTATGCTTTTAGAACTGCTGTAGGTGACATACTGGAGGAATTGATGACAGCCAGGGTGCAAGAGCAGCACTTCGTGAATACATTGAAGTTTTTATACAAACAAAAAAGTATGGGGCCAGAAAAATATTGGCCTAAACCAGACTGTTTGTTACTTTTTATTCTTTTAAGTTAGAGCTAAAGTTAGAAATGAAATTGTATTTTCATGTTTCAGAAACACAAATGTTAGATTTTGAAAAATACCAAAATCAAATGCATGGATTTTTGATGCAGTTTGTTTAAAAAGCCAGAATTCACAAAAAGGTAAATTGTGACTCGGTTGTGTGTTAATGGCAAGAAGAGAAACCCCTTTTGGCTTTTGATATCTTTTTTTCACATAGCACCATGTGAAAATTGCATGCTCAGGTGTGCCTCTCAGCCCTGTAATCACTTTTAAGCAGTAGGAAGTAATTGTGGGTGAATGCAGTTCCCTGGAGCCTGGCATTCCAGAAGCCCAGAGTATAAATTCCAACATCTAGCAATCTATACGTGTCCCATTGCTCCATTTCCCCATGACTGTCTTGTCAGTCTAATTAAATTCTTTTCCCATGATGCCCTTTCCAAAAGCTATAAAAAATTAGAGCTTATACAGGATAAGATAAATTAAAAGCAATTTACATTCAAACTTTTTTGGCCTTTCTGTGGCATTTGGAGGAATGGGGGGAGTCTCTCTCTACTTGCCTGAGATAACAGATCAAGCTGCAAAAACCAGTGTGGCTTGCATCTTTCTTTGGCCATGGTATAGTTGAATGTTCCAGATAAAAAATGCCTAGAACTCTGACGCAGAGTGGTGTACCTCTCGTGTTTTTGGGGTACTGTCAGAAGCAGAGGCAGAACATGTACAGCCCACTTCTATAAAAGGTTTATTGGAGTTTGACTCCGGGAGGTCCATCACAAGCACAATTCACTTGGCTGCTGCACTTTTCTCACTGACAAGCTGGAGGGGTCAGACTCTTGGAAAGATGCCTGGTTAGAAGAGTAACAAGATGCTCCATATGGAGCCAGCTTTGTTAACTCTGCTGTCTGTACATAATAAGTTCTGTCCCAACAGGCAGGGGAAATAGTTCACGGGAAAGACACATGAAGTTCAGCTGGAAAGTGGTATTGATAAAGGATAGGAGTATGTTTATTGGATTGTGTTTTGTGTCCTATCAAAACCATTTGCAAACAGTCTTTTGTATAGGTTTCTTGCCACTTATTTGCTAGAAAGGGGCAGTTTGCTGAAATGTTTCATTTCAAATGAATGAAGAAACACTCCCTAAATACTGGTATATTGAAGTTCACAGGTGTTAGATTCCTTATGTTACTGAAGAAAACAGTGGAAGGATTGCTTGAGAAGATAACTTACTATGACAGTCAAAATAAGCCTTTTGTTTCTTTACCCTACAGGTCCCAATCCATCAAAATCTGAAAGAGCTTCTTGCCATCCGGACAGAGCTTCAAAAGAAGGTTGAAGATTTGCAGCGGGAAGCTGCCACACGATCCATTTCTTCCTCCTCTGACAGAGGTTCATCTCCTTCCCATTCAGCCACGCCAGTGCACACCTCTGTGTAACAAAAGCCATGTGAAAACATTTGTGTCAGGTAACACAGAGAGGAGGGTGAAATGCTTTTCGCATCACAAAAGGACTGTGAGTGACTTGTAATTGCTATGATCTACATGCCTTACTCTGTGTCTGGTATTACCGTGATGAGGCCAAAAAGAGCTTCAATAGATGTGATGTATTTTCTTGTTGGCAGTTCCCACATGTGTTTTGACGTTCTAGCTAAATCATCAATTGTGAAATTAAACTTTGGTTTGAGTAACTAACAATTTAACCATCCTAAAAAGAAATCCATCTGCCAAGCAAACAAGAAATGCCTCTCACACTGCCTCAGGTACCATGCCTGGTTGAGGAAATGACATGAAATGCCACATGATGCTTACACAGAACACGTTTTTCTGAATGGGAGCTCCTTATTTCACTCAGTAAAGAAAAATGTTTTTTGCTAGAGCAATTTATATTTTTTTTAGGTAATTAATGCACTTGGAAATTGATTTTAAAATAAATGTTTTCCAGTGTAGTCAGTTTTACATTTTGACTAAATATGCCATTAAAAGTGGATGAAGTTAGGCTGGATTTATCAAGTGCACCACACTGACACATATGATGTAATATATTCAGTAAAGCATGTATTTTAGGTTTTTTAATGCCTTTTGTACAAGTTGAAATAAAGTCTCTTGACTGTTTAGCTTATTGTTCAGTTTCAGCCTCCTGAGCGAGGGGTAAACTTATTCATATCAAGGTCTTGTACAAAGTAAAAATTTGTTTTCTAGCAAATGGTGATATCTGGGGTTGGAGCGACACCCAGCTGTGTAAATTGTATAGTCTGTATAGCTCCACATTTTGTTAAGTGTGTTTTGGTGTTTTGTTTTACAGCGTACACACAAAATGCAAGGCTGTGTGCATTTGTACACGTGTATGTGATTGTTTAACACATGCATACTCTGTGGTTTTAAGCTGTAAGTTAAGGAAATGGATCCTACCTGTCCAAACTCTTTCGAAGCCCTTAACTTGTAATGACTTTGTTTGACAAAGTTTTTAAACAATATGATCTTAATTGGTTTTCTTGAAATAAAGCCTCTTGGCTTTTTGTTTTTTAAATTGCTGCTGGCAGTTTTTTCTGGAACATGAATAATTTATGGTTTCGTATAAAGTGCACGTTCTCAGCTTTCTGTCATCTCCCCCCCCAAAAAAAAAAAAAGAAAATACATCAGCGAGATTTGGTTACTGTAGCATCCAACCTTTTAAAAACTTATGCAGTGGCCTTCTTGGAAGGTCCAGAGATGGTGCAGGCTGAAAGTTTTCCCTGGACTGTTTTCCTTGCTGTCTTTCATAAAAATCTGGCACTTAGACACTTACGCACTTAGACACTGCAGCTCTGCTTTTTGGCTCCAGCTTGTATTGCTCCAACTTCTAATGGTGGGAAATAAGCATTGTTCACAAGAGCCAATTGATTCTGTGTGCTGATTGTGGTTTTACTGTCTCTGAGTATTTGTTTATTACTGTACATTTGTTCTTAATATGCCATGGTGCTTCTCTGTTTCTCCGCATTCTCTGCATTAACTGCGTGTAGCACATAGTTAATGAGTAAGGTGAGCCACTGAGCACTTTTGCAGCTTCAACCAGAAAAGGCTCATGTGCTGCATCCAGTCTTACAAATTTACTGTGCAGTGCAGGCTATTTCAACATGTCCTTTGTATTATAGTGAATATAATACTCACCTACAAGAGCAAAGTTTAGGAAGGCTTGCAATGTTGCATCTCTTGCTCAACTTCAGGCTTTTTATAAAGAGATGAAAGATGTTTTCCTGTAAAAATGGCTCTTCTGAACAGTGTGCCAGCAGTGAATTTTACATTGCCAAAATATGTTGAGCTGGTATCGAATTAAACTCTTCCATATTTTGGATTTCCTTGACATTTTAACTGTATATTAAAGCAAAGCGCGTTATCTCTAAAATGCAGTGCTAAAGAAAATCTTTTGAAGTTTTTCTCTTTACTGGTGCTAATAATCACAACATTTCTTCTATAATTATTGTAGAAGTGATGACTGGATTAGCTTGAGCAGTCTGGAATTCTTGAAGCTTAAATTCCTAGATCTAAAACCCAGGAATTCGGTTTTGCATAGAACACCACCAGTCATTTCAACTGACTGGCTGTTTATGCACAAGTTTCAACGTAGCTCAGTGCGCTGCCTCTGACCTGTAGTGGGGAAAGGGTCCTGCTGTTCTATGTGTAAGCACAGTGGATGTTTTGTACATACTTAGCATGCACATTTCCACAGCTGTTGTATAGCTTGTACATGTTAGTTAAAGCATAGTTTTATACTGAAGAGGTGATTGTCTTTGTACTTAGTCAGCTTCCTGATAATCAGACTTTTTCCTATTGATTTAACAACTAATCCCATCATTATTTCTTAATAAGGCAGTATTGAACTAGTTGAGGAAAGAGCAGAACCCTGTGCTCTGGCTGTTGCACCTTAGGCAGAACTATTCACTTCTGATTCAAAGTCTGGATCTTTTGCTTTGCTTTTTGGTTTTGACTGTGCTGAGTATAAAGGGGATGTGTAAAGAAGCAGGCAGTTAATTTGACCTGGAGGATTTTCTCATTGTGAATGACATGCGAGAGTGGGAACAACCTGAATCCAGTGTCCCAGAATAGGATGAAGCCTTGGTAATCAACTGAAACTTGCTTGTAAAGTTAGTGAAGTTGAATGACCAGCATCAGACACTTGGCCATTTTAGTCTTTTTTCAGAGCTAAATTACACTTTTTCGGTCACTGTGGATTAAAGTATTTTTGTTGTTGCTTCATTAAAATGGAAGGCAGCTTTTAAAGCTGGTAAACACTCCTATCTGCCTGGTTTTGTTCCCTTGCACAGGCAGCTTTCCTCTCAAGGAGTTTCAAACAAGAAATGTTTGATTTTTCTTATTTTCTGAGAAAAAATGTAGTAACTCATAGGCTTTATATAGCAACACAAAGAACGCTGGTTCTTTAAAAGCAGGAAATAGGAAATCAACAGGAGCTGTTCATGTCGTTTTGCCCCGCAGCAGAGGACAAAGTAAAATGGGCAATTTGGAGTATTCCCCAGGTGAAGCATTTCTGTTAAAAAGGAATGTCCATTTGCTGAGAGATCCCATATGCTGAACTAAGTGGGTGTTATATTAGAGATCTTTTGACTGCCAGATGGTGTGCAGTTGGGAAGAAAGAATTTTATTTCTACAAGAAGTATGAGTCAGAACTAGCTGGTTTGAAATACAAACCACCTTTCTGGGCTGCAAGACTAAGCACTGCATCGAGCGTGGTTAAAAGCTTTGTTTGCACTGAAAATCCGAAGAAAACTGCAGGAAAAGGACCAAAAAGAAGCCGTGCTGGGCATGGCCAGGGACATAGGGACCTAGGGTTGAGTTCCTGGATGACCTGAGGATAGCACATGTGTGTGTGTGTGTGTGTGTGCAAATACTTAACTTCTACCATTAAATTAAAGTTTTCATAATGATAATTGTTTTCTCATAAAGCCCAGTTTGGTCTGATTTTTCTTTTTAGATAAAGTTTTTAGTGTAGGTGATGTCTCATAGAATCACAGACTGGTTTGGGCCGGAAGGGACCTTAAAGACCATCCAGTTCTATGGGCAGGGACACCTTCCACTAGACCAAGTTGCTCCAAGCCCCATCCAGCCTGGCACAATGTAATAAGGATATAGCCCAACATTTGCAGTTTACTTCCAACATGAAAAAACCCCACAGAATAATCAAGTCTAAAATTTCTTACTTGTCCACTTGTTTTATTTGGTGTTTTCCAATGGTAGTCAAATTCTGATTTTTACCCCCCTGATCCTTACAGGCACGTTAGCAAAATGAATCTTGCTTTCTTACAGCGTAACAATCAACCTTCATTTGGTATAGATCGCTTCTGCATCAACAAACAATACACCTTGCTTTTAAGGACTCAAAAGAAATGCTCTGGTTTCACAATACAATGTTGCTGAAATTCCTTTGTTCCAGAGCCTCCTTTGTTGCAGAAGCAGGTTTTTAAAGCCTCAGCCTGTCAACTTATCTTACTTTCTCAGAATTTGAAATGGTATCATGGACTAATTCTGCTTTTGTAACAACAACTGAGTAGTTAAGAATGACAATATGGCACTTGTAAGGGTTCGTTAGTGAGGTTGCATGAAAAGGACTTGAGTTCATAGTGCCAAAACAATCTGATATTCATTCAAAGTCAGTATCTCAACTGAAGTATCTAAACCCAAGAAACTAATACCGTATTGCAAAATCTCCAGTGAAGAAACTGCTACAGTATTGCCAAAAGAAAATGCAAGTAATTGGTGGAATAACCAGGAAATGAGCTAGTTAAATTCTTTCATTCTCTATTTTCTCTGTAATTGAGAAAACTTTTCTGAATCATTTTATTGCTACTTAAAAATAGCTTTAGTTAAGCTGAAGTGAGGTGGTAAGAAAAGAGCTCACAGCACAGGTAGTACATAAACTCTCAGGATAGCTGGATATGTAAGGTTTGGACTCATGAAAAAAAAATAACCCAAAATCCAACCAACAAACCACTTTTCCAGTGTTTTATGGCTTTTTTTTAATAAAGGATGAGAAAGTTTCTATCACATATACAGAACCTAAGGGTGGGATTTGCAAAAATTCCATATCCAGATTTAGAAAGGATACCAGTTAAGTGGAAGTAGTTAAGAGAGGTCAGTGCTTGGTCACTTATTTCCCAACTTGGATCACTATAGGGAAATACACAGGAATCATCTCAGTTGTTATAATGCTTAAAATACAGATGATGTGTTTTAAAACACCCTGTATCTCAGTGACTGACAGTTCGCATGGAGGAGACAGACTACAATAAAAACCAGCGTTGAGCCTTCGGTAACACTTGGCGTGTTAAGACTTTGACTTTCCTCTAGTTCTGAAGAACGAGTTTAATTTCTTTACTGCAGTATTTGTCAATATTTTCCTATTTTAAATCCCAGAGAAAGAGACCTGGAATTCTGCTACTGTGACTTTGTGCTCTCTCACTGTGCATTTATGGTTTTCCACATACCTAGAAATCACACAAAGGTGTACATATTCATAGAAAAGGCCTTGGGGAAGGGAGCAGCTTCTGAGTTCTAAAATCTGTTGGGGTTGTTTTTTCAGTGAAACAGCTTTTTATTAGGCTATTTTCTTCTTCTCTAAACTGCAGTATTTGTGAACTGGACACGTTGCTCTGATGTCCTAGTGTTCTAGAGTTTCCAAAAGGACGGGTGGGTGGTATATTCTGTAAGCAGTGTTGGACACTCCATTGCACTGTCCACTAGACAAACAGGGAGGGCACAGTAATAGAAATGCAATAAATGTGATGATCTGCGTCTATAGGACAACACGGACAACACATCGGTCATCTGCAAAAGGAGAAAGGGAGTTAGAGTCACTTGATCTAACCTAGGAAAACTGTTTCAAGTGATCCTCAATGCCAAGTTGTGACACTTCATCTGCAGTAACTTTCTAAAAACCTTTTTCATGCTACAGCTGTCAAATGTGCTTGGCTAAGAAAGAAAAACAGGTGATGATGCTTGGGAATGGCGATGCACAAACAGCTGTGTGGCTTCATCGGCATCAGCTCCTGCACGTGATGATCTCAGTCCTGCAGACCACACTTCCTCCACGAAGATCCTCTGGGAGCAAGCAAACACGGAGCGCATCTCATCTCTATTTCCTCTGCTTCCACTCCCTGAGCAGGCCATCATGAAATAGGTTTGTTTTCTAATCCAAACACACTCATAAAACAAAGCAGACATAGTTCACAGCAGCGCTGTTGTAGCCCAAGTGTTCTGAATACACGAGACACCACAACACTAGAATTGTCTCCCTTATAAAACACTGTAGTTGTTCTGCTAGAGCTAGTGTAAGGCTTTGAAAATGCAAGTGTTAAAAAGAGCAGAAGAATTGTGCAGCTATTGCAAAATACTTAACCATGTTACTAGGCAATTTCCCTCCAAATGGGGCTGTTAGGCAGCAGTGCTCCTAGGCTGATCCGCCTCCTGCCAAGGCCTTCTTTAAGTAAGTCGTGT
Source organism: Psittacula echo (assembly GCF_963264785.1). Classification (NCBI taxonomy): domain Eukaryota; kingdom Metazoa; phylum Chordata; class Aves; order Psittaciformes; family Psittacidae; genus Psittacula; species Psittacula echo. Next base: position 13,384,947 of record NC_137744.1, read on the forward strand.
CTACCTGAAAGCTGTGAATTTCTACATCAAACTGGAAGGCTTTTTGTTTAATACACATTCACAAAGTATGGGACTGGCAGAACAATACAAAATGCATACATTTCAGGTTTATATATAAATAGTAAGTATCTCTTACACTACGTACAGTGAATTTGTCTTCACTTGAAGCATGCTTTTTAAACGATCATTGCTTTGGATAAATGTGTCAAGAAGTGGCAGTATCCACATTTTAGCAGGGGAAGGATCAAAAACATAAAACACAAATTCTTGCAAGATAGCAAAGGTCTTAGTATTGGTTCCACATTGTGTGAGCACTCAGACGGGGTTGAGGTGCTCTTGGCAGCCCAGTGTCCTGCTGAGCACTGCTCGCAACCCAATGCTTCCCAGAGAGCTGCAGGAGCCCCATGCAGGACAGTGATGGAGGGAGCACCCATCCTCTCAGGAGATTCTGCCTTTTCTAAAGGGTAGCTGGTGACACGCTTTAGATCCTTTTTCTGCTTTGAGTGCTAGAGAGTGCTCTCAACAGCTGTTGATAAAAGGAGAAGGTGGGGGACTGCATCTTGCTAAGCTTGATTTCTGTGGTAGCAAGCACACAGGTCTTAACAGATACCTATTTGGTTATTTATTTTCTTTGGGGTTAAATCTGTCATTTGTTCTAGTGAGGTCTGAACTGGTTCCTGAAAGCATCCAAACGCACACATTTTCCATTTTGGTGACAACGTAGACATGTTGCACAGACAAACTATATTGCTTGGCACCTTCAGCTCCATTCTGATCTCTAGCATAGTCAAATATTCCAATGGTATTTGCTGTAAGTGAGCACTGCACTCACTGCTGTATTTATGACTTGGTGTGAAAATCAGTTCCTTTTATTTGGTTAGAAGCCCAGTGCTGGGTGGTGGAACAGCATTCTCCACTCCTGGCTTGGGAGCAAGGAGTCACCTGCCTCAGCCCGAGGCCCCACCTGAGGACCTACCCATAGGCACTTCATTTTTAGGTGTAGTTATACTAAGGACCACAGTCTACCCTCAGGAATTGTGCATCTGGAAGTGACATGCCCATAGCTGATAGCAGAATTTGGCTGGAGGTGCTTTACAAAGATTTTGACTCGTTTCCTTTGGATTGCTATTCACAGGCACTTTGCTGGCCTCCCACCTGCAAGCTCCTCTGCTCCTTGGAAAAGACCTTGTCCCTTAATTTAAAATTGACCACTGCTGAAGCACCTTCTGTTGGTTTGCATTCACCTGGACATCAAACCTACCATTTACTTTGATGTAAACACATACTTCTTTACAAAAAATAAACACACACAACCACTCTAACCCTAAAGCCTAGAGCAATAAGAAGCCAGTTCAAGCCTAAGTACACATTAAATAGCTTTGGAGTCAAATTAAATAAAATGCTAAATTACAAGCATGTAAGATCTCCATTTGCTGCCGACTGATTCTTTTCTAGCCCTGGGTCATGCTTCACATCTTCGCACTGTCGTGTTTCGGTGGTTCTGCTGACTGTGTTTCCAGGACTGAATATTTGACTGAGAAGAAAGAAAAAGTCATGAATACAATAGCACATGATGGGACCCGAGCACAAGCAACTGGTGCCCAGTACTGGCTGGTTGTATGTGACATTTGATAAGCCTTTGCAGCAGCCTTGGTTATAATTTTCTTGTATGAGACGCTCTCGATGGCTGAAACCACATATTATTAACTGCCATCATTTGCAAGATGAGCTCTCTAGTTTCTGACCATGGCTTTGCTTTGTGGGCAATAAAGGGGGAAAAACAAAAAGCTGCAGCATCTCCTAAGTGGTGTTTTCATCACAGCGACACGGTGCAGCACAAAGGGCTTTCTTACAGTCCCTCAGTAAAGCTGCCTTTGGGGCCAGATGCAGACAGGGTAAGGAATGCAAGGTTCTCACCTTGGGGTTCCTCACTTACGACAGCTTCCATGTTTTCTCCTTTCACATACTCCGAGTTAAGTCCCTCTGAGAAGTAATAATAAGGAAAGTGAGATGGGAGAGTAGAAAGTTACCATGATTTGCTTTGATGCCTTAAATACTCTGGCAATGGGCCTACCTTGTTGCAAAAGCAAAGATGTCTTTCTGCAACCTCCTCTGCATTAACAGCAGTATGGAAACATCAGCAAACCACCAACGGTGCTGAGAAACCATTGCTGGATTATAAAGTGACCAGAGAGGCTTGCCTAGAAGGCACAGCTTCTAGCAGCAGCCCTTTTTACTGAGCCTCTTGCTTTACCTTTACCGTGCGAGGCAGCAAGGCTCGTTACGGCACTGAGGCACCTAACTAGGAGAGCATGGAGTGGGTACATCTTCCGGACAGGTCTGAGCACAGAGAGATAGGATCACGCTCATTAAAACCTAAGTTATGCAGAGCTGCAAGAGGCAGTTTAAAGCAGGGCTGTGCTGATGAGGCAGGATCCCAGCAGGATCTCAAATCCCAAATAAGTCCCTTATTTAAATGCAAAGAAGTTTCCAGTGTTTGCAACAAGTGCACAGCCCGGCTGAGGGACTGCACTGGTGGGCAGTCGAGGGGATGTGCAATTGCACAGGGGAAGGGGCAGCACTGCTCACCGTGGCCCATCTCAGAGCTGCAGACTGAGCTAAGACTGTCCTGGGTGTGACATGGGCCTCAGCCAGCCTCTACAGCTCCTCTAAAGGACACCTCGGAGAAAGAGGCAGTGGTGGGAATGCTGCATCTCAACAGGGATGGATGAGGGAAGGGGAGGCAGCTGTGCTGGTTTGCCAAAGGAGGATGAGGCTATCCATACTGCGTCCATGCAACACGCACTGTTCAGGTATCTAAACTTGTTTACACATCTAAATGCAGCACAAAGTGTGGCAGGGATCTGCTGTGCCTCACCCCCAGGGTTTGATGGGGCTCATCCATACTGACAATTGCCAGGATTAAATCAAAGCAGTGCAATGGGAGCCCTCATGTAGCAATGTGGCAGCAGTTTTAGATAGAAATTGGCTAAAAAACCCCCATAAACCCCCATTCCAGCACTTGACGCTGCAGCTGCTGAGCCATGGAGGAGAGGAGCAGTCGGGGCAGCGCCAACAGCTCCCATCCTGCCCGGGCATGCAGCAGGACACAGGAGGCTGAGCCCTAGCCCAGGGCATGGCTCACGAGCAGGAGATGCGGTGTGAGAGAAGAAAGCGGGATGAAGAACAACATTATGTGCACGTCCTGCAGAGGAATCAGCAAACACTCATCAGAACAGACTGAAAACCAAGACATGGTGCCAAAGCCTCACTCCAGCTGATGGGTGGGCAAGGAAAAGAGCCGAGCCCGTTTCTCTCAGCATCAGGAGGGTGGTCATTATACACTAGCGCTGCTTTCCACCACCACCACCCCCCAAGACATGTGTTTTGCTGGGATAGCACCAAATGCAATTTATGTTTTTCAATAAAAAGCCACTTTTGCAGTGGCTGACGGCTCTTAGATTTCTGTCATGCATTGCAGTGCATCTAAGGCCTGACATTAGCCCAGCATGCCATGTCTGATGGCTTAAATTAATCCTCCTTTATAATTAACTTTAATTTCCTGCTGCCTTTCTGGGGCTTTGTGTCTCTCAGCTTCCTCCTCATCAAAGCCTTTACTCTTTTTTTTATTATTATTATTTATTCTTGCCAAAATATCATTTAAGTGGGGGGAATATACAAGAGTGTTTCATTCCATCACATTCGTTTGACTTTTCCTGCTGATCTAATTTACCAAAATGCTCCTGTTTGTTTCAGGCACAACTGGGAAAATAGCACAATTCCAACAGAAATCTCCAACCCTGAACACCCTTCCCCCTGAGCAAAGCAGACTCGCAGAACGTTTCATTTGATTCATTTAAAAAGAGCTTTTTCCAGCTGTTTGCAACCACCCCATGAGGGGCTGCGGGAGCCCCCCCACGGCCAGGCCAGTGCTGTGGAGTGATGCTGCTGGACACCTCCTGCAACCTGATGGGGCAGCTCGTGCAAACAGTGCTTTGTGGGAATAGGAAGCTTTGCTGCTTAATTTGCACTTAATTGCAGTGATTGCTGCACACCTGCAGCAGGGTGGGGTGGGCTGTACCACCTAGGGCTGCTGTAGCTGCAGATGGTTGCTGTGCTTCCTCTGCTGCTACTACCTGGTGAGTTCTTGCCTCTTGCTGAGATTTTCTGGGGGGGAAGGGAAGGTTTTGGTTTGTTTGTGTTGGGGTGGTGTGGGTTTTATCCATATCTATCCTGTTTGGTGTTGCTGGTTTGATCTTTGGCTGTGACTGTCTGCGAGAGGCTCTGCAATGGGTCCTGGGGCTGTTGTTGCTGGTGGGTTCCTGCCCTGATGGGTGAGGGGTTTCAATGACCCATGGCTGCGGTTTTGGTTTGCTACTGCATGCTTGATACACCCCTCCTGTCTCCAGGCTGGAAAATGGCAGCAGGACTCAAGGGGCAAATAAGGATGTGCTTGCTCTGTGCCCCTGAGATGCTTGGTGGGGGGAGGGATGACTTACGCTGGATGCTGAAGCAGAACTTCTTCTGCTGGTAGGAGATGTAGCTGGTGACAGCCCCGATGAGCGCCATGGCCAGGCCGCTGGCAATGCCAGCGATTGTCCCTGTATCTGTCACTGTGCCTGTGGGGTGCAGAGAGAGCGGGGTGCTGTGTGGTGGGGCACACGCCCCCCCATCCCACAGCCCCACTGCTGGCCCCATGGCCATGGTGGTACCTACTTCCACTGTAGTCGTCATCGGTTTTGCCTCCGATACCTGCAAGAGACACAAACCCATGAGAGCCCCCTGCCCCTCTGCTCCCCCCTGCCATGCTGGGCATCCTGGGAAAGAGCAGGGATGCAGGAGAGAGGCAGCATGGTCCCTGGGGCACCCCTGGGCAGAGGGGGGCACACATCCCCCCACATATCTCTGCTGACCCAAACCTCTGCAGCTCATCCTTGCCCCTCAGACGGGTGTAAACCTGCTCCTATCCCACTGTGTGTGCTGGGCTAAGCTTCTGCGGGAGACACCTCTGCGGGCACACAGTGAACCTCACCTCCACCCCTTGACACCTCTGCTGCTCTCAGCATAAAGAGAGAACAAATGAAACGCTGTCAGACAGTTACACAGCAGACTTGGCCGTGACAGGGCGGTTACTGGCTACGCTCCATAATGTCAGGGAATCCTCACTTGGCTTGAAGCCTGTTTTAACATCACCTTCCCTGGAGAAACTGGGCTGGAAGGAGAAGCTGCTCCTGCAGGAAGCTGCAGTCCTTACCAAGTCACTTAGATCCTGAATTTATGGAAGCAGGTCAGCATTGTATTAATGCCTCTGATGTGGTTCGTCCTTGGCATGGGGATTCATTAAATGTTGATTTGGCCTGTGGTTTTCATCTCTTTACTTGACAGTGTTTAATACTTAATGCTGTGGATCCTCACAAATGCACAGGCTTAACGATTGCTGCTGGTTTCCCTCCTTGCTCCAACCATCGGTGGTCGCATGGTAGAAGGCAAATGCAGGCTCGTGCTCACAGCACGGGGGTGAGCGTTTGCTCTCCAGGTGATACTGGAGACGTGGGTCTCTGGTGGCAGGTGGAGGTGCAGAGCCTCCTTGGCATCGCAAATAAGAACCTCCAACCACTGGCACAAGGACCACAGAGGCCAAAACCACTGTGTTCCCCTGGCCCCATGGCTCAGACCCCCTTTCCCCACAGGAAGCCAAGTGCTGCTGTGTGCACTGTGCTTCCTAGGAGGCTGGTTATTGCTGATTACTGTCCGAGCTGCAACTGTGCAAGCAGAGAACATCTGCACGTCGGTGCTTACCTTTCTTCTTGTCCGGGCTGTAGCCGCCGTCCACAATGCTGGCCAGGTCATCGTCTGAAAACCCTTTAAAGATAACGGGAGCAAACAGCGGTTGGTGCTGAAGGGAGATGCGGCCCTGGCAGGAGGTATGGGGGAGCTCACCCCTCAACCTGCACAAAGCCACATCCACTCAGCAAAACACCAAAGCCGCCATCCTGGGAAGGTGAATGCAGCCAGAGCTGCCTAGAAAACAGTGTAACAGGAAGGAAGAATAGCACATGGCTTGCTTGGGATGCGAGGGATCCCAAAACCTGAGTGCTTTTGAAGGGGCAGGGCCTGGGAATAGGACTTTGGGGGATTCTGGGCAGAGGTCACCTTGCAAGCATCCTGCACCCAGGGTGGGACTGACCTCCTGCAAACCCTGCTCCTGGGGAATGGTTCCCTGCCGGGCAGGCGGAGGCTGCTCTGTTCCTTTCACTGTTTTCTCTAAACCTGGCTATTCTGAAGAGCTGTGCGGGGCTTTCGGTGCAGCAGGGCCCAGAGCAGGGGCCTGCACACCCATTTCAACCAGTGGCACCCAGTCTGCTGACTACTCCATCCCCAGCAAGAACAGGGACAGGTCAATAAGCAGTTCCACTTCTCTTGTGACACCAGATGTTAACAAAAGGTTCAACCCCAAATTATTTTAAGCTTATAAAAGAGATGATACTGACTTTAAGTCTAGTTTGAAAGAAATACCCCTGAATCAAAGTTTGAATACTAGTGTATTATTTTTTAACTGAAATGACTGATGTATTTATGAGTTCATTAGATGTTCTGGCTGCTCAGCCTTGGCTGGCAGTGGAGGGAGGAAGAAGCAGTTGGTGTGTGCAGTGGCCATGCTGCTTCTGGTGAGCCATGGGCTACACCAGCCTGGCCCAGGGTCCTGAAGGCAGGGAGCAGGGAGCTGACTTCCCCCCTTTCTAGAGGGACAGAGCAGCTCCAGTGGAAGAACTGAGTAGCAGCACGTCTCGGTACAGGTGAAAATGTTATCTTGGACCCAGCTGTAGTGGGAATCCTCGAATGGTTTGGGTTGGAAGGGACACTAAAGCTCACCCAGTTCCAACCTCCTGCCATGGGTAGGGACACCTTTCATTAGACAAGACTGCTGAAAGCCCCGCTCATCCTAGCCATGCTTAATTCATGCAGGATAGGTGCATAGAAACACAGCCTGGGAATCAGCAGCTGAATGAGTGGTGCCATTGAACCCCTTGGCTCAGTCCCAGAGGGGTGCAGCAAGGCGCCTGATGAGAGAAGAGACCCAACGTTAAGCCAGCAAAAGGCTCCTTCTCTGTTGAAGGGTTAGCTTTGCCTTGACGCCTGGAAGAGGCTGCCTTATTCACCAGTTTACCATAGAAACAGATTTATGGGCCTAGTAATGAGTGTAAAAAGGAAAAACAACCCTGACTATGCCAGAACACGGAGCGGTCCCAGGCAGTCCGGGGTGCAGTGATGCTGGGGAACCTGTGTGCTGGTTTGTGACCCATGCCACGTTCCAGCGGTTCAACACCTCACAGGAGTCTGAAACCTCAACAAGCCCAGAATATCAAAGTGCAGACAAGTCACCCAGTTAATTCAATCTCATAAAATACCTGACTATTAATTACGCATGTGAGCAGGGTATACAGCCATCTCGACATCAATAAACTAGCCTTGCAAAGTCTGGTTTCCAGCTCAAGTGCTCAAGGGAACAATCCTCGTAGACAAATGATTCATTCACCAGAGTATTGTAGAGATGGAAAAAAAAATCTCCCAGCCTGTAGCGTATGTTATGCCAGGACTTAACCTGGCTCTAGATTTATGTTTTGGCAATGACTGTGAGCCCCGATAGCACATGTCCTTGGTTAAGAAGCTGTCAGGTACAGGACGAGGGGAACTTAACACAATCACCACAATTTAAGGGATCAGAAGAGGCCCTGGGAAAGAAAGCTGCAGACAAGCAACAGGTCGTTAGGCAGAGCCCCTTTCTGCCAAGGATGGCAGAGGCAGGGGCTCCTTCTGCCCTGGAGGAAGGGGCTGTGCTGCCTGCGACACACTGCATTCCCCCAGGGCACACTGGTGCAGGCAGCAGCCATGGGCAAGGCAGCACTTCTGCTCCTCCCCACCCTGTTGTTTGCTAGGAGAACCTGTTCCTGGGAGGACCTCCCGCTGGGCCTGGGGGGCAGCAGCACAGAGAGGGGAAGTGAACATACCTTCATCTGGCCTTATGTCCGGCCTCCTAGCATCTTTCCCATCGTTCTTATCATCAAGGGCATCAGCCAAGTCAAAATCCATAGGATTCTTTGCTAGAAAACAACATGGGGGTTAGCAGTGCTGGCCACAGGCTGGGTTGTTCTTCAATTAATTAATTAATCGATCATAGAATCCTAGACTGGTTAGGGTTGGAAAGAACCAAGTCAAAATCCATAGGATTCTTTGCTAGAAAACAACATGGGGGTTAGCAGTGCTGGCCACAGGCTGGGTTGTTCTTCAATTAATTAATTAATCGATCATAGAATCCTAGACTGGTTAGGGTTGGAAAGAACACTAACGATCATCTTGTTCCAGCCCCCTGCCATGGACAGGGACACCTTCCACTAGACCAGATTGCTCCAAGGCCAGTCCAACCTGGCCTTGAACACTGCCAGGGATAGGGCAGCCACAGCTTCTCTGGGCACCCTGTGCCAGCGTCTAATGGAAATGCTCAGCTTTGCCAGGGAAAAGCGCTGATGAATGAGATGATGCCCCCAACACAAGCATCTCTCCTGGTTTTGCTGTGCTGCATCACAGCAGACATTCCAACCCCATCCCATTTCATGTGTGGTGAGAAACAACACATTCTTCCCATGGAAAGAGTCCCACACTGTGGCTCAAGTGCCAGGCAGTCAGATAAATGAAGCTGGGTAGAAAAGGTCAGAGCCAAAGAAGTGCTCCCAAGGGTGGAGGGAAAGGAGGCATCTAGGCCACAGTAACATGCCAGTTGGAGCAGCCTGCAACTTGATGGCTTGATGCTGTTTTCCTCTGTGAATGGCCCGGTTGGTACCCTGAGCATCCTGGCTCTGACAGATCAGCTATTACCTTTGCTAAACAGTGGCTAAAACCATGGTCCAGAGCCAACCCAAGCTCCTCACCCCTCCTGCCAGCTCGCACCAAAATTGATTTTTTTAGGGGTTTTTTTAAGCCTGGGAGTGCCTTTTGCCAAAACTCTGCCTGAGCCGGCAGCAAAGTGCCCACTGACAGGGTGTCCTTGTGGGATGGTATGCTGGTGGGGCCTGGAATGGCTGTGTTGTGCCATGCTGGGTGGAACAGCAAGCCCACGGCCTTAGACAGAGGAATGCAAAAGAGTCCAGGAACTGCTGGGATGCCCAGGGAAGTGCAGGGCAAAACCAAGATACCCTGTCTGCCGTGTGGTTTTTGTTGGCAATGCTGCCATCATGGCGCATCCCTCTGCCTGCGCCAGCAGCAGAGCTGGGGTGGAGCCGCAGGGCTGGGGTGCTTATACTCACCTGGGTTATGTTTGGGGGGGGGCCTTGTAGTTTTTGGCTGCCTGGTTGTGGTGCGGATGACATCCCAAAAGCTGTTGTCTGATGGGAGTTGGGGGGAAAAGAGACAAAAATGACATTACTCTCTGAAACATGCATTTGGACAAGTGCTGGGAGGGGAACCCCCTCCCTGCAGAGAGACAGGGGCTGTGCTGGGGTGGTTGGCTCTGTGCTCTGAGCCCTACACAGCTTCAGCTGCCCCTGACACCAGGGACTTCACTGCCTGTTGGTGCCCTTCGGATACTCAAGCTCTAGATGTGAGTGGCGGGTGCCTTCACAGGGATCCCCTGAGCCATGTTGCGTGCCAGCAGGGATTGAATTTGGGAAGGGGACAAGCAGAAAACCCTCCCCAAACATGTGCCAGGGGGATTCATGCTATGACCCACTCACCAAAGCTTTGCCAGTGTGAGGCCAGTCCCATGCCAGCCCTACCAGCTACCCATGGCATGCAGGAGCAGGACCACGCACCACCAAAAAGGTGGTTATGTATGTGTGTATGGATGTTCTACTTCATTGATGAAATCGGTGAGTGAAAACACTCCTTGCAGAGTGTTTTCCCCTGTCCAGAGCCCCGAGGCGAGGACACATGCACCCTCCACAGGAAACAGGGAGCTTCCCAGTACCTGGCTTCCCTGGCCTGGGGAAGGGCTTTGGAGTCGGCTTGGCTGGTTTGGTGGTAGTCTCCGGAATGGTGTCAAAGTAATCAGCCAAATCAAAGCCTGCTGCAGGAGAAAAGGGATTGTTAAAACACCCATCGCTTGTGGAACAGTGAGAGGCTTTCAGCAGCGACTCCTGCATGGCAGCTCTGCAGCTGCTCTTGCACAACTGCTGGAGGCCACAAGTACCTGTGTCAGTGTGGAGCTGAAAAGGGCATCCAGCTGCTCCGCTGCTCAATCACAACCATATTGCAGAGCCTTCAGATCAGCCTGGACATTGTTCAACTCCTCTTCCCTGAGCTGTGGCTCCTGCGCACCCCAAGACTGAACAACCCCAAAATAACACTTTTGAGGCATCTTCTGGTGCAGATGAGAAGCTGCTGTGGGCATTGACCCAGTGGCTGGGCCCCACTCTGCTCTCTGCATGGCCACCTGTGAGTGACCCTGGGCTGAGCAGAGCACATGAACACACCGCAGGAGCCCCTGGTGCCATCACTCATCCAAAAAGCACTCCCCAGGGAAGAATTAACTTGCCAAGATGAAATCTCGGTCTCAGTGTACGTCCATTTCCCAGGGAGAGTTTATTGGATCGAACAGCCTCTTGTTCAGGCTGTGATCCAAACCCTGCAGCACTGCACGTGCTTCTGGCTCTTGTCTCTTCTTCTCCCTAGCAAAGACTGTGGTGGCCAAGGAGCTGGACAGTCGGATTTGCTTAAATTTGTGCCAAGGTCCTGATGCATGGGTGAACAGATTTACTTCCGAGCACTTCCTCGCTGCAGGTTATTTCAGGCTCCCCCAGCAGGGTTGAGCAACCCTCGGCTCTTGTGACCGTGCTATATTTAAGTAGGTATATTTGGCCAGAGCTGAGCCAGAGGAGCTGCCAGCAGTGAAACTCGGGTGAATTTAAGGAGCTTTCTCAGCCAGGGCAGATGCTGTGGAGCCGGCCAGCCAGCGCATCTGATGGGCACAGTCAGAGAGATGTTCTTTCTCTGGGTAGGGAAACGTCACCAGGCTGGGCTTTTCTGCAGAGGTTGGAGTAAAAAAAAAGGAAGGAAAATATCCTCTGCGCTCCCTCCTGGAAGGAAAGCTAGCAAGTGCCATTCAGCCAGAAACAAAAGCCCTTGTGTAGCTGAGCAGTGATTTGTGCCTTTTCCATTATGATACTGCAAACTGTGCAAAATTCAGCCTTGGCCATGAATGCTCCACTGCCACTCACCTTCAGCATGGACAGAAATATCAATATTGCATTTACTCTGGCCCTGCAGGGGAGTGCACATATGTACACCAGTGCCAGCCTTCTTATGGGCAAGTAAAGGTGCCCCAAGGCAGCACCAGCCACACATGGGCAGCCTGCAGTGGGGTTCACATGATTGAAACCCCCCTGGGAAGCAAACCCCATAGTGAGTGTGCTTAAACGATACACACACAAGAAGGTCTCACCTGTATCACCTGCCGGCTTCCTGGGGACCATGGGAGTCGCTGTGACAAACCAGAGGAAAACCTTAGTCACGGACATCACTGAAAACACATCACTTCTGCTTGAGAATCAAGGGCCGATATTCTGCCACAAGCTTTCCAGCTGAGCATCGCTGGTCTGCGTTTGTAAACGCAAGAGCCCAGAGCCCCAAAACCCCACAGGATTGAGCCCAGAGCTCCGCAGGGCACAGCTGAGGCTGGGGCTGAACGCTGCCTCTGTGCAGGCCAGCATCCTGTCAAGCCAAAAGCAGGGAGCTGTGATAAGGTGCTCACAGTTAAGACTCCTGGAGGCAGCAGCAAGGACACACACCGTACAGAACACTGTGGAAAACAAGAGTAAGCTGCCAGGGTTTTGCTGTCCCCTGCCTGATCAGTCAGGTAAATGACAGATAATTTCCAGCCCTGCATTATGAACAGGAGGTTCCCTGTCAGCTAGAGGAGTTTTGGTGGCATCCTGATGCTCAGATCCCAGCCCCCCTGGCTGCTCCTGAGCTAAAACAAGCTACAGTCAGCCTTTAGAGGGAGGGATCATTTGCTTTTTTCACCCCCTGTAAAGGACTACCTATTAATAGTGATGACCATTGCCAAGTATATGAATAAATTAGAAGCAAGAGTTGTGGCCGCTCTATTCCCATTAACTTTCATTTGCGCCTCTGAATACTGGAGTGTTTCTGCTGGGCTTGTTTTCCAGTGTGCTGGTACTGTGAGATGTGACCCGACTCCAGACCCTTCATTGACACACTCAGTGTCACTGCTACGTCAAATCTCTGCCATGCCTCTCTGTTTTGCTCATGGGAATCAGAAAGTGAAGGGCACATGGTCAGCAACCAGCTTCTCCTGGCCCATCCCCAGTCCTACCTGTTGGCAAGCCCAGATGGACATTGCATCTCCTCAGGCAGAGAAGCTGAGGCAGCCTGTATCCTCCACAACCCTCCCACCAGCACCAGACCCCAAAGAACAAATTGCATCCATGAGCATCTATTTGTTTTCTCCTCTTTAAAACAATAAATAAATGTGACTTACGTCGCTTGGTGGTGCGGTCATACAGGGCATCTTTTAGGTCAAAGTCATCTGAATTGTCCCCATGACCTGGAGACGAAGAATCAGCAGTGGTTGTACTTGTTCCGCACAAAGCAAACTGCCTTTAAATACAGCATGGTTAGATTCATTTGCTCAAATTGCTTTAGTTGTTTGCTGCTTTTTCCCAAGCCTGACCCATCATCAGCGATGAGGAAGACATCAGCCTCCTCTGAATGCTGTGACTGTTAAATTGCAGAGCAGTCATCTCTGGATTTTCCATTTGTCTGCCCTAATGGATGCAGTATAAAAACACATGCTATGCTTAAATTTGTCAAGGAGAGCCTACCAATTCATCTCTCGGGCTGCCACTCATGTGTGGCTGTGCTCACGATTATATGTTTGCTAAACACCATGAAAACATTGGGACAGCGCAGACAAACCGGGTGAGAAACAAAAAAGCCCTCTGCACCTCTTCTTCACGAGTGCTTTCCAACATCAAAGGCTTCGCATGAAAATGCTGCTGCTGGCTGCCAAGCACAACATAACAGAGCATCACTCTGCCTTGGTAATGCAAACCAGGCCCAAACCTCATCCCAGGGATACACCTGATAGGGACAGACAAGGGTTTTTGTTAGATGCCTCACCACAACTCCAGCCACTTTATAATATCCCAGGGATAACTCGGCGCTATTCCGTATTCTCCTGCAACAGGGCCAGCTAATCCTTCCTTTCTCTGTCCTTTTTATACATGGTGTTAATTACTGTTGACTTACCCTAGTTCTGAATGTATTTGTCTTGATAAATTCATGCTTTTACATCTCAGAGCATGCTGAGTAATTAATATCCTTTGGGTTTGCTAAGTACTGCAGCACTGCAAGAGAACATTAAAATGGCTTTCCTCTTATTCCTACTGCTAAATGGATTTAGCTATTGCCACCTGAGCTCCAGTGTGCTTCATGAATAAATTTAAAGCTTTACTGACATGGACAATAACAATGGGAAGGCATCAGTCCATCGGAAAGCAGGTATCAGAGTTTTGGTGAAAAACTTGAACTGAGAGTGGTCACTCAGTGCCGCAACACCTCCAGCTGGGTTTCACTCACACATCACACCTCGTTTCAGTTGCCATCTATTCAGATGTACGCTCAGTGAACCTGAGGGGAAGTTAAATGCCTGGAAAGTTGCTATGGGCTTCTCTCCCCTGGCAAAGCACTTGGTGTGAAGCTGCTGCTGGGGGTAAGTAACAAACACATGTCCCAGCCCATGGCCATGTTTCTCATTGAGATGAAGGATGCCAATGCTTCCCCTGTGAGCCTGAGGAACGGCTGGTGGCAGGTCACCCACTGCAGGTGGAGCCCAGTTACCACTGCGTGAAATCTGTGGAATGAGCCCCTTGCTCCATACAGCAGCACGGCAGGGCTATGCTCAGCACCCTCAGCCTTCTTGCACACCCCTCTGCTCCCTTGCTGAAATATTTGCATCTTGGGCCTTATTGCTGGCAAAATATTGTCACCAGAGACAGGCCAGATAAAGCTGCAGGGTTATTCAGTGGTCTAAGTGCAAAGGAGCAGAGTAGAGAATAGGCAAAACCATCTACGGTGCCAAAAGACACAACCGCCCAGCTTTAGTGCTTGAATGGGTGCTGCTAAATCACTACATATCCCTCCTGAGACCTCGCAAGCTCATTACTGCTGTGGCCAACTGTCCCAAGCTTCCTATTCTGTCAACTTCATGCAGGATTCCTTTCCCAGCATGGCTTTTTCCCCGATGTTTACTGGATTTTCAGGAACCAGCAGGGCTTTGTCATTCTTGTCTTTCTATTGTAAACTGTGCTCAAAAAAAGGTGGAAGAGAAGAACTGTGGTGTGTCTCTGGCAGGATGAGAAGCACTACAAACCCCACTGGGGAAATGCACCATCACTACGTTTCATTTCAGTTCCCTCTGCCTGTGCAGCAGGCAGGGCAAGCTGGCAGGAGAGATGCGGTGGCAGCACCACGACTTGCATTGGTATGACAGGAGCCATCCCTTCCCTCTCCCCCTTGCTCCCTCTGCTCTCCATGGTTAAATAGACGTTAAGGGTGCTGATTTTCTGCAAGATGAGTCCTGACGTTAGCGCATCACCTTTGATGTGTGAGCTCGAACACCAAGTGAGGGCAAGTGGGTGCTCATGGGAGTGCATGGAGACACTCCCCTGGTGAGGACACAGGCCCTGCAAGGAATGTAAGTACCCCAAGAAATGGGCTCCCTCCAGCCTGGCTTTGAGGGGCTCATGGGACCCACTGGCACTTACATGCATGGTACTTCCCTCAGCATCTCTCCATGCAGGACAACAGGAGTGTGCCACTTCCAGAATCACACTCCAAAGAGCCAGCTGGACTGGCCCTGAGGACTGGGTCCAGGGGGATGAAAGGTTCTCAGGGCCCTCCATCCTCAGGGGACTGATGTAAAACAGCAACCGCTAACATGTCTCAGCTGCAACCGCATCCCAGGGGAATCTCACCCTGCTAGGGAGAGGCGTTCATGCAGCCCATGTGAAGGTTACGAAAACTGTTGTCATGCTGAATCACCCGGGGCAACCTTCCCTAGGAGTTGCAGCGCTTGGCACAGCCCATTTCGCAGGGCTTTCCAACCGCTGCCCATAGCAAACTGAGATCCTGTTCCAGGGCAATGTAAACCCAGGAATCCCCTAGGCATTGGTGAGGATTAGTAATAGATTGCCAGTTAATTGAAGCTGACAACAACTTTATTTCATACAAAGGGTGTTATAGAGACATAATTCACCTTTTATGGATCAATAACAGTGCTGCCGTCAAAGGCACGCAAACTTGCCTGCTCGCTCCGACAGATAAGAGCTGAACGCTTGCATCCTTATCCTTTTATTCAGTTATTAAGCAGTAACAAACTCAGCACTTCACGGTGAGATGCTTAAAACCCAGCCAGCCCTTCGCACGCATGTATTCACCTTGCAAACGCAGGTTTTTGGGAGGCAGCACTGCTGCTCCCTGCAGTGTGTTGTGCAAATCCCTTTGCTCCATGATCCCAGGAGGAGTAGGTCTCCTAGGTTCCAAAAGCTCATCCTTTGATGGGAACCCACGCACAGCAGAGAGAACCTTTATATGATGGGTTTACACTCTCTGGGAGAAGCTGGGCACGCTCCTCCATACTAGAGCTCACAGACAGCCTGCTGCTGAGTTGCAGAAGTGTTTGTCTGCAGTGCATGCCCAGCAATCAGGGTCATGCATGCCCTGATGTTACACCTCCACTGCAGGATGTACCCACGCTGCCTGAAACCTCTTACAGGGCTATAAACCCACTGATACACAAACCCTCTGGTTGCTTGGTATTGGGGGACCAGCTTGGGATCTTTGCCAGGGTTCATGACTAGGCTAGTTTGGGTTTTCTTTCCCCCCCCATTTCAGTGGGTCTGAAAGAACTCTCCTCTCTGGCTGCTGGGAGAAAACACACATCCCCAGGGGCAGCTGGAAGGCGATTCAAGCCCTGGGTGCCAGCTGGCCAAGGGCACTGAACATCTGCAGGCCTGCGGGTCTATGGCAGGGGGTGAAATGGGCAAATGAGATGTATTTTCCGTATTTTTCTTTAATGTGACAATCAAAAGAAACTGAGCTGGGACATCTCGTGGTACCTAATAGGAATCCTCCAACACCAGAATGGGGAGTGGGGGGTACCCACCAGCAGCTGAGTCGGGTGGAGGCTATAGAACAGAGGTGAGAGTTATGGCCAAGCCAGCTCCTTTGCCTCTCCCCAACTCCCCTCACCTTGCTGGGGGTATTTTTAATCAGAGCTAGCTGCTCTTTGAAGATAGAAGGGTTCTGTGCCCTTAATGTATTCGTTCCTCATTATTTTCTGCAGCAAGCAGCTCAAACGTGCAATTGTACTCGTCAGCTTTTTAGCTTTTACAATTATATATATATTCTAATTAAGCCCTACTGTTTGACAAAGCTTGAATTACAGTATCATAATTCACACCCAGTGTATTGCTAGGCCGTCTGCAGCACTCAGAGCAAGGTGTATTCCATTTTTAGCGCCAGCCCACAGATCTCTTTGTGCAATATATATGTGTTTAGCTTCCCTGGGAATTGAGAGCCCGCGATGGTACGAGATTGACAGCCCAGGAGATTCCGGGAGAATTTAAAGCAGGTACAAGGGCAGCAGAAAGTAAGTCGAACTGCCTGACTTTTATGCAGCTACCTTAGGAGCAATGCAGAGGGCAGGAGAGCAGGAGGAAAATGTGCATAGAGGGTCACAGGCATCAGGGTCTCCCCAGCAACCAACCTTGGTGTTTTGGCTCTGAGCTATGGTATTGGCACACACAGGTAGCTCCCTATGCAGGGCACCCACGGCTGCACTGGAACCACTGAGTAGGGTGCCAGGGGTGGAAGGGCTTTGGGTGCAGAGCCATCTTGCGCTGCTGGTGGTGCACCCTTGCAGTGGCATTAAATGCTCTCTCGGCAGGGATACAGCCCCAAAGGTCTGTGGGGAGCAAAGGGCTGCTCCTATACAGGTGAGGTCTCTTCTGCCTCTGCCTAAACTGGGGGTCCCCAGGGACCTCTGGAGAACGCAATGGCACACTGCCCTTGGCCAGAGCAGCGATCCTGGTCAGCACAGACCAGAGCTTCAGACACAGCCGTGCTCTCCACCACCACTGCCTGGGTGCTGGCTCATGTCACCAAGCACCCAGGAAATTTACTTGCAAATGCCACATTGCTTGCAGGTCTTGAGCACTTGCTGACCACTAAGACCAAAGCACAGCCCTATGCGTGTAAGGAGAGCAGAGCAATTCGGAGCTGCGGCATTACAGACAGCCTCTGGGAGCAGCTCTGGCTAGCCAGATTCATGCAGCTGCATTCTCTCCAGATGTGCCCAGCCTGTCTCCTGAACACAGACCTCCTCCTGAAGTTAGTTCTGCCTTGAAAAGAGCCTTTGAACTTTCTCCATCTCCTTTACCACTGCCAGGGAAGACAAGAGGAGATGCCCCTGCACAAGCATCTATGTCAGCAGCCCGCTGAGGCAAGGGGAGGCAAGGGCTCTGCCTGGGGTGAAACTCAGCCCTCTGCACCCACCACAGCAGTGGGACAATGGGGGACACTGGAGGTACATCACCCCAGTCCCAGGCATAGCCAGGTGACAGTGGTGGGACACAGCACCTGGCTGGTATGGCCCCTGGTCCTGGCAGGGAACACAAGGTAACTAATGCTGTCGTCCTGGATCTCCATTTCCAGTGAAACATTGTGATTTCCAGAAGTACTAATCAAAATCATTCTTGATTATGGCAAAAACAACCTCTGCTGAATATTTTTTTTTTTTAATGCAATTAACAAGGGTATATGGTAATTCCAAGCAATCTTGCTCTTGAGATTAAAGGAAAGCCTGCCAGGAAGCACATGAATAAAGCTTTAAGATGAGAATTTGCATAATGAAGACTTTCTCTTTGTGAAGGGACTAATGGTGGTTATGTTTGAAACCTATTAACGGAAATGCCTAAAAGCCTCTGCTAAAGCCATCGTGCTGCCATCGTGACCCACGCAAGCTCCATCACCCCCAACGCCCTCCACACTGCTGGGTCCCTGCTGGGAATATCAGCTCCACAACACCCCAGTGTGCCCTCGACTTGGTGAGCCATGCCAGATGGGGCAGGATGGGCAAGTACAGGGCAACACACGTTGTGCTTTAAGCCACAGAGTAGTTCTGTGTTTCAGTGCTGTATGAGAAGCAGATGACTGCTGCAATCTGATTTGAAGGCTTACTAGGAATTATGTGAATTGTTCAGCAGCAGCACAATATGCTCAGCACCCAGCAACAGGGATGGAGGTGGCGAGGAAAACGCAACCTCCAAAACCAGCCTGCATCAGGTGGGCTCCAGGCTCCTTCCAGCAGACACCATCAGCACTGGAACAGAAAGGTCATGGTGAGCAGAAAGCAAGCCCTTGCTGGCACTGGACACTGGAGGGACAGCAGTGCCCACCCACCCTGTGCCATGCTGAGGTCTGCCCAAAGGTCCAAACGCATCTTCTCCCCACCTCAGGTGGAAGGACAGACCTCCAGCTTGCTCCCAAAGCACCCAAAGAAGCAGCGCTGCCCCATACACCCTGCGGTGCTCCACAGGAGCTGCCAGCGACAGACAAGAAGCACACTGTAGAGGAGCGTCCCATCTGCTGCCATCTCGCACAGCCTTGCTCACTTCCCCACAGCAAGATTTAACACCTGGAAGGAAGTGCCCTCATCGTCTCTTTCCCAGCATCTGCACTTGGTAACCAGCTCACAGAGGTCTATGGTATTTACCAGATGTGCTTGCATAGACACTACAAGGAAACGTCAAAAGCTGAGGTCTAACGACAGGTCTTTTCCTCCTTACTTTTGGCATGTCAGAAGAGCCTCTGCTCCAGAACTGTCTGTGGGAGGATGAGCGGCTCTTCAGGCAGCTCTTCCCCCATCCCTGTCCTTCTTGGAGCAATGGCAGCTCCACCATCAAATCCACCAGCTTCCACTGCCAAACCCACCAGGGACCATGACCACCCAGCTGGCTCCCACAGGCACAGAAAGCATCCTCAAATCCAGAGGCATTTCTTCATGCTGAACTGTCATCCCAACTTTCTCCTTCCTCCCAAAGTTTCCCTTTCACCTGCTCTCAGTCTCACAACTCAAACCACTGGTGATTACTGTGTTTTCGTGTTTTATTAATAAAAATGAGACGAGAAGGGCTATTAGCAGAGCAGCTCAGTTGCTGCCAGCTGATTTTGCTTTTCAAACAGAGACCAGCTTGGAGGCTGCAGGAGCATGGCAAAGAGATTGTTCTCCACACGCCTGGGAACTGAGATGCAAAGGAGAAAATTTGCTGTCAGAGGGAAACAAAGTGTTTCCACACATTCCACTGCTGTCAGTGTTGGTGCGTCATTGTGACAAAGCTGTGAGCAGGAAGGGGCTGCAAGCACCAGCTGGCCCCAAGATGCTGCATCTCTGCTAGAGACAACCTAATGCTGGGGGTGACGTACTGAGTGCCCAGGGTAGATCTGTACAGCCACACAACATCTGTTCAGGAGGGGGTGCCCAGACTAGGGCTGCACATGAGATGGTGCTACCAGAGCTGGGAAAGGCTTCGCATTAGAGTTTCCCATGGGATGCCTTGGACCAGCAGCTGCAGACTGGGCCTGCTCCATGTCTGGTTCCACAGCATCGTTCTCTCCCTGTCCCTACATGAAACAAACACTTCACCAGGTCTTCTTCCAGCCCAATATGGTCAAAAAGCAGGTAGCCCTGTTCTGGCAATACAAGATGGCAATGAAAATGGTTTTCTTCAATATCAGCACTCAAAGCTTTCAAGGTTTCCAAGGCCCTCTGACATTTCTGAGCAGGTGATTCTAAGCAACCTTAATAAGATAATCATTCTTTGAGTTTTGTGTCAAAGAAGTCTCTGCTGCAGGATTGCCAAAGCCTGCTTTCAATTAGTCCCAGATCAATTGCATCAGGAGCAAAAGGCTGGCAGGTTTTGAGCACAAGTATTTAAGGCTCCTCCACAAAGTGGAGTGCCTGAGCCCACCTGTACCTATAATGAGGATGGGATGATGCCCAGTTTTCTGTGCCTGGGTTGGGTACCAGGACATTGCAGCAGTGGGCTAATGCTGGCAGGGGGAGCTCAGCCTGTCCCAGCCTTCCTAGCTCTGCCACTGAGCTCTGGGAAAATGCCCCAGGTAACCCTCAATTCACAGATGCATTTGATGGGAAAGGAAGTTGTTTCTTCTCTTCATTCTTTTGCTGTTTCTTTGGTTTGTTTGATTTTTTTGCTGTTTGCTTTTTTTTTAAGGTAGAACAATTTATTATACCTAAAGGATGAAACTATGTGAACAGCATCATTCTTATATTTCAAGAGTCCAACCACTTTGCAAGTGGCAGAGGGGAAACCAGCACTGACTTTAGGCAGTAGCTAAAGATGACTTTCTCAGGTCACAGAAGAGCCAACAGTGTGATCCAGGACTCAGGTTTGTGCCCCTCCAGATGCACTGTGCAGGGGTCTATTGGAGAACTGGATTACTGCTCCTGCAGCAAGGTAAGGGGAGACACTTGGGTGCTGTGATTCTGGTCCCGAGCAAGCGCAAGCCTGAGCTCCCTGCAGTGGAGGGCAGACAGGCATGGCCCAGTGCAACGATGCGGAGATCAGCCCTGCTAGGGAAAAGTAGGCTGGGAGCAGGAGGTAGGATCTGATCTGAGACCACTTTGTGGGCAACCCTGGCACAACCTTTGTCCAGGAGTGCTGGCCAGCCCCACCAGGCATAAGGTGGGACACACAGAACCCTGTATTCATCATCCCTCATGAAGGTCAGAAAGCACAGCAAGTACCTTTTCCCGTGGCTGCTTTCACATTTTCCTGCATGCTGTCCACCAGAAACATTTTGAGGCACGTTCACATTAGCCACTTGATTTCTGCTTACATGTTAAATCACGACTGTGAATTTGCCTAGGGCCAAAGAAGCCTGTTTATCAACCAGACAACAAATTGTGGCATGAAAGTGTCTTGTTCATAAGCCAGCACAGAACAGCTGATAACAAAGACAGTGATGCAGAAGCCCAAAGAAGACTGAAGTGGGAGATTAAATGGTTATCACCTGATTCCTGATGGAAAGAGACTGATCTCATCAGATAAAGATTGAGAGAAGATGCTGTAGTTAAAAGTAGGTAAATAGGGAATTACACAGTAAAAGTGCTGGTTCATCACTAGGGATGTGTTGTTCCTGTCGTGCTGTGCTATTTAAAATCAGAGGAGTAGTGGAAATGAAGATTTGGGCGATGCTGACAGATGGAGCGAGGCCCTGGGAGAGTGTTGGGGGCTACAGCCCTCTCCTCCTGCTGAAGGCATTTGTCTGTCCCATCACACAGCCTGCAGTGCAGGGCTCCTGCCTGGCTGCTGCCGCTGCAGTGCCTGAACTGCCTGCACACCTTCCCACAGCACCTCACCCTGCAAACACAGGGTGTTGGATCAGGGTGGGGAGTTGTTTAGGATCCAGCATCTACTGCTTTGGGTGAGGTGGATCCCTGGAGCATCACAGGCCTGGGTGGTGCTGCCGAGGCTGCTCTGAAGGAGCTGCCAGCATGAACAGACAACAGGGTGGGGGCTGCAATCTCTATAGGTAATGTGAGCAGGTGGGGCAGGATCTGGTGCTGATTTTTAGCCATCAGCTACAAGACCACACCTCTTGGCTCACCCATAGCAAGGAAAGCTGTGTCCCATCCCTCAGCCTTTTGCCCTGCTTCATTTTCAATAAGGTGGGTTTGGCTTTTTGCTTTCATAGAGGAGTTTGGAAAACTGGAGGTTTGGGAAGCTGAGTTTGGGGTGTGCATCCAGCTGCTGCTGCTTCCTGAGCCCAGCACAAGCTGTGTCTGCAGCTCTGGAGGTAAATCCCGGGCCTGCATCCAACTGGTGAGCACCGAGTATCCATCACCTCCCAGAAGTATTAGTAGGAGGGAAAAGCAGAGTCCTCTGTTAAGCAGGTGGGAAAGGTCTGCTGAAAGACATCTGCTGGGGTTGCTGTTAAATGTCAAATTATGAGGAGAAACTCTGAAAGATTTGTTAGACAATTTTATGGTTTGGGTTTTGTTTTTCTATATATGTAATTATTTTGTTATTATAATTTACAATGTCATCTTTTAAAGTCATGAAAGACAACTGTTTAAGCCTGAGATAAAACACTTTCCTAGGTGAAGGAGGTGCACAGCAAATACTTTTGCCTCCATTTACCAGGGTAACAGCTGCCTTATCACCAGAGCACCATTTGCTAGTGATGTGGTGTGAACTAATTTGAAACATAAAAATAGGAGCTCATTGAGCTCAAAGACAAATCCACCATCAGGTCCCTTGCTCCCTCTGACCTTACTTGTGGAGGAAATAGTATCAAATACACAAAGCAAACTATTTGTAAACTGTTACTGAATTCAAGTGTTATGGCTTTGAGTTTTCCTCTGCAAAAGTATCTAAATCATTCACTCAGTTAAGACCATCATTATAAAAGAGAAAGAAAGAACATACCTTTTTTCAAACATATATTTAACCTCACTTAAAAGTCTTCTGTTTTCTGCATGAGGCGAAAGAAATGGATTGGGATCCATGTGTATTTTGAAAACACACTGGCTCGAAGCTTAGTCCTGTCCTGCGGATTTGGGGAAATAACGAATTCTGGTTTCCTGGCAAATAATTACACACAAGCTGCATGGCATCCACTCAGTGTCTCTTGACAGTGCGTGAGACAGTCTGTCACCAGCAGCAGTAGCTGATGCCCAGCGAGCAGGGCCAGGCTGAATGCTCACCCCAGCTGAAGCATCTGGGTTACAAACCAGCCTGCTTCCAGGTCAGAGAGCAGGGGCTTGCCTGGGGAGAAGGAATGTTCAGGGCAGGCTTGCACCAGCTGGAAGCATCACTCCAAATGGTTTAGCTTTGGGGTCTGTGACCTTTTCAGCCTGGCGTTGCACTGGCATCAAGCTACAAAGGGATTTCTCTGGCCAAAAGAGCTTCCAGCTTGGGAAAATGTGTTGGGCAAGGGGGACATTTTGCCAGTTCTTGGTCTTTCTACCTCTTAATGCCATGAGAGCATACCCTGGGGTGCACTCAGGATCTATAGTAAAAATTATGCAAATCTGAGAGGAATGCTATGTACTGAGTGGCAGGATGGGACCTGGGGAGATTTTTTTATCCAAATGAGGTAGGGAGGGTCTGGCATTAGCTTTGCACAGGTCATACTGTCTGGAAAGATGACCCAAGTCCTGCACTAGCAGGGACACATGAATGGTCATCAGAGAGATGTGTGCTCCAGCTAGCTGCTTGCTTTCATTCCATATAGGTCATACAGGGATCTGACTTTTCCTTAAGCTCCTACCCCTAAAAGCTCATATTTGTCAGCAGATGTTGCTTTAACATCACATGTTACTGTGCTGTTCAAAATCTTATTACATATCTAATGTACCTTTTGCAGCACAAGCACCTCCTTTGCTGGAGGCTGGAAACCTCTTCTGCTTTACCTCCCACCCTTCTAGAGCCAGCACTGCAGTTACCCCTGAACATCCCACCAAGATTATGTCCTTCAGTGTGATTCTTCCAACTTCCACGAATTCTTTCTAACCAGATTTCTTTGTGTGTGGGCAAAGAAAGCATCTCAAAGGGCATGCAAAACGCTGAGCAATTCCCTTTTCCCAGCACTCAGTTTGCTAGAGACAACCCTGTATCAGCCTGTGGAGCCTTCCAACAGCAGAATGATGCTGTTCATGGCATCCCTCCTCCCTGTCTGAGCTGCCACCTCCAAAATCTTGTCAATGCCTCTGGGTTTGCTTTCTTTGGCTTTTCTACAAATATACACTGTGCCAGCACTGAATCCCTACAGCAGACCTGGCCCACTCCTTCCCACGAGATGCTGCTCATGTTCTTCGGTATCTCAGGGAAGAGGAGCTTGCAGTCAGCATCAGCTTTCTGCCTGTAGCCCCAGTACTCCTGCCTTAATAATTTTCTGTGTTTCTTAGACAAGGCTGGAAAGCGATGAAAAAGGATCTTGGAGTGACTACAAGACAGTTTTGTAAATATGTATTAACATTAACTTTATTCACATCACAACAGTAGTTTCAGAAGATCAAAACCTGACCTTGTGTGGCTCCACTGAAGTCCCTGCAAGCGTACAGAAAGCATTCGCCTTGCTTTGTGATGGGGAACAGGCTCATGTTGTTGCTCTGTTTCCTTCTCAAAAGCATCGTTCACTCAGCAAATGCATTCTCGTGCCCACATCCCAAATCACAGCTCATTACTCCAGCATTTGGATCCCTAACTTTGAAGTTCCCTTTTCAAAACCAGTCCCTTTCTGTTCTGTGTTTTGGTACGCCGTGTTAATCTTCTCCTGTTTTCCTCTATTCAAGTTCTTCTACCAATTCCAAGTTCTATCAATTAGATAACAAAGGAATTATTGCAAAGGTTTTTCTCTCTGCCATCAGTGTTAAGTAGTTTATTAAATGTACATTTTATTTTTAGAGTGGCTTCAGAAGCCCTGCCTACTAAAACCTCAACTTCTCCTTTAGTTAATTGTAAAGTCAATGCCCTAAACCTCCAGGAGATATTTTTTCCAAGGAGAAACCAATTTGTTTTTAAACTGAGCAGTCCTAAAAGTTTATTCTAGTCAACACTGGAGATCAATAGACTCTTTTGTTTTATGTGCTTTAAGGGCTGAAACGGTTGCAACAGATGTAAGGAAAAAATTTAATTTCTGTGGAGGGGGAACAAGCCCAAGAGTTAGATGGTCATTTCCTAGCACAGATACTACTATGCTGGTAGAAGAAAAAGTTACAAAATACAAACAGAAGTATGGAATTAATTATTTCCAAAGCTTTGTACAGAAATATCTGGGCATGGCACATTTAATTAATGCATATTTGTTCAGAGATCAGAGATAATTTGTAAGAAAACCAATTAAGTTTCTCCTGTTTTTTCACAGGCACTAAAGACTCTATAAAATTAAAAATTATTCTCTAAATGTATTACTTTGACTTGCTGCTGATACCTAGTAATTATAAATTTAATAACATAATAATGTATTATAACAAAGATTTGTAATGCAGGTAAATGCCTAACACAGCGCTGCTATCTCCTTCAGCCTCAACAGCAATGTCAAACCAAGGGTTTGCCTTCCACTCCACATTCCTCCCTGCAACTGTTGTGGTACAACCATGGCAAGTGACCCTGGCAAGCGATGGGCACAGGACTGGTGGGTTACCTGGCACCAGCACCCCCTCTTCTGCCAGCTGCATCCACCACTGCAGTTTGCAACACAGAGCCTGGACACCTGGAAAAACATCTGGAAAAGAGCTGGCTCCTTTCTGCTTTGCCTGTGCTGCTGGCTGGGCACCGTTGTGCAGAGACTGTGCAGAGGAGCCGCCTGCAGTGACTGAAGCCGTCTGTGCAACAGTTATAAATAGCTAATTATACTGTCTAATATTACTTTCACATTTAAGTAATTATTGCAATTGCTGGTGGGATATCGTAGTCACACTCAAGAAAAGAGGTGATCTGTGAGACACTGTCTATTAAGACACAGGATGACAACATGGAGAGCTGCCCGTCACTGGAGATATTGCAACTTTGGAAGATGTGCCCAACTATGCTCATTGCCAGTTTGTAATTGTGAAGCTTTTCTTCAAGCTTTTATAATGCAACGTAAAGCATAAAATCTGGATGTGTCCCTTCTGCCTGGCCTGTAAGAGGTAACCTTGCGGTCCCTGCAAGAACACTGACCTGCCATCTTCCATGAAAGCTCATCACTGCATTTCTGTAGTAGCTTACCACGAGGGTGAGAACAGGAGAGGGCTAAAAATGACTGTTGGGAAGCTCCTTGTTGGACTGTTTTCCTTATTTTGCACAAACATGTGGCTAGCCCTGGATGACTCAAACATAATTACTTTCTGAAAAGCCACCAATCTGGGAATTTAACATCATGCAACATGCTAGCATAGAGAACACTCATCTCTGGCTGCAGCAAAAAGGCAGGGAATTGAGCTTCCTCCACTGCATCAAAATACTCAAAAGGCTTCTGCCTGTCACTGTACTGTGGGAATATGCCAGAGTTCAGTGGCACTAGAAAGCATCTTGAGCAATTCCTATTTCCAGCACTGTAACTACAGCCATAGAGGTGGTGAGGGCAGAGGGATCACAGCAGCTCAGAAGCGCGGATGGATGTGGCACGGCTATGTCCAACAGCCCACCAGGCACTGGAGCACACAGAGTATGAAGGGAAATGCAACAGGATTTGACCAAAGGGAAACCCAAAACCCCCCATGTTTTTTCAATTATAAAGTGGGGGGGGGGTGTTCCTGTTTTATTGGACAGCCATAACCAAGATGCACACCGTTCCTGTGTCAATGGTGTATCCAGACCTTAGCTGCAGGAAACAAAGTAATGAGTTTGATCTCAAGTTTGGTTGCCTTGATTCTTGGACGTTTGTAAACCTCCAAGCTTGCAAGAGACTGGGCTGCCTGCAACCACTGGCAGTGCTGGAAAGACTGTTACCAAAGGAGCCAGGAAATAAAGCCAGCAAATAGAGGCAATGAAAAAATCTGATTTCTTCTGCTGCTGCACTGAGGAGCTGGTAGAAAGCCCTGCCTCAGAAACCCACTTCCTTTCCACCCCTTGATATCTTCCTGTGGGAATGAGATGACAGCAGGGAGGCTGCCCTAGTACCTGGAAGGCCCGTTCAGTGCTTGGATGGGCACTGCAAAGCTGCTCCAAAACGTCTGGGAGAGAGACAGAGGGATGAGGAGACACCCACCAGCTGAGCCACATCTGAAGCACAGAAACGCCAGGGGAGGAACCAGAGGCCATGTGGAAAGGCTGAAGCTGGGCGGCAGTACCTCATCTCTGCATGTCCAGTGTCAGCAGAAGAAGTTGTAAGTGCAAGAGCCCGCCTACCTTTATGTAGTTATTTCCATGGAGAGGCAATTTAGAGCAGCTCAGACAGGAGCTGACCATAACGTTGTTCAATTATCTGTGAAGCCTTGTGCTGGCAAGAATGATTTATGAATGTTTCTGTGAAACTCATTTTGATACAAACACAGCCAAGGACATTTAAGAGCAGGACCCAGCAGTTCAGTGCTTCAAAATGAAACAGAAAAGCATTTTTCTTTGCCCATGTTGTGAACAATGCGGAATACAAATGAATCAGGTTTTTGCTGATTTACGAGTTTAGGGTTTTTTTTGTACATTTTAACCTAAAATCAGGACTTTCTGCACAGTCTCTTAGCCCAATCTGTCCAACTGATATCCACCAATTAAAAACATAGCAGCTAAGCTGGTAAGCATAAGCAACTCTGCACCATGCTGTCACCCTTCCATGTGCATGAGTAGCTAAACACCTAATGCAGAGACTAATTTCAGGCTGACCCACAGAAAACCCATTTTTTTCCAACAGCAAAAGCGGCTTATGGCCCATTTCACTCTTCGTTTGATGCTGATGTGTTCTAATCAGTGTGGGTTTGATGGGTGCCTCCTAGCTAATAGCACAGTTTTAGAAAAACTTTCCCAAGACATAATTGCTGTCTATTTTTCTGTACAACCTTTAAGAAGCCTTTTTTTTTTCTATTCAAACAGCTTTTTAAAAATTATTTTATTATTATTGTTATTATTATTATTATTATTATTATTATTTTAAGGAAACAGTTGTGGTAAGCTTTGCACTGATTTTAGCCCTCACCTGACCCCCCAAAAAAATTAAATTCTTGTTTTATTTTTTCCTTATCTTCCCAGTTACTGTTCAACTGGGAGTGATTTCTGGGTTAGACTAGCCTGATCTGCAGAAATAGCACTGGGACTGAAAAAGAGTGAGAATACAACCTGCAACCCAAGAAATTTGGGTCATGCAGAGAATCTAATTCAACAGCTCAGTAAGCAGAGGGCAAAACCCAAATCATCCTTCTGCGATGGCTCTGTGCCTCCCTCTGTTTCGGATTATCTGAAACACTGACTGCTCCTGAGCTTTATACCTGCAGCATCGCACGTTTTGTTTGAATATCACTGTGACACTTCCTTACACAGAAGCATACGCTGCGTTCTTAGATGCTTTAATCAGCAGTATTGTCATCTAATGACAGGTTTTAGAGCCATCATATCTGTCAAAATACCTGTGCAGGAGCATCTCCCGCCGCGGAGCGGGGGGCGAAGGAAGCGGCGCAGGCGGGAGAGGGGAGTGACTGGGGATGGCGGAGGCCGGGCCCTGGCGCACAGGCTGGCGTCCGGCCATCTGCTGCGGTGTTGGGGCGCTGCGCAGGGTGCGGCCAGGGGGTGCAGCAACCGCCCCCCGAGGGCGATCCGCGGGCGGTGCGTCCTCCTGGGGCCCTGCTTAGGGACCTTCCTAGGGGGCGCATCTCCCCCCTACCCAGGCCTCACCCCCTGGAGGCTGCATGCACCGGGAGTGTCCCCAACGGGAGGATGGGGGGGGCTGACTGCAGCCTCCGCGGGGTTGCCTCGGGGGCACATCCTGCGGGGCGACCCCGGCCGGGCGGAGCGGGGGGTTCCGCCGCGCCTGGGCCGGACCCGCCGCCGCGATCATGCGTAAACCTCGCCCCGGGGGACACCACCCCCCCCCTCCAACCCTGGGCCGCTCCCTCCCGCTGCCGCCCCGCGGAGCAGTCGGCACCTACCTGCGCCCAACAGCGCGGCGAAGGCGAGGAGCAGCCCCAGGAGGCGGCGGCCGGCCATGTCGCGGCGGGGCTGCGCGTCTGCCGCGGGCTTCGCCGCCTGCCTCCGATGGGGCGGGGCGGGCTCTCGGTGCCGCCCCCCGCCCGCCGGGCTGCGCTCCGGGCCCGGCCCCAGCCCCAGCGGAAAGAGATGGGAAGGCTGTGAGAAGCGGAGGAGTGACGGGTGGAGCTGCGGCCCGGGACGATTTCCCGAGTCCCGGAACCGGAGGCTGCTGCGCTGCGCGGCTCGCGCCCTGCCCGCCTCTACCCGTCTCTACCTGTCGCGGCAAAAAGGCGTTCCCACGGCCCCGGCGCGCATCCTCTCCGCTGGGCGTGTGCGGCGGCTGCGCTGGGCTCGGCTCAGCCCGGCTCCGCGTTTGTTCATCGACGTGGGGAGAGTTCGCGCTGAGGATGCGCAGCGAACTTCTGCGGGGCACCGGTCGCTGCTGCCCGAGGGAATGGGCTGCAGCAGCGGGAGGGCCCGGCGGCAGCACCCCCGGGGTCGCGGGAGCCGGCGGGGCAAAGTAGTGGTGCCAGGATGGGCCGATGGTGAGGGTGGGGGACTGTGTACCGCTCCCGGGAAGCGGCTGTGCAGGGGAGGGAGCTGCTGTGATTTCATGCCAAGTTTTTAACGCGGAGGTTACGGAGACGTAGAAATGTTAGCTGGAAGCGACCTCTGGAGGTCTCTTGCCCAAACGCCCCCTCGGAGCGGGACCCACGGACAGCAGGTCAGGTCAGCTGTGGCTTTGGTCGATGTGGACTTGAAAACTTCGAGGGATGGAGGTCCCCCCACTTTCCTGGGCGCCTTGCGGCAGTGCTGCCCCACCGCCTGGTGAAGGAGATTCTCCTGAGGCCTGGCTCTCCTGCTGATCCTGACCACTTATTTAGCTGTCACCTCCTGTTGTGACACCTACTACTGCCAAGAAGAACTTGGCTCCATCATCTTAATAATTGCCTTTAAGTAGCCGTAAGCTGCAATTAGATCTGCAGATTAGATCTCGCCAAAGCAAACAAACTGCCCCTTCTAGTTCATGTGCACCGGGTGCTGGAACCGCTTCTCTACATCTCTTTTAAAATGGGGGGAGGGAATTGTTAATGATACAGCAATTATCTTTATTTATTGATATTTATAGGTTGTTTCACTATAGAAAAGGGAGTGAGGATGCAGCCTATATTTAGGCCCTAAAGCCTTAGTGAAGACTGAAAGCCTGAAGAAGTGTCTGGGTTGTCCTAGTCCCACCCCACCTCGCAGCAGCTGGGAGATACTGCTATCCATGGCTGCTCTAGCTGAGTGTCAGGGCAGTGTCTCATGTCCAGAAGGTGCTTTTTGTCCTTAGTGGGAACATCACCTGAAAAGATAGTGAGAAAACAGGACGTGGAGGAGTTACAGTCATCTTCAAAAGTGCCCGGGTTGAGGGATGTGGTGGGCTAGCAGGGGCAGCCTCATTTCTATCTGTGGCCATGTGGAAGATTGCAGGCTCCACGCTCCCAGTGCCTTGCTAACATTCCAGGGGAAGGTCTCCTAAACCCACACCAGAGCGGGCTTCAGTAAGTTACCATGGTTCAGCATGCTCATATTGTGCCATCAGAGTACATGATGCTTATGTACAATGCAACTCTTTACTGCAGCAACCAACGGGAGTAACAGGGGTCCCAGGTTACAGAGGAGCTGAGCTAGAGAAAGTGCAGGTCAGCTGCTATACAAAGCCATCTGTGCATTCACAATATTGCCTTTCTTCCTCTTTATACAAAGAGAAATTCAGGATTACGGTCCAGTCTGAGTCAAACTAAAGGAAAGTAGCAGGACAACGCTTGTACCTTCCCACTCTGGTTCCCCAATAACCTCTTCTGTCAGCTATTTGCATTTCAGTGGCTTTCCAAGCCTCTGGTAATTGTTGGGGGAGGAGGTGGGTAAAAAGGCTATTATATTAGAGTTAGCAAGCCTGAAGGCATGGGAGAGCATGGCAGCAGCAGCTGATGCAACCCGTGACCATATATTGTTTGCAGTTCTGTGCAAGCCTGGGGTGCACACCAGTGCCTGTGAGTTGATTCATAATTACAAAGAGATGTATGAATGTACCATTTTAATTGACAGGAGGGTGGGCAGCAGCAGTGTTGTGCTCCAAAACTGGAGGGAAACAAGGCAGTTCAAACTGGGAATTCATCTGGCTGAACTCCTCAATAACCAAGGGTGCTGTCTGTGGCCGGTGGTGCCCAACCAGAGAGGGGCTGTGTACAGCAGCACAAGTTGTGTCTTTAAGGGAGGCCAAGCCCAAGGCAGCTGGAAAGCGTGGGGACCCGCCAGCAAGTGACTCAGCATCGCCTGACCTGTGCCCAGGCTATTCTTGGTTCGGGGTGTGTTTAAGGCAGGCAGCCCAGACTTAAACACTTCCAGTTGCTCTGCAGAGGATGTGACTGTGCTGAGGCTGGAGCTTCGCACGCATTATGTTGTCCAGGGCTGTAGTGCCGTCTTCTTGTTGGATCACTTTCCTCCAACCTCAAGGGGGCTATGGCCTTTTCATTTTCTTCTCTTGAGCTAGATTCAATTGTAATCCTTAAATAGCGGAATAAATGGCCATTGGAGAAGATTTCAGTGGGAAAATATACTTGCTTCCCATTATGTTTTAACAGGTATCATGCTCAATTCTTCTTGCTGCCTTTGAAAATCTGCTCCCTGGGCTTAGCATGCTTGCTTTTGTCTGTCGGAGCAAAAATATGCTTAAAGGGAAGGGGAAGCCCTGATCAGGAAAGGTAATGCTGGGTCACACAAAAATCTGATTTAGAATCTTTTTCTTCCTGAATATTCAAATCATTTAGTAGGATTAGAACATGTAATCCGTTAGATCTCAGAGCCCCTCATAGGCAGTAATCTGTTACCCTTGATAAGTGATGGACACATAAAAAGCATCAATTTAGCTGCTAGTGGAGTGCTGCTGTTTTAAAAGCAGAATGAGCTGTCATGTAGAAATGCATAGCCTTGCCAAACAGTTATCTGTGATGGAAAATGAAAATACTATAGACCATTTAAAATGAGCAGTTTCAGAGGCTGAATTACATTTTCACCTGTGTCCATCTCCTGCCTGAGGTAGCGTTGTTTTATAGCCTTGCTTCCAAATACGGTAATCCTTTTTTAAGTAAAAAATTTGCTAATTTGGAGTCTTTTAAATTCCTTTACAAAGCTGGAATGTGTCTGGTCAGATTTTCTAAATACCTTGTTTTCTAAAGTCCTGATTAAAGTTGTGATCCAAGTAGTTCCTTAAAAAAGACAAGTCAAGCAATAGTATGAGATGGCAACACTGCAAACAGCCCTTATCCTGTGCAACCCCAGCAGGCCTGTGGTTAAGTATCAGGGATATTCCCAGTCTCTTCCACCACCCTGGAGAAGGAAGGAGCAGGTTTCCCTGGGCAATGGGCTGTCAGCTCGTTGTGCTGTCGGCTCTGGTACTGCGCCAGAGCTGAGATCCAACAGGTTTTCCTCCTGCAGTGCCAGCAGATGAGCTGAGGGAAGGGGCTGGGGCTCGGTTCCTTTCAACCCATGGTGTTCTGTGGCTGGCTGCAGTGGCTTGCCTGGTGGAAATCACGGCTGAGTAGAGCTCCCTGTAAACAGACTTACTCTGCTTCTCACTGCCTGCCAAGTGCTGAGTACTGCTCATGGTAACCATTTGCTCAGAGAGCCTCCAGCCTGGCTCCTCAAAAACTTGATGCATTGGAGGATGTTTGTACAAGCTGATTTTAAGTATGTAATTTGTCTGCCTACATTAGATGTCTAGACTCCTGCTGCAATCAAAAGTGAGGGGCAGGATCCTAATTACAGCACTCTCAGTCGCACCCTAAAAGATCCCTTGTCTGTATGAGGAGCATGGGTACCTTACGTAGGTGCTTAAAATGGGTCTGAGTGTTCCCTGTTGTGTGCTGGGTCTGCAACTGCTGCTGCAAACAAACACAGAACCTCTTTGCCTTGTGTAAATCAAATGCTTCAGCTGCACTCTTAAAGAGATGTTGGTAGTACTTGGATAGAAATTAACTGGAGAGTGCATTTATTTTTGGCCAATCCCCTGGGAACACCTGCCAAG
Organism: Psittacula echo; assembly: GCF_963264785.1. Lineage (NCBI taxonomy): Eukaryota > Metazoa > Chordata > Aves > Psittaciformes > Psittacidae > Psittacula > Psittacula echo. The sequence goes on from NC_137744.1 coordinate 13,417,716, forward strand.
CATTACCTCTCATTTCAAGCCTGGCTGTTCCTGCTGAGAAAGTCTGATGGAGCTTCAAGTCTGGGTCAAGGTGAGCTCCTGGCTCTTCATCAGCTGTCTGTGCCATTTAAAAGGGAAGGAGGAAAGAAAGCTAAGCAGTGGATTGGGTGTGAGGAATGGTGTGCTCCTGCTAGACAGCTCAGCAATGAGAAGAAACAGGACTGCTTGGGTATGGTTTATGTACCGATTAAATGCACCTGCTGGTCCCCAAGCATCGATGTGCAGTTTTAGAATGAAAATGTTGAATCATAAATTAAACTGAGAAAATTAATTCTGGCTTCGTCTATTCCGGGACGATAGCCAATTGCTTAAAACAAGGCTTACCTGCACCTGTCTGAAACCAGAATACCTGGCACAAGCCTGTGTAAAAGCTCTCCGAGAGTCATTAATGCTGTCATGTGGATGCACTCAAGTGTTGGCGATGGGGACTTCGGTATTGGGTGGACCAATCTCTCCACTTCCATGGAAGTACAACTGGAATGTGCACAGGGATGTGCCTTGCAGGGTGCCTCTTTTCCAGCTTCCCAGCACCATGTCACCAGTACCGTGCTGGTCCAGGGCTGAGATCATGGGCAGAGATGCCGAGGAGTTTATTTACTCAGAATAACCATGATCTCAAATGGAAGGATACTGGGACATTGGAGTCAATCCACATTTCTCTCAAAAGCATTAGAAACTCATGTTTGCTCTCTAAATTCCTGAAAAGCAACAAAACCTGGTGTTTTCATATTTCTTTTATTATTATTTTATTTTCCACCAGGGACAGAAATTGCTGGCTGAGAATCTGAGGCCAGAACCCAAAGAAAACATGTCTCAAAAGCAGCGTAACTGCTCTGGCCGAGGTTTTCCTTTCTTCCTCTCTGCCTTACTCCAGAAGTCTGCAGAATCCAAAAGGAGGCTATAGAGTGTAAGGTGACGTTCAGTGCATCAATGAACATTTGTAAAAGAGCTTTCCTGCCTTTCCCAGCAGTTAATAACTTTGTTGCACAGAACTTAGTTTTTCAGAAAGACCTCGTGTGTTTTTTGGCTGACTGAGGACTGACGAGGAATGTTCTTAGTTACATATGGGGAAGAATTGGGGTATTTTTAAGGGCAAAACCCCACCAAACCCTCAAACAAACAAATTTGATTTCACCAGAATCTCTGTTTCCTGTTGCTGAGAGTGTGCAGTATTACCTGCAGTAATAAAACTGTGCATAAAGCAGCTTTATTCAGACTGGACAGTGTGGGAATTTGAGTGCAGAACAGGTAGTATCAGGCAAGCAAGGTGTCTGCTTCGGTTTTTTTCCCCTCACATTGGACAGCCCTGATTGATGTGCCTAGGTTAGTATATTGGTGGGGTGGGCACTGGAAAAGAGCTGGTACAACTCAGGGCTGATACTGCTTGAGAGGAAAGTGGTTTTGTTTCCAAATCCTGAATGTTGGCCCTTGGAGGAGAAAGATGACTCTCTCTTCTTGGCTCCTGAGCCTGAAGGAGACTTATAGCACAGCTAAATTGTACATGTCTCTTGGGAAGGGTTTTGAAGCCAAAACCACTAAAAAACCCAGAGTCTTTCATCTAAATACAGTCCTAGCAAATTACCGTGGTCTCAATCTAATATGTACTCTGCATTGTACGATATTGTCCCTCTTTTGTAAATAAGGGTTTACTTGTTTACTCAGCATTCTACCTGCAGTGGAAAAGTTCCATCAAGTATAACAGAAGTTATGTACAAAACAGGTAACTAATGCTTATAAAATAAAAAAGATTTGGGATTGGTCTTAAGTTACTGTGTGTGTGTTGCTGGGTTCTTTTGTGTGTGTGTGTGTGTGTGTGTGTGTGTGGTTTGGTTTGGTTTGGGGTTTTTGTTCTGTTTGGGGTTTTTTTGTTGTTTGGTTTGGGGTTTTTTGGGGTTTGGGTGTTGGGGTTTTTTTGTTGTTGTTTTGGGTTTGGTTGTTTTTTTGTTTTAACCATGCCATGAAATTTTGCAGTGATTTTATATTAATTTTTGTTACAGGTTCAAAAGCTGTGCTCGTGCCTCTGGTACTTTCTCTATGACTCTGCTGTAAATGTGAGAGAGAGTTTAAAACCCCAAGTGTCGGAGATGGACCAGTTCTTCTCAGACCAGTGCACAGTTGTTCCTTTTTTGGGAGTGCTCAGGGTCCCTGCAGGCTGGTAATCTCTGCCACATGAGCTGCATTGACAGGAATTTGATGTTTTTAACTTAATATCACGGGGGTAATTTTCTTTTATCAACCCCTGAGGATGTATATTAAGTGCTATTACGTATGACTTAAATACAGGAAAAAGCTATAGAATTCCGACGTTTTTTCCATGCTTTTTGTTGTACTCTGATCCTGGCTCTTGGGCTGGTCACCATACGGAGTATGGGATCTGACCCCTACCGGTGGACCCCATGATAACACGAGTCAATGTGGAAGGGTTCATCCAACTGCCCTTAGATGAGGTTATTTGCCTGCAAACCCAGTTGTTTCTACTGCTGATGCCAGAAAGTGGATCTCCAGATATGGCAAAACTCCAGGGCTAGCAAAAAGCGGAGCTGGTGGGTGTTTAACTGCTGACTTAATGAACAGAAAAAGATCTGACACTATTTTGACATACGCCTGAAGTGATTGGGTTTTATGCTCTACAGCTTTGATTTTTTTTTTTCCTGTCTTATTTTTAACTCTTTTCCTTTCTGTCTTACCATCATATTGTTTTCCCTCCCCCCTCACTTCCTACATTCTTTAGCATCTTCCCAGTTTGGAGGGGATCTAACAGCCTTGCTTTGTCCAGTTCTGATCTGTGTTCGAGTGGGCTCTAAGCAGCAGTAACAGGCCTGCTGAGATGCAAAGAGCAAATGCTCTCCAGCAGAGCAGGCTGACATGTTGGGCAGACCTCAGCTGCTGGCAGGTGATTGCAGAGTATAAACCCTGCCCATAGTAAAGAACAGAATAGTATCTCAGCTAGCACAGGCAGAAAGCTTGTTTGTGCAGGGGTGTATTGAAATCCAATGCAATTCAACTGAAGTTGTGTCCTCCGCTTGTCAGTCCAGGTGCTCGGGGCAGACATAGAGAGAAACTACCTTTGTGCTAACGATCTTACCATCAAAATAGACTTTTATTGCTAGACTGTAATGTAACAACCAACTTCCATGCCTAGACAGAATTCCCACTGATGTCAAAGGTTTTATTTCCACTGAGAAATTAGTAAGCACTGTGGATTTTGGAATATTATCAACATTAAAACAACAGTCTGGACTGTGTTTTCCCTGCTGTTGTCATGTGAAACACTTAGGGGTGACTAAAAGTGTAAGTCTCTGTTACTCTTTCATTTTGTTCATTTGATGGCAGAATTGCTGTCTGCTCAGTTAATTAATTTCTCCTGCTGTGTTCGGGTCTTTCACACAACACCAGGGAAAAAAACTCTTCGAGAGTGAGACAATGTGGCATGAACCCACAGAAGTTGTTAAGGGGGTCTGGGGGAGGTGAGATGTTCTGAAAGTTGGTTTTATTGTTTAATAATGGTTTTCCTGTAGAACCCAAGTGTGTGTGCTGCTGCAGTCAGCTGTCAGAGCAGCTCAATGGGAAGGAGTTTGGTTGACCCACTCAGAAACCCATTATGAAATGTTGTGATAATTCACTGTAAGCAAGTTCATAAGTGATGGCAAAGCTGTTTCTTTCCCATTCAAAGCTCTTAGACCTTTTTACTGCTGGGGTGAGGTTTGTGCTATCTCCTGCAGCTCTGGGAGCTCAGGCTGCTCTTTGGTCTCCATCGCCTTTCCTGCTGCAGTCAGGCCATGAGCTGTTCCTCACTGGTGATAATTAAGTTCTCATTTCCCCATCTTGAGCCAACTGCAGAAGCGTAAATATTGTCACTGCTGGTTTACAGGTGAGGGGAAGATGGGTGGGGAGCAATGTGATTTGCCTAGAGAGAGCTTAGCCCCATGGCCATGCTGGGAGCTGGGCAGCTTGCACTGATGGGGTGACCTGGGAGAGGTTGAGGAAAGAGACCTCATGTGTTATCACTGCTCTGGGACACGCTGGGAGACCCCAAAATGCCACCTGCTTGGCTCCATGCAGAACAACAGTAGATTGGATTCAAGTGTCTTTAAGCTATTGTGTTGCTGCTGGCATGAGCGGCTGTGGTCTGCCTTGAGCTGAGGTGCCCAGACTGTGCGCACATGGAGCCCAAGCTGGTGTTGCCAGATGCTACAGTCAACACTTGCCATGGTTCTTCCCTTCTTAGCATCTCTCCGTGGCCTGGGACAGTGCTTGGCCCCTTGCTGCTGGTTGCATACAGACTATAAAGTGATCCGTGTCATCTGGTGTGTTTCTGCGTGTTGTAACTCTTTGGAAAAGCTCAGTGCTGTGAGCCTACTGTCTTCCAGGTACAAGGTCTACCATCTCCCAGTAGCTGTCCCTGATGGGAGTGTTTGCTGCATCAAAGCCCTGGTTTGTGCTGCGAGCGAATGATTTCTCTAGTATATTTACACTTGTAAGGGAAGATTGTTCCCCCTCCTCCCCCCCCATAAATATCACAGCACTTCTGTTGCTTCTGTGCTGGCCCATCTGTGCACCATTTTCACTTGTACTGACTCATGTTCACAGAGTAGTAAGAACCATCTCTAACTGGTTTAATTTCTGCCTCAGAGCGGGCCCATTTTGCTTTTCCAGTTTGCTCCTAGGCAGCTGAGCGCTGGGTATTCTGTTTTCTTAATGACATCTCTGGGCTTTATTGGGTTGGTATAGGTTTTAAAGACATGATTTGCATTTTTTCATTCAGATTTTTCAAGGCTTCCCTTCTCATGTTCATGGGGTTTGTCCTCTGAATATTTGGGCTTGCACTCACTGTTCCACATGCACCCAGAGTCATCTTCATCATCTACAGGTCAGACCTTGCTCTGGAGATAGGCTGATCATAGGCTCTTTTTAGTAGCTACTTCTTTAGTGTTCACTGACCTGTAGAGCCTATATCCTTGCTCAACTTGAACTGTCTCCCAGCTCTTTTATGGCCTGGTGCCGCAGAGGCCCTGCACCAGAGGTCACATTAGCAGTGAAAGCCCTTCGAAATCGTGCAGCCAGCTGTAGGAGCATTCTTGGTCACGGTCAGATGCTGCATGTGTGGCCTCACTGGTGTGCCTGGCACAGTGGGGCGCTGGACTTGCTCAGTACTGAGGATAGTCAAATTAGCTGCTTGATCTCTGCTGCATGTCTGTAAGCAGCAAATATATATATATATATATATATAAAGTCTAAGGCTAAAACCAGACAAATTATGAGCCTTTTCCCACAGGGAATATGAAAGGACATGTATTTCACAGCAGTGGAGTTTGCCAGTATTTCAAGGTACTGCTTTTAGAAGCATGGAGATGTGAAAGCATTTCTGTATATGACAAAAAGATCCTTTTAACAGGGGCAAAAGAGTCTTTTGCCTCAAACATGTTCTTGGGAAAGACTTGGAACCATTTCAGCTGAAATGAAAAAGTTTAGCCTGAGGCCGAGGCCAAGCCCAGCTGGAGAAATTTCCAGCCCAAAAAATTAGTTGTAGATGAAGTTATGAGCAAACAAAACTGGAGTTGTATGGCAGTCAACTGTAATTACAGTGGTGCTTTCAACTGCCTGTAACATTGGCACATGTGTCAATGTAAGTTCTTGGGTGACTCAGGAAGAGCCTTCTTGCAGAGCTGTTTATAAACCCCAGCTTGCTGATTTGAAGGGATGGGAGCAAGCATTTCACATCAGAAGTAATCTGCTTCTGAAAGATTAATTAACTGGTGACTTTCAAGGCAGTGTCTTCTGTATGTTCAGTGTTTACTCAGGGTCAGGTTTAGCTGGGATATTATATTTCTGTTACATGAGGAAGGAAGGGTGTAATGAAGAGAGAGCCTCTTATGATGGAGAACAGCTCAGATGAAGAAGCTGTGATGGCAGAGATTAATAAGGCTGCATGCTGTCTGCAATGTCTCCATCTAAGTCAGGCTTTCCTGACAAACTAGAAGTTATCCTCCTGATGGTGGAGGTTGTCTGTTGTAAAAGCAGTTACTTGCTTAGCAGGGAGAACACACCAAGACTGCAGTGTGTCTTGCATGAATGGTTCATCCTGAAGATGCTCATGCCACACACAATCACAGGTGAGCATTTTAGAAGCTCGCCTCCGTTGGCTGCTAAATTGAGTTGCATGTGAACTCTCTTCATCAGTAAAGGTAGTGCTGACAAACCGTCATCTTCAGTGATGAAAGGAGTGCAGCTGAGAGGAAATTTAGTGGGAGGAGATCCTGCTCAGAATTTCTGGTGGAAACCGTAATTATGTGATTCAGTGTAGAGAGGTATGAGGGTTTCCAGTGTAAGCTATAAAAATCACTTAGGGAAGCAGCCTACAGATGAGGCTGCTCATTCAGATCTTATCTACTCATGTGGGAGTGTGGAAATCTTAGCACTCCACCTTATCTCTTCTCCCCTGAGAGATCAGTGTTGAGAGAGTTTGACCTCTTGTTTACTATTTCAAATCAAACCTAGTCTAATAGTGGCTTTGGCCATGCAGCACCTCAGGCACTTAATGAAATAATCTTGTTCCCTGCCCTTGCTGAGAGAAATGTGTCTTGCCAAAATACTACTTAAGTGATATTTGGAGGGTAGACATAATGAAGTAGGGCTCTGGCAGAAACATCCTCCCAGGCTTTCCCTGCAGGTGCAGAACTGAGGATGTTAGAGGTAGTAGAATTTTGTCCCTCTGCTTCTGGGCAGATCTCCTGTTCTGTATGTGAGGAGGATCCCTGGTTCTGTGCTTGCTCCTGGGCTTTTGCAGTTCCCTGCAGATCCAAATAAACTTTAAATCAATATTGATTAAAAGCATTCAGCACAAGGAGATCCCAGATCTGGAATGGATGTTCTCCAAAAGCAAGGACGCCTCAGTGCCAGCACAGGAGTACCCATACAAAGAGCTCTCAGCCAGAGCGGGCCCAGAATCTGTTTTGCTTTCTCACACTTGGAGCTGGTATATTTTAAAGGATATCAAGCAGCAAATGTGGCAAAGGGGAAAAATTGTTACAGAGTGTATTTGGCAGAAAACCAGCAAAGATAAAATACCATACGTTCTGTGCAATGAGCTCCTACATAAATGATTCATTCAGTAGAACACAGCTGGGGTCAACACCTTCTATCTGAATAGCCCAAAGTTATGCAAATATTTTTATGTGGATTTTCTCTCTCTCAAAAAAAAAAAAAAAAACCAAAACCAAAAAAAAAAAAAAAACCACCAAAACACCAAAAAACCCCTGTTCCAGTAAGAAAGCTCTTTATCTGTGTAACTTTTAAGAATCAAAATCCCACCAGAATAGTGTCACCATGTTATACACATGCATACAGCAGCTGAATAGCTAGAAAATGACAAGATATGCCCTAGAGATGCAAACTCTGAGAAGATTGCTTGTTTTCCTCTGTATTGCCAGCCAAGTCTGCTCTACAAATTGTGTGTGGTGGAGATCACACTATTTCAAAATATCAAATTGCTAATTAAAGAAACTACTCAAGGAAACTTTCCAGTAGAACAATATATGCAGTGGGATAATAGTAGTCACTATTTCTTTAATGAGTTTCTTTCCTAACCGGAATTTCTTACAATACATTCAGTGCAGCCATTCAGTTAGATTATTATGAATCACATGTGTATTATTTCTGATTCGGTATTAACATAAAAACTTCTGATGAACCATAGTATTACAAAAAACTGGTCTACTGTATAGAATGGCAATATCATTCCTGCAGATAAAAGCTTGGAAATGAAGGTCCTTATGCAGCAATACAATTTAATATGTTAGTTTCTAGGCCTAATTTGCAAAGGTGCTGAGAAACTACAGGTTCAACTGAACCCAAGAGGAGTAGAGTGTCTCTGGATGGTCAGATATGTTGATCCACAGCATGAGCATTGTTCTTCAGTGCAGCATTGCATTCTGTAGGAGCTGAATCAGTGAAAGGTAATGAGAAGGAGAAATCTTTCTTGGTAAGTGTTCTTGTAACATGGTTGGTTGAGTTGGAAATTTCCTTAAATACTTTTATTTTGCTGTAGAGAAGTAATTTAACAATGTCATCCAAAAGACAGTGTGTACAAGCCCTTGTGAAATGATGTGGGTAGATTAAGTCAGGCAAAAAGTAGTTTAGTTGTGTAGCAGAGAGAAGGGCAGAGAATGTAAAAGATTTCTTAAATCCCTTTTTCTCTCTTGTGCAAGAGGATGGTGGTGAAAATATTCCCTTCAGGTTCTGAATAGAGGTTACATAATGAGGTGGATTTCCAAAAATATTCCAAGGAGATGGACAGCTTTTTTGGTGTCTTGTTAGTGGCAACTAAGTGCCTCATTTGATATTCTTGAAAATCCTTCATTCCTGCTTAAGAGGTTCTCTAGTGTCTATTCATTTTCTCTAGTGAATGAGATTGACTTCTTGATCTTGGGGTTTGCATTCCCTGTCGTGGTTTAAGCCCAGGCCGTAAATTAGAACCACACAGTCTACTTCCCCCCACCTTTCTTCCCCCACTCCTGGAGGGATGGGAAGGAGAATTGAAAGAATGCAACTCCCACGGGTTGAACAATAAGAACAATTTAATAACTAAGGTATAACACAAATCACTACTGCTACCACCAATAATAATGATAAAGGAAATAACAAGGGAAGAGAATACAACACCTCACCGACCAATACCTCGCCCCCACCCAGCAGTGATCTAGCCCTTCTGGGTAACTCCCAGTTACATCCCCGGGCATGACGTGCTGTGGTATGGAATACCTCTTTGGCTAGTTTGGGTCTGGTGTCCTGTCCCTGCTTCCTCCCAGCTTCCCCTCCTCCGTAGCAGAGCATGAGACTCACAAAGTCCTTGGTTAGAATAAACATTCTGACCTGCAACTGAAAACATTGGTTTTATCAGTACTATCCCCAGGCCGAAAGTCAAAAACACAGCGTTGCACCAGCTACTAAGAAGGAGAAAAAATGACTGGTACTGCTGAACCCAGGACATTCCCACATAGCCATTCTTCATATTCCTCTCAAGTAAAGAGAACAAACAACCATTTAAAGCAAAGAATGCAAAAGATTGCCAAGTAAAAAGGTAAGGCTTTTACTCCTCAGAAGTTTGGAGTGGTTACTCGGCATTAGATAAGTAGTCCTTGAAGAGTCCTTGGTTTGAATCGTATTATCTCACCACACATTTAGCCAGAGACTTTGGAATGACTGTTCTTCAGCTGCCTTAAAAATCTCTCTTGCAGCCTCTAGTGCTCTGAATGACTTAGTCTCTTCTTTATCGTTGGTTTTGATGACAATAGTAGTGTTGGGATAATGGATTTGGACGGTTTTTCCATAGCTGGCCATCACCCTGGCACTGGTTACTATAACTCTTCTGCATTTCCTTGCACTGACTGACTCTCATTTCTTTCCAAATAAGAACTGAAGCAAAGCCCATGGGAATGAACCACTTTGAGGAGGACAGCAGCTTGGTTTGGCAATTATTTGAAGACGTGGAACCAAATCCTTCAGGTCGGGGGGTCAGCACTTCACTGTGCTATGTTCTACACTAACTCATAATAGAAACATTAGAGAACTTGAATATGTGAGTTAGTATGATTGGTTCTCCATCCGTTTTGTCCAGCAGAACTGGTGCTGTTTCCTCTGTGTTGGTTGCAGATGAGCCAGTCTGTTAGAAAATGAATTTGTTGTTGAGCACCAGTAGGACAATACTGTGTTAGGCTATGTGTGCCATTATTGGCACCTAGGCTTCACTTGGATGTTTGCCATGAGAGTTAGTGACCTGGTGAGCTGTTTCTGAATATGACCTGTGGCATATGACTGAGGCCAGGGAACATGGATCAGCTTAATTCCCATGTGTCCAAAGCACCCTGTCAGATATTGAGAAAAATACTGGAAAGTCTAAGAGGCCAGACTTTACTCATCACATCCAGACTTGGCTCTCTTGTCTCTAATGTCTAATAGGCAAGCCAAAATCTCAGTCCAATTGCCACTGTCCTCAGCACCTCCAAGATGTGGGTTGGATTTGGATTCTGTCTAGTGGGCAAATTATTAGTTGGTGTTTTAAGAAACAGATAAACGCTGATGGTGGGACTCCTTCAACCCAAGAAGTAGTCAGGAAAGAAAGATGGGAAGTATCAAAGACCAGACTACCTGTCTGCCCTCATCAGAGCCATCTTTAGGCAGCTTCTTTCCTCTCAGTTTGGGAGGCATCACATGGGATCTGAGACTTACTGGTCTGGGAAGCTGATTACACCTGAAAGGTGGGAAGCATAGAGAGAAGCAGAAGTTGGTGCAGGGCAGCAAGTGATCACAGAGTCCTTCACTGTTGACCATGGACCACTTTGTTTTCTTTGTTTGGTGATGGGTATTCCCACACTGCCACGGATGCTGTCCCCTTTCCTGCCTTGCAGAGCATTGCTCTTTTGCATCTCAGTGCATTTATTCTCCTCCTTATCTAATTTTAATTAAAGCTCCTTTCTCTCCCCCCCTCCAACATAATCAGCTGAAGAAAAATGAGCTCGTAAGTCATTGTTTTTACCACTTTGGCAGCAAATGAATGTTATGTCTGGCACGCTCGGCACCAAGTCAGAAAATGAATCAGCAGCTGTTGTGACAGAAGCTTTTTCCTGAATGGGGAAACAGAGACAAAAAGAAAAGAGGCCAAGGAGAGGTTTCTGCAGTGGGCATTGCCAGCCCCTTGCTGCCATGAGGAATGTCTTTGCCCTTTGCTGGGGAAGGCAGCCCAGCTGCTGATGGGCCTTCCCTCTTGCCCCTGGAATGGCACTAGGGCCAGGAAGAGCCATGTCATGGCTGGTGTTGGCTGGTGCCCTGCCTAGGAGGGGAGCAGTGGGATGAGGTACCCCAGTGCCTTGGCAAGGAGCTGGCCATTTAGGGAAAGTAAGAGTGGCCCAGAGCCTTGCAGATCTACGTGAAAGCCCCATCTTGGCCAGGCAGGTGGTGGGGTGTTTTATGCAGATGCGTTCGTCAAGAAACACTTCTTTGTTGCAGGACTGCACTATGGCACCGTTTGCTTTGTGCCTGTCTATAGGAAAAGTATGAATTATTTCTTTGGATCTTAACGGACTTGGATACATATTTAGTTGTTTTAAATGGTAATCATGCACGTATTATACACAGCACGCTGTGAGCTGCAAGATCCTGGAGGAAAGAGTGGTTTACGGTACTCCCAGATCACCCTCATCTTTTTTCTTTATCTGATGGTTAACTCCTCATAAGGACTCAATTTGCTTTGTGACCTTTGTCATCTGCTGCTTCTTTTATCCCAAACATTAAAGGGTGCATAAGAAATGCTTTTGACTAATATTATGGCCTTATTTATATATTGCAAGCTATTTCTACAGGAGCAGCATCAAAGTTTTATCTGCTAAATAAATATTCCTGGACTAAGCTAACAAGCAGAGTAGATCTAGAGGCGCTACTAACACTGGAGGAGATACGAGGTCCAGCTGGAGATCAGTACTTTACAACTGGGTGATGAGTGAAAGTGATTTGTCTGAGACAGAGAACCAGCCACAGTATCTCCTTGGAAAGGGCTGCTTTTGTTAGGGTATTTTTACTGGGAACAGCAGAGAATTGAGCCAGCTGAGCTGGTGACTTGCAACCTGAATAGCTTCAGTAAAGTCCAAAGGGGCAGTTCGTGGTCGCAAGTTAGGGCAGAGGTTGTCCGTGGTTCCTGGAGACAATTATCACAATATTTAGAGCTCTCTTCATGCCAAATGGACAAGCAACATGTTTGTCCTTTCCCTGTCCCTATAAATTCCATCTTCACCTCTGCAAAAGTGTGTGCTTTAACGCCTGACCTGTCACATGTTACCGGTGGCACAGTTTGGAGCAGGGTTTTTTTCTGTGATGTGGCTGGAAGGACTCTCTCTATCCCTGTATGCTGAGCATACAGTGGTGGTCACAGTCCAGCCCATGCCCTCACCATGCCAGAAACCCCTCCTGGTTCTGGACGTTAGTGGCATTCCTCGGGGATCAGTATTGAGCCTGGTGCTGTTCAGCATTTTGTGGGATCGAGTGCACCCTCAGCGTGTTTGCTGATGACACCAAGTGTGTGGTGTGGTCGACATGCTGGAGGGAAGGGATGATGTCCAGAGGGACCTTGACAGGCTTGAGAGGTGAACCTCATGGAGTTCAACAAGGCCAAGTGCAAGGTCTCAAGTGCAACTTCGGGCTGCGTGGAGACTGAATTGACAATGGCTCTGAGGAGAAGAATTTGAGGGCATTGGTTGACAAGGAGTTCTACATGAGCTGGCAATGTGCATTTGTGCCCAGAAACCCAACTGTATCCTGGCTGCATCAAAAGAAGCATGACCAGCAGGTCAAAGGAGGGGATTCTCCCCATCTATTTCACTCTCGTGAGTCACTCCCTGCAGTCCTGCATCCAGCTCTGGAACCCCCAACTTAAGGACGTGGACCTGTTGGAGCGAGTGCAGAGGAGGCCACAGAGATTCTCCGAGGGCTGGAGCAGCTCTGCTCTGGAGCCAGGCTGAGAGAGCGGGGCTGGTTCAGCCTGGAGAAGAGAAGGCTCCTGAAGGGGAGACCTCAGAGCAGCTGGAGTGCCTAAAGGGGGTGACAAGAAATCTGGAGAGGGGCTTTATACAAGGGCAAGTAAGGACAGGACAAGGCAGAGTGGTTTTAAACTGACAGAGGGGAGATTTAGATGAGGTATTAGGAAGAAGTTCTTCCCTGTGAGGGTGGTGAGGTGCTAGCACAGGGTGTTCAGAGAAGCTGTGGCTGCCCCATCCGTGCAAGTGTTCAAGGCCAGGTTATTTGCAAGTGGAAAAGGAGGAAATGGTGTGCTACTGGCAAGCAAGTGTCATGGCTGTTGAGATGGTGTGGAGGGACCTTTCCCAACCAGCCTCATGCATGTAAAAAGTATTGGACCTGATTCTTCAGGTGTGCATGCACCTTTCTTTGTGGGAGTTACTGAAGTCACTCCTGATTTGCTCCAGGCTGTGACTGGAAAATGAAGTTATTGATTGTCTGAAGAATCAAAGTCAAAGCTGAGGAGGGAAAGGAGCAGTGAAATTTCAGGACTGACCAGGCATCTGTGCAAGCATCACCTATCTCCTAACCAGCAGGCAGAGTCCATCTCCTTCAAACACTTAGTGCCAGCCCATCGGCTGTGATGACAGCCCTGCCTTCTCTTGCAGCAGCCTCCGCAGGCACAGCTCTGCTGGTTTAAAGACTTCCAGGATCAGGCCAGGGCTCCTGCACAGCTGCGGTGCCTTGCCCCCATTTTACTGAAAGGTTTTTGAATGGACTTCAGACGCCATTAGGAACCCAAATGTCGACTTGCACTTGCAAAATTACTCTGGTTAATGTTTTCCTACTGACGCTCTGCTTTGCTCCCCGCCTGCCAGAGTTTCCTGTGACCTATTTGAAATATCACTCTCCTAAGTGAAAATGTGCCTCTCTTTTTCAAACTTGCAAAACTCACAAAAATAAATAGCCTAATTTGGCCAGTTAATAGCCCTCTCCTGGGGCTCCTCTCAGCAACTAAGAGGCCTTTTAAATACAACATTTGTGACTGCGTCATTAAAGCTCTGCATGATCCAAGCAGACTAAACCAAAAAGAAAGAAATGCCTTATTTGATCTAAGTTTTCTTTTCTTTTAAATAGTGACACTAGAGACCCATTTATTTTTAATTACACAATTGCTTTATTAAAAGCCTAAATCCTGCAGTCCCTAGTCATTGCTCAGGCAAAACTGCTATCATTGAAGGAAGGACCTGTAGGAGTCAATCCTAAAAATAGGGCAGCTGACAAAGTCTGCCTTTCAAAATGGGTTTGCTTTAATTCTGAAGGATTTCCCAAGTCAAAGAGAACTTGCCTCTGCTTTGCTGTTCAGTTCTGCAGCAGCTTGAAACCTGAATGTAGGAAAGCAGTCACTCCAGATAGCAAAAGCAACCTCAGTTTTCCTTTCAGGTTAGCCATGCTGCCCTTTCTACCCTTAGACACCACCCTCTACGTAGCCATGTGTTTACTGGAATGAGAGGTAGCTCCAAACCTGTCTCCAACCCTGGGCCAGCTTTACCCTGGTGGGCCCCGAGCAGAGGTCTCCATCACACCCACCCATGGGATGGCTTGCCTTTGTGAAGCCCCCAAGCTATCAGCGAGGTTGTCAGCCCCTAAACATCTGCTCTGTGCTCCTACCAAGCACAGAGCCTCCTGCAAGCCTTCCCTGGAATGGGGTTTGTTCAGCTGTGTGGAGTTATGGGTCCAGCTGTAGCAGCAGGCAAGCCCACATCAAGTCCTGCAGCACCTCTCTGTTGCCCTGCCTCACACACGGGGAGCAAAACCATCTGCTGGGAGACTGGCACAGGGCAGGATTGATCCTGTGCAGGTACTTGGGCTGTGCTACCCAAACATTTCTGTCTTGGGACTCCATATGAAGGGCAGATTTCCTTGCTGGGTTAAGATGGTGCTGCTAGCAGTAGGAGAGGGAGCAGGCTAACCAGCCACATATACTGGATTATATTCCTGAGCTAAACTCCAAAGCCTTCAATTTTATGATATAATTATCCAACCAAACTCATTCATCTTTATTTTTCAATCTTACTCACAGACCCCAGTTTAAATGCAGCTCTGCTATGGGAAGTGCTGCCCAGGCACTCTCCACTTGGAAAAATTCATGGTTTCTCAGTTTCCTCTGTGCTCAAACTGTGTTTTCTTAGTGTAGAGGATGCATGGCAGAAATCCCAGCCCCGGTCAATGGCACAGGTCTATGTTAGGCTTTGCTGTGATGGAGATAGCTGTGTTATCACACGCAACTGTACCTGGGGGACCAAGAAAGAGAAAATAAACTTCTGATTTGATATGAAGGTTGTGTAGCTAGATGTAGTCTCCATCACCAGTGTGACACGGCATTAGACTGCATACAGGGCTTTGTGGTGTGGCTCACTGCAATATGTGGCTTTATTGCCAATTATAAACATCAGGAGTTAGTAAATAAAAACAACAGAGGGAAAAACTTCTCCCCAGAAGCTAATGAGACATCAGGAATATATACCTGGAAACTGAAGCCCCAGGGAGGGCTTTTGCCAGAATTGCCAGTTTTCCAATTCTGTTGTCCCATCCTTTTTCTCTTCAGGTCAAAGCCAGAGCTTTGGCCTTGCCTTTCTGTTCCTGTCCATGGTGTGAAACCCTCCAGCCATGTGTGCTGGGGAGGGCAGCCGTGCTGAATGCGAGCCCCCCTCTCTATATGTTACTATGGTGTGTATGTAACCCATGTGCTATGTTGGGACAGTCTCTCTGATTAGCATAACCCTGCCCCTGGGAGGGGGTTACCTTATAAATATGCTGCTTTTTCTATGCCCCTTATCTTTATTTCCTAAGGGATTGCAGGTACTCGCAGGTTCAGTGGACATCCAGAGTAGGTAATAGCTAAAAAGGTTACAGTAAGAAACTTTCCTCCTGATTTAGCAGTATTCATGTTTGCTCTCCACTGGGCTGGGGTTGGGGGGAGGGAAGGGAGAGGTGGCAGATGCTGCAGAGCATGAGGCTGCTGTCTCGCCAGCTTGCTTTCCTCTTAGACAGAGGAGAGAGATGGGAGAGAAGACCTCATGCTGCCTTTCTTCCTTAGAGGCCTCTTGCAGAAGGAGTCCTTCTGGTGCTGCTTTCCCAGCCCCAGCCTGCTGTACATGAGGGCTCTGTCTTGTAGGAGGTTGGAACAGAAACACAGATCTTTGTGGAGTTCAGTCTGTGCTCTGGGCAGTAAACTGCTCCCGCTCCTCACGGGCAGCGTGGCTGGGGTGAAGTGCACAGCAGGAGCAGCCAGGGAGATGTTGTGTGCTGTGCTGTGCTATGCAAGAGGTGTGAAAGCAGGAGCTGCTCAGCGGGGCAATGCAGTTGTGTTGCAACACTCACAGGTACGTGACAGGAGGGGTGCTCTGTCCCGGCTTGCTCCACTGGAAGAAATGCTCTGCAAAGAGGTGGTGGCAATTTCTGCAGGACAGGCTGCAATCCGTGCTGAATAGCACATGGGAAGGAGCCCCCTGGAGCACAGCACATGGAAACCCGAGGACACAGAACATAAGGGGAAGTCGAGGTGGGTCTGGTCAGGAAGAGGGGATGAGCAGTGGCAGAAAAAGCTGCTACATCTGGTGGCGGAGGTGCTGAGCTGTGACCATGCTGGTAAAAACCCACCAGGCTCCCAGCATTGTTGTATCTTCAGAGGCTTCTCTCATGGATGCTGTCACACATGGCCACAATTCAGGCCATTCTAATGGCAGTGTTACTTCTCCTCACCTTGTCTCTCCACTTGCTGCTGTATAGGCTCTCTCCAAGCAGAGACACCAGCTGACTTTATCTTCCCAGATTTTTGTCGAGATCTCTCCCACTCTATCTTTTATCCCTGACCACAAACAGCACTCGGAACAATTAACACCTTATGCTCCTAACATCTTATGGTTTATAAGGCAGCTGGTTACTAGGGCAACAGCTGTACTTCTTTTCTTTCGGTGTATTGACTGAAAATCAACATTTTATATTAAAGGAAAAGAAAAATAATATTCTCTCTAGCCACAGTGAGTTACAACATCATCTCTCCTGTAATCAAGATATTGCTGAATTATGGTGCTATAAACAAACACTTCTGATATAACCACAAACACTGTGGGACATGTAACACATTGGCAGTATATTTCAGGTGACAAACTCATTTATTGTGGGGAGTGGAGGGAGAAAAACACCTTTCCAGAAGCTGCATCAAGGAATTACTGCAAAGAATGACCAGAGCTTAAGGATACAGAAGCAAAGTAATTCTACCAACCTAACCAGAATAAAGGGCTTCAAAGTATGAAGAAGATCCGAGCAGTACCAGTAGCTCAGAAGGTGAGGACACAGGACTTGATTATTCTCTCCCTCCCACTGGCATAAATCAAGATTAATTCCACAGCACTTAATAGAATCACCGTGCTGTGGGACTGGTGTAATGAAGGAGCTCCCAGGAGGCTGGGGAAGTGAGTCTACAATGTTAGCAGGCTGGTGTGGAGGTTCCCTTGCTTACAGGTGAGACCTGATTAACAATCATGAATCATTAAGGTAATAACTACCTGAGAGATCAAAGTGACCAAGGGCTCTAGATGTGAAACTAGCTTATGCCAGATGCTGGGGAGGCAGAGAACAGGCTGGGAGCTGCTTGCCAAGGAGGTTTCATCTCTTGCTGTGTTCCAGGTGGCTGCTGTGTCACTTTGGTCAGCAGGATTGGAAGAGAGCCATCGTCTGCTTCCTCAATGATCTGCCAGCCCTTGTGTTTGGTGAGTTTCAGGTCGTGAGACTTCCTTGCCCAAACAGGGTCGTTTTGTGAGCTGTTTTGTTATGTCACGATGTGCCAGTCTGTTTTGGTAGTGATTTGCTGCCCAAGTTGTTAAATCCATGTGAGCTGTGAGTAGTGACTCTCAGCTGTAAACAGGACCATGGATGGTGCAGGGGAAGCAAGATGGGCTCGACAGCTGTTCAGTAGCTCCCCAGACACATACAAAAGGACATCCATGCCATGATAAAGGGAGAAGAGATGGAGGGATATTGTCTCCCTACATCCCCTCCATAAACTTGTCTCCGGAAAAGATAATATAACCATCTATGTGCATATATGAATTTAGCAGTGATTGAGCACTTGTGCTCAGAAGTACCTGTGCTTAAGGTTCATTGACTGTGTCTTATAACTTATGTATTTATACTGATATGTAAAGTATGAATAGGTTATCCAAAGCTTTCATGTGGTTTGCAGGACTGACTTTAAAGTAAAAAACTCCAAGTATGTGATATATAAGGTGGCCTAAGCAACACTGTGGTTGAGGATGATTAGGGTGCTGTTGCTTCTGGAAGGCTGGGTTTTCAGATATTCTCTGCCTCTAGTTTTAAGTGAGTTTAGGGTTGAGAGAAGCAAAGCTCTAAGCAATCCCACCACAGAGGTAGCAAATGAGCACAAAAATGCATTGAATGGGAGCTGTTCCGCTTACAGACTTCTGATGGTTTCGACAGTGGAGCTCAAAAGTTCCTGGAATAATAGGTCTGTGATTTCTGGCAGCCTGTAAGCACTGAACTTGATTTCAAAGCGAATAGATACATCTTAACAAAGACCACCTTGTGTCAGCTATCCTTAAAATTATAGCACATAGATTAAAATAAAACGTGTGTACTTGCTCCTCCTGGGACACCGGGAAAGGGAAAAGCATTATCAGAATTCTCTAAACTCATCTTAACAGTATTGAACCAATTATTTTGTTAAATCTGGGTTTGTTTTCTGCCTCTCAATAAGAATATTTGAAGTCTATCATCTCCACCGTTTATGAGTTACCAGTATGCGAGTGTAAAATTTCCAATTGGAACATATGGTATCAGAGGGAACAAGGGGGAAATATCTGATTGCTCACACTCCCCAAACTCCAAATCTACTGCATTTAGTATTTTGCTCACAGTTCCTGCAGGGGGATATAAAAGAAATCATCTCTGAGCTGGGACCAAGCACTGAACATTTCACCCTGAATGGGAAACTGAGAAACTTATAAGCAGCTGAAAGGAGAATAGACTAGAAACAACATTTTGGATTCTTCACTGAGGCTGCAGCTATGGGCAGAACTTACCACCAGTAACAAGAACTTTCTGAACCTTCTTCTCTAAGTTCTGACACCTAGTTTGGGGATGTGTTCAAGGCCCATGAGAGACCACTTTTCCCTATGACAGGAGGGACTCTGAGTGACTGCCCTAATAGAGGAACTGACTGCTTCACCTGTGTTAACTCGATTGGTTCACGACCAACTGCACCCTTTGGTCAGAGGCTTGCCACAGATATGGAACTGAATGAAAACCTGCTGCTAAGTGGTATCCAGCCCGTGGGAATGGTTGAGCTGAGGTGTTGAAGGAGCTGGTGTGATGGTGGATGTATAGCATGGGCTTGCAGTCCTCCCTCTGCCTGGAAGCAGAGGATCCCCCACAGCTCCAGCTGCTGTCTCTGCTGAGTGACACCAAATGTTTTGGAGAAAGACGGAAGGGCCCAAGGGCTGTAACGTCATTTTCTACCCTGAGGTTTTACATGAAACTAGATTTTGGGTTTCGGTCTGTCCAAGTGTGGAGACAAAGTAATGCTGCTGAGGCATACTGCTCCATGCAGCTGCTGGAGGCTCCTTGCCTTCAGCCAGTGCATGGGGGCAGAGCAAGGAGGAGGACAGAATCCAGTTGTTCTTATCCCATGATTGCTCCCCTGCCTCCCCATGGCATCAGTCAGGGTGGGCAGTTCAGGGTGTCATTCTTGCAGGGCATATATTAACCCCATTACAGAAAATGATCATGCAGACCTTCCCTCTGTGTGGGGTAGTGAGTATCCCTCTCTTTTGCTTCCCTGCATAGCAGAGGCTGTTAGCCCTGAGCAACCAGGCTGTAGGGCACAAGAAACAGGCTTCTCACTCTTCATCCTGGCAGAACAAGCAGGAACTGAACCTGTAGCCCTGGAATTGATGTGACCAAATAACAGAAGAGGAGCTTTTCACTTGGCAGCATGGATGGTTGTGTAGCACCATGTGTACAACCAAATCTATCCTTCCTTCCATTCAGACAGAAAGCAGCATGTTTTGGAGTGACTTCCCTGGGAGGAGGAGGAACAGATGTTTGAACCAGAAGCGTGTGTGACAGTTGGGAAAGACAGCGTGGAAATGCACAGTTGAAAGGAGAAGTCTGACGGGAGCGTGATGACAGCAGCAGGACTCCAGTGACAAGGAGTGGGAAGGAGAACAAGCAGGGAGGAGTGTTACTTCAAAAGCTGAGCAAAGTGCACAAGAAGATGTGTCAGGAAAGCGTCAGGGAACGGAAGAGAGGAAATGTGAGAGTAGAGACAGGCTTTGGGATCTGTCTGCAAGCATGTGTGACCTGTTGCCTGACAAAAGGAGAAAGGAAGGCCTTTTATTCCTCTGCCTTCTTCCACTGAGTTAACTCTTCTTGCAGCCAAGCTAACTGGCCAGAGCTGGTGGAGCAATTCAAGCTTCCAGTTAGCACTTGTGAAAGGTAAAGGTGCCTATACTGCTCCAAAGCACCAGCTTCCAGGGGTACTGTGCAGCAGGGACTGTAGCAGGGATGCCTGGGTCCTTCTCTCTCCTGGTGCTTTTGCAGGGTAGCACAGCAGCCACATGGTTTGGGATTTCTGATTGCTGAAAGTGGAGGAGCGGTGACAATGTCCTAACAGGCTTCCCCTCTGTACCTGTGCAGTGATTGCAAGGGCAGGATGCGTGAGGAGAGAAAGAGAGGTGTGTATCCCTCCTGCGGCAGGAAGGGACCTCTCCAGCAGCGCCTTACCCTGTGGATATAAATCACAGCTCTGCAGTGTCCGGTTTTACCTTAGTTCAGCAGATGTGCAAGGCACACTGGGAGCGTGCCACTGGAGTGTAAAGCCCCTGAAGCTACAGATCTGTGAGCGAGGGGAGGAGGGACTCCAACTGAGGGATTTACAAGTGCACTTATGCAGACCCCTTCCTGTGCCCGGATTCACCACTGACCCCCCAGTCTGCCTTGATTGATTCAAACTGGCCAGTTCTGCTCTGTGTCCTCTTGTAGGGAAGGGAGGATTTCCCCAAGTGTGGGGTGAGCCTACAAATGCATTAACAAAGTGCTTGTCAGGTAGACGCCAGCCATGGCTGTCTACACTGGGATCTGTCACTGGATCTTGCACGGCTGGTTACTTTCTCCTCCTTCATAGAAACACTGGTTTCATTTCTTGCTGTGAAAGCACATCAAATTAGGTGACAGGTAATATCCCCTGTGTGGGTGTGAAAGGGGAAAGGCTGCACCAGGGTTAGAGTGGCAGGACAGATGTGCTGCATCTCCCCTCTGGGGAGAGGAGCCTTGCTGGGGAGCAGCAGGGACCTGTGAGTAGCATGGGCTCTGTAGGGTTGAGGCTCACCCAGCAAAGCATTTGGTTGTTTATTTATTTTAAGGAAAAAATGGGTGGGGAGGGACATAAAGGGACAAATTAACACCTCCTTGTTAAGGCCTGTAGCCTTGGTTTGGAATGACTCATCCCACATCAGTGTACTCCTTTGCCAGCCATCATGGGAGGGCTGCAGCAGGTCCTGGGGGGCTCCAGTAACCCTGTTGTTCTGGAGAGAGTGGCCCCTGCGTGGATGATGGCTCTTGAAGTCCTCTTGGACGAAGTGTTCGTGGTTGCACCATCTCAGATGTGGTGAAGGAGGGAAGCAGAGTCCAGCATCTCCCTTGATCTGCCACCATCAGGAGCAGCTTCAGACAAAACCAAGGTGATTTGGACCTACTGCGGTTGATAAAGTAGTGTAAAAACTGGGCTTCCTGGGGTCAAACCTGCTGGTTCTTTCTCCCAGCCAGTACTTCATGGACCCCTTTACTCCTTGTCACTGAGCCCATCCTTGTTGGCCAATGTGCCGCTCTGACACCACAGGATGCCTTGGGGAAGAGAATTGTCTTCCCTGATGACAACAAGCAAGTTCTCCTTGGCTGATCCCACCATCTGCTGGCCTGCTGTTGAGCTCCCACATGGGCTGGAAGCACTACTGAGTGGGTCCTGGTAGGCAGGCTCCATGGAGGGGCAATTTCTGAGACATCCCATCCAGCAGCTGCAGCCAGTCTGCGAGGAAGAGGCCTTTGGGAAGTCCATTTGGTCAAGACGTTGTGGCAGTGCAAGGGTGTTGAGTGCCATTGGAGAAACAGCTTGATGAAGGTGAGAAAACCTGAAGGATCTGCCCTTCCTTCTTCACCAAGGAGCAGAGATGGCAGGCTTATGGCAAGGCAGAGAGGTCTGGGCAGCATAGGGGCAATATAGGCAATGTAAAGGTGATGCAGGGAGTGTAAAGGTGATGGATGCCTCTCTGGTGCCTGTGATTGGCTCAGCTGCAGGACCCTTCTTGGAGCTGGCCTTGGGGGAGCAGCAATAGGTGGTTCTCACTGAACAACAGTTCTGAAGCCTTCTGTGTATGCAACAAATTGGGGACAGTGTCGCTTTTACTGGCATTTCTTCTCCCTGAGGCTGTGCCAAGGGGCACAAGGGGGCCTGTAGGCTGCCAGGGGGACTTCAGCTAAGAGGACCAGGCGCCTGTTTTCACCCAGGAGTGATAAACTTCACAACAGGATAAGGCTGAGCATCCTCCAGATGCTTGGCTTTGTGCAGCAGAATCACACCTTTCTTCCCACTGACTTGCGCAGTATCTTGGCCTTTGACTTCAGTAAGAGTCAGAATCAGGTCCAAGGTGTATTTTCTAAAGTTACTCTTGTAGCTACTGAAATTAAAATCTCATGAGTGAAGACCTGCCTTCCCTGCAGCCTAAATTCAGAACAACAGAGATAGTTTAAAACCTTCTCAAGGTCTATGCTCCTTGTGGAAAGAATAATTCAGGCAATACTCACCACATCTGACAGTTGCCAGCCTTTGTTCAGTATGGTAAAGGCTCTGTGCACCAGATTAATCAGGGCTTCAACTCCACACCGCCTTGTAGATGGGAAACAGTACATTGCCAAACACTGAGAAGATGCTGGAATGCTGCTGGGAAAGCAGGCTGCAGGAGAATGTGGGTGATTTCTGCCTCAGCCCTTCCAGCCTGGGCTTGCAGAGAAGGTTTCCTTAGGACCAGCAGCCTGAGTTGCTCTGGCTCTCGCTGCAGCCATACTCCTCATGGAGCACAGCCGTATATCACCCGGCCCATTATGCATGCCTAGGAAAGGGAGCCTGAATCCCTTCCTGCACAGAAAGCTGACAGACTGGGGGCCAACACACAACCCTTGGCACTTTTTTATTTACTATAAACCTCTTAAATGAAGACTGAGGATTTTTTCATTTACCATGCTAGTGTATGGAACCAATCACTATAAATTTAAATGGAGAGCTGGTAGGAGCACACTTACCTTTTATATAATAATTGTGCAAGTGCCGCTGCCTAACTGCTATTAGGATTATTCAGCCCTTCTCAGATTTCATTGTAAAACATTAGGCTGTGAGAGGTACTGTAAGGGTGTGATTATCCAAAGAGGGTAAGTAATAGTGAGCGTTGTCGGCCAGAATTACTACAACAGGGGAGAAATGCTGAGTAGCTGCAAGTAGACGAAGCTGAGGAGTGTAATCTGCCATTCAGAAATACAGTGGTCTGTGCATGGAGAAATCACAGGTGATTGCTGTCTGGATCTACATGGGCTTGACAAGTTTGTCTTCAATTGTCATTGGGTGCAATTTAGATCCTTAGTTGAGCATAGGAATTAGCTCCTGTGCTCCTCTGTGGAAACCATGGCATGGTGTGCAAGTCCTGCTGGTGCTTGAGCTGTGCTGCACAATCCTGACAGTGTGGCCATGCCAGCCTGGGGCATTGGAAAGTCACACTTCCTTGGGTGGGATTGACTGGTAAGGACATGTCATAAGTCCAGCTGTGCTGGCAGAGGAGCTCAGGCCACTGGATGCTGTTCTGGTGGAAGGGGTGACCTCTTCCACTTGCTGGGAGGGAAGGGTGCTTAGCTACCCCGCTTTGGGCATTGGACATCTCACAGTATCACCCCAGTAAGGACAAGACATACGCAACTTTTCCTGGGAGATAGGGAGAAATGAGCAATGCTGTATATCCACTCCTCTGCTGCCTTGATTTTTCACCTGTGATTGAGATTTTAATTTTGCATCCCATGTGATTTCCCTGTTGTAACACACGCCTCTTGGCTGTCACTGTAACAATGTCTTTTTTTGGCAGGAAAGGCAGATCTGAAAGGAAGCTCTTGAGCACTCTACTGTGCGAGTTCCTCAACTGATGGCTGTGTTTCTCCTCCTCATTCTACACATTTTCAAATAATTTTCATGCTGGGAATAAATCTGAGTGCGTAACAGTCATGTTCAGCATATGATAACCAGAGACAATTGTATATATTCAAGCAGCCACGTGGAAAATAAATGAGCTGATGGAAGGACAGAAAGAGCACAAGATGACTCAGAGACCACAGTTACCATGTCCACAGTAAGACCAAATAACTCTTCCATTTCCATATAATTACACTTTTTTTCTCCAGGAAAGCAAGATTCTGAAAAACATTTTAGTTACTAAGGTTTTTATCTCACCAGTGTATGCAGTGGTAGAAAAGAAATCTCTCTCACCAACCAATATACTGTGAACCAGTTATACTTAAGCAACAAATCCCAGTGAATTCAGTGGGATTTTGTAACTAGGACTTGGACACAAGTTTATAAAATAAAGAACATCAGGGGCTGCACAGGGTCCAAGCTATGTGGATGTTTTTAAATGCCAGACACACTGGGCTGCTGCTGCTATCCTGAAAATGTACGGTCTCTGATGATAGCGGGAAGGAAGTTGGGCACATTTTTGGTTTTACTTTGTTTTAATCTTTTCAGTAGGTTTGTCTGTCTTTTGTGATTGAAGCTGTTTTTCTTTGACAGGCGTCTGCTTTAGTTGGGGAAAAGCACAAAGCTGGGACATTTGGAGAGAATTTTATCAAACACTTTTGTCTTGATATGAGAAGTTGTAATTAAAGCAAAGCAAAGTTGCCTGACTTCAGTGGAATCTGTGGTGACAGGTATACAGTTCACACCCTGATCTCAATAGGCAATGTCTTTTAAACCTGAAACGGGTTAACAACTGTAAGATAAAATTGAAATCATTGCAAATTTGGACGGAAGGAGTTCACCGTCCTTTAACTGTAAAGCAATTCCTAATGTATGAGTATGTGTGTCTCTAAAGAATATGTGCGCACATAAACTGTACATTCTTAAAACCGATTTCACTGTAAATATATTTGTTATTCACTCTTTGTGATGTTCCTACACTCCTATGCAAAACAGGGATTGAATCTGTTAACAAAGCAGATGTTCAGTGAACATAAAGCAGAGGAATTTAGGAGCACTTGGCAATATATCTACACCCTTTACTATTAAATTTCCCCCAAAATAAATTGTTCCTTCTGAATCATCAAGGATAGATGTAAGCACCTGGTGGCAGCAACCTGAGCTGTCACAGTATATGCCTCTCCTATGCTTTTCAGTAATATAAAGATATTTGTGTAATTCCCAGCCATGTGTTGCGAAACTCCCTTTCCTCTCCTTCATGGCTTCACCATCCTGTTGACTTCTTTATCTTCCTGCTGAGCCTAATACCTCCATGGTCTAGCAGCAGGATTGAGCGCCTCATCTGCTTCAGCTTGTGCTCTGGTGTCTTAGCTCAGATCCATCTTTATTGCTGGGCATTGCTTGGGAGTGACCTGGACTTCCACAGCATCCCAGGCTCTAGCAGCTCAGGCACTGCTTGCAGTTTGGCTTGTGCCAGCACGGAGATGTGTGCAGGGAAGCTGCCTGAGATGGATCCAGCTGTCCTGGTGGCTCTGTGGTCCATGTCTGTCTCCAGCACTTGAGGTAGCTATTTTAGAAGTAGCTTGGTGTGTCTGCAGGAGCTGCTGTCATACCCTGATTACAGTGTAGCTGCACACAAAGTTCTCTAACTGAAAATATTCCTGCCTTCTTGATAGTTTAATTGGTGGCATTTAGTTAATTGTGTATATTCTCTCTTAGCAGAATTAGGTCTAGAATTACGCAACTGATGGTTTTGTTAAGAGCAGAGTCACTCGAGCCTGCTGCTGCAGGAGAGCCTACCTGAGCCAGCCAACAACTTCCAGTTGCTGGAGCTGCTGTTTGCTGTCAGTTGCTATGGTGAACTGATAGCACCAAACTGATACCAAAAAGGGAATGGTATTTTCTCAACAGATCTATGAGAAGAAAAAGCACACAGGGACAGAGAGGTTGTTGGGAAGCTTGAGGGACTTTGAGGGTTTTCCTGAGTCAGTGTTTCTCATTCCCTTTTTAACCAAAGGTCCACCCAAACCTTTGAAGACAAGCCAAGACTCATCTTGCTCAGTGTCACCCTGGTGGGGTTTTATTGCAACCAATTAAATGTTCTCCTAAACTGTAAATAATTATAACTTCAATTTGCATTTTTTTCCCTGTTGCTTTTTGGGCATCTACCTGCATATGGCAATGTTTAAATTTCTTAGCCTTACAGCCAGTTCTTGGGGATTATATGTCCTAGCAGCATACTGCAGATCACAGATAAAAAAACTAAAGTCTCAGCCTTTGCAGGACCTGCATCGTTTATGCCTTTTCTGACAGCCAGATTTTTAACCCCTCTACAAGCCCTGTTGTGCAGGCAGCCTGCTTCCCCACCAGGCTGGAGTTGCCCAGCACTCTCCTTGTTTTCTTACACCCAGACCTTCACCCTACTTCAGATGCCACCCGGAGCAGCTGGTCTGCACTATGTGCTCCCATAGCTGAACACGCCGCAGCCCGACCAGGCGGGGAAGAGACTGAGCACTCAGTTCAGAGTTACTGTGGGTGAAACTTGTTCCTCCTTCTCCCCAGCCAAGGACAGGCATCTGGAGGCAGGCAGCCTGTCTTTAGAAGTTACAAACCACGGCCAGACCCACAGCTTCACTCAGAAACATGTTGTGAGATAGTGTAGATAATGCTCGTTGCAGAACATCCTTCTCTTTCATTCATTTGAACGTGAGTTGTTTAAAGGTATCATCTCGTCTGTATGCCATGTGCTGCCCTAGTCCTCTTTCAAAGAGCAGACATTGGCAGGATGGCCCAGGAGAAAAGGAAACACATTTGTGTTTGGATATTGCTGAGTGCAGGGGGATGTTCATGGTTTTGGAAAATTGATATTAATTGTGTGTTTATTTGGTGACCTGAAAGCAACTCTGACTATAGCAATTCCAGACTGTGAAATAGGTATCCAGTGGCAGCTTTCTTGTTCCAGTGCCAGCCCTTCTGATTGCTTCCTTTAGTGTCACTTCAGTGTGTCACTGTCTGAACTACACCTTAGCCATATCATCACTGGCTTCTTTCTAATGTGGGGTCATGCCTTCCTTTATGTCTAGCCTTTTGCTGGACTGCTGTTAGGTTGTAATTGCATTGGATTCCTAATAGAGATTCTTGGTCTGCTGTCACAGAGTGATTGCAAGAACTTGTGTTGCATTGAATGTGGTCTTAACTATTTGCCAATTAAAGTGCAAGGAAAACACAATCTTCTCTTTTAAAATTACATCTAGATTCCACTTCCTCTGAAGGCTATGGGAATCTTGCAGAGGTTGTTTCTGGTTGTCCTGTGGGTTTTTTTTTCCTTAAGTACCTTTTTTTGAGTGTGGCTCTTTCTATGCAAAGCAGCAGCAGAAACATCCTTCTGAAGTTGAATTTTGCTCACTGCTCATCCACCAGGTCACTTGGTGTTTACAATGTTTGGGATAGTGCCTCTTTAAAAAGGCGCGTGGAAACAGATGGTCCTGTGGTAGTTGAGATGGCAGGAGATGCCTGAAGAAAGCGTGTCGTGGCAGGAAGGATGTGTTAGACGAAGGAGCAGAGATGAGCTGGGATGTAAAGAGGCAGCGTGCAGTGGGCACGCGCTTTCCAGGAGTCTGGTAGTGTAGGAGGTGCTGTGCTGTGGTGGCAAATCTCTTGGAGCAGGTGTGCAAGGGCCAACTGCCACTTGGCAGCATGCACTGGGACAGAGCCAGCACCAGGGTGCGAAGGGAAGCAACAACAGGAGAGGGAGAAGGGGCAGAAAGGAAGGAAAAAGCCAAGAGGAGGAGCCCACCTGCAAAGGTAACCGTGAGTTTCTGTTTATCTTGCCTGTGGTTATGCTGCAAGGGGGTTTTGAACTGCTGCCTAATATAATTGTCAATTATTTTAACTTCTCACCTCGGTCCCCATGAATTGCGTTTGACAATAATTAATTTTGTGTGTGCAACTGCGAGTGTATCCTACTCCTGCAGAGGTGTCAGCTTAATGGGATATGGCTACGGGGGATAACAGGCTGTGCCACCCCATTAGGAGGTTTAGGGGGGTCACCTGTTCATCTGGACTAATATTTTAACTGTTGGAACATTGGGTTTCCTGTAGCTGAACTGGGATCAGATTAACCTATGTCTCTCTGAACTTGCATGCTGCCAAGCTCCTTAAACACCATTGCTAATTTTATTTTCTACTTGCAGCATGTATTTAAGATAACTCTTTTTGTTTCATAGGTTAAAGAGGAAATATTCTCACTGGCTGAGATCCCAGTGAGCAATTACAAATATTTTACTATAGTTACAGGACTTGGAATTCAGCCTCAGGCTGTGGGCATCAGGAAATCCATGCATGGAAATCCCACATGTTGTAAAACTTGGAGGGTTTCAGACGGAGGGTATTCCTCCTCATCTTTACTGAAGTGAAACTCTTGATTGAAACGGTAAGATAAAGTAAAATAGCTCTTGTACTTCTAAATCAAACCTCTGCAAACAGCTTTCAACTACACCAGTTAGAGAAGGGTTAATTGAGCCTCTTCGTCTCTATTGCATGTTAACACAGAAGGTCAGTGATGGGAGAAGCTAGGTCTAAACTGAAGGCTTTTGAAACAGCCCCCTAACTAGCCTAATGAATATGCTGTTGAGATGAACAGGTCATTTAACACTTTTCATGTCACTATTGTCTATCCAACCTTAAATGTCAACTCTGTCACTCTGATAGGCTGGGTCTGCTTAAAAAGGTTTCCTGGCTTTGTTAGATTCCTCAGAGGGATTTCCCGCCGCCCTTATTCCTAATTGCTGGCAGAACCCTACGGATGTATTTATATCAGCCTTTTCATTCAGGTCAAGTCTTCACTAGAGAGTTTTGCCACTGGGTAAAGGTTGTGAAGAGATGTGATCCAGACAGGAGTGGAAGTGCCAAATGCAGTTGTAATTGTACTGCTTAAACTGCAGCTTTCTGACCACAGTGGGATAACTGGCTTTGCTAAGGACAGGATGCCGCAATACACCACTGTGAGGAATACATGATGATGGCCTGGGATCGCTGTGTCTACCCTAGTTCCTCTCTGGTGTTTCTACCAGGGCCTTGAGCACATCTTCAGTGTACTGGTGCTGGGGGTCCAGGTTGCTTGAAAAGATGTTTCATGGGAACTGAGATATTAGAACTCAGTTTTCCTGAACTTCCTCACCCTGTGAACAGCAAGTGTATTCCTTCTTGGGATCCTTCTATTTTCCTGTGAGCCACAGCATTCTGTGGCTTAGAAGGCCTCAGAAAATTACTTCTTAGCTCAGAAGGACAGCAGACAGATGGCACCAGGCTTTCCAGTGAGATTTCTTGATGCCTCCTGTACTCCTTGCCTTGAATAGGCTCCCCCGTACAGTGTTCAGGGTGCTCCTAATTTAACTACACAGTCATGGGCTCAACATCTTCCAAAGCTGGGTAACGGATGAAAGGACTGTTGCTGTATTGGTACTCAATACCTCACTGCAGTTATTTGCCCCTGCAGACTTTCATGGCTTTCCAGTACCTACATCAGCTGGCAGAAAGAAATGTGGAAACTTGAGTATCAGCACTGGAAAATAGAGGCTGATGGGGTGAAACAGCACATCTCCAAGCATACTGCAGACCAGAGGAGCTTTTTTGGCTATTCCCAGTGATGCTGCTGAATCTCAGCCCAAGAAGTTCCTCAATAAGGAAACTGCTTTGGCAATGCATTGTGTATTTGACCTGCCCCTCAAGAATGGAAACCAGGTAACTGTTTTATTCCTTCTGGAAATTACTGTGTATGTTTGGGAAGCTTTTCAGACACAGTAGCTCATTTTAAGGCTATCATGGCATCAAGAGCCCTAGTCATTTTTCTGACTGGTGTGTTCCTGATTTACTGAGATGCTTTGAAATTTCCATTTGTGAATTCAGACCAGCATATTCCTAGCTATTAATAAGTGATGCTACTCATGATCAAGATAGCCAACACAACAAGAACAATGTGCTCTGACCAATGTTGGACAAATCCAGTAAGGATGTGATATCAATTCGAATCCACTGTGTGGCTGAAATCATACCAGGTGCTGAGCAAATGCCTAGTGACACTAACAAGAGACCAAGTTAGAGTCAGGCTAGCTTTCTAACTCAAGACCATCTGGATTCAGACTAAGAAGCTTGTTAAAGGTCTTGAGGACCAATCTTTTACACACAGTTGTTCTCCAGGATCACTCCAAGGCATTCATGGTCTCGCTGATGGGAACGATATGGTGGAGGTGAGAATGGATGGATGAGCTGTGAAGCTGATTAGTGGTGGTGAGGATGGTGTTTCCTTTCTACACCCAAAATCACCAAATCACTCTGGTTCTTTTCAGCACTTCTGATTTCTGAACACCTTAGACACATGGTGGGCCTAGATTTGCTAGCCATCTGACACAACTGGAGCAGGACTGAGCTGTGAGAAGGCTGACCCCACCAAGCTGTTGCTAGTGTTCAGATGAGATCTGGCTATTGGCTCAAAAATAGGTGAACTTATTCTGGACCTTCAGCAACTCTAGGGAGAAGAAGAAGGCATTTCATTTGTAATGTGGATGATTTTTCCTGAATTTGAAGTGTATTTATGCAATCTGTTGATTTGTTGGAAGACTCCTTGGATACTCCAGATATTTTCACAGCATCCTCCCTGTTCTATCATCTCTAGCTGAAGAGATGTCATTCCATCTTGGCCGGTACTGACGAGACCTCAGCTGTTTGCATCTCTGCTGCTTCCTGGACAGCACCAACATGGTATACACAGGCCAGAAGCTTTCAGTGTTTGGCAGTTCCAGCTGGGACAGGACTTTGTGGGCAATCTTCTCAGCAAGCTGTCTGCTTGATACGGGACCTTGAACCGAATTTTATGCCTTGGTCCTTATGGTCAAGGTATTGCCTGGCCTGGGTCTCTGCTGTGGGATGCAGGGTATAGCTGACAGTTGCTTAAACACATAGCATGTGTTTGTAAAATAAATCTATCTGTAGCAAGTATGGTGGGGATCAGGGCAGAACTTTCTGAAGGGAAGGTACAAGACTATGCATTGAGCTCTCCTAGCTTCATGGCAAACTCTGCTTTCTGTGCCAACAGGCAGGAAGCCTAAAGTTTGTTCTGATGGTTTTCTTCTCATGCGTCCTATAGAATAAATGTACAGTAGTCTGTAATATGAAAACAAAAACTCCCTAAAATTTGCCAAACCCACAGTTCTAAGAAGTGTTTCCCTGGTCCTGGCTGAACCCTTCTGCACCCTCTTCTGCCTCTGCTCTGGTACTCACCTGACTCCTAAGTATGCTGGTTCAGTCCTCTGGTCCAGCAGAAACTTAACCCGGTGAAAAAGGAGGTTGAATTTTGGGCTTTGTTTATCTTTTGCTAGTTTAGTGAGCTGCCTTGGCCCCCGGAGGGGTCAGGTGAAGGCCAGACTTAGGAAGAAGTGGGGTGCATGGCCTGGAAGAGGTGACAGCAAAAGGTTAGATTTGCTCAGACAACTTTCTAGGCTGTTGCCCTGGTGCACCGCGGGAAAGCACTCAGCTGCAGAGCCCAGTGCAATGTGCAAGGCAGAGGGCACTGCAGGAGAATTCCCTTCTGCAGTGGTAGCTCTGGGGGTGAGCAGAAGCTTTCTCCATAGGGGTTATGGTCACCCATTTGCTACTCAGCCCTCCACTGCTTTCAAAACCATGCTGTGAGTACTAGGACAAAACCTTACACCCAGCTGTCTCTCAGCTACCAAAATATCTCCTTTGCCCCTTGACCAGCTGTCAAAACTTCCCTGGCCTGCCTAGAACAAGTGTATCAGTGAATGTTTGCCTTGGCCTATGAGAAATGGGAGGGATGCTGTGGAGATGACTAGCAGGGCTGCATGCATTTAATGCCAGGTGCTTGTCCTAAGCAAGCCTGTCCATCGGGGCTGCCACTGCTCGCCTCTGTAATGCTCCCAGCTTGGTGAGCTCTGTGTGGCGAGATTATGATTTGAGGAAAACAGTGTCTCAGCGCAAAAAATGTGCAACTCCAGAGCCAAGAGAAAAAGCCTTAATTATTCAACTAGTTTGAAACACTTTAAAGTATCTCTAAAAATAGGTGAGAGGGATGTTTGTCAGCTACAAAGAGATTATCCTGCAGTAGTATTGCTTATCTTATTTTATGATGATGCTACAGAATACAGTCCCTTGGGTAGCCTCATTAATGTTTATGAATGAACCCCTTGTTTTATGCTTTTGGCTTTAGAAGGTAGAAATAGGGCAAGAGGCTAGTAAGGCTGGTTTTACCATATCTGCTTTGGAAAGCCGAAGGACATGGGTGTAAGCTCTCTCTAAGCCTCAGCGGTTCTGCATATGGGTGACAATTGGATTTGGGTGCTAACTATACCAGCTGAGGTGTACCCTAAGGGAGAAATCCAGACGGGACTTCGGCTAAAATGCTGGGTGAAATTCTGCACGTTCCCCAGTGTCTCTGTCAGCAGGAGGCTGGCACTCCTCTATGTCTCATCAGTCGTTTTGTTTTGATCTCTTCCGGCAAAGGCAACCTGTGACCATATGTTGTTATAGCCATAAGCGCTTCCACAGGGCAGTATCTGGTAAACCCTGCTTGCTTGCCAGCTTCTCAGCCCAGGGTGGAGGCTGCTCTTCACTATCTGTGTCTTAAAGAGGGCAACTGTTTCTTCTGGCTATCATAAAAGGGTGGCAGTTACGCCCAGCCCATAACAGTACACAGTGGTTTCTGAGTCTTACCGCTCCAGTCTTAAAATAACAGCTTCAGTTTTCCAAGCCAGCCGACAACTGTGGTCAGCCACTAATGCCAGTTTAACCATTTGGCAACTGCCCTATAGGAAACAGCTCTTTTAAGAGAGCCAAAGGAGCCTGTGTCCCCTTGGCCCCTGAGCCATGCTGGGGCGGTTTCAGTCACAAGGGCATGTTGACAGATTTCCTTGGCTACAACCAGCCGCTGTAATAACAACCAAATCCTAGAAAGTTAATACCAAACAAATTGTGGGAGTAGTTTAGAAACAGCAATTCAAGTTAATTGTTTTGGTGTTTTATTTGATTGAGTGGGCGAAACCCTCTGTTCCGCCCCCCCCCCAAACAAACACGCCGCTTCTTGCTGTGTAGTTCCTTTTCCATCTATCGGCAGAACTGACAGCGGAGTTTATTTTGGGCTCGATTCCCTCCTTGTTACGCGCAGTAGTAACCGGCTTTGCGAACAGCGCCGGTGAAAGCGGAACAGGACCCTTGCTGAAATCAGCAATGAGGCAATTACCATAGACCGGGGGATCCTCTCCACCCTCCCCCGAGATGCTGCCTTCGCTGCCCTTCGTCCCTTTTGCGCGGCTGCTGATGGGTCTTCTCTTCAACACGGCACCAACGCGGATGGCGTGCGGAGCTGCCGGACCCAAGCTGTCCATTAGGGAGGGAGAGAACATTGATCACCGCACACCGCGCAGCGACCCTGCGCGCAACGCCTGTGCGCTCGGCGGTGAATGGGGCAACCGGCTGCCCCCCGAGCGGCCGCAACCACATGGCGGTTTCGCAGGCAGGGGCCGCAGCGTTCCCGCCACCCAAGGCAAGGGGCAACGCGCGAAGTTGCGCGGAGCGGCACGAGCTTCCCCACCACCCAGCTTTAAACACCCCCCAAAGGCGCGCGCCGCCAAACCTCCCCTTTCCCCCGGCGGGCGCTACAGTTTTGAATGAATGACATCACCCGCGCAGTCCAACCACCGCGCGGCTGCGCTTAATATTCATGAGGCACCGAGCCAATGAACGGGCGAGGAGGTTGTTTTAAACGGCAGAGCCCCGCAGCCAATCAGGCCGCTCTCGTAGGCAGCCAACGCGAGGCTGAGCCGCGCCGAGCCCCGCGCCGTGCCCTGCGCTCAGCTCCTGTCCACACTGCCGCGAACAATACAGGTACGTGAGCCCCGCCGCAACTTTCCGGGGGGCGGCTGCTGCTGCCCGCCCCGCCCTGCGCCCCTCGTCCTGCCCGACCCCGCTTCATTTTGTGGTTGATATCGGTGTATTTTTTTTTTGTTTTCCGTTCTTTTCTGCCTTTTTTTTTTCATAATTTTTTTTTAATTAAAAAAAAAAGGGGGAGAGGAAATCACCCAAAACTTTCTTCCCCTCTCGCACGGAGATCTCGCACGGTACCGGGGCAGATGCTGCGCGCAGCTGGTGGGGCGGTGGGCAGCGGGCGAGGCGCAGTGTTTACCCCACGCTCTCCTCTCCTGCTCTGCCGGGAGCCCTCCACCCCCGTGCGGAGGGGCTACCTGTCCCCGGTGCAGCCCCGTTTCTCTGCGCCGGGCTCCCGTGCCGCCGAGAGTAATATGGCTGGTGCAGCAACTACACCGGGACTAACTCCTCTTCTCCCCCGCATGGGCAGGGATTTTTCTCTGCCGCCTCCTAATGTCGCATGGCAAAACGCGCGGCGCCCTCGGCTTTTATTTGCCCCTGTTCCTCGGGTGGGCTCGGTGGGGCTGACGGCGGTGGGAAAGTTGTTGGCCGTGCGCAATGCCGTGCCCGCTGTTTATTCTGCATTAATATGGCTGTCGCTTTAGCATCTGACAGGGATAAACCCTGCGCGCTGCGCCCGTCGGTCCCGGCGAAGCAGTTTTTTTCTCGCCGCCGCCGTTTCCAAACTCCCCCAATCCCTTCGCCTCTGCTTCCGCCGCTCTTCCCCTGCTCGGGAAGGTGCCTTCGGCGGGGCTGCGCCCTCGGCGGAGCCCCGCATCGCTTCTTCCCCGCGCCGCGCCGCCCGTACTGTGGGCATTAATATGGCTGGCGCTGGAGAGCCCCGGCGAAGGGAAGAAAGACGTGTAAGCGGCATAGGGATGGGGAGGGGGGTCGCGGCGGGGAAAATCTCATTCCCAGCGCCCCGCCGGGGGTCCAAACCTTTCGCTTTCGCCCCAGCTTCTCTCTCCCCACCTCCCCTTGCCCTCGGCCGGGCTCCGGGGGGCCGCCCCGGGGCTTTCCGCACTCTTTTTCTGGCGGCGCGGAGGAGCGTAGCGGCGGCGATAATGGCTGCACGGGAGCCTTTGTTAGAGAGCGCTGCGCTAGGCAGGGGCCGGGGGGGGGGGGGGGGGGGGGGCGCCTCCCGTCCGCGCCCCGGCCCCGCCGCCCCCCGCCGCCCGATGGGGGGCCGAGCGCGGAGCCCCTTCGCGGCGGGGGCGGCGTTTTGGCGGGGCTGGCGGCCGGGGGCGGCGGGCGCGGGGGGCCGAACGCGGCGGAGGGGGAGCGCGGCTTTGTTCGGCGGCGCGGCGGCGGCGCCGGGAGAAGCCATCTTAGCGAGCGGGGCCGGCCCTGGGCGCGGAGCGCGGCCGCCGCTCTCGCTGCCGCTCGCACCGGCCGCCCGGGGCCGGGCCGGCGCTCCGCGCCCCCGCCCGCCACCGGGCCCCCCGGCGCCCCGCGCCCGCCGCCCCGGCGCATTTCAGGGGCACTTTCTTTCATCAGGAGGCATTTCACAAAATGGAAGATGAATTATTGGCGTCTGGCGGAGCCGCAGCTGCCCCCTCCGCCCGCCGGCCCCGCCGCAGGTGCCCGCTCCCCGCGCCGCGGAGCCTGGCGGCCGCGGTGACCTTGGGGGAGTGGGGGGAAGAAGATGGCGGGAGAGGAGCGGAGCGGAGGCCGGGCCGGCCGCGGCGGGCCGCTCGCCCCCAACTTCGGTCCCCGTCCCGGCCGCGCTCCGGTCTCGCCGCCCGGTCCCAGCGTACGCGGGTTTTCTGTCCGCCCGCGTAGGGCGGCAGCGGGAGCCCCGACGGGTCGGGGAGCGGGCGGGGTGGGAGCGAGCGGTTTAAAGTCACTTCAACAGCACACGGAGGGTGAACGGGCACAATTAAATATTAACGTTGTGCTAATAAAAATTAAATTTTCAAACGCCTGGGAGGCAGTAAATAGGAAATATTACTGCGGGATGGGTTTTTTAATTTTTTATTATGGTTTGGTTTTATTTTTTTTAGAGAAAAAAAGAATAATATGGGGAAAGGGAAAGAAATACAGCCCAAAAGTTAGCATCATCCTCTTGGTGACTTGCTAATCGCATCTTTGCACTGACCACTATGCCTCCGAACATGTGTCACTTGGTGGAGCAAGAGCGAGTGCTGCTCACCACACTGAGCTCCACGGGCCCTGTTGTGTTTAATACTAGCTTTTATTTCCACACCACCTTTATATATATAGAACGTTATTGCAGTTTTATGGGGGGAATAGCCTGTACTGCTTTTCTACCTGGCCGGCAGCTGCGAACATGTGAACTCCGGCTACTAAAGGGATAAGTCACAGCCTGGTGCTGTGCACACCACCTGAGCCCCACTGTGGTAGCCAACAAAAATATTTTATATTAGTTCATATATAACTCTTAATGGGCAGAAGTATGTGTATTTAATAGCCTGTCTCCAGTCTTAGGAGATGATGTAAATGCATATCAATGTAAAACTGAAATCAGTGACCAGTTTTGCTTGGCTCAAGTCTGCAACCCAAGTGTCAAGGGAAGAATAACTTCAGTCTTTCTGTTGGGGATGGTAGGAAGTGTTTTGGGGGGAGAAAGGGATGTGCTGCTGATGGGGTGTCACTTCAGGGGATGGTGGCATGTGTATAAACATATGCATACTGTGTATGTATATACACATTTGTCCGTACATGCACTCACTTACTTCTTTCCCCTTTTTTTCTCTCTTCCCTACAGAGTCAAGATGGCTAAAGGTGATCCGAAGAAGCCCAAGGGCAAGATGTCTGCCTATGCCTTCTTTGTGCAGACTTGTCGTGAGGAACATAAGAAAAAGAACCCAGAGGTTCCGGTCAACTTTGCAGAGTTTTCCAAGAAGTGCTCAGAGAGGTGGAAGGTACCTTAATTTGTGACTTCCTGAGGGGGTAACTTGCTGTATCTGCTAGAATGATGTGCATGTGTCTGAACGTGGAGGAAGCTGGTGCTGTTTTGGTCTGTATACTGTTCTTGGCAGTATGTCCCAGCCATTGACTGGGTGCTGCTGACTGTTGTCATGATCATGAAAGCTTCAGCCAAGTGTATCTGCCTGTTGAGGTGCTTCCATTTTACCAGGCAGTGCCCTTCAGCTGCTACCTCCATCCAGGCCTGTGTCCTTACGGAGGACTCTGGCTGTGCTTGTACCATTCCCGTTGCTTCTCTCTCACAAGCGTGCCAGTGGTGGCTGCGGTCCCTGGTACAGGACCTTCGTCCCCAAGGTGGTCCAGTTAGAAAACAAACAAACTCTGAAACTCCCCTATTGAGTCAGTATGTGTTGGCTTGTTTACTTAAAGTTTGCCAGCTGTTGGGTAATCACAAGTTCGGTGTCTTGTTTTGTTGTTTTTTAGACCATGTCAAGCAAGGAGAAGGCTAAATTTGATGAAATGGCAAAGGCTGATAAGGTACGATACGATAGAGAAATGAAGGACTATGGACCAGCTAAGGGTGGCAAGAAGAAGAAGGACCCCAATGCTCCAAAACGACCACCGTAAGTGACTTTGTGTTAAATGCACAAGTGTTTTGGTTTGTTTCCACACCCTATAACGCAGCCGATAGGTTTCCATACAGGAAGTAGACGGGGTATGCTGTTGGTATAGCAGTATTGGTAATCTTCACATCTTAGTGATGCTGGCTTGCAAATCTTCTAGGCAGTTTGTAATCTTGAGCATGTAGAGCACTGACATGACTTGCCAGTACTTGGTACCCTTAAATTCATAGTAATGGAAGACATGGAAATGAGTGGGCCACAGTGAGACTTGTGTATCTAAGATTAAATCGGGTGGGGAGGATAGACAACATCTGATTGAAAGCAGCACTGGGTGAAGGCTGAAGGTCTGGGCCTCAGTAAAATAAAAACAGATTTGGATTTATGTTTGGGTCTTGGTCTTTTTAAGTAAGTTGTTCCTGTGTGAATGTTATGGGTGAGGGACAGAGGAAGGGATGTTCCCCAGGCAGGCTGCTGTGGTGCTGACTGTCCTCTTGGTGCTTCTCTCCAAGGTCTGGCTTCTTCCTCTTCTGTTCAGAATTCCGCCCCAAGATCAAGTCCACAAACCCCGGCATATCCATTGGAGATGTAGCGAAGAAACTGGGTGAAATGTGGAACAACCTCAGTGATGGGGAAAAGCAGCCTTACAACAATAAGGCAGCTAAACTGAAGGAGAAGTACGAGAAGGTAAGGCTAGTTTTCACTTGTGCCTCTTCCACGCTGGCTCTTGTGTTGATGTGTTTCTGTAATGTATACCCAGCTAAGGTGGCCCCAGCACAGTGAGCATCTCCAGCTTACAGACCTGTTCTCATCACGCTGTGTGCTATGCAGCTGAGCACTGTGTACATTGGGACGGAGTAGGTTAGAGAGCCAAGGGCGAATTCCAGCATGGATGGAGAGCTTTCCCGCAGTGATGCCCCGCAGTGGCTGCTGTGTTGCTCCAGCACAGGGTGTGTTGTGCTGTTAAAGGAGTTTTGTCCCATTAGCAGGAAACTTTTAAGAGAGGCTGGGTTCTCTTCTCCTCCTCAAGGCAATAACCATGAACGCAGGGTTCAAGGTATCCATCATCTGGAGGCAGCTGAGGATGCTTAGGTGTCTGCATACCTGTGTAGCATAACGCTGGGTGTTGCCCCTTTTGGAGGTGCAGCTGTGGAAGGCCAGTCCCTTTACGTTAACACCCGCTGCTGTACAAATGCTGTATGTGTTTGCTGCTTAGAGCAAATTAAGACGTCCCCTTGACTTTGCAGGATGTTGCAGACTACAAGTCTAAAGGAAAGTTTGATGGCGCAAAGGGAGCAGCAACCAAAGCTGCTCGGAAAAAGGTAGAGGAAGAAGACGAAGAGGAGGAGGAGGATGAAGAAGAGGAGGATGAAGATGATGATGATGAATAAAACTGTACAATACTTGTCTCCATGTGAATACCATAGAGTAGGGGAAACACCGTAAACGAAGCACCTCTTATTTGAGATGGTGTCTCTTGCCCTTATTAGGCTTAATTAAAAAAAAAAAAAAAAAATTTGGGTTCCGATCGCGTTGTAGTTTCTAAAAGTGCTCTAGAAAATTGTAACTGGTTTACATGAAGTGGCCATGGGTGTAGCGAGCACCCTGAAACTGTATCAAAGTTGTACATATTTCCAAACATTTTTAAAATGGAAAGGCGCTCTAGTGTTCTCCTAACTCTGTGCACTTTGCTGTTGGTGTAACAAAGCATTTAAAAATGTTTCAAGCATTTTTTAATTTGTAAGGTGGTGTTACTATATGGTTATTGGCTAGAAAATCCTGGGTTATAAACTGTACATATCTATAGTTTGTAAAAACTAGACAGATTCTTGTGGTACATGCTTAGAGTTATGATGCCTTAGAGGAGCAGTGATTACTTGGAAAGGTTGTACGTTCCCCAGGGTGCCATGGCCCAGAGCATGCACTGTGAGGGTAGATCTATTTACACTACAGTGGGCGTCCATTTAGCTTAAAGTTGTCTTTCTGTATATAGTGAAATAGCATTCTGCTGCCATTCTTAGTTGTGGAAAGGGGGTTCAGCTGGCATGAGAAGTGTATGGATTTTTTTAGTTAAGTGCGGTAGTTTTTAAACTGAAACTGTAGACATCTCTTCATCGTCAACTAAGTGAAGAGCCAGTGCAGCAACTGAAGTTCAAAAACACTCTGTACTTAAACGAATTTGCAACATTCTGTTTTTTTTGTATGTTTAGAATGCTGAAATGTTTTTGAAGCAAAATAAACAGTATTACATTTTTAAAACTGTTCTTGACAACACTCTAAATTTCTGGTTTTAAAGGATCTTGACGACAGCAAGAGGTTCATTTTGAAGTCTGTGGCATCCCTCAGGGCTGGTGACTTAGGAAACATTCTGACTCAAGGATTTAAATAAAATAAAATAAATGGTGGCCAGCCAAAACTGGCTGAATTGAAAGAGATGGCTGCTCCAGCTAATATGCAATCGTAACTGTTTATGGCTGAGTGGCATAAGATGCTATGCAAGTTTGAACTTTATTACTTGAACTTGGGAGCCTAAATGAACATTCATGACTTAATTGTTTGTTTGTGTGTGTATATAGCAGCATTCAGAGATGCAGAGAAAGGTAGGTGGCTAGGAATGAGGCTGACACCATGGAATAAGTATAAAAGCATAGTTTGGATTTTTTTTTTTCCAGTTGTGTTGGGTAAATTTATAGCCCAAATGCATTGCTGTACATATTAAAATGTGCCTTTTTTGTCCTGTGTTAAACTGTTTCAGACTTGTGGTTTTTTCTAGCATCTTGATTCATGGCAGGAGCCAGGCGCCTAGTCTAACTCCCTGCTGAAGCAGGAGCGTGGCACAGGTACTTAGTCTGTGTCCTTTCTCTAACCATGCAAGTTTTAATAGGAACTGGGTGCTATGAGGTGGGTTGGGGGAGTGATGCAGGTCTCTCTCCTCTCAGGTGACCAGCTGGCTGGGTCATTGCCATCTTTCAAATCTAAGCTGGGGATGTTTTGCAGCCCTTGGAAGGGAAGAGTAGTACCTGGTCTTCAGCTGGTGACTGACCTCGTTTTCCCTTAGCATGGAAACTGCATGAACTGGGAACACTACAGCATCCACTCACTACCCTCGTGCTGGCTGTAGTTAGCAGTTGGTGTTTGCTTGGCAGTGAGACGGAGATGGGTGTGAGGATACTTGCATTAATGGCAGGTCAGAGTTGTGGACTGCCATGTGCAGCTGACTTAAGAGGACAGGATAACTCATTAGTGTGAACTGTGAGTATGGGCTGCTGCCGCTGCTTCATTTGAGCCTAACTGCAGATTAATGAGGGCCAGGCTCACAGGCAGTAACTACTTCTAATGTGGATAAAACAGCTCTGTTGCCTAATTGGGTAGCACATCTGGCTTCCTGTGACTTCTCAACAACCGTGGTATTTTAGCAAAAGAGTTGAGATGGACTAGAACCTGAAAGCAAAACCAAGCAAAACTTGGTATTGGATGAAGCAAGCTAATAAACTTTATGAAACATAGCAACATGAGCAACTCTTTTAAGGTTAAGTTGCAGTTGGATCGTTTAGAAATACTTCTATAATTGCTTAATTATGGCACTTTACTGTCTTCAGTGCACAAAAAAACCCAAGTGTGAGATTAGCCCCCATTTTATGGGAAGTTGCATTTTGAAAGCCTCAAATTGGTATCTGGAAAAGAGAAATAGGTACCTTTTTGTATTTGCTATCCTTTCCGCATGTCTTCAGCTATGCAGGAGAGGACAACTGGAGATTCCAGCACATGGGAAATTGGTGGGGAAGTGGTGGAGCAAAGAAAAGTGATGGCATTGTTTCAGGAGCTCTAATACTGTTTCTTTTGTCTAGTTGGCAAAATCTCCCCTTAGCCACATATGGGAATTAGTGTAGATCACTGCTGTGCAAATCGGGCTTGGCTTTGAATTAACTGCCAGTGAGCTGAGCCCCTATCGATAGTATCAGCAAATAAGAACTAGAGCTGACACCTCTTTGTCTTCATTATATTGGAAATCTATTGACTTGTAGGGCTTGATTAAGGTCTTGAACCTTGTGGTGCACTACGTGTTCCTACTCTGCAGATGCCTAAAATACAGTGTGCCGTGGAGATACTGTTCAATACAATGCTAGTGCAGGACCACGAAGACTCAAATTCGGCTATTGCAGATGTAGTGATGATGCTTCTGCCCCCAATACTCTGCTATTGGGAAATGCCATAGTGTAAATTGTATAAATAACACATGATTTACCCCCCGCACACACACTGTTTTTTGTGGTCTGAGATGTCATCTCAAATATTGGGAACTGCTTAATTTGACCCAGCTCTGTTTTTGATAGAGCAACCTCCAAATGCTCTCTGCTTTAAAATGCCTGTGGTGTTTTAAAGCAAACAACTTTGCTTTGGGCTGCTGTACAGCTCAAACTTCTTTAGTTGTGAGCCAAGCAAGTATGTCTTATTAACTCTGCTGTATGTAGAGAAGGGTAATGATGGAACAGATCTGGGGAAAGAATGAAGAGAGACTTCCTCATATGAATTTGGCAGAGCTGGCTGTGAGACTGCTTGGATTCCCAAAATGCAAAATGTGATTTGTTGCATCCCCCCTGTCCTGCTGAAGTCAGGCTGAGGTGGGCTGGGAGGATGAGGGGCTTGGTTAGGAAAAAGAGATGTTGAGGAGGCACAGTGGATGGCTTGACTGGATGGGCTGGTCCCTCTAGATGCCTAAAGCAGTGTCAGAGGTGTGAGAGCTTTTGCTCAAGGGAAAGCATCTGCTGGTGCTGATGTGGGGCAGAGGTGGGCAGAGGCAGGCAGGATCCTGCCTGTAAGCACTGACCCCCATGGTGAAGCTGATTTCCCATGGTTGGTACCACTTGCTTTGCACTCAGGACTGTACATAGGCTTGAGAACACAGTTGCTACCAAAATGCACTACATCCCTCTGAAATCAAACCAGCTAGGGGGCAATGCGATTAATGGGGCTGTCAAGCTGATCTGTGCAGGCCAGAGCCTGTCTCTGCCGAAAATGAGCCCAGCAATCTATTAGCATGACCTGGAGAGGCAGAGGAGTGATGTTCTCCTGCTGCTCTGTAGCCTTTACATTCCTAAATTCAGCTGAAATACTTGGTGTGAGCCCTTACACTAGAGGAGGGGCTGTAGTGGAGGGACTGCATTGGGGAAGCCCTACCATGCATGTAGGGTTAGCTCCCTGCAAGTAGACACAAGGAAAACCACACTGCAGAATGGTTTCTTACCATTCGTGTCTGTACCCTAATGCATCTGTGGGGAAGCAGGGCATTAATTGTTCCTGTAATAAAATTAATTAAAAATCCTAGTCCAAATGCATGTTGAATCAATAAGCAACAAATGACTGCGGCTCTAACAGAGGTCCACGGGAAGGTGAGAGCCTGCTTTGGGGATCACACTGGGGACACAAAGCGTCTCTCTTGCCTGGTCTCTTTGAACAGCTGATTCTTATATAGTTTTATTCACTCCCAATAAACCCTGCAAGAACAGCAGAGAGGTGTAGGGGCTTGTGTTGGCTCTGGCTCAGGTGGTGGCAGGTGAATGGCTTTTTGCTTCCAGCCTCCAGCACAATCCTGGCAGCTGCCATGCATTTATGTTTTCCCTCTGCTCACTCAGGCTGTTGTTCCATGGGCAGAGAAACACCTCCTGAGTAAGCCCTCTTCTGCCATTTTGGGAATCTGGGCTGGGACCAGAAGTGGCTGGGATGGGATGTCCCTGCTGGTTTTTGTGGGGGTGAGAGCAGGATGCTGCACTTATGGCAATATTTCGTTTGCTTTCTCTCAAGCTCCACGCTTCCCTCTCTGAATGTTAGCCTGAGCTTGCTTTCCTCTCAAAGATAGCTGGAAGAACTGTGACAAGTGACACACTGCTTTTCGCTAGGGCCGTACCACATTTAAATGCAATAAACTGAATTGCAAATTGCAGCTGTGCTGCAAAACAAAGTGTGCTGGAGACCCTCTTGCCAAACAAGAGGGCTGCTCTCTAAATGTGTTTCAGCTTGGAGTGGAAAAGGGACCGGGTAATGCACATGCCTGACAGGGGTTCATGCCCTATGAGATGTCTTCAGCCCTTTTCAGCAGGCTGGGCTCTGTTGGGAGTGTGGTGTGTGCCTGCCTCTGCTTGGGCAGCATTTGGCAGCCTGTGTTCAAAGTGCTCTGCAAACATCTCGTCCTTCTGATAAGTACATGCTAAAGCAGGAGGTGGATGAGGGGTGGCTTATGGCTTGTGCTGACGATCTTGATTGGAGTTGCCTGCTGCTAAGAGCTCCTGCCTGAGCACCTCCCTGCACCTGGATCCCTAAATTAGGCAGGAGGAAGCAGTCACAGCCCTGTTGGAGCTGGTAGTTATGTCTCTTGGGTGGTATCTCCTCTTGTTGCTGGATGTGGCATGGCCTCACAGGAATGCCTATGAAGTAGCTAAACTGGGATTAGTCTTCCTGTTAAGCTGGAGCAGAAATGGCAAATGACCTCTCTAGGGCTGAGGAGCCTGGGTTGTTGTGTGGAGCAGCAAACTGGTGCTGTGGTTGGGTTAAGACCTTTGGAAGCTGGGCTGTATAGAAGCCCATGTTTATCTTGTTGATGTTGGGAGATGAAAATGTGTTAACTGTGGTAAGGGGATGCCTGCCCTGTGGCTGTCCTCTGGCATGGTTGACTTCATGTACCTGGCTGAGTCCAGCAGCCAAGAAAATCACAGCTGGAAACCAAGCTGTAGGACTGGGTGTTTTGGTTGTGTTTGTGGTTGACTGCTGAGCTTCTGAACTGCAGGTACTGCTGCTTTGCAGCTGTACCTGCCAGCTTGGCTTGCTTCTGTCTGGGTGCTCCCCTCCAAGACACCCAAGGAGCAGCCCGTTTGCATAGGTCTTGCATGTTGCTGGAGCCAAGCCTGTGTAAGGAGGGAGGCAGGTAGGATGCTGTGAATGATAGTCACTTTTTCTTCGCAACGCATCCCCTTGGAAAGCTCCTGCAGGTATTTCAAATCAGAAAAATGCTCTTTTTAAAAAGCAGTACTCAAACATAGCCTGCCTTTGTTGTTGTGAGAGCTTATTGCTTGGAAGTGTTTTTAACTGCTTCTTTGCGAAGCTTAAAATTTGCTTCATGTTAGTTTGGAAAATTAATACCTGTGGAAGGGTGAA
Source organism: Psittacula echo (assembly GCF_963264785.1). Lineage (NCBI taxonomy): Eukaryota > Metazoa > Chordata > Aves > Psittaciformes > Psittacidae > Psittacula > Psittacula echo. The sequence goes on from NC_137744.1 coordinate 13,462,161, forward strand.
GTGGTTTGAGGGATTGCTTGAGACAAATGCCTCTTGCCTGCTGCTAATTACTGTGTGATCTTTTACTCTGTGTTACCTTGGATGTACTAGCAATAATTCATGGTCTTGCAAAAGGGAAAGGTAGAAACAGAGGCAATTGGTCTCCAGTTTTCCTGAAACATGTATGTTGGTCAAGTTTTGTTCTCTTTGGCTTTAGAGCTCAGGCTGGGGACCTGTTCTGGGCTTGGCTTCTGCAGTTTTTTGGGGTTTTGCTGCCTGTAGCTCCTGGTGAAGCTCGCTCCCCACTAGCAGGGAGAGCAGCACTGGGTCTTCTGTTGCTTTATTTTGTTGCTTCATACAGTAACTTGTCTATTGCAAGCTGCTGGGAGGTCTTTCAAACCGAGCTCAAAGGTCAAGGCATCACTAAAAGTCTTGAAGAGCCCTTTCTTCCAAGGGTGTGTCTGGAAGTGGAATAAAACCTGACCAAGTGGTGTTAAGTTGTCTAATAAAACATCTCTTGCTCCACACTTTAGCTCCTCTTTCATTTGCCAGTGATTCCCCACCAGAGATTGTTGTCCAGCAAACAAATCAGCTAGATCAGACCTGGTATTTTCAACCTTGAGAGCAACCTGCAAAAGGCCTTGGATGGTTTTGAATGTAGGAGGACTTGGCCTTGGTTTTCTGCTCTTCCCTGTGCATCTCTGCGGTATGCTGCTCTCCCCTCTTAGCGCTTTGCTAGGGAGAAAGTGAAGGTGTCTCCCTTAGAAGCTCAGCCCTTCAACTTTTCCATTACTGTGTGTTTACTTATATGTGGGGAGCACCAAAAAACACTCATACAGACTCAGGGAATATTTTCCTTGGTGCTCCTCATTTACTAGAAGGTGACATCTTAAAAAGCCAATTCCAACAGCAGTTCAGGCTGATCTTTCCAAGAGCAAAATAGAAGGAAGCCCCTAAAACCTCTCTTTTCTCTGTTCCTCCTCAAACTGTCCAGATAAATGTCCCCACAATGTTTGTTTCACACATCTGTTAGCTTATAAAGACCCTGTTCTTTGCCTGTTCTCCCATTCCCTGCTCCAGATCTATCTCTACCCAGCAAAGCAGCCACAGTCAATAGATGGGACCCAATGGCTTATTTGAGGTCGTGTAACTTACTCCCAAGTTTTGAGAAGAGGCTGGCTTATGTTTTCCTGGTAGTCAGGTGCTTCAGGGAAGATGTAGCTCATGGCAGTGTTGGGGCGAGGGTGGAGGCTGCAGTGATGCTGGGAATGTGCTGGGCTGGCTGGTGCATGTGGACCCAAGCAGTCGTGATGGAGGTGGGAAATGGGAGCAGGAGGCAGTTGAGGGATATAGGTCTCTGGGTCTTGAGCAGACAGCATCCAGCCCACAGGCTCTCCCTCTGTGTCAGGGACTATATAGTGCTCTATTTCACAGCCAGCCCTGTGAGATAAGGTTTAGTAGCAGAAAGGGAATGGTGGTCTTAAAAATGTTTGCTGTTGCTTGTGGTCAGGTCTTTAATGGAGATAGTTATGGCCAATGGAATATGTTGGGCTGTGGTCGTGATGAGTGTCTGTAGCATGCTTGTTGGGCTGGGATTACCTTCTCATGGCAGGGAGCAGGAGTAGGCTGCTGTGGGGTGAGCTAAGGGGTTTATTAACGTGTGTATGGGAAGTACGTATGTGCCTCCATATATACTCTCACCCTGCCAAGCAGGAGTTTCCTGCCCTTCAGAGGTGCTCTGGTAGGGTCTCTTCCCCATTTACCCCTTTTTCAGGCCATGGTCGGGTGCCAGCTCTCACAAGAGGTGCCGGGGCTGTGCCAGAGCATGTTAGGGAGCTGCCAGCCTCTCCTACAGCAGAGCTGCAAATCCCCATGAGCAGGATTGCCTCTGGCAGCCCTGAGGGGAGGGTCCCATGGGGACAGCCCACCCCGACAGGAGCTCAGGGTGCCTGTGGTGGGAGAGGGGATCCTGCTGGAGGAGCCGCTGGTTTGCTGGAAGCAGCCTCCTAAATATGGACGTGATTACTTATTTATTTGCTTGCTCTGGAATCTTTGCGTTTTTCCCTTAATCCTGGAGGAAAACCAGGCAGTGCCCTGTCTGCGTGTGACATGGCGGTGCACAAACTCCCTTTGTGACTTCTTTTTCACGGGGGAGAAACACATTCAGGAAAAAGCAAGGCCCTGACAACATGAATCAAGTGTTTCTAAATATGGACATCCCTTTTTGGACTAAAAAGTCTTTTTTGTACCATGCATATTTCCCCTGTTAATCATTTCCTTTTGTTCCTCGCAAACTTTGGTCCTCCAATGTTATAGAAGGAATGATAGCCGCTCTGTTTGTAAACTTTCCTTTATGATATGTGAACTGGCTTGTATGTTAGATGAATTTGCTGGGTTTTCTTTTTAATGCAGTTGGAAAGGCCAGCACTCCAGTTAGCCTCGGCTTTTTCTTCTTTCAAGAAACAGTTATATTTGGTCTCAGCCCTTCTCAAATATTGGGTATTTTACAGGACATTGAGCTTTGCCTGGTCCTGTTCACTGCTTTTGTGTTACACTAATTGGCTTGATAAAGAAGGGCCTGGGCTCCATAAAGTGCTTCTCCTCCAAGGTGAAATGTGAGATGGGGAAGGGGGGGAAATATTCAGATGTTCACAAGTGTTTATGCTTGCTGCATAATCTGAATGCATCAGAAATGAGCTAGAGCTCAGACAAAGCAGCGGATTAGGAGTCTGAGATGGGCAAGCAGGGTGGACATCTGGAAACCTGCTGTTTAGTTTGTCTGCTGGGGTGGGTTGCATCTTCATTATGTGGGTTACACACACAGGGGATGAGCAGCACGCTGGGATTGCAGTTGCTGTCTATGGGTATATTCTGCAATAACAGTTTCTGTTGTTATTTATGGAGCACCCCACCCTCCCCAGCGGAGCTCTGCCTGTTCAGCACAAACCCAGTCACCAGCACAAGCAGGGCAGGAGAAGCTCTGAAGGTGGAGGGAGGGCTTGGGCTGGCAGCACTGTTTGCATGCACCACCTCTGCCTGCTCCTTTGAGGGCTTGGGGAGAAACGTTGCCTGTGGCTGCTGTAACACAGATGGTGGATGCTTGGGCCCTTCCTTGCAGTGTCTCCCTGCATTTTTGGGCAGGCGCAGCTCTGCAGAGTCAAACAGGACACAAAACGCATGGGAGAGGAAGAGAGAAACCAAACTCAAGGCTTCTGAACTGTTCCCATGCTTGGAGCCTGGTTCTCCCAAAGTTGAGCCTATTGTTGCTGCACAGGGCTGCTTCTGCCGTCGCTAGTATCTGCTCAGGGTTGGCTTTACCTGGCCCGTCCCATTGCCTGACCCCTGTGGGCACAGGGTGCAGAGCTCTGGGTGGAGTGGGGACAGATGTGTGAGGCTTTTAATTTGATGATTAAATAGGGGCTGAGAAATGCTTTTGCCTTCTCGAAAACACATTATTGGAGAAGGAATTCTAAATATGCTGTGAACAGAAATAGCCAAATACTCCTTTGTTTTGGTTTTGTTTTTCCCAAAAAAGTCACTTTGTTACTAGCTTCTTGGTGTGTGCTCCATTTCTTCTGCTCTATCTCCAGTGTTTTGTTCTCCTTGTGTTTCTATCCCCTTCCTGGGTAACCTGTCTTGGCAGCTTCAATTCTGTCCACAGCCATAATGTACCAAAACCTGGCTGTACACAGCTGGAGCCTTGCTGTGCTCCCACCAAATACCCACTGCTGCCTGCCCACGGGTGGGAAACATCACACTGAGCAAGCTGGCACCAAGAGGTTGGGGATATGTGCCTTGTTTGGGGGAACAGTGGAATTCACACTCTGCCTGAACTATGGCAAAGCCAAAGCGCAGCAGTTTAGGAGAGGGTAAAGAGGAGACCTCCAGGCACAACTACATCACCCCGAAGCAGGTACAAGAGCTTGGTGGTGCTTTGGATCATGCTTGGGATGATAAAAGTAAAGGGATTTTTAATTTAAAGAGGTATTCAGTGTTGTGAAAGAGAAGCAGGGACCTGTGCAGGGCATGAATAGGAGTGGTCAAAGGACATGTGCCCATTGCTGCTGGACATAGGGAATTAAAAGGAGGAGTGAGCCCACTGTAGCCGTGTGGCAGTGTCTGCTGAAAGTGGTGGCTCGGTGAAACGTGTCATGTCAAAGGCTCCCCTGGGGTCACCCGTGGGTCCCCTGGATGCCAAACCTCTGGAAGCAGGATACAAAATCCTTCTTTTCCTCCCATTCTAGAAGGGAGGGCTGTGTTTCTCCTGAAAAAACAGGTCGGAAAAGCATTTGTGTGCTCTGAGAGAACTTTAGCTCAGGAGCCTTGCATGGTTTTACACAGGCTGTGTGCAGTTAAGCATTACAGCCCCAATTCTTGCTCTAATTTAATGTAGTTTTCCAGAAGCCTTGGTAGTGCAGTGCATTAGAACTGCCCTGTGGTGGGGGAGAGCCTGAGGGGCTGCCAGAGGGCCCTGGGACACCCCATGGCAGGGACAGGGCATGCTGCAGCTCCTTGCTACCCTTCTGGGCTGACAGAGCCTCTGCTGTGTAGTAGAGGGGTCCAGGTTTGAGGGAGGCAGCCCTGAGTGCGAGGTCAGTCCTGACGGCTTCAGCAGAGGATGCTCCTGGAAACAGGAGCCACTGGGAGTTTGCTTTCCCTTTGGTCTCAGCCCTGAAGAAGCCTTAAAGCCTCAGTCAATAATAAGCTTATAAGACAGTAAATCTTGGTAATGAGAAAAACAGAAGATGGCATCTGCTCAAGACAATGGTAGAGTGTATGGTCTGGTAAATAGCTATTGAAATGAGTTGCCTGTTACTGCAGGGGTTATGGCTGAGAAGCCCAGTTTCCCTGCAGGATTGGCAGGTTTTGCTATCCCCAGACTTTTCCTACTGGAATCCTGTTGAGGCTGAGAACAGGGAGAGGTGACCTACTGCCAATGAGGGCCAGGTGCTTGCCCACAGCATGGCAGCCCCCACCGTGAAACCAGAGGCAAGCTGCCATCCTCCTGCGTGTGTAGAGCCCAAGACAGGACCACCACTGCAGTTGTTTTCACCTTCTCCTGCCTGTATCCCCTCCAATGCCCCTTCCAATGGCTGCACGTGGAGATGTATATACTTTAGAGGGTCCTTTGCAGCAAATGGGGGGTGGAGTAAAAATGGGAGAAGAGTTTCTTTCCTGTCATACAATCCTGTCTTCAGAGATGCTGAAATGAGCTGAGCTGATGGGAAACAGGAGCCTGGGGATAAATGGGTCATGCAAAGGGCAGCAGGAAGAAGAAAGTGCTGGGTCTTCATCTGACATCCACTCTGATGAACCTGGTGCCCATGGGGTGAGAGCTCGCAGTGGTCCTGGTCCCGCTCAAACTGTGTGAAGCCAGGTCTGCAAAATGGGGAGGAGGAGGAGGAGGGAAGAGTTCAGAAGAAGGAATCTGCATATGGTATGTAATGCTTTTATGAATTGGGTCTTTAATAATTTACATTACCAGTTTAATACTTTGAATACAAATTATCTTGCCCATATGCTGTGCTGACAAACATAAAAATGGAGTAATCAAAGCTGTAATAGCACTACAGCAAAAAGACATAAAATGCCACTACAAGGCTTAGGATAAATTATTGCATGCACACACTAGCTCTATGGCTCCCTGGTGCCAATGGATGCATTGCAATTTCTTCCTCAGACTTTGCATTTGGGCTTGAAGACTGGTGCAGTACCAGGAGTACTGTTCGGAAATCTCTGATACAGGCAGCATTTAACAAAGAGGAGGGAACAAGAAAGGCTCAGACCTGCTCAGACCCTAAACACTGCAATTTAAATTTTGCTTTGGCATTACGTGGGGTGTGAAGAAAATATAGCTCTCTTATTTGTAGGGAGCTCCCTTCTTCCTCCAGCGGTGTTATGCGCATGTATTATAAACTGCAGTGTTGGCTTGCCATCTTCAGGCAGCTGCCACGCACTGCACAGCATCCCTGTCCATCCCTGTGCTGGTTGGAGGTGGCAGGTCCAGCTTGAGTGCCACAAAGGGATTCCCAAGGGAGGGTGCTCACTGCAGCCTGGCACTAGATGACCAAGGCAATGGGCAGCATCACTCCAGGGAAAACACGACTTTCACCTCATCCCTCTTCATACCTGTGCTTGCTCCCCTCTAATACCTGAGCTCTGAGGGGCTGGAGGAGGTGGGAGAGGATGAAAGAGCCCCAAGCCCTTGACACTTCCTCTTGCCCACCCTTGGGGTGCAGTTTAGGTGTGAAGTAACAGTATGGGTGGGACCTGGGAGCCTGTGGGTGCTGCAGGGGACTTAGTGGTTTGCTTTCAGCGCTGTCATCTTTTGGGAGGTGTGTGTGTGGGTATACCAGGCATCCCAAAGTGCATGGGGCTCTGCAGCAGAACAAGCAGGTTTGCAGAGCAGAGATCCAAGTTATGCTTATGGGGAAAAAGCTGCTGCTTGTAGATGTCGGTAGACCTTGTACATTAGCTTGTGGCAAAGTCTTTGCTTTTAAATACCAGTCTATTCATTGGTTCCATATCTCAAAGGCATCCCGGCTACAGGCAGTCTTTCACAGAGAGAGCCATTTAAGGCTCACATTTGCATACACTGAATTTCTCAGCTATCAAGGTTACTCCATGCTGTAATCCATTCTGTGCTTCTAATATGATCAGTGAAAAATGAGGCTTCTTCCCAAATAAATCATCAGCAATGGAAGGAATGGTGCTTTTCCGGAAGGTGTGGGGCTCTCATCATAGCAACGTTTCCCATAAGGCAGAGGAATCTGGGCAGGCATGTCGTGCACTGCTGTGCTGCCTCAATTCGCTGTCAGTCACTTCGAGACCCAAACCCCCTGCATACAGATGAGGTTTTCCTGCCTTGGCTGCTCCTAGCGTCTGCTGCTGCTGTGTCCCCAGGATTTGGTGCCAGCAGCTCCATCCTTTGGCCCTGGGAACAGCCACATGGCAGAGCAGCCCTGTTATTGCAGCTGGGCATGCTATGACTCCAAAACCCTGGGTGCAAAGAGGTAGCTGGGGTCTCTCCCACCAGGGTCAATGGGGCTGCCTGGGTGGGTGAAGGGGCCTGCATAGGGAGGCATGTGTGCATCAGCCTCCAATAGAAGAACTAATCCCATTGCTGAATCTACTGGAGAATAAAGCCCTTGCTGATCTTTTTGCCCTGCAAATAAATTGAATGGATCAAGGCCACTATGAGAAATGTCCCATCCTCATCCAGAGAGGGATTTTCAGCATTAAAAGCTTTATATGACTCATAAACTAACATTTATTTCTGCATGTGAGGTAAATATTTCTCCCTTTGAATGTCTAAGCAATGCAATTTTGTTTGAAGCCTCCATTTGTTTAAATTCGGAGGTGACAATAATTCACCTGTTTTCCCTTCCTGTGATTCACCAAGCAATGGTGTAAGCTGAAACAGAGCGAATTCAGCTCCAGCTGTTTGTCACTTGTCAGCTTCCTCCCTCAAATACACTCAAATAAGCTTTGTCCTGGAGTTTACATTTGGAGACCTTCTGATCTCTAGCCACTGGTAAATGGCCTTATGCTTTTCTTTTTAGAGGAAGAAATACAACACACTTCTATGCAGCGCTGCCAGGGCAGGCAGGAAAGAGAGACGTAATTTAACTCCAGATAAATCATGATTTCACAGTGATCTGCCTGCCATTGAGAGTCCCATCTCCTTGGCACTGTAACAATACTTGTCACTCAGTGTCCCAAAGAGACCTGCTTGCAGCCGGAGATCATAGATGACTGGGAAGATGCCTGGAGTTGTAAACACCATCAATCTGGAGAAAACAAATGCGCCTGGGAGTTGATGTCAGCTGAGGATGTTCGAAGATGGAGATTGCCTCTGCAGAGCATGGGATGTGCCCATAGGCTGTGTGGGTCCCTAGCCTTGGACATCCCCTGGGTCTGTTGCCACCTGAAGCTCCAGCAAACCCAGGGAGGCAAAGTGCTGCCTCTCCTCTTCCCCAAGGGGGCTTGGGTCCCCAGGTTTTGGAGGCTGGCAGGCTCCCCATGCAGCTCACAGCACCTCTCAGGGTGGTGGACCCAGGTAGGACTGGGAGCAGTGGCCTTTGCTTTCTACCAGTTTTGGTACCTCTGTGCCTTCTGCTTTGGCAGAGTCATGTCTGATTTACAGCTTGAGTCTTCTGCTCGCCTGCTCCCACCCAGGACTCTTCTGCTCCCTGGCAGTTCCCAGCACTATTCCCTGGGTCCCTGACAATTCTCGAGGATGTGTCCGCACCCAAGCTTAAACTCAGTGCTATCGTGCACAGGCGGTTTCTTTTTCTGTCTGCCTCTTTCTTTCTTTTTCTTTTTCTCTTTCTTGTTTTCTTTTTTAAAGAGGAAACTGAATCCAAGGCTGCCGTGTAGTGATGATGATGTTATTGTTAGTAGTTATTTCTATTTTCATAGCTCCAAGAAGCAGAGAACAGAGTCCCACTGGGTTAAATGCAGCACATGCTATAACAAAAAGACAGTCTGGGTGCCAAACAACTTGAAAGCTTCTTGCTAATGTAAGGAATGTAAAATTAAGATTACTATAGCAACATCTTGCTCACATCGCATACAGATAAGATTTGTTGGTCTTTGTGTGCGTATGTGTATACCTATGTAACATACATATACAAACCCTAAATATCTCTGGCAACTTTTTCAATGGTTGAATTTATATTTAATTTCAAGCTCTCTGTGTCTCAGATTGGTTTTGCTCCTTAAGATTTGCATCCAGCTTTACTTCAGCAGGTATTCCTTGTTCTTTGGGCTCTTCTGTGAGTGCTGCGTGTCAGGAGAGAGAGGAGATTGCTCAGCCCCTGCTACATCTATCATTTTAAATGTATACAACCCTGCTAAACCTAATAACTGCCTTAACATCTCCAAATTTGCTTTCTTCAGTCACATTTTAGGAGACGGAGGCGAACCTGAGACATGCAAATGCTTCTCTTCTCTTCCCATCTCTTCTCTCAACTTATTAGTTCAGCTTTAAATGGAATTTCACATGAGTTATGAACCACAGCTCTCACTTCTTCTCCATGGCTGAATAAAACCTGGGCCCAGAAATGCCTGCGGGAAGGGCAGAGCACACACGGTAGCAGGGAGCTGGAAGCCAGCAGGACAGATACACCTGCAGTTCAGTGTTGCTCATGTTCTTCAGGAAAATGGCAGAAATTCAAGGACAGCTTTCACCTTGTCACAGAGGTAAGTGGAGTTACTGATGGAGAAGAGTTTTAACATCACCAGATCTGAGGAACTGTCTTTGCTTACCAGCCTGCAATCTGATAGGAGGGGAAAACCAGGCACCAAACTCTGCTGGAGAGAAATGGAGGGTGTTGCTCTCTGCCAAAGACAGACACATCGGAGGGATACCCGTTTCTCTTGAGAAGCATGAGGAACTTGTGGCTCATTTGTAACAGCTTTGAGGCTGTGGAGTTGAACATGCACAGTTGGAGGGCTGGTGGATTTGCTGTTTTGAGACTAGACTGTTATGGGGATCTGAGAACCAAAACTGAAAACGTCTGCTGGCAGGTCTGGATGGAGGATCTGGAAAGCAGCCTGAAGTTGCCAGCTGCAGATTTCTAGTGCCTCTGACTTAGCAGCATTAAATACAAGGAAATAAATCATAGGCAGATTTGCCTGTGGGGTCCAGAATTACAGCAAGGGGGAGCTGAGGGAGCAAACCCCACTTCCCAGTGGGTCTGTGGGGAAGGCAGAAGTGGAAAGGCAAAGAAGGGCTGGGCACAGCATCGAGGGGGCAGCTTTCAAAACACCCAGGCAAACAGAATGACTTTTCTTCAGACAGAACTGCTCTCTGAGCAAGAATCAATATCCTTCTGCAGAGCCTGCAGAAATGCTGATGGCTTTGAGAGTGCAGAGTTGATGCAAAACAGGTTTCTGGATGGAGTTACTAAAGAGTTGGGCAGGATGGGAGCAAGTCCCAACCTGGGCTATTCTAAAGGCAGAAGAGACATCACTATCTCCTGCTCCAAAGGAAGGAGTAAAGGCAGGCTCTGGGGGGGACTGTGAATCAGGCTGGGAGCTGCCAGCGAAGTCCATAGGGCTGAAGAATACATCTCTGAGACTGTTGGTCTCAAAGGATGCTTTCTCATCCTTATCCCTGGAATGGAAACCCACTACGACAAGGGTCTGTTTATAATGCTCAGCTGAAATTTAACCACCCTGGACTTCCTCAGGTAGGGCAGTTGCCATGGGCAGCATGAGTACTGATGCTGAGTAAAGATTTGGTGTGCAACCTCAGCCCAGAGACTTGGTCACTCACCTCTTAGAAACCCTGCAGGACTTTGCAGGCATGCTGAAGTGTCCAGTGAAATCAGGGCTTTTGGTGGGAGTATGGCAAAAGAGGGGCAATCGTTTCCCTTTCCCCAAGGGGCACCAAGTTTCCCGTCTGTGGGATGTGTAGTGCTGACATGTACCAAAGTGACAGCCTGAGGAAAGGGAAACTTCACTGAGGAAAAAACCTGTGTCTTTGGAGTCAACTTGCTGCAGCTCCTCTGTTAACCCCTGCTGCACTGCTGCTGTGGATGGCTGCCCTTCTGCAGGGGCAGGTCAGGGCTGTGCATCCCAATCTGCTCCACAGCACTGCTGTGCAAACCATCACCTCTATGCTTCTTATTTCCCTTGACCTCTATGTTCCCATCAGCTGTTTTTGAGCAAGCCTGCCACCAAGACTGTAATTGGTTTGCATGTACTCCTATTTGTGCTTTCACCCAACAATTTGCACAGGGCTGTTGAGCTCTCTGCTCATAATTGACAGGAGAAAGCAATCTGCTTCACGAGAGGAAACATCTCCACCAGCTGCTGGATCCGAGCAGGCTATTTCCCATAATAAGGATGAAGCAAACCAGGATCTCGCTAACAGCTGTGGGTGTAGCTGAGTCCTTATTATTGCACGTGCAGAGGTGCTGCTTGGGACATAATTAAGAGCTGAATACTTGGAGTACAGTGTGTCGCGCTGTCCTTCCTGCACCGCTGGCTCGTGGTGAGTGCCAAGTACTGCTGAAGCTCCCATAAGCCAGGCTGTAGAAGGAGCTGCTCGGGGAAGCAAAGTCTCCTTTTCTTTAAGACAGTTGTTTCTCTCCTTGCAGAGAACAGCCGTGACAATTTCTGCTTTAGAGTTGGGAGGCAGCTGCCAATGGCTGGTGCCATCCACAGCTGGAAAAGCAGCTTGGATGGTGCTGGGTAAGAGCAGCTGTGGGCAATATGCTTGCAGGTGGGTGTGCATCCGGGTGAACTGGGGCAGCCAGTCTTACCTTCTCGTGAAATGCCAGCTAGCCCTTTTTACTAGGATTGAAGCACAGCCAGAGGATAAGGATTAGGTCCCTTCCTCACATACAGGTAGTGGTAAACTGGGTAATACCCTGGTGTGTCCAAAAGATTGGCCTGACCCCCACAGCTGACTCCTAACTGGGACAGACCCTGGGCTTGGAGAGGGGAAAAAAAGAAAGGGGAGGTGAGAGACTGCGAGAGCTGCCCTGGGAAAACAGAGAATGACCCAGCTAGCATCCAGTGCGGGAGTCTGGGAGCAGCAGGATTCCTGTGTGTGCAGTGTGTCTAGGCAATAAAGGATGTCCGGGAAAGGGACTGGTAATAGGAGACCTGTAAGGAGCAAGAGTGGGTTTGTTGTTGTTTTTTACTGGTAGAAAAAGGGACTGGGTGAGGAATCTCAATGGGAACAGATGAAGTGCTGGGGTGGTTTTCTGTTTTTTCCTTTTTTTTTTTCCTTTCTTTTCCCCTACTGCCACCCCAGCAGGTCGCAGCATGAGAGAAAACCAAAAGCCTTGCCCACCCTCACTTGTGTACGTGCTCTGTGGGCATAGTGTGAGGAGGATAAGTGGTCCTTTTGCTCAAGTTAAAGGCAGATCTTGAAGACAAGTGAGGCCTCTGGCTGGTGGGGCTGGTCAGTCATGATCCAGCTTTCCTTTCTTTGCTTTGTTTGGTTTGTTCTTTTCAGAATCACTTCTTTGCTGACAAGCACTGAGCTATCAGCACCTTGAGTAACTTGCCTGTTGTTGAGCAGTGCTTCTAACTCACGTACTGAAGCACTTAAGATTCTTTAGTATTTGTTAGCCATGAAATATAGCAACTGAATCTTCCTGACCTGATGGGTAAACAGTTGAGGCCTTCCCTAAGGTTTTTCTCCCAGGTCACCACAACAAACCCCACCAGCCTGACCATTTCCATGTGCTTCCTTCAGCGTGACTGTCACTTGTGCAGAGTCCTGTGCTACCACTCAGCTGCCATCTCAGCAGCTCTAGCAGCCAGACTGGGAACAGTTCTTCTGCTTTGACACTTTTTGGGTGGGATTCAATAAGATCATTGAAAAAACCCACACATTTCATTGTAGCACTTTGAGACCTAGAGCAAGGCTGGCTCCAGCCTGGCACAGCATAGGATGCTACCAGGTGTGGCTGGTGGTGAGGGCTATCCCAGTGCCCCAGCGGAATGTGTCCCCCCAGGTTGCAGAGCTGGTTTCCAGCCACTAAAGATGCTGCAGGGAAGAGCTTGAGTTTCTCTACATTTGTAGGAAAGGCTAGAGTTATTTGCTAGCAGAGGCTGTACAAATCCCATGCATAATTAGGCTGCTGCCATACAAATCATCCCACTAGTAAAAGCCTCTTCAGAAAGCACTATTTGATCACCACAAACTTTGACCTAAATGTGCTGCAGCCAACAGCCCTGTATGGTGGGTTTCAAACTTTTGCCATCACTTCCTTCTGAGAGGCAAAGTGAATCTAGGTCACCCCACTTGCTTGTTTGTAATGAAGCTAATTCTGATTTCATTCATGTTCCATCTTCGAGTTTGAGATGGGGGAAAAAATGGGAGATTTGAAATGGCAAGTCAGCCTCAAAGTCATTCTTCTTAATCCCCTCTCGGAGCAAAGGAAGTGGTTTGATGTTGCATCCCAAGGCAGCATTGACGGTGTCATTTAATATTCAGGGTACGAAAGAAATACAAAGTTTTCCCTCTTTCCCTTTTTATTTAGATTGCAGTGTTAAGCAGCTGAGCTGAATGAACAGGCCTGTGTCCACAGCTTTTTGCGTGATTAACAAAAAAGCCTATTTGTGGTGAGTGAGATGTGTGCTCTGCGTGAGGCTGCTGCTTCAGGGACAAAGAGGGGAAGTGGCTGAACATGAGGTTATTAGTTTATCTGGAGTTTCTGTGCAGGCCGGTGGCATAAATAGAGCAGCTTGTTTGTTGATCTCTTCTGCAATGGCAGCTCGGGGCAAGCTGCTGTATTCATCTATTTACTGCTGAAGTAACTAATGCTTTTTTTCTCAAGACTGAGATTCTCTTCCACCATGCACAGTACAGCTGTGTTGCTTCTGCAGTAAATAACTGCATAGTCCAAATGGACGAGAAGAGTTTGGGAGAGAGGAACTACTGCTGTATGCGTTTGGCTGGAGAGCTGCAGGTGGATAATGATGATTCCCTCTTTGGTAGTGGTTTGGAAATAACTGGCTCCTGGCCACATGCTGGATTTAACAGCAGAATTGAGACAAGGAGGAAAAAGGTGTTGGCCCTTATTTTTAAGATAAAGGCCATGATGTGCAGAGGGACTAAATGACTTATTTTAGCTGTACTAGTCAGCGCAAGGAGTCTTAAGTCTGTGCCAAGGGGTGAATCTCTTCAATGGCTGAGGACCGCATCCTGGCGGCGTTAAACCACTGCTGGTATTAATACGGGGGGCAGGAGAGACCTCTAAACCCTCATCTGGTCTGCTCTGGGGTGGAGGAAACCTGCCCTGCCTATCACTGGGAGCAGCCCTGCAGGGGTCCTCTGCGTCCTGTCCAGGGTTAAACACTGTGGTCATAGCCCACGTGACAAAGGACTTATTAGCCCTGTTTCTGTGTCTGCTGATGTTTGTCTCCCAAAGGCCATTGCCTGTGTCAAAAGGCTCACTTGTGAGACTTCATTGCCTGTTGTTCGCACTGGAAATAAGTATGAGTCCTCAGCCAGGCTGGTGCGGTGGGAGGGATTCAGCTTCATTCAGCATCTTTGTGCTGCACGTGTGGATGCGGGAACAGAGCAGGTGCTCGGTGGGACACAGGCAAGGGAGACAACAGAGTATTTCTGCTTAGGGACATCCATGTTAGGAATGACTTCATGCTATAGAACTGCCGTTGCAGCTCACTGGGGGTTATTTCAGCAGGAAAAACACCTGCCTCGTGATCCTGGCTGGTGTTCGCATTTGTAGGGAGGGTGTTACAGTTCAAAGAGAACTTGCCTGCACCCTGTCTGCAAATGCGGCATTCAGAAGGTTTCCCAGTACCCTCGTTTTCTATATTTCTCCTTCCTTCTCATGTCTCTTCCCTCCTTTGAAGCTGAACATCAAAACACCTTTGAAGCAGCTCATGTTGGGATTCTGAATTTTCCAGCCTGGTATTCCTTACCTAGCACTAACCACTTTGTTGCTTGGGGGTGCTCAAGGTAACACCAATTATTTTGGTAAGCATGAGGAGGAGTTCCTCAGGTCTGGCTAGGCATCGGGTATGTCACTGTTGCTAAGCAGGCTCAGTCAAAACAAGAAGACAATTTGTCTTTAAATATGCTAAATTCAGTGTAGTGGTATTTGTGGAGGACAGCCATTATCTTTGTGTATTTAACAGAAGTTAGCTGTCTCTTTGGCAAAATTAGTGTAGTGGTCAGCTTGTTTCTGTATGGAGAGAAGGGGAAATCTTCATTTATAAGTGATTCATTAAGTAGCATTAAAGCTGTCTCTGAAGACAAAATTATCTTTTTTTAAGAGGACTCAAGGTACTGAGGAGGTAGATTAATGTCTCGGCTATTTTTCAATAATGCAAGCTTTTATTTATTGTAGGATACCTGGATTAACTCTTAATAAGCTGCATGCTTTGGTAGGTAGGGTCAGAAAGGGTCCTTTGCGAGGGACAAGCAATACTCTGCACACAGCTGCTGTGATGGGTAGATATTTTGCACTGATTATGTTCTGTTCACTCTTCTTGTTTGATACATGTACGTACCCTCTGCGGTGTAGTCTGTGTACTGATGGGCTCTGGTTTCTGGCCTGAATTCAGTTGCCTTCTGTGATTACGTTCATGGTTCTTGCACAATTAAATGAGCCTAAATTCTTCTAACTCACAGGGGATATTTTTATTTCAGTATGATTTATGTCAGAGGTTCCGGTAAAACATAATTAGGAAGTCTTATTGGTACCTCTACCTTCCTTTTTTTCTTGCCACTGCTTCCTAGAGTGCTGGCCTTTTCTTAATTGAAGCAGTGAAGAGTCTATTTAGCAGGAAGGTGGGATAGCCTGGATATCGTTCATCTAAATCACTCCATCGATGAAAACACTTGCTCACTACATCTATAATAGTTTTGTCTAAGTGTCTTATGAGAGATTAGTTGCTATAGCTATGAAGATGCACACATGCCTGGTAGAGCTATGCAGACCTTCCCATCTTAGGACAGTCACTCCAGGCAGTGGAAAAAGACTTATTTTTCTTCAGGTAGAAATTGTGCACCAAAAAGTTAACAGATGAATAGCCATTTTTGTGTTTTCTCCAGTTTCCTAAAATGTGATGTCCCCTCTTCCTCAAGCTGCTGTGCTAGCAAGGGTTTTGTAAGTGAAGTCAAAATCTTCATTGGCAGCTTTGGTGCTCACATCAGGGCTCTTGTTCAGGACAGCACCAGCACAACCACCCTGCCCTGCAGCTGGTGGAGGTAGTGGAGTCCAGCAGGAGTTGCATTTATATTCTTCAGCACTCAATTACTGTTTGCTATCTCTAGACAAAACCAGCTCCCTGTGGGACATCCCACCTTGGCAGCCTTGTGATGGAAAGGGCTGGAAGACAGCACTAGTGGGTTTGGTGCTAGCAGAAGATAATTGTTCTCATGGAGATTTGCAGTGGCTCTTGAAAGCCTCCAGAGCTGGCTTCAAGCTGAAAGAGGGGAGATTTAGATTAGACACTAGGAAAAAAGTTCTCATGAGAGGGTGGAGAGATACTGGCACAGGGTGCCCAGAGAAGCAGGGCTGCCCCATCCCTGGCAGTGTTCAAGGCCAGGTTGGACGGGGCTTGGAGTAACCTGGTCTAATGGAAAGTGTCCTTGCCCCCATGGCAGGGGGTTGGAACCAGGTGATCTTTAAGGTCCCCTCCAACCTCAATCATTCTATGATTAAGCAAAGCTTTCAGAAAGGCAGCTTTTTCCTTGACTTCAAACACCGTCTTCACTAGTTTCAAACCATGTTTCTATTAGCAAGTCCAAGACACCTGCACACAAAATTCAGGTCCTCTGAAGTGACATCCCAGTTCTCCACCTCTGAAATACACCTGAGAGAACATTAAAAATGGGGCAAACAGCCACCAGAGCAGAGCAGCATGAAGGTGAAAGGTGCTGAAAGGAGGTGTCCATGTGAACTGCCCCTGCTCCTGTACCGCAGATAGATCCTGAACATAAACCAGACAGCAGGCTGTGAACAGAATTATTATGGGGAAAATATTTACAGAAGTACCCATAATTCAGTGCAGAATGTCAACCAAAAAACCTAAGAAATCAAACTTCAAGCCAAAAATCTCTGACAATTTGAAAATGCAGGATTTTGATTCTTATCTTCAAAAAGCCCACTTTGTTTCAAAAGTGAGTGCTCTCCATGGGGAAAGGGTGAAAATCTGCTTAAAGCAGCTTAGCACAGCAAAGGCCCGAGCTCAGATGTGGGGCTGGCTTTGACGCTATGCTACAGGGCCAGGGCAGACCCTGTCTGCTGCTTGTTTCAGCTGTGCCTCACTGCTACTTGTTTGCTGCTGGTATGGGAATGAGCATCAAAGCATTTGCTTTTGGTTTTGTCATCGATTCACTCAACCAGGCAGTTGTAAAACTCTCAGGCCAGGTTGTGAGACAGCATTTACCATCACTTGGGTGGGCACTTTGACCTGCACACAGAGAAGCAGCTTTGGGTTGAAGTCAGGGGCAGTGCTGCTGGGTACGAGCAGCCTCGGTGTGCCTTGCCCTGGAACAACGCATGGCTCGTCTCTGTAGCCCATAAAACACCTTTTCTGGCTTTCTTTTCTAAACAGAGCAGAGAATTCATGTGGTTGCAGTATTGCAGCCGCAATCTGACCACAGGGGCTTGGTCTGTTGCTCACTCTGGTGTGCTGTAGAGCACAAGAGGTGCTTGGAAGCCTCGGCCGTGAGGATGGGCTGAGGGAGGTGGAAATCCCTTCTGAGTGCAGGTTTTCTGTGGCTGGGAATCACGCAAGTGGGCTGCTGAAGCTGAAATTATTGTTGGGTTTTCTGCATCGCACACATTAGAATCAGTAAAAAGCATTAAAATGAATGGTTTTGTTCTAACATAAGTGGATTAGAAGAGTTCTTGTGCAGGAGTGGCTAGTGGGGACCAGTGGCAGTGGTTGTAGTGGGGAAATTAAGGCAGAGCAAGTGCTTCTGCCATGTGGGAAACATGCCAAACTTCCCCTTGGAATTTCTTCCTTCTCGGTGCCCCTCTCCAAGGGCAGAAGCTGTCTCCCTGGTGGCTGCGCAGACTGGAGGGGCTGTGGGACAGCTGGGGGCACTGAAGGTGCTCCCGGGAGCTTCATTAAAGCTCTGCTTCGCCTCAGCGGCGGCTGTACAAGCAGGAGCCGCTGCCTGTGACTGATTCCTTGGAGAAAGAAAAATCAATCCTTGCCCTTGGCTCGGTTCTCCCCGCGCAGCGCTGCCGGCGGCGAGGGAGCGGGGCGGGTTACAGCGGGATGCGCCGAGCGCAGGACTGGGACGAGCTTCTCGCACGGCTCCGCGCATACCCAGGGCTTCCCCGGTGCTCCCCGCCGCGGCCGCGCGGTGTCGCCATCGCACCGGAGAGCGCGACGGGTGCCCTGCTCCGCGCACCGGGCACCCTCCGCCCCGGGCAGGGCGGTGGCAGCGCCGGGCGAGGGGGCGGTGGGAGCCCCCCGGGACGGGGACGGGGCTGCTCCACCCTGCGGAGCGGCGGCTCTGGGGTCTGCCGTCGGGCCGCCAGGAGGAGGAGCCCTGGCGGCAGCGGGCAGAGGCGCACATGGAGCGGCCGGGGAGCAACGGGAGCTGCCCGGGCTGCCGGCTGGAGGGGGGTCCGTCGGCGCGGGCCGCCACTGGGCTTGCGGCCGTGCTCATCTTCACCATCGTGGTGGACGTGCTGGGCAACGCGCTGGTCATCCTCTCGGTGCTGAGGAACAAGAAGCTCCGCAACGCCGGTGAGCGCGGGGCGGGCGGGGGGCGGCGGCGGGCGGAGCAGAGCGGAGCGGTCCCGCTCCGTGCCCCGGGCTCCACCGGCCCGACCCCTTTCGGCAGCGCTCTCGGGAGCCTCGAGTGGCACCAGCCCCTGTCCTCGGCACCGGAGCGGTGAGGGGCATCGCACCGGGTGGAGGGTGGCGACGAGCCTGGGCAGCACCGCTCGTCTCCTTGCTCCGGTGACGCGTTCCCGTCTCGCTACCTGTCCCGCACCGCTGCTTCTGTCCTCCAACTTCTCGGAACTTCTGTCTCCCAAAGGCAGCTGCAGATCGAGGAGCCGAACACCTGACGAGACTCAGGTATAACCCTTTTCCTTCCCTAGCAGCGAGGAAGGAAAACCCCCGGTGCCGGAGGCAGGTGTAGAGCGTCTCAGATTTTTTAAGACGAGCCTATTACGATGTTGAACACTTGCTTTTCTGTCCCAGCCTCTCGTCTGTCTTAGCGTTTTCATCTTAAAGCTGATGTGCTTTCGATGACCAAGTGAAAGCAGAGTGAAGATCTTCCATGGTTTTTCCATGGGTAATTTGAAAGTCTGTTTTGGAGCCATATGTATTGAGCCCCCAAATTAATTAATCTAGGAAAATTAAGTTAATATTGACCATTTTTAAGAAAACTGTATTTTTTGAGAGGGTGATTTTTTTCTTCTTCAAAGTCTTGTTATGTTAGCAAAGAAAGAACACTTTGTATAAATTTTAGCGAAGAAATAGCACCAGATATAAATTGCTCTGTAAGGAGTTTCAAGTAGCCTGTGTAGGGCTGCTTAAAACATGCTGCAGAGTATGTTTTGCTAAGGACTACACTGCTGTCTGCTTTTACAGTGAAAGACATAAAACGACCTTTAGTTTTATAGCTTGTAAAAGGGTTTTAATGAAATATCTCCAGCACCTACAATGTGTAAGGCAAAGTAGTAAGTGCTTTGGAGATAATGATCTTTCTTCTGTCTCTTTCAATCCTCTGTAAATATGAAGTAATTCAACAGAGTGCAGCAAATGTAGCTGATGGGTAAGACTGAAGGGACAATTTCCCCTCTGTGCCTGTAAGATTTGATTGACTTATTAATGATAGCACAGAAATGGCCATTGGCTTGGACACGTGCTGGATATAGCAATCTCGACCAGTGAGGTTGTCCTTATCTGGCATACGAAATGCGGTAGTATTCACAATACGCAAATGTGCTGTACTGGATTTATGAGAACTTTAATGTAACTGGGAAAGGTATTTTCCATTCTGTTCAGCTTTGCTTTAAAATGTGCATGCTGTGAGCTTGTCATCAGTGTTCTAGGAAAGAAAAAAATACCCTTCCCTTCTCCCCAGGATAGTTTGTGGTTTGTATTATCTGGTTGGTTGGGCAGCAAGCAGATTTGAAACTATTTAACAGTTTTTATCACCTTTCAAATTGTTAATCACTTAAATGCATTTCACACTTTATGCGTGCTTCCACTGTGAGTTGAGCTAAAGTTCCTGCAAAAGTGGAAAAAGAACAGCTTTCCCTTGAAGAGACCGTGGAGGTGTTTTGCCATTCTTAGTCCATGTCAGTAGCCTGTTGTCTGCTCCACATGGAAGCTGTTGGGATGTATGTGTAAACCCAACAAAAGCGAAATGTTTGTGAATCTCCCTGATTGAGGGGAGGTGGCTCTCACTGCACACAGAACACTCAAGTCCTGTGTTTCAAATCTGCTTGCTGCCCAATCAACCAGATGGGATGGGGTTGTTGGTCCATCTCTGCAGTACTTGGTATGCTTCAGCACCTCTGCACAGGCTGTAGCTGCAACGAGCAGAATGTGTCAGCGTGGCTTACAGGCAGAGTCTCACAAGGGGTGCCTTCACCGGGGTGGTCAGCTGCCTGGAGAGCATAGGCAGTTGCCTGGAGCTGAGTGATGCTATGGGCAGGGAAATCCAGGGTCACCGAAAGCCCCAGGCTTTCTCCATGGTGGACAATTCACATCCACAGCTGATTGTTCAGTCAGTCATGCTGGAGAACTGCTGGTGTTAAGCTTTCCTACAGTAACACCCTGCTGTCTGGACACTCAGAGCTGCTCATATGGTCCAGAAGCTCCAAACATTGCTCCCTTTGGTCTATATGTCCACAGTGCAGGACATTTAGATGGTTGTGGGTGAAGGGTGTGGGGAATGACTCTGCTTCTCTGGCAGGAGAGTTTTCTGTATGTCTTTGTGGGAGGCAGGTGAGAAGGGGTGAACTTTTCTGGCAGTTAAAAGCCTTCACAAGCCTGGGCATGCTGCTATTCCTGCACTGGTGGAGTTTGAAAGCAAGGATCATGACCAACCAAAAGCTGCTGGGATGACTGAGTCCACAGCTTTCCATTTGTAGGTCCTGCTAGCTTTACAAGTGTGAGAATCTGTACTAAACCCTCATGTTTCAAGGAGTTAGCCTGCTGTTTGGACAGACGCTCTGGAAATACCCTTCTGTAGCTCTCCTAAGCTTGCTCCAATCTTAGGCATACATCCCAAACCTGCATTCCCTGAAAAACTGAATTTCCCACCTGTGCTGCCTGGAGCTTCCTGCTCTTCTGCTGCTCCGTGGGCCCTTTTCCTCATAGAAACATCTCTCTGGGGATCCAAAGCCTCTGTGAGGGCAGGCAGCACAGGTATAACTCTAATGAGGTCACCAGCTCAACTGGCTTTTAATCCTCTTGGTATACACTATACACGGATGCTTGCAGAGCGCTGGGGATTTTGTTCTTAGACTGTCACACTGCTCAAAGTCAAGCTTCACACACAAGTCTGCCTGGATTATGTCAACACAGTTACCTTTGTCAGCCAAATGCATGCTCTTAGAAGAAATACTGGATTGGTTTGACATGCCCTCAAGCCAGAAAACTGTGTTGACTAGCACTGATTGCGTTTCCATCTATGAATACTGTCCGTTCCCTGGCTCTGCTGGGAGCACAGGCAGGGAGCACAGCCTGCACTTCCCAGGTCAGACCATTTCCCCTCAGAAAATATTGGCACAACACTGAGTTTTTGTTTGCTTGAGTGGGATTTTTTTATATATTTTTCCAAGACCTCTGGAACTTCCTGGCTGGGATGTATTTCTGTTCATTTTCCTTTTAAGTTCTTTTTAAAGTCAGCGTTAGGGCTCTGATGAGCTCCTTCACACTCTGTCGTGCAGGTTTCATAGTTGCAGGTGTAAAAAATGCTTAGCAGACGGTGTTTGGTATCTTGCCCACTTGCTGCTCAGAGAACTTGGTTATAGCTGAGATATGTCTTCCTTACTGCAAAGATAAATAGTAATACTTATACTTTATGCATCTTCTGTATCAGGGTAATTTCACTGCACTTTTTTAGCATCAAGCCTATTAATGTACTGTTGCTTTTTTCCTGATATACCTATTGCCTTTATTTTATATATATATGTATCTTTAGCTTTGTTTATTAAATGTGTTGATTTCCAGCTACTAATTTTATAGTGGCTTTTCTACTTGCTATATGTGTTATTTTTTTTTAATTCGGCTCTTGTCTTGAAAAAAAAATTTTAGACGAAGTAAGCCTTTTTTTATACAGTATTGCTTTTTGGGGTGGAAAGGAGGGCTCTACTAAGGCATCTTTAAACATCTCCCAGTAAGCATCATCACATTTCCTTGTATTTAGGTGTTTTATTTTTCTGTCTGATTGTTTCTAGTTTTGGGAAACTGACCTTTTAGAGGTGTTGTGTTGGACCATGTTCTGTTTCATTATCTCAAATGCAGTTGAAAGCTGTGATTGGTTTTCTTCCAGCTACTGCAGAATTTCATCATCCTAGAAAGCTTTCTGTTGTATGTAGGTGTGTTGAGATTATTTTAATTTTACTTTTTTTTAGCACCACAAACGTTGTAGCATCTGCCACAACCCTGAAATTTACATCTTTTATTTCTGTACGTTGCAGGTAGATGCTTCAGGAACTGTTCATCTGTTCTGCTGATTCATTTATCTATAGCAAACTCCCACCAGTGCTTTTGATTTACTCAGCCTCTGACTCTCTGAATGTCAGGGACTCTGCAGCAGGTATCTTGGTTTCTGGTAGGCTCAGTTGTGGGAAACATGGTGGTTGTTGATGAAATGGTTTGAAGGTTGTGGGATTCTGAGGGATGCAGGAGCTGCACCCCCTTCCCTGCTGCCTGGTCCTGTAATGTAGAAGGGTGACACTTGGCAACTGCTTGCTCTTCCATGGGGATAGATGCCTGTGACATCATATGGGTGAGTTGCTGACAAACTGTCTTGCTGTTGCATCTCTGCTGTTGGTGGGGAATAATCCTTGACAGTGTTTGCTTTTAGCTCCGTTACTGACTCACTCATGTGGACAGTGATGAATTTGCCGTATCAAGCTGGCTGCCAATGAGGCTCCCTCTGCCATCAACCATGGGAAAATCAACTACAGCAAATAGGGCTGCACCAGAGAAGCTGATGTGGCTATTGCATGGGCTGTATATGTGGTTGCTGCAGAGAAACCATTGGAAGTTGTCTGTTGGGATAGCAGCAGGGGTGTGCCCGAGTGCACCCCATGGGCTTGGGGAGTGAAGGAGCAGGGCTGCAGGTGGGGATGTGTCAGTCTCTCCCTCATCCCTGCACCCTCCCCCTACCCCTGTGACTTTGCAGGTGAATGCTGTAGCGAGGCCACCGGCTGCAGGAGGAGGGAGAAGCAGGAGTGACAGTGGGGTAAAACCTGTGAGAAAATTCATTTGGATGAAGGTAAAGTGTAAGCTTTAAGTGTAATAGCAGTGTAAAGTGAAGGACAGTCTTAAACTGTTTTCTTCTAGAAGGCAATTTGAGTAATGAGGCACACAGGAATGGCATTTTGCTTGGTCCATGTCATAGCCTCAGGGTGCAGCCCCATGGCTGAGCTGATTTGGAGAGGTCTCTGACAGCATCACCTCCATGTGCTCCAGCTTTGGCAGAGATTCAGGATGGGTTCCCATCCAGACCCTTTTGCATCTGCTCCCAGTAGTGCTGTGCTGGTCTCTTCCTGGGTGCTCAGAGTGCTGAGGAGGTTCTCAGAGCTGCCGTCCTGCTCAGAACAGAATTCGTGGCCCCGTGTGATGCTGTTCCCATGCTGTGCTCTGGGAGCTCTGGAGGAAGCAGCAGCTCATTTGGGCGTGAGCAGCTCGTAAGTTTATTTTGGAGTGCAGTAGCTTCAGAAATATTCCTCATGCAGTTCCACAGGAGATATCAAGGGGATTCCATCTCATCAACTGTGTCAAGTCAAAGCCACCAATTTTGGGGGCTGCTTTCTATATTTTTTCTCCCAGGAAAAAAACCAAAAGAACCCTTTCTTACAGTTCATGTAGATGGGAATTATTTTAGGAGTTTTGGCTCTCAGGAGCCCCTTTGTGAAGCTGTGGAACTTTCAGCAGAAATCTCTACTCCCCTGCTCCCACACCTTGGTTTTTAGGCCACCCTCTGTGTGGAACACAGCACCGTAAATTGTGGATGTTTAATCCCTTCCAAGTCCATCTCACAGCAGAGAGCAGGGGTGGAGGAGGATGGGACCATCCTTTGGGCTGGTTGGCATGGGAAAAGCTGTGCCACAGTCCCAGGATACTCCTGTCACAGTATCACAGTATCACAGTATCACAGTATGTTAGAGATTGGAAGGGACCTCAAAAGATCATCTAGTCCAATCCCCCTGCTGGAGCAGGAACACCTAGATAAGGTTACACAGGAATGTGTCCAGGCGGGTTTTGAATGTCTCCAGAGAAGGAGACTCCACAACCTCCCTGGGCAGCCTGTTCCAGTGTTCCGTCACCCTCACTGAGAAGAAGTTTCTTCTCAAGTTTAAGTGGAACCTCTTGTGTTCCAGTTTGTACCCATTACCCCTTGTCCTATCATTGTTTGCCATTGAGAAGAGCCTGGCTCCATCCTCGTGACACTCCCCCTTTATATATTTATATACACTAATAAGGTCCCCCCGCAGTCTCCTCTTCTCCAAACTATAGAGACCCAGCTCCCTCAGCCTTTCCTCATAAGGGAGATGCTCCACTCCCTTAATCATCTTAGTTGCCCTGCACTGGACTCTCTCCAGCAGGTCCCTGTCCTTCTTGAACTGAGGGGCCCAGAACTGGACACAATATTCCAGATGCGGTCTCACCAGGGCAGAGTAATGTCCTTGCTCTGACGGGATTGTTCTTTGTGAAAGATATAGAACAAAACCCATGGCATTGCTTTCTCATGTTTAACTATTCTCATTCCCAGAAGCCGGAGTGAGGGTCAGCGAGTTCTTGACTTCTGAGACCACCCGCTTGACATTTTCAAGAGACCTTAGATCTTGCCTTGTTGAACAATCCCCAGCATCACCTTCAGAAGTTATGTTGACAAACACTGTCATGGCTGTGGGGGACTGAGGTCCAGGGGCCAACCTGCCCTGATTTCCTAATTGTCCTTTGACTTAGGTGCAACACTCATGGGCATGGATGAATTTTGGGCACAGCTGAGCTGAATGCGAGAGCTGCTGGGGATTGAAAGCACCACAGCAATGGATCCCAGGCCAGCATAAAAAGATTCAGGTAGAGAAGGGTTCAGCAAGGCCCAGGGCAGGAGGATGCACAGAAGGTGAGGGAGAAAGCGGATGAGTGGGAATGCTGATAGAGTGGTGAGAATCTGGCCACAGAAGGAGGAGTAGTGGCACTTCCCCCACGCTGCTGTGGATTTCCAAGTAAAACCTAGTGTTGTTCTTGGCTGCTTCCTAGGAAAATGGATTATACTACATTCAAAATATTCACTCCTGGATTTAATAACATTGCAAAAATAACTTAAATGTATTTCTTTCAGAACCTGATGGCACTTCATGGCAGTGCTTTCAGTTTATCTGCTTGCATTGCTAATCACGTACTCAAAAGACAACGTCCACGCAAGTCATTGCTCTTTTAAACAGAAGGTAGCTTTGGCCCCGTGATCTTTGAAGAGAAGGCTGCTTCTCCCATGCTCATCCATGGGAGTTTCTGTAGGGAAGACAGAAGTGTGCTGCGAGGACTTGCAGAAAAAGGACTGTGCAGTGGCAGAAGCAAGGACTTGTTCAGTGGGAGGCTGTCACGCTGATCTCTGCCTTCAAACCAGCAGGCCTTCCTGCAGAAAGCTATTATGGACAGGGTTAGTGCAAAGAGGAGCAGCAGGACTCACAGCTCTGTGCTGTTCTAGACAAGATGCAAGCTTGCAGCTCCCACAAGTATCTGCTTGCATTTCTTGCTGTGGTGCATCTGTGTGACCAGGGCACAGAGCAGAGCATTCCTGCACGTGCCAGCAATGCCCCTGCGCAGCACGCTGTGTTTTAAGGGTTCAGCAAACTCAGCCTATTGCAAGGTGCTCTGTTTCAGGGCACTTCTCACCCAGGTTAGGAGTGGACTGAACACCTAAGGATGTGCAGTGGTCTTCTGGTCCTTCAGAAACACACCAGCTTTATCCTTAGAGGAAAACGTAAGTTCTCGGGCAATGCTGTTCCTGACAAACGCTGACCAGCCAATTCTTAATGACCCAGGACCTTGCTGGGGACTTCAGCGGGCTCTGTTTTCCAGAGGACAACTGCAGTGAACAAAGTGTTCCTGGCCTGATCTAGATTAGCACTGAAAGGTGAGGTGATGCTCTCTGCCACCACCCAGCCAAGGACTTCTAAAAGGCAAGTCCGGACAGAGGAGCTAGGAACTGACTTGAGGAAGGACCTAGGTGGGAAAACTAGGGTTTATTGTGCAAGGCAATGAGGGATTAAAACTGGCTTGCCCTGCCTAATTAGGCCAGTGGACTAATTAGCTAATGGGAGAAGCCTTCCCAGTGTGGACATGCTATCAGAAGCGATTAATTAAAAGTTGTGCTAAATTCCAAGCTAGACAAAGTCTTTGAGATTAGTGTGGGGGCAAGAAATAACCACTGCATGAACTCCAGCATTGTGTCCCTTGGCAGACCCACAGCCTTCTCCATGGAGCCTTTAAAATAATAAATGTACTTTTGAATAAATTATACAGATATGGACACAGCAGCATGCAAGCAACAAACAAGGCTTGCAAGGCACTAGACTCTGTCAGCCTTCCTGTGGCAGGATCTGTTCTTCCTTACTGGTATTTTGATTGCAGTTTTCTCATTTGTTATTTCTTTTTTGAGACAAATTTCTCCCAGGAGAGTCTGGATTTCTTCTGATTGATCATTAGCTTTACAAAACCAATTGCTGCTGCTGGAAACTGTTCCTGTTGCTTTGACAAACCAGCCTTTCACAGCTTTTTCTTATCTTTGAAAGTGATTCTTTTGCCCATTTGCAACAAATGTGGAAAGATACCCACTTTTCCTCCCATGTTAAGACAAGCGATCAAACTCTGGTACTTTTTTCCTGGAATATGATCCTTGTTTATAACCAACCATTCCATTTTCCTTCAATTCCTAGCAATCAACAAAACTGTGCTATGAAGAGATGACTCACATGACAAGTTGTGATCCCCCTTTTCCAGCTCCTATTGTGTTCATAAGCATGTGGGCAGAAGCTTCTTTCATTTGAGTGCTGCTGAAGAGCATGCCACCAGTGTCCTGGCTCCCACAGAGGTGGCACAAGCTCGTCAGGCCTCTGCTCTCACTGATTTATGGTAGATGAGACTTTGTAATGGACCCCTGAGTAGATTTTACCCTACGGTTTAATACGCATGTAGTTTACTCAGCAAACGGGTGTGCACCCATGTGTGTATCTCACTGATGAGGTTTGCTTGTGAAGGTTTTAATGGCTTGCACTCACAGAATATGAAAGTTGGCAGAGCAGTGGCTACTGTGAAGGTAGTTTTGATGTTAAGGGGAGAGTGGTTGTGCTGCAGAATTGTGCACTGTGGTCTATGCTTGTTGCCTATATGGCTGCAGGACTTGGAAGAAACCCCTGTATTGTCAGGGTCCTTAACTGCAATGCTGGTGAGTTGCTGGGCCAAGTCCTTAGCCATAAGCTGTTCTCAGCTGTGCTAAAATCCACCCCCCCAAACTGAGGGGAGGGATACAGCACATCAATGAAGAGGAATTACTGAGCAGCCCTTTGTCTTGCTTAGTTTTCTGCCGTGGACATTCAAGACAAGTTCATTTTGAAATAGATAGCTGGTGAGTTATTCTGTACTGTGTCACCCAAGAATAGCACTTTGTTGTGTAAAGACGAGACAGAGAAGCCAATTCCTGCAAAACATTCATTTTGTGCATGTCCTTCCATGCACCCTTGATTCTCTAATTCTGCTGAAGCTGTTCTTTCACTGAGGAAAACAGGGAGGGAGGGGAAAGGTGCTGTGTATGGGGCATCTAAATGCGTTTGATTGCTGACTGGGTGTTGAAAGTGCCAGCGTGGATGGGCACCTGGCAGTGTACTGCACTTCTATCTTTGGAAAGTGAGCGGCACTTGTTGTTCCAATGAGTCTGTTTTAACTCTTAGACTTTTGTCAAAGTAGGGTTCTCAATGTGTGCTGTATCCTTCTGAAAGTTACTGAGAGGGATTCGACTTGGCAGCCCACTAAACATTGTAAGTAACTGTTGGCACAGCTGCATTTGTTGTAGCATCCTGGCTGCAATACCTTTAGCAGAGCATGAATGTGTTTCCCTTTGCATTAGAGGAACAGATAGCTGTCTTGAGCTTGAGCATTGGTGTTTTAATCATAATAATTCTAATAGTAATGCAGTTAGATTGGATGCTGGTCCCAGGACATGACCATCCCTGCTGTTATCACTTGCACTGGTCTTGCAGGGAGGAGATGCTCCTGCATGACTTGAATGTCTGTGCTGTAATGGGAAGATAAATACTTTTCAATCATGCTGAAAAGCTAATATAGAGACGACTTCTGATGTGGCATCTTTTGTCCTGCTGACTGGTGCTGACTTCAAAGGAGGTGAGATATCTGCTGAAGTGGCCTTGAAATGGAACAGAAATAGCAGCAGGGGAAAATGGAGTGAAAGTTCCCTGCAAAGTTGGTGAAAGAACATCCTGAAGCTGAAATGTCATTCAGTTGCAAAGGAGATGAAAGTAGCTTTCCCTTGAATACAGCCCCTTTCTTATACCTCCACCTATGATCTCTGTGGCTATGTATTTGTCAGAAATGGTTTTCAATTTCCTGATGTGGGGGGTGTGAATAGTTAGTAAGCTCTTTCGCTGGCTTTCTGGGCAGCTGGGAATAAAACCCAATGCCATTGATATCCCTGCCATAAAACTGGGTCTGGCAGCTCTTATTCTTCACACTTGGAAAAGTAAGGCAGAAGATGTGATTTCTTTAGTGTGGTGATGAGCTGTGCACTGTAACAGGAGCATTCTTTCCAGGGGAGTGCAGATGGGCAAATACATTGCAGACCCACTATGTGCTTTCTCTGTCTGAGACAAGGAGATTTAGAGCTGTGGTACCTGGAAGAAGCTGTGTTTGTGTCCATCTGTCCTAGTTTTGGCTGGAATAGAGTTAATTTTCTTCCTAGTAGCTGGTATAGTGCTGTGTGATTTGTGCAGAGAACAGTGCTGATAACAGCTCCCACTGAGGCAGGGAAAGTGAGCAAGCCGCTGTGTGGTGTGTAGCTGCCTGTCAGGTTAAGCAACAACACCATCCCATCATCTGGTTTTCTTTATTTCTCACAGAGATGACTGGTTTGCATTGTAACAGATGCATCTGGGATAATGCTTCTTCCTCTTGAGTACTGCCGGTGGTAGGATGTGAGACCAATAGATCAGCTGTCTGGAGCTATACTTTGACCTCGCATTGTATTAGTTTCTCTGCTGCATTTATTCTCTCCCCATTTAAAATTGGTTTTGCTTTTAAGTGCTTCTCCAAGCTGTGGGAAGATACTGGCATTCAGAAATTCTCAAGTTCCACCACAGTGAACACAATTCTTCTGCATTCTCTATCAACAACTGTTTCATAATTCATTATTTCAGTAACACCTACGTTTTCAAACATTTGTGGATTGTTTAAATGTATTAACTCTATAAATTCAGAGCATACATGTCTGCTAATGCATCAGTTCTGTTCCTCATGCCTCTTGTGTTTCCCTGTCTTCGTCACAACCATGCTGTATTAATTACTTCAGTAATTAACAATGTCTGCCTACAATTGTGTTGGGAATATCTTGGGAAGTAAGAAGATAGCTAAAATACAAAGCAGTGCAATGCAATTTTGATATGGAATATAAAAGTGCTGCAAAATTATACCTATGCCTGATCAAGCACTTCTGTTTCAAAAGCTGCTCTGACCTTTTCTCTTCCCTCCAGGTAGTAAATGACCTGCATTAAACAGTTTAGGTGAGCAACAAAACATGTCTATACACAAGCAGCAAAAAGAAAGAAATAGAACAAAATGAGTCCAGAATTACTTTGTGAAGCAGCTTGGAGCCTCATAACTTCAGATCTGTGTTCTGAATCATTGTGCAGAAAAAAAACCTTTGTCCATGTGAACGGATTAGGATAGGCTTTAAAATGAAAGGGTGACATGAAGTCTAGTGCTTGGTTGCTTGGATTTGCTTTGTGATAAGGACATTTTCATCTGGTGTCACCTTTCCTGTCATCCTCTCAGTCCACCCTTTCCAGTGATGCTTTCTTGGAAGTGGGCCAGGACAGTTTCACCCTGGGAAGCCATCTAAAGCCAATGAGCAGGGTTTTGTGACCCTGGAAAATATGGAAAATATTTGTTCTCTTCTGCCAGTCTTCTCCTTCCTTTTCCTTAATCTCCGAACACTTCCATGCATAATCTCACCTATAATTACAACCACATAGGAGTATAGTGCTTAGTAACTTTATTAATTAATATTTATTCATTTATATGGTTTTCATTCTCTCTTACTTAGATTAAAAAATGGATTTTTATTTGCCTCTGTTCAAAGTCAAGAATGTAGTGTGCTTTAGAAAACCAGACAAACCCAACCCTTTTTCTGTATGGGGAAAAAACCAAATCCCAATCACAGCCAAGTTCAAGTCTTCCCAAGTATTTAATAGTAATCATATTTAAAGGGTGAAACTTGTGGAGTTTTAACTGAGAACTACACAACCTCTTTAGGTAGTTGTGGAAGGGAAAGATCTGGGGCGGTGTGGAGTGTGTGTGCATGTCTACTTTGCAGTCCAGCTCTGGATGTCTGCTTTGCAGAACTCTACCTGGGGAGGTTTAGGTGGCTGTAAAGGTATAACATGAGGGACTGTGCATTGCATCCTCCCCGTGCCCCTTTACCAGTCTCATCTGCTCAGCCTGTGGGCAGGGGCTGTGCATGGGTATTGCTTTGCCTGTGCACTCCTATACCAACACAAGTGACCACTGCATGCTTTGCATTCTTACCAAATTTGCAATTTCTATTAAAAGTGACTCTGGCAGCCCATGTATTTGTATAAATAGCTTCCTTAAAGACTAAAGGGATGCATGTTTTACAGTGTTGCTCTGAGTGAGTGGAGATGAGCCTTCAAAGCTGGCTTTTGCTGGCAGACACAGCCAACTAAGATGTTTGGGCTGAAGAGCAGAGTTCTTACATGCTGACTTTATCCAGATGCTTTATTGAAATGTGCCAGTTAAAGAAAGAAAGAATTATTACATCTGTAGGATACCAGTACATCATCCTAACTCATGTCTTTATCTAATTAAGCTTTTGATTTAAATTGTAATCTTTCGCACCATTCAGAAAACTTCCCTGAACAAGGGTCAGGAAAGACTGTGGGAAGCTGAGCACTTGTTGACTGTGGCAGCCCAGTCTTCTACAATCTTATTCCTCATCTAATTAGCAAAGCAAGATAACTAGAGGGTAACATTTAATATAAAATCATAGATGCAACCCATCTGTGCAAGTTTTAACAGAGCAGGTTGTAAATCAAGCAATGCCTCTTTACTTACATGTGGCTTCATTTCCTGCTCTGAGTAGATAAAAGGAGTATAACAGGGAGCAGGTATTACTCAAGTCAACTTTACACATTCTTGGCTATGATGCTTCTCTTGGGAATGTTTCCTTCTCCAAAGAGCCAAATCAGAACTGCCATCCCGAAAACGATGCCCAGTTAAGAAACCGCAACATGGAAATATTAGGAGAGGGAACAGCATGTGTTCCTTAAAGGACTGTAGCAACTGTGGAGAACAAAACACCGGACTAACTTCCTGGGGATGTATGTAAGAATTCAAATGTGAAGTAACCTCAGAGGAGTTGGTTGTACAGCTGTGTACATTATCAGTGGTGCAGTCTGGTTTTGCTCAGCATCCAACACCTTCAAGCCAAAACTTTGGGACAGTTTTAGTAAGAAAAATACATTGTAATAGCACAGCTGTTAAAAAAAGTGTAATTTCCTGTCAGAAGCACATCTGGCCAAATTGTAAAGGCTTTTTTCTCTCCTTCCATGGCTAGTTTTGTTTAAGACCCACTTTGCAAGCAAAGCCGATAAAGCCAGGCTATTTTACTTCAGAAAGTGAAGGAAGATCCTGCAGATTTATCATCAAGGCTGGAGGTATTTTGTTAACATCACTGTGGGGGAAGCCTGATTCTGATTTATCTGCAGAAATTTCACAGTTTGGCGGTGCTGCCTGGCAGGCTTCCTCTTGGTTTTCAGATGACTGGATATTAGGATCAATCTGAGTAGAAAGCTTTGTTAAAATGTGAACATCAACTAGAGATTGCCTGTGAAATTTCTTTAGATCCTAATGGACACACTTAAATATTAGTTTGGAAGAAACCAGTAGCTACTGATTGATGTAGTTAGTGTTTTAATTCACATATCTGTTCTGAATAGAACTTTTCCAAAAGCTTCTGTCTAAATTTAAATGGACTGTTTATAGTAACCACCCAGTAATACAACATACTGAAGCAAAATGTGCTGAGCATATGAAACAAGCAAGGTTATTAAGCCATAAATAAATCATTGGTTCAAATCATCTTGCCGTAACGATAGTGCCCATTTAAAGAAAATGTATCATGTAATTCAAAGTGTTTCAGAACTAATAATAATAATAATTAAATTCTTAATCACCAGGAGGCAATGATTCTTCTCCCTTGCAGCCAAAGAAACCTTAGCAATGCAGGATTTCTACTTGTCTAGATGCAACTCTCTAATTTCTCCATAGCAGTCATATCGGAAATGTAAAGTTGTACATAATTTTCCCCTCTGCTTGACTGGGAAAGTTAAAGAAAGATTACAAGCTGGGCTCTTTTTTTTTAGGAAGAGAATGCTTTGACTCTTAGTTTCTCTTATATAAGGAATTACCATGTCCAGATTTGGGTCTTGGTGTTTGGAATTGTAACAAAAAGTCAAAATTCCCTGAAGACTGAAGAAGGTTGATTCCAGATTCTCAAAACACTTTGTTATTGCTGAAACAGGAAAACATGTAAATGTGCATATAAGGTAAAATTGAATATCTGCACACAGGTAAGTTGAGATGAAGTAAGCGGAATTACATTTACCTATCAAGCTAATTCATTTAGTAATTTGGGGCTGAAAACTGTCCAAATATCACACAAAGTTTCCCATGAAGGTTTTGGATTTTGATGCTGCAATATTTTCTTTACTTGGTAGAGAACAACTGTGAAAACACGTGTTCCTAACTGCCTCACACAGTTGGGATGAGGACCTGGGCATCTGAGTGTTCATCTCTCAGTTCTGATCATGGGGTCACAGCTTCTTCAGCCTGTAGGCAGCTGTGCCTTGGGGATACAGAGCTCACCCATGGGAGGAGCATCCAGCTGGGATTTGGCAGGAAACACAGAGGTGATCTTTTTTGTCTTACGTTACGTCTTGTACAACAAATCATTCTATAAATTGTGGAGGTTTTGCTTTAGACAAGAAGTACATCACATCTGGGTAACCAGGTTGTCTTCAAGTATGGGTGGCTTCATCCACCAGTTATTTGTGCTATTTTTCCCTCGTGGGAGCCTCGTGCCTGGTGCAACTCTCGCTCAGGCAGCACGGTTATGGCTTTCTCAGAGATCACTGAGCTAATCTAGGCTTAAATGATGCAGGATTATCTTGGAGGATACTTGTAGAGATCTGTCAGCTTTGCAAGCATGTATTTGCTGTGAGCACATCCTAAATATTTCCTGGCCACATTTCAAGGGTGGGTTCCTAAAGCATCAGCTCATGCCAGGCACAGCATCTTCCCTCCTTGCCTCACTTCAGCCACTGCTTTCTGGCATATTTTCTCCTCCAGTTAGATAACTTGTTAAGTGAAAGCTTTATGCATCAACTGTCTTGGGAGATTTTTCTTACAGATTCACTGTAGTAGTGTTTGAAAATGAACTCTCCTATTAGAAAAGCTGCTGTGTTTTATTAGTGCTATATAGGACTCTGGCGTGCTTGGCTGTGTGTCAGGGAGGAGTGCTCCCTTAAGGCACATTATCTCCCTGTTGCCCAATACATGTTTTCTTGAACTTTTCAGTGAGGCAGGTCCTTCTGGCAGCTGTTGGCAATGGAGTACGAAACCAGATGAATCTCAGGTCTGCTTTCAATGTGGCTGTTCTCATGTTGAGTGTGTGCATCCACCCCTTGATCTCCATGAGGTATGAGAGAGCATTACCTCAACAGACATGTCTGGCGTAATTCAGTGTGGTAAATAGTGATCTTATTTACCTGACTTTATGAACACTTCTTCCTTCCAGTGGCACTTGGAAAGTCCAAGCCATTATTTATATAGAGAGCTGAAAACACAGGGTGCTGAACCAAAGGAAAAACAGTCAAAATGTAAGCTTTCTACAGCTTGTCCAAGACACCATATATTGTGACCCTTTGCTTTAGTGCTCTGTGTCA
This sequence comes from Psittacula echo, assembly GCF_963264785.1. Classification (NCBI taxonomy): domain Eukaryota; kingdom Metazoa; phylum Chordata; class Aves; order Psittaciformes; family Psittacidae; genus Psittacula; species Psittacula echo. The sequence continues at coordinate 13,496,057 of NC_137744.1, forward strand.
TTCCTGGGGAAGTCTGTTATTTATTATATTGAAAATAACTATTTGAATTCATCCATTGTAGATTTATACAAGTATGTTCCAAATCAGGAGGGAGAATTTAAAGTTACTTTAGGAGTAAGTATTTTTCTGCAGGTTTGTGTTTTGGGTTGGTTTTTTTTTTTTATTATTTTTTTATTTTCGTGGTGCTTAATGCACTTAATCCCCCTAAAACTTGAAAACCAGACAGGTCATGCCTCAGAATGAGATGAGGCAGAGTTTGAAGAATAGAAAAGCACTAGAAATAGCTTAACTTACTATGTTACCTACAACCCCTTGTTAAATACATCCTTCAAAACAATTTTTAAAGCGATGCTCCAGCAGCATTCAGAGCTCTCATGCTTGCTTTTAGTACCCCAGGATCAGCCCTGTTGGGAATGTCACAAGTAGGGAAAAAAAAAAAGGTGAAATACAGCATTTACCCTTGAGACTTGTCAGTTCGGAGAAGGGAAGTACCAAGCGGGTGGGTTTGCCTACAGCAATATCAGGTTTGTCACCACACTTGATTTTCCTTTTCCTTTGCTGGAAAACAGAAGAAAGCAGCAAGAGAGAGGGATAGAAATGAGAAGAGAGGAGTGGTAAGGATGTGAAGGGTTCCCTGGATGTAAATTTATGGGTCCCATAATAGGACTCATGTTTGCAAATGTTTTTCTGCTTTTCCTAGTGAGAAGCAATTGTCCAATTCTATTCTCTTTAAGAGAAGAATCATTTATGCTCTCAGTTTCCAAGTTTCCACATCCTTTCAGTACCTCAACAATCTCTTGTGATGATAAAGTGTGTTTGTTCATTTTTTTCCAGATGAGGTTGTGTGGTGTCCTCTATTAAGGCATCTGTGGCTGTGTATCTCTGGGAAATGAGTGCAAATAAGTAATCATTCACATGACACAGTGTGCCAGAGTTGAAATCTGTATAATTCTCTAAAAGACTGCTGCATACCCCATTAGCTACAAAATTGAAGAATTTTGTGGCTTCTAACCTGGACTTTAATGTCTAGTTTTGTCTTGGTTATCCTGTGGGTAATTCACATTATATCATTCAAGTTGCCAGAATGATCTCCAGAGTACTGGTAAATTCTGGATTCTGTTTTGCTCTGTGGTAGGGATTGGAAGAGTTCCTGGATGTTTAATCATAATTATTATAATGTCATTTTTTGAGCTTTTGAATTTATGTCCTCTCAATGTGTAACTGTTGCAGCAGCTGCAAATGCTCATGTGCACACAAGACCATACCTGTGGAAAGAAATGTGTAAATGATCAAGAGATCACCCTTAAGTAGAGCTTTTCTTCCCTGGATTTTAAATAGCATCAGCAGAACTGTTACATTCCAACGTGTTTTCACTTTTTTACATAATACAGAGAAGAATCAGCTTTGCCTTCCTTTACAACAAAACCCTGTGCATGGATACTAATCCCACTAAATCCCAATATCATCTTTTTAAAGCATTTGCTTATTGCAGGAGAATGTCTAAGTGAGGGAGGGTAAATACTTAGAGAAGAAAAAAGCTGGAAGCTAATGGGTGTGTGATATGGACACATCACCCACGAACATGCTGTAGGATGCACTATGGTGATGTAAGGAACAAACCATCTTTCTCATCATGTGCCCAGAGGCTCTCAGCCTGACACTTGAAAGAAATGGTAAGCTTGGGTTTGTTTTCAGAGGGCTTGTTCCAGGCAGTCTCTGACATGTTACCCTGGCTCAGGGCCGCATGTTGTGAACTGGGCATTTTAAACACCAGCTTTGCCTATGGAGAAGTGAAGGAGTGTATGCTACTTCTCCTTGCAGAAGTTACAGCGATTCAGTGAGAACTGACTTTGGCTTCACAACAATCTGAAGGGGAAAAAGCCATTATGAAGCCTGGCTTAAATGGCTAATGTGAAATACAGATGTGTCATTTTGCCTTGCCCCAGTGTTCACAGAGGCAGGGCTGAGCCTTCTGCTGCTGCCATGGGTCTTACCTTTTTCTTTGAGTGTCAAGTTGAAAGCAAGTTGCACTTTTGGGTCCCTAGAGGAAGTGTGCAGTGCCTCATCCCTATGGCTTCCCCAGCGTTCCCCTGGGTCTTTGTTCCCTTCCTCACTGTCTCCTTGTTTTTCTATTCCTTCAGCCCAACAGTATATGCAGACAACAGGGAGAGAAGTGGGAGCTGGTATTGTTTTCCTTCTTCCATCTCTGCAGTCTAGAGCTATCCCAGTAGGATAGGAGCACCATATGCCTGCTGTCATATCCATCATGGCATGAATTTGAGGGTGGCTTCTGAATTTGAAATGAACTAGCAGCAGTTCTAAGCATCTTCCTGAATGTCCTACTCTTGCTGCTGTGTTTTCTCTATTTGTTAAATTCAACCTCATGTTAGAGAGGGTATTGTCTTGCCGGCTTTGCAGCAGGAAGGCAGTGCAGTAGGAAAGGATACTTTACTCGTCAGTTCCCACTGCTTTCATCTGTGATGCCAGTCTTTGCAGTCACATCTGTGAGTACTGCAAGAGAGTAGGAAATCCACCTAGTTGTGTTGCTGTAGGTGCTTTGTTCATCCTAGCAGTAGTGTTTGTCTCAGGCTTTTTCTCACTTAAAACCCTTATGTCATCTTCTTGTTATTCTTGAATGTGTTTCCTCCTGCCCTACTTTGTGTCCCAAGAATGAAAAAGTTAAAAATTGACAGGAAGGGTTTTGCAGATAACTGCTTATTTTTATTACTTCCTGCAGGAAGAGTTTGAGAGGAAAGGTGCTCAAAGGTTGAGAGGAAAGATGCACCAAGCTGCAGTTCCACCTGAGAGGGCATTCTGGCTCCAGCCAATTCTTTCCCTAAATATTCTTTCCCAGCTTTCATTTCAGAATATGACCATATAATACTGGAAGAAAATACAGCCTCATGTTCTTACTCTTAGGTCGTCCCCTATTGCCTCTCAAACTTGTGAGACTTCTGAAGTGTTGAGATGCTTGTGTTTATGTTTCCTTCCAGGGATCAGGCAGTGGTTGGACTGCATGTCCTCAAATGAGCACAAGATGGTCATGTGTTACAGTAGAAATCCTTGCTGGTGAAAAGTGAAGTCATTCATTTCCTAAGTTAGTTTTGTAAAAACCCAATTCTTTTGTGTTATAAGGAAGAATAAAATAGTGGTTTTGACATCTTCAGAAAAGGTTTCCCTTTAAAACTTTCTTGGAAACAGAAACACTTCAGTTTCTTCAAGAAAGTATAAAAGAGCTTGAGATCTCAGTGAAATATTCGGCTCCCGTTTTCTTCATTCATAAATTCCTCCTTGGTTGGTGCACTGGAAGTTAGTTTTCTGAACTGCTGAAGAACAAAGCCAAGTGCTCTTGTTCCAAACAAAAGGTTGTTTGTGTAACCTGTGTACTGGAGTGTGCTAAGCAATTAGAAAGCATGTGAGAAAAGAGGAGTTCAACTCATTGCCAACCCTTCCATTTTCAGGTTTTTTAAATTACAAAGTTTCCCTTGTTTCTTGGATGGAATAACACAGATCCAGATCCAACGAGCAGTCTGCCTTCAGTGCACTGATAAATTGTTCTTCATTTTCTGGAATAGGTTAATTTCATTTAGGTAAGGCAAGGCAAAAGGAACAGGCTTTTTGGGGCATTGCCAAGTAAGAAGATTAAGTCAGCATCAAATCCATTAGCGAATTGATTTATCTACTTTGGCCAACACCATTTCAGCCTCTTTGTCTTGCCTTTTTTTCTCTCTTGGGTGGTAATTTAAGTAATTCACAATCTTGCATTACATAGTGGTTGCTGTGCTTAAAACTAGGCTTACTGCTCTCTGAATATTTTTTAAGCAGATCTAATTTAGTTTTATCTTTTTCATGGCAACTTTTTCTTCTTCTGTGAATGTACCAGTTCTTTGAAAACTCATGTGACGTTGTTTCTGGGAATATGCAATCCTGATTGTTGTAGGCTACTGCAGAACATGCCTGCAATGAAGTTGCCCCTTAATTGCCCAAGTATACATGTCCATTATGATTCAGTGTCAGCTCTGACCTTTCTTTCAGAAGCTCTGTTCCTAGTCTTCGTAGTTGGCCTTCCTGTAGTTGTCTCACCAGTCTTTGTTTTTCCTCATTTTAGTTTCCTACTGATTAGAGGAATGGAGCCTTGTGAGCAGTGGTTATGGTGTCAGTTGAAGTCAACCTCTGACGGACACTTTTTCTGCCTTTGGCTTATTTATAATATGTCTGTCTTTTGTGGATTCTTTGCTAATTTCCTAGTCTTGGATTTTGCAAGTCCTATCAAGAAACATGTGTGACATGAGCAACAACCTCTCAACAGTATTGTGATGTTACATCTGATTTTCTTGGTCTTTAGTGTCATTCATACAGAAGATGCATTAAACATTGAGCATCAAAATGAAGCCAGTTTTCTCATCAGCTGCTGCTGTGTCATGGGAGTATGAACTAGCCTGAACTAGACTGAAACTCACCCTCGTCTGGCATTTTATAATAGCTGAATTACCCAGTTTCATGAAAAACTGGAGGACACCCTATACGTTTTCTAATGAGTGCAATCGCTCACAATGCCCCTGCTCTGCTGGGGACCAGTTTCCATTGTGTAGAAACTCATTTATTTATTTATTTTAATGAATCATCCCATTTCCTATAAAATGTGTAAAAAGTTGGCCTTCAGGAACAAAAATTCCTGGGGAAAGGCAGGCAGCGTGATCAGACACACTTTGTTTCTCTAGGAAACCAGGGTGAAAACAAGAGAGATGAGCAGCACTGATACTCTGAGATTTATACCTATGAGGGAAGAGTGTATTGGTGTCCAGCTAGAGTTGGTAGGTTCTTTTACTGTGAACACCACCTTCATGTGTTCGGAATATCTGTAATTTTTTGTTTACTAGTAAAGATATAGCAGCAGCTCTATATCTAACAGCTTGTTCATATCTGGAGTCTCCAACCATGCATCTTTGTTCTTGATATTTTCCTGTCTCTTGAGGAGGATGGTGACAGGACCTGTTTTATGTGATTACTGGAATTGACTTGCTGGAAGCTGATATTGCTGTAAATGCTGCCATTATCCCAAAGCAGCCTCTGCATGTGCTTTAGCCCATGCCTGTCTTTCAGGCAGTCTGAGAAACTTGTAGCATTTACCATAACAGTGATTCGCAGTGCCCTGTCTTCCATAATTGCCAGATCATACGAGGATTGCGCAGAAATTTCTGATTTAAAAAGCACAAATAACAAAGTGAAGTAAAGAGAATAGGTGTGTTCCTATCAAAGAACACTCCAAGGTCTGTAGTGCAGCTGTAGCTGTTCCTTCTTTGCAGATGCTTCAGTAGGTATTGCTTCTGTCGAGCCACATCCCTTTTGAGTCTCTGCCACACAGGCTTAAATGTTCCCATGCCAAGTGCAGGGAACAGGATCCAGCAGTGTGTTGTGATATGCATGCGTATCATGAGCACAGGGGGCGTTTTGATCTTTTGATGAAAATTTGATTGCTTTTGCTCTTAGTACTTCAATGTTCTTTGCTTGTTCCTTTCCTGAGTAGGTATTACAGTTATATATAGCAATGTCTTGTACAGTTTCTGGTAGTTTTAGTGGCTTCACTCTTGTTTGCTGTTACATACTGCTATTGTCATGGCTAGGGTTACAAAGCCACACTGTTGTACATAGACAGCAAAACTCTTTTGCTCACGTGAGCAAGTGTTCAGTTTTGGGAAGCTAAGAGGTTGTGTGTGAGCTTTTTGTGAAGTGAGACCCACTGGGAGATGTGCAAGCAACAGGAGCCTAAAGGGGAAACCAAGCCTTGACCTCAGTTCCCGAGGCCATGGTCTCTGGGAGCAAGGAATTAGCTTTGGGCTCCAGTTACAAAGAGAGAATTGTCTGCAGGCTCTGTGTGACCACCTCTGTTCCAAAATAGGCATGAATCAAACAAGCAACACTCACAGTTTACCCATAAGCCACATCACTGCTTTCTCAGATGCTGACCTATGAGTCCATAGGGAGCTTCTACCTGTGCCAGGAGGACAACAGCATGTTTGTTCTCATGCAGTGTGATTTACAATGGACCTTTCTGATTATCTCCTAGAAATCAGCTGGGGAGTTTTCTCTGGAAGATATCTTCAGGTGCTTTGCAAACTGGCCCAGGCTGCAAGCATGGAAGTGTTGAAAGTTTGGGAATGGACCATGATCACATTCAATTGCATCCAGCTTAAAGCATAAAAGAGTTCCAACTCAAGTGGAAGCTGAAGGCTAACTGCTGGATGCAGCAATCCAATTTAGGAATTAGTCAAGGGCTGTTCTTACTCAGACCATCACTGCTATGAATCCCCAGTGATGTTAACCCAGTTATTTCTATCCTTTTCCAGGGCCAGCAGCTCCAGACACCTTTAGCAGCAAAATGTGCTTCTGGCACTACAGTGGGGTAGTGACTCCATCGTGTTGCATGAAGAGTGTTGCCTACTGAATTTTACAGTTGCATGCGCTGCAGTTAAGCATTTCATATCTAAACCCCTTATGGCTTGGGAGACTGGGGGAAACACCAGGATAGGTAAATAGAGCCATGCTTCTGCCAGTTTTATCCTTCTTCTTTTGGTTGTTCTTGCATATCACAGGCTCCTGAGCATGCTCTGCACAGGGCTGCTCAAAAGAAAGTGTTCAGTTTGGGAGAACTGCCCAAGAGCCAAAAGGTGAGCACATCAGAATTGTTTTAATTTCTGTTTCTATTCTGCCTTCCTCTACACAACACCCTTGTATTTTTAAACATCAGTGGAGGCAAGGAAGGCCAAACTTGTGCTGTCAGAGTAGGAAACCAAAATATATAGAAGCAGTGGTTTGCTCATGCTACATGGCAATTAACTGGGAGAAGTCCTGGCTCATAAAAAGAATGGGTCTCTTGTTTGTCCTTACAGTCAGTGCTCTAGTATGAGGCTAGGTCTGCCTAATTAAATGCAGAATTATGCAATGTGATCACCTCCTGCCCTCTAAAGAAATACAGAACAAAACTTGTCAGCACTGCACCCTCCTCCTGTGGGATAATCTGGGGTGGGCTGGCTGGTTATGCACTTCATTCGGTTATTTTTTCAGTGTTTATTTTGGGCTTGTTTGAAGCATAATCATCCTGTCCCTCTGGAAATCAGCATCCTTCAGGCAAAATGTATAACTTGGCTTGCAGGATACTTTTCGGTCTTGAGCATTTCTTGGTAGCTGTTGTGGTACTGCTACAAAATTGACTTCAGGTGTGGCTCGTGTAAGCCTCATGCTCTCCTGTTCCCTCCTGGCAATCGCAGCAGCCTTCCTAGGTGAAACCACTGCCTGTTGGTATAGAGAATTTGGGAGTGCTGATGCTTTGGGACAGGTATGGCCTTGACCTATCTGGGAAGAAGGAAACGCGTGGTCTGGCCCAGGATGGCATTGGTATTGTTGCTACAAAGCCATCAGCTTTCTCTGCGTTGAATGCTTGCGTATTTTTAAGGAATATTGTAGCATCAAGTGAATAATGGTAAAATTCAGTCTGGTAAGATTTATTACTTCAATACTGGAGGGTTCCAGCTGATAACAGATTAACATATTCATAGGATTTTAGGAACTGCTTGAGTATTAACAGTTACCTTTTAATTTGAAATCTTTGCAAGGGTCTCGTGTCACTTCTGTGCTAATGACTTGGCCTGTCTTCATAAGAGGTTGAATTTCTTTACATAGTGTTTTGAGACTAAATATGAAAAAGGGAAAATGGCCCTTAATTTTAACAAGTTCCCATTTGGTTTAACAGCTGCTGTGATTTCTGTCTTGTCTTTTCGGCTGCATTTGCCACTTTGGCAGTGTCGTTTTGGCTGTCAGAGTCTTACAGAGTTCTAATGAAGTGCAACACTTTTTTTCTTTTCCCCACAGCTGTTATTTGTCATTTGATATAAATCTTCCTTATTAGAGTTTTCTTCCTGAATAAATGATAAAAGGACAGTTGGTATCAGAAACCAGTGCTGGCATGAGAGTTTCTGCTTTGTTGCTAACTTCTGTTTGCTTTTAAAGTATCTAAAACTCTGAAAATGAGAAGTTGTTCTGCACTGATACCAAAACACAGCCGCCCCTTAATAAAGGTCCAGAAGAAGATGTAATTAAAATGATTTTTATTCAGCAAAGAGTGAATGTCCAGCTGCCATCTGTGTCACACCAAGGGAAAAATCACCTCCTTCAACTTTTTCCCAATGTAATGATAAGTGATATAAAGAATGCTATGGAATCATGTGCGCACGGCTGGTCTCTAATTTTTAGCCTATTCCACAGACTCCTGAGCTCAGATACAAATTTGAATCTGGCTGGCCTTAGCCAAATGAAAGTTATGAATCTCTGGGGTGTAAACATTGTAAATGATTGCTGTGCTCAACTGCAGCAGCTGAAGGCACGTCTCAAATATGGTTTTGACAGCAATACAATTAGAAGGTCATGACTTAAAAGTGAGTCTAAAATCCAGTAATCCAGACCTTCACCTGGCACTGTAAGCAATTCCTTTCTTTAACCATCAGCCAAAATAATACATGATGCATAACAAAGGTAACTGAAGTGCTGAGGAGCTGGTCTTTTCTACTTCATTTAATACTGTGAGGGTTTTTCGTCTCCTCCTGGAAGCAAGTGTTTCTCACAGGTCCAGAGGAAAAGGCAGCTTCATGCAACTGTGGTGATACACTGATGAGATGGCTAATAATGGAGTTTGCAGTTGTGATGCCAAAGTGATGCCTGAATGGCTGGTCATGGAAAGGCACAGGAGGAGGCTGAAAGTTTGTGTTGCTGGTTGCCTTCTGCTCTGCCTTGGTGTTGCTCCTGTGTGAACACAGGGCTAGCGCAGCACTGAGCACCCACAGTTTTCCCGTAGGGAATGATGCCAGTAAACCAGGTAATGGTTGGTAGCCCAGAGCATGCTGCTGTTCTCTGGCTTCACGAGTGTGCTGAGATCTCAAAGGATTTTTGCCAGGAAAAGGTTAAATTGTTCTGGAGTTTTATCCTTTGGTCTAGGGCCTTCCTGGTGTCCTTAAATTGGATATTTCCATGTTCTCTAATCTTACATCCTAAGGGTGCTGTGGGCTGGCAATACCTCCTGTCCTGTCCATTACCCTCTGGATCACTTTATGCATCACAGTCAACATTTGAGACCAGCTGGCAGGCCAACTGCATTGTCTGTTTCACTGCAGGAAACCATCCTTTATCCCCCTCTGAATCCTGATGGAGTAATGATGACAGATAATTGATTGAATGCTTTTTCCTTTCTTTTGTTTATTCCTCTCTTTGAACAGACTCCCCAGATACGCAAATAAAATCCTTAATTAAAATTTGTGGATTAATGCATAGAACAACAGATCTTTCTCTTTTCCTGTTGCCGCAATATCATAGAGAGTTTCTCTGCTTTTCACTTGTGCTCCCCTGTCAAACATTTTCAGCTGTCAAAACGGGTAAGTACACGCTGGGCTGTTGTACAGGCACATCAGATGCATCAGTGCTTTTTAGAATGCTGGAAAGAAACAGCAATTTAATAGTCTGGGGTTTCTCATGTGCTGTTTTGTTGCTTGCATGGAGCAGTGTCATGGGTCATAGTCCCCTATAGAAGGATGGTTCTTCATGCTCTGCGATGGGGTAAACACCATCTTTGCTGGAGTGTTCCTTCAGAGTTTGTGATGTAAGAAATGCTTGTCAGAGTGAGGGCTGCAGGATCAGGATCCCCCAACACCGTACTACTATTACCTGTTTGAATTACAGCAGTTTATGATCAATATGATTGGCATCTTTGTATTATAAAAAGAAAAAAACTGGTTTGGAATTGTTTTCTATAAACTGCCGCTCAGTTTGCAGAACCGAGCATGCACTTCATGTCTGCAGACTGGAGGTTGGTGCAATACAAGCAAACGCACAGCAAATGGCAGGTAAAAACAAACAAGAAAAGGAGGCTATCAAACCTAATAAAGAGTCCTGTTGCACACTGAATAAAGCTTTTATGACTTTATCTTTTTGCTCGGGGCAAACAGTACATTTTGTTTCTGTTCTGCAGTGAGCATAAGCTTTGGAAGGTTAAACAGAGAGTATTAGGTTATGGTAAGTGATCATCAGAGGCTTGCTTTACAGTCATGGCCTGTTAAATTGTTTACTGAACCTTATTTTGTATCTCTGTGGCTGATGTGAGTCTTAATTCTGGTTTATCTCACTTTAAACATGAGTCTGTTGAGTTTTTCATAAAACTTGAAAGGATGAACATAAAGTTTAAGGTGCTTTTTATTACAAGCCACAAATAGTAAGGTGTCACCACAAAAATACCAGTCATTATGTCATTGTGTATCTTGGCAAGTTTTATCAACAGAGCGTTTTATATCTGCTGTTCTACAACTGTCAGTCATTCTGGCTGCATCAGAACAGATGCCAGGATCTGCTCCCTTCTGGGAAGAGGTTGAGACAGTAGTGGTCTGGTCATGCAGTGAGCCCCCATGGCACTCATGTCCATCATGCTTATGGGTCTGCTGACCTTGAGGCTGTTGTATGTGATTTGTTTGCCTCAAAATGCTATGTTGGGCACTGGCTATTTGGGAGCAACTTGGCCGCCTGCAAAGTGGCTGGCAGGAAGGGGCAATCTGGACAGCAAAGCCCTCTTTCCTCCTCAGATGGAGCAGAAGTTGATCTGCAAAACTGGCTTTTTGCTTTGGTGCATCTCCTGTCGCTCAGGGCGTTCCAGTTTCAGCACTGGGTTTACAGATAAGTGTTAACTTAAGGCTGCATTGAGCATCTGTATCTTGTTAACCTGAAGCAAACAGTTCTGTAGTATTTCAGCAGGGATTGTGAGCATAAGAGAGCTTTATATGGACAGCAGAACAGGAGTTTTGAGTGCTTGCTTTGGACATTTTGAGATGCAGAAAAATAGCCAATTTTCAGAAATTTTTTTTACACATCCCTGCTACCATTTAACCCCGCTTCTAGGTTTAGGATACCTAAAACACAGCCTGTGTGTACCCAAGGACAGCCCACAGCTGTCCCTGTGTGGGAACAGCAGGGAGAGGCTCGATCTCTGCAACTGCAGCTTGTGCACCGAGGGATTTCCAACAGCCTCTTGAGGCAGCAGAGCCAGTGACCCTTGTGTTTGTGCAGTGATGCCCAGTTAATCTCTGTAGGAGAATTATGTCCTTTTGTATGAAAGTCAGGTGCTGTTCAGGCAGCCTGCTGTTGAAGACCTTCATATATGTGGTTTATCAATTTTCAGAACTCATTATGGTATTTCCACATTTCCTAGCACCAGGACTTGACAGTAAATCCTCAGATAAACTGTGATGTTGGATAATCCAGGTGAAATGAGAAGCAGGGCCAGGGAACTGCTGGAGCACAGGAGCAGGCTTTTGAAGTGAGCCAAAACAGGATTATTGGAGTCTGGGAGGGAGGCAAGGAGCTCAAAGGCACAAGTCTTAGGGCAGAAGGTATTCTGGGATAAATTCCATTTTGTATTACTTGCTCATACATGCTTAGATCCTGCTCTGCTGCTGGGCTTCAGGCTGTTCCATGTTTTGATTTGCTTTCCCAACCAATTTGTGGCTTACACTGTGAGCAGTGTATCATACCCTGGTAATCTATAGCTTTGTGTGAGAGGTTTTATAGTTGCTCTGAAAAGGTGGCCAGGTCAGTGTTAACAGTGTGCTTGTGACAATCTTGCTTTCCTCCACTAACCATGCTTCTTCATGTATGACTCTATAACTGGGTAACAGAGCCAGCAACTGGGTAATAAAAACAGGACGGAAAATGTGAAAGCTCCTGAGGAAATATACTCACATGCCAACAAAGAGAAAAAGATACATCGGAAAATAGTGTCACGGAAGCAGATAATTTTAAATTTGAGATAAAGTCCAGCTGGTACTTTTATGGGCAGGACTCCTTTGGTTTATAGTGGAAAAATGGAAAAAACCCCTACAGTAGTGGAGACCATTGGCAGGAGACTGCTCTTTACCTTTCCTAAAGCCACACATCAGATGGCTTCCCATTCTGCAGTGGTTTTGGGAGTGAGGGTCCAATCAGAGGACAAAGACACAAGTCTTTGGCCACAGGGTGCAGCACACGGTGGTCTCATAGCAAACTAGGGACTGCAGGCTGAAGCAGTGTTTAAGTCAAGTGACTCATTTTAATAATTAGCCAACAGCCAGTTCCCATACTTTGAAGGGTATGTTCTGCTTCAGAGGCATGCAGTGTGCCCCTTCTCTGCATGCACTGATTTTCAGGACTGACTGGCAAGTGGCTTTTCTATGGCTCTGACCTTCATGTTCATCTTGCCAGAAGAAAAATATGAAGTTGACCACATTGCCAAATAAAAATGGAAGATGGATTTGTTTCTGTGAAATAGTACTGAGTGAACCTTTCTGATCTTATTTTCAGGTATTCATTACCCTGCCAGGGCGATAGTTCTTCTATTTGGTAGGACAGCCAAGACTGCAAGGTGAAAGCACAGCGCAGGGGATGGCAAGTTTGCTCTCCAGGTAGAACTGGAGATTATCCTTGTCTTGATAAACCCATCTAATTTCTTTTCATGCTGGAGCAACATACAATGAAGTGGTGTCAAAATAATATGCACAATATTGTGCTCCTGGATTAAATCCAAATTACTAAATCTATCCTAGGAATATTATATTCACAGATTCCCCCACCCCCCCCAATATTTCTAATTCAACTGTTCAAGTTAGTGAAGAAAGACTGACAGAGACTGCTCATTACTCCCAGCAGCTGGCAGTGATGTGAGGCTGATAATTTTCCCTATGATTTTGCTAAACTTTGGATTAAATCCACTGATGTGCTGTCTTAAGTAGGGAATATCCAGCTCTGTTCTGCTTTGCCTGAGTCAGGCCTGGGTGTTGAATGTGGCTGTCTTCAATCCCCAGCAAATGCAGAGGATTGCTCTCCAACCTCCTGTGTATGTGAATGTATATCTAAGTGAGACAGGTCCAGTGAAAAGGGAGGGTTGTGGCTCCATCAGCGGAGTCTGTCTCCAGCATTCTCTGTAAGTCTCCTAAATTGGGCTGCTGATCCCTCTGTCTCTGTTTTGCTGTCTTGAAAACTGGTTTGGAAAGCCTTTTCAAAAGGAAATCCTGGTGCTAGGGACACATTTTGTGTGTATTTTTGATCAAATGAATAAAAGATTTGCTGCACAAGAGTATTCCTTCTCCAGAGTGCCTGCATGAGCACTGAGCCGGATCAGACGTGGTTCTGCCCTTGAGAGTGGGCACAAATAGAGGTAATTATATGAGCACCAGGTTCAGTGACTGCAATTTAAAAAGCTCTAAGTGAGATATTAGATCAGCAGCACTGAGGTACAGCAGCCACGGAAGTTGTGTGCTGTGGTAAACCTGTGTATGTGAAATCTCTCTCTAAAAAGATTTCAACACTTTGCATCACATCTGCTAATACTTATTTTTAAAGGATGCTTGTGTCAGCTGCCTCAGCTCCACGCTGCCGTGGGCTATTCTCAAGTCTGGACTGTCTTCCAGTCAGTGTGAAGTGGACTCTGCTGCCTGATATGAATGGTTGACTTGTCCTGATAGTTTTTGTTGGCAGTAAACAACTACAGTGGCAATGTGGCTGTGATTTCTGCCAGCCCTTGGGTGTACTTTCCAAATACTGAAGCCAGTGACCCGGCTGAACCGAGGTTTCAGGGAATCCTTTCATGGGAACTACAGAAAAAAATACACTTTTAGTGTTTTTTCATATAATCTTGTAGACATCAGGATATGAGGGTTTGATGAGAAGGCTCAGGTGTGATCAGTCACCTGGGATGTTGCATTGTAACACGTAGGGGCGTAGATATTAACACCTTAAATGTGTTAAACATAGCCTCTCCTGGTACTCTAGTGATATTTACTTTCCTGCCACTGTAGATATACCTGAAGGTAGTAGAGTTAGAAAAAACAGCCACTTTTTCAGTGTGCTGCCCTCTGACTGCAGTGTTGAGCTCCTCTTGAAATGATGATTTTTCTGGTCATCGAAAAGCTGAATATTGACAGATATCTTTTCAACATAGCTGACCCTGTAGTTACACCAGTTCCCAAAAGGTATCAAGGTCCCTTTCTTAATTCCCTCCCCTACTCTGACTTGCAAACTGAACAGAAAGGCTTTTTGCCTAGCTAGAAATACACCACGCTCAAAATGAGCGGTAGCATGCTGGCTGATTAACAAGGAGAGAAAATTGTTCTTTCCTACACAACTTGATGGAACACAGGACCCTGACCCACAGCTATAGCTGAATTAAGGGCAACACTTCAAGTTTAGAATTTTCCTGAGAAGGAATATGCAGGTTAATCATGCGTAGCTACTCTCCATTGCTGTCACTAGTAGAACTAAGTCTTATTTTTTAGGCCTTCAAATTCCAATTGGATGGTAGACTGAAGCCCATGAGAAGAGCTCATCAAGAGGAGTTCTTTAGTGTCAAGTTGTCTACCTGAACCTATGCTAACCTCTCACCATCTTTCTTTTTCTGTAGGCAACATCTTTGTCGTCAGTTTGTCAGTTGCAGACCTTGTAGTTGCAGTTTATCCATACCCTCTGATCTTGAGTGCGATTTTCCACAATGGATGGACCATGGGAAATGTCCACTGCCAGATAAGCGGGTTCCTGATGGGTTTGAGTGTCATTGGGTCCATTTTCAACATCACAGCAATCGCAATCAACCGCTACTGCTACATCTGTCATAGCCTTCGGTATGATAAGCTCTTCAACATGAAGAACACCTTCTGCTATCTCTGCTTGACCTGGATACTCACAGTGGTGGCAATTGTGCCAAACTTCTTTGTTGGCTCTTTGCAGTATGACCCCCGGATTTACTCCTGCACCTTTGCACAGACAGTGAGTACATCATACACCATCGCAGTGGTGGTGATTCACTTCATCGTCCCACTGTCCATTGTGACATTTTGCTACCTGCGTATCTGGATTTTGGTGATTCACGTCAAACACCGGGTGAGACAAGATTGCAAGCAGAAGCTCAGAGCAGCTGACATCCGGAATTTCTTGACTATGTTTGTAGTTTTTGTCCTTTTTGCTGTGTGCTGGGGACCATTAAACTTTATTGGCCTTGCTGTTTCAATTAATCCTTCACATGTGCAGCCACACATTCCAGAATGGCTTTTCGTCCTGAGCTATTTTATGGCCTATTTTAACAGCTGCCTTAATGCTGTGATCTATGGGCTTCTTAACCAGAATTTCCGGAGGGAATACAAAAGGATACTGCTGACACTTTGGACTCCCAGGTTTCTGTTCATTGATGTGTCCAAGGGTGGGACAGAAGGGATGAAAAGCAAGCCATCTCCAGCTGTAACAAACAACAACCAAGCTGAAATGCATTTATGAGTCAGAACAGTACTATTTATTCTGGATTACAGTTGTATATATAATATAGAAGAGCCTTTCTATGTGTGCATTTCACAGCTGGTGTTGCTGGGCCCCTCGTGTGAGGAAGGAGTCTGCTTCTCATATGAGGAAGGGGTCTGCTACCTTTCACGTTTAGCTTATTGCTGCGACATCAAGGCTTTGAATAGTTTTCAGAATGAAAATGACTGATCTTTATTTATTTTGTTTAATAGACCATCTTTCACCATGTGCCTATTTAATAGGTTTGGTTGCTTTTGTCACAAGCATTCAGTATGCATGGAGAAATGCAGTTATGCTTGAAATGCAATCTTCAAGAGCTGGCAAAATTGCTGTGTATTACAAACAAACCTTTCTCCCTTCCTTCTGAATTCTATTTTTTTAGCATTATCATGACCCAAACTATAGCAAACAAAGTGGAAACTGTGTGGCTTTTCACCTTTTCAGTTAGGCACCAGTAGTAGCCAGCAGGCATACATATGGGCATGATAATGTCCATTGTATGTGTATTAGTTTTCCTTTTTCTTTTCTTATAAGGTTTAGAAGCTAGCCTGCGCCAGATGTAAGGCAGGCAAAAGCCAGACCTAGTGAATGTCTGATACACTCATTTTAATTGCATATCTACAGGTATTAAGTACCCTTGCACTCTCCTTCTCAGGCCACGAGTAAGAGTATAATATATGACATAATCTAATTGCAGGAAGATACTTGGAGCCTGATTCTAATTTAGGCAGTATCCTGTCATGGCCAGCATTCATTTCAAATGTCTTTCAGAAGCCCCTGCTACATGAGCATCATACAAAAGATGAGCATAGCAGAGTCCCACCTGTTTAATGCAGATGATGGCATTTAAGTTCCAGTAATATTTACACTTGCAGACAAAGGGAAAAAGGAAAAGAAGAGTTTCTTCCAAACACTTCTCCTTTTCCTAACCACAGAACATGAATTTGACAGGGGTAGAAAAGCAGTGGAGAATTTTTTTCCATTTTATTCATGTACAAAGCTGTAATTCAAGGAGCTGGGAAAGCTGCTTATGCATATTCATGCATCAGTTCTCAGTTAAAGCCTGAACTCTGTTATCTATGTCATTGGAAACAATGTCCTGAAGTGCTGAGAAGGCCAATATCATGTTAGAAACAAGCACATGGGCAAAGATAAGGCTATTTCTTTAACAGAGTATGTGTGGGGGATGATGGCAGCTGTCTGTAAATATGACTACATCTTCTTCCCTTAGCTTCAATGTGAATTCATCTCTTTATGGTTTAAAACATGTGGATCCTGCTTTGAAACAGTCCCATAAAATCAACAAATAAAGCTTCCCCATTGCAACTGTACCTTAAGCTAGTAAGGCTTGATGCTGGGGTACTGAGAGGCACAGCAGGAGCTGTGTAATGGAGAGGAGCAGGTCTGAGCCCTGTGAATAGAAGGTGGGTAGCAGTCAGCCCTGTGCCAGACCAAAGAGTGCAGTCTTTTTGATTATGGTCAAAGCAGGACCAGGACTAGTTCCCAGAGCTGAACCCCGAAACACTGAGAACCAGGATTTGCACTATGCCTAGCAGTGGAGGTACATAGGATTTGCAAAACCCTGAGCAGGCTAAGTGCCTAATCCTTAGTGAGTTAACAAGTCATTTGTGCATTGCTTGCTAAGAGCAACTTGTTGCTGAATGTCCCTTCTGCTGATCTTTTGGGGGAAGAGGAGTTGAGCAGCATTAAGCCACTTTATGAAGTGGGGCCAAGAAACATTGCATGGTGCATTGATTCAGTGAGGACTGCAGTTTGCGTGCCGCCACATGGTGAAGGTTGCTGCAGTGCAAAGCAGGGTTCTGCATTCATAGGGCACCCTGGCACTTTGTGAAGTTTCAAACTTGAACATCTCAGCCACTTCAGATGTTTATTGTTTTAAAATGCACTGCAGCCAGCCTCCCATAATAGGAATCAAACTGAGTTCTGTTTTGGCCTCTTAATCTGCCTGAGCATGGCCAAATAAAGGTATCTTCGCCTTCAGAAGTAATGTGGTCTGTTTGCCTTCCAGCAAAACCAGTCTGGATGAATTCACACCATTCCATGCAAGCAAAATCATTTTGAGTCAAACTTGGATAAGAAATGCACTGAGGAATCCATAACTGCAGGGACTGTTTGTCCTATCACACCAAGGAGATGTCCCATGTTCTGGGACTAGTCTTCAGTCATTTGCAATTAGCTACAAGTGTTAGAATCACATTAGCAAATAACTTCAAGCATCTAGTGCCAAGCCAAATAGACTCCTTTAAGACAGTTATGAACAGTCTTTTACAGGTTTGCCAGTTATCTCAAATACTGCAAAACTGGCGTTTCTTCTTATTAATCGTTGCCTTTTTAACTGAATGTTCAGCAAATGCAGTGTGGTTTGTTTGGTTTGGTTTGGTTTGGTTTTCTCTTTAAGCTTGTATTTGCACTATTTCTCATTCAGGCTCCAAAGTAACAGCCAGCAAGCATTTGAACCAAACAATGTAAGCCAAAGAGGTCCTGAACAGGCAAGCTGCTCTGCTAGCACCTGGTAGGGAGGGGAGCAGCTGGAGCACCATAGGGCATCTCCCCAGAACTCAGAGAGTCACTGCTGAACTAAACTATGCAAAATGATAGCTTGTTTTCTGCTGTAGGGTCCGAGCCCAACTCTTGCCCTGGTCTTTGCAGGGGAAAAGCTAAGTACCTGCTGTGCTGGGGTGGGACCTGAGCCTCACCATACATACGCAGACCCTGCTGCCACCTCACAGGATGGGAATGGGTCTGCGATGGGCACTGTCCATCTCACAGCACAAACAACTTGCCCTAGCACAACCTGTTCAGATGTGCTTTGGGTGTCCCAGTGTAAGCGAGGGCTGTCCAAGACTTAGCCCAGAGGCTGGCTGATTCAGCCACAGTTGGAATCCTGAGCTCAGTCCTGCTGGAGCTAAAGTTTGTGATACAAAACATGGCTTCAGACAGAAAACACTGTGCCATTTGCTAGCACTTTGATACAGAGACAGTGGATAGGATAGATTTTTATACTGATTTATTTTAAAACTACCCAAGCAGCTCTTTATTTTTATGTTAAAAATGGTTAACAGGATACAGTTTATTTTGTTTACAGAAAAAGGGAAGTGTGTCTTAAACTGGGAATCCTAAGCTGTGTCAGTTTCCCTATGGGAATCTAGCTTTAATCCAAATTTGGCTTTTAAGGAGATCCCACATGTTAAATCATGCTCTGCCAACCCCACCTGTTGCATACCTTGCCTTAAGTCTCAGAAATAACATTGAGATCTCTTATAAACTGATTTTAAATCACTTGCTGTGGATATGACCTGGTGGTGTTGAATACCTGTTGTAGCCCCAAAATCTAACCTGGTCCGAGTGGCCATAAACTTACGGAGAGGCACTAATGCTCTGCAGGAAGAGGAATTTGTTACTACAAAGAAGTGGTTTTGGATGTTGCTGATGAATGTTGTTTATTCTGTTTAAGAAGAATGTTAACTATTATATTTATATAAAAATATATATTGCATATTCTGTTTCCATTTTATCGTTTGATAAAGAATCCTTTCCTATTGCTACTTTTGTTCCTAGATTTCCCTGTTTAAACTGTAGTAAATCTGCCACTGGAACACATTATTTTTTTCCACTTGCAGTTACTTTTTAATAAATACTTGGAACAACAGCTTTAGTGCAGATTTTGCTGTGCTCGTGCAGTTCTTCAGACAACAGATTCTGGCCATAGGTTGCAGCAATTATATTTCCATGCCATCTTGACTGGATCTGCTTTTTCTGGGAGCCTTACTGCTGCTTCTGAAGTGGGGAGAGTGATCCATGTGTAACTGCAACTTGAACTCTTACAGACCAAGTGCCTTGTTCCTGTTTCCTGACAAGATGCCGTGTGTAATCTTGGTGTTAATGTAGTAAAGGCTGAGCTTATCCAGTAAAACAAAAAAAGGCTGAACCACCATGGAGCAGATGTGTTGAATGAACATCCCAAAGCAGAATTACTGGGTTTTTTTGTTAATCTTTTCCAGCAGGCACTGGACTTTATCTGCTGCTTCCACTGCAATGCTCAGTGATGTGACATGCGAAAGAAACCTGTTTATGATAGTTGCAGATCCCAAAACGTCTGAATAGAGCTGCTGGAAGATCGTGGCACGGACTCATACCTGCTGTTTCCAAAATGTGGAACTGAATGAATTGAAATGTCAGAAGTGAGGTGGTGTTATTTATTTACTTTCTTGCCACAAAGTATAGTAGCTGGGAGATAAGATACAGCTATAAAAGATAAGAGGTGCGACAATCCAACACCAGGATAAAATCTCACTCATGGTAACTATTTAGAAACCAATATTTGTCCTAATGTATTTACTTCCAAGCTTATAATTTATAATATCAATCCAGTCAGTAAAGAGCTGCTGCATATGTATTCAGAATTTTATTGGAAAAAAGTAAATTACTGGCCCTAATGCAATATTTCCTACCATAAAAGCCCTGAGATAAGAAATGCAGAACAGGTTCGTGCAAGAACTCTGTGATGGGATTGGTGATAAGAACCATAAAATTTGTATTGCAGAGATAGAATTTACAGTATGGGGTCCAGAGTTTCCAGAGCAAACAAGGTGGGTCTGAACCATTAGCTGAAATATGCTTCTCTGTTTTCTCCAAGGCATGGTCTCCTGATAAGGTTTTTAATTCAAATAGTAGTTTCTAAGAAGCCAGAGCAACTTTAATGTCTTTTAGATTAGTGGATAATGGCTGTGCAGTCACGGCTTGCTTAGATTACTATTTAAAGAGACTGACCCATCAAACAGTTTCATAAAAAAAAAAGGTAGAGGTATTGATGTGACATCAAAATACAACCATCTCCTGGGTGAAAAGTGACAGATGTTTTGCTATGGAAGAAAACAACCATGGAAAAAGTGAAAACCATTTGCAGGAAAGAAATTGCAAATTCCATTTGCGGTTGAAATAGAAGAGGAATGTTTGGAGGGATTGTTCTTACTCAAACTGGAACTTGGCCAGGACAATGAAGTTAATGAACCTATTAATACAAAAAGTGACTCAGGGATTCTTATGGTGCTGGGGCACAGAGCCAGTGGTGACCCAGGTGTCTGGCTGTGGGAGTCCCTGCCGCAAAGCAGAGACAGAGGCAATACAGTAGGTAAAGCTGGCGAAACCTAGAGAAAAAACAGAGTATACTTCTGAAAATACTACATGCACAAAGGTGCTGGTAGTTAGAAGTTGAGCGAGATTTTGCTTTTTGGGGGTTTTTTGTGGGTTTGGTTGTTTTTTGGTTGGTTTGGTTTGTTTTAATGAAAACCAAACATTTCCCTTCCTAATGCTTCTGAAATAGAACACTATAGTCAGTCAACCTGAATGCTCTTTTCACAGATATTTGTCCTGTCCCCACTGCAGCACTGCAGCTCCTTATGACATCAGCCTGGCATGACTGGGGACAAATAACTTCTTCCAAGCTTCTCCTGCAAGAGGAAATGGGTCACAAAAAGAGTTTCAGGAGGCCAGGGCATGCACAGCACCACATCATTTGCACTAGAGGTCAGGTGCACACTGTGGTTGTGCTGCTTTTCACATAGCAGGTGAGGCAGCTACCATCACAAGAGCTCCTTAGCAGCATCACCTGAGGAACCCGTGCCTTGAGAAGATGGGGACTTTGCCAGTAATTCACAGCTAGAGCTTGAAGCAAGTATTTTCCCTCTTTCCCCCAGCTGTGATTTAATTGTAAATTAAACAACTCGTTACACTCTTGAAGGACTGGACTGGTTTGTTTTGGTTTGGTTTGCTGGTTGCTTTGGAGGGATCCAAGCTGCAGGGGTTGCAACCTGGGCACAGCTAGGATGTGGTTGATGGGCTGATGAGCTGCCCCTGAGCAGGGCCATGTCACACTCAACTCCATCAGCTTAAATTGCATTGGGTAGAGATTCTTTTTTCCCTGGTAGACAGTGGCTAGAAGAGGCAGAAGGTGCTGTGGTATGGCCACCTGTATCACCCCATGTGCTGAGAGGTGAGGTTTGCTTTCTTGGTATGATGTTCTTTTTGCTGGGAAGTCAAAACACTTTTGGGAAAGCAAATGTCTCCTGTAGAGAAACAGAGCTGCTATGTTCTGGTAGTTTATGGCTTTCCCTGTGCTGCTGGTGGTCATGCAGGAATTAAGACAAATAAGGAATTTTTCGCTAGCAAAACCTGTCTCTGTTGCTACCCTGTACTGGCAGTGCCCACTTTGCAGCCTCCAACCCATAGGTGTTTGGCTCTGCAACACTGAGGACTCATCCAAAGGAGTCATGGTCAACAGGTCCTTGTCTGCAGGCCAATGCTGTAACAAAGGATCAGACAGGTGAAGGAAAAAGAGCTGTGCTTTGGCCTGAAGCTTTCTGGATTCTGGAATAGATCTTACTTATATTGCTTTTCTCATTGTATAGAAAGAAACATATATACATATACACACACAGAGCCTGGATTTTCCTAAAGGAATCAATACCAATCATAAGTTACAAAGTATTGACTATATAAAAGTTCTGATTTTTCTCTTGGGTATTTCAAAGCAGATGGAAAATGCAGCAGGTGCTGATTATGTTTTTCTGCCCTTGGGAAAACTTGTCACAGTAACCTGTTTATCGTGTTTATTTTGACATTTTACTGCCTGAGTCTGCTCTGTAGCATGCAGGGTGGTTAGAGGTGAAGTCTTACAGATTCACTTATACTTGAACAACTGAAAATCAATAAGCCCCAAGCAACAAAGAAAAATGTCTGTTTTGTGTATGTGGAGGAAGGCTTGTGTTTTTATTTTTACTGAGGAAATATCAGGAAATGCAGGGGTTTGCACTTTGTATATTAGTGATTGAAGAGTATAAAATGAGCTTTGCTTTAGCTGCCATGTATATGCTTTTCCTTTACTTTTTCAATAGGTGATGGAAACCTGTTTATTTTTGGCATGTTCTTAGGACTGCATAGAAAAGTAATTTGAGAGCTGGTCGCATGGATGCTGAAGGATTCATGTGCTCAGCAGTTTTAAAAAGTGAGGTTTGTAGAAGATAAAAGGCAAATCCTGCTGGCTGGTCTGCATGAGTCCAACAGGAATAGGTACTGCTCTGTGCTGTTGAGTGCCTGGCTCTGTAAGAGCTCAATAATAGGGGTGCTTCTCCCCTGCTGAGTCTATCTAGGATCCTAGACTGGAGAGATTTGGGCAAGCTCTATTCTAAGGAGGAAATAAAGAATTTGACTGTAACTGTGGGTCCTTGGGCTGACAGATTGTGTTGTTCCAGTTGCCAGACATTTCCCCTTCTGTGTTCTCTGATGCTGAAATTTTGGAAAGCGAAGAACATTTTTACTGCTCCTGCCCTAAGAGGCAGCATCTTGTGTTTGTAGCTGGTTGCTTGTTTCGGAGCATGCTCATGGGTATTGTTGATTGAGGAGCTACTGTTACATACAAGTGACCTCAGGCAGCACTGCGCTGGGTTGGAGCAGCATAGTCTGGGATGGTAATTGCACAATGTCTAAATCTTCATGCTTTTGTGGTAATCAGGGTTTTGGATTAGGAATGAATTGCACCTCTCAAACTGCACTGTCTTCTGGGGCTGCAGCATAGAGAACTTGCAGACTGGGATGGACATGGGATGGCCTTCTTGCAGCAATTTGTATAGCTCTTTTCAGTTCCGAATGCTTGTCCCTTGTTTGGGTCATAACTCTGATGACTTCACTGCACAGTTGCATCTGAAATTCACCTTTTAAGAAAAATGAATCCCCAACAGCTGTCTGAATTCAGAGTTTTCAGCTGAGAGGGGTATGGCTCACTGTATAACAGAAAGAAATACTAGCCTTTAAGCCTCTCAGCTGCTAATTAAATGGACTATGTTGTGTGTAAATAAATTCATATTTTCATTTTGCAGCCAGACAGAATTTCATTAAGGCACTTTAGCAGCTGTAAAGGGATAGCAGCAGCTAGCATTTTGGGGTTTCTGGGTTTAGTGCTTGTACGTTATCTTGCACTGATTACTAAGTACTTCAATGATATGTCTAGTAGAATTTATTTTTGCTTTGACAGGGGTATTAGGATGATAAATAGCTCAGCAGAGTTTTACTGAGCTGAGCTCAGAGGTGGTGCTTAGATCTTTAAGTCCCCAATCACTGCAGTTATTAGAAGAATATGTAAAAAGAGCTAGATAACTTTGTACACAACTCTATTTGTCAAATTTATTGCATATCAAATACTGATTTAAACAGCAATTTCTTTATACAGTCAATTCAGAAAGGCTCCTTTTTACCATAGCTGTTCTATCTGTAGCTTTTCGGTTAGTAGCTGGCATTGACTTTTTCTGTTTTGTGTCAACTTGAAGAGTGGATGTTGCCTAGTGGTTGAAGCAGGGGACTGAGGAGAGGTGACAATTTAGGATATCTTGCATCTATTTTTGCCTCTTTCTCACTTGTTTTGTGACCTTGAAATGAATCATGCTATATTTTTTACCTTTGCTACATAGGTGTAGTTAATTACAATGCAAAGCACTGGGGAATTGACAAGTAACATTTATCTAAGGAAATTGCACAATGCTTTAATTTGCCATGTGATTTCTTTCTCATTAACCCTGCTGAATCAGGACCTTTGAAATGAAAATCAGAGTTCAACATCATTCTTGGAAGTGTAGAGGACTGAATAAGCGAGCTGCAACAATGCTTTGCAGACCCCTTTGTTATATATTGGCCTGGGACAAAATCCAGGACTTGGGTGCTGGGTAACAGTTCTTACACTATTGCAGTCTCCTGTTTTGTGGTTTTGGTTGTGGGTTTTTGGTTGCTTGGTTTTGTGGCTTGGATGTGCTTCTCTGTGTATAGGGATGGAGGGTGGGGGGAAACCCCAAATACCATGTGGTAGAAAAACACTGATAACAGAAAAATATAAAGAAACAAAGCCTGCTGAGTTTTGATCTGGTGTTCTAGCTCATGATTACCCCCTGAACATGGTGTATGAAAAGCAGGAATATGTGTACTTTGCTATTGATGCTTCATGTCTAGGTTGGGTAAGTGTTTGCTTGAGAGGATAATAACTTATCAACAGCAGGTGTGGTAACAGGAAGATGTTACCTTAGCAAGACCCTTGGATGTCAAACACTGTGCTCAGAAACATCCCCAGGTACCCCAATGTGGCTGTGATGTGCTCAGCCTTGAAAAGAGTAGGATCCTTTTGTCCATAACACAGGAAGTGTTGTGAGAATGGTCAAAAGCAGTGGGAAAAAGACAAACAGGACCTGCCTGCCATGTTTAATTTGTTTAAATGTGTAATTATCAGTAACACTAATGGTAACCAGGCAAGCTAATTCATAATTTCCCTTGTGATATTTGTTGAGTTGTTTTAATGCAGACATAGGACTGACTTTGCTCACTTGGTGTACATACTAACGGGTACTGTCTAACTGTTGTGTATTGTAGCCATTGTGATACCTCAAATGAGCCAGTTTTCTTTGTGAAAATTATTAGCAGTAATGAAACATTACTGGATTTTACGCAATACTGTTTGACCGTACTGAGTAGCTCTCCCTCCAGAGCCTGGGTTATGCACACCTATTTGTGGATTAAACTCCTACGGTAAGTGTAACAGGGAGAAAACAGTAGGTCTGACCTTTTTTATTAGTTTCCAGTAGGGTGAACAAGACTAATTTCACTGAGATCTCTATCAATGTGATACTAGCATAGGAAGAGAACTGGGCACAACACAATATGATATGGTTGGGGTTTTTTTTTAATCAGAAATTAAAGCTCTTGGAGTTTTTCTAAGACATTAATGTTCAGCTGGGATGGGGGCTAAGGATTTAGCTAGAGTTGGCATGTAGAAACAGCAGCCCTTTTAAGGAAGTTACAGCCTCTGTGATGCTGGAGGTCAGTCTTTCCCACTATACTGATTCCTTCTGGTATTAAAAATTCATTTCTGTCTTCGATGAAACTATGTTTAGTCTGAATTGAATAGTCTTAAAACTAATGACTGGAGAGAGAAATCTGAGACACTGCATTAATACGTATATAAAAACACAGGTATATTGTTACTGCTGGAGTCTTTCAGTTAGAAGAAATGTAGCAGGTTGTTGTGTGAACTGAGTGATGCATTCATGTGGGAAATGTGTATCTTAAGCTAGAATGAAAGCCTGTCAAAAGTGAGGCATAACTTGTGCTCTCGACAAGAATGTTTAATCACTTTAGAATAGAATCATTTAGGTTGGGGAAAAAAGTTTAAGATAAACAAGTCCAACTGTTAACCAAGTCCACCACTAAACCATGTCCTAAGGGCCACATCTACGCAGCTTTTAAATACCTCCAGAGATGATTACTCCACCACTTCCCTGAGCAGCCTGTTCCAGTGCTTGATAACCCTTTCAGGGAAGAATATTGCTATTATACTGGTAAAGAATAACTAACATGATGATATTCCTTTCTGCAAAGGGTAATGCAATCACTTCTTCATTTGACTTACTTTTGATAACAATCAGGTGAAATGAAGGTATTCTATCTTATGCCCTCTAATCTGTTAACAGTGGAGGGTATAATTCAAAGGGGAAGTAACACAAAGAAAGTCTGCAAAGCTGACCAGTGATTGCTCTGAGGGCTCCCTTGTTATGGGATCCATGTCCTTGGTCAGTCCAGAGCTCTGCAGTCATGTATGCCAGGAGCACCATCTCCCTGGCTTGGGACTGATGGCTTGGCCTGGGGGGTGACTTCTACCACAGAGTCCTTCACAGCTGTGGTTTAAGCCCAAACTCACTGGCAGAGCATGAGACTGAAAAGTGCTTGCTTGGAGTAAGCATTACTTGGCAACAACTAAAACCAGCACTTTTCTCAGAATAAGTCAAAACCACAGCACTACACCAGCTACTAAGTAGGAGAAAAATAACTGTTACAGCTGAACCCAGGACAACAGTGCATAGTACTGCTTGGGAAAATCTGTGGAAGAGGCTTTGATAGCCAGCCAAACCCTGGTCAGTGGTCATGTTTATTTTTAGATCTTTTCTTGTCAGGAAAAATATGCTTGGGAATCTAGTGATAGGAAATGGGGATTAAGGAATCTGGAGGAAGACTGAAAAGTACCAGGATTACTTCTCCAGTCTTGTCTCCACTTCTGTCCCACTGGCTGCATCTGGCCAGTTCCAGATTGAAGGGATGCCTGAGCATGAGTGACCTGGTGGTTCATTGTCATAGGACTCTAACAAAGCTGAGTGTGAGAAAAATTATGACATACCAAGCAGGTATTTGTACTGAAAAATTGCATTTATGGACTACTTTTCAGGGTGAATCAATCTTAAAAAGAAGAGGAAAAAAAAAAAAAAAAAAAGACTCTTTTAATTATACCATTGTTCAGGCTTGGGCAAACTGCCATTGTAGCAACTACCGTACTTTGGAGTTCTTAAGGCTGCCTATTAGGCAGGGTTAAGAAATGAAACCATTTGTTGTTTCCTTTACTATCTAAATAACAGAAATTCTATGTCCTGTAACATTCAGTAAGGCTAGGCTCCTCAAAGAGATCAGAAGACCAATTATTCCTGCTCTGTATTGTTTTTCATGATAAAGAAGCAATATTTTATGAAAGCCTGGTGGGATTTTTAGGTCTCATTTATTTTGTGTTGATTTAAGGAAAGACTTTAACTCTGGAAGCAGACCTACAGACTGACAGCATGGACTTGATTTATGTGAAGTTGTTCTGCACATTCAGAGCTTTAAAGCAAAATGATGAGCCCATGCTGTGCTTGATCCTTATCATGGTGTGGATTCCTCTTGTAAATACGACATGGGATGTGGAGCTCTTGAGACATGATGGGAAGTTTTGTGGTTAACTTAGCAGGAAGCTGGAGCAGATCCCATCATGGATGATGTTTAACTCAGCACCTCAGTTTTGATGTATTTGTACACAGGTACAAATAATGTAGGTGCCCAGAGTGAAGCTGCATTGAAATACAGGTCACAGAGCCCAGCAGTGTTATTTAGAGGCCTTACCTTCTGAATTTCTGGGGTCTAATTTTGGAGGGTCCCATGATCTCATCTGACAAATGAAATGGAGGTGTTTGTTTTGTGCAAAAGATGCTTAATGGTCCAAATCTTGGTTCTACTGTGCTCAAATTTATAAACCCGTATTTGAATTTGAGTAGATTATTCTAGCTCTGGGGAGGAGACATGTAAATTCCTGGACTAGCCTGAAGTCATCTGTTGATGAGCACCATAACCTAAATGGAAAGAACCTTTTAGAGAAGGCAGGAGGCACAAAACCTGGTGATTCCTACAAGTGCAAGGTCCATTGGGGTAGGCAGAAAGTGTTCTCTGAAGCAAGAGAACCTGCAAAGCCCACTGAGTGTGGCTTCCCTCTGGCATGCCCTGGTTTTACTGGGATGTTGAGTGGAAAGGATGTAACAGAATAAGAAGCCCCATGTAACCAAAAGCTGGTTGATACTTCAATATAAGCCTTGATTCCCAAGAATCTTGTAACTTGCCTGTAAAACAAGTAAATGGCGGTTGTCTTGTTACACTAAGGAATTGTCTTGAAAATATTCATACCTTCACCTCCCTCTTTCTTGCCCTGTCCTGCCAAGCCCTCCCTCAACACTCCTTCAACAGCTTATGCATACTGCAAGCAAACAGAATTCATCTTGGCAGGAAGAACCTACAAGAGGCCACCCTCATCCTGCCTGTGTCCCCACCACTTATAATGGCAGGCAGCTATGTCACATAAAACATCATAAGCAGAAAACCTCTATTTTAAAGCCAGAAAGTAAGTAGTTCCCTTTCTAGCTCCTAAAAGGTTGTTTTAGTGCCTTTTTTAGTTTCCAATCAAAATGGAAATTTGCCTGTGTACCTGGCTGCATACCTTGCCTGTAAGTTTGGTCAAGTTAAGTGCTTTAAAAAAAGGAGAAAAACTGATGTCAGTCAATAGAGATATCTAAGAATATATGTATTAAACATAAATATATATATATAAAATTTTATATATATAAAAATATATATAAATTTATGCTTGTATTTGTACTGTGGAGATATATGTATGTAATACTGACATAGTATTATTGAGATGAACCAAATATTCTCTAGAGAATCTATACTTTTGTATAAGTTTTCCTTTCATTAGCTGCTAATAACACTTTCTTTGTATAACCAAGTCACTACATTCTGTTACTTGAAAGAAGGATTGGTTCTTGCTGTGTTCTTGCAACAATATCCAGTATTATTAGGCTTGAACTTAGCTGAGTCTTGGGCTCTGTTCCATTGCTGGTACTAAGTGATGTCAGTTTTCATTTTGTGAATCTCTGACTATTTGGATGTGTTCATATATATACAAAAGTACTGAGTGCCTGTCTAAAGCACCATGTCACTGGGGCCTGTGGGAAACACCAGGATCTCCTGTGAAATATCTCAATTAGTTTTGCCTTTCATGTTGACATCCTAAATTCTAGGCTTGAGGTATGTATTGGAAATTTTTCCCCTAGTTTGTCACAACAGAACAATTTCTGCAAAGCAGAACAGAATGCAAATGCTAATTAAAACTAACAAGTCAAATTGATGTCACCTATTTCATACAGAAATAAAAAAGCTGACTAAGAAAAATACGTTCTGCCCTTGTTGAAGTTGACTGAAACTTGATCATTGAGCTCTATGGCACAAAGTGAAGACCCTTGTTTTGCTTTTTCAGTTTCTGGAGGTAGGTGGTAGTCTTTCCATCACTTCAGAGAGCAGATCTGCTGTCTATAAGGAAAAGACAGCAAGCCCACTCTTCAAGCATGCTTTCAAAGCTTCTGTGCTGTACTTGGCTTGGAGGTGTCTGCTGGCAGACCATCTTTGACTAGGCTTGATCCCACAAGGTAATCTCTACAGATTGCACATGTAAGTATTGAAAGCGGTAGTCATCAGCTGTGTGTCACCAAAGTGCTCTGGGGATTGCTCAGGAGGAGCTCCTTGTTTGAGCCTCACAGTCTGTAGTCTGCATTTCCCATGCCAGTGCAGGGAGAGAAGTGAATCCAGCTTCTTTCAGTTGCTGTTTGGCTGGTGGATAAAACAGGCACTACCCACAGAGTACTAGCTGCTGGCATAGCTGACAGGAGTGTTCAAGCTTTCCCGATGTAGCTGGGGTTTGGATGGATGATAATCATTTCTTTCCCTTCCTGAGAGGCTGAAGGTGGAGCAAACACCTGATTATTATAAAGGCCTAAAGTGTTTTTCAGTTTGGATCTGGTTTTCTTCCATGAGAGCACTGCACTGTTTCCAGTACATCCTGGTATTGTGCTGCCGGTGTTCTGTCGAATGGTCCAATAAGAAGTAAACACTTATTTGATGAGGTGTGCTTACATTATGGTAGGACATGTAGATGCAAAGAATATTATTTCCTATGTGGACAGACATCTTGCGTTCAGTGCAACCCTCGACATGCATCTACCTTTATAAATATGAGGGTATATTAGGTTCAGGCCTTTGGTTGCTCGAGCTTGATCCAGGAGATGAAAGTCTCGTGCGGAATCTTCCTGATTGCTTATGCAGCTTTTCTTCATTCAGTTTTGCCTATTCCACTTGCCCTTAGTCATTGTGCTTGTAGTGAGTGTGGGTAATGCCCTTCCCAAATCTTCATTCGTGAAGCCAAGCCATCAATCAATCATATTAGGTATGCTCTGATCATGTCTTAAAAGACCATGTGGTCTTTTAAAAAGCCATTGTTTTTACTTTCTCCAAATCAAGTCTGGTTGTCTGATTGGCATGAACAAACACATTGCTTTCCTTTGGGCTTTTATTTTATTTAAATTTTTATTATGGCTTTAAATAGAAATAAAAATCCCTGAACTCTTGTAGCTTATTTTGGTGGCTGAAGCAGATTGGCTGTCTGTGTCTTGTGAATGAACTTCATACTAATAGCTGAGTAACTCTGGTAACAGAATTCATACTTAGCTAAAAGTAAAACACTTGTAAACAAGCCATTCAGAGCATGAAACACTTAAGAGAAGCTCCATGACACGCTGTAGGGAAGCAGGCTTGTATATTCTGTTTTGATAGATGAGACTTTTAAGAGTATTACTGCAGCAATGTGCCCCACATCTGGCCTTCATTCCTCATTTATAAAACACAGTCTGCTCACACCACAGAAGTCCAGGCACAAAAATCTAGCAGAGCTAGTGCCAGTTCCTGTTGCACACAAGTGAAATCTCACTTTGCTACGTTAGACTGAGAAAGCTTCTTTAGCAACCTGTGTTGGCAGCTTCTGAGGCCCCAGTACTATAGCAGAAGTCTAACAAGCAGTACTTCTCTCCTGAGCTGTTTGGCTGTGCCTTCCACACCCTAACAGCTTGACTTCAGGTTGTTTTTTTTAAAGATCTCTATATGAAGATCAAGGGAGGGTTTTTGTTTTGCCCTTCGAATGCCAGAATTACATCAATGGCTTGGATTTAGTTGAAAACTGAGGAAGGAAATGGGAGAGGTTGGACAGAAAGCAAGGACTTGTTTTTCTCTACCACTTTTCAAGTTGGAGCTAATAAACAGTCTCCTGATAGAAAGTTTAAAAGATAAGCGTAGGACTGGACTTTTTTGCATGGGTTGAGGGAACTTTCTAGGGTCTGTGGCTTTTACATTCCAAATACTTTTTGGCCTGACCCCACTATACTTAAGATTACTTGAAGCTCAAAGTGCAGATGGCAGTGACAGCTGTGTACTTGTGACACAGGAAAGTGTCCTGGAGGAAAAGTTAAGTAGAAAAAGGGGAACCAAAATGTAGAAAGAACATAAAAGCAGATAGCAATGTCCTTGTTTTGCAATTTGTGTTACCCAGCTGGCACAGGAGCAGAGGACAGGCAGGGAGGATGTGATGTTAGTGGCACAGGGTGACCTGCAGCATGCACATCTCCTTAAGAAGTGACCATTCAAGGCCAAAGGATAAGATGTGTGGGAGCACTGCATGTGCACAGCACAGGGTGTCTCTCTGTCTTTAAGGGGAGTTTGTTCTTTTGATTCTGCATAAGATAAAGTCTCTGCAGGTTATATTGCAATGCTGGTAGGTGAGTTTATTGTTCAATACTTATGTTCTCATAAACATAGGGTTAACATTTATGATGATCAGGATGCTAAGGAGTTCTATGCTTCACTGATTGGGAATTAAACACACAAAACTAAAATGCGAAAGAAGGCTGTACAGGTGAGGAAATGCTGATGTGTACTACTAGGAAGAGTGGACATATGAAGATTTTTCCTGATTTCTTTCCTCTTTACTGTCTGTATTTCCAGGCCAGCCACTCAGAAATGAGTTTTTTGAAAGGACGTTTCTTTTAAATATTTCCTTTTCCCTCACCAGCCTTTCATTTGCAAGTTGCTGGAATTGGTTCACAGCACTGCAGGTGATAGATTAAGTCTCCAGAACGTATAAATTGCACTTATAAAAAACCCTGTATTCCCTAAGGAAATGAGACTAATTCAGATTCTTTGAGTTTTAAGAGTCAACTGAATGCACAAGCCCAGGTGTATTCATTATGTTTTATAAACCCTTTTAATCTTCAGCGTGTTCAGCAATTGCTGTTTGATGCAAAAATATTCCCACTTCTCCCTCATTAGAGCTTACCTTTCCGATTTGCAAAATCCCAAGGACATAAACCCAGCTCTCACTGGAATGTGTTCTTTGTGGAATGAATAAAAGGGCAGAGAGAGAGAGGAGATGAGCGGCCTAGGGCAGCCCCTTGCCTTAGTGGGCACACACAGGTGTGAGGTGCCTGGGGAGTTGTAATGGCATCAGAAGGGCATGGGTGAGTTCAGGGAATGGCAAAAATGAGGAAAAGCAGCAAAACAACTGCAGTCAGATGAGATTGGTCAAGGCAGCATGAAACTGCCTGGAGCCCTGCTCTGCATGTGTGGTGGTTTGGGCTAGAAGTTCTCTGCCTTTGTAGATGGAGGGATGCTAACTCAGTGACTGGAGGCGAGCTCATGGAGCACTCCACCAACCTCTAGAGCCAGCTCTTTGTGAGGCCTTACAGAACTTGTTCTTTGTGTCTTTCCAAAACCCATATGAAGATGTTCCCATTCTTTAGCAAGCACCTGTCAATGTTCTGGGTGAGACTCTTACAAAGGTGTTGAAATAGCGTAGGGCTTGCACACCTTTTCCTTGTGTGCCTGTTCACGTACCTTACCCTACAATATGTCTCACAGTTTTCCCCTGCAACGTTTCTACTCTTCTGCTTCATGCTGGATTTTGTGGATTCACTCCTGATGCCGGTGTTGGTAAAGAGAAGTAACAACAGCCAAATATTTTCTTTTCCTGCAGCACATCGTAGCAAGCAGGCACAGGAGGCTTGACTCCTAAGCACCCTGCAGCTGACCCCACTCTCTTGAGAATATTGCTTTGGTACCAAAAAGGGGGAGTGTGTTTGGCTTGTGGACAGTTCTCTAGAAATAATACAGTTCTTTCAAGATCTGTCTCTGGTTCCTCAGCCTCTGTGAGTCCTCTCAGGATGTCAATGTGGGGGAAAAAAATGACTTCCTGCAAGAAACCCTCTGGATTCATGCAGAAGCAAAGGGGAAGCAGAGCTGTCCGTAGAAGAGGTCCAGCTATTAAAGCCTGCAGTGAGGGAAGTGTGCTGCTATGGTCCTTGAGATAACATTGGGGTGAAATTCGCCTTGGCATTGTTCTGAGGAAACTGTGGCATTGAATCAGAGCTGATACAAACCAGAGCAAAGCATGGTTGAGTATGTGTTGACTGCTTCTGCAAGCCGCAAAGCTGTCCAGGTGAATGTAGACAAGAGAAATGGCATGCCTCAACATAGCGCATAAATAATTGGAAGCTTAGTTCTCCCAAGCCATATTATTCCATTAATCTGTCATTATGTGCCACTGCTTCATCTTTCAGACTTTACTCCTGCCAAAAGTCCTCACACATGGAAACACTCTTACTGAAGGCAACCAGATAATTGACATGACCGAAGGGCTGTAGGAGCTCTTGTAACAGCCTGATTTACAGCAGTATTACTTTTGTAATTTCTGCACACTGGGAAACATCCAAATCCAAATTGCCTCAGTTGTTTCTGAGGGACTTTCCTACTGTGGGGCTCTTATTCCATAAGGAATGAATGAAACCACAAATCTTTTCTGAGGCTGCTAATATCTGTGCCCACTTACTACTATCAGCAATATTAGGGAGGTAATTGTAAGGGGCTGAAAAAGTTCCAGTCTCCTGAGCTGCTGCTTTCCAAAGTGTCAGCACAAGCATGGATCATAACAGATAATAGTAGAGTCATTCCCATAAGTGATTGCAGCTTTAGTGCACTAACACTGTTAGTGCAGGACAAGGTAGCTGAGAAGGTGATAAAAGAGCACAGCATGCTTCAAATAATATATCTGTGGCGCATTTAGATATTCAAGGATACTAAAGCTTTTCTAACTGAGATTGTAGCGTGCTTGTATGGGACCTAGACAGTCTCTTACAGTTAGGGAAATTATCCTGATATTAGGAATTAGCAGGAAATATTACCTGAGAGGAAAATTAATATTTTTAGGAAAAGAAATATTTCTTTCTTCTTTATCAGTGCTGCCTACTTGCCCCATATCAGCCAGTGTATCCTGTACTGGTGGTGCCCATGGACTCCAGCAGCCATGCATCTCTGGCTCACTAGAGTACCTGCTTTCATGGTGCCAGGCTGCTGCTGAGTTTTGTTCGGTGTTGACCCATCTGGGTCCATGCAGAGATCTGCATACTGTAGTGACAGCAGCCTTTGTGTGGCATCAGTATTGCAGTAAAGCTGCAGAATTAGATTCCAATCTTACTAAATTGGTTAGCAAGATTAATGTTACAGGGGTATGCAGAGTCTCCCATGCTGCATCAAGAAGGAAAGCCTCAGGAGCCAGTGTGTAGTGATGTCTGAGACCATCAGCTCAGGTTCCTGCCTTATCTCCCTGATGTAAGCCTATTGGGAGGGCTACTGTTCTGCCATATTCCAAATTAAAGCACCAGAATGTAATTGTGTTACTGCCCATTGCCTGAGATGTAGTAGCTGACCACCTGAGTGCTCCTAGCTGACTGCAAATACTGTCTTTGAGTTTATATAAACCTTGAGTTGCAAACAGACACTGTAATAAATACAGGGTTATATCAGAGCGAGAAGGGATCAGCACTTTCCCATATAGCTTTCACAGTCATGCCTCATCTGTACTCTTTCTATGCCTTCTCACGTTCAAATACTGGTGTTGAGGTGGAAGAGTATGAACACAAATGTTGGTTCCAATTAAAAATCCTATTGGAGAAAAAGGTGTTAGTCTTTTTCCTCAGAGTATTCTTCTCTCTGTTTTCATGGTTGTGTAAGGCAGCTAATTTCCCTATGATGGTCCATTTAAAGTGTTTATTGGAGGTAAGAAAGAGATTTCATGCCCTAAATTTAACCTTACATCAACCCATATGAAGCAACCACAGGAGCTGGTTGGTGAGTTAGTAAATACAACCCAGAGCTGGTCCCAGGTCCCTCCTCACTGATGGGGTTTGCAGAGAGGGAAAATGGGAGTCCTAGAGCAGGAAAAGCTGGAATGTGTAGGTTGGGACCACTAGACCTGAGATGACAACATGGTGAAATGAATCACAACTGCATATGAAGGTGTGCTGAAAAAGAGAGTAGTAACTACAGGAAGAAATGGGCAGAGTGCTGATTCCCATCCACTTTTGTGAAGCAGATGTGTCAGGGCTGATCTGGGCTTGGAGAAACTGCTGGTTCAGCTCTGCTGACCCAATAGGATGTTCCAAATGGGTTTATGGCTAACTTTATGTTGTGTGAGGAAGACTAAGGGCTTTTGAACAGCATCTCTTTCAGAGTGTGGAATAACTTTCCCAACACCTGCATGAAAGTAATAACAGCCCTTTCATGCTCCCAAACCAATCCTTAACTTTTCACTCTCAGGGAGCTATAGGAATGTTCCAGGAGGACCTGGAGGTTGATATGGCATGTGGACAGCCTGAAACCAGGTGTCCTAAGGAAAGCCCCTAATCTGAAGATGATGTCAGCAGAGCTGAAACAGCAGTCTCTCCAAGACCAGATCAGCCCTGCCACATCTGCTTCACAAAAGTAGATGGGAAGCGGCACTCTGCCCATTTCTTCCTGTAGTCACTACTGTGGAGGGCCTTGGTGATCTGCAGAGTCGCAATGAGCGTCCTCAGCCCTTCCTGCAGAGAACAGCTCTAGCTTTCTGAAATTTCCAGAGTGCCACGCATGTGCAGTGGATGAGAAAAGGAAATGCTGGCATTTTCTTTACATCTCACTAGAAGAAATTTAACAACTGTTTTTGTGATAGCCGAAGTCTTTGAAGGGTGTCCAGCCTTTGCTTTGTGGTTTCCTTCTCTGTCCTGGAGACAGGACCACCAGCGATCCTACAGTGTCTTCCTAGGCATGCCATGCTTGGATGGAGGGGACAGGTGGGTGCAGATTATCCTCCGTCTTTAAGGGATCAGTAGTGCTTGCTTGTTCCTGGTCTGCAATGACAGTCTGACTGTTGAAATCGCGTCTCTGAATTTGTAATACTTCTCACAGCAAATAGCGCATGAAGAGACCTCAGTTACTCTTCTGTCTTTGTAACCTCACTAAAATCTTCTGAAAGAGGCACAGATCGTAACTTAGAAGCAAACTGCACTCAAGGCTATGTTTGTCTTTCAGTGAAGCCTTTGAAGCTGTTGCAACTTTGCCTATAGCTATTCTGGGTTCTTCTGGCTAGAGAGGGGAAGGGCTGTGTCTGAGAAGCACAAGTCAAAGTGGGAAGGGATTATGCTCTTTCCTGAAAGCCATCTTTCCATTCAGAATCTGGGAAGTGGGCATCCAGCCTCATGGGAGGCTCTTACAGAGATCTGCTGGTCCATGCCGTTTCACCTGTATTTATTTTATCCAACCCATAAACCCAAACATCCCCCTCCAGTACCAGAGTATCTGCTTCACAAATTCCCTGGTGTTATAACATGACCAAACTGAGCAACAAGAACAAAATGTCTAAAACTTGTTTGAAGGCATTGCTCTGTGCTGCTGCCCATGCAGGAACACTGTTCTTGTGAGTTTTCCACCTGCCTCAATACACGATCATTCCATTTCCAATTTGACCTTTTTATTAAAATTACCAGAAATCCCTGAGGCTTTGGTTAGGATTTAGCCCTCCTGTGCATATAAACAGTTTAAGCAAAATGAAATGCAAAGGTTAGCAAGAAGCTTGGGGTGGCCATGTCAAGATTTCTTATTTAATAAACAGATCTGGTCTGGAAATCATCCAAGAGACAGAACTGTTGACATTCTCATTTTCATTGCTGCATTTAAAGTTTCAACTATTTCTTAGCTCCATAAAATAAGATTGTGAACACCATAAAACGGGATTGTGAGTGTTATTAAGCAGGCTCTTTCCCAGCACCTCTCCATGGTGAGGGTTCCTGCAGGACTGTGACTTCCACATGGGAAACAGCTGAGGAAAGATATCTGCCATTAGGTAGCAATTCAAGAAAAAGAATGAAAGATCAAGGTCCTGAAGATGTCTGTCAAAGAAAGCAAAGGAGCTCAAACCAGTTATCTAGGAAGAGGTGTGAAGGGAATCTTGCTTGTACACTCAACATATAGACTCGGAGTGGACACTCTGTCTCTGACAACTACTTCACCACTAGACAGGGAAGAGACATCTATTTGTTGCAGCCCATTCCAAAATAAAGTGAAAATGGAGAGAAACATAATCTTAATCAGTTTATTTCCATAATTCCTATTATGTTTGTGATTTCCTTTGTCTTAGCCAAAGCTATGTTAGAAAAACTGATATGGGGTGGCTGATTGAAAATATTTCTATATAGCTTTAGTTTCAGCAGAAAAAATATTTGAAATTATCAGAAAAATTTTATTTAAGGACAAAAGAAAAATACTTATTTTTTTCATTTTTAAAAGCAATTTCCTAACCATTTCATGGCGTTTGGGAGCAGTTCTGTCATCCCATGGCAGGAGTTCATCTCCTGACCACCATGATGGAGTACTGATGGAGCATGTGAGGCAGCCATTTGGTTTAGGGTTTACCTTTGGTTTTTGTCAACCTACTTGTTTTGCTCCAGGTAAATTACAGCAGTTTTTTGTAAAGTAGAAGATGTACTGAGCTATTGAAACATTTTGGGAAAACTGAATTATTGATGTAATATATAGTGACTAGGTGACAGGATGGGATTTCTCTTGCTGTCATTCTGTTTAGGAAAAAAAAAAGACTGTTTTCTGCTGCTGGAAACTATTGATGAGTATGGTCTTTGCTTTCCACTTTGGCTCTGCAATACGTTCTTGGGTTTGGAGCATCTCTGCATCTTCCTGTGTGATGGCAAGGGCCATGAGAATTGCATTTCATTTTCACATGCTAGGACTAAACTTCTGCATGGTTTTTTGCAGAAGTTTAAGGGAACTAATCAATCAAATGCTCTGTTGTACAGCACATTTTTAACAGTTCAGATGACATTTTCTGAATTAAAAATAGCTAGTAGTGTAAATTATCAAAGTGATTTGTCAAAGGGCAAACATCTGTGCTGACTGAAAAGCTTTGAAGGCACCAGTCCATTAACACCCATTAAATTGGTGATATATAGGCTTGTGCTAGGGAGCAGGCTTATGGATGCTCTCCAGACAACTGGAGGTATGTTAATTTTCTCCCTGAAGTGCTGATAATCAGTTTAAAAGCCCTTTGATGTATCTTGCATCCTCTGTTCCCACCTTCTAGAAGCACAGCACCTTGGCTGGAAGATCCTACCTGCACTGGTACCATGTCTATAGAGAGGATGAGAGTGCATAAAGGGTGTCTGAGTATCTTCTATGTGGCGTGACTTGAGACTCATGGGGTCTCATAGGCAATATTTTATTTTTCAAGCACTGCTCCAGTTGCCCTCCCAGTTGGTAGTCGGAAAGATGAGGAGATTGGTTTGAGAGAGCAGTCATCAGTGACAAAGGGATAGGGTTAGCGGAAAATCTCAGGCGGACCTTTTGGTCTTGACCCATCAGGATGAAAACATTTGGGTTTGGGGTTGTTTTTATTTACTTGAGGAGTGACAACGTCACGTTTGCTACACATCTCAGCATGGCCTCCTTAATGCTTGGGGGTGGGAAGGCAGGAATCAGCTATGCAAGGAGGACCAAGAGGAAACTGCTTCTGCTGGGCACGCAGGGCTGGCTCACTGCAGCTCGTGGATGTTTAGAGTTTTCTAGTACCTTTGTTACATGCACATATAGCGCAGTTCCTATTTCACAGTGTTGCAGCACTTTATTGAAATTTAACTTGAATTTGTATGCAGATTTTAGAGGGACAGAAGAAGTGTCTCCTTTGACACGGATGGGAGAAAACTATGTCTTAGGAATTTTCACAAAGGCTTTTGTGTAGATTCCTAATCTGTGAAATGTAAACAGAGCGATCAAGCTGATGAGGATGAAGTCTGCTGAAGTTAGCAGAAAATTAATCTGAACATTGCCCCATGACAATGTTTCTATAAAAAATAATTTACATATGAAATTAAGATTTTTTTCATCACTTTCTTCAATCATCATAGCTGATTTTTTCCCATTTTGGGAAGTGCTTGCCCTTGCAACAACCCCTGGACTGGGTATTGTATTTCTATAACCCCATTTTACTGCGGGAGAAACAGGTTGCATGGAGCATGCAGGACTCATCTGTGAGCATGTTCAGCTACCGAAAAGAGATGTGACCCTTGCAGCTGAAAACCAAAGGCTAATCCCTTAACCATGAGCCTGTCTCTTTTGCTTTGAGTTGATACCTATCTACATAAAAATGTATCTATAGGATTTCACTTCTTCATCATAGTGTATGTCATAAGTAATGCAGACTCATTCTGCATTAACAGCATTAACGTGCATGATTCACTACTGCTTACAGTCCAAGTTTAACTGCACAATTCCACAAAACAAGGTGCATGGAGGCAAACAATTTTTTTCACATTATAACAGGCTATCTGTTTACTATACACCTTCCAATTTAACTTGGATCCCATGCTAGAGAGAAAGACCATATCCATCATCTTCTGGAAAGCTGGGCTTTGTAGCCTGTGGGGGTAAAGGATCAAGTTATAAAAGCAAGGTCCTTGTAGTCAAGCTGGGAAATCTGTTGGTGGATTAAGCTAAGATGCTTTCATTTAAAGGTTCAATCTGCTGCTGAAGCCCTGTTGTGTACTACTGTCCACAGAAGTCAGTCCTGCTCATTCAAATGATAGAAAATTAATTACTCTTGATATAAAAGAGATATACTCTTGATACACAAGAGTGTATCTAGAGCTTTAGAGTGAAAGCTGTAGGTACATAATGCATTAAGATATTTTTATTCCATCTCCTCAGGTCTTTCTCCGCTCTGCATAGAAGTTCCTACTAACATTTAACTTTAGGCAAATTAAGGGCCCACATTGAACTATTTTTTCAATATTTCAGCACTGTTTTCTAATTCCCAATTCATGCCTGAAATGGATTAAAAGTGCTAATCCTTGACAAGGCCACCAAATGTGATGCTAGTTTATTGATGTGCTGTTTTAACAAACTTTGGTTTTTTGCCTGTAAATTAAATTTAAACAGATCTTTCAAGGTCCTTCCCAATTTGGAAAGTAAAGAACAGAGATCTCTGTGCTGAAACATCTCATGTCCTTGAGTTTCCTGTACAGTATGGCCGAGGAGGGGTTGACATGTTTTCCTAAAAGAACGTGTTTTGTGCCTTGATATGTGCCTCTTAAGACAGTGCTGAAGTCTTCTCCGTCTCACACCACCTGAGTTGTCTTGGTTCACCTTGAAGAGTGCTCCAAAGTCTTCCCTTCCATGACCTTTCTGCTCCTGTCTCAAGCTCTGGCATTGTTTGGTACCGTAGGTGGTTTCAAATGAGCTATCCCAGACGTGGTATATCAATGTTAAGCGTGGGAGAGGCTCTGTTGTTCTGCAGGGAATTGTTCTGGAGAACTTGTACATTTTTCATTAACTTAGAGCATTATTTCGATAATGAAGTAAGTTTATGTTGGGAACATGCTTCTTTATCAAAGGAAAATTATTGTTTTCAGAATATTGTAGTAATGAAGCAGCAGTTTTAATCTCTGTTCTTCACTCTAGCATTTACATACACTCACTCTTAAAAGCATCAGAATACAGTCAGGATGTTATATTCAGAGCTTTCAACTCAGTAGAAACAACCATAGCTTCAAGAATATAGAAACCTGTAAATCTGTAAGGAGCATTTACAGTGTTATTAACTGCTACATAAACCTCAGACTGCCCCCAGGTTAACTGAAAGCATCCTAAAACCTGCAGATATTGGGCCTTCCCAGCCCTCTCCCTGGGCAGCTTCTCCTGGCAAGGAGAAAGCAAAGCAATGAGGATATTCAGCAGCATGACAGAAGAGATCCAAGAGCAGTCCAGGGACCAGCAGGCTTCCTTCACACCTCCTAGGACACCTTGAACTCAGCTGTCAGCCTCACATTCCCTGTGAGCTGAGACTGATCTTTCCAAACACCTTTTCAGCTGTAGAGAGGTGAGTTTCCAGGCTGGAGAGTAATCTACAGGCAAGTCATTAGTCCAGTCCATAAAATGTCAGATTCCCCCATCTTCATGGGAGGGAAAAAAAAGGCAAAAGTAA
Source organism: Psittacula echo (assembly GCF_963264785.1). NCBI lineage: Eukaryota > Metazoa > Chordata > Aves > Psittaciformes > Psittacidae > Psittacula > Psittacula echo. The sequence continues at coordinate 13,536,993 of NC_137744.1, forward strand.
GCCCATTTCTACAGAACAGTTGTGAGTGATTTGTATCTTGCTTTTCTCTGCATGTACTCAGTCCAAGGGGGATAGGTTCACTATGCAGCATCTTGTGAAGCATTTCTTGCTTTAGGATCTTTAACAGATTTCTAGTGCAGATTAGGCTTAAACTGTAATAAAGAAGATTCAAGGAACCATGAGAAAAACATGCTCACAAAACAGGGAGCAGACCACCATGGAGGCTGTGCTCAATGTCCCTTATATCTGGATGACAGGGCTCCCCAAGAAGGGCTTTAGACTGGTGCCGTGCTGCTGCCTATGATTGTGCCCATGAGGGACTTCTGTTGTGTCAGGGTCATCCTGGACCAAAACCAGTGCAGCTCCCAAAGGAGTATACCAGTTTATGGTACCTCCTGCTGAGGTGGAAGCTCATTTTCACAGATTATCTGTGGGATTTGTTTAAGTGCTCACTACAACATAGCAGGGATGTGCATCTCTTCTGCTAACACACTGCAGCTATGGTATAACCAGTGGTTTTAAATTGCTTATAAAAACACTCTATCAGTCACAAACCTACAAACCTGCATGCATTACAGGATAAGAGGGTACTGTGACAGAGGAATGACAGGCTACTTGTATTTTGCAGGATTTCTTTTCAGTTCTGGCAAGTATCAGGCACCAAACTGAGGTAGCTCCAGCCCTGCAGCCATGCTGGGACAGACTGCCTGGCTACGTATGTGGATTTACAGTATATACAAAAATATGCCCCTATATATTAAGGTCTTTTCCAACTCTAACTATTCTATGATTCTATGACATGATTCTATATGGGTAACTTGTTACTTGCAATATTTAGTTCTGTTATGAAAACATGCAGTCACTGGTGCCAGGGCTGCCAGCTCAGCCAAACACCATGGCTCTCCAACAGCACAAGACTCTCCCGGGGGCAGTTTGCAGCCTCAAACTCACCATCTGCCAACAAACCTCACTGTGCCAGTGCACAGATGTGCAAGTGCTGTTCTAAGATAAATAAAAATAAAATCCCATTTGTTTTCTAACTACCAAACTAACTCGTTTTCAGAATTGGCTCCTGGTTTTCCATAAAATCCAAGCTATATGGGGGCCAGTGATGGAAAACATTCAGCCAAAACCATCTTCAAGGTTATTACCAGGCTGAGAAGTCACTGCCCTCAGCTAAAGCACCATGCGGCTGTTATAACCAGCCCCACGATTCTGCCAAAGACAGTCAGTTAAAGCACCAGGGTTGAGTGAGAAAAAGGCTTTCCAGTCAAATTGCATTTGAGACTTTGAAGACTTTGCATATTCTGGGAGAGAAGACAGTAAAACACTTCTGTGGACTGAACATGTCAAAAAGTCTCTCACAGCCTGAGACTGACTCATTCAAACTGGACCCCTGGAAAAACTATTGAACATTTTGATTTTGACCTTGAAACTATTCCACTACGCAGAAATATGGCAAGGAAACGATTCTCTTACTTTAAAAGTCAAAATTTGGTTATTTCCATTATTTCAAAACAATTCTTTATAATTTAAAAAGCTGTCATTTTTCCCAGCACAGTCTTGGCATTTCCTAAATTTCGTTATAATTCAAATGTTAATAATCCAAACCGCTCACAAGCTTTATTTTTAGTTTGCAGAGATCCTTCACATTAATGGATCTTCTAATGTTTTACTTCAGTTCATTCATTTTCCTCCCTCAGTGAATAGCAGACTAGTCAGAAATCAACACAGCTTGTTAGAAAAAAGACAAAATGCCTATTAAATTATCAAGTGCGTTTCTCATCAGACTGCAGCTATCATTCTCTGCAAAGAAAAAATATAGTTTAATTGATTTCCTAGCAAAAGCAATGTTTAGACAGATGGTGCTGAGAATCATCTGACTGTTATTCTTCAAATTGTGATGTTTAAGAGACAGGGAAGCTTGGGAAGCACAAATAGGCAAGAGTGGGTGCTGTCTATGCTTGAGACAGTCTGCGGAAGGACACTTGTCCCTCTGGCCACTGCCTGCTGTGAGAAGCAATGGGCATTGCGTCACATCACACCTTCCTGACCCCATCAAAACCCTTTAAAAGCACCTTGCTTTTACTGGGCTGTATGAAGAAAATACTTGTAAGGTGGTGAGGTGATACGGAGCTGGCAGGCTGTAACTCAGCCAGCTGAGCATCACTGAGCACCCGCATGTCCAGATCAGAGCAGGGCACCCAGCGGTTTTGGGACACCAAAGCATTCCCTCAAGGAGCCTGCATCCCCTTCTGCCACCATGCAAAATAGCCTAAAGAAATTGTCAGCCAGGGGTGACTGCTTTACTGCTTGTTCAACTGAAAGCTAAGGATGCTGCAGGGGTAAATTAAGCTTTAAGGCAGGAGAGCTGAAAAAGAAGAGAAATTCAATTTCCCAAATTAAAGAGTCCATTCATAAACTGAATACCAGTACCCTGCTCGTTAACAGGCACCTGTGGAAATGAAGTCCATTTGCTTCAATTCTTTTTAGTTTCATTCTCATTGTTTGGGGTTTTATATATAAAAATCATGAATAATTTTAGGCTTGTGACCTTTAGAAAAGTGCTAATATTGATGATCATCTCCAGAAACTTTTTCTATGATAAAAAATGTATTTAAGATGTTCCTTCAAGAGTCAGTTCTATTAAGAAGCTTTTCAAAGCAGGAAAGATCCCTGCTTATAAATTATTTAGGCTTAGTATTGCTGAGAAATTGAGTGGCAGAATCAATGGCAAGCACAAAGGAGTAAGACCATTTTAGGATAGCAGGCCATCCTGCTCTTTTCCTGCCACGTTTCACTTGCCAGAAGAGAAAAAAAATCCTGTAAATTGGATTTTAAGAGCAATTGGAGTCAGATCGTGCTGCTGGAACACTTGGGAACATGACTGCCTCAGTGAGGGTCAGGAGATGCTCCCAGCCAGCAAAGCTGCTTAAGATAGGATGGTAATGGGAGGCAGGGTTATTAGGACTAGTTACTCATCTGGTTGCCAAACCACCCAAGGGCTCTAATTATGTGCCAAGACAAAGCTTTAAGAGTAGCCTGAGGAGCAAGACAGAAAGGGCCCTAAAAGCAATCAAAAAATCTTCCTGCTTGACACTTCACAGCAGCTTTGGCTACACTAGTAATAGGCTGTTCTGATAAAAGCCACATGCAGTACAAAAGCTTAGCTTACCTGGGTTTGCAAGACAAGGGCCCAGGAGCATACTCTTCTTCAGGGTGGATGTGCACTAAGTGTTAACATCAGGGCAAACCAAGGTGCTGCAGCCAGGTCTCATGGGAGAATGCTGAACCCCACTGGGTGTGAGTTGAGGAGCAGCAAGAGCAGCGTGAGGCTGTCTTTGCTGGAGTGGCCATTGGAGCCATGTGATCTGCCCCATGATGAGGAGGCAACATAGAAGCTGCTGCTCCCTCCCTCTGTAATTCTGCCCAGGCTGTAGTGGCTTCAGATGTCATCAGAGAAGGCTAGATTTGCACAGAAGGCTTGTGACACCCTTCTCTCTTCCTAGCTTTGCTCTGTCTACTGGCAATGCTTCCAGTCAATAACAGTTCCATGTCAGTAATGTGGTTCTTGGATAGAGATGTAGGGACCTGACACTGAGGCTGCTTTCCTTATTCCAAGCCCCAGCAGGTAACTCTTTCCAAACAGGGCTTTCTTTAACCAGGAGCTCAATCCATCTGTGACAACAGTAACAAAACATAGGAGAAGCACCATCTGTTCATCTAGAAGGGTACCAGTGGTACCAATCCACAGCAGTTGTAGCCTTTAACAAATACATATTATTCAGGTTTTTTAAACACTAGGAATCAGCCTAACCACAGGATAGCTATTCCAGAAGGATTTATTGTTATTTATGTTGCACTGACAGCCTGCCTTTGGTAATGAGCATCATACTGATGATGCTGATTACAGCTTGTATGACAGCATTGAGTCCTGTAATAAATCCTTAGTGCTCAGCTTCCCACACCTTGCTCTGCACTCAGGGTAAGTGGGACCATGAGATGTGATGGAGCTACTGCTGCCAGGAGCATCACCAGTAGCAGCCTGGAGAGGAGAAAGACCTCTCCAGAAGCTTTCCCCTATGGCTTTACAGGCACAGGCTCTCTCACAGGCATATCGTGTATCTTCAGCCCTGCATTGCACATCCTTCTCCAGCACCAGTTTCTGTGTTTGACCCCAGCTCCCATTGCAATAAAGTTATATTGTTTTCTGGTTTTCCAGATGTCAGTAGATGCCATATGGACTGTAGCTATTTTGGAGTAGAGAAAAAACAAAGGCCCATTCTAAACTAGCTGGGATCCTCTCTGCATTCAGCCTCATTGGCCAGCCAGCAAGCAGCGCTGGGCCTGTCCAGGGGTCTTGTTGCACGCTGGGCTTTCTACTCACTGATTCTGGACTCCCTGGAGATGGATGTGGAATTTACAACCTTGCTAAAACCTTGCCTTTTTCCCCGATTTTGTCTAGAAACCACACACTGGACCTGGGCTTTGGTGACACAAGAACATCAGATAGCTTGGGCATTGATGAAAGGAAATTTGGATCCCCGCATCCGAAGCCAGGAGCAGTGAGGCCGGCTGTGCCCTCAGACACTGCTATTCGCCTTGCTTTGCTAACAGGCTCTTGAATTAAATAACATTTTGTTGCCTAAGGTGAGAATGCTGGTGTGAGCTCTTCAGATAAGGAGAAAATACCTACATATGAGGCTGTGTTTGAGTACATTTTTAAAGATGCTGCAGATTATCAGGGAAACGAAGGGTTGTAAATGGAACTGTGTCCTTGATGGTAGCAGGGATTCCTGAATGGGGCTCTCTCATCTGACAGATGCTGAGCAAGTATGGTTATAGGAGCACACAGTGGCTGACAGGGGAAGTATCCACCCAGCCTGTTTGCTAACGACAGACTCATCAGATCAGCCTGTGGGCAGTGCTTCATTGCTGTTTTAGTCAATAAACCCCACTGGGTGAAACTAACTGGGAGGTTTATTACAAATAATACTTGACAGGATGAAATTAGCACATAGACACTTATATGTTGGTTAATGAGGTCTGAAATATAATCCTATAAATCACCAACAACAGCCATCTGGTGACAGACACATGAGAAAAAAAGCAGGTGATTATAACACATCCTCATCGTTGCAGTGACAAGGGTTTAAAATAGCAGCATACCTTCACACAGGACACCACTGGGGTAGATTAAGAAATGATCAGTTATGTACCCTGATTGCATTTTTTTTTTCCCTTGGAAGCAGACATCATGCTAGGAAGCAAGACTGCAACTCAGGGCTGCTGAAGCAATGAAGCCTTTCACCATATCCAGGTGCAGTGCAATTGGTCCTTGAATCACCCTGTTGGATAAGAAAGATCTGATATGTTGTCCCTTCCTCCGCAAAAGGAGAAGAAAGTTGTATCTGCTGTGTTAGAATGATGTAGATCTGGGTTTAAGAGTCAAATAGAAAGGAAAGTCTCTGGGTGTTTTCCAACCCTGACAGAGCAAGTGCCAAGGTTATTGTTCTATAGATGTGCCATACTTTGGTACCAGTGAAAACAAAGGAAAAAATGACCGGTCTGAAATTGTTGAATAATTACAAGAAGTGCTATATTAATCTGCAAAATATATCATCCAATAAAATTAGTTGTTATCTCAATTTAGAAGGCAGTCAAGGCTTTCCATATGTACATCTATTTTTATCCAAGGTCTGTAGTAAAACACAGCAGGAGTCAATTACTTCATTACAGCAAGTTATATTTACTGTCCAATATTTTTTCATTTAGGCAGTAAGTCTACTTGGAAGACAACCACAGGTAGCCAGGAGGTAAGAGTGTGGGGGAGGCTTCGCAAAATCCCTCTGTGCACAGCTGGATCACGGCTGCGAAAACATCTCTGCAAACAGTGCTCTTAGTACCTGGACTTGCTTCACAGGCACACAGATCTCCTGCATTATTACCCAATTCACAGCATATTTGGTGTTGGGAACAAGTGCCAGAACTCTGCTTATTTATTGATTTTATTTATTTATACCCCCAGTCATCACCTGGGGTCATACCTGGCTGCTCTAGACAGTCCCTTCTCATCTGATCCTGCTAGCAAGCATTGCAGTCTTTTGATAGAGTAAATAAGTACCTGCTGACTTACTTTCTCACATGGTGCTCATTTGGTTTTTCCATCTATACGAGTGCAGTGGTAACACTTCACCTTGCCTCTATTGTTTTAATACTTAAGATCATCCTACAACAGTGTAAGATTTGCTGTGGTGACATTTTTCACACTAATAACAGTTATATTTATATTTACTACCTATTTACCTTGGTTCCTACCCCTGGGATGCTACCACTGCAACAGGCATTGTGTCTGCCAGCAATCCCCTATCTGCTGACAAGTGTTGAGAAGTGCTCAGACACCTCTGGTTCTTACAGAAGTCTATGACTTAATTCTTTCTCTGGTGTTTGCAGGACTTTCTGTGGGCTCCATCCCCCAGAACTGATTACCACTGTTTTGCAGACCCCACATCTTGAAGTATTTTATCACCTAACACTAAAAGGGCCTTAAGAGCACAGCAGTTCTCAAAGCCACATTGACTGCTGTACCTGCTAGAGGTAAAGAAAAGCAATTACACAAAGCACATTAATGGCAGAATATTTGAGCAGAATATCTGAGTTTTAGAAGATTATCAGGGATCTCAATTTTGTGACTTGTTTTCAAATTTCCACCATAAGCCGTGTGTCATGAAAAGAACACAAATTTTCAGTGTCTTTTGCAGTGTTTATATTATTTCAGTCAGCAGTAGAATGAAACAATACAATGGAAGATTAATTTCACCTCAGAGCATGCTGAGTGATGACACAAATACTCATTTTAGAGATGCAAAAGGCATTGTGCCTGAAAAGATGAGCGTGATGATGAGCTTAATGGGTTGTTTAACGTGATAAAGTGCCAGTTTCTAAATAGAAACTATGCTTTAAATATTTAATCAGACTTCGAACAATCTCTCCTTTTTTCCTTGGCTAAAGACAGATGCCAAAAAATTGCATTTTTCTTCAAGTATCCAAAATGCTTGATACAGAAATTAAGCAGAAGGATGAAGATCTTAAATTTGAACCTGTTTGGGTGCCTTCTAGTCAAAGCAGTGATGTTTCAATGCAGATCCCAACACCCTGTAAAATCAACTATGAGATTAGTCAGTGCCTTTTGACCTTCCAATGGGTTATGCACCTACGAGTGGACATGGGAGGGTCTTTCCCATGAATCCCCATCACTCTGATGCCTTGTACCAAGTGTCAGGTTGGCAACATGGCCACAGCCTGGTAACCCCTCACCAGCTCTTACCCAGAGAAAGGGTGTCAGCCTTAGTGTGAGGCTAGCAACAGGACACACCAGAAGTCCTGCATCCCACCACCTGTGCACTAACCCCACCAAGCAGGGACTCCTATGCTTCCCACTACACCTTCTGTGTCGCTGCCCTCTCCCATCTGCTTTAGACTCACTCAGCATTTCTCTCCCTTCTCATCTCCAGCCCCTGAGCATCCCTTGCTTTTCCTGGGGTTCGGGAGCTTTGCAGTTTGCATTGCCATGAACAGCAGCCACACAGAGAGGTGGCTTCCCTTCTGCCCACATGCACACAGAATAACCTATATATTGCCATCAGAAGATGTTACAATCCTGTTTGAAGCCAGGCAAGGCCATCAGCTGCTATTTTGCCACATTCAGAAGGACAAGGCAAAAGTCAGAGGGGTGGCAGGAAGGTCAGAAGGCCCCATCATAAGGTCCTGGTACAACAGGGTCACTCCTACTCAGAGGGATCCCCACCCTGCTTCTGAAGGACCCTGTGCCCAGGCACTGTGGGAACAGCGAGCTGACGGCACAGGGAAGTTCCTGATGGCTTTAGCTTTGACCCCACAAGAGATCACCCACATTGACCTGCCCAAGCTGACAATGCCAATCTGCTGTCTCCGGCAAGCTCTTGTCAAGGACCAGGGTGCTTTGCTGTAGCCCAGGTCAAAAAACTCAAGAGGCTTTTTTCCTTTCCAAATACCTACCCATGCCCTATCCACCTAGAAAAGCCACTGTCTTTTTTTTTTTTTTTTTTTGCCAAGGCCCCAGCACTGCATTTTGAAAGAAGGAAATACCTTTGTGGCTGGGTGCTCAATATCCCAATGACAGATTGTTCCCTGACTGCAGCAAGCCAGCATCTCTGTGGGAGCAGGCATTGGGAACACCCCTCCGGCAGGCATGGGGCTGGGCTTGTTTTGGCTCTTTGAAGAGTTGGGTCGTTGGCAGCCCGGAATAAATTAACATTCAAGTGAGTCTGTTTGGATAACAGAAAATGCAAAAGCTCCTCATGGCAAGTGATCCCTTTTAAAGCAGCATTACAAGCTTGGCAGGCACCCAACTGGCACCGAAGCTCTGAGCAGCAAATACACACCACTTAGCTGGTGATGTGTAAAGGGCACTTCTTAACAATTTCCGCCTTGAAAACTGTCTTGTGAAATCTTCCAACTTGAGTTGTGTTCATACATCACCCAAATCAGCTGCATATCATTCAGTGTAGCTATTAGTCCCAGGCTTTAAATAAATCTAGCATCTGTGTCACCCACCAGCAGTAACAGTGTGACACGTTTTTTTAGCTTTGCTTTTTCCCCTTCTGTTTGGCACAGATGCTGGGTTGATTAAAAAGTCATGGATACTTCCTAGAATGACCGGGTTTACACCCATCTTGGTTTAGTCAGAAGCTCCCTGTGTTTGGAGATAAAAATCATAATGCATTCCCATCTATATATTAGATTTCCATAAAAGTTTCCTTTTCCAGTCCGATTTTCAGCAATGCCCTCACTGATCAGACTCCACAGTCAACTATGAACATGCTGCTCTTTTATTTTATCACAGAGTATTTGAGCTAAGCGATAGGTACCTCAGTCCAGTCTGACTTTTCCTGAAGGGACCTGATGGGACCATGTCTCTCCTCCACCAATATTCATGGGCACAAAGGGAAGAATACAGATAGCAATTCCTCCCCAAAGCAGCTACCTCAGAGCCCACATCTACTTTATCAGGTGCCATGGCACTAGCCATACTTCCTTATGGAGAGAGTAAACAAATCACACTTGAGTCCTGTGCAGATTTGACTTGCCCCTTGCTAAAGGTTACCACTTTTAATATGTAGGTTTAATCCTCCTGGCAGTTCCACAGAGAGGGATACACATATACACAGAATGGCAAATATGGGTTTCTTTCTGCAGCAAGATGCAATGGGAAAGCATCAAGCACAACATGGTTTCTCCTCTGCCTCCCTGTGGTAACCCCAGCCTCAGCTCTACCTCCAATACCCTTTAAAACAGGCTACAGCCTGTCCTGACGGCAATATATTTGAAGTATTTTGTTTCTGCTGTTGCAAGAACAAAGGCAGCGGGAGATGGGTTGTGTGGGGCACACAACACCATGGCATCAGAGCACAACAGCCATGAGATGCGGCAGGGACAGTGCAGCAGCATGAAGCAGCCTGCCCTGGGGAGCATCCCTGGCTGGAAAAGAGAAGTGCAGCTCCAGGCCGATGTTGTGCAGCCCATCTCCTTTGCTACCAGCTGAGTATTGCTCTTTCCAAGCAGGTTATGTTTTGCTTTGCACTCCCACTGCTTTTTAGGCTTCTTGGGAATTACACAGATCAGACAGAATCGAAAACCAAGCAACCAACCTCCAGCAATAGCTTATTTTCACTGCAAAGAAGTGGTGAAAAGGATTTGGACAAATCCAAAATTCATTGCTGTCCAAGGGGTGTGGAAATCTGCAAGTGCTCTCTGCCATTTACAGTGGATTAAGAAAGATCTATTGCACATGGGCAGGGATGTCACTCACCTCTACAGGCATGAGAACATCTAGGCTTCAACAACTCTGTGGTTCCTCCTGTGAGAAGGAGGTTTCCTTCACTTAGCTGTGTTCCTCCTTCACTTCCCTGCAGGTATTTGATAGAGATGGAGCAGACTGCACCTTGTGCATGTGTGAGGCAGGGACACCAGCCACTGGCCCTGGGACCTCTGTGTATGAAGGGTAAGAAAACAGCACCTCCAAACAGTGGGTTTCAGGCCAGTGGCTGATATATATCAGCAGTAAATTTAATCTCCAGATATATTTTCTTGAATGTCCCTGCACATCCATAAATGATGTTCCATATTGGCATTGCAGAAACACTAAATACTCACTGTTTCTACATTTTCTTTAATTAAAATATATTTAAAGCCTGAGTACAGATCAAGATTGGATTCTAGTGATTTGTTGCTCACAGTGGTGAGCACTCATTGCCTTTCAGCTCTTGTACGTGCTTCCTGACTGTAACATGAGAATTATTTTATCTTTCTGGGTTTGAATCTGATGGCTGAAATGTGGTGGGGTTTTCTGTTGGTGGTTTGTTTTTTTTTTCTTTTTTTTTTTTTTTAAATAAAAAATGACTCTTTTTCCAAGCAAACCTTGACTTCAAAGCTGCTTTTCTCTGCCTTTCAGATCTTCCCTTTAGGATGGAGTACTCTCCTATTGACTCTGTGATAGACTGCTCATTAGAAAGACATCCTGAAAGTAATGGACGGATACAGATCTGTTTCTGCTCCTGCACTCTCTGCTCCAAAGGCTGATGGATCTGGGAGAAGCTTAGGTCCAATTTAATTTCTGCAGTGTGAACCAAAGTCTGCTGAAAGGTAATGTTTGCTCCCCTCTGTCAGTCACAGAACAGATGAAAGTTGGCTGAGGATGTGGTTAAGCAGGTGTGGGAGAGCTGTTCCCTGCAGAAACCCTGGGGATGAAAAGGGGCTGCAGGAGTAAGAATAACGAGATAACTGATGACACTGTTGCCTCCACAGCAAGCCCTGAGGAACGGCATCAGATGCTAACGGTCACCTGGGTTACCTGGCTCCCCCACGCAAGTCCTAAAAGCCCTGAAAAGTCTGAATTTCTGGGATCTGGCTATGGCTGCTTCTTTCAGCAAGTTCCCTGTCGCCTGGGCAATGCCAGCATGCTGCTGTGGAGGTGAGCTATATTAGAAATCGAGTCTAGGGGCCCTACTGGAGATACACTCATTGAATTTGAGCTGAGTACGTGGCTGTTGCTGTCAGCATAGCTGTGTTCTGCACTGGAGCTATGCTGAAGCCATACAACAGAGAAATACACACAGGCTCCAGCCTCTTCTCTTGTGTACAAGACCATGAAAACAGCAGCCATGTGTGCACTTTCTGTTACATCATACGGGTTTTGTGAACAAATACCTGCAGAACTGGAGGTGCTGACTGTGCAGGGCTCAGGCTGCGAGTGACATGCAGATTGGCTATGCCATCAGGCTTCCACTGGCTGCTTTGGCCCTCTGATCCCTCCCTCCCTGCTGCTCCAGAATCCAGTATGGCAGGTGGTGAAACCACTGGTATGTTTCTATGGGTGCCACTTTGTAATACTACCTTTTGGGTAACCTTGTCTCAGGGTTCATCTCTTCCAAGCTCTAATGCTTGATGGTAGCAGTGAAGAGGTTGTGCTAGTACTTGCTCGCACCAGGGCAGGCAAGGTCTGGGATCTCGCTTTTCTCTGTTCTGTTAAAGAAATGTTGACATGGCATGGTGGGATGCTATTGGGAGAAACGTGAGCTTCTTCAAACTGCTGTCTGAGCTCTGCAGCAGTTCATATCCCTTTCAGAGGCTATTTTAAGCCAGGAGGAGCACTGAACTTTAACTTACACTGCTTCTGACATCTCAGCTAGTTCACTGAGAAACAGCACTCACACTCCTGCTGTGGTGTGACGAATCTTCCATGGTCACAATGATGCCTGAATGTCAACATCTCAAAGCACAAAAAGTGGATCTGTCTTCAAGGGAAAGAAGTTGCTATCTGTGGTGCAGACAGGGTTCAGCTCCTTGAAGGAAGATGAATGAAAGTTAGAGATCTTTATGCTAGTGCTCATGGTCAGCCTGGGGCTCCCTGGAGCCCATGGCCAGGCCTCCTGGGCTCCACCAGCTTTCTGTTACTCTGCCAGAGCTACGGCTGAGCTGTACTTGGAGGGGTCAGAGCACTGCACATCAGCCAGAGCAGGCACTGGCCCAGGTATAGGGCATTTTACAGGCCTCCCAAGGCGACAATGCCAGAGAGGGAACTGCATGGAGCAGCCGGCTGAGGCTCCTGCAACATTACCTCTGCCTCCCTGCAGTCAGGTTGCTCGCAGTTGTGCCATCCCCACCACTGCTGCAGTGGCTTTTTCTGTACACATCAGAATAAGCAGCTTGCCCTTTCAGTATATCCACACCCAGGCCATTGAGTCTCCATACCTGCTCTTCAGTGTCCTCCATTTCAGTACTTGCACTGTAACTTTAGCTGCTAGTCATCATGCTGTCTCATACCCTGTGAGAATGAGTGCATTGCTTGCATTCACACCCTTCCCCTTGCAGAGTGGTACTTCAAAGAAGTCCATGTAGTGACACAAGTGATTTTTATTAAGTTGTAGGGCTGTATTTTATGCTCTGAAGGAGCACTTACTTCGCATAAAGGCTTTGGCATTTTTATAGAAATGGCTGTAACTGTGTTATTTCATATGAGGAAGAATTTATTACACTTTGGATCTTAAGATCTAAGATCTGGATCTATTATGTTACGCAAATGACTAATAATAATCCTTCTTCATTACCAGCTCAGTGCTTGGGCCAGGGCTATTAAATCCCCCCTTCCCTTCAGTCTGCATCTATCAGACTGCCACGTTAGGCTGCAACATAATCAGGATTCATAAAACCAGCCCAGGCTCATACGGGGATACAAGGCTGTAAAATTAAATCTGAGTTGCAGAGCACAATGTTTCTTTGGCTATTACGAGCTGAGCAAGCCGAGGTATTTTGGGGCATTGGTGTGTTGAATGAGGCATGACAACACCTTGATTACTTGTGATTATGAGAAACTTCATAATCACAGTGAGGTGGAAAAAGTACAAGTTTTTATCTCACTGCATCAGGTTACACATTGGACAGAAACATCCTGGGTTTTTGTATTTTCAGGAACAGTTTTCAGTGCAAGCCATTGTGCTGTGAAGTCTTCTCCTCAAACACTGTTACTTCTTGTTCTATTCTTGCCCCGGAGGTGGCTGCAGAAGGTTTGGGTGCACGTGACACTCTGCAGGGCTGCTTGGGACACACCTGGGAGGATCTTACTGCATCCCAAATGATGTTTAGACCTTCACACTTGTAAGACCAATCTTGGTTTTCCGAAAGTCTTTCAGTGGGTTGGAGTTTTGTTTGGGGGTTATGTGATATTCTACAAGTTTAAAAGCAGTAAGGACCTTTCCTTACATTAAGTCAAGAGACCAGCAAAGTGCCTAAGAGAGAAGTCATCCCAGCCTTACCTATTGAAGGATATCTGGGGGCAGCCCACGAGAAGGCAGGTGTGAATCTGAGCTGGTTTATAAAATAGTATGCAATTTAGCTAATATTTTTTCCCCTTTAAGCCAAAAATAAACTTTTTTTCGTTGGGGCCCAGCTACATTTCCTCCTCTACAGAAATAATTTCAGGTAAGCACTTCTAGAAAGAGCCTTAAAACACTGTTTTAATGAAACACAGTTAAGTAACTCCCCAGACCCGACCACCTTTCCTGCCTAGGGCTGCCGGGATGGCTGTACTTTCACTGCCCTCATCACCTGGTTCAGGGATGCAGAGCGGTGCTGTCAAGGAGGAGCCGCAGCCCTGCCGCTGGGGTGAACTCCGGGAGCCGCGCTCGTTCCCGGCCCGGCAGCACCATCTACAGGCGGCCGCCGCGGGGCTCTGCATCTCCCGAGCACGGCTCTGCCGTCTCTGATACCGGAGAGTCCGGCGGAGGCCGCAAGGATGACCAGGGGTCTGGAGCATCTCTCTTGTGAGCAGAAACTGCGCAAGTAAACCCTAAAAATGTGTAGTATCTGCATGTCTAACGTAGAAGGACCGGGGAAGACAAACTGCAAGCCAAGTCCCTCTGTTCCAGGCTCGCTGGAGAGGCTGGTGAATGATAATATCATATGATCAAGTACCAATTGCCTTCAAGTCGAAAACCAGCTCTAGGGCAGGTATAGGTGATGGGGTGTCTGTTAGCCCTATCTTATGTGTATGCAGGACCAGATCAGCAGCAGTGAGAGTTCATACATGTAAAGTTAAGACTCAGAGTTGTGTTTGTTAGTTAATGTTCCCAGGGGAAAGAGTTTAATTTTGCCATAGCAGTGAAAGGAACACCTTAATCCTTAATTGAGTTTACTGAGAACCACAGTTACATCATACTTATCCATTTTTCAATATCTCAGATTAATTTAGAAAGGGACCTTCTAAGCCAAAGAATTGCCTAGAAAAAAGAGACCTTTGTCTGCATGCAACAGTTCCCATATCTTAACATGAGATTTTGTTAAAGGCCGAATTCCTACTAACCTCAGCAGAAATGGTAACAGGGCAAGGAAAGACCAGCAAGAGAAACATCTCCCTGCAAGAAAGAGGCAGGGAGACTCAAGGAAATATGAATACTATTTATTTAGAAAATGATTGCCATGTCATTGGCGGGAGTCAGTGAAACAAAAGCTTCTGTCATCTAGCCTGGGGCTCCCATGGAGGTAATGCTTACATTTCCGTGTCCTATATGCTGTGTCATTCACTGCAGCCTTGAAGTACAGCTATCACATTACAATGCTTTTTGTGTTTCACGTTTTCAAGCATGTTTAATTACTAACTTGGAGGAAGGAATCATCATGTTGGAGGGAAAGGCTGAAAAACACTGGCCTCTGCAATGTGCGGGGTGCTTTGCCCTCCCTTCATGTCTCCCTGTGACTGCATGCTACCCAGCTGGGGTTTGTGCTGCAGGGTCCTCCTTGCTGCTCCAAGGGTCATTATCAGTCCCTGTGACTACTGAGGGGTCTCCAGTAGCAGGCTTGGAGTGTTTTGTCCTTTCTTTGCTAGTTTATGTAGAAAATCAGAAAAAAAATAAATCTAATTCTTAACTCCTCTGAGAGCTTCATCTGTTTTCCACTGGGAAGATTTAAAGGCTGTAACTTTGATCCCTCATGAGGTCTCATAGGAGTTGTGGGCAAGGGTTCCACATCACTGGTTCTGGTGTGTATCTTTTTGATATTTCCAGATATATAGATCTCCAAAGATCCAGATTTTTATATTCCATAGCCTTCTTCTAGTTAAAAACCAAACAGATATATATTTGTTTTAAAAAATATAGAAATGAACTATCCTTGCAGATATTCAACTACACAGTTGTAATGTTTGCTGCTGATTGACGCATGCTGTGTTCACCTTTTTCCTGGAACAAAGCAAGTGTTTGTACTTCAGATAAAGCAAAGTACTTCACTGGAGAGCCTTAGGCCGGGAGCAAGGACACACTGTTTGTTCACTCTGCAGCATCTCCTGGTGACTTGCTCCTCCTTGTGCCTAGCAGGAAAGCTGGGTGAAGAGAGAACTCCTGACTTGCACATCTCCATCCTTCTCGGTGGAGGAACTAAGAACTGTACTACATGGCAAGTAAAACACAGAGATTTATGGTCTCCTTTGAGCAGCGTTCATTCAACTGAAAGCCCAGCTGCAGCTCTGGCTGGATTCAAATATCTTCTGGATGAGTACTGGATCAGAAAAAACCCCAAAACCTCCTGTCAGTGTGTCTGACCTTGGAGACTTCTATTAGCTAATTAAGGCACAAAGGACAGAATTGAAACCACAACCATTTTAAAGGTCTTGTCTCTGTTGCCAGTCGCTCAAAGCACCTGGACGAAGATTTCCTCAATTCTCTTTACAAAAAGATGGTGAGAGGTCTGCCAGGACCAGAAACCTTTGATTTCTAATTAATTTTGAAGGAGTTTGGGTCTCTGAAGCCTAGCCAAAATGAGGACCATATTTCATAAATTGGATTATTTTTAGAACAGAGAATTTGAATTCTCTGTTCTAAATGGGCCTTCAAAGTACTTTCACCCATGTATGGTCGTTTCAAGGATTTATCATTTGTAGTAGGTAATGGCATTGTATTATTGCAGGTTTGCCAAGAACAGCAGCCTTTAAGAGAGAGTTGTCACTGTTGATATACCTACTCTCCAGGAAGAAGCAATGGCATTTGGAGCCCATCCCCAGAGTAATTTAGTTTAAAGCCCATCTCACCAAATTGGACCGCCTGCTGCCAAAGATTCTTTTTCCCTTTTTAGACAGTTCTATTCCATCCCTCCCTAACATTCTATAATCATTAAAGCACAACCTATTGTTATAAAACCAAAACCTTCTCGATGGCACCAGCCATGAATACCATACACCAGTTTAATTGCACTTAACATGTAAGACTGATTTACATTTGCTTCTACAGAAAAAGGAGAATTCTCTTTCCCTCATGTATCTCGAGTGTCACCTGTAACTGGTAAATATTGATTGACTTGTATCAGCTGTGGGAATGAAGCCTTTCTTGCTCACTCTTAATGTAGGTATTTTGCAATGCCTGTGGAAGGCAACCACTTCCATCACTAGTCTACATTTTCTTTGTGAAATTACAGCAATAATAGTGGGATGTGGAAATTAGACTTTGAGACTTCTAAGCTACATTAGCTGATAGAGGTGACTTAGCTCTTTGCTCCAACTTATCTTGGGATCTGCAATTACAACAACAGCATCATAAGAGGGAATATAGCCCTATAATCCCATATAAATGGTTTCTTTGCTAACCCACGCATTAATGTTCTATGGTTCTGTTTCCATAGAAGCTGCTGGTCAACTATGCAACATGCCTCACACTTTGTATTGAGAAGTTGGGCTTTTAGTCCACAAGTTACCCAATCTATTAATTTCACCTTTTGTGAAATGTGTATCTCTCTTTGTGGAGGTTCATGAAATAGATATATAGAGAGCATTTGTAGTACTGCTGGAGCCAACACCAAGAAACTGGAAGAGGAAGGGTTTGGTAGTAAGAGCTAACATATTTAACATATTTAATTCAATCAAGTGACATCAACTGGCTTCTAGGTTTAGGTCTTGAAGGCAAAAAAAAATGGACAGTGTTCCTGCACAGAAATCCTTATTACTCAGCAAAAGAGATTGAGAGACCCTAGAATTGTCTTTTTTTGCCCAAGCTCTATCTGAAGGCAAAATAACAGATGTTATTGCTCCCTACAAATGACAGCTCTCTTCTAAGGGAATTGTATGAATTCAGTCACAAACATTACACATCCTTCTCCCAGCCATGGCAAACCATGACTGTCTCATGGAAGCTGCTCTTCCTTCTACACCATCTCCTCTGGGGCTAAGTCCTAACCACGTAAAAACATTTACTAATTCTAAGCAAGTGGTTAACAGCTTCAAAGCTGATGCTGCACAGCGCTAATTGTTTGTTGCTGGGAAATCTGATTTCGAAACCCAGACCCCTGGGGTTACTTGGCACTTCTGCAAGATCAGGCATTGCAACCTGCTCCAGCAACCGCACTCCCTTACCCACTCCAGCTCCTTTTCTGATCATCTGGTTTCCCTCTTCCTTATTGATACATTGCCATGGGAACAAATCTTGGAAAAAATATTCAGAAGCACCTGGTTTTGTCTTTAAATGTTATCTTTTGAATTCTCACCTTTCCAGCTCTGCATTATGTAGGGGGGGATTCTTTTCCTCCATCTACCACTAGATGGTATTGGTTCAGCAGACACCTTTCCTGCCTGCTCTTCATCCTGGCTAGAATGCAGACCCTCAGAAAAGCAGGGGCCTCGGCTCATTCGTTGCAGAGCACTCCATCCGCACAGACTGTTCTCAGTCTGAATGTCGAAATGTGCTCACTATGCTAAATGAGCCCAAACCAACCGAGTTCAGCAGTTACACAACAGGTTGCATTTTCAGGTTGCTTTTAATCTTTCACAGGCAGGCTGCACCACAAGTCACAGAGACCAGATAAAGGGGCTGCAGCGTGAAAATGCTCCAAGCACTTGGAGGTGGGTAGCCAGTCACCAGACTAGCAGGCTTTCTTGCTGCATTTGCTGGACAAACAGGGTTCCTTTCAGTGGCAGGCAGTCATAGAATCCTGGAATGGTTTGGGTTGGAATGGTCCTTAAAGATCATCTTGTTCCAACCCCCTGCCACAGGCAGGGACACCTTCCACTAGGCCAGGTTGCTTACACCAAGCACTGTCCAGCCTGGCCTTGAACACTTCCAGGGATGGGGTAGCCAAAACTTTTCTGGGCAACCTGTGCCAGTGCCTCAGCACCCTCACAGGGAAGAATTTCTTGCATGGAGCTCACTGCTGAGAGTCGGAAGGGTGTCTCGGGAGAGAAATTGCTCTGTATAGGCTTTTGGTTTTATATTCTTCAAGCATCCCTGGTGATTGTTGCTGAGGACAACAGCTTAGAATAGCAGATCTTTGGTTTCAGCTAAATTGGCAGCTTCTTGTGCTTGCAGCATAGTTTCTGCTTAAGGGCAAATTTTATATTTGCTCTATAATCCAGAGGTAGGACAGGTCTGTGGTCTGCCTGAAATTTCAGAATACTCAACGTATAAAACCTGAAGCAAACAGACAAGGCTTTGTACGCTCCAGATCTTTTTAAAATAACTGACAAAAAAAATGCAAATAAAAAGCTTTTTTTCCCTCACAATTGCAAAATTTTTCTAATAGTTTTGTATTTCCCATATGTGCTCATGAAAGAAAAGCAGTTAAATATGCATGAAATCATTCAGCAATATTTTTATTAGTCTGGCAGATGAAGATATGAAGTAATTTTACATTAAAAATTAATGACTTGGGCTGTGAAGCCTTGAATCATTTGCCGCTTTCTAATGCTTAATATGTAGCTTTATGGTAAGTTTATTTGGTGTGAGACTTACTCAATTTTTATGTTTCCTTGGTTTGTTACAAGACTGCTTTTATTGCTGGGGAAGCAAACAGGAAAATCAAACCAGAAGTGGAAAGAACATCATGTATATAGTGATATATAGTGATTCATATTTTTCAGTCAGCTGATTTATATCTTAACTATGCACTGATTGTTTTGCCAAATTGTTCGCTGTGTAATCCATACATAACCAGAACCTGCTCACACATTCGGGTTGGATTTAATGAGTGGATAGCTGGAGATTAATTAGATGTTTTTAAGAACTGCTTTGAAGTCTCAAGCTCATGTTACATTGCAAATCCTTCTTCCATCCCCATCCAGCTGGGCAAGGGCTTCAAGGCACCTCCTGCTCCGCACCAGCCCCCTCATGCCCCTGCCATGCAAATTGTCTCTCTTGTTGGCTCAGGAAGCAGTAGAATTAAATGAGAGGAGAGCTGTATTGTTTTAAAAGGGTGTAAAATTAGCTGGCTTAGAGTGAAAGTGTGACTGCAAGAGCCAGACCTTCCTCTGTAAGCACTGAACAGCCCAAACTGTGCTGCATCTTAAACAGGAAGGAGCCCCTGGCTAAGCTAAGTTCATTGTTTGGGGAAAAAGAACAAACCAAACCAAAACCAAAAAACTTGCTTCTAAAATAATTCATCTTCTTTCTCATCTGTACTGGAGAAAATATAATAAGAAGACCTCACTATTCACAGTCAGTGGGGAGAAAATCACTGCTGCAAACTGTTGCTCCTTCCCTCCCACCTTTACACACTGTAGCTGCTGGTGCAGTGTCATGTCCATTGCCTCTAGCCCAGACCAGGCAATTCACCCTGAGCCTGACTAAGCTCTGAGAAGCAAGCTCACAGCAGGAATTACCAGAACAAAGTGCTCATTTCCTGGCCTTACTGCTTTCGAGGAAAACAACCTTCTCTTATATTTCTTCTCTTCCAGGCTCATAGGCAGCAGGATGCCCATGAGAGCAACCATCATGCTGTGCCATGTGCCATTTGGCACTGCACAAGGAGCAGGACAGAGTCCAGGCTGCAGGAAGGCCAAGGAAAGAGCAATGCGTGGAGTTAGTGACTCACACAATTGAGATTTGGCATGGCTGAGTGGCAAGAGAGCAACATGGTTTTACCATAAAAGGGGTAAATGTGTTATATTGTTGGTAAATTGGTAAATGTTATATTAAAAAAAAATAAAAGGGGCAAATGTGTTATTGCTGTGATAGATGAGATTCAATTAAACAGCAACGTTCAATTAAACGGCTTCCAGGGCTATTGTCTAAAAGCTTGCAATGCTTTGTGTTCCTGCTAGAGCTGTTGAGCACAAGCAAATGAGACTGCACAACACCAGTCTCGAGTTGAAAAGCTGTGCTCAAGTCCACCCCTTGGTGAATATTTAAGCAGAGTAGAGTAGCTTCAACAGGAACATGAATAGCTTAAACAGAGTAGCATTGTGGAGACGCTCAGTCAGGCTACAGGACAGTGCAATCTGCCGCAGTCCTTGGTTACACTGGGGACTATTTCACTCAGATTTTGACCAGAAACTTCATCTCCGTCTGGAGAAGGAATTTTGATTAATGTTAGTGCCAGGAAAGCAGGAAACCTCTAAGAGAACAAACCTCCTTCCTAACAGGACAGCATAGGAAAACCACGGTTTCCCTTTAGAAAATGTCTTAGCCCTCACCTGGCTTTTTTTTTTCCCCTCATTTATAGTGTTTTGTACTGGTGAGTTCATGAGAACATGTCAAGAACATGGTTTTCTGTGGCTCCAAGACCACTGCCATCTGCTGCTAAGCCCAGACCTTCACCCAGGCGGCTGTGTGCTCGGCTGCGGTTTCGCCATACACCGGCAATTTCCATCTCCCTCAAGGAAAGCACTCTTAAGCAGCGCGGCCTCCACTGCTGTCCCAGGCCCGCACTCGGGAGTTCTCTATGCTCAGACAACGCTGTCCGAGCACAACAGACGACGCGGCTCGGTTGCTATGGAGACGGAGGCGCTGCCGCTCTGCTCATGCGCGGGCCGCCCCTGAGGGCTTCCGGCAGACCAGAAGCTTCGGTGGAGCGGGGTGCGGAGCAGTGCCAATGGATCGTTACGTGCCGCCGGTGGCGGGTGTGGGCGCTGTTCCCGTGCCCGATTTCAGGCAGTAAGTCCTTGTGAGGGGAAGGAAAGGGCAGGGCTTGACTTAACTTGACTTGACTTGGCGGCGGGAGGGACAGGCACCCTTGCGGGGTGGCAGGCCGCGACCGGGCCGGGAGAAGGGGATTCTGCTAGGCCGCTGCGGGCGGGTGTTGCTCCCGGGACCACCCGAGGTGGCGACAGCGGAGGGGGCAGCCTCCGAACGGCACTCGGGAAACAGTGACTGCCCGTCTCGCGCCGCTGGCGAGGCGAGGGGAGCGGGGAGTGAGGGAGGCCCCGGGTTTGCCCTGGCCGTGCCGCTTAACCCCGGGCAGCCTCAAAACCCCGGCTCGGAGGCTGCTCTGCAGTTAGAAACCCCGCGTTGCGGCCGGGATTAGACACGAACGTTCGCTTTTGCTGCGTAGGGAAGTGATGGAAGTATGTCAGTGTAAGAAAAGTGTCTGTCAGCACTGGAGTTTTTAAGTTTGCTAATAAGCTGGACCTCATCTTACTATTCTATGAGTAGGGGATAAGTAGAGAATAGTTTCTAATTTCTGCAGGAGAAGTTTAAATGGGGTTATGCTCTCCATCCCGACAGACCTTGAGACAAACTCTAGTAAAGGAAAGTTTCCAAATATCTTTGTTTTGGTTTGGTTTTTGTGTTGGTTTTTTTTTTTTGTTTGTTTGCTTTGCTTTACAGCTACTTAATATGCAGTCTAAAAGTATGGCAATACATGACCAGGAAAAAGTGCTGTTGGCTTTACGGTAAAAGTTGTGTGTGGCTGCACATCACTGTCTTTTGATGGCTGCTAAAGGGAGAGTTCTTGTGGTTTTTTGTTGTGGGTTTTTTTTTTGTTAGTTTGTTTTGTTTTGTTTTTCTCTCTTCCTCTTATTTTTCCAAAGAAATTTTAAGGATAAAATGTGATTTTAAGCAATATACTATGGCACAAATGTGTTTGGATAAAACATTTTGAAAATACTTATACAAGAATTGCTGTGGATGTGCCTGGAAGTTTTTAGAATTATGTATCCCTGACTTGAGTTGGGTTTCATGCTTGTTTGTGTGTCGAAGCTTTAAGGACACATGCCCTTGAATCCAGTAGTTTTTGACAGTCAGAAGGGTATTGCTTGGTGTGCATGTTTACTTCAGCATGAAATAATGTAGTCAGCCAAGCAGAGTGAGTGAAAGCTGTTGAAAGCACACACTAAAACAAGCTGTATGTAGTGTGTTGTAAATACAAAACCTGTTCTGGCAGATCACTTTCAGGGAGAACTCAAGCACATAATCCTTCATTGTGATTCTTTCTCAAGGTCTTTTACATCTGTGAAGGTCTCAAGGTCTGTTTAGGTCTGCCTTTTAGGTCAAGGTTTAGGTCTGTGAAGGAAAAAAGTTACTGGTGTTTTGTATTTGTATTGGCTCTGATTATTGCTACAGTTATCCCAACTTTCTTAGTGGAAACTAAGAAATTATTTTAAGTAGAGGAACAATAATAAAAAGGAACTTCGCTTCCAACAGTAAGCCGTTAAAGTCATTCTGTGTACTTCCCTCTGCACCCGAGTGTGCAGGATTTGTCATTTTCCTAGACTTCTAATTCTTTTTCAACACAAGACGGAACTTGGCAAGTTCTAAGGCAGAATACTGTCATATGACAAGCGTGTATCTAATATTAGATGTTTAATAAGGATGTAATAATATACTGATAAACACACTAATGTAAACCCCCTGTATTATTAATGCTTGCAAAGCAATAACAGGGAAAAATCTAAAGACTGGTTTTAATCTTGTCTGTGAGCTTTGACTGGTAGAATCATTACATTGTTTTGAATGCTGTGATTTTAATGTTGCAGTCAACAGATGCATACTCCGAGTCTTTATCTCTTCCAAATGATGTAAGTACTTGATTCTAGAAGAGTAATTGGCTTCTGGTTAGGATGAGTTCTTGTCCTGTTTCAGGTGTATATATTATGACTTTCTTCTGTGTGTAACTTTTCTTATTTATTTCAGAAATGAGGGTTCATTAACATCAACTTTACGAACACTTCTATTCTTCACAGCTCTAATGATTACATTACCTGTTGGGCTATATTTTTCATCAAAGGCTTATATATTTGAAGGTAATTCTGTTTCTGCCCATTAGCATTACTGTTAAAAGAAAGAGAAGAACAGTCCTCTAATAGCATCTTTGTTTTCCTTCCTGTTTTGAATATTTGTTTCCTTATGCAGATTAATGGCCTTGTAATGTCTAATTAGAACAAAAAACTATACAAATAGTCTGTGCATCCTTCCCTGCATTGTGGTCTCGGTTTGTATCGTACACAGGTGCATCCATTCCCCTTACCTAAAGGGTATCTAACACCACCCTGCAGCAGACTTTTATCCAAATCACCAGGGCTATGTTTCCTGCAAGTGCTGCAAACTAATTGCATAGTCAAGATACTGTTGTTTACTGGGCTTATTTTTTAGCTTTTTAAAACATGCCTATATTGTAAGTGTAAAGCAGTTGTCATATACCCAGTTTCAGATACTGAATGTAATTGCTTGTAGAGTTTCCTTTTAATAATAAGTGAAAAGATATTTTAGCTGTTTGTTTGGAGCAGTTCTATCAAACTACTACCAAACGGCCACGTTCTAGCCTTGGTTCTGCAAGGCTTTGATAACTTCCTAATACTATAGGAGAAAAGTGTCTTCCTTCAAAAGTGCTCTTTTAGAGAGCAGTTTGTGAATACATAACTGAGCTGTTACAAGGTGATTCTTCCTTGGTGTGTGCTGCTTTATGTGGTTCTGAAGGCTGAAGCTGAAAGCTTTTTAAGTAACTTTCAAGATCGCTTTTCACCCTTTCCCCCTCTCCCTGAGGTGTAGCAAGCTGAGCCTTAACTTTGCTCTGTCAATTAATGGCAAGATCTGTCAGCACTGATAGGCTGGGTTTGTGTTTGGAGAGTGGTGGTTTTCATGTGCTGTGATAAATGAAGAGAAATTGTATTTGTTTTTTTAATTTGGTCTCCTGATACTTGAAGGCTTCTTTCATGTGATATGCATTCATGTGTCTTAACTGGTGAGGAATTACTGGTCTATGATTTAAATACAAAAGGTAGAAGTCCTTTAAATTTAATTGTTGCTTTACCATTCTATCCTGTTACAGTTGCAAATATATAAATTACATCCCTGCCCATTTTCCTGCCCCACAAGAGTGTTATACTTTAAAAAAAAAGGATGTTGAGTTTTATTTGGTACTGAAAGTACCAGAAAAAGTGAATGTTACAGAACTCTAAGCTGTTGACTTCAAAACCAGGGTATTTACTCTTAAATATTGCATAATTGCAGTCTCCTCTAGTCCCAAAATAGTTGCAAGGTCTGTAATTAGCATGGTAAATTCTTTCCTATGATTCCTCCAGAGCTCAGTCATTTTGATAAATGTAATTTTAGTCTTCAGGAAAAAATGTGATTTGCTGTTTCAGTGTTCCTAATGACTAATGCTCTTTGCTTTCTTTTATTTTCTCAGGTACCTTAGGAATGTCGGACAGGGACAGCTATTTTTATGCTGCCATAGTTGCCGTCATTGCTGTTCATGTGGTACTTGCTCTCTTCGTATACGTAGCATGGAATGAGGGCTCTCGACAGTGGCGGGAAGGCAAACAGGACTAGGATGAAAATCATTGCCATCTGATGCCTACAGACTGTAAATCAGATTTTTGTGAGCTGAAGAAAAAACATTCTTCACAATGTATAATACAGATGTACAAAGAGGAGGCTAATGCCTCCACTCTGGTTAGAGTAAGACTTGTGCTCATCATGAATGTGAAACAGTATTTTCTCTAATGCTGATGGAAGTTGTTCTTTAGCCAGCCTCTGCTACATGGAGCTGAGGTTTTCACCTAGAATTAAAATGAAATCATTATTTATTAAAAAAAAAAAAAAAACCAAAACCAAAAAATAATCCTCTAGCTGTCTTTGTCATTCCTAGTACTTTTCTGGCTTGCTTTGAAAATAATATTGTCATGAAGCAAGCATTTCTGAGTTTAGAAGTAATTGCAGGAATAGAATGGGTTGGAAACTCAGGTGATGTCTTTCTAACGTGAAATACAAAGGGTTTTCTGGTTTTGCTTTTGTGTTTGTTTTTTTATTATTTTCAGATGTAATTTTTTATTAAAGTGTAAAATTCAGTCTTTAATTTCCTTTTAGGAGGACTGTTGTATTACTTCATCGCTTATCTTTCCAGTCTTCTACAGTTAATATTGATAATGCAAAGGAAATGGCATAGCATGTTTTTTTGTGTCTACATTTATATGTGTTCTTGATAATTGCTAAAGATTGTAGTTGGATACCCTGGGGTGAAGTGGTATCAGTAACAGCTATAAGCCGCTCTCATGGCTAGTAGAGGAATGAGCAAGAGCAAACATGCTGTAGCCACCTGTAGACATTATCCTTTAAGAAGCAGAATACAAGAGTGATCATATGGAAAATTTGCTTCTGTTCATAAATATGAACTTGTGCACTGTGATATGATACAATATGTTGATTGTTTTCTTTTTTCCTTAGTTGTGTGTAGAAACTCTCTGTAGCCAAACCGTAATGAGACTTTTGTGTTGCAGGATAACCTGAATTTCATTCCACTGCTGTGCTGTTGTTGGCAAGCTTTTAGTGTGTAGATAAAACATTTCTCCTAAAAATTCCAGCAATGCATAGAACTTTCCTAACACTGATGAGTGCTGTTAGGCCGCTGTGCTTGAGGTGGTTCTGTTAGCTGGAGTTTTGCAGTTTGTTGTTTTAGTTGAGCCATTTCCAGAGGTCTTCTGCTCCGTATCAGCTGGGAATGGTTTTGGTGCTACATTTGTCCATGGTAAAATTTTTCTTCAAGCCTTTGTGTCATCTATGGATTATGTCCCCCGGTCTCCTTCCTCACATCTCTACACAGTCCCAGCTCTGCACAAGTATCTATACCATGTCACACTCATGCAAATAGATTTTTGCATTATGTTGCTGAAATGTGAACTTTTCTCACCCAGGAGCCCGTTGTCAGATTGCTGCCAGCAAACTGAAAAAGGGTCTTGTAGCATTTGAAATCCAAATTTAGGTTGTAAGCTGGCTTGTAGTGAAGAATAAGTAGGAACATAGCTGTTGTGCTTTACTAGCTGGGTGTTGTGCTATGTGTTTCATGTTTCACATACCAGAATCCCTAGACTATTTAGTTACAAAAATGTGAAAAGTTTGTGCTATAAGAATAAGCACTGTAATGTCTCAACTGTTGGGGTAATGAGCTGAACATTTATCCATCCATTGGAAGATCTTCTGTCAAGACAATGCTTTGATCCAAAATGTTCTCCTTGGAAAAAAAAAGACAATGCACTAGTCACTGCGTAGGAGCAGCCATGGAATGGGTTAATGTTGCCTGTGCCTGAGAGCTGAAACCACCACTCAGGTAAATGGTGCAATGGAAACAGTTGAATGGTGGAATTACATCACGACTAGAGAGCTCGAAGAACAGAAACTGTAGACATGCAGTGTGGAGTGTACATGGAGTAAATGATGCCATGCTGAGACTTCTGTTGTGCCTTATCAATACTAAGGTTTAGTATTGTTGATTTAGATGTTTCAGGAGCTATGTTGGGGTCTCTGCAGGTTGCATGTTTCCTACCATGTACCTGATGTTCCTGTTAATGCAAAGCTAATTCTCATGGCAATTTTTAAATAGTTTAATAGCCATTGTAATACTGTGCTATGCTGGGATTGCATGGCAAGGTTTTGTTAGCAGGGGGGCTACAAGAGTGTCTTCTTTGAGAAGATGCTCGAAGCTTCCCTCAGTCTTGTAGAGACCCTCTGCTGGCCAAGGCTGAGCCCATCAGAAACACCATCCCTGTAACTGTCCATCTTCATAAAAATTTGGTGTTTTTTCCAAAGCTATAACTGAAACAGTAGTGGAATGGGCTGTGTTTTCTGTGCATCAGTGATAGTGGTAGCACCTCTGAGTTAACATATTTAAGAAGGAGAAAAAACTGCTGTGCAACAGCAGCTGGAGAGAGAAGTGAGAATATGTGAGAGGAACAGCTCTGCAGACCCCAAGGTCAGTGAAGGAGGAGGTGTGCCAGGCACTGGAGCAAATCCTCTCCTTAATCTCATGGTGTAGACCATGGTGAGGCAGGCTCTCCCCTTGCAGCCCATAGAGGTCAATGGTGGAGCAGATACTGATCTGCAGCCTGGGGAGGACCCCACATCAGAGCAGGGGAGTGCCTGAAGGAGGCTGTGACCCTGTGGGAAGCCCACACTGGAGCAGTTGTTCCTGAAGAACTGCAGCCCATGGGAAGGACTCACATCGGAGAAGTTCATGGAGGACTGTGTCTCGAGGGAGAGACCCCATGCTGGAGTGGGAAAGTAAGGTGGAAGGAGTGGCAGAGACAGTATGTGATGAACTGACCACAACCTCCATTCCTCCTGCACCACTGGAGGGAAGGAGTTGGAGAAAACTGGGAGTGAAGTTGAGCATGGAAAGAAGGGAAGGGTGGGGGGAAGGTGTTTTAAGGTGCAGTTTTTATTTCTGATTACTCTGATTTGATTGGCAATAAATTTAACAAATTTCCCCAAGTTGAGTCTGTTTTGCCTATGATGGTAATTGGTGAGTGATCTCTCCCTGTCCTTATCTTGACCCATGAGCCTTGTGTTGTATTTTGCCTCCCTTGTCTGGCTGAGAAGGGGAGTTGATGGAGCAGCTTGGTGGGCCCTGCTATCCAGCCAACATCAACCTACTACATTACAGACATGGAAACTGGTAAAAGTTGTGGAAAGATTAGTATTCTGTTGCTCTGGTTTTTATTTTCTATAAAATGCCGATGAAAAATTTTTACAGTGTAGCATTTTAAATTGGAACTGTAAATTTGTTCGTTTTATTACTAGGAATGGATTTGAGACAACTGTTGTTAAGATAAAATTGGGAATACTTAGTCTGCATAAACCAGTACTTGAAAATTGCCTCTCACTTAGTGGTCTGTCCTGTGTTTGCGCAGGTTGACAGTTGGGCAGTTTATCTAAAGCAAGAATTGTATCTAGGAGTGAGCAAATACCTTGAGACCGAAACTGTAGCAGGAATTTTCTGCAATGTTTTCCAAGGCTATAGGCAGTTAAGGCACTGGAGGAGTTGAGCAGTGGAAAATCGGTGGCTACTGAAAATTAGTTTAGTTTTCTTCTGTACTTATAATCAGGGGCTTTTTTTCAATGCCTGCAGAGCATAGTGGTGGGTGCCCAGCTGTGAGTGTGCAGGTGATAACCTTTGGTTTGTGCTTAGAAATGCCTGGCATAATTAATCTGGTAACTGCTAGCACTGAGTAGGAAGTCTCCAGAGAAAATGGTGATGTTGGTGATCACACTGTTAATTTTGTCATACACTGGTATTGATTAATGTACATGAACTTTATATTCAAAACAAAATACTACCTACCTAGTTTGTTGTGTGAGAGGGCTTAGTAATAACTATCAGTTAACATTGAAAAACAAACAAAAACCCAAACAAACCCACATTCATCCCTCAAAACTGCAACCTCCTGCATCATTCTCACAGTGCAGGTTGTTGGATGCTATCAAACTTACAAGAAGCTGAAGGATGTAATTTTGCCTGCTGCTAATGCAGCGTGACAAACTAGAGGGCAGGTTTTTCTGCCTTATTTCTGTGATGGAAGAGGGGAAGTTGTTTTGGCTCATGAACAGTAAACTGGTTGATGTTACTGCTGAGAATAGTTCAGATGAGTGAGACAGGAGAAAGGAGAGGGCCCTTAAAGCAGCAAACTAAGCCACATGTATTACAAAATACCATAATATGGGTATGACTGGAATTTGGTTGGGCTGCAGCCCATGGGAGGGGGAAGAGGTCCTGTGGAGCAAAGAACTGAACTGGGGAGGTAGGGTGAGGATCAGAATGTGCTGGCACAGCTTTGTGCGTGATGCCTGAGGTAACGTGCTTTTGGGCAGAAGTGTTTGTTTCACTGTTCTCCAGGGGATTATGCAGAGTCATTGATCTGAAATATTAAATGTAAATCATACAAAATGGCAACCCAATTCCATTTTTAACTTCCAACTGAAGCTGTTCATGGGTTGACAGCCTTGGAGTGTGTGATTTGGGCCACACGTACTCAGCTTTGTCTTGTGCAGACTAGCATTGTTACTGGCTCTGAGTCATCTCTTAGGGCAGGGTCAAGTGCTTGGTGTGTAAATATTTCTTTAAAAATAGCGAAGAGCAACTGTCATTCTAATGTTTCGTTAGCTCTAATCAAACGTCAGGAGGAACAGGCTTCTTGTTTCAAGTTCACAGGGAAAGTGCTTGCTGTTTTCCTGCGAGGGGAGGCTCTTATGTGCTTGAATGGGGCTTGCAAGAAGGAAACACTGTGTACTTTAGGCCACCCACAGTCATTCTCCTACATTTGTGGTGAGGAATGACCAGGGAGAACTTGGAAAATCACGTAGTTGACTTGGTGACTGTCCAGCTGAATGCCTGGGACTGAGTTTTCTTGGAGCTGGTTTGCTGTCATGTTTCACAACCCTCTCTGTCCTACTCGCTTTGGATAGCGCATTCTTGCCGAGATGATTTGCTGTGGATGCGCAGTGTTTCCAGGAGTGATGTGCTTACTTGTAACTGCTTTTATTCTAGTGCAAGCTACTCATGGGCCTGGAAAAAAGCTGTTGATTCTTATAATTGGCACACGGCACACTGTAGTTTAATATTTCTAGTGTAAATGGCCCAGGGCTTAGCCACAGGGGGTGTTATTAATTAAAACTGTTTTTAATTGAAGGATGATTTATGACTGAGTTAACAGCAGTCAAAAGTCAAAACCTGCTGTGGGTGTGGGCCTATGTGGCAGACACCACTGAGGAGCCAGGTAATACCTTTGCAGTTCTTCATCCTCAAGATGCAGTTTCTCTTGACTCATAACAGCTCTGCTGATGTTGGAGATCATGTAGAAGTACCAACGTTTAGCTCCACAGCTGGAGTGCTTCATAAAGCTCTTTCAAGGGAATGAGTCATGAGTGTGTAGAAGGTTTTCTGCCTGACAGAGAAGACAGAAGAACATGCTTTGCTCTCAAACCTTACCACAGTTTGAACCCTTTTGTAGAAAATTCCCATAGAAGTAGCAAATGTTGGATGAGTCTTAATTTGAAGCATTATGATAGAGCTGTTTTCTTGAGAAGCTTGTGTTGCAGCCTGTGGGGTTGGTCCCTGTTCTGAAGGTCCTGTCACCTTTGCCAAACCAAGAGGAACTTTCTCCATCTAGCCTGGGTCTCCTCTGAGACCTTTGTGCAGCTCTCTTCCCACCTTGCCAAGTGGGAGTGGCTTTGGTCCCTACCATGGGAATATTTATCCTCGCACTTCCTTCACTGTGCGCCCTCCATGGCACTCCATCGCCACCCCTGCCTGAGTCCTGTGAGCATCTGCAACGGCTGGACTTGATCTTAAAGGTCTCTTCCAATCTAAATGATTCTATGGCTGTGTGTCTTTAATACAGCATTTTTTCTCCCAGTGTGAAGTATACTTTCACCAAAAAAATCCAAACCAAAGGTGATTCTGATGATTTGGGTGTTTGAACCGGTTTGATGTTATTTGTGTGTTAGGTGCAGCTAGCTGTGTTTAAATGTGGAGTGGCTGTAGCTCCTCATCTGCAGGTTTATCCCAACATCCCTGAGACTTTCTGTGTGGATATCAAATTCTGTGCTCCATGTGTTTATTAGAAGGTCTTCTGTTTGTCTTTTTCACAGGGTTAATAGAAATAATCCTGAATAGAAGCTGTTTCGCAGCTCCTAGTTTTACTAAGTGAAAACTGGATCTTTTTTTTTGTTTTTGTATGTGAAGTAAAATTGCAGTGGCACCTCTCTTCATGGTAATGACTGCCTGATCTGTTATGTTAAGCCAGTTCCTTGATTTTAAGCTAGCATTTATTTCTAACCCATTATAATTTTGCAAGCAGTAGCAAGTTCCTCATTCTTTTTAGCACTTCTCTCTCTTTACCTCTCCTTGCTATTTGTCAAGTGCTTTTGATGGGAGCAAATATTTTCTATAGTGTGACATCTGTTGTGATTGCTAGTTAAGATTACGTTCAGCTTTGTAGGGAGAGATGAGGTTTTTTTGCCTCTTGGTGGGGATTGTGCTTTCCTGCCTGTGAATTTTGAGAGTTGTTAGTGCTGTTAGCTCTGCTATTAAGGTATGAAAACAGTAATGCCAAGGGAAAAACACTTTTAATTCTATAAGTAATTCTTAATCAGATTGCTATTTGTCCTGGGCTTTGGGAGGAGTAATGAAAAACACTTAAACAATAACATGTTTCTGTTGTCATATGCTTCTTACATTCAAAACAGTCCAGCTCTGTGCTCAAATGTAGTTTTATTTTAACGTATTACAAAACTGAAGAACATTTAAATACTTTGAGTAGCATTGTCAGTGTGATCCAGGCTGCTTTTACTCTTCCAGCTCTTAATGAAAACTACATTGAGCCTTTTGGTAAGGAATTCTTAGTACCTGGAGTGTATGATGCAGCTCCTCAAGAAGCTTGTCCATGCTAGAAAGCCATGTTTGCGTTATATCAAGCTTATGCAAGGGATTAGTTTGAAAGCAGAGCTGAGTGCCTTGTGAGCTTTCTACCTCAGGTCAGCTGTGCTCTAGACGTATGATCCCAATTGAAATTTGATAGGATAAACAACTTTTGTGTGCTTTTTATGGACTTTGTTCAAATAGTGAATAGGTAATTCTTCACAGCGGGTAATTCTGCACAGCACCAGAACTAATTTGCTACAATTTTATTCTGTTAAAATATGGAGTGATGCAATAGCATGGCTCATTACATGAGAACAAGTTCAGTTGATCACATCTGTATGTGGGTATAATATGTAACCTGTTCCACCTGTGAAGCAGAAACATTGATTTATTTTGTCTTGTCTCCTTGAATTCTGTCACGACCGTTTTCTTTCAGTTCAAACTCAGGGGTTTGCTCAGCCCCGAAGATTACGGATTGATTGACCAGTAAGATAAATTGCTGTGTTGTGGGAGCCAGTGGGCTCCATTCTCCTGTGATGAACAGGCGAGGCTTTGCGTTGTAAGGGAAGTTCCCTTGCCTATGATCCTGGTTTTTGCAGAATGAATAAGGGCTGGTCCCAAATCTGATGATAACATGAAATGCATAAGATGAGATATTAGAGGTATTTGTGCCAGGAGTCTGTAATATGGATGGATAAGAAGAGTTATCTGTCAGTAACAGGACATCAACTGACTTCTTTTTCTCATGCATTCTGAACACTGGAAGTCAGTACAAAGCCATCATTTACTCTAACAGCTCCTGAAAAACACAGTATGTTCTTAACATTTCCCCAGGAAAATATTCTACTTAAACTAGGCTTTTGAGACTCAATACAGATTTAAGCTGCTTATTCTTTACCCAAAATAGAGCTTTTGGATAAAACTCTGGTGTTGATGAATTTTCCTCCCCAGAATATCCTGCATATTCCTTTTGTGCAAAAAAAGATTGTCCAGGGTTTAGCTGTAGCAATCATTTTTTCTCCTTAGTAGCTGGTGCAGTGCTGTGTTTTCAACTTTAGCCTGAGAACAACACTGATAACACACAAATGCTTTGAGTTGTTGCTAAGTAATGTTTACTCTGATCAAGGACTTTTCAGTCTCATGCTCTGCTGGTGAGGAGGGGCACAAGAAGCTAGGAGGAAGCAGAGACAGGACACCTGACCCAAACTAGCCAAAGGAGTATTCCATACCACAGCAC
Source organism: Psittacula echo (assembly GCF_963264785.1). Classification (NCBI taxonomy): domain Eukaryota; kingdom Metazoa; phylum Chordata; class Aves; order Psittaciformes; family Psittacidae; genus Psittacula; species Psittacula echo. The sequence continues at coordinate 13,569,649 of NC_137744.1, forward strand.
GTCATGCCCAGTACATGCTCACACTGTACTGCATGCTCTCCTCCTTTAACAGTTCTGAGTATTCCATGAAACCCCTGTTTCAATAGATCTTTACCATTGTTCAGCTGACTTTAGACTTCTCTGGGCTTCTTTCAGGCATACCTTTTCTCTGTTTGATCCTTTCCTTCCTCCTTCTTCTAAAATCTTAAATAAAAATAATAAAAAAGGCTATTTGGAGTCTGCACATCGCTGGAGGATGATGCTGCACTTGAGCTGTGCAATTCCATTATCCTTTTGATAGTGTTAGCACTATACTTTCGTCACGCTTCACACTTCAAGAGCACATCCCTTCATTTGCCCATGAGACTGGAAGAATATGGCAGTGAGTAAATGATAAAGGAATTAAACTAATATACAGACCCTAATTTTTCATTTATGCCTTGGGGTGTGTACATGTCTTAGCCTTAGCTCTAAACAGTGTATTGTTTGGGAAGTATGTTCAAGCGTGACTAATCTGCATTTGTCTCTCTCTCCCAAAGCATTGTGCCAATTGAAATGTTTTATTTTTCTGTGTTTAAAGAGTATTCTTTCATAATCCAAAAGCTATTTTTCATTTTTTCTTGAACAATCGGTTGAAGTGTTTTTATTAGTCTTTCTATTATTTAAGCATTTCTATCTACAATACACAATAGAAGCAAATGAATTGATTTTTTTTTTTTTTTTGGAGACAAGCTTCCTTTTTATCCTACAGAAATGATGATTCATGAGATTCATCCAACTCTCATCTGTATTCCTCCCCCAGCTAATAAGTTAAATGTGAGTTTTGTATTTGTATTAGAAAGCAGCCTATACTTACCTCACCAGAGAGCTTGTTTGAACATTGAGTTCACAAGAGGAAAATTCCTTGCCATGGTAAAACTGAATCTCTGGGCATTAAGGAGCTTTGCAAAATTTGCTCACTAGGTGAAGAAAACAGCATTAGATTTAATTTGTTGTTCGTGTTTGCAGTGATCCTAGTCTGGTGTGCTTATAATTTCATGGTGATGCCGGAAGTTTTGTGGCTCTGATACATGAAAAGATAGCAGAAGGCAGAGACCTGTAATATTTTGTCTTCAGGCCTGTTAATCATGCAGGTGGAGAGTATCAGAATGTATGAGATGCTACACTGATCTAGGATAAAAGCATTCTCTATTTGCATTCTGACTGATGAAATTGTCCTGCAAATGCTTGTGCAGGTGTAACTGAGAATGTAGTGTGGAGAATGGATGCAGGTGCTTCAAGTCAGTGTTGCTGCTGAAGCCCCGTGCTGTGATAAGGCATCCTTAGCTGGAGCTGACTCCCATGTCAAGACAGCGAAGTTTGTTTAAAGCCAAAATGAGGTATGGCCTTGCAGCGTGATGCAGCTGAAAGGAAAGGAGAGCTTGATCAGTGCGGTTCACTGCATGAAAGGTAGCCCATTTCTCGGCTGTGGTTTTGCATTGGGCTTTTTTAACTGGGCAAAGGTCTTCTGACCATCCTTGCCTTGCAGATATTGGGATGACTAAGAAAAGACTGTTGAGACTGATTTTCCAGAAACAGTAGAAACCCCTTGTGTAGCTATCTCTTCCCTTCCCCATCTTATGGGGTGGGAGGGACGGGCTGCAATTACAGAGGCTGCAGAACAGAAATGTCCATACTCCCCATCAGCCAGAGCTACAAGCTTCTTTCAGTATGACTCCAGCTCAGGACAAACTATCTATGAATTCCTGTTAAAAGGGGTTTGGAGGTTTTGCAGCACTTCTATTTTCCTGGAATTCTCCTCAGCAAGTGTGCTGCTGAGAATGGAGTTCTTGAACTAGTTCTAGAACCTGCAGAAGTGCAAGTGATTGACTGGGTCCTGTGTAGGCTTAAGCTTTATACCCCACAGGATGTTAAATGGAACATGCAGCTGCAAGAATAAAGGATTAAAGCAGCCTAGACCATCAACTTCACATTTTTCAGTGGAGGAAAAACTCTTTGGGCAGACATGGCATGTGGGAGGAAGAGGAAATTCCACCATGGCAGAAATTGAAAGTTGAGCTGTGTGTTGAAGCTCAAAGAGTAAAAACTCTGGAGGGTAATTAATGGTCCTGCCTTGCAAACTCAGGACTTTTTCAGCTGATACCAGAAGCTTAGGTGAGAGAATTCTGCTATGTTGGGCAGCTCTATGAATAGGCACGGAATGTCTTTATAGCTTGACAAGTAATACTTAGTTTCTCCCATCCGTTCTCAAGACAACTGCAAGTGGAAAAATACTGTGATTGATGACTACAGGCCAGTAGGCCAAGAGAGGTTTTTAACTTGCTCTGACAGAGAGTGACTTTCAGCTGCCTTCAGTGAGCATGGTTTCATGGGCACTTCAGCACTAGAACTGACCTAAGTACAAGTTGAGTGGGATTTTTCAGGTAGATTCCTCTCAGCTGGTATTAACAGCTTTCCTTAATTTGAATTGAATGATCTATTGGTTTGATGTAATCCTGTGCATGGGCTGAATGTAATATATGGTTCCAAATTTAAGAGTGCAAGATAAATTAATTCCCAATGCAAAGGGCAATCTTTGTGACTTCCAAACCCTCCCTTATGCTAAAAGTAATTTAAAAGTATACTATAATGAAGATAGTATCTGCATGCCAAAAAAAATTAATTTCACAGAAAATTGACTTACACAGTGTGAATTTTGCAGTTTGATGGTGTTTCATATAACATGGTATTAGTTTCCTCATTCTTTTGTAGATATCTGCTCATTAAGCAAGATCTTCTTTACGAAGTGTAGTGGCTGTTTAAGTGCTTTAGAGGATGAACATATTTATTACAAGCTGATAATCCTTGTAACTTGTTACATTAAAATATAAATGGATTAGATTATAGTCCAATGAGGAGCGTGAAAGTGATTATTAAACTGTGGAAATAAATGTGCTAGAACCCTAAATAGTATAATAATCCTTTAAGGGGAAATTGCACCTTCATTCATTTGTAATGGTATTGTGATTGGCTTTGTTTTAGTCCAACTTTTAGTCAATGCCTTCATGAAACTCTTATGACTTCCCTTCCAAAATGACATCAAAGAGGAAAGGAGAAAAACAGTCTTGACAAAACCAGGTCACTACATCAGCAAGAGCAGAGTGGGCTGAGCAGCTCTGCTTCCTAAATCAAAGCCTTGCTGCAGGAGCATTGCTGTGTTCCTGTTAGCATGTCACAAGTGCCATTCTCAGCAGTGAGGGACCAAAAAGCATCATGACAGCAGATAAAGTGCTGAAGGCCTTGGCCAAAGCCTGTTATGTTTCTTCTCACAGCATTGCTGTCCTGAGATGAGGATGTGGAAGTGCTCAAGGAATCTCTTTGTTGGGAAGATCCTGATCCCACCTAGGCTTTGTAGCCAGCCCCTACACAAATGAGGAATAGCAAGTCCTTTGTGCTTAAATCAAGCTAAAATCTTAGCAAGGGAACTGAGATGTTCTGCTAGCCCCATGGTTCCAGAAAAGCAAGGGTCCTTTCATAGTCTTTGTTAGGAACTTCCGGGCCTGGGAGAGACTAAGGATCTTCTAAAGCATACACATCTCTGATGTCTGTGAACCGTGAGAAGTATGTGCAGGCCTGAAGCCCATCTCAGTCTGCCTACAGAGTGAGAAACAGTAGTGGTGGGGTGGGAGCTGGAGAGCATGCATGAACAGTTCCTGGTCTCATGCCACAGTATCCTCCAGCTAAGGGACAGTTTAGTGTATTATAGCCAAAATGTAACAAGATAATTATGTAGCTGGCAGAGCCAGGTAATTAATATCTAGTATAAACTACAGTAACATACTGCTTGTTCTACATGTTTTTGTGCAAAGTGGGAGTGCTGAGGTGTGCTGGTTTTGCTAGTTTGCTGCTGTCTGGTGAAGTGGGTGAAAAAACCTGAAGAAGGAAGTGTGTTCCCTATTTTGTGGGGTTTTAAATAAATAATCAGCAGTGGCAGCCATGGCAAAGTGCCAGGCGTTCCCCTGGGACACAGTCACTGAGCAGTGATTTGCAGAGGATCGAGAACCTGGATGCAGGAGGCTCATACAGGTGTCTGTGTTCAAGAACAGCACCTGTTCTTGCCAAGAGGCCTCGCTGTTTGTGTTGCTTATTTACTTAATGGAGAACTTTGCCTGCATCTTTGACCAATATGAGTGCAAGGCCAGAGTTTTGGTGTTACGACATGAATGGCAGTAACAGCACACAGTCTCTTGCAGGTTTCACTGAAGCCGTCCAACACATGCAGATGCTAAATGGGAGCCACACAGGACAAGCTTTGCTCTTTCCATGGGACACCTCAGGCAAGATTTACTGAAAGCAAAGACCCAGTCTCGGGTTTGAAATTTCACACTGTGCAATCTGTCTCCCAACACAGACACTAGTGAGCACTGGAAACTGGAGTCTGCTCCTGCACTTGTGGCTCGTGATACGGTGTCCCCCCTGCTTGCACCTCATCGGCAGAGACACCCTGGTTTGTAGTAGCTCAGCAAGGGGCTCCCCACAGTCCCCTCTGTGTCCTCTCTCCCCACAGCATCCTCCCAAGGCTCTCCAGGGACGTGGAGAGGAGGAGCCATGTGGGCATACATGGGGTCTGTGTCCTGGGGCAGGTTGTGCCTGTACAAAACCAATGTCAAACATGAGATGGTGTCTGCTGTGACCAATAGGTCATCTGGAGAGGTAAACTCAGGGAAGGAGAGAGAAACTGTAATAATATTGAGAAAACCTGCCTTGGTTTCAAGTGAGTTAATATCTCAGTTCAAAGGCTTTTCTGGGTAGGATTTTGAGCACAGCAAGATGATGATTCTGTTTCTGGGATTTTAAATGGCAATTGTACTTCTTGGAGTAAACAGAAGGTAATGTGGGAGGTCTTTAATCCTGTCTTCTAGATTTACAATTCGTAGGATTGTATATATATATATTTAAGCTTTTTGTTTCATCTTGAGCACTCACATAGGCAAGCAACTAACTAAAGGTACACACAGAGCATTTTAATGCATCTTTTTCCTAAAATCATCTAAGCCCCTGCTTGACCACAGCCCCACCCTCCCATCTGCATTTCGTAAGGGTATTATCACTGTAATTAATAGGGGTTGTATAACAGTACCTAATTAAACTCTGATCAAATAGTGTAAATTTAACTTGATTATCATTAGCCTCAGTGAACTCTGCAGGAGATTAATCCTGTTGATTCACTCAGCACAGATAGCAATAGTGCCAGTTCTGCAGAGGACCAAAACACTCGTGGACAGAAATGATCCAAAGCCCTGTGAAGTAGTGCTGGGCACTGACGATAACACCGGTGTCAGTGACTGCAACTGAAGTCTCCCCATTGCCAAATTGGTTAAAAGGCACTGGGATGCCAGCAGGCTCCTACAGCACAGACCTTAAAATCACTGAATAAGGAGTCTGTGAGAGGATTATGGCTTACATAAGAGTTTTATGTCTGGCTTGAAGCTAGACCCCCTATCATTTGTGAGCTGTGTGCTGTGTCCACCAATGATTCATGGGCACCATCACCTGTCTTATGAAAGCTGGAAAGGTTTTGTCTGTGGGAACAGAGCAAAGGCAATAATGTCATTTATTTATCTTGATTTCTGCAGATTAAAATGCTGCGTTCTTTGCTTCTGTCCAGTGTGCTAGAGAATGTTTCCACTTTTCCTTGCTAAAATACCAACTCAGCCTTTGGTAAAATAATGTTTTGGGGTTTGGGGTTGTTTTTTTTCTTCTGTATCTAGTCCAGAAGTACAGGGCACGGGGTTTGTCCTGTTGTTGAGCACATCTGTTTGCTTGCTGCTAATAATAGTTTAATCAATGGGGCTGATTCCTGCATATTCTCTGTCTAGCGGTAGCTCAGAAGACCCAGATGACAGCAGAAAAAGGTCTTTTGTGCGTGTATTTTTTTTTTTTTTAATTACTTTTTTTTTGGCTTAATTAAAGGCAGAAAGAAAGTTTTACTCTGGTTTGCATGAATGGTCACATCAAACAGTACAGGAAAATCTAGGCCAAGCTGCTTTCAGCAGGCTAAGGAACATGATACCATTGCACTGCATCCTTTAATAGTAGCAATGCCTCCTAATAAATGTCAGGCACCTTTTGAACTTTCTTTGATTTCATTAGCTTTGCTTTTCCCTAGAACCCTGAAGCCCACCTTGCCCCTCCCTGGCTGGCCGTGGCTCGGCCGTTACCAGACGTGTCCATGTGGGATGGGGAGGAGGAGAGGGATGCGCGCCGGGAAGCGCGGCTGGTGCATCCCCGCTGCCTGCAGAAACGGTGCCACTTATATAACGCCCTCGCTGGGTAACGAGGTAAAACTCCATCAACTCTTCTGCAGGAGGTTCCGAGGGTCTAAGGCGGCTGCTTGCCTAAAGGGTAAGTCAGGAATGTGTTTCTCTCGGGGTGGTGTGGGTGGTGGGGTGCACATGCATATAGTAGTATGTACAGTGCTGAAAAGGGGCTCCAAACTACAGCTGAGAGGTGGGTACAGGTGGTGGTACCTCGAGCAAGCACGGCCACTCTGCACAGTGAGCACGTTGCCTGAAATAGCTCTATTTAGGATATTGCTGCTTTGAGAAACAGCTCTGTAAGTTGTCTGTACTCTTTTCCTGGTTTCCTCTAATGTGTCTGGAGCACTGTTAAGAATAGTGGTAATAACACTTTTTCAGCAGGCTGTGTTCAGGCAGTGGAATGCTTTATATCTGACAACTGCAAGATGTCGACATGATTCAGAATGCAACTTGCCAGGACTTTGCTGTTGTTTTCTGCACTTGCAGAGTTGTGCCTCCTTGCAGCTCAGCTGGTATGTTTGCTTGTCCAAGTGACAGTGTTGGTGTTGAGTGCGTGTTGGATGGCTGTGTCCATGAGTGTCAGATACCCATGTCTATTTTGATTTAAGACTGGAGCTATTGGTCTGGACATGCTTGCCACTGCCACAGAAGGGTTACTTGTGTGCTTAGCACTCTTGTGGAGCTACTGTCAAATGTGCATCTCAAAGCAGGATGTAATCTCGGTTTGCAGCAAGATGAGCAACAAAGAGAATGCCTGAGATTTTTGGGGTTATGTTACAGGGGTTATGCTTGCTCTGTATGTGCTTAAAGTATGTGGGGAGTTACTGGTGAAACTGATGGCTCCCTTACAGAAATGGAAGGGCTGCGAAGAGGGTCTATACATCCACAGCCCAGTTAGCTGAAAGCTCAGAAGGTTCAAACAGCAAGAAACAGAGCCCAAATGAAACCTAAATAAACAAGGGAATCTAAATTATTCACAAAGAGAAATGTTTGTTCCTGAACAGTCAGGTGCCTAAATAGGAGCAGCCTCAGGCTGTGGGACTGGCATTGCGAGGGTGAGCATTGTCCTAAAATGAACTGTGTAAGAGAAAAATCACTTGGTATTAGATACAAGCTTCTATTCCCCTAGCACTGCAGGTCTCTTGTGCTCAGCTTTTAGTCTCATCTCTTTCTTTGTTAATATCTAAAAGGTACTTGATGCCAGTATTCCTGTCACTTTGACTTTTGCATTAGTTCCTTGCAATATTCAGCTGGAATAGCAGATTATTGGGGCCCACATCCTGTTTCATCTCTGTTCTCCTTCTCTCATCATGCGTGGGTCTGGTGGTCCCATAGATCTGGCCGGTCCCCATTTGGTTATGTGGCCCTTGTGTGAGGAGATGTATGTACACAGAGGAGACTTAACCTGAGGACAGTGCCTCACTCCAGACTCAGTGAGCTGCATGAGGACTGGAGGCTAAACAGTTTTTACACTGAGTGTCTGGGGTTGCAGGCACTTGGATGTGTGGTGGCCACTGCTCTTGCATCTTGCATTGCCAGTGCTCCTCTGGTTTGTTGCAGGAGTTTTGCAGAGAGCATCTCCCTGATGTTTTACACCCTTACCCCAGGCACCCTGAAGGTGTATAATGGGGCTGGCTGGGGCTGACGGCCACAATGTCCAGGACCTGGACCTTGGGAAGGAAAATGACCTAATGAAATCGCACTTGGTGGCAAACATGGTGTATAACCATCTTTACGCAGCGGAGGTGGCTTCTCTGTGCTGCAAAAACACCTCATTGCTTCAGGAAGAATCATCAGTTGCCCCTACAAGTGGGTGCAACTGATAAAAATCATTAGCCGTGAAGATTGCAGGCAGGTTGAGGTAGGAGCTGTTTCTTACCACAAGCTATGTAGTGCAGTAAAGATCACTCCAGGACTGGCCTACAGGCATGACCCTGTCTGGGGTCTGCACTCACTCTAGGTTTTGCCCTGGGGAAGACAGCGGGTGGGTGGTAATTACAAAGTATGATTCATGCTTTTATTACTCTGAATGTGCTCCTGAGATCACAGCTGTGGGTTTCTGTGGTGCTTCAAGAAGCAGGAGAGAAGGGCAAGGAGGAGCATGCATGTGGCACAATGGGTCTGTTAAAACCTGGCCTGGGGCTCCTTTCTGGATCCCACTGGGCTCATTCCCTGGGCCACAAATGGATCATAGATTTGAAAATACAATTAGTGTTTAGGTATAGAGATCTCTCTTGCCTACCAGTTCCCAGGGAATGCCAGGCAGAGGCAAAGAGAAGATGTTTTGACCTGCAGATTGCCTGGGTGTTGGAGTGCAAGAGGTTTAATGGAGCAGCTCTGTATCCCAGTAACAGCTGCCTGTGGGCAGGACTGGACAAAATGGAAGAAGCAGTTCAGATGACCAGAGCCCTGAACTGGCACACAGTGCTGCCCAGTGAGAGCTTAGCGCATGGCACTGAACCGCGAGTTAGCTGGGATTGTTGCCTTTTGTCACTCCTGCAGGAACCAAGCCTGATTTCAGTGGGTGGCTTGGATTATTTAATCCAAACCAGAACCAAACCAAAACATGGTCTGGTTCTTGTCCAGGACAGCAGTACAGCTGAAATCTGGTATCTGTTACACCTGTTCCCCAGCAGGGACCCATTCCCAGGACCTGAAGCACAGTGCCATACTGCACACTCCTGTCTCTCCTCTCCCTCCCTCTCCTGTGCTGCATCATCCCTTGTTCGCATCAGATGTAGGAATTGGCAGCAGTGGACAATACTGAAATTCCAAGTGGTGCTGTGCTCTGGCAAGGGATAAGTTGATTCTTGGGGATAGGCTGTCTCTGTTTCACCCACTTCAGTTTTATATGTGAGATGGTTTCATCTGGTTAGAAGCAAATGAGCCAGTTTGGTCCTGGGCTTAAAACTGAACCGGAACAGTTTCAGTCACATGAGGTCTGAAAAGCCCAGCTTCAGTCTACCAGGCTTCCTACTTCTGGGATAGGTTCAATTGAATAGAAGCAAGCACAGAACTAGCCAGGAAAGAAAGACTGCTGAATTTATATCATTAGTCATAAAAATCATTATAATAATTGTAAGTGATGGGTAGCCTTGCTGGGAACTTAAACATCGATGCAAGGAGTTAAGCATACCTCTAAGACTCTGCTCCTTGAGGTAATTTCTGTCTTGCTGGGCAGGAGGATGGGCAGAAACTTATGATTGCTCTTTCAGGAGGGAGAGACAAGTTCAACATGGATCTGCAATGCAGCAGTTCCCCCAGAGCTGCAAAAACTGTGGTGGAGTTGTGAGACCTTGTAGTTCTTTTACCAGCATGCGGATGGTAAAGGTGGACTCATCTCATCTCATGATGGTCATGAGACTCATGACCATCTCATCTCATCATGGTCATGAGAAAGCAACAGGAGTGTGAGGTTTTTTCAGTATCACCACCTGCCAGAAGTTCTTTCGACACCTCTGGTGTGGAGGACAGTTCCTGGACTTGCATTATTACATGTTTCTAGAATAAATCAAAATACCACCTAGCATCCAGGTTAGTTCATTGTTAAAATGCACGTGGTGACACTCAAATATGCCTAAAAACTTGCAGTGTTAACCCAATTCTAAGGTTATAAATAACCATAAAGACTTAGGTGAAGGCATCAGTTATAAAAGTAGGGGGAAGGACTGACTGTGCTAAGAGGTTTTCAGATAATAACAGGTTTCCTTTTGAAAACCTTGACATCTTAATAGTGTGTTCTTCATGCCACCTTCTTAAATCTCCTTGCCTGTTCATTGAATCTAAGTACTGTAAATGTTTACACACATCTATTCTGCAAGGGTAGGCAAAGAAAAGTCCTTGAGAAGTTTTTGGGCCAAGCAGTGTAGAAGCATGTCATGTAATGGAGAGAATGATTCAGAGAATCTGAGCTGGGTGGGCTGGTGAGTGGGTTCATGTTGCCATCTATCTGCCCTGGTGTGATTTTTGTCCTTTAAATGGTCAATACATTTTACTTTCCTCCCCTCATTGTAAAATGGTGGGATATTTTTTTCTCCACATGTGTGTGTTAAAATAAAAACATTTCATTGTTTCCATTTGAAATTACTATAGAATTACCTGGCTTTGGGATTAAGGTGAAGGCCTTTGGGAAATTGGGAAACCATCCTCCTGGGCTGCACTACATGAGGTGTGCCATGGCCGTGCAGGTACGCAGTTCCATGTAGCAGGGGCGGGAATGGTTCAGCAGAGTCCTGCCCGCCTGGCTGTGAAGGGGAAACTATAGGTTTGACTGGGTTATTTTTGAATGTCATCATCAGTGAAACTGATTCTGTTCTTTGGATTAACCTTTTAAAAATAAGTGGGCCTTTAGTACAAATGTATTGTTTGCCAAAATGTGATTGAGTCGGCCAAATTTTGCAGGAATTAAAAGATATCTAATTACTACCAAACTTGTTTCACCATTACAACGCAAACATGTCTTCATAGGAAGCAGAGGTTGTCTTCTGTGTGCATCCTCCTACCTGGAAAAGCAGTCTGGCTCTTAACTGCTGACACAGAGCGCCTTGGGAAGGTGCTGAGCCCTGTTGACCCAGGAAAGGATGATGCTGGTGTGCTGTCTGATACCTTGGGGAGCTGAGCCTAAGGCAGACCAATAAATTGCAATGTTTTCATTGACTCCAGCAGCCTTTTGATTAGATTGCTGTCCCTTCCATAGACTTGAGGACCCAAGTAATAAAGGAAACAAAGGATGAGTAATAAAGGTAAGCACAGATGCTTAGCCATCCCTTTCCCTCTAACATGCTAGTCAATTGAACTTGTTTGTTGTTCTGACCTCATCTTGGCTAGAATGTGAATTTGAGTCTTCATAGATGGGTGTATTGGGCAGCCTTCTGCTCAAAGTACTGCTTCAGCTGTGTGGAAAATAGTGTGCCAGGCTGTATGTTTATTAATAAGCTGATTTTGTAAGGAGATGAAGTACCATGTCTGAGCTCTTGTGGCAGGGCAAGCTAATGATATTGGACAGCAAGCAACTGTCACTTTTGCTAAATCTGTCATATTGCAAGTAAGCCGCTTACAGCCTGCAGTTGAGGTGGGCAGAATGACAGTCTAATCCACCTTAGGGCTCTACCCAAAGTCAAATTTGGAATCTGCTTTTCTGAAGAACACAGTTGTCCCTTGGAAACCATTGTCTCAAAGGCACATAGAAAGCTAAGGAGCAGAGCAGTCACCAGCTTTGCAGAACAACCTCAATCTGTGTGTCTGCTCTAGGGCTTGTAGACGCTCATCCCTGAGCAATGATAAAACAGAACTTCTGAGCAGCAGAAGAGACATGGAATTTGTCAGAAAATGTATCCTTGTACATTGCTTAGCAATGCAGCGTGGATTCACAAACAACCCGAGGAGCTGGAAGAGAGCCTAATGTAGGAAAGGGAGATGCTGTGAGACCTGAGCAGCAGCAAGGGAATCTCAGCAAAGCTTTCGCAGGTGGGAGCTGCAGCAAGTGCCACATGAGGAGGCTCTTGGCTATCTCTGTTTCCTGTATAGCAAGATGCCAATCCCTAACCTCGGGATCCCACTAGGACCTCACCTGCATCAGTGCAAGTGCAGCCCATGTGCTCTGCGATGGCTGTGTGATGGGTCTGGGGAGGGAGGAAGGTGTGAGCACCTGCTTCTGCTGATACCTTCCTGCGCAGCCTCCTACTGCCTCATTGAGCTTGAGTTTGTTCTTCTCTGATTCTGCATTGAGCACAACTGTCCCTTCATGCTTCCATGGTAGGAAAAAGGTGGGTTTCTCCAGGTTTCTCCCTCTCTTTTTACAAGTGAGACTTCACCCATGCATTGAAAGACACAGAATGTCATTCAAACATGGTCCCCCATTTTGGCCCTTATTTGGCCAAAGTGCATAGCAGATCCCTGTAAAGTAGATTAATAATGCCATATGATGGAGTTGCTGCTTAACTAAGTCTGTTGCTGAATCAGCTCCTTGATCTTTGGCAACCTTTGTGCTACAGAAGTTTTTATAGCTGCAAACATCAGATTGTACCTACAGCTTCTTCAGATGATGCTGCAGCATATGGGGCAGAGTGCTGAGGTTTATGGGACAATAAAACTCAGTGCTGAACACTGTGTGCAGTTTCCTTCTCACAAGTCTTCATATCTGCTGTAAACAACTGTTCCTGTGGGATTTAATAGTTTCATTCCTCTTACACTGCCCTGTTGTCTGCGCAGTGCTCCACATGTTGGGGGTGCTTGCTGATACTGTTGTCTTTCCTGTGGTTGCATGAGGAGCTCTACATGAGGTTGGAGTGCTGTGTAAAGCTGGGGCAGTAGATAGTGTGTAGAGTTTGAAAGCTTCAATTACAACGTGCATTTTGAAATTATGGGACTATACAAAAGGAGCTTCCGGAGGCCTTTTCTTTTGTCGTTCCCCACAAGGAGATCCACAACAGTCAAAAGTAGAGATGTGCCTGCATGACTTCTGAAGTTAAAACTTAAGAAAACAAGACAGGAAAGTAGTTTTACATGCTATCAGGAAAAGGAGATGGAAGAGAGATTAAATGACTTATTAAATTCACTTCATGGCAGAGCTTTAGGTTCAGTGCAGAATTCCTGGCTGTCAGCCCATCTCCACCAACAACAATTACAGGCTTCTGAGATACATACCTGAGTTCTTCTCATTTCCTGGGGACACTGGGGAGCATGTGAGACCCCTTGGTGTCCATCATAGATGATGGGTTGTGCAACCAAGGATACCAATTCACAAGTAGCTGGTTTAAAACCAAAGAAGACACTTACGTCTTCTGCTTCCTACTATCTCTGCTGCAGCAACACAGTAGTGGCAAAGCAGTTAAAATCTGATCTTTTAAATCCAGCATTAGCTTTCAGCCATGCAAACATGATTTTCCATGCAAGGGAGGCTGGGAGTGGCAGAAGTTCTTTTGCAAGGGCAAGATTTGTTTGAGCTGGTCATGAAAGTGCACCCTGAGGGCTGCTGAATCAGGCTGCTCATAAAAGTCAAGAGCATTTTAATGTACGCAATGTTTATGTCCTTTATGTTATAATGTCTACGCTATAAGGAGGATAAAGCAATAGCATCAGGGAAATGGGGTCACAGAGAGGAGCCCTGGGGAAGTGCATGCCCAGCTCCTCTGGTGTTTACCCTGGGATGTGTTTTGGTTACCAACTGCTAAACATAGCAGAGCTAAGGTGGTTATTGCTCTTCTGAATTTCAAGCAGTTTGTCATTGGTAGCTTACCATCATGACACTTTTTATCTTCAGGAGGAAGTATTTCTTGAAATTACCTTTCGGTTCTCGAAAAGTGAGGATGTTTCTGGTTGGAAAGGTACCGACGAGTACATGTATCTTTTTTCAAGGTAGAAAATGTTTACTGGTTGGCTTATATATTTGGTTTGTGTGTTCTCTGCAGTCTTCAGCAATTGGGTTGGGATGGCTTTAGCAATTATTTAGGAGCTGATGAACAGACTAGAGTTCGGAATATTCTTTAGATGACTCTCTAGTATGAGGCCTCTGAAGATGAGCATGCTGCCACTGGAGAGATCCAGTGAGGCCTTTATGCCTAAAAAGCACTCCCCAAATAAGCCCACCTACTAGATGGGAGATCCACTTACTGAAGCTTGAAGGCATTGCTGAGGAACCCATGGATAGTGCTGGAGAGCACCCCAAGGAAGTGATTCCTCAAAGCATATTAGGCCATGCATATTCAGACTGGTACTTGCTTACCATGATGGTTAAGCTCCCATTGTCCAATTGATTTAGAGGCTACAACTTGTGTTTAAAGCAGACATAGGGCATCAGAGATGTAGTCTGCAAAATCCTTTCATGGTCTATTTTCATCGAAGATTGCCACCTGTTTGCTGCTTTGGTCTTAAAATTCATGTTCTCAGGGGGTCCATGACAAGCAGTACTGTCAGTTAAAAGTACCTGATGGGAAAGGTATGAGAATAAATCCTTCAAAGCAATGTAAGAGATGTAAGAAAGGTTTTCTCTTCCTTAATGCTACGGGTGGGGGTTTTTTTGTTAAATGTGGCGTACAAATTGTGGCCAGCTCTAGAAAGTACTTTGAAAACCTCCAGAATTAGGTAGACTGAATTCTTTCCTATAGATTTTTCTTTTTAATCACATACAGTAGAACTCACTAAAAGCTGCCATTCTGTTTGTGTCCGTGCCAGTGGATCAGCCAAGCAGTGCAGAATTCATCTTTTCCTCTATGAAGCTGAGGAAAACAGAAGGTTTTGAGTTGTTGATTTCTCAGGTGCTTGCTGTATAGGTATTAGAGAATTTTTACTAAATACTGCTGTTCTACTGAAGCCTTTAAAGGATCCTCATCCAGAAGTTTTACTTTGCAGGTGAGGTTCAGTTTCCTTGTGGTCTGGGACTTTGCTGCAATTCAGAATAAATTAACAATAATAATAAAAAAAAAACCAAACAAAACATGGACACATCAAAGAACATCATTAAATTAAATTACAGAGGCTGGAAAACTGGCATCCCTACAAATCCATCCCTAAAAATAGCTTATCCCACAGGAAGGTGGCATTTTGTAAAGCCAGTAGCACACAGCGAAAAAGAGGCAGTAGTGACCGTCTTGGGCAGGAGTTGAGTCTTGGTTTATGTAGGTCCATTTGTTTTGGACATGGAACATTTCTTGGAAACTGGGCCCATTCTGGGCTTCTCAGTTTGTATTTCCTGAGTCACTTTTCGGAAGTGTAACACTATTTGTCTGATGTGAATCTGGCCGTGGGTTTTGTGTCCCAGTGCCACGCACAGTGTGTTCTGGAAATCCAGCTGGTCACTGATTGCTTGACCTGCACTGAACCAAGGGTTTGTTGGAAGAATTTAGTTTCAAATGTTACTTGAAACTAAATTCGTTAGATCTATCCACTGCTTAGGTCTTTTATCGTTGTTAGAAGAGAACATAGCCTGAAGGGGACACTGACAGCATGTGAGCTACTGCTGGCTCTCAGAAGCATGTCTATGTTTACACAAGCCAGGATTTGTTTCTGGACAGCAGGAAAGCAGGCACTGCTCCTGCCAGCATACGGGGGACAGTTCTGCAGCCTGGCTTCGTCTCACTCACTTATCCCCAAGTTTCCATTGAGCTCTACCAGAAGTTATTTCTGCAGCAGTTCTGATGCAGAACACCCTCCCATAAATGCATGCTAAAGCTGTTAATTTTGTTTGGGGTGCTTTTGTTCGGTTGTTCTGGTGGGAGCTCTGGGGAGGTTATCATCTTTTTGAGCTGGATGCTGTGGTTAACATTGTTTTCCTTGTGAACAAGCTAAACCAAGCAAGTTGAGCCATGTTAGAAATAATATGGGTACCATTTAGAATCTTGCCCCTTGCTGAATGAAAGCTATTGAAACACAAAAGCTTTGAAAAGCTAGACTGAATATCCAACTTGCACAGCAGCACTTTGTGGAATAGGGATGAACCTAAGCATGAGCCCAAGTTTCACTATAGCGTTTGCTGAATAAGGGCCTAAATGAATAACATCAAGTAATAGTTGGGGCAAGCACTGGCTTCAGCTATGTAGAAAATTCAGGGCTATATTTTTCAAACACATAAGTATTGCAATGCCAAAATGAAAAAATCACTTTGCATTTACCAATGCTGAAATTTGGTGGGTTGCAATGGATTTGCCTTGAAAATGGCTCAGTAACAACACACTGAGTGACAGTGCTGTTGAACCAGAAGATATGATATATGTATATAGGTATAAATACTGTAGAAATGCTTCTGATTACTTCTCTTGAAATTTGTCAACTTTGTTATTCCAAGGCATCAGATTGCTATAAACAGTCTTCTAACACCCTGGTACAATGAATATTTTTCCATATTGTCATAAGGAGATAGAGTAGATGTATAGTTTTTCCAAGGTAATGCAAGAAAAGGCATAATAGTTGTTAATTGTTCCCCATATCCCTATACATTTTTACTGCTCTACTACATGAATAGTATATTACTGGCCTGTTTGTCTGTAGTCATCACCCGCACTTCGATATAGAAATCGCATAGGGTGACGATTTTTCTCTGGACCTCTTTATAACTCTTCTTTCATCTGCCTCCTGATTTTTCTCTGCCTATTGAAATTTCGTGCGCTCTAGGGGGCTGGTAACCCAGATGTTTTCATGACAATGGTGTCTTTATCCTCAGGATTTCATAATTAGGCAATTATTATTTTTTTTTTACAATACAGTCATTCCAAGATGTTTTGTGTAATAAGCAGTTAGGTATTATAATCTGCTAGAAATGCATTGTGTAAGTATGGAGTAGAATAGATCTTAATTTTACAATTTCAGAGATCTAAATTAGATATTGTAGGAAAGAAAAATGACTTTTTATGTTTATTAGAGCATTTACTTTTGTGTTGTTCTCATACCAGCTAGAGTGAAACACTTCCAAATGTTTTTAATCTTAGGTTAAGTTAAAACTGCTGGTAAAAAAGATGGGAAAAATGGTTTGTAATGATGCAAGAAAATGTAGGTGGAATTTTCAAGATACTGCAATTGCAGCTCCTGCCCTGCAACAAGGAAGTCAAAGTGTCAACAGATATAAAATCTCAGTCAGTTTGAGCCAGCTGAAAGGTGGAATAACTTCAAGATGTTTTGTGCTGATTATTTCAGCCCCTTCTTTTTGCATGTAGTTGGAATGTTCAACCAAAAGTAATTTTATTTCCACCTCTGCCTATTTGGGGGGTTTGTGTTTCAGCTGAGAGATGCAGTGGAAGCAATTGCCTGCAAAAATGGGCATATTCCAGTAAAGAATTGTTTCCTATTGTTTCCCTAAAAGAGCTCTTCCTGTGATTTCTCTTTCTCTTACAAATCTTACTTGTTTTCCCTGATGTTCAGTGAAATATTAATCCTTTCAGATGTTAAGCCTGAATTTAGTCTCTAGTTTATCTTTTGCTTCTCACTGGCTAGTATTAAACACTGATTTCTAAGGGTGTTCACAGAGGCAGATATAGTTTCAAACAACACTGGATAAATGTGATTTTCTGTTTCTATGCTTCTTTTCTTTCTAGTAGAAAACTGACTGAAAACTTTACCTCTGATCCACCTCCATTTGTGTTTTGATGAGAAAACTCTTGATGACTTTAGGCAAACAAAATGCTTTGGGGATACTGACAGTGTTGCTGGACTGGGGCCCCATTAAGGTCTCTGTTGTACTTCAGTGTGCTGAGACACCCTGGCACTCCTGGAAGCCTTGTAACTACGATTTCTTTTTCCTGGGCTTCAGAATAGTTTTCCATTCATGCTTCTGCCATGTGCTGCAAAAGCTGCCCTCTCTCCTTCCATGAACTCAAGTGAAATAGAGGCTACCAAAACACCCAGCAAGTCGTTTTACTCCTTTCTGCTTTAGCGTTGAGCCAATGATCCAGCTCGCCTCCTTTGCTCTGTCGGGAGAGTAGCAGTAGTATAATGGGATTATTTGGGTGGTTTTTTATCCCTGGAAGTCCCAGGAATATGATATGAAAATAGATGATGCCATGACACAGATATTAACTTTGCGGCTGGTGTTTGTTGCCTGACCCATTTGGGGGCAGCAAGTGTCAAGTGTCAAGTGTGAACTGTGTCTGGATAATGGTACCACAGGGTACTGCTTTTCTTGTCTGCAGGTTACTGACATTGTATCCGCATGCATTTCAAACAATGATGTCACTTTTGAGATTAAAAAATGAAGAGAAACTATAAATAGGATGCAGGAGAAAAATCCCGGTACTCAAGGAGTTGCCCTGGAGAAAAACAATACTGTATAGCCAAGAAAATATATCTATTGCCTCCTATATTTAGCAGTTCCTCAACATCCATCATTAACCAGAGCAGAGCTGGCAAAGTATACGAGCACAGGGTCAGCTTGACTGCTTCTCGAATTGAAGGGAAGCCTGAGATGGGGGAGAAATGTTGGGAGCAAAAACGGGAAGAGGAAGGAGGATCCCATCCCAGGGCTGGTGGGTGGTGATGGCTGTTGCTCTGTTGAAGGGAGAGCAGGCATGGAGAGCTGTCATGATAGAGCAGCTTTTGCTGGTCAGAGAGGTCCTCAGGTCTTCCCTGTGGTTAAAGACTGAGCTTTGTGGTCTCTGAGTATGCATCAGGTCAGGATGAGGGGTTTGGAGTGAAAACAGCTAAAGCAGCACTACAGAAGTAAAGCAGGTCTCCTTTGTGACGTGTTCCCTTGGACAGTTTCTTTACCCATGGCCATGGTGCTGACGGTGGCACTGATGCTGTAGACAAAATCCGCGGTTGCTTTATGTGTCAGCGTGATGGACTCCCAGGTCTGAGCTCTGCCACATGGAGCAAGCATGTTCAGACAGTGGCTTTCAATGACTTGATGTTAGAAACCGCTCTCTGTGGTCCTGTCTAACCTAAAATGACTTTTGTGGCCAGAATGAAGTAAATGATGACCACAACTTGTCCAGCTCTTCCTAGCCAGACCCACTATTTGCCTTTAAGGAGTTAAGTAAGAGGTGACGTCGCAGTCTGAGCTAGGGGTGGCTTTCATGTTAAGTGGTGCTCAAAAGTAGGTTACTGGGTCAGGAACAGCAAGTTCTGACTGTTTGCCAGCTCTGTCTTTTTTTCCCCACAATGTTTATACCGCTGTGACCTGCCATGCTAAAATGAGTCTAAAATGAACGCAAGCAGTGCTTGAAAACAGCAAGATGTGTTTGATTGAACTTATCTTCCTGTACAAGCAACAGATAGCAGTTTGCAGCATGCGTGCTTCATGGTGGCTTCCTTCTTTTGAAATGAAAAGTTTTTGGAACACGGTTGTTGGGAAGAAGTCTGTCCTTTTTAAATGGTTAGCTTGAAGGCAAAACTGCCTAAATTCATTGGGAGGGTGCAGGGACATGAGGTCACTCAGGATTGAGTACTGGGAGAATTTGCTCCCATATCCAGGGTTGTGTTAGAGAAAATTCATCAGGACACCTGCAGGCCTAGAATCTGGCCCAGAATAGTGAATTTGGGAGTAAAAGAGTTTTGATTCAGGCTCCATTCTGTTTGAAACACCCCCAGCCGCTTGCACTTCATTGCCCAAAACTGATTCCTCCCCCCAGCAGAGTTCTGTCATTTTAAGCCTCTACAAAGCCAGAGTTTGTGATTGTGCTGCTGTCATGTGGATGGATGTCAGCTTTTGACAGGATCAGATCCCTGAAAGAGAGCAAAGTGCCAGGCTGAGGGTGGGAAACCTGTCTGGGAGCACAAGGAACACAGTTGTAGCCACCTTCACAGCAAGAGCACAAGGGCAGGAGGATTTTGGTGCTGTTAAATGTCTATTGAACCTACATGCTTCTGTGATTCTATGGTTCTATGATTGTGGAGGTGAAGCTGACTCACACTGGATGTGGGTTTGTACCTGCCTTGAGCATTGGACCCTGCAGTCCCTTGTGTGCTGGGCGGTGGTAGCTTGGGAGCAGCAGGCAGCTTGTCCCAGTGCTGCTGTAGGGTCATCAAGCGAGCACGAGCGAAGCACGAAGTGCAAAGGCAGCAGCAGTGGCTGTGTCATCTGTAGGGCTGGCCCAAGCCTTTTCTGTGCCTGATTGCTCCAGAGGTTGCATCCAGCTGCCACTGACACCAGTGGCACACAGCTGGACTGCCCTAGCATTAGCAGTTAGCAGTTATAATGTTATCTCCAAAGGGAAATTCCTTCTGTGTCAGAGGCAAGCTTTCCTCTTGATCAGTGCCTTTCTGCTCAGACTCCTACAGCCTGATCCCACAGCTCTGCTCCCAGTGGTGAAGTGCAAAGAGTGGGGCACGTAAGGGACGGGTGGTCTGGCTGCAAATAGTTGAATAATTTCACCAGCAAAAATACTACTCAAAGCAAAGCCTCAGAATATGTTCAGTGGCTCGCTGCCAAAGCTGACTTAAGAGGAAACTATGTGGACTGTTCAGCCAAGTGATTCATTGAGTTTTCAGTGCTTCTGAAAGCTCATATAAAAGAAATCAAAGAAAAAAAAAAAGCAGGGTTTGAAGAAAGATTTCACCTCACAAAGTCTCCCTCTTAAATCACAGAGAGCGTTCTGCTGCCAGACCAGATGTAGCAGGACAGAGAAAGAATAGCATTGCTTAATGCTCCTTGCCAGACTAAAATGGCATCTAATCACAACACATCAGCAGCGCACCCAGAAAATGGTTTGTGCAGCCTGCAAAGGCCACCCGCAGCACAATGGTTTTCACATGCCTCTTCATGTTCCTTGCCCATGACTTGAAAATATCCGACTTTTTGCAACTGGAGGAAAAATACGTCGCTCAAAGAAGGGTGAGGTGGGTAATGCAGCTAATAAATTCACAAGCCTCCATATTTCAAAGGTGGGAACAGCTCATTTTCTTACTGTTTCATGAAGCACAAGTCAAACTGCAGCATCTCTTAGAAAATGTGTTATTTATGAGACACTATCAACCTCTCGGAGCTGCAAAGGTTCCCCACTGGCGACAGCTCAGCAGGGCCCTGGTTATCACTGCTGACTTACAGTTCTCTCTCTGCTGGCAATCAGTTCAGCAACTACCAGAGAATATATGTTAAGCTTCACCCTGAAGACCCCAGTCTTGCGAGGTGCTGAGTGTTTGGTGTGGGAAGCAGCATTACGTGAGGCAGCAAGGGGTTGAATGGCTCAACCCCTGTATGCCCCCTTCTTTCTTAGAGGGCTGAATCAGATTCTTAGCTGATAAAAACAGATGCTGCTCCATTGCCTCCAGAGGAGCTATGCTGTGATACATGCTGGAGCAGAAGCTAGCCAGGTGTCTATTTAGAAGCAATAAAGCTTTAAGGAGAGGCATTCATTTAAAATGCAAAATATCCAGCGTTAGTTCTTGCCTGCCTCATTCCTTAGGGGGTTATTGATGTTAACTTGGCCTGGAAGTTGACCTGCATTAAAATCCATGTCTGTCTCCTGGGCACCAAGTGGTTGGTGCAGTCATTGCACAGCCTGGTTCTGCCTTCCCCCTTCCTGCTGCAGGGCTGGCAAAGGAAGTGACAGTCTGTTGATTAGAGAGCACTGCCACATCACTCGTGCTCACTTCTGCTTCTGCCCTTGTACAGCTTTGTTGTGTGATCCTGTGCAAAACCTATAGCTGTGCTCGGCCTTGATTTCCCTCTCCGCAGAGCTATCCAAGTGCTCTTACCTAGATTTTTTTGGGGTGGAAAGCAGCACAAAAGAGCAGAAGTCTGTGTCTGCTCTTCATCCTTGCTCTACAGGCCAGCTTTGTCACTTCAACAGCTGTAGCATGAAAGTAAAATTATCAAAGGCTGATATAAGGAGTCTGGTTTGGATCTCACAAACCATTATTATGGCAAATGAATGCTCTAATAGTACTCTGCTTCCACTCAAAGAAGTTCCTCTCGCTAAACAGGAGAGACATGGATTTGACAGAAGGACTGCTTGATGGATAAGCAATTGGCTGGATGGTTGCACTCAGAGTTGCAGTCAATGACTTGATGTCCAAGTGGCTTGAAAGTGACAGAGGGCAGATTTAGATGAGCTCTTAGGAAGAAGTTCTTCCCTGTGAGGGTGCTGAGGCGCTGGCACAGGTTGCCCAGAGAAGCTGTGGCTGCCCCATCCCTGGCAGTGTTCAAGGCCAGGTTGGAGGTTGGATGTGGGTTGGAGCAACCTGGTCTAGTGGAGTGTCCCTGCTCATGGCAGGAGCTTGAATTAGATGATCTTTAAAGTCCCTTCCAACCCATTCCAATCTTGTGATACTCCCCATGTATGAGACTCTGACTTGTGAATCTCCAGTTGTGCTTAATAAGATGTAACAGTTTCTCAGGGGACTGATAGTAGGATATGAAGTCCTTTATCTCTGTGTCAGACATTAAAATCCAGACTGGGCCATTAGAAGTTAAAACATCTTGCCATCTGAAGTCTGTCCATGGGCCTGTGCAAAATGAGTCTCACCTAGGCAGCCAGTGCATAAACTTTTGGCATTTCAGGTTATTGGATTGGTTTTTTTAGTCTTTTTTTTTTTTTTTTTTGAGGGGAGGAAGTGTCTTTTGCACCTGTTTCTGCATCATGAGTACCGTGGCCAGCTGTTTATAGGCAGGCAAACAGCCAGGCGGACATGGGGTCATGGCATTTTCTTTCCCTAAAGATGGTTTTCCAAGTCAAAGCTAAAGTATGTTAGAGCAAGGCCCTCAAGAGAGCAGCCAGTGTTGGCACTACTCATACTGAGTTTTGGGAGTAAATACACAGTAGTGTTCTCTTGGCTTCTTAATACAGCAGCTATTTAGGAATATAAAAATAATAGCTTGTAAAGAATGATGCATGGGTTTCCTCTCTTTCTGTCCCTCACATGAAAAATACTTCAAATATTTATTGTCAATAATAGAAAATGAGAAATGGGAGAGAATGAAGAAAACCTTTACTTACTGCTGTGATTTCACTTAGACACAGGTGTGTTTGTATTCCATTAATTATGGTGAGTGTTTATATTATATTGTACATATATGTATGTATTTCCTGTTCATTTATACCTGGTAAGATTATTTTTTTCCATCTGACAACACCCAGTGAGTCTGAAAGGCTCCATAGTTACCATCCACCCTGACAAGGGCTGTGTGAAAGCAGTATTTCTTTTTCTGTCATCCAAACAAGGCCACGGTAATTTTCACACACAGATGTTTGTGTTTGGAGAGTTTTGTAGCAGTGAAGACCATTGTTACCAATGGCTGGTCAAGCACAGAATTCAAATTCCCTCTGAGCTGAACCCAGGTCAGTGACTTGCAGCTGTGGGTTGAGCAGTCCCCCTCTGAGCAACTGGAACAGGGGATTCTCAGCCTGATCCAAAGATCTGAGGTGGACATCAGCTCTGTTGCCTCCATCACCATGGCACGGCTTAATCCCAAACCCAGACTGACTGCCTGCAGGTACCTGAGAGGGTCGCTGCTGAGTGGTGCTCCTGGAGACAGTAATTGTGCTCGTGGTCCTTGTTGCTCAGCTCCCAAAGGTGTCAGTGGTCCCACTACAGCCATTTCCTCTCTGGTGTTTGAAGTTAGAATCATCTAACAGCTGGAATAGCTGTCTGTGGTGTGGGAAATGGTTTGCAGGGTTTATATCAGAACATAATAAATATATCTGTGGGGAGAATTCCTCACTGTGTATTTTTGTTTCAGATTTTGGAATGTGCCAGAGGAGAAGAGATTGAGAATCTCCAAATGAACTGGAGAATCAAGATTTCTTCCTTTCTGGGTTCACTCTCCAGCCAGCTGTACAGATACTTCTAAGACTACTCTTGTCTTAGAATGTTTTTCCATTTTTGTGTTTAATAGTCTGAGCTGATGATGGGCAGCGGTGACATTAAGATAAGTACCTGTACTGCACCTAGGAACATCACAAGCATCCTCTTGGAAGCCCTTAATAAAATGTTCAGCTCTTATTGAAGATGGAAGAGGACTGTGACACAGATCAAATCATCAGATCCTCATCAGCTCTTGGGCTGCTCACCTCCCTACAGCTCCCCACATGCTTGACAGTACTACTCCAAGTGAATTAAGTAGACAAAGCCAAGCTTTGTTTTATCTGAAACCACAGAAAACTTTCTTTTCTGTTCTTGCCTCTCACCCCTTTCAGTTTTGTGTTACTTGATAACGAGGTGTAAGATGGTGTTGTTGCAGTGGAGGTGGCCAAGGGAGACTGTGTAGCCTGGGGGAGCTGCAGCCGCAGATGCTGACTGTGGGTGCTCTGTTTTGGAGCAGAGCCCAAGCTGATGTGCAGCGGCTCAGTGCTGCTGGAGCTGCGCTGTTCCCAGGGTGAGGAGCTCTGACCACTTGTGGGATTTGTTGGCTGAGGAAGGGTCGTTAATTCCAGCTCCATGGCTGAATCCCAATAAGAATAATTGCATAATGCCTGCTTGAAGTGCCCCCTGTGATTTTGATGGGAGAGCTGCTCTCCCACACCTGCTGTCCTAGGCTGGTGGGTTGTGACTTTTTTTTTTGCTGCTTCAATGATGACTTTTACCCTAGAAGTGGCTGAAAGGCTCTGTTTCAGTCTTATAGGAAATTATTTCATGTTCCATCTCTGGCAGTGTTCAAGGCCAGGTTGGACAGAGCCTTGGGTGACCTGGTTTAGTGTGGGGTGTCCCTGCTCATGGCAGGGGGATTGGAACTGAATGATCTTAAGGTCCTTTCCGACCCCAGCTATTCTATGATTCTATCATTCTTCATCCTTTGTGGCTTGGGGT
This sequence comes from Psittacula echo, assembly GCF_963264785.1. NCBI lineage: Eukaryota > Metazoa > Chordata > Aves > Psittaciformes > Psittacidae > Psittacula > Psittacula echo. Next base: position 13,594,098 of record NC_137744.1, read on the forward strand.
TTTCTGTAAGCAGGGCACTTGCTGCCGCTCCTCTGACACAAGTAGCCAGGGGTTACTTAACTACCCACATCTCTGTAAAAATAGAAATTCACAGCTCCAAAGCACTTGGACACTTTTTCATTAGTATCTACAGTGAGCTTTCTCCAAGCTATACCAGTCTATTAATAATAGCTCCAAAGCCTTTGGTTTGCCTAAGCGTTTAGGAAAATTCGCTTGTTCCAGACAGGGGCTGTTGGTATTTCTGTGCTCTGAGATCAGAGCTGCCATCCTGCTCACACACTCAGTGATGGGGAGGGGGTGTATGGCTCATGCACCCGTTTCTTTCTTTCCTGTGGCATGCTCTTCGCCAAGGAGCACAAAAGCATGGAGTGGGCCATGTCTTTCACTTATCCTTTTACTAAGAACTAACTGCATAGAAGGGAACTGGGAAGAATCAGAAGAATTAGATATGTTAAAGTATAGGAGGAAATGGCAGGGAAAGAGATAAAATAGCAGAGAGAAAGAAGCATGGAAAGAAGGTGCCTTTTTGTTGTGAAGGGATTAGCTGAGAGCTAGCTTTCAGATGCTTTTTAAATAAAGCATTCTCCTGGAAAATACAGATCCTGATCGATTACGAAACCCTCGGGGATTTTTGAGGTCAGAGCTCCTCTGGGAAAGAGGACAAACAAGGCTGAGCAGCAGTGCCATTTGCAAGCAGTTCTGTTACTTCTCAGTGAGAAATGCAGCCGGAAGATTTTTTGGAGTTTTGTAAAATACGTAAATAATTGTAATAAGTAAAAATGTTCTTTTATTCTTTCTGTGAAAGAACTAAAAACTAAAAGATCTAAAAAACTAAAGGCCTTTGAGGCTGGATAACGAGGTTTGCCTTGCTTGATTAATACAAATCACTATGTAGGGAGGACCAGATGCATAGTGGTTGTGATTCACACAGACCCATCAGCTTCACACTGGCAAGATCCTAAGCATGCTTCTGCCCTACAGCATGTAAGTACTACCTGTGGGTCATTTGTCCCTTTTCCCTTTCTGTGAGGCTCAGGCCCTCAGCAGGGCAAGTTTTTGCTCTCCCTGTTGTTCCTCTGACACTTTCCTCTGCATCCCTCCTTACCCTGAGGTAACCCAGCCCTGAGGTGTTTGCAGCCTGCAAGGTGCAACCCTTTTGTGCAGCACAAACCCACTTCCTCTCTGGCCTTCCTTAATTCTCTGCTCACAGCTGGAAAGGTTTAGTTGACACACAGGTTGACGCCTTATGAACTGTGGAAAAGCTTCCCTATCCATTAGTCTCAAGGTTACAATTCAGCTCCAGCTCTGGTCTGCAGTCCTGCTGCTTATTTGCATCTTTCTGTACGTGGTTTTTCCATTTCCACACATTTGTCTTTCTTTGTTAAGATTCTACCCCACACTGAACAGACAGGAGGCACAGATGGCTTGATGCAGGTTTTTGGTTTGGTGGTTGTTTTTTTTTTTTTAACTCTTTAATTTCTACAGTTCATTGAACAGCAGCAACGTTTAAGTTACATAAACCTTAAATGTATTTTATTTTCAATAGAAATCAGGAAATCACGCTTGCTTAGCCTAACCCTCCACTAATCGCTTTGTGCTCAAGAACATTTCAACTTCATTTTCCAGCTGAGGAAGGGGCAGCACTCCTTCCATGCTACGGAAATAATCTCAGGCTGGTTGGAAAAGGGAGGATTATTTGGTTCCCCTGAGGATCATTTCAGGACATCCTTTGGAAGTCCTTTCTCCTTGGTACTTATTTAAACAGCCTGTGTGCCACAGGAGATCAACTTCAGTTCCTGCCGCAGTGTCTGTGCTTCAGATTTTTAATGCCTGATCAATGGGTACCTATTTTCTGTGGGTGAACACTATTAGCACATAGAGTATGTGCTTCGAGTGTATCCCTTCTCTTTGTTGCTGAGCAGGGAGGTAAGAGGATGCAGTCCTGGGTTTATTTGCTTCCCTGAATGTAGGTTTCTCCCTGCACTGTGTGGACTCAGGCATTGTGGCAGTGACGTTCTTGAATGGAGCAGGTGCTTGGGACTGCTCTTTACAGTGCTCCTCCTGTAGCACCCCTTATGCCCTTGTTCCTCACCCACTGAGCTTCCAGTAGCGATTGGTTCTGCTCCATTGTATTTTAAAAAGCTGGTTAGAGGCCTGATTTATACAACACAAATCTGTCACACTGACAATGTAGATTTTTAATGTGCTCAAGCTTTAAAATCATGTGTTTTGACTTTTTCCAAGGTTTCCTTTTTGGCAGCTCAATTGCAGTTCTCCCTACTGGGACTTATGTAAGGGGAAGAAAGGACATAATGTACTTACAAGTGTAAATGATGTATGTTTATTCACCTGAACTGAATAAGTGTCAAACGCAGAGGGCGAATAAGATAAGCTCATCAACTAGGTACTCTTAACTTTCTTTCCAGCAATTAAGACGAGGTTTGTACTTGCTGTCAGTTCTGCCATATCATAATAACAGGTAGTCATGTAGCTTTTATACTAATAGCAGAGAGTGAAGGCACTTACCCCAGCTCTGAAATACAGAGCCCATTAAAATGGGATTGAATGTATTTAATAGCAGTTGTTGTGTTGTCTATTTGTATCCAAAAATGGCCAGCTTTGATACATCAGGCAAATTCAAAATAGTTCCACTGAAGCACTAAAGCCCAAATTCACACCTTCACAAGCACAAAATCAATACAGGAGTTTGCTTACGTTATTTCAGAAGAAAATTTATACATCTACGGAGAAAGAGAGAAAGGGAGTTACTCTTTCCTACCTATCTCACAGCCCTAAGAAGCCGGGCAAGACTGGGGCCCAGAGCCAGATACAGCCCACAGTATATGGGATGGGTCAGGATGCAGGGACTGGAATCAGGCATGGTCCAAGATCCCAGTGCTGATCCCTCCATGCTGCTCATCTGTTCATCCAAGCCAGCACAATAAGCTGCCCATTGCTGCCATCTCCAGCTCTGCAAAGGCCTTTCATGAGAAACTGATTGCAATTTAGCCACCACCTGGCCCTCTGGCCACTGCAGGGCTGCTCAGGCTCAGTCCTTTCTTACATTCACCCCAGAGCTCATCTCGGCTGTTGTGGCACAGTCTGTCAGATTGAACTCTGCTTGTAGCCTTTCCCTTCTAACCTTAGAGATCTGTGTTTTGGCACATCCTCTTGAACAGCTTCAGCCAAGTGTGAAGGGAGGCACAGTGCTGATCTGCAGTGCTGCAGTGTGGAGGGATTTCCAGCAGCAGATATGACCCTGCAGGTTCCCGTACAGTTGGCTTTGCATCAAGGTTCAACTTACCCTTTTGTTAAGCAAAGTTTTTGTTAAGTCTGTCTGCAGCTCAGGGATGCTGACTGCATGCAATCTAGTCTTGCCTCAGACATGATGAACTGTCCTTCTCAGCTGTTTTGTACCTGGTGACAGAGACTTATACTCCTTTCTAGTCAGGCTGCAGGAGACTCTTTTTTCACATAGCAACCAGCTTACAGGTCCTCTTGTTTGGTTTTGATTTCAGTGCTAAAGGTTTCACATCAGTCCCTGGTTACACGAATCGTGGTCATCATGCTCACGAACATATTTTCCCTTCTGCCCTGTGATGAACACAGGGAATCCAGCACCAGGGCAAAAAAAGGGGGTGACATTGACTCCACAAAGTGCCTCCTCCTCCCTTTCCTTGACCTGCACCAGCCCCTTTGTGCAAGAGCATGATGATAGGGGTTACTGGTTGGAGGGGACCAGCAGAAGGAACCCAAGGTGCAGTCCCAAGGGTGCTGGTAGTGGCACAGTGGTGCTCAGGAATGGCTTCAGCTCCCTTTTATGGCTCTGTGGGCTATTTGGGTTGAGCTTTATCCTTAGCAGCTGAAAAATTGCTACTTCTTCCCTCTTCATGGTTGCAGTGAGTAGGCACTCCTGCCCCTGTACAGCTCATTGAGAATTTGATTAACAGGTGACATATTTTGCTGCCAGGACATAAAGAGAAAGGAAGATGAAGGTATCACCAGTGTTTTTGTTTGTCTCTATGATAGTGAAGGTAATACTTGGGCTATGCTAACGCTTACTCCTTTCACCTACCTGCTTTAAGGCATGCCTCTACTCAGGAAAGACAACTCAGAGGAGAGAGAGAAGGCGTATTGTCCTTCTGCCTGCTCAAGCCCAGGGAAGAAGTTTGTTCTCCAGTGAGGGATACTCAGGTGCACAAAGGTACTGCTTCCAGTAGTCTGCATGCAAACTCTTTTGAAAGTTACTGGTCCATGAACAAAAAAGACAAAGTTCTTTCCTCACTTTGTTATCTATCTTCATAATTTATGTTAGGTGGACATAGAGAATTGTGGTTAAAATCTTACCTTATACACCAAAAATCAAAAGAAATTAATGTAAACCAGGAAGGAAAGGCCACAGCATTGGACTATAGACTGATGAATATTGGGTTATGCATCAGTCAGATTGCTTTTCCTTTTCTAGGAAGGGGATGCAGGAGAGTTAAGATGTTCCTTCCTTTTCTAAATTCTAGAAGGAAAGAATGCTGTCTTTGTGCAAGCTGACTAGTAAAGTTTTGCAAGGCTGCTACAGCAAATACTGCTTGAAAAGAGACTCCAAGCCTTGGCCATATATGTATATATTTTAGCTTCACTACAGTTTGACTACACACATTTCAAAATAAAGCATATCATCAAAGAACAACCTCCTGCCTGTTGCAGAGGGGCTTGTGAAGATAATGCAGTAAACCCACTCGCAATTGTTCTTTTGCAGCAAGTGCTGGTACATTTTTAAGCTACTCACAAGCCTGTTAAATAACTGGACATCTTTTAAGCTCAGGCACCCCGGGGGTGTAAGAGGCAAATAATTCTCAGAGGGGATTTAACACAGTTATGTAAAATAATCTGAAGCCATCCTGGTTGCTCCAGAAAGATTATAATTAAGCAGTGCTGGGGTTTTTTAGTGTCTGCTGTCATCAGTTGATTTTTCTTTGTTACAAAACCAAACAAAAGTCTTGTTCTCATTTGTTTGAGAAACAGTTTCTGTTCCTCTCATGAAGAGGAAGAGGGTTTGGACATGCTGCTGAGCATGCTGCTGTGAGTCTGGGTATGACACAGAGTATCTTTAGAATAGCAATTTTAAACATCTGATGAATCTTTCATTCTGTTTGAGTAGAGGAGCACTGTCATACTGGGCTGGATGCAAAAGGCACTTGGTACTTGCTCACCAGCAGTCACCCTCTGCAAAGACTTTCACCAAAATCCCTTGTGTTGATTTTCAGCCTTGCTCATCAGGAGGTTGGCAATTGCTTAGCTTAAAGTTGGGGGACCAGAGTTTTCTCCATAGAAGCCTGTGACAACTAGACTTCAAAGCAACCTTTTGGCATCCTAACGGGCATTGAGAATGCACAGAGTGTGACCCATGCATGCTGCACCCGTGTCCCCGTGTTGGCTGTCACAGTTCTGCCTGGTGGGCAGCAGGTGAGGATGGGACTTCTTGACCAAGCTGAACCGTTTGGACTTTGTTACCTTCTGGTTTAACCCATTTGTCTCCTCTCCCCACCACCACTGTGTGTCTTCTGCTCCCTTGTTCACCCCTGCACTCCACATGACAAGTTTTCTTATATCCTAGATAAAATAGTTTTAGTGTTACCCTGGCTCTGTCATGGCAACCCAAGAGAAAATCCATTGCCATGCCATGCTGGCTGGGGGGAGAGTTTGGCTATCTGTACCACTGGATTTGCTGCCACTCATGCTACACATGGGCAGACCTGAGAAGGAAACCTTTAGCTCATGTTTAGTAAGCTCCTAGTGAAGACAGATAAGCCACTGTGATGCTGATGGTCTTCCACAGCCACATGGTTGAACCACGACGGTAGGAGCAGAGGCAGCATTGTGCAATATACTAACTGGTACCCAGGCTTTTTATGATTTAGCAGTCCTGAATATCATGGCATCAGTGCTGCCATGTGTTATTCCACCATAACTAAAGCAGAACTTCTCACAGATTACTGTGTTTAAAGTCATTTGGATGCCCTGCAATATACTCTCATATTTTCCACTGCTGAACAAAAAGGAGAAAATGAGTATGATAGCTGTTGTAGGTGTTTGCTGTGCTTTCTGCATGGTCTAGATTTCTGTATAGCTGCTTCTCTGTTACATGGGGTTTTCAGGTTTCACTATTGATTAGAGTGGTCGCTTTTCTAATTAAAACAATTCCCAAGTCTAACTATTGACTCGGGCAGTAAATGTGCCAGGTTATTAAGATAAGAGGCTTTAGTCAGAAAATGTGTTACCCTCCCTTGCAAAAGAGGTCAGTGTAACTCGAGTAAAAGAGTGTCCTAAAAATCAGAAAACAAGCAGAAAAAATGGAAAAGTGGGAGCCAGGCAAATGCTGCTTATGTAATTATGACAAAGCAAGTAGGACAGAGGAGGGACTGGGAAACTGTGCTCGGCTGCCGCGTGCCCGCTTCTTGGGGCAAAGTGTGACTGCATATATGATTCATGTTCCTCCTGTACTCGGGGTGGTTTCACTCAGCAGAGGCTACGTGGTTAAAAAGAGAGCAAATGTACTTGCCAATCGTGACATGGTGAAGTATCATGACAGTGGTGGTGAAGCGTCTCCCATTGGGATGAAGCTTTAGTGTACAGCTGCTTGTGGTAAGTCAAAGGGGGTCTTGAAGGTACGCTTCAACCCCTTCTTTAAAATATTCCTTCTCAGCTTTCGAAGTGCATCCCCAGAGTGCTACAACAGTGCAGCCATTTCTGTTACGGAAAACAGAATTGCCTGCAATGAGGTTGAAGTCACCTGGCAGCCACCCATGCTTTGCCCAGCAAGCTGCTTGCACACAGCAAGAGGTGGGCCTTTCCATACAATCTTCTTCGGAGAGTCAGAGCGGGGGCCTTTGAAGGCACCTCTCTCCCTTCACTGTTTCTAGAAATGAGCCTTCACAATTAGCTGGGAGTAAGCACTGAGATCCTAAATAACAGAAGTTGAGTGAGGTGATTCCTGCCCTGGGGAATCTGAATGCCTTAGGATAATGCATAATTATCGTTGCTGGAAGTTGTTCACACCTCTGGGCATAGGTCTTGTAGAGAGTTCTCAATGTGTAGCTGGAGTTACAGGGTTTGCAATTTTTTATTTGTATACTCTCATCCATTACTCAGGAATTCCTGCTCATCATAGAATGGTTTGGGTTGGAAACCTTAAAGCTCATCCACTTCCAACTCCCTGCCATGGGCAGGGACACCTTCCACTAGAGCAGGTTGCTCCAAGTCCCGTTCAACCTGGCCTTGAACACTGCCAAGGATGGGGCAACCACAGCTTCTCTGGGCACCCTGTGCCAGCAGTCAGGACTTGCAGGAGTGCTGAGCATACGATGAGGCAGGTGGCACTGGATGAATCCAGCAGGCGATGGGAAAAGCACGGGATACCAGGAGGTTCAGCCAGCATGGCTCTGAAGGGCCACACTAAATCTTTGTGGTAGAGCCTGCTTCTGAAATACACTCTTTCACAGTTGACACCAGGATTGCTCACAGTAAGATTTTAGTAAACACACACATTTAGATGCCCATACGTGGAAGAAACAAATGTGTCTCTGGACCTGCTCTATCCATGTCATTCACTGGTCCTTTTTTTGACATTCTCACCTCATTTTTTTCAAATTTCCTATGCTTTTAGAAAGCTTTTCCTCACATCAGATGACTTTTTCCACTTCCTTGCATAAATTTTACACTTGTCTCTAGTCTTGAAGTATTCATAGCTCAATGGCACACGTAACCATTAGACATACCATAATTTCTCTTTGAATGCTTTCTATATCTCTCCTATGTGCTTTTCCACCCACATGTGTTCCATTGCCTTATCCTGAAGGATGTCTTTATTGCTGCTTTATACCTTTGGTTTCTCTATTGGGTTTTTTTCATGCCTTTCTTTTTGACGGATTGGGTGTTTTTGCACATCACACAGCTTGAAAAAATTTTCCCTTCAGACTCTTCCATTGAACCAAATCCTATTCATCTGATATGCACACAGACTGAAAATCAGTCCTGAGTAAAAGAGCAACCTACTTGCTGCAGGGAGCCTATTTTAGAAGAAGTTTTGGGACAAAGGCCTCAGTTTGGCCTCCACAGAGGAGTTCACTTAACCCACAAAAGAGCCCCACTGGTCCAGCACAGTCATGACTTCTAGGGTTGTAATTGTATACAGATATTTTTGTTGTTATCACTTTCTTTCCTGTGGTGTTTTTGCATCAAAGCAGAAAGCTGAAATTTTATTTCTTTTTTCATTGTTTTTTTGATGAAAAAGTCAGAATAATGGTGATTCAAATTGTGCTGGTTTTATTTAGCCCGGTAAGGTAATGCAAAGTGAATAGCTATGTATGCAAGCACATAGCTTTCATTTTATTATGGACTAACAGGGAGTCATGCTTCAGAGGACAAAGCTGGGAAGGTATGCTCTCAGGACTGAAAGCAATGACTCTGAACAAGACTTTAAGAGTCACGGTTAAGTAGTTACAGTGCTGTAGTTAGAAGGAATACAATTGGGGATATTAAGTTGTATTACTTGTGTTATTTGGTGCTCATGGCAATGCTGATGCAAGCCTTCCATTAATTCAGGAAGGATGATGGAAAGCTGCAGGGGACCGAAAGTGACAGAGGGACTGGAAAATGCATATCTTGCTGAAGGACTCCATGACTTCCAACAGGTTGGCTTAGCAAAGAAAAGGTTTAGGGTTGACTTAACTGCAGCCTGGAAGGAGCCAATATTCCCAGGAAAGAACACTTATTCATAGGGAGTTCTTCTATTTAGCAGTGTTGAAATCTGTTTAGTAGTTGTGAAAATCAAGCCATAACTAATTAACCCCTGCACACTTATGTGCTTAATTATTTTTTCCACTTCATTTAAGAGAAGGAAAGAGAACCTTTAGGCTTCTCAAAACTTTGCAGCAAGTTTGTGGATGATCAGAACTTGGAAGATCTCCCCATCACTACTTCTTGCCCCTTTCTAATTAACTCAGCTTTTACTATTACCAATGCAACCTATTATATAACATGGACCATATAAGCTATAACAAACCCCAAGAATACACCCAACTGCATTCCCGTTTGGCGCTGCTATCAGCCAGCCAGGAGCACATCCTGCCTTTAATTATACTGAAAAGGTCTCAGTGATTTGGTGTCCTACATCAGTATTAGGAAGTTTGGGTATCGAATTGCTATAAATCAAGAGCTTTGCTGCTCTCACAACAACCCCTGTGGGAGCCTGACTTTCTCAAAGAGCTTAATTAAAGACTGCTTATTGTCAGCTCACCCCTGTAGCCCATTAGAGCTCCACTGAGATTTCTGTTCTCCAACATCACTGTGAAAAGTGGGACAGCCATTGCTTCTTAGGAAGCTCTGTGTTCATAATCACTTCCTCACGTGTCAATATGGTCCTGGTGATCTTATAGTCATGTTGCAATTAGCTGGTTATAGGTGTGAACAGAGCATATCTGAATAACTGTTTATGGGGATCCTGTTGGCTAGACAGTTCTCAACACAATCATAATCTTCCTCATAGCTAGTACTTTCTCTGGCTGTACCTCAGTGTGCTTGGAAAAGTGAGATTAACGTGTGACATTTTAAAAAAACACCCATTTTCTTTCCTCAGAAGCGCAAACATCCCTGCCCTCTGATGAATGCAGCCCTTGTGATTTACAGAGAGTGAAGGGCTCCCGTGTCATGGAGGCCCTTCAAAAGGTTATTCACATCTATGACATCTGTGTCACAGTAGAATTGCACTGCAGTGTGGTTAAATGAATTATTCAGACCATAACCTCTGCTGGTTGGTAGAACCAGCTTAAGTTTTTTGTGTGCACAGGGCTGGTGTACTTGGGTCCTCATCAGTCTCATCCATCTGGAATGGGGGATTTGTATGTGCTTTGATACTGATATCAGACATCAGGCCACACAGAGGAATGGGTGAGAAGAGAGCAGTAATGTTTTAGGCCTGCACTTGTACTGTCCATCTGTGGTATCATTTGTGGAGCAGAGAGAGTGGTGGTGTCATTCAAGTTTGACTTGCACCGCTCATGGTGCAAGGCCACTTGCAGTGCAGTTCCCAGGCTTGTCCCTCTGCTCCCCAGGAAGCAGAAGCCCAGTCATTACCCACACATGCTGGCGTGCTGAGGGGGAGGGTTTTAATTTGATTCAGAACGGACACTTCCCCACATCACACGGACACAGATGGCCACCTTCCTTCATGCTGGGCTTGGGCAGTGTGCGGCAGGGCACATTCACTGCTCTGCCAGGGGATTGCGCAACTTGTGGCTCTGCTGGCTAACCCACATCTCAAAGGAGCTGAGAGGACTCATTGACTCAGGTTTGTCCATTACTAAGTATTATTTCTCAATGCATTTATGTAGATGTCCTTCCTCCACATTCCAACCCAGGGAAGTTGGAAGGGTTCGGAGGCTTTGAAAGAAATTTTGGACAGCAAAAATGAGAGGAAATCTCACGGGTCTAGAAGTTGCCCTTATTCTGCATGTCCTTCCTTGAACTTTTTCGTCCTTTGTGATTGCAGTCATGAATCAATCTAGTATTAATTTTAATTAAACTCTGGCTAACTAAGTGTGCCAAGAAGATTAAGGAGCAAAGCATAGGCTGTCATTCTGCCAGTGGCCGTTCCCAGTGCAGAACTGACTTTAACAGAGCCATCTGACAGACAGGAAGATCTTTGCAGTGATACCACAAGGAAAAGACTCCTTTGATTTGTGTTCTTCACTATTAGAGCAGTGTATATGAACTTCCTATGGGTACTTGTGTCCTTCGCTGTATGGTAAGCAATCCACAGATTGCTTTAATCATATGCATCATTGTCTTCCTGATGCCCAGTTTCCCACCTAAGAAGTAAGTGTTTGCAGGATCCTCATGGAGGAGAGCTCATCCTAGAGAAGAAGTGGTCCTGGAAGGGAAGTTCTGCCTGTCAGCAAGTTATATATTGTAATATGTAAAGCCGGCAGTTGCTTATGCCTCATGGCTCACATGGTGGTATGTCCAGAGTCCCGCACCCTGATTTTTCCTGGTGATGTCTTTTGTGCAGATACAGATATGTCCAAACACAAATTCTCTAATCAGCTTTTGGCACATGTGAAGAAACAGTGCAAACCCCACTATGCCCACACCTGGTCACTGGATGAAACTCCCCTCTGCCTGCAGCCCTAAGGAGCAGGCAGGCAGAGGGGAGCAGAACCATGCCTTAAATATCTGCAAAATCATGTGGCTTTCTGATGTGAAGCCAACTGATTGCTTCCCTGCCAGTCTGTGGCAGTCTTAGGTGTTCCCAAAGCTGGGAACTTGCTGGCTTTGGGAGCCAGCTCAGGTCATGGAGTAAGGGAAGTGCCACCCCCAGTTAGGGACACATGCCTGTGGCAGTCAGTGCCTGAGCAGGGCAGCTCAGGGAGGCAGAGTTCCCATCCAGTGTTATCATTTCCCCCAGTGGAGCCAGGGAGCAGGTTTGACTCCTGCGGCACATGGAGATGAACATCTCCAGTAAAAGGGAAGGAAAATGTGGCTCCAATTCTCTTGGTGTGAAAGTGATCTGGTTTTGCAGAGGTGGGCTCCAGGGTTTGGAGGAAGGATGTTAAGCAGCAGACATTCCTGAGCTGGTTCTGGTGGGGTATCCCTTAGGATGGTGCTCAGTGACTGAAGGGAGCAGCTTTTGAACAACCCATATAATGGGTGATGAAAACATAATTGCCAGCTTATTTGGACACAGTAGCATATTTAGAGAAACTGCCAGACAAGCCAAACAAGCCCATTTTATCATGTGAAATCTTACCCTATTTCTCTGTTACCAGAGGAAAAGATGCTCCCCTGATCTAGTTGAGTTTTTAAATGCAGTGGTGTTTCTTTTCTGCCAGTGCCCACAGTTCCGGTTTGACGTAGCACTGCCTGCTCCATGGGCTATGTATGGGTAACACACAAGTTATTGCCATAGGGGACCAGTATCATTGTTCTTCCTGTTCTTTATCTAAAACTGCATTTTGTTGGTGTTGAAAATGCATTTAATAAGAAAACCAGAAGTATTATGGGTGTGGAACATATTGAAGCATGTGAGGAAAGTAAAGAGCAAAGAAAGGACACAGTCACTGCAAGAAGTACAGATCAAAATCCAAACTGTTCCAGCAGCTCTACTTTACTTATTCAGAAACTATGATCTTCCAAACCTAGAATACAAAGGTAGCTTTCTTGGGTTCACTCTAATAGCTGTGGTAGTGGAGACTGCATCTTCCTTTATTTTTGAGCCTTTTATTGCAAATGGATGACTGTTTCATAGAGGCTGAAATCCAGAGGTGATGTAGGCTAGTGCAGTGTGCTTGATTGCCCTTCTGACCGATATATTTTGTGAATGCTATTGTTGAGTGTGTGTCATAGGTACGCCTGTGCCACCTCTGGAGTTATTATCAATAGAAGAAAAGCCTACTTGTGCTGCTGGGTTATATAAGATGGAAAGAGCTTGAAATGCATAAGGCAGTAGCACTGCCATTATCTTTTTAGCTTTATGCTTGTGTGAAGTAGAGATTTAAGATTGCACTTGTATCAAAGGGCTCTAGGTATGAATTGAGGATACTGGGTTGAACTTCAGACTGAAGAACATTTAAGTTACTGAATTTCTATCTGAAAAGCAACTAATAAAATAAAGGTATGTAATTATGCATTGACTGTAAAGTCTGAACTGTTTGAACAAGAAGCAGTCATTTAGCTCAACTCAGTAAGTAAGCGTGTTAATAATGGAAGCTTAAATAGCTTAAATGCAGTGAAGATTTTTTATTTTTAACTAAACTTAACCTGTTTTTAATCCATCTCCAACTGGCATATGGCAGCAATAACAATATAATAATAATAATAATATAATCCTTGATATGTGTTATAGGTCTGTTAGATTTTGCCACAATTCACCCTAAAAGTCTTTTCTTTGTCCTGCACTTATGAGAGCGGAGATCATGTTATTTCTAATTATTCTAGGCTGGTGGCAGAAGTTCTTATTTCCAGTGTATTCCAAAAGAATTTTACTGAGGAGAAAACTTAGAAATAGTAACTCCCATCTTCACAGTGCTTTATCAGCATTAATGAGGGCTTCCCCATACAAGAATACCTAACTAGCTATTATAAAATAAATGGTAATGGTGTGTTGAATTCTAAATACCTTTGCAATGAACGCATTGTGTTCAGTGTTTTAGTTACCTTGTGGAGGTCTTTTTCTATGTACTAATTTCAGGATTGGGTCTATTAGTTTTATTCTGGAATGGAGTGGATCAAATAACTGGAAAATATGTGCTCTATTCTGATATATGGTATTTAATTTGCTCTAGTATCCTCTGTACTTTATCACTGTTCATCTGATGCATTTAGGTCTCAACTTGTCCTTCTAGAGACAGATAATGACAGGCTGCTCAAGACTGTTGCATTAGACTTCTCAGTATAGGCTAATTATGTCCCAAATTGAAGGATATTGATTAATTTTGACAGTGCCTGAAATATGCTCCTGCCTTAGCAATGAGCTACATACCTGGTAAACCCATGGTGCTGTAGCAACATCTAGAAGTCAGTTCCTTAAGGATAAAGAGTGAGAACAGAACTCCATTTGGCATGGTGGTAGCAACAGGTAGTAGTGGTATGACACATGAGAAAAAATTTAAGATACTGATGGGCATGCACGAGCATCCTGGCAACATGCAAGGCAATGTGCTGCACCCAGTGTATCTGCTGGTATGAGCCTCAGGGGTCTCTCTTGTCCTTAGGACAGGTCTTCTAAAATCTCCAGAGCACTCCCTATTGCATGCAGTGTTTCGCACGTTGCTGACGTAGTTCCCTCAAATGAAACGATCAGCCATCTGCAGTTGGATGTATCACCTTTCACTGCAAATTGGCAAATTTCCAAATGAAAAACTGACTGAACAAGTTTCAAACTCCTGGGCTATACCTGTTCCTTTTACCCAGAAAGACTGAACGCTCTGCTCCATTTGCTGGCCACTGAATCTGAAATTAAGATCTAAGAGCCTGAGTATACTAAATGTCATGGTACTTCTTATCAATGCATACCTGAAGCTACTCCTTCATCCCCACTTTAGCCAGATTGTCTGTAATAGTAAGTAGGAAAAAAATTTTGCTCCTTATTTACTAAAATAATGCTGGCAAGAAAATTGTGTTTTGCACAATCACTTCTCAGTCTAAAGCACTTCTAGGCTAAATATATTCTTCTAAGATATGTGCTTTGGGCATCTGTTTTCATGCTGTGTTCTCTCTGCAAGAGGCACAGAAGATGTCTTTCTTTGCCATCACTGTGTGCAGTGTGGGTAGATCTGAGAAGAGAATTCTGCCTGAAGATTTCTGTTGTCTTTTTGTTCAGTTGAAGGATATAGCTCTAATTTCTCCCGTTTGTAAATAGCACACAAAGTGCAGTCATATGCCTGGCTGGAAATCTCAGTTATACCTCCCAAGCTATTCTAAAAATACAACTCAGGCCTTGCAGTCCCTAAAAATTAAATCCAGTGCTCCAACATGCAGGGTAGCCTAAAAGAGTATGCTTCATAGCACACAGTTATCCCCCTGCACTTGTTAGGCAAGAGAATCACTATTGACAAAGGCTTAGTTCCCTTTAAATGTTGCCCATTATGTGTTTTATGGAGACATGGGAGCAAAGGTCTCTTCTACTACCATTCTGAGAGGATTTTTAGAATATATGAACAAGTTCTGTCCTTCTCTTCGTGAAGGAAGGGATGCCTTTCCACACCCTCTGGGAAGCATAAGCAACACTAGTTTTATGATAAAAAATACCGCGTTGTTGTTCAGTTTGATTTTAACGAGTGTCAGTCTTATGCAAAATTCAATGTCTCACCTTTACTGGTTAACAGTGCATATTATTCCAAAAAGCTCTCCAAAGCACCTCTTTTCAGTCTCAGAGGTCATACTCAAATTAGCCATCACGAGGCAGTGAGCCGCACACGAGTTTTGCTCTGTCAGAAATTCTGTATTTGTTTTTAGCATTGCAGTCGGGCTCTTGTCTGTTAGATAAATATAAGTGTTCGTTTGTTTACAGTTGTCTAAATGAGGAATGGTCATGATACAGAGCCATTAAGTGCCTTTGTAGTTGTGAGCAGCAGAAAGGCTACATAAAGGAGAAAATGGTTCTTCCAAGGATGACAAGTAAGCAATATCTCAGATGCCGTGGCTCTGCCAGTCAGCTTCAGGATGAAGAGTCTGAACTGTAGATATCCACATTTCTATCATCCATTATATAGGATGCAAATGCTTTTGCCTCCTCCTTTCATTTGTTGCACTATCTCTTCATGCTGCAGCCTTTGTGAAGAGGGGAGGCTCTGCATTCAAACCACTGCTTCAACCTGGTCAAAGGAAAGCTTGTATTCCTCCTGGTGCAATTGGCCTGGACATTTGAAGTTCGCTTTCAAGATGACTTGGTATAGGAAAGATTAATGTTCAAAAGAGTGCGCTCCACATTCTAATCCAGAAAAGCAGTCCAAATAAAAGCAAATAGACCATCCTTTGTTGTTCTTAGTGATGGTGCAGAAGCTGGTCCACTAAGGTGCCTGGGTCCGAAAATCTGAACAATAAAAACCAGACTATCCTCACAGAGAACAGAAGTTCTTCCATCTCCCTCTCTTCCCCAGGCTGTCAGCACAGCCTTAGACTTTACCTGGGTTGGATCACAGCCAGCTTGCCCTGCTCCTGGCAAGACAGTAGGTAAGCTGATCAACTGCTCCAGCCAACTCCAGCAACCGAGACCTGAAATAGAAATACACAGCTAAATGTTGGCCATCCACTTCAAGATCCCCAGTGTCCTCATGGAGGGGGGAGGAAGACACCTTCCTCAGAGATCATTTCATTGCTCTCTGGTCCCCGTATGTTTTGGTCAGTGATAGCAGAAGTGCCTGATGTCCACATGGACAGTTGGTTTTGCCTGTGGCAAGCAGGAAATTACTACATCAATTGGTTCAGCCCCTCAAGCTGTAGGAGCTCCTTTTACCTATTGAAACCTATCCCCACCACAGGCTATGACTGGTTGTGGTGAATGAAAGCTCCTTTTTGAAGAGGAGGACTGATCTGACTTCTGTGGAATTAAGAGATGCTCTGCCTGCTCTCAGGGGCTGTGGTGAAACCCTGAGAGGTTTGATGAGATGGACAGGAGCTGCACGAGGCCACATTCTACGTTATCCTACCAGAAGGGCAGGTGTTGCAGGTCTGGTTGAATCAGGAGGTCTCTTGCTCCAGTCCAGGCACCAGTGTTGGGTCCTGGGTGTACATGGGCTTTGTGCTGGGCAAAACTTGCTACCTCCTAAAGTAACTGTCATGTTTTTAACCTCTCATCTCCTTTGTTTCCACCACTGTCCCTGGAGGCAACTGGGCTCTCAGCACTGTTCACCAGATGCATTGAGGACTGACTGCAGCACCTATGCTGGGGCTCACCTGAGCGCCCCCAAAAATAGTGGTGTGGTGAGATGCAGATAGCTATGCTTGCTGGGGATTTACAAAAGGCACGTGCAAAGCCTGTTCCTTTGTCATCTTTAATAGGGAGCAAAGATAACCTGACCCCTAGAATGAAATCTGGATTTTCAGTGAAAATATTCACTGGGGCTTCTTATCACTTGAAGTATTTCAACCTGTCTGTAGGTTTTTATACTAACTCTCATACCTCAAATGTCCCAAGAGGCTTGTTCCATCTGATAAGGCTTTGATCACGAGAAGCTACATATTTATTTACTGAAAGAAAGACAGTCGGAACGGTTTCCAAGCAGATACAAACACTTGCAGAATTAAGCAGAGACTATTACGACAGATTGTGTAATAGGATGATTGATGGACAGGTAACATTTAGTCAACTGCCTGCTTGGAGAGTTGGAATGGAGAGCACATTACCCCAGCACTTTCTGAGACATTGAAATCACAGAGGCTGCTCCTGACAGGTTTATGGGTCCCCAAAGTTACTTCTTTCTTCTCTCCTCTTTACCACAAAAGTGATCTGCTCAGGGAATGTAAGTCTTCTTCTTCCTAAGAAAACATGCAGAGATGGTGGGCAGTCACTATTTAGCAGTGCTCAGCATGGAGATGGAAAAAACTCAGCCCTTCAATCTGAACTAAGGCCTGAAGTCACTGTTAATTCTTTGCAAAACTTACCACCCACAGAAGCATGAAGGGTTAAAGCCACCAATCAGGCAAAACTCTTTCTTGGTCATCAACACCAAGACTGTATTCAAATGAAACATTTATGGGATTTATATTTGTCAGTTCCTCAGCTGGGGCAGCACATGAACAGCATTTCATAAGATGCTGTTAAAGGATATGCCATTTCCTTGCAGTATATATTGGACTCCACATCTTAAAAAGCAACATGGAATGGAAAAAGAAAAAATTGGGAAGTAAACTATTGTCTCCATATGCAAATGGAAAATAACTTAATTATGAGATGAAACTGCTGTACAGCACTGCCAAGAGGGCAAACAAATGAGAACTTAAGCAAAGGGAGAAAATTGTCAGTCTTTCAGTGCATAACCATTTTGTTCTGAACAGCAGCAATTATGGAAATGTGCAGAAGACTGTTTCACTGATGCTAAATCTGCAGTATGTCAA
Source organism: Psittacula echo (assembly GCF_963264785.1). Taxonomy (NCBI): domain Eukaryota; kingdom Metazoa; phylum Chordata; class Aves; order Psittaciformes; family Psittacidae; genus Psittacula; species Psittacula echo. Next base: position 13,611,705 of record NC_137744.1, read on the forward strand.
GCAATATTTGAAGATTCGTATTTAATTACTGTGACTACATAAATTAAACAGTGGAAAAAGGTTGTCAATGCTGGTTTTTAAAGTAGGGAAATAGATCCAATGCCAAAAGCAACATGGTTAACATCAGTAACTGAAAGAGAGAATTTCCCTTTAGGCTAGACCTTGTGATAAAGGAGAGATGTCATTTATTATGCACCTTTGAACATGTCTGTTGAGGTTAAGAGGTAAATACCCAGAATAATGATTGTCTGGGTTGGTAATGGTTTTCTCAGCCACATATTTACTCTGAGTACATTCTTTCTATTCCAGGTTACTCACAACTCTTGATCACAATTTGTTGGGTTGGGTATTTTTTTCCTCTAGAAATCATTTTAAGGCAAATAACTCAATTAATTTAAGGCAAATGCTCAATTAATGGCCAAGGCAGGATAGAGATTCAATGAGACCATGTTGTAAAGTGTAACCCAGCCATCTAACTGGTCATTCACCCTGTGCCTGCAGGCTGTGTCTGTTGGGTAGAAGTGGGTTGCTGCCCAGTGAGCAGCACACCATTTGGCACAGGGAAGCCTGTCTGCCAAAGCAAAGCATGGGCTTGCTTGCTCATGATAAACAAAACAAGGACAGCATGTGCACAACTTAGACCAGCAGCAGCATGCAAAACCCCTCCATGTGAATGGGGAAGGATGCCCTTATCACCCTAACATATTGGCCCAAGTGACATGGGGGCAAATGCCAGTCCTTATACTGCTGTGCTCTGAGGCCTTATGTGATATTTTTTGCTTGAATTGCTCATCTGTGAACCCATCTCAGTATTCTTTCTGCAGGGATTACCTTTGCAAAGTACTTTCAGACGTAATACTGAAAGGGCTATGTAAATAATAATAATTAATATTATATATTAATAATATATATATTATTATATATATAATATATATTATAATATATATAATATAATAATATATATTATAATATAATAATATATATTAATAATAATAATTAATATTACAATAATAATAAATATAATAAATAAATAATAATAATAAAAAAATAAATAATACTATCATAATAACAATATCACACTGTAAAATGCAAGATTATTAATCACTGTGCCTGAAAACCCCACACTGCGTTTCTCTCAAGGACACAGGATTTTGTAGGATATATGAATGAGAGTGGTTCCTTAAGAAGATGCTCTGTGTGAAGTGGATTGTGTGCCACGCTCTGCTGCAGTTGTCATGGTGAGTATTCATATTTCCCATAGCAACAGAACCAGTAAATAACTGCATAAAAAGATGTATTAAGTGACCAGGGCACAAGTTAATTCTCTCATCGGCATCCTTAACTTGAGCACTCTTCTGCAGATGAAACACTCCACTGAGAAGCAAGCTTTTCCTTCGGTTTGTGACATGTTTCCTCTTCATAGTTTCACTATGATTCACCCACTAGTTGCTACACTGGTGACACTATCTGCACCATGTACGTACTACTCCATGGTGGCTGAATTAACTGAAGATGATGACAGCGCAGCAGACCCACAGTAAGTGCTGGTTTTGTAGCACTTTGTGCAAGTGCTGTCTAGCGCAGGTCATCCGAAGTTCTGCAAGTGAAAGAACTGAAGCTCTACAGGAAACAATGCACTGCTTGGTTGTTTTTTATTATTTTTAGTTTTGGAGTATTTTTATCTTGTTCTTCCTCAGCTGAAATGATTTGTTATTTTGCAAAATAGCACCACCAGTGTTAAGAGCAGGCAGATGTATTAAATGGACAAGGAAAGGATGAAAACTGGGGGGAACTAGGAGATGTCACTATAATAGCAGTGATGCTCCAAAGCAGGACAGGCTTTTGCTTTAGTGAAAAGAGATTTGTTGTAAGCCAGCATTTTCCAAAACAGTGGTTTGCAGTGCTCTGAGAAGCCCTGGGCTCTGCTCTGCAGAACCATGTTTGTATGCTCTGCTAAGTGCAGAATTGGGTGCAAAGGTGGATAATGTCTGTGAGAAACACTGCAGTTCCACAGAAGCCAGTTAATACAAAACAACTAGGAACCAGTTTTCAGGAGGGGATCCAATCCATTTCCTATTTCTGCAAAATGCCCTGAGTTTCATGACAATCACATTCATTAAACAGCTGCTCTCTCCAGTCCCAGTCTTTCGTTCATAAGCCCTGACCAAAACTGATCTTGATATTCCTTGTTAGATGAGGAAATTCCAGCTGTTTTGCATATTCATTTTCCATAGACACACAAAAATGTGATCACTCACTTATAGCTGCACAATAGGAATTGATTTCACCAGGTCAGTCAAGGGCTTGTTTCCCCTTATTACAACTGACTTTTACAACACTGCTTGTAGACGGTATCTGTCACATAATACTATTTTCCAGCATCAGTCAATTCATTGATGGTGCTCAGCACTTCCCCTGTGCCCAGAAAAACCATGTGCGTTTCTGTGAGTAGAGAGTGCAGTAACATCCCACGCAGTTCTGAATATTTTTTGACACATTTCTGTATCATTTAGTGGTGAAACATGTGATAAAGTCTTGTAGACTTGCATTTTAACTTGCTTTTGTTTAGGTATGAGCAGAGAGCACAGCATCGGCCACATGTGATGCTTTCTATCCGTCCTGCTCCCAGGGTGTAATCTCTGTTGAACATCAGGCCACTTGTTTTATGCATTCATGAATTTATTTAGAGTGTTTCTGTGTCTTTAAAAAAGGTAGAAGAAAAGCAGTGGAAGTTACCAAAGAACCCTGTTGACCTTGGTACACTTGGGATCAAGGACACACATTTTCTTTCTGGTGTATCCTAAAAGACCATTAAGGGAAGTGTTTGGAGAGCTGTGCACTGGGACCTGTGCTCCAGGCTCCTGTTGTTTTTAGTGTCTGGGTTGTGTTGTCAGTGGTCCCTTGTGACAATCAGGCTGCTCAGTTCTTCCAAAGAGCCACTGGCATAGCTTGTGCTTACGAAACTACTGCTTGACATTTATAATCTGGCTGACTGACAAACTATGCCTGGTCTTTCCTTGGTGGTTAAGTACGTGCAACTGTTTGTGGTGAGTGAGTTTGCCTGGTGTCAGATACATACACAGATATATACATATTGTTTTTTCAGTCTTTGCCAATCAGGGTGTGGTAGAAGGATGTCAACCCTGTGGTCTTCAAAAGCAAACACCCTGTCTGCTTTCTATTGGTTCCTTCCACGATCTTCAGTAGTCTTAATTTTAATGTCTTCTTCTACAAGCTGCAGTGCTGGGAAAGGACTGCACTGGTCAATTTGTCTTGAGAAGGAAGATTTTACTTTCCTGACAGAGTAAAATCAGGCAATAGCTTCTCTCACCACCCTGTTGCATGTGGTTTTGCAGAGGGAGGTCTCCCCATTAGCAAGGCCGTGCAGGAGCAAGCCATGCTGTGGAAACTGCAGTGCTTGGTGCCTGCAGGTCACAGCCATCCTAATGCCACTCTCCGTCCCAGTTACCCAGTTTCCGAAGGAGGCTAGAATGTAGTTGGGAGCCCTCTGGCTGCAGACCAGCCCAGGTAGAGTGAAGGAGAGGAATGTCAGTAGCTGGGACACAAGTATGGATGGAGACATCTTCTGTCCCAGCACAGCCTGGTACACCCCACAACAGAGATGTCCTCCATCACTCACATGTGTGACTCGGGGGTCTGGTTAGACCCTGGGATATAGTGGGAAGACACGTGACAAGGACGGCCTTCTGCCATGTTTAGCTAGGAGCACATTGCTTCTTGCTTGGAGTCAGACATTGCTGGTGTTATCATGATGTTGAAAACTCCATCAGATGACAATGTCAGCATTACATTTGCTCTGGGTAAAGGCCAGAGAGGAAAAGTGAAGACTTTTCAGTTCAGGGAATAGCTGACCTGCAGAATTCCCAACCACTGTGTATGGGATCAAGTAACTAAGAATGGGCAAGTACCAGAGAGAAGCTTTACAGGGTAACCACTTTGTATGAATAAAGCTTAGCATCAGCAGAAGTATTAATCGGAAATATCTATGTTTATCAATGTGGATTTAATATGCTAATTAGTAACAACTGTGATTTATTAGGAACGATGCACTTGCAGATGTTGGACAATAATTCTGCACTGACTTGCCTGTTCTTCCTCTGTCCTTCAGCCATGGGTGATACTGCAGCTGTTGCCATTTCCCAGTGCTCCCTCTGCCTATTTGTCCTCTGACTACTGAATTCAGGGTGATTTTGGCCTTTAAAATAATTAAGTTGCTATTTTATGTCTCTGTTCGTGAGGTCACTCAATAGCTGATTATACTAATCAGAGGTGATTATTGCCTGTGCCCACTTAAATCATACTTAAATGCAGTGGCCTGAAATTGTTCTCAGCACAGTCTCCAGAAGATATGACCTAGCATCAAAGAAAATTCATCCATAGGTACATTATCCTATGGGATCAAGCTAAAATGTGGTGGAAGAGCTTTAGAGTCAGTGTGTGCTCTCACAAAAGGATATGAGCAGAAGGTAGCCATGTTCTTGTTTGTGCAAGGGTTTTTTCCCCACTTTTTTGAGTTAGCCAGAATAACAGATCACAAGAATCCTTACCAGAGAATACTTTATTGCAGTTAAGACAGAACACTTTTTCCTTTATAAAAATAATAATTATTGTTGAAAGTATGAGCAGCTATATTTAAATTATTCTTCTACTTTTTTTCCTGGTCAGAGACCTGACTTGGGCACCTCTCAGCCTTTCAAGTAAACACATTTATCTGGCCATGCTCTTACTCCAGCACAAGGAAATACAAGGCCTTAGATACACACAAAATTTGGATACCAATCTTGCTTCTGCAACAACCATATTAAACCACTTTATGCGAAATAAAGTGCTAGGCAATGGATATTAAAATATTCCAGTTGGTTCTCAAAATCTTAGGTGGAATTTTGTCCTAAATGGTGATTAACTCATTTATATTCCTAATCCTTTTAAGCAGTTTCATAAAGATTCGAAGTGGCACTCAGAGATGCTGGGTAGAACAGCAAGTAGCTCCTTCCAGCCCACAGGGATGCAAGATTTTATGCTAAGTGGGAAATCCTGTTCACACTGGAGTAAATGTGGTTTTTGCTCTGCCTCTAATGGAGTTTCTATTCCTTTTTCTGCACTTCAATGAGAATAGGATTTTACCCATCTTCTCACATGATTGTGGTGCAAACCTGAATTTTAATTTTGATTCTTTCTAAACAGGAAAATGAAGGTCGAACTATGTATGCCCAGAGAACAGGATGAGGCTCTAGAGGGAGAAGGACTAATAGCTGTTGAGTGTCGCTTGGACCAGAGATATGAGCTCCAGGCAAACAGTGCAGCAGCAATGCCAGCAGTACTCCGAGGTGCTGGAGAAGCTGCTGTGCAGCCTGACTGCAGTTCTTTTACAGGTGGCAGAGTTGTGCCTGGTCAAAATGCAGTTCCTTCTCCGCAGCACATGCATAAGGGTTGTTTGGGATGAGGAGAAGCTCATAATACCACAGAAAGGAAAATGCATTGCTATTTCCGAGAGTTTTTGGTAAAACTTTAGAATTCAAACATAGGGATAGATAAGGCATTGCAGGGACAGAATTTCACATAGACAAACTCTTGGGCAGTATATTCTATGTTGCAAGCAAATATGGCTAAAATATTTAAGAAACTTCAACTATATTCTTTACATTAAATCCAATGATTATTTATTCATTTCCCAACTTTGATTCTGTTAAATAACCAAATATTAATTCAGAGGCAAGAATTTAATTCACGGAAAATTCTGTCCTTGGAGAAGATCAAAGTGAGTCCTGTGGTGTTAAGTGTGTGCTACAGTGCTTGGGTGTGAAAAGAAATGAAGTGTGTGTTTCAATCAGCCTGTCCCTTCTTAGTGTTCCCATGCATTAACCTAAGCCTCTGCCTGAACATTTTCAGTGCCAGGATCAAGGACCTATGGAGATCTCCACACTGAGGGCTGAAAGGGTAGCAAGCAAAGGGATGAGAACACCAGCAGGTTGTGATGGCAGTGCCTGCTCGCTCCTCTGCTACACCAAGGCTACAGCAAAAGACTGAAAGTCTCTTGAGTGATATAAACATGCAAGATAAGTGCGTAGACTAGAACACAAAGGTGAAATGGCCCTGTTTATCAGGCACAATTAAAGTGAATAGAGGATGACTAATGCAGAGGCAGTTTAAAATCTTTACATGACACAGTGTCAAGGCAACCCCGTTGTGCAATCGCACTGGCACAATTAATGCTGCGTCACTGCCATGGGCAGCATCGGGAATGGGGCTCCTGCCGCCTCTCCTGCATGCCTCCATGGTGGGAGCTGAGTGGGCTCCACCACTGCAACCCTCCTCTTGCTGCCACATCCCAGAGCCATGGTGAAACCCACACAGGACCAGCAAGGGTGGGTTTTCCACTTTGTTGTTTTAGCTGGTGAAGGGTCTGGAGCACAAGTCTGATGAGGACTGAGGGGAACTGGGGTTGTTTAGCCTCGAGAAGAGGAGGCTCAGGAGGACTTTATCACTCTGCAACTGCCCAAAAGGAGGTTGTAGTGAGATGGGGGTCAGTCTTTTCTCCAGAGTGACAAGTGAGAGGCACTGGAATGGGTTGCCCAGGGAAGCTGTGAATGCTCCATCGCTGGCGGTGCTCAAGGCCAGGTTGTACAGAGCCTTGGGTGGCATGGTTTAGTGTGGGGTGTCCCTGCCCATGGCAGGGGGGTTGGAACTGGATGATCTTAAGGTCATTTCCAACCGTAACTATTCTATGATTCTATGACAAGCGGTAACAATCTCAAGCTGTGCAGGGGAGGTTTACACAAGATATTAGGAAAAACCTCTTCCCAAAAGGGTGACCAGCCACTGGAACAGGCTGCCCAGGGCAATGGTGGAGTCACCATCACTAGAAGTGTACAAAACCCCTGTAGATGAGGCCCTCAGTGACATGGTTTAGTGGTAGACTTGGTAGTTGTGGGGTAATGGTTGGACTTGATCTTAAAGGTCTTTTCCAACCTAGCTGATTCTATGGTTCTATTCTTCTCTTTCCTTTGGCTTTGTGTTATCCCAAGCCTAACGGTTACTGCTGCGTGGAAAGCAAGAATGTCATGCTGAATTCGAGATGAGGCTGAGGTGTCTGATCCTGTACCGGGGCTGGTTCATGGCTTTGCACTGTGCAATGCAAACATTTCCTAGCTATGAATTTTTGCAGTATGTCATTTAAAGGTTAGTTTGGACAACCCTTTGCTCTGGATGAAAGATTGTGCATGGGAGTGTGATTCTGCAAAATACAGCCTAAGTTATCCCTCTATTTCTTTGTTTAATTCTGTTACTCCTTAATGGTGCCTGCCAGGCTGCAGGATTCTCCAGTCCACTGGGTGAGTGCAGTAGGGACAGGCTGTTTCAGATAGATATGTATAGATCTATATAGAGAGAGTGTTATATTCTTCGCTGTTCTTATTTTCTGGCTCAAACCAGTTCTCTCTTGGGTTTAGTGCTTCTGGCATGTCTTTGCAGCACAGCATTGTTAAAAGCTAATAATATAAACAAATCTGAGTCTATGCCAACCGCCGCCGAGTACAGCCAAAGCTGCCCAAGGCCGCAGCTTGCTGAGCAACGTGTGAATTTTGTTGTGCCAGAAGTGTCTGTATCCCTGTTCTTTTTTAACTTTTGGAAGGATCTTAGTGGAGAGTTTGTTCTTCTAAAGAAGATAATTAAAGCAACTTACATGAAAACTCTTCCAGCATTGCTATAGGAGAAATAGCCCCTGCATTCTCAGCCTGGTGTCTCCACCTGCCAGGGGCTGCAGGGCATTTGATTGAAAAACTGTCAATAACACACAGTTTGAAGTGCAGTTAACATGTAAAGTGGTATTTCTGAGTGTTTCGCTTTATTAGAAGAGAGTGCTGATGCTGTTTGCTGTGCCTGTCAGGCTCATGGGACAAGGAGCAGCTGTGGAAGTGTCCCAGGTGTGACCTGCCTTGGCAGTGCCAGAAAACCCAGCCAGCTGCCAGCACAACCTGGGGCAATAACTGTGGCACTTGGTGTTTTTATGGCAACCTGCCCCAGCCCAGCCCCTCTGGAGTCACATCCTGCCTGTGCTGCCCACAGCACCCATCTGTGGTGCTGGATCTGAAGGGTCTCAGCTGCAGAGTGTGGTGTTACCTTTATTCCTGATCTAATCCCTCAAATGTACACCTGCAGGCTCACCTACACGGTCAATGGCTTCTTCTCAGTGACTCGGGTGACAGGGCTGCACTGCGGGCTGCAGAGACCCACCTGAACTCAAGTGAAAAAAAACCAGAAATGCTGCATTTGATCCCTGTTTGTACCTTGCCTGAAAGAGGGCAAGAAGGATTTTTCCCACATGAACGAGGGCAGGGTTGCTGTGTTTCATGTGACAAAGCTGCATGCCTCCAATACATGTTCTACGTGGGAGAATGGGTTTTGCCACTTGTGGCAGTCAGCTCAACCATGCTATTTGCTTTGTCTCCAGTAAGAAAGAAAATAAGAAATACTAACTGCATGCAAAGGTACCCTTTCTCTTGTCTTCATCAGTAACAGCTGATGTTCCTTAGGGTTATTGCTGTAACGTCACTTCCCGTTCCTCAGTGGCATCAGGTTTATATTAAAAACCTCATAGAAAAGCCTTTTGTCCTCTGTCCCCTTTTTGGTTCTGCTTTTGTTCCCTGTGCTGTGCTTTGGGGCACTGGCTGAGGGCTGGGAGAGGAACAGGAATTTTGGCTGAGCAAAAAAAGCCAGGAGTCAGGTATGGCAGCTGTGGGAGGTGATGTGCTCTCAGAGGGAGCAGATCTCCCAGCACAGATTGAGGAACGGCTTTCCAAGAGGAGCTGAGGAGGAAAAAAATATCCCCACCCCTAAAAAAAATACCCACCAAAACTCCCCTAACTTGTAAGTAAGGAGAGCACGTGGGTTTGGAAGGGGGTTACGCGATGCAGCTGCCTGCAGCAGCCCAGGGCCTCGGTCAGGGACCCAAGCAATGCCCCCAGTCCCACGCTTCCCAGGACACCCCAGCCCTGGCTCGAACATGCGTTCCCCAGCAAGCGCTAATTCCGCCCTCCCCTCCATCCCCCCCATCCCCGTGGCGGTACCTTGAGGAAAGGAAGGAGGAGGCTAGAGACCAGCTTGATGCCTCAGCTTTTGGTATCTACTGCTTCCAGAAACCCGGGAAGTATGAATTGTACCCTCAGCCATCAGCAGTACCTGATGGAAGGGTGAACCTGTGTCCACCCGGAGCTGGGCATGTTGTGATGGGAATTGGGAACAGAGCAACCCGCTGTCCCTGGAGAGGAGGGAAAATGATTACAGTAGAGAAAGGGCAGAAAAAATGAAGTCGTGTGAGGAAGGAAACAGCAAATGTTAAATTAGTGACTCATGGCATGGGATGACTAATCCCGGCAACGCACTGCTCATGTCGGGCATGGAATTTGTGCCGGGCGCCTCGTGGGCAGAGCAGGAAGGTTGTGGTACCTTACCGGGGCAGGGAGAAAACGGGAGGACTGGGGCCTGACTACTGGGCAGCCGTGACTGTGCCCCGCTCCGTAGAGCGCCCGGAAAAAGCTGGGGAGGTGCAGGACATGACAGCCGGTCCCGCTGGGCTCCGCGGCCGAGTCCAGCCGCGCGGCTCGGTGCTGGTGCCGCTGTCGGCGCTGATGCCCGTGCCCCCGGGAGCGGTGGCTGTGACCTACTTTGGTCCGGCCATCCCGGGGAACGGCACGGCAGCTCCCCGCGCGACCTGCCTTGGCCGGCCTGCGGGCGCGCGTTCTGCGCCAGTTCTGCGCGCGTTCTGCGCGCCCACCGCCCACGCCCTGATCGCATTCCCTCCCCGCGCTGCACCGGGGAGGGGGGAGCGATGCCCAGGGCGCGCTGCAGGCGGCCGGCGGCTGCCGGTGTCGGCGGGGGGGGTGGGAGGAGCGCGCCTGTGCAGTGCCGGGAGGACGGGCTCAGCCCGCCGCGCGTTACACAACCGGCCGCTGCGAGAGGCGAGTTTCACAAGTCCCGCCGCGCTCCCCGGCACCCGCACCCGCCCCGCGCCAGCCCGGCCCCTCGCCCTGCCCGCGCTCCTGCCATGTCTCCTCTGGGCAGCGGGATCCCGGGGAGGGCGGTAACCCCGGCGGCCAGGGGGGCACCGCGCCGTGGCTGGGCATGGCACTGAGAGCGGCTCCGGGACGCGCATCCTCCCAGGCGGTACGTACGGCCCCGCGGAACCTCGCGGAGTTTAGGGGGGTGGGAGTCCGTCATTCGCAGTCCGCGGGGAGCCCCGCTGCAGGGCCGGGGGCGCGGCAGCCGTCACTTCGCCCTGCCCTCGCCCAGCACTCCCGGCAAGGTCCCGGTTAAGTTTTGGAGAGGGAAACGTGCGGCTGCGATTTCAGTCTTCTGATCCCCTCAAAAAACCGAACCCGGGCTGCGCGCGGATCGGTCGGTGCCGAGCCAGGCGGGGACCGGCACCGGCACGCCCCGGCCCCGTGGGTAAGCACCAGCTCGGGAATAGCCGGGGACTGGGCACAGCTGAGGGCTGCGGGTGCTTGGGTGGAAGGAACCCGATTTTCTGTAGGCTAACATGGGCCTGAGCGCCGTTTTCTCGTTCTGGCTGGAAGTTCTGGGAATGCGTTCGTCTGAATACGCGGCAAGGAAAAACCTCCACACTGAGTCTTGCGCCTAGAGATAGCATCTCAAATCCAGGTTGCAAAGTTACTTCTGCCACCGCGGTTATTGTGTCATTTGATTTTACAGACCGTTTACATTATAAGCGGGGAATTACGGAGGCTTTGACAGTCCCTCGTCTGTTTCAGTTGTGTATTTCTTAATGGTAACTCCAAGACTTGGTTCTTAATGGCAGAAATTGCAAGCTGATTGATCTGGGTAGCTGGCACTGGAAGCATGGGTCAAAGCTGAGCCCTGCGTGATTCGTAACCGAGGTGTTATAAGAACTTGTCTTTGTGAAACGCCACAGTCCCTAAAAGCAGGAGGCTCCTGGGCCATCTGCAGAGCCAGTCTCTCCCCAGTGGATTTTGGAGAAGTCCGGCGCAGCAATCCTTTCTGGAGGGGCAGAACCGGCACCTGAGTGCTAACTGAACTCTGCATGAAGTTTTCTTCAGCAGGGGAGTAGAACCTGGAGATGGTGTACCTGAAATCAAAGCTGTGAAGATATCCCATGCTCTACCTGCTGTGAGGTGCAGTACCACCCGGGAAGACAGTGTTATTTATTAACCCAAGTTTATTTTGTGGTGTGCAGTGAAAGCAGTGGCACTGATTTAACTGATGAGATAAGATGTTCTGGTGTATAGATGGGGAAATGTAATTTTTAGGCAGCATGATGGTGCTCCCCTTATGCTGGATTGCTGCTCCCTAATCCCTAGCTCTGGAAATGGGTATTTGCCTTAAAGAGACAGCTAGCTTTTCATGGTTTTGATACGTAGGTTTTACACTCCTCATGGGTTCTTTGAAGCAGCAGATAATGCCAGGAGTATGCAACGTGAAACCCTTGTACTGAACAGACTCCAGTGTGTGCTGTTTGGGTTGTGATTTTGTGTCATTTTTATAAGCTTCCTATGCTGCAATGCCTCACCATAGTTATTCAGTCAGAAAAATACATTTGGATTTGGGGTTTTCTAGATGTTGTATATTTAAAAAGGTAATTTTCCTGTAATGTGTTAATCAGAGTAAAGCAGCGTGTCAGTGATGCACCGTGGAGGATCGGAGCACCCTGTGCACTGGTGCGCCGCAACAACAGCACTCGGGGCTCTGTGGCTAATGAAGTTATGACAGGCAGCAAGCACAAGTGAGGAGAGGAGGTTCAGGAGCAGAGCCAGAAGTGGAAGTTTGTGCGGAAGGAGGGCATTCTGTCTTTTGGGCTAAACACGTTTGCTACTGAATCTCTAGATTTTTTTGTGGAAGATGTACTAGGAAAAATGCAAATGGCTTTAGGAGTGGTTGCTTGCTGCTCATTTATTCTGTTCATTCAGAGCTGTGGATTAGTTACCTGGTCTAGAGGGAAAAGTAAAATTGGTTTGAGATGTTTTGATAAGCTGCAAACTTCAGTGAAATCTGGCAGTCAGGTATGTGATTGTTCCTGTGTTTTAGCCACTCAGACTATGTCTGTGTTAAATTATTTTGCTGGTCTAAGACACACTCAAAAATAGCTCAGGGTTAAAGATTAAAATTAGCAAATGAGTAGTTCGTAATTAAAGTCTCATGGTGTCGGGAGCAGCATTACATTTCAGAGATACTGATGTTGAATCCAACTTCTGCTCATTAGTAGTATCAAAAATTGGTAGCTCAACAGAGCTACCAATCTAATAGATATTTAGATTTATTTAATTTGGAGCTCCGGCTCGTCTATGCACAGAAGCTGCATTGGTTTGCCCTAAATTATGCAACCTCCCAAGATTCACACGTAATAATAAAAAGGTTTTACTGCCAACGTAGCTCAATCCTTCAGGATTGGGGGAATAAGCTATGTGCCTATACCAGAACAACTGAATGCAGGCTTGTTCTGGAACAGTTACTGATACTAGTGGCTTTAACCAAAATAGTAAAACCTATAAAAACCAAAATAGACCAGACCAGCCTTTGCTGGTATAACTAAAATGATACACCATTGTATCACTTCAGTTCCAAATATCTGTTAATGAAACCAGGCAGGTGCAAAAACTGGATTTGTTTCAACATGGATGACACCATTCTTCTTTGACATCACTTTTTTCACCTAAGGCCAGGCTGTGCTTGGTGTGCCACACATCATCCTGTGCCTATTGGCACAGCCACAGCCGGTGGGGCTGCCCTGCCTGCAGCTGTCTCATGTCTGTCCTGTTCTGCTGCCCAGGCTAGGCTATTTCCCTTCTTTTCCTTACTTCTCTGCTACTTTTGGTGCACAAAAGGTTGTGCAAATTCTTGCCCTGTGGCCTGTATGCTGAACAGTTCCCCTGGACAGAAGCCCTGCAAAACCCTCTTTATTATTTCTCCAGTCTCGCTTGAGCCCAGGTTTTAGGTGAGTTTGAGGTAGTGGTGAGGCCTCAACAAGTGCTCTGTGCACAGCTGGGCTTGCTGGCTGCACATCTGCTCGGCCTCAGAATCACCAGATTCAGTCAAACTGCAAAGGTGTGTACAATGAGGGACTTTGACCTACTTCATATTCCATTATTGGCTTTGGCCTTGTCTACATGGGGAGATTATGCCAATTTAGTTTAAATCTGTTTTTAAAGTGATTTGATTAACCTGATGTGACCTCATGTAAAGACATTCTTATTTTGGTTCAAATAAACTTATTTGGGTTCAACCAAAACCTGCGCTTAGTCAATGTACACAGAACTGAAATTAGACGTACCTAAACTGAAAGGAGAACTGATGTCTCTAAATAATGACACAACTTTCTCATGAAAGCAGAACCTTCTGTAGAATCTGGAACAGAGTGTAATTACTAACAACCTGCAGAAGACTGAAAGCTATTCATAGCAAAGTTAAAAAAAGAAAAAACAAACAAAAAACTAAGAAAACAAGCAAAACATAAATATCTTAGGAAGACAAATGAGAAGTGCCAGTAATCCCAGTCCTGGAATACTGAAGGCAGTGGCACAAGGCTTGCAGGGATTGCAGAAGGCTCTCCCAGTGCTCTTCAGCTGCAGAAGAGGGAAGCATTTATGTCCTGTACATGGAGTCCCAGTACAGTCAAAAAAATAAAGAGGTAATGCAGGGAACTATAGGCCCTGCTGGTTTGAATGCAGTAGTACACGGTGTCTCATGATGTATTTCGTAAGGAAGAATAATTAGACATGGAAATAATGAGGAAGCAGGCTAAATTGCAAGAAGATTTTTATCAAAGATGGATTGTGCTAGACTAATCTACCATCTTTTTTGTATAGCAGATTATTTAGGTGGGGTAGGGCAGGAATGTAATTTATCTAAAGCCAAGCATTTGATACCATGCGCACAGGACATTATTGCTTAAAATAAAGACAGCGATTCAATATGAGAATTGAAAGGTGCAAAAGGAGCTAGCTAAGGAAAAGATACAACAGTGGCATGTAAATAAAATTGTCTGAATGGAGAGAGATATTCAAAGAAAGTCACTGGGATGGAAACAGATTAGTGCTGTTTCTCCTTTGGGACTAGGCTCTGCTGAATGGAGCCACTCTGACCTGTGGGTAGGGTCTGGGTGTGTGCCCAGGAGCTATGCAGGGTGACACAAAGGTAGGAGGTATTGTCAGTAAGGAGGAGGATCAGATATCATACAAAAGGAATTTAGATGACTTTGTTGATCAGAGCGATAGAAATAAAATGACATTTAATAGTGCTGAGTGCAAACTCATGCAAAGTTTTAATTGTGGAGACTAGTAAGAAGAACTTCCAGTCTGAAACAGGAGCTCATCAACTGTCCATGACAGAAGGGAGAGATGTGGATGCACTGGCTGGTCAGGAGATACCTGCAAGCAAGCAGTGAGATACAACTGTGAGGGAGACCAGTGGCATCCTTGGATATCAAAGGAAAACAATATGACAGGTTCAGTGAAGTGTGGTATTATCATTGTACAAATCATCACAGAGAGTGTTGGCACAAGCACTTTCTGTTGCTCATGGAGTAGCCCATTGGCATGTCGCATAGCTCTGGACATCCCAGTCAAGAAAATGTGAAAATTACAGCAGTAGGAGGGCTAGAGGTGTGGTTGTACAAATGGACCTTCTATTGTATGAAGTGAGGTTAAACAGCTTGATTTGTTTAGCTCTGGCCAGATGAATAAATGAAAGAACAGGTTACAGTAGGTGTTTTTACACACAGTCAGGACTAAATAGCAAGAAGGCAGAAAAACTAAGTCTGCATCTAAGATGGCATCTGCACAAAATCAAATTGTCTAAAAGTCAGCCATGAATAAATTTGGATGTGAAATTATAAGAAAGCTTCTAGCTACCTAAGGATTGGAGTTGTGTAATAGTCTTTCAATTAGGATAGTTTTTGAGATAGATCTTGATAATCTCATGAAAGAGATTGTACAATTAAATTAAAGTTCCTGGAGATAGGAAATTAAGTTTTCAGAGTTAGTCCTTTGGTCTCCGGTATAGTCATATTTTTAATGTAAGGTTGAAAGGAGAGCTGACCTGGTTTTGTTTGCAGTATTAACCCCATGCATCAAGGCTTCTGCTGTTTTCTTGGGAACCAAGGCAAGAATGAGTTTTCCCTGTTGCTGCAGATTTGGATCTCTTTCTCTCCAAGCTTTGCCTTCCTCTCAAGCACTAGACATTGGAAGTTTGCGCTGCAGAGACTCCTTGTAGCATTAAATGGGCACAGCTGCCTGCAGTTTTTTTCTGATATGCTCCCTGGATTAACCTGTTGGTAAGATTTGGGGCCAGAGACACATTTTTCCTTCAGGTTGTATTGCCAGTAACCATACTGCACTTCATGGTATGTTTTCTGGGATCTGTTACTACTGTTGTTTCATGAACTGTGTGTGGATACAAGGGTGCGCAATACCAAGTGTTCTTCACCTGCGTCTGTGTCACAACGCAGTTTAATCTTTTGTACTTCTGATGTGTATCATAAGTTTGTTGTACAATGTGAGGATGCGTTCTGGGGTTCCTTGTGCATCTCAGAAGGCTGAAGAGATGTCACAAAGTGATAGTGTCATTAATAGTGTCGTTTTGCAAGACTGGATTGTTGGGGTTGGTGTTCCCTTTCGACCTGATACAAGTTGGAAAGCTGGATTTAAAATCAGCTCTGCTTAGGTGCTGTTCAGAGCAAATTGTGCAGGATAACCTCTAGAAGAAAGAAGTGATTGTTGTCCATTAAGGATGGATTAGTAACTTTAAAACCACGATTTTGTTATAGGAAAGCTGAATGTATAATGTGCATCTTATTGTGAGAAAGAGGTAAGGGGAAAAAAATGACAGAAAGGAAGCAGGCAGGCAAAAAGGAAAACAGCTTGAGTTAGCCTGAAGCAGAGATCACATACCTGCTAAGCTGCCTGTACAGAGAAATTGAAATATGGAAAAATGACAGTGCAGATGAGAATAATGAGGAAGCATGTTAACCGAACTCCATGGAGCTGCTGAAACACATCGAATCATGAGACTGCGACTTGCATTCTTAGGCAAACACAATTGTATAATTGATTAATTTCCTGTCATTTTTTCAGTGCATAACATGCATAACACTGCAGTAACCAGGAGGCTTGCTAAACATTACAGAGAACACTGTAAAATATATCTTTGCTTAGGAGGGAGGGAGGCAGAGCAAGGCCTTGGAGCAATAACTCTGGAGGACTGATACACGCAGCAGTTGGAAGTGGCCTCCTGTTGTTGGTGGTTGATGAGCATAGGGTGGTTTGCTGGTGATGTACATGTTCTGGATATGTTTGAAGAGGTGTCAGTGGCTGATAACTGCCTTGAACACTAGTGCTGCCTGACCTTTGTGGAGCACATGGAATGGGGACAGCTATGCCACCCTCCCGCTGGGTCCCTAACAGCCGGGGATACCGAGCAGGCAGGGAGGGCAAAGGGCTTGGTGTTTCCTGTGCCACTGCTTACATGGCATGGAAGGCTGTGCCACCCTGCACATCACCCTCCATCAGCTTCTGGTACCTCAGTCCTGCAGGGCTGCTCCTCAGAGGCCTGTTGCTTGGAACAGAAACATGTGGAATTTTCGACTGAGTATCGTGGGCTTGGCTGATAGCTTTGTTGTACCTGCAGTTGACACCTGCACTGTGCCCTGGCTCTGGGCAGGGATTTAAGCAAACTCCTCTGTTCCCAACAGCACTGTCATGGCTCAGCAAATATGAACACTGGGTCTCTGTCCCCTACAATTAGTGTTCCCTCTCACCTATAGTTAATCTACGTATCAGTGTGAGGTGCTTTGTTGAATGCCAGCTATAGGCAGATTGATTAATTGATTGACTAATAGATAAACATAAAGATATTCGTAGGTGTGTTTATTCTTGTATACAAACTGCCCAAGCTTAGGCAAGATTTCTGAGTATGTAGCAATGGCAGGAATCATATCCATAAAAATGCTAATCTCTCTTGCTTCATCTCTTCAGCCCACAAACACACACATACACACATGCTTAAATTAATAAGGTTTGTTTGTTCTCTTCTGGGCTCAGCCTACTTTAATGTTGTTTTAACTCCCAGCACAGTGTGGCACGTTGCTTCAGGACAATAAAGTTTTGACCATAAGCAACATCCTAAGTAAACCATATTTTTAGTAAATAAAGGAACAATAGATGAGCTGGCAGTAGCTCCCATTGCCATTAATTATTTTGCATAGACATGACAACATGATATGAAGGTTCTCAAGCAATGCAGAGGCTTTATCTGAAGGTGATGAGATGAAGCCCTGGCCCTGATGAAGGCAAAGGTTCAACTTCCATTATCTTCTGCACAGCGAGGACCTCTCAGTGCCAAACAGAAGAGCCAAGCAGAAAAATAAATGTCCCTGGGAGTCAGCCCTTGGGTTTAGGCTGTTTAAGGCTCTACTGCACAAACTGCAAACATGTTTTTATGTACAGAGAAGGATGCTGTGTGTTTGGTCCACTGTTGGATTGTCACAGCAAACGCAGCAATTAGAGAGGCTGTAATAGCTGGGGAGGGTTACACCCCTTGCTGAGGAAGTTTGGCTGTAAACCTGTTTGTCCTGTCTCTGAGTGAAATGTACGCTGACACAATTTACAGTGAATTCAAAATATTCATTCTGATCAAACTGTTTCCAATCAAATTCTAGTAAGTGATGTATTAAGTGTGTGTTGAGTCATGTATGTTAAAAATGCAGGACTTTGGTTGACTCCTGATATACTGATATATTTACTAAAGATGAATATCAACAGTTTGCTTTTACTCTCAAGTAGGATAATTTGAATGGCTTCATTTTGGGGCGGGCTTTTAATGGAAGGGGCACAGTAGGAAGTATTAATAAAACAAACTTTTTTGCTTATCTCAACACCTACGTTTTCTGTGTAATCTTGCTTATTGCAGAGGGCTGAGCCTTGCCATTAGCGAAGACAATGTGTCAACACAGAAAAAGTGAGTTCCTTTATTTTCTTTCAGTCCTGAACACTGGGGTTAGCCTTCCATATGCCAGTGGTGATGTGGAGCTGTGTGATTGCAGATGGAGTATGCATACTGTCCCTTGGGTGCCAGCCCTGGGACGGACAACTCTCATTGCTCATTCTGCTGGAGCATGGACTTATGTGAAGCTAAATCACTTTCTTATCTGGGGTATCTTCACATCTCTTGAGACTTGGCTCTTCAACTCTAAGACCTCCTGCTGTCTATGTTTCACCAGGCCTGGAGCAGAAGTTCAATATTTGGGGAAGTTTGCACAATTTGGGAATCCTCACTGGAAATTTTGTTACTTGGGGAAATTGTCTCCAATTCAGTTTTGCTACTTTCTGGAAATAATTCAGAGTTTGGAAGGAGAGAGTCCCAGAAGAAGGTTGTCAGAGTAGGAGTGTATATATAATATACATACTAGGACTATTTTGCAATAGTCCTGATATACTGTCTGGCAAAGGCAAAGATCCATTGTCTACAATGGGAGAAGAATAAATGCAGTGGACTAAAATTGTCACTAAAACATCTGGAAACAAGAAATGAGGCTGAACCAGGACTTTGTTTTATCCGGGGCACATATTTCAAATCTGGAGCTGAATTCCTCATCCTGGATATATTTGTAGTTAGAAAGGCAGCTAGTAGAGCTATCAAGATCTAGAGTGTCAGACTGGTTAGTTTGTTGGTAATAGGCTGTTGTGACTAAAGAAGAATATCTGTTTTCACCTGAGGGATGGAAAAAAAGACTAGTGCAAAGAAGAACAACTTCTGTGTTTTGATTTTTTTTGGAAGTAAAGCATATGAATATTAATAAGTGATCCAGCTGGAATAGCATCTTTCTTTAAAATTGTCCTTAGAGATAGTGTATTACATTACCATGGATTTGATTGCACGGTAAGTAAAATTTTATAAATATAAATCATCATCTTATTTCAAAAGCTGCAGTGCTATGAGGAAACTATTCTGGGATTTTCTAACATAGTCCAGTTTGAATTGGTTGAATAAGAAGAGATATCAGTGAATAAATCAGATAATGAGCTGCTTTACATAGAGGGCATAATGCCTGTTTATGATGTATAGAAGTCCTATGAGAGATGAATTGTCGGTTTAATCTTCTTCGGATTGTGTTTGAAATCTCCTTTTATGAGGCATTCCTGATTGTTCCAGAGATTACTGTTCAGACACTTACATAGACTTCGTTTATATTTGATATACAGCTCTACAAGATCCTTAGCAGGCGAATGTTCATTTTTCTTCAGTTGTTTTTGTTTGGTTCCTTGACTTTGGAGTAAAATTTGTAGTACTCATAAGTGTTGCCAAAAGTTTTCTTCTGATCTTGTTGCTCTTGTCAGATCCTGGGAAGCAGTGTTATCTCCATGGATGCGCGGTACCAGAAGGAGCAGTAGTACAAATCATCTCTTTTGTCGTGGATATCTTTGACACAACGTTGCAGAGCTTTGCAGTTGACCTGAGAGAGAATGATTTCTCCCATGCAGAAATGAAGACTATGGAGTTTGGACCCATTGCAATAAATACTTATTGCAATGCTTTTTTTGCAAGTTCTTACGATAGGTTTCCTATGGAAAAGAGGATTGCTGGGTGAATTAAATCAGATTAACTAAACATTAGATTTTTCCCTCTAACAGTGCATTTTGATTGACTGTTTACCCATAAACCAGCTATTTTTTGAGCAAAAATGTGGAATTCATTTGTGTGACTTTTCTGACATGAATATCATGGTTTATTAGGAAATCGTCTCAATCAGCTTTACTAGCAGCTGGTTTCCCTCCCAGCTTTGCAACTCTTGCAGCAGCTTCAGTCAAAAAGCCATGAAGGGGAAACGTTGCTGGAAGGATGACATGTAATGCCAGAGTCTGGTGGAGCAGGATTGCTGCTCTGCATAGGGAAGCAAACATCTGTGAGATATTAAAAACTTTTGACAGGGATAGTAAGATAATTCTTGAGATAATTTCATGTCAAGCTCTGCTCTATCTCCTGCCAGGCTTCCTAAACCCTAGGTCATGAGGTGGAGAAAATCATGGGTTGATTGTGTCATCCTTCACCTGTAGAAACAGAACTTCCCAATTGCAGTCAATCGCCACCAGACCCGGATAGCTTGTTATCACCCTCCTATTAAGGATGACTGTTTCTGAGACATTAACATTCATGTCAGGTGTTGATACGGATCAGCGCAGACTTAAATCATCATCAGGAACAGATGTGAGATATCTAATCAGTTATTTCCTAAGGAAAATGAGTTTGATTGCATGAATAGTTGTAAACATTTCATTCAGCGATTCAGCTACTACAGCAATGGTAAACAAGCTTCTGAGGCTGAGGAGAAGCGTTTTGTGGTCCTGTACCTGATTTCTTATTCGTTTAAACTTTTGTGTAGAAGAAAGCAGCTTAGGTACGTGATTACCCTTTGTGACAGCACTGATCATAACCAGGGGCTCACTCTGAAGAGACCCAAACCTGCTTAACCCTAATAAACATAGCAGCTTCATCCTGTTTTACAACATGCAGCATTTGTCCACAGGATGAGGACAAAGCTGCTGATTTTGCCACTGGGACATGATCATGGCACTGGAATTAATTCTGGCTTTGGTAGCAGGATGACAGCACCAAAATGTCCATCCTCTGCGTCGGTTTTTCACCTGCCCACCTGATGCCAAGCTTTGGTGGTGAGCACAGTCCTTGGCTGAGAGCTGAACCAGGACTGGGTGCTCTGTGTCACTGTCATGCAATTGCTATGTGATAACTCTTCTGATTCTTCGAAGCATCGGCTCTACATAAGCAATAATTAACAACATGGCTTGAATTTCTTGCTTGTTTTGCACTTCTCACTTCTTGAAAACAAAACTGAATTAAATTGGAAGAAACTTCAATGTGAAATCAGGATGGGTATAATACTAATTTCTGTGAAGTAGGTAGGAATTTTACTACTGGTCTCTTGCAGAAGGGCAGAGGAGAGGAAGGAAAGGAAGGAGGAATTAAGCTTTTCTCTTTTGCCTAATTGCATGTTTTCCCTGCTTGAGATTTGGCTAAACTGTTGTATAGTTTGCTTGTGATTTTTAGGAGACATGCACGAAAGCAGTGTATGAAAGGAGGAAGCTGGGAATGCTGATGATATTTGCCTCTCGAACACGGTGTGAAATTCTGAGGAACCTGGGACTGTCAGCTAAAGGTCATGGACATTTTTAACTTACGCTGCTGACTTCGTGCTACTGCGTAGATGTTCATCAGGGAACTTGCTGGCCTTGGTGGTATTACGTAGTCAGAGTATCACAAAAACAAGCTCCCTTTTTACCCATGTCTTTTTTATGAAGGTACATTACGGTATGGCTCTCTCCATCAGCTGGTTTTAATGTGTGTTTTCTTAGGCAGCCTAATTTTGTTGTGTTAAATACAGTTACGGACCTTTACTATATAGATACATGGCTTCAGGTGCTTTGGTCACAAAAGCCCTAGGTAATAAATTCATGTTTATCCTAATTCTGGAAAGCACAAATAAATCCCACTATTTTCACCCAAGAACTACACAGATGGCTAAAAAAAGAGGCATATGCCAGTGTATCTGGCTCAATGAAGGGCTAAGCTCTTCAATGCTCTTTTCACTCCATTCCAGGTAAGATATCTCACACTGCACCCTTGTCAGCTGGGCTAGTCTCTTACTTGAAAACGAGGGACCACGGAAATCTATAGGTACAGATCTACTGTCCTTGTCAGCCACATCCATACAGCCAGCATTGCTCAGCAGAATGGCAGTATCCATTGCTGCTGCCATTAACTTACTTAGTAGATGAGAGTCATTCTTTGAGAGAGATGGGCCCATGTATTTAATTTACTGGTTGTACTGAAGTCTTGATTTTGGCTCATGCTAGGAGGATTCTTAGTGCTGGGTTCTTGCAGATGTGAAAAGAAGTGTATTTTAAATTCTTTTGCATGCATGCACAATTGTAATCCATCGACAGGATTTAGATGCCCAGAAAAACCCATATGTCTAGAATTTCAGGGATGCCTATCCTTGTAGGACGTGGCCAGTTATCTGTCCTGTGTTGTTCCTCTGCCATCAGTGAGAAATCCACTGCAGTGGGTGACAAAGGACTGTGTGCTTTGCAGCACTGAGCAGAGCAGCTAAAGAGACCAGAGCCTCTTAGAGAGCACGATGCTGAGTGCCTGTGTTTACTCAAATCTGGTTTTACATGAACATTATCTGGGAGGAACACATCTTTTCTGGCCTTAAATAGTTAAAAAAACCCCAACCAAACCTTCAAGAGAATCCCTGAAGCAAGTGGACATTCAGTCACACTGAGTCATATTTTGTTATTATGGCTGATTATCCATCCGGCCATGCAAATATACTGCAAGGGGGGAAAGAAAGGATGTGTGTGAATAGCTTATCTAAGACAAAATGAGGCCTTTGTGCATAATATGTGAAACAATAATGACCTAGTACAAAAGTGTTCCACTGACTGACGTATTTGCAGTCTAAAACCGATAACAAAGTAATAAGAGAGATCTGTAGATGTTTATCTTCTCTTTTCTTCTTTCTGAAGGAAAGTTTTGCTTTTTCATTATATTTCTAGTGCATATCAATGATACCTTGCAGAATGATGAATATGATTGCAGTTAATTGTTTAAATATGCTTTTATTCCTGAAGCTCTCAAAACTAATAGCTATCTTCTGAGGAGCTAGTTGAGAAGTGATGGGGGCAAGATAGTGCAAAAGAGAATATTGGATGTCAAGTTAAAAGTGCTTCAGAGAAGAGAAAGAGAAGTGTGTGTGTGTTGGGTGGTTTAAAGAAGGAAAGAAAACCACTGATATTATTAACAATACTGGTAATGTAAGTGGCAGCAATTCTTCTTACAAAAAATTTGTAAGCTTCAATAGTTCAAATCCATCCTTGGTGTAACAGCAATGGAATTACACTTGGATCAACATCTTTTCTGGTGCATAAGTCTTCTAGTGTTACTTAATGCAAATACTGCATTCAATGACTTTGTCCAAAATGCATTTGCTGACTATATTTATCATCTGTCTTCTTTCTGTAATAAGGAAGAAGAGACATCTGTGGAGGAGGTAGCCACAGAAAATACTTTGCATCACAGTGTCCAAGTGGTGCCATTATGAGCTATTCTCAGCTCAAAGAGCTGTTCTTTAGCACAGCTAAAATACAAATGTGTATTTTGTATTTGGGACCCTTCGCAACTGTATTACATGTTTGTAATGTGGGAAGTAAAACACTGGGTGGAAAAGTGCCACTTCATGACAACTGTGAATGATTTGGGAAATTCTGAGTAATGAGATGAGTTTTCTCACGATAATGTTCAAGTCTAGCCCTTAATCATATACTTGAAACAAGTGGGCTCAGAGCTTATGAAAGGTGTTTACTTATTCAGCTTTAAGGCACAGGCCAAGAAATAACTTGATCGGATTAGCCGAGTTTGAATAGGAACAGCAGCAAATGAGTGAATCAAATGAGTGTGAACAATGCTGCTGTGCTCTCTATTAGAAAAATACCTGCCAGCTGCCGTTGTAGAGTGTAATCCTGCAAGATGCTGACGCCTCCGGTTTCCATTGCCTGAGGGAGCTGGACCAGGGCACTTGAGGCATGCAGCTCCCATTACTCACCTTAGTCAAACAATGGTTTTTCTCAGAAATCCTTCTTTTCCCTGTTATATAAAGGCTGATTCTTTTCTACCTCCTCTTTCTTGAAAGACTCTTGGCGCTTACAGGGACTGGTGCATTGCTGGTTATTCTCAGCTGCAAGATTACAGAGATGGCAGTGTAAGGTCAGTGGGGCATGAACATGGCTCAGCTGGAGAGCAGACATGAGCAGATCATTTAAGGAAAGCAGCTGAAATTCTCTGAGCCAAATAAGGATAAGACAGATTTCGAAATCTAAGGGCTTCATTTAAATTCCTTTTGACTTATGTGCACGTTATACCTGGAATGCTTCAGAATTAAATGCACCGAGAAGGTAAAGAAGTTTCTTACGCTTGAACTTGGACTCATGAAGCCAAAGACGTAAAATGAGGTCAGTTAGCTCAGCTACAGTGAATCCTTTGATATTCACTTCACGGATAAGTAGATAAAACTTTAAGCTTGCATGGGAGACTTTGAATTTTAACTACTAAAGCTCTTCTTCATTTTCTCACAGGTCTGTTACATAGACTGGACATAAGGAAGCATTTCTTTACTGAGAGAGTGGTCAAACACTGTAACAGGCTTCCTAGAGAGGTGATTGATGTCCCAAGCCTGTCAGTGTTTAAGACACATCTGGACAATGCTTTTAATACCATGCTTTAATTTTATTTTCAGCCCTAAACTGGTCCAGCAGTTGGCCTAGATGATCACTGTAGGTCCCTTCCAACTGAAATACCCTATTCCACAGGGCAGTTCAGCTGTTCAGAGAGCTTGTGCTGTTCCACTTCTGCTGCAATACCACTGCAGGTCTCCTCAATGTGTTTTCTTATTTCTTCTGTCTCTGAACCAGAGGTGAGAGGTGGTCTGGCTCTGGAAAATTCATTGCTTTGGTGATTTGGGGTTGAGATTTGGGCTGAAGTCAAGAAGCTGAACACTGGAAAAGGAGCTGAATTCTTCTCTGGTATGGGGAGGGTTTCAGTCTGGTTCAGACCTATCTCTAATCCTTTTGTTGTAGTATTTCCTTTTTTTGAATAGCTTCCTTATGTATTGAGTTCCAGAAATTCCAGGCTGGTGATACACATGGCAAACAGATTGCAACAGAGAGCAGATTAGATCACTCAGGTCCAGAATTACTGAGGCAGAAGTTTTTCTTCATATATTGTTTGAAATAGGAGAAGAATCTTCCTTATTTTAATTTTTATATTTATATGAAGACATTTGAGATCAAATGACTCTGAGCTGCCCTTCCATTGGTCAGTCAGTGCTCACTTGAGGAAAAAAACAATGAACTGGGTTTTTTTCCCCTCCTTCATTTGGAACTCAGTTCTTATCAGTGCTGTGTATTTAAGGGAGTTCTTAGACTATAGTCTTAGATGCTTCAGGAAGCTATTGTAGGAGAGAAGACTTGACTGAATGCCAATAGACAGAGCTAATCATTGGGACATCTGGATTCACTTCTTAACTCTGCTGTGTGACCTTGGGTCAACGATTTAGGTGGAGCTTTTCCAAAACGTACATTATTTGTAGGTGCTTATGCTGGGTTTCAGCATGACTGAAAATTAGGCTGTAACTTTCAAATTCAGCTTCTCAAATTTGGGACACTTGTAAAATGAGAGAGAGTAAAATGTGTGCCCCTGTTTCTTCGCTTGTACAACAAGGATGGATAGCTGTTTATGGAGTGTAATGAGGCTTCCTGATGTAAAAGCATTTGAGGAGAGAAAGGATGACAGCGAGCTGCTTGCAAAGCATCAGAAAAGTAGACATTGTTCAGCAGAAATCAAAGGATGCTGAACCGGAAACCTTCTAAGTCCTCCCACTCTACCAGCCAAAGGGCTCCCCAGACTGTGTAGAGGACCAAGCAGATCTAAGGAAGCACAGACATCACAGAGCCAAGGATAGCCTGCTGCTGCAGATTGTCTGTACAGCTCCAGCCCACCCAGCTGCCTTCCCATGTGTTGTCCAGCAGCAGCAGAGGAGCAGTTGAGTTGCCATTTGTTGGAGGAGGGATCCAGGGACATAGCATTGAGTGTGGACAGGGTAGTGTGGGTGTAGCAAGCCACGTACTTCCAGGAGGCTGATTTGTGTGACATACAGTCAGTCTGTGCATGCCTGGATGTAGGGGCAGTCCTACTGTGCAGGTGTGGATCAGCTATGCTAAACGTCTGGTCAGGTGATGGAAGAGTCCTGATTGCATCAGGCTGCTTTCATTAAACAGGTTAGGGAGTTGGTAGACTCCTCTGGCTTTTGTGGGTGATAGGAGTGTGCATCACTTTCACAGGCACATCCTGACTCCAAGATGGACTGTGGTTGCTGTTGGGATTTGAAGTGAGCTGATGTACGTTTATAGGGCAATGGGCCAAGTCATACACAGCATTTTTCTCCTTGCTGGAGCACAGCAGTTAGGAAGTGTGGTGCTGGAACCACCTAGGACCTACTTCTGACCCAGTTGAAGGCCCTGCTTTTATTGTGCAAGGCAAGTGGTCCTTGGGCCTTACGTTTGGTTTTGCATTGTGAGTTCATCCTCTAGCACAAGCAAACACAAAGCACAAGTGCTCATCTCCTCATCTGTACCTTCCTCAAGCGCTGAAATACGTTTTATAATCAAGACTGAGAGAGGCAAAGAGGAAACAAAGAAAAATATATTGTTTGAGGGGAAAAAGAGAACAGCTAAGGACAAGAATGCTACTATTGCCTCTTTCAATGAACTGGTAGTTACTGGGATGCTCTTTTGCTGAGAAAATTAGAGAAGAAGGTATTTAGTTTAATTAGCTGATTTTCTTTCTTGTCTAACAATTACATTTATTCTGTGCACAGGGAGAGCATAGGGCATAAAAGTAGGTAGTTTAATGGCACTTAAACTTTATATAGCTGTCTGCCTGGGATAAGTTTCATCTATAGTAGGTAGAAAAGGAATTACAAAAGGGATTTCAGGGTAACACGTTCAGAAAGACTGCTCTGATGTCCTAGTGTCTACATAGTTGCCAAAACAAAATCCAAAACTGAAAAAGGACCCAATGACCTCACTTAATGCCATAAATTAGTTGATGAAAGCTATGTCCTCTTGGTGGGAGTAACACACAGCACCAGCCAAGGAGAAGCTCCAGCTGGTGGTCCCTGAAAACCACGCACAGGGTGTCAGGATTCCCAGCACCCACTCCATAGCACAGAAGCTAATGCCGTCAAGTCAGCAGAGAGTGTTGGTTTCTTTTAAAAGTGTTCCAAGCTGTTTGCTCTGATAGTGTTGAAGCTCCTCTAATGAAACCCTGAAATTAGCCAGAATTTCAGCAGTGGGGTTATGATCAGTTGCTGTCCCTATTGTTTAAGCTGCAGAATCAATAGCTTTGGGAGGTGTTTTTCACTTGTTAAGCCACTCTGTTCATTGCTGAAATTTATTGGGTTAACCTTCCCACACGCACACACCCCATCCTTTGTGATTTGCCAGAGAAGTGAATATGATAGAAAGTGGCCTGAGGCATGAGAGAGGGAGCTCTGCTCACCTTCCCTTCGCATGCACCCAGCGGAAACAGTTCCTTAACTTCTATCAGCTGGAGGTGAGTGGTGCAAGAGTCATCCTGAATGTCACTGCTGCTTTCCTTGGTAGAAATTGCTCTCAGTGTTTCTTTGTGAAGAGTGTTTATATATGTGTGTCTGTGCACTCACCAACACACACACACACATTTGCACCATCAGGATCAGCCATAAGCAGAGCTTTGAGAGCATTTGTACTTTCTGGCAATGTTTCAGAATGTTGGGTTGAGAAGACTTCTGACTGTTAGATTTCAGTATTGAAAAATACTTCAAAAACTCTTGAAAAACTCTTCAGCTCTGTGTGCCTTTCCTGGACATATTTCCACAGCTCAACTTGTGCTGAGGTATTAACTGAGAACAACAGCCTTTGCTCCCACCTACACGGGGGAAAACTATGTTATTATTTGAGGATATTTTTTTGCTCTATTTCTGACTGAGTCAGGTGCTTATAGGTTAGATATCATCATTTCACACTGCAACACACGTTTACCTGTCCTGTAGCTACCCAACAGCTACAAATGAACACATGCATTCATCCAAAACTGCAGAAGAAGTCTGCAGCATTATTTGCATACGCAGTTTTATCCTACCCTGCTTGTGCCAGAAGTACGGTTTTGTACTGCTGAGGGTTGTGAATCAGCGGTTCTGCCTTTTGCCATGTTTTGAGAATTTTAAGGGGCTATTAGACAAATTGATAGAATTAATTAAATGCATGCCCATGTAACAGAAACCCTGGGGACATTTTAAATAATCTTCTACACTGTTGTGTCTTTACCCTGCAAGGTTCAGTAATGTGCTGGAACAGAACAAACTCAGCCAGCTATTTTCTCCAGAATCTGACAAAAATCCTAGAGAACAAAATGTTCCAGTAATCATCAAGTATCTGATAGTTTTTAATCCTTTTTCTTCTTTTCTTTGCCAGAAAACAGCAAATGCTGGTTAAAAAAAAAACCAAAACAAACCAAAACAATAACCCAAGAAGAAAACCAACCCACCATTGTTCCTTCCTGGTTCTTTCATATTTCATTTCTGTGCTGAATCACAGTGTTCTGATACAGCCTTTTTTGTGGTGTAATTGTTTTCCATAATCCATTTTCTTTAGGTATTTCTTAGCTTCTGTCTGAAGCTGTTAACTGCTATAATGAATGCAGTCATAAATCTGTCATAGGTAACAAGCTAAATTTAGAGCTCAATAAACTAGGGGAGAGTATGCTGTAGATAAGTGAGTGGATTGCTATGCAATAGTTACAGTAGTGGCACAAAAAAGTCCACTTCTGACAGATTAACAGAAAAGGACTGTTTGGTTCACTCACTCACTCACCATTGTTACCCATGCTCCAATAAACAGATGCTGTGTGAAAATATAGGTACAGTCAGGCCTCAGAGAGTGCAGGTGTGTGTTAGCTGCCACAGACAAGTGTGCTGTGCTGGGCCATTTCCCTCAGCAGAGATGTAGGGTGGTGTTTCTGTAAGAGATGGAGCTACACAGCTCCACCACTGAACTGGGGGGGATCCCAGTTCTTCCAGAGCATCTGAAACTGAAATCAGGAACTATCAGGCAGGACAGGACCTAGTGCTCCTGGGACTGGACCAAGGGGGTGTGGGAGCCAGCTATGTTGAAGACACCCATCTGATCCCCACCAGCATGATCCCTAAGATAGGGTGTCCTCAAACAGAGTTTGGCAGTCATGCATGCCTCAGGCCTGGACAAGCCAAGAGTTCCCATAAGTAAATGGCTGATTGATTGTCATTACTGAGATCATTTAACAGGTTTTTTTGCTTTGAGAAAGGGAAAGTGAAGAACACAGAGAAGAAAAAGCAATGGAAAGGTGAAGGCAGATGACATAAGAAACAAGGTGGAAAGAAACCACATTCAAGAAAGATCCAATTCTCTGAACTGCAAACCAATGGATATTAAGTGAGGGGGATAAATCAAGGAAGTGCAGGAAAGAGTGAAGATCAACAGAAGGCAAGGCAGGGCAAGGAAAGGAGAGGGTGAAATGCAAGCAGAAAAAGACTAAGAAAGCAGATGCAACTCCTTTGCATCTGTTTCAGTCTTTGCATTTCTATGTCATGGTTTCATGCTGAGCTGTGCTGCAGCAGTGGCTGCTCAGTGTAAGAGAAGGACTTTTGCAGTGGAAGGTTGTGGGAGCTGCCCCTGTGACTTTCCTCCATGCTCTGGGTGAACGGCTCAGCGGTGGGTGGCACAGGACAGGCAGGAGGACTTCAGTGCTCCTGTGCCTGAACAGAGGTGGTGATCCCTTCTGTGCTAAACAGCCCCAAGGATGCAGTGGCACTGTTTGGTTTTTCAGATGTCGTTTCCATTAGCATCTTGTAATTGAATCAGTAGCACTTTACTGAAGAGGTTAAATTCTGCCTTTTAAAAATTAAATCAGTGTTTAGCTGTCAACCAGAGTCATGCTCTCCTATTGCCTCAAGAAGAATGAAACATCCGCATATTGACATATAAACCGTATTGCTGGAGAAGGCATTAGCTCTCTTATTTATGATTGCATTGTGCCACAAAGTCCTGCATCTTGTAATTGAGGGCTCTCTGATGAATTCGTTGCATGTAAAATCCATGGAAATTATTAGCACAACACATTTCCATAATGAAATTATTTTCTACAGTGTAGATTTGAAGACTCCCTAACTAACTGCTGTACACTGCTCAAATGCAAAATGTTAGAAAAATTTAAATACAAGCACAACAAAGTTTTTATGCATAGAGAATAGTTTTGATTAGACCAGTGGATATAGTTGGGAAAACCAATCAAATCAGCTGTGTTCAGGGACCCTTTTTAGGTGATCGATGAAAGCTTTATTTGTTGCTAGCCACAAAGAATTGTGCACCATTACATTCATAGAGTGATCTTTGCCTTGCCATCAGTGACATAACCAAATACTTAAAATTAAAGCTACAATGAAGCTTTCATAGAAGCTGTTGGTTTCAGGGGAGAATTCTTACTAATGTGATGCTACATTAAGAGTTATCCTAAGGTAATATTAATATTATAATGATTTGCAGCAAGCCAATAAATAAACATTGTCTTTAGTCAAAAGCTGCAGTTTTAGATTGCTCCTGAAGTCAGACAATTCTGGAAAAAAAAAAAAAGTAATAATTTCCCTTTTTTATTCTCTCTTCAGTAAAAAATGTGCCAGGATATTGCAGGTAGCAATATTACTATTAGCTGTGTGTCTGAGAAGTCCATTTGTCTTGTTAAGGCTGTCATACTGTATTACCCTTTCTGTAACCCTGGAAACAACTTCAAATCTGTGATATTTGAAAAGTCTGAAGTATAGCTTGCCCCTAAAATGCTATGAGTGTTTTTTGAGACTCCCCGTACCAGGGAAGAAAAAGTCTTTTCTCATTGCACAGGGCATTAAGCAATGATGGAGGTGCATTTCTTTGTGAGGAAGCTGATCCTCACCTCTTGTAGGTGGGGTGAAAAACAATGCACAGCACCGACAAGTGTCCTCTCTCTTCACCTGCCCATAGAGTTCACGAATCTTTCTCTCTAAGTGTTGCACGAGGGGATTTTCAGGAGGCAATAAATAAATTTTGATGCCTCTGGTTAATACAGTTAAGGTCAAAGAGATTTCATCTGGAGCTATTTAAGATACTCTTAACATGCAGACACACTGCTGTCAGTAGTGCTAAGTGCCTTATCTGGCTGAGGAGTGTATACAACCCTTATGAAACTATTCTTAAGTATTCTGGTTACTATATTTAGATCTGGCTCATAACAAGACAAAGAGCACTTAGCTAAATGTAGTCCTGAAGTGCTTAATCCAGTTAAGAATATTTTGTCCTTAGGTGTCTCCTACTAAGACTTTATGTAGCTCACCATCCTGCTGCATCATGCAAAAAGCTTCTCTGTGTGTTTGAGCCTGTGAATGGTTTTATAGCCATTTATTCTGTTAAAGTCTGGTGTTGACTCAGGACACCTCTCATGTTTATTAGGGGGGTCCTACTGGGACAGACATGGGACGCATCATTCCTCTGCGCTTGCTTGCAGCTCACATCAACCAGGCTGCAGCAGGATGTGATAGCTGCTGCGAGAGACTGGAGAACTTGGTCTTCATTTCCCAGTTTAGACTGGGTGAGCATTAGCTGGCCTGTTGCTTCTCAGTGATGAAACAGCGTACTTCAGCTTACTGCTATTCAACTAGCTGGGAAGGCAGCCACCTGTACAAGGCAGGAAACCTGTCAGGCTTCCCTGGAGTTTTCAGTTGTTAGACAACCTATGGGCAAGACAGTGCGAAGGTTTCTGCATAACGCTTTGCACTCCGAAGCTCGGGAAGAATCCTTTTGTTTGGCAGAACTTTTGCAACTTAAGCCCATATAGAAGAAAATGTTTCCTGAAAAATCGTGATAGATCTGTTTGTGTATTCACAAGCATTTATAATTTAGCACATTGCTTTAAAAAGGATTTTCCTTATACCTACATATCTCTGAAATTATTACAAGTTATCGAAACATCTGTATGGGTCATTCTTCTAGAGGAGAAACAACTGGATCATTTTGATAAAACAGCACTGACTTGAGCAGCAGTGACTAAGATAAGCACCTTGCTTCTATGACAGCTCAATAGGGTAGCAAATAAGATCACACGCTCCTTTTGAACTGGGATAAAAGCTTGTCGCTTGAGCAGCGTATGATGGCTGTGAGAACAGGAGCACAGCAGATCCACCGTGTTTAAACTTGCTACCCAGATATTGTTTTCATTTGCAGCTTCACTGAAGATATCGGTTGGGTGAGATTTTCCCTGAAGTTCACGTTCCCAACTGCATTTTTTACTGATTGACTTACCACTGGAACACATTAGGTATCTTATATGTTATTCTAGTACTTCTTTTGTGTCTGAGATTCAGACCTCTTACAGGTAACTTCCACATTACTGTCTGCAATGACGAGATTACACTTTATCTGAGCCTTTATTATTTTTTTTTTAATAAATAGACCAGCATAATTTCATTCAGCTGCAATGAGCAGGAGTGAGCAGGAATTGGGCCTGTTGTCTCACGTTACTCGCGTAAACCTCCCCTGCAAAGCACTCTTACCGTATCACTGCTGGGGATCTGTGTTGTTCATGGTGTTTAGCGGCTGCTCCGCAATGTCAGCCCCTACCCTGTCCCAGCTGCCCTTTCCAGCATGCGTGCCCAGTGTGTGTCTCTTGCCGTGCTTCTTCAGCCACCTTCTTGTGTTTCATAGAATCCTGGAATGGTTTGGGTTTGAAGGGACCTTAAGGCTCATCCAGTTCCAACCCCCTGCCATATGCAGGGACACCTTCCATTAGACCAGGTTGCTCCAAGCCGTGTCCAACCTGGCCTTGAACAGCAAACAGCTGTTTCCCTCCCTTTGAGGCGTTTTCACTAGTTGGAGAAATGAACAAGCTCTTGCTAGTGCTTTAGATGATCAGAAATGTGGGGGTATTTTTTCTCATTCACCATGGTTACAAATATGTAATTCTCATGGTTGCAGTTAGTTTTTGCAGTGTTTTGAGCTGATGTTGGAATTAATGGTAAGAGGAGAAATAGCCATGAACCTGGGCTCAAAACAGGGAGGTCACCTCAAGGGCATTAAAAACTTGCTAAGTTTGGAAGCCCAGCACTCGGTTGTTGTTGGAAGATTATGTGTCAGTTATGGACACTCTGGTTTCATTTGTGTCTTTCCTGAGAATGAGGCTTATCTGAAGCCAAACAAGTTTCAACAGTGATGGTTTCAGACAGATGAACACTGCAATGTAGGTATAATCAGTTCAGGGTGTTCATTAATAACTGCTTAAAGCACAAATGAAAAGGAGAGGCGTGTGTCCTGTAAGTAGTAAACCTTAATGGGAGGCCTTAAGTCTATCCACAGTCTATCATCTCGAAGGAGGAAATGCGAGATAAATGGATCATACTTGGTGGTTTTCATAGCACACATGCCCAGTAAACTGTCATACTTTGGAAGGATTCCGATCAATCCTCAATGGCCCCAGGTTAGTAGGACCATTCCTCCACCCTGCTGGGCTACATGGCTTTTTGGGCACAGGAGGTCAAGTTGGCCTTCCCAGGCTTCTTCTGCAGCAGCAGGCATGGAAACAGATCAAGGACCCTCAGAACATGGTCCAGCTCCCAATCCGGGAGGCTTTTCTGAGCATTCACCATTTATACTTGAGCATGTTTCTAATTTATGGTGTTAGATTCATTCAACTTGAAGCAATTGCTTCTCTCTAGGCTAAGTCTTGCATGCAGCAGTGTTTTAATGGGTTTGCTTTTCTTTCCAGGGTTAATTTTTCTCCGTCTCTATTTACATGGTGATAAGAAGTGCTAATCCCACTCCGTCAGTCTGGACTGATGAACCTGAGGAATAAAACTGGTAATTTCTAATTTCGCTTGTAGTTTCCAGTGACTCAGGCAGTGAATGAGAACCATTTGCTCCCCATGGAGTGCTTTCATATTCTGGGACAAAAGAAGTCACACTTTCTTCTGCCCAGGTCATCTGCTGCGAGAGAGACCCTTGCCCTGGTGCAGTAAAGGAGGGTAAATTTTTGTAGCTTTTACTGTGAGCAGCATCTTTGACTTCCTGTAAGTTGTGGGTGGTTTTATAGCCACCAAGTTGTTTGAGCTTGGAGAAGTCTCAAAGCAGAGAAAAATGTTTGGATGTACACATTGAAAAATGTCCCTTGGGAGGGTTTTGCCAGGGAAAGAGCTACCTAGAGATGGAGGCATATTGGTGCTGATGCCAGGACCAGGTGCAGTTTTCCTCTTTGGAGGTGTCTGAAGGGGATGCAACCCAGCAGAGCTGACCTGGGCAACATGTCATGGAGTGATGGCAGCTGTCTTGCCTGCTTCTGCCTGACTTCTTATCCCTTGGACTTAGCCCATCTGGGTCACAGAAAGCAAGTCATCAATGAAGAAGTTACCTTATATTGGATTTTCCATCATTTCCCGGGGCTTGAGACTACTGTGTCCTTCCTGGGAGTTGTTGCCCACTGTTCACCTTACCTGTGCCTCAGGAACAGATAAAGAAGATAAAGAGAGCAGCCCACAATGACTGTTGTGATGCAGGAGCCCAGAGAGCCCAGCTCACATTCCTTTCTTCCCTCGGTTAGTGCCAGGTGACTTGTTGACAAGTTTCATCTTCAGGTCTTGGATATGAATCCCAGTGATTGAACACAGCTCAGATGTGGTGAAGTCCACCAGTGCAAGCAGCAGTCATTGGCTGCGGGATGCTTTGGATGAACCTGTCTATCACATCATAGCTTGGATGTCCTTATTGTAGCCTGCTGTTGCCTAATACTAATCCTTTTGGGGATTAGCACAGTTTCCTTATTCCTCCTATGCCCTTCCACTGAGAAAGAAATCTCAGGTGCTTTTCAAGTATTGCAATGCTTGAAATCAACCAGCAGCCTGTTTGGTTTCCCAAAACAGGACCAGACACAGTGCTGCCTGGTACAGACATCAGGGTCAAATCAGCTCTCATATTTGCAGGGGAGATGCTTATTCCTGTGCAAAGCTCAGCGCTTCCTCAGGGTTCCTCTTCATTTGGCAGCGGGGAGTGCAAAGACAATCTGAGAGGCTGCTGGCTTTTAGCTCTTTCACTCTAAAGTTGCTTGTATTTTAGCTGTATGTTTGGGGGTACAGCTGTGGTTTCACTTCTCAGTAGCTGGCAGAAGCAAGAAACTGCGTAACAAGACTGGAGTTTGGGAAAGGGAAGACTGAAACTTTTAGTAGGTCATAAAGTACAAACCAGTAAGCTCCATATTCTGACATCTGCAAAAAGATCAGGGAATATGTCTCAGTAAGTACTTCTGTTCTTTCATTCCAGAGCCCTGTGTTGTGTAAACGAACTGATGGATGAAGATGAGAAGGACAGGGCAAAGAGGTATGAAGGGGCTGCACAGAGCACTGAGAGCAGAAGCTCCTCCCAGGGAGATCTGTAAATGCTGTGTTGTCCAGTGCTTGAAAAATTACTTGGGACTACTGATGTCAGAGGCAAAACCCCCATACAGTTTATAGGCTGTGTATAGCAGACCACAAACAACATAAGTAAGTCATCATCTTCAAGCTCCTCATAGTGTGTTTGGCCACCCCTGTGATGGCTTAATCAGCTGAGTGTTCTTTATATTACATAGTTGTGCCCTCAGAATCTCATGGTATCCTGTGGCTATTTATTATCTTGATGCAGGATTCCTGACCTCTGGTTTTATGGGCATCATGCAGTACTGCCAACGTGGGGCAGAGTTCCCTGTGAAACTTGAGAACAGTCCTGCTTTAGCACAAGTATGAGTTAGTCTCCCTTCAGAGAAGCATTTGGCTGAGTTCTAATTAGTCATTGTACACTAGTACCAAAACAGAGATGGCTTTGAACATAAATGCTGGATCTGAGAACCTGAATATGAATGGAAATTGTTTCTGCATACCACACTTGGTCTAGATCACAAGAAGCATGTATCATCATGAATACACTTCTATTCATGCAAGAAAATTAATTACTACTGGAAGAGGTTGTAAGAAAACAGGGTTATCTCAGATATAAGCATTGGAAAAAAACATTTTGGAAGAAACTGAGTGCTTTCCTCTTTATTGTTTTTAATGGAGGAGAAAACCCTAATAAAACATTCTTAAATTGTATTAATGCAAGCTGTGGTTTCTGCAGCCAGACCCTTAACATTCCTGGTTGCATATATCATAGCAGCAGATTTTCAAAACCAGATAGAAGGGCATATGCTTGACTTTTTTCTGCAGTCAAGTTGTCTCTGCACAGTATTGTCTCTTGATAAGCTACTTTTGCAAGTACAAATCAGGGAGTAAGGAATCATTCACATTTTGACCTTTATACCTTATATAGTGTGTACTCACTGCAAAACAAAAGCTCATAAAAATGAGATTGGCAAAACATGAGCACGTAGGTGCCAGGACTTCTCTTACTGGAAGAATTTTGCCCATAACACCTTCACCTCATTACCATGCTTTTGAAACAATGTAAGGATGCAGTCTTGCTCAAGTGAATATAAATCACATTTGTTACCTCCAGATGTTCCCTGCTGACGGTGAGTTCAGTCCTGCTGCAACGCCCTGAGCACCAGCAAGGCGTTTAATGCCCAAGCCTAATTTTAAACAAATGAGCAGCCCCAATGGAGTTTAGATTCTTGTATTTAAAGTGTTTTGCTGGGGCAGGGCCATTTGCCTCTCCCTGGGTTGAGCTGTATGTCCTTCCTTTTACTTAGCAGCATTTTTGTTTCTGTCACCCAGGGCATCACGCAACAAATCTGAAAAGAAGAGGAGAGACCAGTTCAATGTCCTCATTAAAGAGCTTTGCACGATGCTGCAGGGCCATGGCCACCCTCTCAAGATGGACAAGTCCACAATACTGCAGAGGACCATCGACTTCTTACAGAAACAGAAAGGTACTGGAGGGCGCAGGCCTGCTTCTGTTGAAGGTGCTCGCTCTGCATCTGCCCGGGGGCCAGATTCCGCTCAGATGAAAACTCCTTTTTCCCAAGCATCTAAGACCTCCAGAGAGGACATGAACTTAAGTGCGGGGCAGAATAAGGGACAGCAGTTGGCCTCAGGAAATGAACTAGGTTTGAATACAGCGATGATGAGTTAAGCATAGATACACTTGAAAAGATGCTTTTTAATGTAGTGACATTGCTCCGTTTCCCTCGCTGGCCTCTGCATCCCCTGGCACGCTTTGTACACTCTCAAACAGAGCATGAGGGAACAAGAGAAGAGGAGCAGCACACACCAGAAAAGCCAGAGGAGAGGAGGCTCTGTGCCCTCTTACCAGGTCTCCTCGGGTAGAAGATGTCTGAGTGCAGCCTGTCCTACTGCTTGGGCACTCCTGGACACCCAGTGATGCCCAGCTACTCTGAAATTGGCCCACTGACCTTGCATTTGAAGGATTTTTTCAGAACACCCAAAATGTCTCCTCTTCCTTTTCTTGATTTCTAATGCATTTGTATCACATTGGCATGGAAAATGACTGTTGCACACAAGAAGGCTTTGTGTGGAGAATGATCTGAGGATGAGTCCTCTGAAAACCTCTTAAAAGAAATCTAGTGTTACTTGATACGGAAAAAAAATCCAAGTAGCATGAGTCATGTTGCTTTTTTGATGTTTTCTCTTTAAGAAATCACAGCACAGACAGAAGCCTGTGAGATTAGACAAGACTGGAAGCCTTCATTTCTTAGCAACGAGGAGTTCACCCAGTTGATGTTAGAGGTAAGAAGAAATTAAAGCTGCATAGATTAGTGAGAAGTAATCAGGTCAGTGGAGTAGTTCAGAGACATATAGCTCCTTTTCACCTTTTCAGGTCCCAGTGGTAATATTACTGATTTCTACTCTGCCGGCACATATAATGCAAACCTGTCAGACCAATGTTGTGCTAAATAATTTGCAGACACAGAGTTAAAAATATGATTGCTTCCCCTTAAAATAAACAGCTTTTCATTTAGGAATTAAGACCAATGTGTCTCAGATTTGGCCTGGTGAGAGAGGCAAAAGAGAATTGCCCTTCTCAGAAGAGCCGCAAGAGCTAGCAGTTTTAGCACAAACTTGAAAGGACCTAAAGAAAGCAGAGCAGCTCTCTTCCTCCACATCCCATTAGCCAGGCAGCATTTACTTTGCTGCCTTTGCTGCTGCTAGCTGTGTGGTGCTGTACTTGTGATGTGAATGCTGTGTCTTTTGATTGAGTTGCCTTAAAGTGCATCCAGGAGAGCAGCTCTGACACTTTCACTTCTAAAATGCTTAGCTGATCTAGAAACACCCTGTGAGCCTACCTTTTTCTTTCCTTAAGGATGCAGCTTTGAGTTTGTGCTCCTCCAGCGAGGACATCTCCTACCCTGCGTGGGCAGCTGTTGTGCATTGCCCCACCAAAATAAGGGTGTATTCTGGGCTGAGCTGGGAGGTGCTGCAGTCTTAGTTATTCCTTCTCATCAGGATGTCATGACTCACCTCCCTGGAAAAGTCTGTTCATTCTTTCTGGGAATTTCTCTCACCAAACAAGCTAGCTTGTTCCAGCTGAATCAAAACAACCCCCACCACCAACACCCCTTAGAAGTAGCAGGGTAGAGAGAGCCCTTTAATAACTTTGCTTGCTGGACTATGTTAGACCGTTGTCCAGCTTACTTAAAATCAGTGTTTTTTTCCAGACAGGGCTTCTTTTCAGCAAAGGCAGAGTATGACTGAGATGGGGAAGATGGTGCGTACTCCATTTTTGCCTCCTTGTAGCTTAGCTGCAGAGCAGCCTAACAGTGTCTTTCGAAGAGTTGGCTTTGTGCGTGGTGTTGACCAAAGGTTAAACCTCCCAGATCTTGGTACATGTTAGAGAAGAATAGGGACAGACACTAGGTGTAAGAAGATGATGGGAAGAATAGGGAGAACACCGAAAGAGGAAGACACATGCAGTGACTTAAAAGGGACAGAGAACTTTGACTCTGGGAAAGAAACCATTGTGAATAAGAAAGGGAAAACAAAACAAACTTTAAAACTGTTGTGTCACTCCCTAACAAATGAGTGCTTTAAGCAAAATAGAGCAGGGTTTAGATCTTGTCCAAATTGTCCATAAATTGCTAAAAACACAGTATTGTATATTTTTTCTGTCTCTGCTTATCCATCCATCCATCCATCCACCCACAATGCTGGGTTTGTCGTGATGATATCTAACATCTCCTTATGGTTAACTATTGTGTAATTCAGAACACATAATGAAGGGACTGAAGTCACTGGGATTAAGTGGGTGTAGAAATTCTGGCCACCATTGTCTTGCTTCATGTTAAATGAATAGTCACTGGGTGAAAAGTACAAGTCAATTTAATATTAATGAGCAAATAAGAATATAAGAATGTTGAATTAGCATGTGTAATTTTTACTTTTCCACATTGAACAATGGTTTCCATAATTGATTTATGTTAGTTTTAGGCTGTTAGCAGCATTACCAAAGAATAAATTATATTTTAAGTTGTTCCCTTGCATAATTCTTTTTATTTTGTTTTCTTTTTTGCTTGCCTTTATCATTAGGCACTAGATGGCTTTCTCATTGCTCTCACCACAGATGGGATTATTATTTATGTATCTGATAGTGTTTCATCTCTGCTTGGACACTTACCGGTAAGTTCTGACAGCACAATGTGTTGAAGAATCATTCCACTGATTAATGCAGTCCTGTCACTGCACCAACAAACTCCTAGGGAGTTTCTGAAGTTCCTGCAAACAGCGGAGTCACTTTTTAGGATTAGCTAAAAAACCCCCAAACATATGGAAAATCACAGTACTCACAGCTCACCACTTGGCTGCATGTCTGATGCATGGTCCGGGTGGTGTTTATCCCACCATGTATATGGAAAATCTCATGTTTATGAAATCTGTGCGTGCAGAAGCTCTTCTCAGATAACTTAAAGGTTATTTCAGGACTGATTCTGTGCTCTTCTAATGACATTGGGGTTTCCTACTTTGAACCCATGGTCTTTAGTCACAAGTATGTGGCCTCAGAGTTCTCTGGAACTTGTAGAATCAGTTGGCTGTTGGCTGTAGAAATTTCTGCTGGCCCCTCAAAACCAGTATTTATCTTTTCTGGTGCCAAGCATGAGGCCCAAGTGATGCTACTTGAGGGCAAATCTGAGCACACAGTTAACCCAGCTGGATGTCCCAGTGTGCAAAGAAACAGATACATGATAAAATTTTAGTAGAACCCCTTTATTCAGGATGTGTGGGCTGCTCAGCACTGAGACGCTTGCAGGTCAAGCCGATTTTGCCAGATGTTCAGCCTAGAAGACATATGGAAGATGCGAGGAGGAGGTCTCCCACTTCTGTATCATGCTACCAAAGGGAAATGTTTCACAATTTCATTTTGATATGGTATTTGTCATCGTGTTGTATTCCCATGGCACGAGGGTTTCTTTCCTAGCTTGCATCTGACTGAACAGAAGGGCAGCCTCTGGGATCCCTTCAACCTTTTGCAAATAGATAGCAACCCTGGGTTAAATAACCTAAGTGTTATAGTCTGCCCTAGATCCACCTGCAGATTGACTGGGCTTCCTTGTCTTAAACATCCGCGGTAGACAGGCAGCATCTGTGCTGTGCTGTGGGATGAAAAGGCATGTGCTTCTGTCAGGCTGTACTGCTGAACATGACAAAGCATTCTTTTGTATCAGTCAGATTTGGTGGACCAAAATATATTAAACTTTCTGCCTGAGCGGGAGCAGAGCGAGGTGTACAAGCTCCTTTCTCCACATGTGCTCATGACAGATCCTGTTGCAGCTGATTTTCTAAACGGTAAGCACAGCTCTTGTCTGTCTGTCAGGGAAATTTGCCAAAGGCAAACAGCTCCTAGGGAGCCTGCACAGGGCTCTCCAGCTATTTAATTCTCCTGCCTGCCACTTCTGTTTTGCTGCAGTTAGTATTTCTGGGGTTTAATGCTAATGCTGCTCCGTGCTCCCAGTACTTGGTTTTTGATTTGAGCAGTCTTTGTTTTACTGTCTGCTTAGCACCACAGGACAGCGAAGTTGCCCCCATTAGATACTTTTTCCAGGGCAGGATGCTGGTCTGAGCCTCTGAAAGGAGTGAGGAGCCTGGGGGAAGGAAAAGGGTAGCAAAAATCCCAAAGGGTTTTGGCAGAGTCTTTGCTCCTTAGGAAACTTGCATGTCTTGGGACACCTGAGAAACCCTATGTGTAATGAATCAACAGCCTTCTCATCTGAACAGTCCGTACGGATCTCTACTGCTGGTTGCTGTCCCACCCCCAAAATGTCCCTTTCCCCCAGAAAACACCCCCAGCACCAGAGCAGGCCTCAGCATCTTCCTAACACCCCCGATTCACAAGCCTGTATTGGGGTCCCCCTTTCCCCGTGGGTTCTCCGTGGCCGGGCAGTGCTAGCCTCCTGTCTTTGCTGCCCTGTAAGCATCATGGGCACTGGGCAGCCGTTCTGCTGATGTTCTGCCCTGGGGTTGGTTTCCTTTTGGCTTAAGCCTTAATGGAAAGGCTTAAGGTGACTTCAGTGCCCTTTGGATCTGGGTCCTACTGAGCAGTGCTGGAGCAGGGTATGTAGTATAGCTTAACAGCTTTGTGTGAAATTCTGTGTACATGAAATCAGGGGAAAATACCACTGACCAGTATTGCCAGGGCTTCATGCCCAGCATAGTGGGGTGGCTGCAAAGCCATAGGAGAAAGGGTGAGAATAGATTTCTTTAAGCGGAATCAGCTGATCATTGCTCCTGGTAGTTATACATTTACTTATGGGTATCAAGAGCATCTCAGCAGGGTGTACTCAGATACCGCAGCAGCAGGGCTGGTATAAGCACTTAGATTTGATATATGGAGTGTGCTAAAGTGCAGGTTTCCAGTAACATTGTGCATTCCTCTCTTTCTGTCATTTCAGCAGAGAAACAAATAGAGTTTTGTTGCCATTTAGCAAGAGGCAGCTTAGATCCAAATGAACCCCTGATGTATGAATATGTGAAATTTGTAGTGGATTTTAAATATTTTACTCATGGTAAGTTCCTGCTGCAGCCTACCTTTAACTCTCTCTCTCTCTCTCCTTTAAATTGTACATGAATCTGCAGCCTCCTAGAGGCCTTGTTTCAGCTGAAAATGCCCGGTGATCAGCAGGGATGAAATGAACTGTGGATATGTTGGAGATGTTTTTCATACAAAAGTGGTGGGGAGGCTGTTGGTCAGAAGAGCAAACTCTTTTGCATGCTGTGCTTAAAAAAGCGATACCAGGCTGATCCTACCTCCATTTGACCCACTGCCAATTGTAAAGCAGCCTACTCATTCAAATAACCGGTACAATGTGCTATTCTGATTCACTTGTGGCAGTCAAATGATGCTTTTTAAAGATTAAATAGTTAGAAAAACCTGTAGAATCTTGAATCATGCAAATGCTGAGCTGGAGAAGGGCTGACAAGGAGACTGTAGCTGCACACTTAGCTGCTCACAACAGTCTTATGGTGCTTCCCTGCAAGCCAGGGGTAGGTGATTACTGCTGTGTAACTTGGAGCCTAAAGAGTCAATGCTTCAAATAACATCAGTGTGTATCAGTGTGGCATCGCCTTGTGGGTAGGAGGAGTCTGTTGCTTGGGTTTCATCAGTCATTGTACCTGCCTTAACATGAAAAGAAAGCTCTCCTTCCTCTTCTTAAATAAATTGTCTGGTTGTGTCTAGTGCCTACACCCTCCTGTAATGGCTTTGAGTCAGCTATTGCACGAGCTTTCAGGTCAGCCACAGAGGAGCAGATTTGCCTCGTAGCAACTGTTCGTCTTGTCACACCACAGTTCTTAAAGGTGAGAGCTCTGTGACTGCATTGTCCCTTTCATGTGGGGATGGGCTGGTGCTGGTGCCATGAGCTGTGTGCTTGGCAGTTGCAATGGGAGGTATGTTGCAGCATCCTCTCAAGAGTACACTCAGCAGCATAGGTTGTGTGTGCAGAGGGCTGGTAAATGAGAGAGGACCCCAATGTGTGGGAGACAACATAAGTGTGTGTTTTGGAATGACAAGACATAAAGCGGGAGCTGCTTTTGAGAGAAAGGATGGTCCTGCAATGGTGTGCCTCAGATCTGTCAGCTCGGGAAGCACCAGAACAAGGTGACCAGCTAAACCACTTGAAAAGGTGCAGCATTTAAAGAAATATATCCCACTGCTCCTTTGTGTAAGAAGGCCACCTGCTTCTTGGAACACTGAGCACCCTGTTTCATGGACTCCTTCTGCTGGTCTGTGAGTGTCCTGTGATGCAGTGCAGTGATGACAGGGATAACAACCATAGGTGCTTCTTGCTCAAAAAGGCATTAGCCAGCTCAGTTTAAAGCTGAACCTGATGCTGTCATCCATATTCAGATACCAGCATTTACAAAAAGTGGGGAATTTTGCCTACAAAAGATGAGTCCTTTGAAATGTTTATCCTAGCTCTGAAATTCAGCCCAGGGTAAATTATTCAACCACTTTTCATCAGTTCATGCATCTATAAAACAACACTTATACATTCCTAAGGGGAAAATAAGTCAAGTGCTTTAAAAACACTGTACTTTGCTAGGGTTTGTTTTAGCAGCAAGATGCTTCCTTGGTCTTGCTTCCTTTTGTCATGTCTCAGAATTAAATGTTTGAATGTGCCAACTGTTTGCAGGAGCTCTGCAATGTTGAAGAGCCATGTGAAGAATTTACATCGAGGCATAGTTTGGAATGGAAGTTTTTATTCTTGGACCACAGGTAAGAGATTTAGTCACTGATGAATAAACAAACTGTAGTTTAAAAATAGAAAACTTTGCCTGTGATTCCAAGTAGAATATCTCTAACTAAAAAAGCAACTGAGTAAGTAACAGTGTCTTGAACTTACTTATTAGCATCCTGAAGTGCTTTGCTCTTTTCCAGACTTTAGACAGGTAATAAACCGTATAAAATGGTGGGAAAATGTCTAACTTCTCCAAGATGTTAAGTCATTGAAACTGAGCAGTGTGGGTCCTGTTCCCTGTATTGGTTTGGCTCCCCTGTTTTCCAGCTACAGCTTCCAGGAATCCTTCTAAATCTTTTGCTTTGTCAATTAGCTTTTATATTCATCTTGATAAATGACCAAGGAGGTTATAAAGATAAAAGAAAAAACAGTGAATTAGAAGATTTAATTGCAGATTTGGTTTTGACAAATTAAACTGATGCATATGCTGAGGCAGAGTTTGTGACAGCCCCGGATGTGAGCGAAGAGCCCAGACCCAAGAATGACCAAGGGATCATGTGGGTTGTCTCCTTTAATCAGCGATTCAAACCTCTTTCGGTACAGTCTGCAGGATGCTGTGAAATGTTGTTGGGTGTTTTGCTGTTGCTTGCTTGCTTGCATCAACTTACATGGCCTGACACTGAGGTGTGTCATGAGGAGGGGCAGAGGGTACCCAGCAGGAGCTGGAATCAGGAACTTGGCTATCTTGATGACAACGTAAATTAAAGATAGATAATGCAGAAAGCACTCCACAGTTCTGGATAAACATTAGAGAACTAGGAAGAATCTGCATTCTGGGTCTACATGTAAGTATGTGTAGAGGAAGCAAACCTGTCAGCTTTGGTAGTGATCTGTTTCTCTTCTGCACTGTGGTCCTCTCCTTATTTTCCCTTCATTTATTGAAAAAGGCTCTCTGAAGGCTGTGCATTCCCATTTGCAGAGAGAGTTGCAGGTCTCAAGGCTGGAACTTTAAGCTAACAATGAACTTCTAAATTGTTCCATAAGCAAGGCAGCTCCTTGTCAAATGACAGATGAGGAGCATTTTGTGGTTGCTTTCTCATTTAAAGAATTCTGGCAAAAGACAGGAAAGCATAATACTTTCCTGATCAGCTTAAATGTTTATCTGATGTGCATCTGAAAGACATTACTGTCCTGAATATAAGCATGTCATTAAAGATAGGAGAGACACTGGCCCATTCTACCAAAGAGACAGCAAGGAAGGACACTT
Source organism: Psittacula echo (assembly GCF_963264785.1). Lineage (NCBI taxonomy): Eukaryota > Metazoa > Chordata > Aves > Psittaciformes > Psittacidae > Psittacula > Psittacula echo. Next base: position 13,656,334 of record NC_137744.1, read on the forward strand.
TAACAAATACACATATTATCATCATTAACAGAAATCTGGGTCACATGAGGAAAAGGAACACAGTACTCTGAAAAGTTATTTGAATAAATAAAGCTGTATTGTGGCGGAGACCACTGTGTTCTAAGCATGCTGTGTTTCAAGAGATTTGCCCTCAGAGACAGTGAACGTCTGGCTCTTCCAGGACCCCTTGTACTGGGACCGTGAAGCTCCTGCTCAGACCTTAATCCCCCTGGGGCTGCTGTGGAGCGGATCCCTGGCTGTCCTTCCCCATTTCCCATTTGATGCCAGACTGCCTGCAGTTGTGGGGAAGATGTAGCTTATAGACCTGTCTGGGCTCTCTTTAGTTGAATAATCTATGCCCACTGTGTCTCTCAAGAGTACAAATGTGAGCTGGGTTGCTCAGCCAAGACAGTAGAATCATAGAATCATAGAATAGTTAGGGTTGGAAAGGACCTTGAGATCATCTAGTTCCAACCCCCCTGCCATGACCCCACACTAAACCATATCACCCAAGGCCTCATCCAACCTGGCCTTGAATTAAATCCAAATCCAAATGTACTTACAGTTAAATAATTTTTTGCTCATATTCTTAGCCACTTTATGGCATCCTCCTTCCTTAAGAGGGTCACTCGAGGCACCAAGAGGGTGGCAGAGGAGAGGCGTGTTTGATAGGCAGTGACGCCTTCAGTCTGCCCCAGTTTTGAATCGTTAACCATTTTGCTAACACACCGCTGCCTGGCAGGGGAGCCTCATGCTATCAGCACAGCCAGCAGCCAAAACAAATAGGTGGAACCAAACAAGTCCTGCCCCACCAAGTGTGGTGCTTGAATTGGTGCAAGCAGGAGCGTACCTGAGAACTAGGGAACTGCTGATATAGGGAATAGTGGCAAAAATAGTGGTTTTCTGCTCACATTTCAGTGCTGTTTCATAATTATAAACTAGCAGGCTCCACTAAAGGCTGTGCACAAGCTCAGTGTTGTTAGGACACCTGCTTAAGAAAAAATAAATCTCATCTTTTGCCTAGAAAATGGAAAATCTAGAACTGACAGCAGAATAGTGAGGGAAGTCATTGCAATACTTCATCAATTCCTTCTCTACCTACCATAGAAATAGCAGTCCTCAAAATCAGCCCCATGCCTATTCTTATCTTTACTGCCAGCACAGAAACATTTTTGCTGGTTATAATTTCCCAAGCTTTTCCATGGGAACAATTACTTTTTCTTTTACCCAAGCTGGTCCTTCATTGCGCTTGCTTTCTTCTACAGTTACTACCCAGATGACATTTACATCCAACCTACTGAATAATTTTACTCGAGCTCCAAGCTACTGTGCACATGAACAGCCATAGCGTTTCTCAAGCTGTGTGTCTCACAAGCATGCTTAATGAATTGAGTCACTTGCATACGTACATGCCTTTCTTTACACCCACATAATGAATAGGCTGTGAAACAGTAAACACACACCTTTTCATTTTCTCAATTTTTACCTCCCCCTTGATGCCTTTTTTTTGCTTGTATATGAAAATACATCATTGTGTATATGAAAATCCACTCCTGATTTTCCTGCCAAGTGAATATATGAGGTGGGTTTGGTTGCTAGTGTTGCAGCATATCTGCCAGGATGTCGAAGCGTCAGGTTTTATGCTCACTCCCTGCCCTTTGCTTCCCTTCTAGGGCTCCACCTATTATAGGATATTTACCCTTTGAGGTTCTGGGAACGTCAGGGTATGATTACTACCACGCAGATGATCTGGAGCTTCTTGCTAGGTGCCATGAACACTGTAAGTTCCTCTCCCTCTGAAGCGTGCCTGTCTTTGATCTCGTTTGTCATTTATGCAAAATCCTTTACTGTCGTCACAAAAGACATCTTTATCTGGGGTGAGAGGGAATTTGCTCTTCCTGTCACAGACTGTTGTAGCTGATGAGTCTGAATCCCTGCAGAATTCACTCAGAGCAGGAACTGTTTGTGCAGGTTTCCCAGACTGGCAGATACCCTGTTTGAGCACAGGTTGTCTGAGAGTGAAGTGAGATTAATAGATGGGAAGTCAGGGCTTTCCACACTCTGCCCCCAGTTTGTGAGGGCAGCCGCAAACCCTGGCAGTTTTGTTGGTTGTCGCAGCTCATGAGTTCTGTTCTTCTGGGTCCAGAGTCAGTCAGAAGGCTCAGCTCACCAAAATGCCTTCTGAAAACAGCATTTGGACCACCTGCCCGTGTAGTTAGATGTTGTGAACCTCACTTACTGTTAGTAAAATGCTTCTGGAGATTCATAGTGTTTTTTAAGTACAAAAGTGCTGGATACAGATTCCCTGTGGGTGAATTGAAAGTAAAGCAGAAAAGTCCACTTCAGGCTGCTGTGTGAAGACCAGAGAATGACCAAAGTTCATCTTTGTGCAAGGTGAAGTACCGTGACTTACAAGAGCCCAGAAGGAGCCAGGCCAGAAGGAGCACTTAGCCTGGGTACTGCAGCAGTGCAGCCTGCTGCTGAAGAACCATGTCCTGCTGACTGGCTGGAGTTGATGTGAAGGGCAAAAGGTGGTAGCAGACAGGTTCTACTAGTAACCAGTGTGCTGTTTCTACCAGATGAGCTTGTGAGGTACTTTATCCCTGAGACCATATTTTTCCATTTTATTACACTCACTTCAGACTCAGATATCAAGCCAGAATTAGGTCTGTCGTCCAGGTGGTTTGCATTGCTAAGCACTGAAATGAAACTACACACTTTGTAAAACGCACCTAGGTAATGAGATATTTTGCTAAGAAATATTGCTTATAGGTATCCTGTTGGGCAAACTCTCCATGTGTTTGTGTCTCTGCTATCTCTGTTTGAAAGGATTTTTGTCAAAAGAAAACAAGGACACCCCAGAGAGTGGAGGAAGTGGGATGCTGTAACTGCTCCAAGATGCAGAGCAGCGTGATACAGGGACACTGAGGAACTCCGCAGCCCCCCAGCATGCTGGAGTTAGAGAAGCTGCTTCATCTCTGAGTTGCAAACCACCCACATCTCTACCCACTTACACATAAGATGCTAAGGGACCTAGTAGAGAATGGAGAAAATTACTGCTTCTTTAAATGTCAAGTTTCCCCACTCCACTTCCCTGCCAGCTTTCCTGCCCTGTTGAGGCAAAGCGCTGGTACAGAACAGGTGATGGGGAAGTGGGTTGCATGGCTGAGAGCATGCAGGAAGCTGTGAAAGGGCCAGACAGAGGTTGCATCAAGTGCAGCAAGTGTGTAGATGGGAATATTAAAGGAAAATTTTAAGTGCTCTCAAGTACCGTACTTTTTAGTGCCATTAGCTTTAAAGACTGTTCAGACAGGAGTGAGTTGCTTAACCAGATGATGTCCTTTTGGTAATATGTGCCTGCAGTTTGATGTAGACACTAACTATATTGAGAGTGGGGTCAGATCATTCAGCAGAGACTCTTTCTAGCCATTTATATTCTACATCTCTGCTAGCCATAGATCTCCTCTTACATTCTAGAAGACAACTTGCACAACACACCTGAAGGAAAGGTTCCTTTAATCTTACTGTGTAGGGGACAAAATAAAGTGCTGGCAAAGTGACTCATAGAAGTTGCTTCAGGAAATTTCTGCCTGGACTGGGAGCTGGGTGACCCCAGCACAGTGTGTTAGCCAGAAGATCTTCACTAGGTGCTTCATCTAAAGCCCATCACTGTTAATGGGGTGGCTAAAAGACTCAGTCCTGATATTTAACAAAGTAGAGGTGTGCAGGTGAGTATAAATACTTGGGTTAGTGTGGCTTGATAAGTTCCTCTTTGTGAGGTTGACCACTCTGGGCAGGCATCTTGCCTACTGTGAAGAGAAATGGGTTTGCTCAAACCACATTTTATTTTGCATTAATTATGGGTATTTTAGGTAGAGCAAATTTTGTTTTGCACTCCGAGCAATCTGGAAACCATTAATGTGGTTATTTAATGTAGTTCTCGTTATTTTCTAGTTCTAGTACACCACTCAAATTTTTTCTGGGCATACTCTGATGATACGTACCAAGTCTGGTATCATTGGGTCATCTCTTGGAAGAAAACTTTCAGTTAAACTGCTAAAACTCCACTATCTTGTTGGTTTGTGCCATTATTATGATCCTGGCCTCAAGCCCCCAGTCTTTAAAATGCATTCTTACATGCTTGTGAAAGGCCAATAATTTACTCAGTTAATGTTATTTATGCTTATTGCAGAGGATCCCATGAATAAGTTATGAAAATACAGCTAGTTATAGAGTTATGCCAATTATTAGTTATTAGAACAATCTCAAAATAGCAAAGTGCACTTCTGGGAATCAGTAGCAGAAAAGAACCCAAATAAAACCTCAGTGTGTGGTTGTGTATAATCTGCTGTGTTTATAAAGGCATTTCAGTGCAGTAGCAGGCTGCAGGAAGCGTATGGGACCAAGAGGGTTTTCTAATCACCTTTGCACCATAAAATTCCTGTTTGCTATAAATTCCTTTCTTTTTTGTTTTAACAGTGATGCAGTTTGGAAAAGGAAAGTCCTGTTACTATCGGTTCCTGACCAAAGGCCAGCAGTGGATATGGCTGCAGACACACTACTACATCACCTACCACCAGTGGAATTCTAAACCCGAGTTCATCGTTTGCACTCACCTGGTAGTTAGGTAGGAGCAGGCACCAAACACTTCACAATGTATGTCCCATGTGCTCATGTATTATTTTTTCTAGTTCTGTTTTGTGTTAGCCAAATATTTGCTGTGCATATTGTCACACTAAGGTGGTATGTAAATCTATAAAGCTATTACGACAGGGAACATGTGTTTTTATTACTCCTTTATTCTTTTTTGGCAACCAGGCCAAAACCCTGGAAGCTTTGGCCAAGTCTATCAGTGTGTTATATTCCCCTTTTATCCCTAGCCATGACATAGCCATAGGAAGAAGTAAAGCTGTTAAGAATTAGGTGGCTTAATGGGCATGAATGGGACCATACATCTCCTACAAAACCTTTTGATCAGAGCTTTAAATATTTATGATTTAAATGCTCTGCTGTCCTGCTAGCTTTATTCCTCATCTGAAACTCAGCCCTGGATCCCCCCCTAGTGGGAAGCTGGTTGTGTTCGACTGGAAACCCGAGCTGGAAGGCGATGTGTGTGTGGGATGCTCTGTGATGCGCGCCTTCTGGAGGGGAATCTGCTTGGTTACCACTGTCATCTCAAAAAAGATTGTGTTAAGAGTGGGAATGTATTTACTGAAGGGCTGGAAAAAATAGTGGCATACTGGTTTGTTCTATTAACTTGAGTAAACATATTGCTCACTGCGTCTTTCTTTACTGTCAGGAATCACTTTGTGCATCTTTTTCTGATCTCCCTTTTTCTTGTCAATCATCTGAAAGAACAAAAACTAGGAAACTGGGGATTCTTCTCTATATTGCAAAGCACAGACTGAGAACAGCTTACACCTCTAAACAGGTGTGAGTGATGAGAGCTGGTGTGCCGATATAAACATGTCAAGTGCTATCATAATAGAAACATAGAGTCATAGAATGGTTTGGGTTGGAAGGGACCTTAAAGCTCATCCAGTTCCAACCCCTGCCACAGGCAGGGACACCTTCCACTAGAGCAGGTTGCTCCAAGCCCCGTCCAACCTGGCCTTGAACACTGCCAGGAATGGGGCAGCCACAGCTTCTCTGGGCACCCTGTGCCAGCGCCTCAGCACCCTCACAGGAAAGAATTTCCTCCTAATATCTAATCTAAATCTCTCCTCTGTCAGCTTAGAGCCATCACCCATTGTCCTATCTCTACATGCAAATTGTAAGCAAATGTTAGACAGAGAGATTGCTTCTGAGTTGTAGCTTCAGGGAATTGGGCTTCACTGTAAGGTCTGAATTTGTTGTGCATGGTTTCTTCTTTCTGCTTCCAGTGCCTCTTAAACCTAGTGATACCGTTCTAAATTGATTTTGCAATTCAGTTCTGTGTCATATAGTTAAGATTTAGAATATATTACTGAAGCACACAAATTAAAACACGCTTTCACGAGAATTTATTCCCTACAATGGTATAAGTGAGTTCATCAAAGGTTATGGCTCATTAATATTTTAGCATCCTAAATTCTGGCACCTTTCCATGCTCATGATCCACATGCACTTAGAGAATCTTTAAAACATCCTCTCTAATTTATCCCAATGGTGAATCATGCAACATTGTTTACTCCAAGTATTTCATTGTATAACAGAAAAAATGCTGAAGAAAGCAAATACACATTTTTAGATCCACATTCCTGGGCATTCTTGCACCTGGGAAGCTGTCGGTTTGTATTCAGAGCTTCCATGGGACCATGGGATGTTAACATATCCATTTTCTAATGCTGCAGGTTAGAAAGTAAATGTATCTTTGCTATGGCAGTTTACCTGCCCAGAAGCTGTGGGATTATTTTTCTGCCTGATGATGGAAAATGAGAATCTCCTTTATCAGAAAAATCATACTGAAGACAAAGCACCCATTCTGTCTTCAGTAACCAAGTGCACTTTGCTTTTAGATTAGCTTTCTTTGAAGGCGTCCGGGTCTAAAACTTGCAAAGGAGTGTCTACTTTTGTGCTTGGAATGATTAGTGCAATTAACCGTATAGGCTCTGCAGTCCTGGGTGCAGTGGGACTGGGACACTGCCCTGTTGGTTTTAATCAGTGGATATTCAGCATGTGTTAGGCAGTTACACACAGACTGCAAAGCTGTATGATGATGCTCCTCTAAGCACCTTGTGTATGAGAGAGGGGGAGTCTTTGTGCGCTGTGAAAGCTCCATGGTGATCTGTATGGTAGGATACTTAACATAAAACAGATTATATCCACACTGAAAAAAGTGGATTTTAATTTCTATTTACTTTTTCTTCTTTTAGTTATGCAGAAGTTCGAGCTGAAAGAAGGCGAGATCTTGGCCTTGAGGAATCATCAATTGAACTGGCGTCCTCTTCTTTAAAGGTACCATGTCCCTTCACAGTTGAATGAGTAGGTGTTTAAACCAAACTGAGTAATCACTTACCAGTCTTAGAAAATACCTGTTCTTTCTTCTCCTTCTCCCAAGTCTTCAGTTGGGTTATGACTGAGGCAGACCCTGAGAAGGTTTCTGTTGCATGTCTCTAAACTGACCATCTTGACTCAGGCATATGATTGAAAATTCAGCTGTTCTGCTGTTCATTATCTTTCTGAGGCTGTTACACACACAAGAGGTTAAATCACCTCAGTTCAGAAGCAGAAAACCAGAGCTGGAGGCTAGATCACTGTACCTGTCACCATTCACAAGGCACAGAGGATCTGGCCGCAGGGTAGCACCGCAGGGCACCTGCTTTGCTAATGCCAGCTCACCACTGATACTCAGGTGAAGACTGGAAGTGAAGGGAAAAGGCTTATTGTAGATTTCAGCTCTGTTTACACCGCTGGGCAGGGTCACATCAAGTGTGGGATTGTGACCAGAGCAAAAAGCTTCCATGGCTTGCATCAGACTGGCATCCCAACACACCTGCCCAGTTCACAAGGTCATTTTAATTACTTTCACGTTCTTCCTCTCAGTAGTTTACAAAGACCAGTAAACGCATTTTCAAGTGGATTGATGTGCAATTATCATTCCCTTAGCCTCACTGCTCTTCTGACATTATTTTATAGAAGCTTTATGGGATGTATAGGGGAAGCTGTCCCAGAGACCTTTTGCACTTGAGCAAGGACCTTCTTGCAAAAAGCTGCTTCCCTGTCACCACAGCACACTTCCATGTCTTCTTCCTCTTTCTGTGTGATGGCTGAGATATTTTTCTGCAGACCTGAAGCTGCATCTTTTGATGTAAGGCAGGTGGAGGAGAGGCACAGTGATTGCTCCCACTGCTTCTGGAGGGGAGTGGGAGGCTGGGAGCTCCCAGTGTGCCACGGGCAAGAAATCAGACATCCCTGAAGAAATTGGGTGGAAAGAAGCCAACTATAAAAGCATAAGGATACCTGCAGGCTTTAGGGTGAACACTGAGAGGCAGACCGAATACTGCGCAGGGGTTTGGTGTGGCACTGCAGTGCTTGCCCTCTACACACCCAGCCTGTTATTTCCTATGCAAACAAGCGGTCAGCGAGGTGGAGGACCCCTCCAGCACTGACGATCTCACCACTTGTGCTTCGCTCCCACAGAGCCACAGCAGCTACCTGGACGTAGGGCAGTGCGGCAGCAGCCAGGATGCCAGCCGGGAGGGAGTGTCGCTGTCGTCCCACAGCTCCCGGCGCTCCTCACACACCGCCCTCTCCGACTCCACGTGTAGGTGCCATTGGAGCCGGGGGCAGCTCACCTCTGAAACACAGGCTTTGACTTCGGGAGTGGTCCAGTAAAGGCAGGAGTGGGATGCTCAGTGTGTCCGGGACCAGCATAGCTTGTTACACTGTGCAAGCTATGGTATGGCAGCGAGGTGACCGCAGTGCCCATGCGGGGCCATGGGTAGAAGCTGACACAGGGCTTTTCTTGAAAGCATAGAAACTTAAATGATTTGGGTTGGAAGGGACCTTAAAGCTCATCCAGTTCCAACCCCTTGCCACGGGCAGGGACACATTCCACTAGAGCAGGTTGCTCCAAGCCCCATCCAACCTGGCCTTGAACACTGCCAAGGATGGGGCAGCCACAGCTTCTCTGGGCACCCTGTGCCTCAGCACCCTCACAGGGAAGATTTTTTTCCCAATATCTAACCTAAATCTACCCTCTTTCATCTTAAAGCCATCCCCCCTCGTCCTATAACTACATGTCCCTGTAAAAATGTAAACATGTCCAAATATCCTGTAGGCCCCTTTAGGTACTGGAAGGCTGCTATAAAGCCACAACACCTTGCCAGGGGAAGAGTGGGAACGCTCATTTCAAGGCATCTATGGAGGGAAGGCCGAAATGTGGTGTTAGCATCAGAAGGAAACCTGTTGAATCAGGCAGAGAGCCAGGGGGGCCACAGAGGGGCAGTTTGGGGACCCAGTTTGGAAGCTTTGTCACTGCTCATCTGTGTCCTAGGAGTTCAGGCTCAGCCAGGGTACCCAGGCACAGGTCTGCAGCATCGTAGCAAACTGTCTCTTTTCCAGCCACTTCATCCATGCGACACACGGACACCAGCACTCCCACACGCCTGTCAGTGCCGGGGGGGCAGGCGGAGAAGGCAGCCCTGCGGCTGGCATCAGCTGGAAGCACTCAGGTCAGTGGTCCCAGCAAGACATAGCCGTTATCATGTCATGAAGAAATGAGCTTGATAAACATTAGGCTTACCCTCAGAGAGGCTGGATTCCCACCTCTGTGCTGGGGTGCTGGGCTGGATTCACACCTCTGAGTATGCTGAGTGTGCAGAGGGCTGTGGGGAATGCTGCTGGCCAGCAGAACCAGTGGAAAGCTGCTAGAGCCTCCGCTGGTGCCTCCTTTCAGGATTCGGTTTGCTCCTCCAGGCCAAACACCTTCTCACACCATGAGCCCGCTTTTCTTGGGGTTTGTACATGTGAAATGGCATTTATCCAAAAATGGATGCTGACACCAAGGAGGGCATGGGAGGGCATGGGAGCTTAAATTGTCCCTTCAGACTCATCCTCGGATCAACACGTGGAGTTGTCCAGTTCCCTCTACCCATCACCAATATGAGCTGGTATCGCACTGGCTCTGCATCAGAGGTGCTATGGACCTACAGTAAGGCAAAGTTTTCATTTCTAGGCCATAGCAACTCCTCCAGCCCCCAGTGAACAGCTCCCTCAGCCTCCTGTGGCTCAGCTGGCAGCCCCCTCTCAGCACGCTGTGATGGTACGTGGTCTATTTCTGTTAAACGCTGGTGTGGTCGGTCAGTGAGACAGACTTGATGGCTCCAGTTCATGGTTCTCACCCCCTTGTTGGCTCGTCCCAGCATGGGGACAAGGTTTCAGTGCCCTTTTTGTTGCTGTTACTGAGATTTACCTGAAACTAAATTATTATAACTGGAGGCAGAGCAGGTAGGAGAGCCAAGGAGATAGCTTAGGAGGTTTACACTTGTCAAAACCATTGGGGGCCGCTGAAGGCTCCTGTCTGAATTGCTGACTGCTAACTATGGGCTGATAAGATAATGAAGAGCTTTATTGCCCTGGTAGAGGAAGGGGATGTCATGGAAGGCTTGAGTTAGGCCAGAAAAAGAAATATGTGGGAGTCACAAACCATAACTATGAGGCCCATCCTCACAGAGCTTTGAGGTCAGTGTAGTGAACATTCAGACTATAATACACAGGCTGAAGGTGGCCAGCATAGATCTGAAGGATGGATCCCAGGGTGGGATTGCAACCAAACTTGTGCCTCGCATTTGTCAAATATAATTAGCAGCACAACTGAAAGCCACCCTGAAGGTCTGGGAAGGATTTGTGTGCAGTGTCTACCACAGAACATAAGTGGTCTAAAATCAGCACGGAGTCACTCTAAAGGGACAGGGAAGTCCCTTGTATGTACACTGTATGTACACTTGTATGTACATCTGTGCAGTAATTTAATAGGCCTAGGTCTGGAGTGAGGCAATGAGTATGAGCCAGTTGTGCTGCTGCTCTGGAAGTACAGTGACACTTTGGTTAAATATGGAATTGCCATGTTTTGTATCATATTTTCTATGGCAAAAGCTGAAAATCAGGTTTTTTTCCTGAAGCCCACATCACTGTGAACATGAGTAGCGGGACTGGTTCCACCCCAAGATCTTATTCTCTGTTCCCTGCAGCCAGTGTACCATTTCCCAACCCAGCTGGGGATGATGCATCAGCTGAAAGAGCAGCTGGAGGAGAGGACTCGCATACTGCAAGCTGACATCAAGACGCAGCAAGAAGAGCTCCATGTCATCAAGGAGCAGCTCCAGCTCGTGCAGGACTCCAACCTGCAGGTACTCACTGCCTCCAGGGTTCTCAAACCCACAAACCATTTGCTTTTCCTTTGAGCAGATCAGTAACAAGATTGTCAGTGGAAAACACATTTAGAAATGAGCTCTGGATAAATTGGTAGTTTGGTCTCTGATGTGGGAGTAGTATCTCCCGAGAGATGAGTGGTGTCAGTTTCTGCTGAAGTACTGAGTCGGTAATTTTCATGATTTACAAAAAAACTAATCTCAAGCTAATCCAAATTTCCTCCTGCACAAAGAGCTTGGTGTTTTGGTGGCTGGTTAATGCTGCTGGACCCCATTGCATTCCTGCAAAACGCAACAGGCCTAATGAAGCTGGAATGGTCATGGCTCTGAATAAGTATTTAGGCACAAGCTAACTGTTATTGATGGCTCACGTTGCCCCTGGATTTAGAGATGTTGGTGTCCCTGCCCATGGCAGGGGGATTGGAACTAGAAGATCTTAAGTTCCTTTCCAAGCCTAACCATTCCATGACTCTAAAGATGCTGTGTTGCTGCTGCAGTGTTACATATGCTGATAGAGACAGTCTGAGAGCTGGAGCCATTACCTCCCAGGCAGCACAATCACCATCTGAGCTGCGACAACTCCACTGTGTGTCTCTCTTATTTGAAGATGCTGATGCAGCAGCCGATCCCCATAGTCTTTAACAACCTGCAGCACCCAAGCCCCAGGAGGCCGCCGCCAGGGACGCCCAGGCAGACCGCAGCCAAGAAGTCACAGCAACAAGGCCTTACAGGGATGAAGCACTACTGCAGCACCCTCCTGCCCTCACCGCGCCAATTCCTCAGGGACCCCTGCGGCACGGCTGCCCAGGTCACTCACTGCTTTGTTGTCTCCATATTACCCCCTTCCTGGCTCTTAGATACTTGTCTTCTGTGTCCCCCCTGTCCATGGTCCATGGAGAGGACCAAACCGCACATTTCCTCTGTGCTGGTTTTATTCTGTAGCTTCCATTACAAAATCTGTCATTCAACTGTAAAAATAAACCCCAAGCAGCCTAAAAGCATTAAGCCTTGGGGACCACTGGAGCCATTCTGGTGATCGGAGAGGAACTGAGTGGGAGATTTGGGCTCTGATTTACTCTCTTTGTGACTGCAGCATGATGCTGGTTCATAGCCAGTGAGCGTAGTGACTTCGTAACATGGGGAAGTAGCTATAATTATAAAAGATTAATTTTCTTCTGCCCAAGAAGTCTTGGAAGGCAGGTTTGAAAACCAAGTTTGTCATCAGTAGATCTAAACCCACTGCATAGATGGTCACATCTCTTTGGGAAAGAATTGAGGTGTCCAAAAGCAAAAAAAAAGACCAAATCTACTGCTTTAAAGAGAAGCTGAGACTCTTTGTTTGGGGACTTCCTTGGAAGTTGTTATTTTAGCCTTCCATTGGGGAACTGTAAAAACTCACATGAGTATCTATGTCTTCATTTCAGGTACAGCAGCAGCAGCAGCAGCACCTAGTGAGAGGAAACCAAACCCAGCAAACACGTCTGCCAGGGCAGACCAGCATTTCAGTGCCCCTCTACAACAACCCTGTGGTGTTATCACAAACACATCCCATTACAGTGGCTGCACAGATGCCAGCTGATGGCAGCGAAAGGCAACTGCAGTCTGACTACAGCCAGGACAGGAGCCTCAGGTGTGAACACAGCCCTGCTGGGACCATCCTGATGGTGGTGACAGAAAGTGGCAGTACCTGGGCAGCACGGAGGGCAGGCACATCTGGGTTTGGGGGTGATGGACTCTGGGTGCCACAGCAGGACCGTAGGGATGTTCCCTCCTGCAGACATCTGGGTTAGTGGGGAGCCCAGCATGCATGCAAGCAGGGTGCTATGCACACCATACTGTACCCTCAGGGGCCTGAAATCCTTTTCTCTCCATGTTTCCATAAACTGTAGCTCGGTAACCTTTGAACACCTTCTGCTGTCAGAGGGAGTGAAAAGGGAAAAATAGTAGGGACGGCTTTTCTCAAACCTGTGTCTGCTTGCTCTGAAGTGTCTTTTCTCCAGCCAGGACAAGTGCTGTGGCAAAGCCATTTTTCTTTTATACAATGCTGGAAACACTCTGTAAAACATATACAAGTGCCCAGACTGTTCAACCAGCTTTCAGGGAGGTATCTGCAGACACTGCCCTCAGGATCTGGCTGTTTCAAAATACTGTGTAAGGAAACAAGATAAACCCTGGAGGTTTACCCTTCTATAAAACATGCCTTTTTTCATACATGAAAGATTTGGCAAGTTTCAGCTCAGCTCTGTGAGTGCATCAGACAAGGTGATAATAGCATCCTATTTCATTAGCCTTTTTTTTTTTTTTTCCAAGGTGTTGGTTTGCAAATTTTCAGGGAGGATTTTCAGGGATTTGTTTCTGGAGACTGACAGCCAGGTGTTTGGACCTCTCCCTTCCCTGACCATCCTGTTTTCCTTCCACCGCAGGATGCTGTTGGACCAGTCTATCCAAGCCATGATGCCTGCCACCAATGGCAGTGGCCAGTCCATGCAGAGCAGTGCCAGCAGGCAGCAAGGAAAGTGAGTGAGTCCTTGGTGTCCCTTGTTTGCAGGCAGTGTTTTAGCAGGGCACCTTTAGCACTGAAAAGTATTTTGAAGAACTTGTACATGGTCATGCAAATGTAAAGTCTTGGTGTTAAAAGGAACAAAAGCTCATCTGGTTAGGAGAAAAGTAATGAGAATATTTTTAATTACAAAGAACTATGTGATAACTAAAATGCTGTGTAAAAAGGGAGGGGGTGTTAAGCATTTTCTAGCTTTTGCAAAGCCTAAACTGCCTAATCAAGTTATGGAGATGTACAGCCTTAAAATATCTTTATGTTCTGTAATTCCAGTCCATGCATGATGGAGAGGGGGAAATCCAGGGCCTGCTATCGCCACTATCACAAACCCTGCTCTGGTTGGGTTCTTGCAGCACCTGGACTCCCCAGGGCCTGCTCCAGTGATGTGTCCAGGTTTGGGCTCTCATGTCTGATTTTCCTCCTCATGGCAGATTCGTTGCAGAGCAGCAGATCTTGCCTCCCCCAGTACAGATGCAACCGGTTACCTGTAGCGGTGTCCGACCTCCAGCCCCATCGCCTGTTTTCTCCCCATCCCTGATGCTCCCACATGCCAGCTTCACATCCCACCAGGCAAACACACCGATTCATCTCCACCAATGGCCACAGCAGCAGGTTCAGCAGCACCGTCTCTACCTTCAGGTAATGGAGCTGGAACATGTTTCTGAGGGTGCAGAGGGATGGCTTTCGGGATTGGGTTGAGGTTTTATTTTGAAGGAGTGGGGCTTCCCTGACTAATCAAACCTGGTCAGTGCACTTCCACATCCTTCATTCCCATTGCATCTGTGTGTATGCAAGTGCTCAGCCTTTTCCAGGCCACTTGTTCAAGGCCACAGTTTCCAGCAAACTCATTTATCGCTTAGTGTACAGAAGAAATACCCATTTTTGTCGAACACAGTGGGAATCCGGCTGTAGATGTGAAATGTGATGAAGGATAAGCTCTTTTGAAAACATGCCTCCTGCTGTTATGTCTCAGCATAACAGGGTTTTTGTCAGCTGCCATCACTGCTTTCTTTTAATAAACGGGTGTTTCACAACACAGATCTCTGGAGAAGGTGATTTTGATTTTCCAAAGCACAGCTTCATCAGTGCATGGCAACTAATGCTGCCAAGAAGAGGGTTTGTTGAGTGCGTTGCAATACGCTCTCCAGCACTTGCCTGGTTGGTGGAGTAAGTTATGGTCTTTCAGGCAAAGATGATTGATAGAAAACAAAGCAGGAGCTGAGAGTAGCCATGCAGCAGGACTGGATTTAGAGTAAGAAATGAATTGCCAGCAAATATGGGCATGAGCCATCCCAGCTTTGGGTACACTGAAGTCCTGAGGACTAGTGATATGGTCAGAAGAATGATGATGCCGGGGAAGATAAACAGGTCCAGGGCAACAGAAAACCAGGCTTTGGTGCCACAATGCCTTTAAGTGGGAGTTTGGGGTACCAGCCATGGGACCATGGACAAGGTCACTTTATAACCTCTTAATTGGTTGCCTGAAGATCCTTCCCATGGAAGATGGAACTTGCATGTCCTGCAGATTTCTACCTCGTGTCTAGGTAGCCATTGAAGTTCTCCATTCCTGCTGGGCTCCCCATGGAGCTGGTTGGTAGGATAGATCTGTTCTGCTTCCACTCCGTACTCTCCAGGCATTGTTAGTCATGCTGATAGCACCAGCATCCCAAGCTGCTTGTCCGCAACACGTACTCCTGATAGGTAGAGGTTACCTTTAGGACTTGGTACTCGCATCCTGGTTATGAGCCTTAGCATCAGCCACGCAGCAAGAGAGAGTGGATGGGTGACAGGGCAGGTCTGACTTGCCTCATTTGTGTCTCCTGGCAGATGCAAGGTCCCGAGCTGGTGCCTGGGGGTGCACAGCGCATTCTGCAGCCACCTCATGCACCGCAGCAGAGCCCCCTGAGCTACTTCCTGCACCCACAGCAGCAGAGCCGCCACGCGCAGAGCCAAGCCTCCGACCTGCCCGAGATGCAGCTGCCCTGAGCACCAGGTTGGATGCAGGGAGCACCCTTGGCTGCAGCCGCCGCACCTTGGAGTGCACGGAAGGAGCACAACACTGTCAGAGCAACAGGATGGGTGAGGCCGGGCCCCACAGGGAAGGTGGTGGCTGGAGGTTACCAGTCCCCACCAGGGATGGATGGCTCCGGGGCACCTCATCTGTTGGGATTTGTACATGATGCTGCTCCAGCAGCCGTATGTGCCCTTGCCCAGCACTGCAGAATGACTGGAAGGCAATGGCTTTCTGGCTGCAGAGAGGTTATTTATTGGGTCGCTGTGAAGATTGCTTTGCAATGGAGAAAACCCTTTTCCATTCAGAACTTCAATGCTGAAAGTCACTGTGAATTTAAGCCCAGCATTTGGAGCACATACACAGACTGCAGCGGTCTGCAGGATGCCGTGGGATTACCATGTATATAACTCGTTTCGCTGTAGTAGGTCCATTGTGGATTCCCCCCCCCCGCCTCTTTTTTCTATACCTCAGTCCAGCATTTTTTGTTTTCCAGGAGATTGGATAATGCTGCTAATTTACGTAACACCACTTTTGCCTGAATTTCTTACTGTTGTTATACCAGCTCACACCACAGCTAGTAAGATACTTGTCATGGTTTTTTGGTTAATGAGTGCAGATAAATTTATATGGTTTTTACTCCCTGTAGCCACATATTTTTCAGGTTACAAAGAATCCTTACTCGTTCTTTTATTGGTTGCTTTTTTTCTAGTGATGTAGTTGTATGTGTTTCTATACATGAAAACAAACAAGAAAGCATAGAACAGCCTGTGACAGCAAACTTTGTGGTTTTGCTAGATCATGTTTCCATTTGGCCAACCTGAATGAATCACAAGGACACAAGAGATGTTCCGAGTCCATAGGGTCAGCAATAAATTGTATTTTTGTAAATTGTCACTTTTAAACTATAAGTTTATATTTATGAACTGAAAACAGCAGCAGTTTATTCCTCAGTGGGTGTATGGTTTAGTGTCCCTACTCTTTGTGTCTTTCCAAAGGAAAAATGAAAATGTACATTTTTGAGGTGTTAGTAGCTCAATATTTTGGGCACTGTTAGCCCAGACGTAGGAGACAGATAGACTACTATAAGCTTTGCAAGAAACTGGCTACTTAGGACCAGGTCTACCTAAAAGCTAAGCTCCATCTGGCAGTCAGAGCAAGGTTCAGGGCCGGGTGAGTTCATAACTTGTTGAATCCAAGCAAAGCGTGCTTTTTTTTTCCCCTTTTTTTTTTGTGTTTGCTTGTTTTGGGGGTTTTTGTTTGTTTTTTATTTGGTTGGGGTTTTGGCATTTGTTTGCTTTTTATCTTGTGCAAGCCGCTTCCTTGGCTCTTGGCACCCCCACAGCAGCTGGTCACTGGTGCTTACTGATAGAGGAGCCTTTGGCACGAGCAGCCCAAGCAGCAGGGGTGAAGTGGGAAAGTTAGCATGAAAAACCTGGACATAGCTAACAGTGCATGGATCTATAGCTAGAGATCTCTAATGCTGTAGGATATAGCTCTGTCTATAACTAGCTTCTTGGCTTTAGGGCTAGGTGTGAGTGCTTGGGCTCAGTGGCAGGGGGACAGAAAAACCTGAGTGTTTCAAACAGGTTGCAGCAGCCCAAGCTTCCCAGCAAGCTCAAGAGCTGAAACAGTGACAGCCTCAGCCCTTGGCTCTTAAAGTCCTTCGTGTCGCAGCATCATGTGAGGGGCTGCAGCAAGGGCCAGCACGCAGCCTTTGAGGTAGGAAAGTATTTATGTTTATTCTTAAAGCACTGTTACTTTTAGGGTCTCCCCTCCCATCCTAGGACAGTAAAACTGCTCATGAGGTTAGGGCAGGAGGAGTTGCTATATTTTAAGGGATTGTTTTGGGGTTTTTTTTCCTTCCCTCTAACCTTGGCACATAATGTTAGTGGGGAAGCAAACACACACATTTAGGGCTCCATTGTTGTGCACAATTTGTGGCCCAGTGTGGCTGGCAGGAGGGAAAGGCCATGTGTCTGCCCATTAAACCTGCATCGCCTCAACACACTACTATGGCTGTTCCACAGTGTCCCATCACGGTACAGGAGCCCAGACATGGTAAGTGTCAATCCATCAGAGGTGGTGGTGGCTGTGGTCTGGGGCTTGGTAGCCAAGGCAGAGTAGTTCGCTGGCATTGCTGTGGCTTTGAAAGCGAGCCAAGTCCAACAAAAGCAGGTTGGGAAGGGGTTTGGAGCGGGAGGTGGATGTGCCGGATGGGGCAGTGCATGGACACAGCCCTTCTGATGGCAGTCCTGGGTGGCATAGACAGGGAGGGAGGGGGGATGTGGGGTGGTACTGGCACCCCTGCTTGCAGCCTCCCAGCACGTAGCACAGGAGGTTTGCAAGGATGTTTACATGTTAGATTGGCCTTGCTAAAATAAGAGACCTAAAATGCACTTTATCATGTGTCCCCCCCCACCCCTATTCCCAGTGCCCACCCCAGCCACTAGCCCAGCTGCTGGCCAGCAGTGGGTGGCTGCTTGGTGCCAGGCACTGCCTCTCGGGTAGAGCCATGTTTTCCAGACATGCTCCAAAGGACAAAATCCCATAGTCCCTTTTTGGGGTTTGCTTGGTCCCTGCTTGGTCTGCCTCCAGGCTGGGGGGAGGCTGAGTCAGGGCAATGGGGTTTTTGCCTTCTATTGTCACTTATTCGTAAAGAAAGAGATGAATAAATAAATATCTTTATTCAGGTTGATTTGTATTTGTTTACCTCAGTGTTAGCCATGACCTGTGTTTTTGAGACCCATTTGGAATTGAGGGTTGCTGGTGGGTTTGGTGCTTACAAGAACACAGATGTGTGAGTTGTTGCTGACGAGCAGTGGGTGGGAAAGTGACTGATGCCACCTGTGTCAGGTTTGGGCTCCAGTGTCGATGTCAACCTATTAGTCATTAATGTTCTGAGGCTTTCTAGTAGACAAGCACCTATATACTATATTTCTCTATACAGGTATACAGATAGATGCATTTTTAACATACACATTATGTGCATGTATGTGTATATCTATATAAAAATACATATATATAGGCCACACAATTCCAGACCTCTGAAAACACAGGCAGCTTTAATAAATAAAAAGTCTTGCACTTTTAGCATATGTGTACATATAAGCTAAAGCCTGGTGGGTATAATCAGGCTGGTTTGACAAACACAGTGAAAAGTTACTGTATATATTGTATATACTCCACATAAAAGAAAATAAGGAAAAAATCTTAGTATAAATCTTGTTTTATTTTATATGATGTCAAATATAGATACCTTTATAAATGTTACTATTCTTAAAAGTATTTTGTAATGGGAAAAAAGGAAGTGTCTTATGAAGATGAAAAGTAAAGATTTTATTCTTGTCTTGAATCTATGTCCCTGCACAGCTCCATTGAATGGGAACCTGTGCATTTTGATGAGCTTTAAACGGATTGTACATAGCATTTAAAAAAAAAAAGAAAAGAAAAAAAAAAGGAAGAAATAAACTAATACTTGTAAGAGCTCTTACACAAAGTGTGCTGTTGTTATTCCCTGGGTCCATTGGGGATCAGGAGCTGCAGGTGTATGAACAGCTGAAAGGATGGGGCTTAAGACAGAGGCTGGGATTTCAAGTGCCAAAGCAGTAGGGCAATACATAAATTAGAAAGAAAAAGGTGTCAGAGTCAGTGTAGACATGTCTATGCACTGTAAATGTTTTAATTTGGATGCAAATAATGAGTAACAGGACTCTTTCTGGGCTAACTCACTTGCTGCCATGGCACTGAAGCAGACTTGACTGTACCCATGGCTAAACTAGTCCCAGGCTTCAAAACCTGGGTCTCCTCTTTGGTTTTCCTCCACTTGTGCAGAGGCTGGCATCCTAGCATGGCTTTTTGCTTAGCCCTTGCTTTGGAGAACATTGACTAAACTTTAACATGGCTTTAACATGACCAGTGCTCTTGAAGGAATGTCAGAAACAGCCCATCCTGAGAAATAATAGTGCCTCAAATATAGATTTTTATTTTTATTTTCTTAAGTGAAACAAATTTTTAACACCCCATTTGTCTTACAGTACATCAAGATACAATACATGGTATAAAAGCCAACCTGCCAACACAAACTAGTGTTGCCTTCTTGGTAAAGTGACAAAGCTATAGCAAAAGAAAAGAAAAAATAGCCTATTTTTCTGGAAACAAATTGGAATATTACTTTCTGTTTTAGTCCAATTGCAATCACAATCAAGACCCCTGTATGGTACAACAGATGAGCAAGTTCTAACAAAAACCAACACACAGCTACTTTTCTGTCACTACGGCAGCAAACTTTTCTAAAAATACATTATTCTAGCCATTAGAGTGATAAACAAGGCTGTTGCTTTAGGAATGGATGGAAACACAGCTTTTTCTAAATCATACGGCAGTGACCACTTTAATGACCTGGGAAATGCTACTGGTTGAGTTACAAGCAGTTCTCCCTGACATGGTAGAAAGCGCTCATATTTTTATTACTATTAGCTGAGCTGTTCCCTTACCTCATGTATCCAAGCCCTCAACTCAGCGCACAAAGAGGTCAAGCAGACTCTTGGATCACCAAGAGAACACTGCAGGTCTGCTGGTCACCCCCCAGGCTGACAATTACATCTGACAAAAGGCACCTTACATGCACAACGATGCTAGGAATGGCCTACCCAGTAGGAAGGACTGTGCAGCCACTGAGGAGGTTTGAGGGTAAAAAACCATGGCATAGCTGCCAAGTCACACTGGTGATGCAGCAGCAGGTAGTGCAATTTTAAAACTATAAACACCATCCCTAGTTTTAGCAATCTCTATCCTACCTACAACTATGTTGAACTGAATGCACATTCGTTTATCACCTATGACTGAACCTCCCAGAAAAATAAAACAATTTCATGGAAATGGTTCCAGAAAAAAGCAACACAGATACGTGAAATGACACATCAGTACTCAACCACACTGCTTCCTGTTCGTGAATGAACTGCTCAAAGTTCAAACAGCACTTCTAAAAACTTCCAAGTTACAATCTGAATGGAAAGTCCCACCCCAGGAAATAGCTGAGTAATTCTGGGTCAGACGCTCGCACCCAACCAGACTCCCTGCCAGCACTTCTGCATAACTCCTGCTACATGTGGCAGCTGCCCTGCCACAGAACTGTGCACACTGACAATGATCCCATGCAATGAGATGTGAATCTAGGCTCATATTTGCATCACCAGGAACTTCAGATGGCCAAAGCACTGTATCGCGACTCTGACAGCGACTTACAGTCAAGGGCTTTAAATTCAAAGAATCACCCTTTAAAGCCTTCAAAGCCCTGACAGGGCTTTAAAGTCAAGGCATCACCCTTTAAAGCCCTGAGAGGGCTTTAAAGTAAGTCAAGGCATCACCCTTTGGGGCTGAAGAGAGGGGAGAAAAAGCTTCTATTGCTCTCGCTTCCCCAGTCCCAGCTAAACTGGGTAATAAATACATGCAAGCTTAGCTCCGCAACAGGAAAGGAGCTAGCCCTTATCTCCAGATTTACTCAGTCACAAGCAAAGCACAATACTATGGCACACTGTGGAAGCAGCCCAGCACATACATCTCTGCGTCACGCTTGTAGGAAAGAGCTGGTGTTTGCTACATTAGACCTCCCCAAAAGATTGGCCATGATCTATAGCCTCCAGAAGGAAGAATCTGCCAGTCAGGCAGTTGCTCAAGTGCCACCAGCCTGCTGGAAGCAACCTCACTCCATCCTTGCCGAGGCTGGATGCCTGGCCACTCTGACTGCTCTGGCTGGATCAACCTGCAG
Organism: Psittacula echo; assembly: GCF_963264785.1. NCBI lineage: Eukaryota > Metazoa > Chordata > Aves > Psittaciformes > Psittacidae > Psittacula > Psittacula echo. The sequence continues at coordinate 13,677,525 of NC_137744.1, forward strand.
GTGTATTACAGGAACAATGTAAGGACATTAACCTTTTTGGAAAAAAATGTACGCAAATTGAACAGAAAATCCACACAGCTAAAAGTCAGTGTTCCCCTACATAACCTAACTTCTCACCTTAAATCTATTTATTTTTTAATATATATATGCTGGTAATCTCTCTTTATACATAGATATGACAGCTGACAAGGGCTACTACACAAGTGGTAATGACCCTACAGTCTCTCAGACTGACACTAATAGAAAACAGTATTTTAAAAAGGTGCTCAGTTCTGCACAACCAAACCAACTCACATCACAAGGCCACTGTATTTTCCAGGTTCCCTCAGTACAGTCTTATGTACTTAGAAACTCAACATTTTGGCTTTCAACAAACAAACGTTACTGAGTTTCATATCTCTGTGCTACCTTGCTTAGCAAATAGTTCATAGCTTTACTTGAAACTAACAACATCCCTCATAAACCTTCAAAAGCTTTTTGGATGGGCAGCTGCAGCTGTCCTCATGGGGCTCCATTAATTTTGGCACAGCTATTTGCAAAATAATTCACTGAACAAACCTTATCTATGTCCTGGACTAGAACAACATCACCTGCTTTGTATTTCTAAAACATTATGAAAACAGTGAGTAAATACATTTTAAAAGTAACACAGTGTTGCCCTACTTTGCCTCAGAAACAAATCCATATAAATGGATAAATTAGTTTTTTCTATTTTATGCATAAAAATACAAATCAGCATTATATTGTACCAAGTGTTAATTATTTTGTGAAGGCTTCTGAAAAAACCTTCCTCATTTCTCACATAAATGATACAGTTTTTGGAGTTACTGTTCATTCAATAAAACTTTATTTTACATTAATACCTGAGAGTATGGGGGAGAGTAGAAGAAATAACTCACAAATTCATTGTTCCTGGTCAAAACTGTATTCTTTAGAAGCAGCACGGGAACTTCAACACCAATTGCAATGTTGGTATTTCATCAAGTGCTTTTAACACAAGCCAGAATTTCATTTTATTCTTCATTCATATTAGTATTGCAAGAAAAGCATCAGTGAATGACACCATTCCCATCCTGCTGCTTTACAAAACATATGCACAGTATAAAAATAATGCTGCTCTGCAGAGGAGGATTGTCATACAGGCTTTAGAAACAGCCTTTCTTAACTAGTTTAGCAGAATGTCCCATTTTATTTTGTTGTTGTTAAAATAGAAGCTCTTACTTCTTTCTTTAAACCCATTCTAGCACCAGCTACCACAGGTTCAAGGCCAACCTTTATCAGCATTAATGCTAGGAGAGCTTGCCTGATGTATAATTTTTTACATATTACAAATGTCAAGTCAGATTCCAGAAAATATTCTTGTTGCTGTGAATCATGCAGACAGATAGAAAACATTACAGCAGCAATAATCCACAGAGCTCCAGAAAAGAAAGAATAATTATTAGATTGAGGTATGGACTCAGGGTAGGCAAAGAAGCAACTGCAATGTTTCCCACTAGCAGTTCAATAATCAGCATTCAGCTCACCATGAAGCAGCTAAAGATGGTCTGTGCTTGGGCTTTCCAAACACAAGCAAAACTATACATTTCATCAACATGCTCCTCAGAAGCCAACAATGGCTCCTCTTGGAATATGAATGACAACCACCACGTGGTCAGACAGATTTAGCCATCGCTTCCCCTTGATTTCAACAATCTATACTAGCTTTTGCATCCATGTGCAGGCTGGCTAACCAAACAAGCCTTCATCCTCTTCACCTGTATTGTAGGAAGACTGGTATGAAAGTAGGAAAGAAAACTCACATATAGGCTGATCTAGAAGAGCAGGAAAGCAGTTGTTGCAAAAACTGAGATGTGGGCTGGGAGAACGGAGTCTGCAAACTGCTGACAAGAGGCTGGAATTTGCAAGAGTCCAGAAGCATCAGTAACACCAAAGCAGAGGAATTGAGAGCTGGGCAACTTTCTTCTCTAACCTCATGCTCCTGTGCCTACCATAGCCTCTATTCTTAGTCTTCACCCTGCTTTGATCCCAGTCCACATGCAGGTTTGGAAATAACTAATTAAACTAACCTGGAAGACAACCTCTAAGCTGTCGATATTCCTTTTAAGTAAAAATGGCTGGAAGTCATTCCTTTTATCACAGTAATAGAAATTGTGTGAGAGCACACGCTCTAACAGCTGTCATTCAGACAGGTCTGCAATACGTCACAGCCAGTATTTCCAAGCAATGCTGCATATTTTAATAACATGGTAAAGACAGTTTATCATTCAGTCCTTTCTTGGAGTGAAACTTATGAACAATGCAAAAAAGTGATTGTGCTTCAAACTATTTTTATTTACACTACTTACCAGTAATCTGATATTTAAAGCTAACTCTTCAAACTCCATTCCGTTTGTAAACACCAGACACAATTTCCATAGCAACAACCTTCATTTGTAAGCACTTTATGTGGTTAATTCAGTCAAAGGTAAAGAAAATTAGATTCTGGTTCTTGCTTTAAGCTGCAAATTTTTAGCACTCTCTATTTTAGCTTTTATGTCATGAGGTTTCTCAAAAAATCTCACAAAGGCTGGCTCATTTAGTAAGGATGCCAGAATCTGTTCAAAGGCAAAAGACCATTCATGGTTCCCTCTCAAACTCTGTGCTCTACTGCCTTCAGTCTGCCCAGAGCTGCTTTCCTCCTGCCCTTCTCTGGGGATTTCAGCAGGCACCTCCATAATGGCTACTGGACTTTTGACTGGTGATGTGGGACTCTGCAGTCTTCTCACAGCTTCTTCCATTTTCAGCAAGAGGCTGGTAACCACCGCTATAGCCCGATATAACAGTTCCTCCTCAGGATCCCCATGGAACAGATTGTACAGAGTTTTGGAAAACTGGATGAACTGAGACTACAGAGAGATACAGAGGAGACTATTCAGAGAACAGCAACACAACAGTCCTCTTTCACTGCACACTGTGATCTTAGTCCTGTGCCTGCTGCTGCTAGGCATTTGGATCTAACAACAATATGGGTGTGGAACAGCCCTGATAAACTTAAGTGTGTCTGAAAGTCCCTCTCTTCATAAGCTTACAATTACAGCACTTCAAAATACCACAGTCTAATGATTAATGTGAAGGTCTGAAATATAAGTGAGCCTATAAATCCTTTAGAAAACTATTAAATGAACACAACATATAAACAGCACTCAAAACCAGACTTAAATAAGACTCAGACAGTTTACCTGATTCATTCTTGGCAAATCCTTAATGTTTTCTTCTTTTTTAAGAAGTTCATCTTGCCACTGCTTCAGATATGCCTGAATATCAACCTTGCCCTTCCCTACTTAACAAAAAGAGAAAAACAAAAACTAAAACAAAAGAAGTGAACAAACAAGAACTAAAAGCTTCCCATGAGGGATGATAAGAAAAAGAACTGGCATCCCCAATGTCATTCCTTCTCAGCAGAGTGGTCAGGCCAAGCACTAAACAGGATCAGCATTTACATTACCCCTTTGCTCCCCTGGCTATACTTATAAAGCGGGTAATGTTAGTGCTACACCAGAGATGATGTTACTCAGTGTCACTACACACTTTCCCAGCTCTACTCCCACAAAACACACAGTTGCCAAATGTCTCCAGGATTCTTTACCTTTTTCTGGGCTGCTCTTCAAAGAGTCACTCTCAAGAGTATCCCCAATGGATGAAACTACCATTTAAGAAGAGAAAAAGAAGAAAGAGTTATTTATTTGAGAAAGGAGGACCAAAAATTCCTTTCATCAAAAAATCCTTCCTTAAGGAGCAAGACCCTCACTATCCCCTGCCATCAGTTGTATCAGGTAAGTATCTTCATAATGTTCATGGCCTTTGTCCTAAGCAGTGGTAAGAACAGTACCCATGTATTACAGATAAGGTATTTTTGGATAGTTTTTAAAAAACAAAAAGGATCTGTCATCGAAAGAAGTAAAACCACAAACTTTCCAGAGTATTTCATCAACTCCAGAAACCTAGACACCACAAAACTTCTTTCAGCTTACTCAGTTTAAAATGGAAGCAAAAGATTTTGAAACGCTTGCTACGTGCCTCAGAATAATTATAGATTTGGATATTTTATTTCTTGAGGTAGCAAATACATCAATATTTGCCTTGACTGCAAAAGTGAAATGGGCTTCACTTCAAAAACCACTGCAACAGCTGCATGCTATGCTGAAAAATGCTGAACAGATACATCTGCCTATTTCCTGTTTCCAACAGCTGGGGCCTTTGAATGCAACCATCAGACCAGCTATCCACAAATTCTGTGCTACTTCATGAAAATTTAACTACCTACAGAAGATCTTCACAGAGGGTTCTGGTTAGCAGTGACACAATCTACTGGATTTTCTAGTTTTCTGAAGAGAGCTCCCCATTTTCACCATGAGATTATTAATAAGTTCCTTCCAATATTCTGCAGGCAAAGCCTCACACTCTGGAGCTTACCACTGAGTTGGCTGAAGTGGATCAGTTCTTCTTTTGAAAGATCACCACCTTTGGAAGGACTCAGAGATTCTACTTCAGTAAAAGCTGCAATAAATAGATTAATAAAGTGGGCTTGGGGCTTCAAAGCATTACCAAAGCAGTGATAAAAAGCAAAAGCTTTGTACAGACTATGAAGACTATGGTCACTATGAAGAGAAATGGTGTTGGAGCAGATTAAGTCCTTCTCAAAGAATACATAATTCTGGAAGAAATGCACATCTGTATTAAAACTATTGGACTGTACTGTAGCCAGGACTGCTGACAAAAGGAAGAAAAGTAAAGCTAAGGGAAAAAACCCATGCAAAGATGACAAAAGCCAGGAACAGCCCTCCCCAAATGCCAGCACCTCCCACTTACCTGGAGGGATATGCAACTTAAAAAGAAACTTGAGCTTGTCAGTGAAGCTTCCGTTATACATGATATCTGTTTGAGGAAAGAAGCAAGACAGGCTGTTCAAATAAACCAAACTTTGAAACACTCTCTTAAACTAAATAAATACAACCAAGGGTAGCTGGAACTGGACATGTGTCTTACCTCACATGGACTATAATTAGAGATTAAGCTCAAAGGAAGGCAGTCTCACCTGCATCTGAGCCTGAGGTTTGCCTACACTGAGGAAAGAACACTAGTAATATCTATGACTTATTAAGTTAAACCACAGCACCAAAAAAAAGTATAGCACTAACATCTTCTCATTAATTTCTCTTAAATTTTTGTTTCCTGAACAATACAAATTTGAAAACAAGATTAAAGGAACAGAGTGGTAAGTCAAGAAAACTTTCAGTTCCCCAGAGATACAAGGCATTGGTCATCCTGCATGATCTGTGCACAAGACAGCTTACTATGAGGAAGCATTTATCATCTACCAAACAGGCTGGGCAACGAGATGATGCCATTTCCTGTCTGATATTTGGTGGTAAAACCATATTTAAATTTAATCTCAAATAGGAGATTGTTCTCTAGGGGATTAATGTCTCAGGAAAGATACTAGTTTGTAAAGCCTTGTGTTAGCTAGTCATAGAATCATAGAATAATTAGGGTCCCATGGTAAAACAGACACAGAAAGTACAGTTCCATAATATAAAGCCCTCATCATTTACCTCAGTAGTGTAGCTCCCACTCGCAAGCTTATCAATACACTTTTGAGCAGTTTGCTTGCCATTTAAGTGATCTTTGCTTTTAATGTCACATGATAAAAATCAGACTGTTTGACCCTAAATTCAGAGGCTAGTTTCCTTAAGCTCTATATATAGTGTATGGAAGGTGATACACCCCAGGACTACTCCCTCCCTTGTGAATGTGCTACATGCATGTGTTGTTCTCATACCAAGAACACAGGCAAATTGTTTGAAGTTTATAAGGCCATCAGAGCTCTCATCCATCAGTCTGAATGTCCACAATGCAAGTGAGTCTCTGTTTGCACAGTGTGACCAGGGGCTCAAGAGATGACAGAGAACCCTGAACTGTTGGCCATCAATCCGATACTGCTCCAGATATGGCAGACTGGCATCATGATGTTGCAAGACAGGACTATTTACATTCCAGTAACACGAAAGAAAGTGCTCCCTCTGCAAAGGAAAGAAAAAATGTTAGATTTTGTGAAAGAACAACTCTCTCTGGGTAAAAGATGTGGGAAGTTAACTATGTAATTTGATTTAAAGCTGGCATGTAAAACATATGCTGAATATGGCTTTTATCTCAATTTGTTAAAACTATTTCACACCCACAACACAGTCCACCATTAAGATTGATGTTTGGTAAGTGAAGAAAACGGCACATTACCTTGAATAATTCATAAAGCTCTTCAAGATCACTAGGACTGAATTTTACATCCTGGGACACAACACGTAGCTGAAACAAAATTAAGAGAAAACTAATTAATGAGTCTTGCCTTTACGGAATAAGCCTGTAGAATAAAGTTATGAGAGACTTAACCTTACATTAAAAGACACTTGAATATTCCAGGTTTTGGCATATTACAATTATGAGTAAGAATAAAACTTCTTTTTAAAAGGAATCGTAAAATTATACAGTGAAAGAAATTCTCCCAAAAAAAGGGAGCTTAAAGCAAGTCACATTACTTGCATACATAGAGCCTACACTATGAAACCCAGGAGATAAAACTCAATTATTTATAGTGATAGAACATATAACTTCCTTTATAATGGGCAAATCACTGTTTAGCTCTCAACAGTGAAGCTGAATTGTCATTTTTTAGATAATAATAAAAAAAATAACAGCTTTTTAAAACAAAGTTTTAGCTACAAGACCAGGTTCCACCTTCACAGTATGTTTTGTAAAATGAAATACAAGTTATCACATTAGCACAACTAACAGCATTTAATATCAGTCATACTGATTTACTAGAGAAAGAAGCACTGCTCGTTAAATAGACTAGTATTATCATCTGATTTTAGAAATAAGCCACTGAAGAAAACAGGCAAACAAAGGAAGCACCTTGCAACCTCCACTTTCATTCAGGAGTATGAACTTAAAAGGATGATCTTGGCAGCTGAAGAACTACGACAGAATGCAAGCATTACCAGCCATCCACACACACCACAGACAAAAAGCAACCCTTTTTGAATGCATCATGATAACCTCTTCAGTGATTGATTCCCAGATTCAGGTGATCAATCGTTTTACTGTAGCAGTGTGGACATTTCATAGTGTCCTAAGCCTCTAAGAGAAATGCATTAACAATTTCACAAGAGCAGACAGAAATTTAGGTCAGCCTGTTCCAATCAATGCTAAGTGTCAGAGATATACCAGCCTTTAGAAGTTGTCTGTGATGGTGTTACTTGTAATGAGACCAGAAAGTCATGCTGTGATTCACAGACTGAAAACATCACAGGCCAAACCTCAGTTAACAGATGCTCTGCAGACGTGAGGGATTTCAGCGTAGAAAATTATATACTTGGCCCTGCTAAATGCAGCTCTTCTAATTTTCCAAAAGTGAACATATTTTATCAAAGCAAAGGGTTTAGCTCTTCCAAGTCACTCACCACATTCTGCTTAGTTGTAGCTTCTAACGCTTGGATCACATAAAGCCTGTTCCTGCAACGCATGCTCTCAACATCTTCATACCGAATATCGCCATATCTCTAAGAAGAAAAGCATTAGTCCATGAACTGCTGTTGCTAGACATATATAAGCAGATATTTTTATCTTTCTTGCATCTAAGTTCAATACAGGTATGACACAAAGGAAAATTCTAGAAACTCCAAGCAAAAAAATCACTTATTAAAGCACCAACATTCTCCCTAAACAGTTTAACTCTTAAAAGGACAAGTGTTTCAGAGAGTGATGGAGAAAGAAACTGGAGTAGTTCACTGTGTGGGAAGACAAAAGAAGGGATTTTACCAAGGGTCAGTCCTACATCTGCTATTGAATGGTGACTACTGCTGCAGGGTAGTAAATTCTAAGACATGTATGTCGTCAGGCCTTGAAGTTCACTCTAGTGAACTTTAGATATCATCTGAAGTAATGTGTGAACTGTTTCTAGCTACCCCTGGAATTTCTGAAGGACAGAGAAAGTGTCTGAACATTGGAGCAGAATGAATGTATCTTATTTAAAGAAAATTAGGATGTAGAGAAACCCTATAATGAGCTGAAGCTTTTGCAGATGCTCTTTTGTTGAGGAGTTTTAAGATTGGACATTTATCAAGGATGATCTGGGTGTATGCTGGACAGGGAGCTGAATTGGATGACCTGTGGACTGAATGACCTTCCAGAACTGTATTTCTATGTTCCTGTGAAGACCACTACCAGCATACTTCTGATTGGAACAAAGAGGAAACAAAGAGAAATCACATCTCTGAGTCATAACTCATTCACTGGTCTTGCTTCTAGGCACTGATATTGCACAATGGCCTCAGTAAGAATATAAACAAGATGTATAATCTGTCAATTAGTGTGATGTGATAAAATGTTACACATTCTTCCATTCACCAGTTAAACATGACTCCTTCATATCTGATTAGATTGCCAAAGAATACATCTTGCATTGCGCCTGAGTCATAAAGGCATGAAACTGAACATCATTTTAAAATTCACTTAATCTCATTTATCTTATGAATACCCAGGCAAAGCAAAATTAGCACAAAGAACATTTCTGTTCATTTATTCACAGTTTGTAACTAGACCTATCTGGAGAATGACAACTCTCCATTGCAGCAATCTTCCCATTTCGAAATTTGTTTATTTCCATAGTGATATGAAGTAAAACTCTTTCCCAAAACCCAATTGTGTTGAAATTATCTGTCTGTTCAAAATGGGAAGCAGGAAATTGACTCTCACTTTGTATCAGCAGTTCCCAAACAAAGGGTTGTGACACTAGCACTGAAGAAATTCAGTTTTAACTGAAGATAAAAATTTGCATCCAAAAAAGGGGCTCTGAGATAGAAATGGGGATATGGGCCCAGAAAAGGGCTGTCAACTGGCAAGTGGGAGATTCAGGTTCAAGGATATGCCCAAGTCAAAGTTCAAAAGCCATATCAAATCAGAGGCTATTGCTTTGGTCCAGTCACCTGCCTGCAAAGGCAGGGGAAGAAGAAAGTGAGTTTCTTTTGTTCTGTCTTTCAGTAATGATTCCACCTCTGTGAAAGCTTCAGCTTAAACTTCAGATGCAATATATAGCACTTCACTATTTACCATCTCTGTTCGTTATTCTGCAAGTATTCATTCTCACTATGACAAAAAAGACTTATAATAGTTTGCAACTCTTCTTTTAAGAATCTTAAAGTATTTTAAAAACATCCTTCTTCAATATACATTTCTGTGAAACAATACTGACAGCAGAAACACAGAGTTTTTGTAGGACTAGTCCAATGCTAAAAAGACACTCCAAGACACCTGAATTTCTGATTCTTGTCTTTGTCCACCCCACTAAAGGCAAACCCCTCTTCTCAGTAAAAATCAAAAGAGACAGTTCCTAAAGTATACACATTACAGTTAGTTAATCTTTTCTAAGTCAGTTCAGGTGGGCTGAGCAGAAACCTATCTACAAATGGATTAATACCCTGATACAAACCACAACAAGGAAGTAAATGCCTCATGAAAATCTGAGGACAAAAGGAGGAGAAGCTAGAGCTATTTCCTCCCCCATGCACAGCTGCAAAGCTAGACGCTGCAGAAATCAAACTTGCAAACTGAAAGTGCTAAGAGATTGTAACAGGTCTTCCTCACAAACACATCTCTAAACAGCCATTTAACCCATACAATAAACTACTCAAGTATAGAGTTTCATGCATGAGTTATGTCAATGTTACCACTATCTGCAGTCTCAAATTACTAAATGAAAGGGCTGTTTCTGCTGTACCTTGTCATTTAGTTGACATACTAAAAGTGAATGAGGGATGGCATTACAAGACCTGTGATGAACCTAGAGAACTCCACTTAGGACAGCCTCGCAAGTACATTCCAGGCAGTCAAAAAAACCCAAAACAACCCACAACCAAGCCTATCTCACAAACTACAAGGTTTTCAAGGAGGCCGGCAAAATACGGAGCCCAATTTCTACCAATCTAGACAGATTTTCTGCTCTCGTTGTACAAGGCAGCTGCACTATCTTTCAGTAGCCCATGCAATGCAAACACTGCATGGGATGCAAAAACATACCCACAAGAACACATACTTCGTTTGACTCTCGGATCAAATCAGTAATGTCCACCTTTGGATGGTCACTCTTTGTATCGCTGAGGTTGGAGCCCTGCTGCACAGCTGGAGGCAAAGGACTGTCTTTGTTAGTGACACTGTCAAAGAATCTGCACAAAGCAAACACACAAGAAATCTTCAGGAATCTATTTTTCACAAGAAAACAGTAACATCAGCACCTACTGAAGAAGCGTGCAGAGAATAAGAAATATCAAAGAATATCAGCATGAGTAGCACAAATATGCTGTAATGGTAACAAACATGGTAACTGCCTAGCCAGAGAAGATTGTACAGCTTCTAGCCTTGGGAGTTTTTAAGACCCAGCTAGACAATAACATGGCTGATGAGACCCAGTGCTAGCAGTAATCCTCTTGTGAGTAGGAAGACACACCAAAGAGTTGCCAAGGTCCCTTCCACTGAGCATTCCTCTAAACCACCTAGCAAGCTTGTACTGTATAACTGGGAGAAAGAAAAAGGGGCTTGTCCTGAACCGTGACCAAGGCAATCTTAATTCCCTCAGATGTATAATCCAAGTCATACCTGATCTATTCATTATTCCTACATAACCAGCCTTAACACAACCATTGGGCAAGCTGGCCAATTGCTTTGCCAACATCAAGGAACACATATCTTCAGACTGATAGATTCCTTTTTCTTGAGGAGAGGCAAACTATTGTAATCATTTTTTAAATACACCATCATGCTGCAGGCTGGGTTAACTGTGCAACAGAAGTGTGAAAGCCAGACACAATGGTGAAAGCAGGAGTTCAAAAGGAGTTCATAATAATCATCAAAATCTTGGGTGTCAAGTGGAAACAGCAGCTTGTTTAGTTCTAGTGAAAATTAACATTTCACCACACTTTTAGATTTTAAATGTTATTATATTTGAACCGTGTGAATAGGCTCTTACTGTTAGCTTTTTTAAGTGATAATTATTTAAATGAATACAGCTCAGTTTTACAATAAATACCAGGCGGCATGGCCTCTTACTAAAAAAATTCATTTCCTCATAAATTCTGTAGCTCCTACCCTATTCAAACATGCAGCATTTAAAAGTCTCACTAAAAGGAAACTCTTATTATCAGTTCTTAACAGTCACAACTTGGTGACTTCTATAGCACAGTCATTTTGGTGTTTTAATACTTCATGATACACAATCACACAGAATTTAGGCAGGTAGTGAAGCAACAACCATGCAAGTTTTCTTGCAATATGTCAGTTTAAAATGCACTTTATGTGGCATATTTGAATGTATTCTTCAAATTCTAATACAAAATAAACATCTGGTCATGATTGTCCTCATCACGGTTTTTTTGTCTTATTTCTATTTTAAGCCATTAGCAATAGAGAAGACGGTAGCCTAAACTACAAGAACTGAGCTGTAGAACATGTTGTAGGCAAGTTGATGCCTGAACTGCTTGGAACAGTCTTAGTGTGCTTATTACTTCATCAATAAGGAAAGCCACCTTATACAAATGACATAAACTCCAGGCAAAAATCACATTGCTTTTCCTTTAAAATACACAAAATGGCAATAGTTTTACAAGAACTTTAATGGAGGATGGGATTTTCAGGGGATCCAGGAACACTTTCCAGTCAACTCTTCCAGAATTTTAGCCCAAGCTAAATACTTAACTCCACTGAAGCCTTTGGAAATCTTGGCCAGATGTCATGACTCATCTATTTGCACTTACAGCAGCTGCTACACAGCACATAGGAATAATAGGTACACTGATACCTGTTGAGAACAGTGACTGCTTCTGCATCATCTTTACACATCAGCAGCTTCTCCATGTTGTATTCCAGCACTGCAAGTCCCAGCTGCAAGATTGCTTTTATTCCATCATAGAAGAAACAGTCCACCACATTGACTGCACTTTCAATAGGCAGCACACTGATAAAAAGGGTAAGGAACCAGGAGAGAGAGACCGAGGAGAAAAAAGTCATGTCCATCATGTGGTCTGTCAACTGAGGCAGATGAACCCTGATGAGCTCCTCAAACACTGCCTGATCTACCAAGGCACCTGCAGGGAAAGGATAACAAAACCACCACCCAAATCTTAAAACAGAGAAGCATACTTTTCTCAGAATACCAGCCTGAAATAAAGCCCCTGTCCTAATCCAACTTCACTGTAAAAGCAAAGACAGGACTTGCTGCATGGAACCATTGGCTTCACCCCTGTGTGGAAGCTATGCACTCTATGCATGGGCCCAGAGCCTTGCTGCACGCTGTAAAGTGTGTTAGCACTTCTGTGGGTATGTGACTGTTCACAATAATTCTCCTGACAGCCAATAAATCCTCTCTGCAATTAGAGAGAAACTTCACATCCAATTTTCTTATAGCACATACTCCTGCAAGTACTATGAGATCAAAGACTAAATCTCAAGCTGGAGTAACCTTTTCCTTTATTTAAGCTAAGTTTCCAATAACTAGTATGAATTGCAGTTTTAATTTCAACAAACCAGTATAATAGTCTAATTGACTACTTCCTGAGTAGTTACACTTAAAGTAATGAAATAATCTGAAAACTATATCTACTCCTGATCAAGGAGGACTCGGGACAGTCTCTGTAATCTGCATTTTCTACTTCACAATACTGAACCAAATTCAACAGTTTCTCTCCACTGTTCAACCTTCAGCTCATTCCTTACATTTGTTCTTAATGAATTATCATTTACACTCAATTCTAGGTAGATAAAAAGAGATGCATGTTACCAATGATTCGACGATTGAAATAATCAGGTAGCATCCTTTCACACACAGCAACCAAAAGCCAGAATGCTTCTTCCTCTTTTGCATACAGCAGAAGTACTGATGTCAAAATATTCATTGCCTGTAACATTTAAGTAGGAAAAGAAGCATTTACGAGGAAAGCTGGTGAAAACACAACTGTTGTCATTTGTTAAAATTCGTATTTTTGAAAGCACTTTACAGCATGTTTTTAGAGTGCTAGGATAACCTACCACCATATCCAGTATAAGACTTTCACCTCTATATTAATTAAATACACAACATAGTATTTAAACTACATAAAAATATTTTTAATTGCTACATGTCTAGTAAGACTGCAAACGCATAGATTAAGTGGACATGACAGAATTTATCAACAAATTCAAGTACAATGTAAAAACTTATGCAGTGGGATGAAACAAAGCAAAGGAAGTGAAGCACTGAGCAAGAAACCATTACATATTTATGTGCCTGACTTTATGAGGTGCTACTATACCACCAGCATGAGCTAATATTTAGACAACCAGCACCAAGAGTCTCAAAACTGCTGTACCTGACAATATCCAATCTGGGGATTCCTGAATGCATAAGCTGTAAGAACTCTCCTGAGAGCAGAAATCCCTGTGTCACTTTGAAAAGCAGGATGCTCAGGTAAGGAGCGACGTAAATCTCGTTCAATTTCATCAGTAGCTAAAGTGCATGTTCCTAAGGACTTTTCCACCAACTCAGTATAATATCCAGGGTTGGATGCCATATCATTTACAGCACCTGCCAATACATTGTATTGCACAGTATTAGAGGAGAACAGGAAAGTATCTACATGATTGTCTGCAATTTGTATGAAAAATTTTGGTGACTACTGAAGTACCTCAAGAATCTCCAGATGTTACTGCAGTAATGTATCAGAGTAATTCTACTGAAATTAATGGAATTACTCTGAAATGAATCAGAAAAGCAAAATACAATAAAGCTTGAAGGAAATCTAAATCACTTTCCATTATAAAGTTTATTTTGACTTACTTTTTCGTTTCGCTGGGGGAGGGGGAGCTTCCTTTCACCTACAATTTTGCTCACGTTTTCTGGCAAACACAATACCTTTCCATTTGTAGAGCTGGGAACAGATTAGAAAAACTAGGCAAAGGACCAATATTTACCTAACTGATTCCATAATTTTTATGTCAAACCTTCTGAGACAAGAGATAATTGGTCTGGTAAGAGAAGCATAGACGCCTATGTAAATGCTCAAGTAACACTAGTAAAAATAACCTATGTTCACATACCCTCAAAAGGAACTACCATACTATGATGAATGAAGAGTACAAAATGCATTTCTTACAATAAAGAGATCCTCTGGAACAGCAGCAAGCTCTGCTCAGGGGAACACAGTGAATACAGCTAGCAGATAAAGTCCTGAGTGGCTCCTCAAAATCTGCAGCTTGTTTTCTGAATCTGACACAGGCTTCCTGTATGATCCTGATCAAGTCAATGGCTACCGCTTCTCTAAATGTTTCAGTGAATGGGAATAGAAAGAGCACAGAGGTGTTGTAAAACAGTGTCTTAATTCCCTGGGCCTCCATTTCCTCAAGTTAAGTGCTCTGACACAGGTGTGTTCTACAGAAGAAAGCCACAAAAGCATACTCAGAGCTTGGCAAAGAGATCTTATATGTATAAGAAAGTCCACAATTCCTCTACATCTCACTCCTTAAAGCAAGCAAAACTGCATAGCAAAGACCTGCTGTCAACTGGGACCAAACTGCAAGGAAAATGGGGGAGGGTGTTTAATTAAATGGTACCACTTTAAGAAAGCTTAAATCAAATCAACTGAAACACAGCCCACAAAAATGCTTATCTTGTTAGCAAGTAAAGGTGCTTTGCTGAAATGAACTATCCCCCGGAACAGCACATATTCTTATTTTTCTGTTGGGCTTGTCACAAAAGCAGCCGATGCAGGTTTAATTTGAATCAGAGCAAAATAATACACAAAATTATCCTCTTCATCATTTTAAGTGTCTGTCTTCAAAAAGATTTGAATAAATTGCCAGAGGAAAGAGAATTTTTTTTGTCAGACTGAAGAGCACTTCTTGTCAGACTGCACTCAGTCAGTAAGTAGGACATTCTCATAGTAGAGTCCACAAAATGAATCAATTATACTTGCTAAGCAATACCTGAGAAGAGTAGCCAGAGTTCTCCTCTTAATGCCTCTGGGATCCCCCTCACAACAAGGTCTCGAGTCTTCTTAGTTCGAAACATACTGACACCATGTCCCCGTTCAACAAAGAGGATGTTCCAGGACTGTTCTTTCATTTTTTCTTTCAACTATGGAAAGCAGAAGGCAACAAGCATTAAGTACTAGAAGATTCTCCCCAGGTTTCAGGGAACAAAATCAAATTTTGCTCTCAGTTACATTAATATAAACTGAAAATGACAGCGCTGCCATCCATATTGATATGCGAAATGAACGCTGATAGAAATCAGAGCAAATTCTAACCTGTGCATAGTATAAGTTTGGCATACAATACAATCTGCTACATGACCGAGCATTCTTTAATGTTTTTCGCATTCTTTAAAGTATATTTAATATATTAATTTTATTTTATAAATTCTAAATTAGAATGCCTATACCAGGTCAGATGAAAGGTAAATCTAATCCAGTATCCCATCTGACAAAAAACAACAGTAAGTGTCACAAGACAGTAAGGTCAAGGAAACATCTGCAAAATCCTCCTATGTCCTCTGGAAAACAGAGGCACAGGCAACTCCTGAGGCAGTGTCTCTGAATTCAATAACATGCAGCAGATTTTTCCCTACAAATTGCTTTCTCAACCCAGACAAACCTGCTGCCTTCTAATTTCACCTGAAGCCCCCTTGTTGCCATGTTAAGACAGCAAACAATCACTCCCTTTCACCTTTTTCAGCCACTCCTAAGTTCAACTTTTCATTATTTCCCACTTGAGAATGATTTCAACAGATAAACAGCAATAACGGTATGTAAGCTAGATTTAATTTTAAATGAAGTCATCACCACCTATGTGTAATGTTTATTGTTCACTATTCTGCTAAACTTTCTTTTCTTTTCTTTTGAAATCAGTAGGTAGGCAGCCCTATTTGTTACCTCTAGATTAAACCATTTGTAGCTTGGGCACCACAAAGTGACATAATTATCAAAGGACCACCAAGTACGAGGAATTTAAAGGGAGTGAATGAACAGTGATACAGCAGTAAGACAGCTAACCAGTGCAGGATGCAACTGTGCAGACAAATTCTGCCTTCATAGCTCTCCTGAGGCATTCCAAAAATGCATTGCCAGTGTAATGGATAAGAAAATTCTATATTTGATATAATTACAGATAATTACAGCAGAAAATTAGAGGTACATTAAAACTTCCTCTTGCAAGACTCTCCCAGCTATCTCCATGCAAATATATATATACACATAAGTTTGTATGATGCATACATATAAACAAATCTGCTTGTTGTAACTTGGGCCAATTTTAAAATATCCCATTTTTTGTTGCTGCTTTGTGATAAAACAGCGTAACATTTCTTGGTAAAGGATAAATCAATAGAAGAAAAAATATGAAATTGAATTAAAGCAGTATAGAAGACAACCAGGAACAAGAGGCTGAAGAGAAGGTTCAGATTGCTTACAAGGCTGCTGGGGATGGACTATTCATTAGGGACTCTAGTGACAGGACAAGAGGTAACAGGTTCAAACTTAAACAGGGGAAGTTTAGATTGGATATAAGGAAGAAATTCTTTACTGTAAGGGTGGTGGGGCACTGGAATGGGTTGCCCAGAGAAGCTGTGAATGCTCCATCCCTGGTGGTGTTCAAGGCCAGGTTGGACAGAGCCTTGGGTGACATGGTTTAGTGGGAGGTGTCCCTGCCCATGGCAGGGGGGTTGAAACTAGATGGTCTTAAGGTCCTTTCCAACCCTGACTATTGTATGATTCTATGATTCTATGTGTGAATGGCAGGTTTCTATGTTAGAACTAGATGATCTTAAGGTCGTTGTCAACCTTAACCATTCTATGATTCTACAATTCTGTAAGAAAAAGTATCTGGCTGTGATGATGCAATAAAATCAAGCAAGTGATTATCTGAAAAGTCAACTCACTGTCACAGAACCTGCTTAATTACTCTGATAAATTAATTTATTTAATTTTCAACATGTCTATGAACTGTTCTTCGCTACCATCAATGAAAAATGTACTAACTGATATAGGTGTAGTAATATCCCACAGAAGCTCTACAGGCAAAACAGGTTGCATCCTTTTTTTGCTTCACCATGCTTCATTGCATTATGTTAGTCAACAGATTTGAATCAGAATGGCTACAAATACTAGAAAGCACACAGAGGGATGACATGTGTCATGGTTTAAGCCCAGCCGGTAACTCAACCACACAGCCGCTCGCTCACTCCCCCTCCTTCTTCCCTCTCCCCACTCTCAAAGGGATGCGGAGGAGAATCGAAAGAATGTAAATCCCACCGGATGAGATCAGAACAGTCCAGTAACTAAGGTATAACACAAAACCACGGCTGCTGCCACCAATAATAATAATGATATGGGAAATAACAAGGGGAGAGAATATGAAACTAAAAGGGGAAAAGGAAAAGAAAACTATAAACACAAGTGATGCACAATGCAATTGCTCACCACCCAGCGGCTGATACCCAGCCCTACCCGAGCAGCAATCTGGGCCTTTCAGGTAACTCCCCCACAGTTTATCTACTGGGCATGATGTGCTGTGGTATGGAATACCCCTTCGGCTAGTCTGGGTCAGGTGTCCTGTCTCTCCTTCCTCCCAGCTTCCCATGCGCCTCCTCATTGGCAGAGCATAAGACTGAAAAGTCCTTGATCAGAGTGTTACTTAGCAATAACTAAAAACATCAGTGTGTTGCCAGCACTGTCCTCAGACTAAAGTTGAAAACACAGAACTGCACCAGCTACCAAGAATGAGAAAAAATGTTATAGCTGAACCCAGGACAGTATGATATCAGTGTCATTATTCTCCCAGTTTGTGAATCTTTCCTCAATTTACATGAGCTCCAAATAGCACCAGAAGAGAATCAAAAATCAAGAAAATTTGCAGGAGAATGAAGTCTAGTTGGATTAAGGAGGGAAACTAATAGCTGAAAACACTTATACCCATATAGGTTTTACCTGTAATCAAATATTTATCAACCAGATAGAATCATTTTACAAACCAGCAATTTTCAACAGCATAGAAGCTAACAGTTTGTGCATCTGAACTTCAGCAGGACCAGCCATATAAGTAAAACCTGCTTCACAAAATGAAAACTGGCAAAAACTCTGACAAAATTGAAGTTACAGGCATTTTACCTGCAAAGTAGAAGGAGGCAGAGATAGCAGAAGCAGTGAAATAGATCCTTTGTGAAGTATAAGATTACTAATAAACTATTGATTATGCACCTAAAATGCAACTCAATTTCTCTGAAGCTAAGCAACTGAAGATCAGGTGCTTGAACTCACACGAGGCTAGAGGGCTGAGACAGGGTGAAAATTGCCACTGCATTTTCTGTGCATACAGCAGTAAGATTTAGCATTGTTATCGCAGCTAAAGGTGCTGAAAGGAAAAGTAGATTTTGTCTACTTTTGTCCAACATGCTATAATAGCAGAACTTAAAAATCTGGATTCCCTTTTTCCTGCCTAAAGGGTGTTTATTTTCTGATATTGCTAAGAGTAAAAAATCCATTACCTTCATTTACCCAGTTCTGCTGAAAGACTTAGCTTTAAAATGAAACCTGTCTTCTTGTACACACTATGAAGAAGCAAAAATAAAGATGTCCTACTGCAAAAAACAATTAAAGAAACATTCTCCAGAGCATAACTTTGTTAAGACAGAAGTGCAAAAGAATGCAAGAAGAAATTAAGTTAATTCTCCTCACTCCCAAAGAGTCTGTAGCGACTTTGTATCTTGACAGTTTAGATAGATATGAAACATGTTCACTATCTTAAAACAAGCAGCCAGCTCTTCCCTGAGGGGTGGAAGAGCAGGAAGAATTAGCTCCATGAAGATAAGGCATATCATTATTAAACAGGATGAGTAGAAAATTGAATGGAGCCATGAAGAAGCACTCTGTGGACTCCAAATACATCTCAAACGCAGATAAAAGAAGACTGGCAAAGCTCCAGAGGAAATCAGCACCCTTGCTCGAATACATTTTGAATATACTTCAGTCCTTTCTAATCAGATTCCAGAAACTGTTGGCCATTTTATCTTTTTACCATTTTAGAGTCTAGATTCTCAGCATCCTGAGGATGGTAGACAGTCATTAGGGCTTCTGTACTGACAGTTTTGCTGTTATCTTTCTGACCCATCTTTGATGGTCCCACATCAAAATCTTTCGGGCTTTCGGAGGCAGAACTGGGCGCAACCTTGACAAAACAAAAAATAGTAGTAGTAGTTAAACAATCTTCAAGAAGCAGCACTGACACCAGAAACTCTTTTGTTTCTACACCAGCAGTGTTTATTATATTACATGACAAGTACTAGATGCAGATTTCCAAAAATAAATGAAAAACGGCAATCCTGGCTCTGCAGGGATGGGCTTTCAGGAGGCTGCACTTGAACGGTGCACTTTGCATGCTTTGCCTCTTATAACTGCCACTTTAGAGGCTACTCCAGATGATTTTTTAACATTTTTTTTCCAGGGAAGAGATACAGCCACTATAATAAGTAATGCTTGTTAGGGATATTTTGTCATTACTTTCTTATTTCTCATGCATGAAATTATATACACACAGATTTTGTCACATCTAGAAACAACTTTACAATCATTCCATCAACTTTCTAAGTCAAACAGTAATCTGGCAAAACCAACACAGCTACACATAATTTTACATCAGACTGGTGGACTTCTGTTTTAGTGTGAAAGGTCTAAAAGCAAGAAATAGGAATGTGATTTTTTTAAAGGTAAAAAATAAAAGACTTAGACAACTTGAAATCTAGAGGTTCAGCAGATACTGTTACCCATCCTGTGTTTAGATTCAGGCTTAAATATAAATGTATTGCATTATACAGCGAAACGCTGACAATACATAAACTCTTAGTAAGACTACACAACCTTATTCCTAGGAACAGGTACTAAGAAATCAGAATTAGTAGAGCTGTTACCTCTGTGTTTATGATGTGTTGTGGACTTGAAGTTGCATTGCATTTCATTCTGAGCTTTCCCACAAGCTGCTCAAAATCTCTAACCTCTGTGAAACGAAAAGCTGTTTTTCCTTTGGTACTAATGCTGACTCCTCTGTTGGCTGGATCTGCCTTATCCACCCCTGTGACCTACAGAAGCAAGGATACATAAATTAGGCAAGAAATTTTACCAGCTTACTTCTAAAAGAGAAAACCTGTTAAAAATATATGTGTACATGAAACAGTAGTATGAAGCACCACACAGGCAGAATTAGTAACACTAAAGTTCAGTGGTCTGGAGCTGGTTTAGCACAAGGTACTAAGTATTAAGATAGGTATTTTTGAGATTACCAAAAATCTTTGAGAAGGTTTTCCCAGCTAATCTTATTTGCAAATCTTGTCTCCTTCTACCTGAAGAAGCTGTTACTTTTTGTTCTTACCACCCAAAATCTGACAAAAACCAGCTTTTGCAAGTAATCAAATAAAACAAGTTCCACAAGAATGACTTTCTATTGAGAATACCCTTTCAAAGACAGCTGTCATAGTACATGATAGCCGGAGTTGATTTTAATTGCCACGATGGAACAGTTACAGATTGGAACAGCTAATACACTTTAATAATACAAGTGAGACTATCATGAACAGCTAGCCTGACTGCCACTGCTGATGCTTTTTCAACATTATAGGTAAAACACAAAATACCACTGAAATAAACTAACTCTGCAGTACTGTAGAACAAAGTGAAGGCCTGACAACCCACAAGAATAAATTCAGTCAGCTCCTTTAACACAGGCTCTTATCATTTTTCACAGGCTATGGAAGTCTCTGTTGTTTGCAGGCCTATTTAGAGACAATAAAATAAATTGCTTTACTTTTGGGGGGAACGCCATACGTATTGTTGAAATTAGCTCAGCTCACCCCCCTGTGTCAGGCAGTACATCCACAGAGTATGTAGAGCAATTACAGAACCTGGTTAATTTTTAGGGTATTGTAAAATACATCTGGGGACTGATGAAAAGCTTTCAAGACTGGAAAACTGGAAAGCGGCAATGTCCCAGATCACATGAATTCAAGAAATAGATGAAAAAGCATGGGTTTTTTTTTCCGAAAGTTATTCCACAGTATACCTACAATACTCTACAGAAACATTAATGCTTTACAACATGTGTTCTTTACAATATGGTCCTTATTCAGTCTGTTGACACTATCAGCTGTAATGGCATTAATACTTGTTCACTGATGACCGTCCACTGAATTTCCTATAGACTTTTGAGCAGACAGCACTAAACTGCTGCATATAGAACTGTGCTACTGAGATAAGAAAGAGACATGGCAGAAGGATTACTAATCTTCAAGATCCTTTACCCTTTCCAACTTTTTACTTTTTATCTTGAGTTATCTCTCATTAACTTAATTTGAAGAATTAAGCATAAGTTTTTTCATTAAAACAAACAAACAAACAAACAAGGTATTAAAATACTTGGATTCTGTACTCAGATACAGAAATCAGAGTAAATAGAAAATGGAAAGAGAATACAGGGAACAAAGCAGTTCTATAAACCTACAAATGGGATTCCTATATGCAGTATCCAAGGAAGGGGAAAACATATAATATAATGTAAAGTAAGCAGATTCTAATAAAAATCTATTAAACTGGCATTAAACTACACAACTGCAAAACTACTGTTATAACTGGCTCAGACTCTGCATTACCTCTCTTAGTGGAATGATTACACTGCACAGGCTCCCGTCCTGGCTAGCAAAGCAGATGTAGTTTTCTGAAATGCACATTTTCCCATGGGTGCTGTAGTGACTGAAAGGAACCCATAAGAAGCACTCATGAACTTCCTTCAAGGTCTCTTCTTTGGGTAGCCTGAAGAATGCACTAAAGTGCTCACTGTGGGCACGGCTCTCTAGGCCTCTAGATTAAAAGCAAAACAAAAAAACAGAGTAGGAGAGAGAAAAGAAAAAATAAGTAAGTTTAAAATATCTTTACAAATACAAAGTTAAAAACCCCTTGTGAAAAGATAGTAAAACATCATGCTCTCCCATAAACTGTGGGGTCCATCTGGAGGGTTCAATGTTTTGCTTTAAAAGGCAACAAAGGGCAGGACCACACCTATCTAAACAAACCGATGTATATATATATAAAAACAGAAATAGATTTGCATATTCTTACACAATAAAGCATTTGCTGAATCAGGGCCTACAGGTAGTGAAGAAAAACAAACATACAGCCTAATCTGCTGTGCTTCCTACCCATCAGATTTAAACCATTTAAACCTAACACAATTTTGGCTAAAACTGCTATAAATCCTGTAGCTGAAGACCAACTCTTAAGGTCTGATCACCGCCTGCCTTCATATTGTTACTGCAGAGTAACAATAAATTACAAGGCTTCACATTGCTTTGATTCCAAATTTTAATGAGACATTTGTTTAAGAGAACACCAGCTTTGCTGACATTTACATTATGTCCTTGAAACAAGGATTCTCTTCCCCTTTACCTAAAGAAGTACTGGGCGCAGAGCAGTACACTCTTGGGTAATGCATTACCTCTTGGTGATCTGCAGGGGGTCATGAAGAACTAGGTCATTTTCAAATGTCTCCTTGTCAAACAGTCTCCTTACAGCATAGTTTGCCAGCTGCTCCATGAGAAGGAACGTTTCACTAATGTGTAAAAACATGGAAAAATAATGATCTTCCCCACGGGAGCACACATGAATGCTCTCTGTCAGAATAACATTGGACGTCTTCTCAAGTTTTGATATTTCATCCCAGGAGATAATAAGTTTCACTGAAAATACAAATACAAGCAGATGTAAGTAACTTCTAATTAGCTGCTACCCTTGTATTAAGAAAAGTTGTAGTTGACAGCACTAGTAAAATATAATTAAGCAATATAATTAAATGATAACACACTTGGAAAGTGCTATAAACCGACAAGCAAAAGAATACTCTCCACAATAAAATAATTCCATTAGAAAGAATTTCATAAAAAGGAAAACATTAAAGACATGCCATGTATGAAAATACAAAGTTTACATGACCTTTTCCTTGCTCTTATCTGAAACTGCAAATCACAAGCAAACACCATCATATAAGCCACCCCACTTCAAGAGTTTACCAGTAGGGCTTCTTAAAGTACATTGATCATGTACTGGCATTTAGAGGAACCATGCCCATTAGCTAGGACATTTCCCAACACAAATGAAAATTAGCTTATAAAGGATCCTACTTTCTTTATGCTTTCTAGTTTTTACATAAAAAATGTTATAGCTCACACTAACAGAGGCATTTCAAACAAAAAAAGATATGTGCAATTATCACCAGTGCACCCACGTGGATTAAGTCTGCATGTGAAGAAATAACAGTAATCCTCAAGAGACTGGGCTAATACGCAATGTGAAGTAAAGATGATAGACAACTTTTTGTTACAGTCAACTTTTCTCTGTCTGCCTTCTCTCTGAAGCTTATATAGAGGCAGAAAACTAATGGACTTTGTGTACTAAGTTACACAATGTATTTCTTTGGGTCAGAGCAATCCCAGGCATGGCTACAGGCTGGGCAGAGAAGAGATTCAGAGCAGCCCTGCAGAGAAGGACTTGGGGGTGTTGGTCGATGAGAAAATGAACACGAGCCAGCAGTGTGCACTCGCAGCCCAGAAAGCCAACTGTATCCTGGGCTGCATCAAAAGGAAAGTGACCAGCAGGTCGAAGGAGGTGATCCTGCCCCTCTACTCTGCTCTCGTGAGACCTCACTTGGAGTATTGTGTGCAGTTCTGGTGTCCTCAACATAAAAAGGACATGGAACTGTTGGAACAAGTCCAGAGGAGGGCCACGAGGATGATCAGGGGACTGGAGCACCTCCCGCGTGAAGACAGGCTGAGAAAGTTGGGGCTGTTCAGCCTGGAGAAGAGAAGGCTGCGTGGAGACCTCAGAGCAGCCTTCCAGTATCTGAAGGGGGCCTACAAGGATGCTGGGGAGGGACTATTCATCAGGGACTGTAGTGACAGGACAAGGGGTAACGGGTTCAAACTTAAACAGGGGAAGTTTAGATTGGATATAAGGAAGAAATTCTTCACTGAGAGGGTGGTGAGGCACTGGAATGGGTTGCCCAGGGAGGTTGTGAATGCTCCATCCTTGGCAGTGTTCAAGGTCAGGTTGGATAAGGCCTTGGGTGACATGGTTTAGTGTGGAGTGTCCCTGCCCATGGCAGGGGGGTTGGAACTAGATGATCTTAAGGGCCTTTCCAACCCTAACTATTCTATGATCCTATGATTCTATGTTTGCAGTTTTTTCTACCCTGTGTTGACATCTGCTCCATATGGACATAGGAAGAATTCTTCCAAATCTGAAAGATAAACAGTAAAATGTGAAGGGACTAGGCTTCGCATCAAGGCCTGCTTACCTTCTGCTCCCAGTAAAAAAGAGTAAAAGCTAAGGAAGTTGGTACTAAGGTAAAGCCACCCTTGACAGGGCACTCTGCCCTTCCAGTAACTGCATGAGTAATAGGTCACCAACTTCTCCTGCTCCGGTAATCCAAAACACCTTTCAAATTTCATAAGACCTTCACGAAACTTCTCAGGATCTTCTTCTTTTACAAAAGAACCTTTTCCCTCTTCAGCAATCAAACCCTAAAACAGAAGAAACAATTACTTTATATGTGCATCCACTCAGGTGGGTGCCATATATGCACCTTCACACACACAGTGTAGCATTCTCCTAACAGGATAGTAAGTTTTAGAACAGGAAGAATAGTCTGAGGACCAAAACACAGGCCAAAAATCAAATGTGCTATTTAAGACTCATCCAACAAATTTCCCACACAACTTACGCAAGACACACATTCCCTGGTCTCTTGTTCTGAAGATGTATTTTCTTCACTTAATTACAAGAATTCGTGGACTAAATATTTAGCATATATAAAGTGAAATATTGCACCTTCATAAAAACATACCTTATGCTTTCCAAGGCACTATTAAAATAACTATGAAATAATTTATCAACAGTTTTAGACCACTGTTTAAAGGCATCTTGTGTATCATTTATCAAGAAGAGTTTATATCAAACAACCTTAACTGTAGGGCAGATGAACAAGAACAATGAAATGTGTTGAAGTTAACAGCTACATACTACTCAATCACAAGTATTTAGCATTATGATGCTGTCCTTTGATATTGTAAAAAGGACACGTTACTTATACATGTTTAGAGGAAAAATAAATAGCTGGCCTTTCCCAGTTATGTCATGTGCCTATTACTTACTCTTATCTTTCCCTGGACAAAGCTCGTAATATCTTCATTTGAATCAAATACTGATAAAGTCTTCATAACATTCTGTTCTAACCAGTCCCAGTGTTCTGTTATTTCTTCTCTGCTAGATCCTGATTGAAAAAGAATGCATTACTTAAAATTAGAACAGACTATAATTATTTCACTGAAAATAATAATCGGGGGAATACTTACCAAATTCCTGATTCACAGAGTGATTTAGATACACATTGTCCAACTCTTGTGTACACTAAAAACATATTTGGTGTACACTGAAAACGTGAATTGCTCTGTTTTTATCTTCAAGCCCTTTATGCAGTTATATTTCTAGCCTTATCTCCAGAAGCATCTCAGCTTTATCAACATTGTTGGGCTCAGCAATGAAGCCTGACTTGGAATGACAGCTCAGCAGTACCTCCTCAACATGAATGGCAAAGCATTGCTAGACAGTCCCAGTCTAATCGTTTAGAAGGTGGGAAATGTGAAATCAAACTCATGAGACTAAGAAGAAAATTAAATCTGGGCCTTTAATATCCTCAGCTTTGATCACTGGCCCACAAACAGCTGCTAGAGCAGAACTCCAGGACTTAGACCTGCTGTGCAAAATCCCTTCCAACATGTGTAAGGATGTAAAGCCCACATCACCATTGCCTTGAAGGCAGCAAAGATTTCTCTTTGGATACTTAAAACAATCATCTATGCTCCTTACAACAAACAAGCAACTGGTGCTTACTTGTCCTCAGTATAAGTCACGGTTTTATCTCATTCTCTATCAAGTCACATTTTAACTATATTTCCAACCAAAGCTTAGGCAACGACCATTCAGGAAGCAATGTCATCCTACCTACTATAAAGTTCTGCTTACGCTGTAATTCCAAGCATCCCATTGTGCAAGAGGAGGAATAACTAAAAACACCTGTTAACAACAACCATAAGGAATGTAGGAAACATCAAACCAAGATAAAATTCAGTGTTCTAAAAATATAAATCCTGCATTTTCAAACACCTCAGAGAAAAGAAAACCATGTCACTCTACTTACTTTACACTGATTTTAATTTAGGTTTCACTGCAACTATATAGCAAGGAAAAACTTCTCTCACCTGAACATTCCAGAAATACATTAAGAGTACTCATTTACTTTAAACACAAAAGAACACTCTTACCCACTAGCTACTTCTATAATTAGAGAACTGTGCTAGGCCAACTTCAAAATTCTTATTATAATTCACCTTTCTCTTTTCACATACTCAATTACAAATTATGCAAGTGGTAATACGTAAAAGGCAGAGATGCTACTAGTGAAACAACAGTAGTTGTCTAGCAAAATCAATCTGGGACTAAGTCAATCCCTAAAGACAGGTGGCTCCCCATCAGATTGGAGACAGCAAGAGGGAAAGAGAGGGACAGAATTTGCATAGGCTTGAATAAAGGGATTCTAGAATATAAATTAATTGACAGCTTCATCCTCCACAGGAATGCTCACAAATAAAATCAGTCAGTGTAATCACACACTATCAATACCCCTAAGCAAGAACACACCTTTAATAATTTCTTTTTTCTTAATTTACTTTGACAGAGTAATTAAACAACTTTCAACGGACTCCACAGAATTAGTTAAAGTTGCCTTGGGAATGAATAGAAATTGTTCTAAATATAGTTAAACAGTTATACAGCACTACACAGAGTGGATTTGCAACAACACTTTAAAAAATTATGTGAAGAGTAATTAACATAGCAATTAAATTGAAAACTAATTGTTTTTCTGAGACTAGACATGTAGACCAATTATTAAGTCACAGTACAAATCAGAGGCACGGAAGTGGATTAAACATTTTAATAAATATTTAAATGATTTGGGAGCACTGCTTCAGATCTTCAATATCTAATAGCAAGAACAAAATGTAGTCTTTTCAATTTCTTCATAGGAGGAACAATCTGGATCTGAACACAGAGTACAACTATAGTATGTAGCCTTTTGTTGTAAAGTATCCTTATGCAGCACAGAACTGATATCAATTCAGTCCTAAGGTGAAGATAACATTTCGTATTTTCCCAAGGCCTGACCATTAGAATTCCCAAGAGTGTATTTCCAACATACTTATCAAAGTACCTTTTTGACAGCCTGTCACCACCAGTTCTGACTTTCTCAGATGTAGTTCCAAAATTTTATTTACTGCCAATTCACAAATTGTTCAAATTCTATCAACTTTATAAGGCTGCCCTTTAAAGGGACATGTACTGAATCACATGAAATCACTACTAAACTGTTCTCTCACTGACTACTGCCCTTCAGAGAAGTCCTTGCAGAACGTGAACAGGAACAGATTAGCATTACTGCATGAGATGTGTAAATTATTAACTAAACACCTAAAAGAACAAATTTGCATTCTGAAAGTAGCTAACTGGATAAAAAAGACAGCAAGAGGCACAATTTTTCATTTATGGTGAAGCAATGAAGATTCATAATAAAGTGCTAACAGCAAAATCCAATGTAACAACAGCACAGCACTTACTAGTGGAATTATTCATGCATGTAAGTGTTTGCATAACGGCGGATTTCTTGCACAGCTCATATTTTGCCAGAGGCAACTCAAAAGAAGGCCTGGAGCCTCGAGAAGTCTAGATGGAGTCTTGATTCTTTAAAAAACACTACTGATTCAAAAAAATCAAAACATGGAAAAATTAACTGAAATATATGGCTCTTTTTCACTTTAATTATAGATGCTCATGGCAGTGGGGTTGGAACTAAATGATCTTTAAGGTCCCCTCCAACCCAAACCATTCTATGATTCTATGTTTACAGTGATTTTCAAAAAGCCTTAGAACTAGATTGACTAGTGACTTTTTAGCATTAGACCACATGTCAGTATTATTTCAATATAAAGACAAGACCATGCCTCAGAAATAAAATCAATGATGCATGTAAAGAATAAAAGCATCCTTTCAACTTCTGGAATAGAGGTCTCTTTGGATACCCACTAGTTAAGCAGCCTCTATAAAGGAATTCAGATCTCATTTTCAGGAAAAGCTGAAAAACTTAAAAATTAAAAACAAAACCAAAAGACAACAAAATAAACCCATGCATGGCAGCAAAGGCATGCTCTTGGAAAAAATCACACACTCCAATCCCAAGGTCAACTTTCTTTCCTATTTCGTACTGACTAATAACACAACATGAGGAAAAGAAAGAACTTTCTTACGCTACAAGAGCAACAGATATGAGGAATAATCCAGTTCTGACCATGACTGGGAGCCTGGCTATTTTTAAAAAGCAAAGATAGAGTAGAAAAAAAAAAAAATTAGGATAAGTAGCTGCTGCTATTCCTACCTACAGCACATTTAGCATTCTCAAGAGTTAACTTATCCCTATCATTCTAAACTGTGCCAAGTTAGACATGCAGCTTATAGACGAAAAGATTATATTACTGTTATCCTAAGAGAGTACCAAGGCTTTAGTACCTGCAGCAAGTAGGCAACAGGAAGCTGTAATAGATATAGATATATTCTGAAAACCTGGAACCACACACTACTGTCAATCTCAGGTTTGCAAATTATTTTAAACTGCTTAGAGGTCACGAGAATGAATAATGATGTGAGAGAATTAACCTAAAAATAGATCACAGTACATACCACATGCAATGGACCAGTAAACTTGGGAGTCTGGTGTCTGATGCAAAATGCGAAACGGGGCGACTTTCGATGTAGAATCCAATACTGCATCTAATGTTCCCACAAGCAGACCTGTTGTGTTCAAGAAAACGTATACAGTACAGTGAAACTAAGGTTTTGAAATGTACACTCACTTCTAATTTCTTTCTTAGTGAATACGAATGATACCCACATAAGGACTAATGAACTCTTGAGAAAATAAGCACAAATGAGTAAAGCAAAAAGTGCTCCAAGAGGAACCTCTTTGTAAGGTGATGGCATTTTGATCTATTAAAAGCCATTATAAATACAAAATGAGGATGAAGTTTTTGAGATGACCCCCTTGGAAGCAATAGCCATGTAGTACAGTAAATCACAGGCCAATATGAAATGTAACAGTAGTTCCCAGCCTTCAACGAGCACAAGCAGTAACTGAACTACCTCTCAGTTAGTCATTTACTGTTGTTCTGTTTTCCAGTCACAGGAAACAGCTCTTACAAGAGACTAATTCCATTATGTCTGCTTTTTATGAAAATCCCACCATTTTTACATGAGAACATGATATCACGCTTTCTATACACACAAAAGTTTTGCTGCTCATACCACACTAGAGTTAGAAAATGCCTGCCATCCTTGACAATGAATGACATTAGATTTAGATCATTTCAAATGTATCTCTCAAGTTATTTCAGAATTTTTAGGTTGGCTTCTGGTACTTTTTGTTCCACTCTCTTTCCATTAATGCCCTCTCAAATTCTGAAAACTAACCACTGTGAGAGAACACAAGAAAGCAAAGTAAGACAAAATTGAGAAGCCCGGACAATCACCCTCAGAACAGTTTTCCATGATACACACTCAGCATAAAGCCTGTATGACTACCTTGCTGTAGTTATTCAAGCTTCAGAATGCTTTTGCTTCTCTTCAAAAAGCCTAAAGTAATGAAAAACACAAAAAGCCCCGAAAGACCAGTACACTACATCAATCAAAAATCATATCAACAGTCCCATTAGACAACACTGCTTTGTCTACAAATGTGACATAGACTACAAGACTGCACCTAAGCCGATAAATTCTCTGTACATTACAAACTAATTCTAGGGCTACGGCCACCAGCATATTGTAAGGAATCAGCAGTCTCACCGTCTTACCCTAGTCCTGGAAGTGCTCTATGAGCAGTGAGTTTTTTGAATGCTATGTTATCAGGCAGGGTTTCAATAACTACATGTTGTTGGGTGTTTCTCAGCAAGCACTCCCTTTTATTGCTCCTTCCCATTAGGAAATCAAAAACCATGTTCCCTCAGGCAAGTATGATGCTGGCACTCTGCTGACTCCATTCACACAAGCCCACTGAAGAACGATTCATTTCCAGAGTTGCAGAAATTTAAAATTCACCTGTACAATGACAAGGATATTAGCTGTAAAATAAAGGAGTAACTAACAAAAGGATCAGTAACTGCTCAGCCTAGACACTAGCATTATCTCCGTAAGGGAGGCAAGGGTTAATAACAGCTCCAATAATTGCTAATCCCTTGCCAATGAAATGCAATACATGTTGCTCTCAAACAATCAATTTTAGGTATAAGCTACCTGAGGTCATTTACTCTCATCCCTGCTCAAAGCTAGATCCCCTAGTTTCTACTAGGGATTTCACTTAGATCCTTCTCTTGCCTCACTCAGGGAATGAATTCAGCTGCAGATATGTAAGGTGATGCACATTTACAGGGCAAAAGGGCTCTGCTTTTAGAAAACACTTTCTGTTTTATAGCTGTGTGAGTAAAACTACTGGGAAATACCACTGATTCTTAAATAAATAGGGTAAAATACCGTAGAAAATAGAATAAAATAAAGGGCAAAGAACCCTTGAAATAAGGCTGTGTTCTTCCCAGAAGTCTCTAAAACACTTGGTTAGCAAAATACCAAAATTAGGTCAAGAGACATGCACCAAAATACATCAGCAATGAATTTTGCTCTCAGTTGTACCAATTCGTGGCAATTGCTACATGAAAATAACTGCCCAGCATTTTACTGTTTGGGGGCAACACCACTTTCTTCTTTTATATTTATTGCACCAAGCACCCCCTGTAGGAGAGGATCAGGTTCGAGATCAGCTTAAGAACCTGAATGTGCACAAGTCCACGGGACCTGATGAAATCCATCCGTGGGTCCTGAAGGAGCTGATGAATGAAGTTGCCAAGTCACTGTCCATCATATTTGAAAAATCATGGCAGTCAGGTGAAGTTCCTGACAACTGGAAAAAGGGAAATATAACCCCCATTTTCAAGAAGGGGAAAATGGATGACCCGGGGAATTACAGACCAGTCAGCCTCACCTCTGTGCCTGGCAAAATCTTGGAGCAGATTCTCCTGGAAGGCATGCTAAGGCTTGAAAAACAACAAGGTGGCTGGTGACAGCCAGCATAGCTTCACTAAGGGGAAACCCTGTCTAACCAATTTGGTGGCCTTCTATAATGGGGCTATGGAACTGATGGACAGCAGCAAAGCAGCTGATGTTACCTACCTGGACTTGTGCAAAGCGTTCGACACCATCCCACACAACATTAATGTGTAATAGCACCTCTGAGGTCAATAATTAATTATATTAAAACTGGATCAGACAGCCACCTGATTTGCTACATTAGAAGTGTTAAGGGACATAAAATATTTATAGGACTATAAGAGTCCCTTACAAACCAAAATGTTCTATTAGCACAACACTCGTCAGTCCCATTACACTATGGATTTTGGAAATAGATACTTTGATGTATAATTGAGTTCTCGCTTTTAGTTTATTTACATCATCAAAAAAAGGAGCTGTTTGAAAATATTTTAAAAGCTTTCCCTGAGTGGCAACAACAGGCTTCATTTCGGCAACAACTGCTCACTTCTACAACCTGAAGAATTCAAAGGCTAATCAGAGTA